>NW_025421272.1:1200000-2400000 GCF_011764305.1 Mustela putorius furo | reverse complement strand
GAAGGGATGTTGTACTTTGTCAAATGCTTTTTCAGCATCTATTGAGAGTATCATATGGTTCTTGTTCTTTCTTTTATTGATGTGTTGTATCACATTGACTGATTTGCGGATGTTGAACCAACCTTGCAGCCCTGGAATAAATCCCACTTGGTCGTGGTGAATAATCTTTTTAATGTACTGTTGAATCCTATTGGCTAGTATTTTGTTGAGTATTTTTGCATCTGTGTTCATCAAGGATATCGGTCTATAGCTCTCTTTTTTGGTGGGATCCTTGTCTGGTTTTGGGATCAAGGTGATGCTGGCCTCATAAAATGAGTTTGGAAGTTTTCCTTCCATTTCTATTTTTTGGAACAGTTTCAGGAGAATAGGATTTAGTTCTTCTTTAAATGTTTGGTAGAATTCCCCCGGGAAGCCGTCTGGCCCTGGGCTTTTGTTTGTTTGGAGATTTTTAATGACTGTTTCAATCTCCTTACTGGTTATGGGTCTGTTCAGGCTTTCTATTTCTTCCTGGTTCAGTTGTGGTAGTTTATATGTTTCTAGGAATGCATCCATTTCTTCCAGATTGTCAAATTTATTGGCGTAGAGTTGCTCATAGTATGTTCTTATAATAGTTTGTATTTCTTTGGTGTTAGTTGTGATCTCTCCTCTTTCATTCATGATTTTATTTATTTGGGTCTTTTCTCTTTTCTTTTTGATAAGTCGAGCCAGGGGTTTATCAATTTTATTAATTCTTTCAAAGAACCAGCTCCTAGTTTCGTTGATTTGTTCTATTGTTTTTTTGGTTTCTATTTCATTCATTGATTTCTGCTCTGATCTTTATGATTTCTCTTCTCCTGCTGGGCTTAGGGTTTCTTTTTTCCTGTTTCTTTCTCCAGCTCCTTTAGGTGTAGGGTTAGGTTGTGTACCTGAGACCTTTCTTGTTTCTTGAGAAAGGCTTGTACCGCTATATATTTTCCTCTCAGGACTGCCTTTGTTGTGTCCCACAGATTTTGAACCGTTGTGTTTTCATTATCATTTGTTTCCATGATTTTTTTCAATTCTTCTTTAATTTCCCGGTTGACCCATTCATTCTTTAGAAGGATACTGTTTAGTCTCCATGTATTTGGGTTCTTTCCAAACTTCCTTTTGTGGTTGAGTTCTAGCTTTAGAGCATTGTGGTCTGAAAATATGCAGGGAATGATCCCAATCTTTTGATACCGGTTGAGTCCTGATTTAGGACCGAGGATGTGATCTATTCTGGAGAATGTTCCATGTGCACTAGAGAAGAATGTGTATTCTGTTGCTTTGGGATGAAATGTTCTGAATATATCTGTGATGTCCATCTGGTCCAGTGTGTCGTTTAAGGCCTTTATTTCCTTGCTGATCTTTTGCTTGGATGACCTGTCCATTTCAGTGAGGGGAGTGTTAAAATCCCCTACTATTATTGTATGATTGTTGATGTGTTTCTTTGATTTTGTTATTAATTGGTTTATATAGTTGGCTGCTCCCACATTGGGGGCATAGATATTTAAAATTGTTAAATCTTCTTGTTGGACAGACCCTTTGAGTATGATATAGTGTCCTTCCTCATCTCTTATTATAGTCTTTGGCTTAAAATCTAATTGATCTGATATAAGGATTGCCACTCCTGCTTTCTTCTGATGTCCATTAGCATGGTAAATTCTTTTCCACCCCCTCACTTTAAATCTGGAGGTGTCTTCGGGCTTAAAAATGTGTTTCTTGGAGGCAACATATAGATGGGTTTTGTTTTTTTATCCATTCTGATACCCTGTGTCTTTTGACAGGGGCATTTAGCCCATTCACATTCAGGGTAAGTATTGAGAGATATGAATTTAGTGCCATTGTATTGCCTGTAAGGTGACTGTTACTGTATATGGTCTCTGTTTCCTTTCTGATCTACCACTTGTAGGCTCTCTCTTTGCTTAGAGGACCCCTTTCAATATTTCCTGTAGAGCTGGTTTGGTATTTGCAAATTCTTTCAGTTGTTGTTTGTCCTGGAAGCTTTTAATCTCTCCTTCTATTTTCAATGATAGCCTAGCTGGATATAGTATTCTTGGCTGCATGTTTTTTCTCGTTTAGTGCTCTGAAAATATCATGCCAGCTCTTTCTGGCCTGCCAGGTCTCTGTGGATAAGTCAGCTGCCAATCTAATATTTTTACCATTGTATGTTACAGACTTCTTTTCCCGGGCTGCTTTCAGGATTTTCTCTTTGTCATTGAGACTTGTAAATTTTACTATTAGGTG
Source organism: Mustela putorius furo (assembly GCF_011764305.1). Classification (NCBI taxonomy): domain Eukaryota; kingdom Metazoa; phylum Chordata; class Mammalia; order Carnivora; family Mustelidae; genus Mustela; species Mustela putorius. Next base: position 2,397,756 of record NW_025421272.1, on the reverse strand, counting down.
ACGGGGTGTGGGCCTATTCTTATTGATTTTGAGGGGCATTCTCTGAACCTCCTGAATTTTGATGCTCGTTCCCTTTGCCATATTGGGGAAATTCTCCCCAATTATTCTCTCCAGTATACCTTCTGCTCCCCTCTCACTTTCTTCTTCTTCTGGAATCCCAATTATTCTAATGTTGTTTCATCTTATGGTGTCACTTATCTCTCGAATTCTCCCCTCGTGGTCCAGTAGCTGTTTGTCCCTCTTTTGCTCAGCTTCTTTATTCTCTGTCATTTGGTCTTCTATATCACTAATTCTTTCTTCTGCCTCATTTATCCTAGCAGTTAGAGCCTCCATTTTTGATTGCACCTCATTAATAGCTTTTTTGATTTCACCTTGGTTAGATTTTAGTTCTTTTATTTCTCCAGAAAGGGCTTTTATATCTCTCGAGAGGGTTTCTCTAATATCTTCCATGCCTTTTTCGGCCCGGCTAGAACCTTGAGAATTGTCATTCTGAACTCTAGATCTGACATATTACCGATGTCTGTATTGATTAGGTCCCTAGCCTTCGGTACTGCCTCTTGTTCTTTTTTTTGTGTTGAATTTTTACGTCTTGTCATTTTGTCCAGATAAGAGTAAATGAAGGGGCAAGTAAAATACTATAAGGGTGGCAACAACCCCAGGAAAATATGCTTTAACCAAATTAGAAGAGATCCAAAATCGTGAGTGGGGACTAAGGGGATAAAAAGAGGTTCAAAAAGGAAGAAAGAAAAAAAAAAAAAAGAAAAGAAAAAGAAAAAAAAAAGAAAAGAAAAGAAAAGAATTTTTAAAAAAAGAAAACACCTAAGAAAAATGTAAAAAAATATATATATATATTAGATAAACTAGTAAAAAATCGTTAAAAAAGAAAAAGGTAACTGTTAAAAAAAAATTTTACCCGAAGGCGAGAAAAAAAAAATGAAAAAGAAAAAATTAAATTAACTGCAAGACTAAAAAAAATCACAGGAAAAAAGCCATGAGTTCCGTGCTTGGCTTTCTCCTCCTCTGGAATTCTGCTGCTCTCCTTGGTATTGAAACCGCACTCCTTGGTAGGTGAACTTGGTCTAGGCTGGATTTCTTGTTGATCTTCTGGGGGAGGGGCCTGTTGTAGTGATTCTCAAGTGTCTTTGCCCCAGGCGGAATTACACCGCCCTTACCCGGGGCCGGGGTGAGTAATCCGCTCGGGTTTGCTTTCAGGAGCTTTTGTTCCCTGAGCGCTTTCCGTAGAGTTCCAGAGGACGGGAATACAAATGGCGGCCTCCTGGTCTCCGGCCCGGAGGAGCCGAGAGCCCAGGGCCCCCACTCCTCAGTGCGCCCTCAGAGAACAGCGCCCAGTTACTCCCGTCTGCCTGACCTCCGGCCGCGCTCCGAGCTCACCGAGCCTGCGACCGGTTCAAGGTAACACGGAGCTGCGAGCTTACTGTCAGCTCTGTCTCTGTAGCCGGCTTTCCCGTTCCAATACCTGCAAGCTCTGCGACACTCAGACACCCCTGATCCTTCTGTGACCCTGCGGGACCTGAGGCCACGCTGACCCCGCGTGGGCTTCGCCCCGGTTTAGCCTCTGGAGCGATGTCCCTCAGCGGAACAGACTTTTAAAAGTCCTGATTTTGTGCGCGGTTGCTCCGCCGCTTGCCGGGAGCCGGCCCCTCCCCCCGGGGTCTATCTTCCCGTCGCTTTGGATTCACTTCTCCGCCGGTCCTACCTTTCAGAAAGTGGTTGTTTTTCTGTTTCCAGAATTGCTGTTCTTCTTCTCTTCGATCTGCCGATGGATTTTCAGGTGTTTGCAATCTTTAGATAAGCTATCTAGCTGATCTCCGGCTAGCTGAAGCAGTCTCAGCTTGCTACTTCTCCGCCATCTTGACTCCTCCTCCCCTGTTTTTTGTTTTTTTTTAAGATTTTATTTGACAGAGATCACAAGTAGGCAGATAGGCTGACAGAGAGAGAGGTGGAAGCAGGCCCTGTGCTGAGCAGATAGCCTGATGTGGGGCTCCATCCCAGGACCCTGAGATCATGACCTGAGCCAAAGGCCAAGGCTTAACACCCTGAGCCACTCAGGTACCCCTGAATGTCTTAATCTTGATCTGTGGGCTGATCTGAGGAACCTAGGTGGAAGTGATGGCTACCCTGGCTGGAATGAGTTCCTCCCTACTCTTCCATTCCTTTCAAACATCCTCTCAGGTCTTTTGATCCCCTCTGGAGACTGTAGGGTTAGGGGACAGTCTACCTCCATAGGCCAGGCCTTGAGAAACCACCCCAGCAGTAACTTTGAGACCAACAGTCGACTGCACAGCTGCCTACTATTCATTCCACCCACCCGGTGGCCAAGCCTGTTCCCATCCACTCTTGGGCATCATGCAGATGGCCAGTGAAACCCTCCACATCAACCCATGAAAACACCCCAGAGTCTTCCAGTGTGTCTCCTTCTAAAAATGGCTGCATTCTGACTGCTGACAGTCCCTTTCTGATTTTGTCATTTCCCACTGAGAAGAGTTGACTGGTTACTCCTTTCACTCGAATGTGTTGCTGGTGTCGCACCAAGATTCTCCTGATCCAGTGAGAGAAGTGTGTTGTCTTACCGTGTCTGTTGACTGTAGGACTATGTAAAAAATTGGTCCTTGGAAGTAATACAGTTTTCTTGGGCCGCCTGGGTGGCTCAGTGGATTAAAGCCTCTGCCTTCAGCTCAGGTCATGATCTCAGGGTCCTGGGATCGAGCCCCACATTGCGCTCTCTGCTCAGCATCGAGCCTGCTTCCCGCCTCTCACTCTGCCTGCCTCTCTGCCTACTTGTGATCTCTCTCTGTCAAATAAATAAATAAAACCTTTTAAAAAAAATACAGTTTTCTGAATTTAGAAAATATTTAAGGCAGCCAGCTTCATTGAAAAATCAAATTAACTAGTATCAACAAATTGGAAGGAGTACATGATCAGGGGGAAAAAAAACACACAGAATTGAATTTCCCTACGAGTAAGGCAGCCTTCTTGTGAGAATAGAATTCAGAATATTAACATGAACATACTCATAGAACAGCAGTTCAGATTTACCATCTTGGGGACCTTCACACCTGTTAACCAAACTGCAAAGCCTTGGCTGAGAGAGAGATACCCAAGGAAGGGTGTATGTCATCAAGTCACCGTGGTGATGGGTCATGCTCTTAGAGCTTGCAGCATTAAGGCAGCTCTGCAAACTGTGGGTTGTTGGAAGGAAGTGGGTCGGGGATGGGTAGACAATGCTGGGCATTGAAGAGGCACTTGTTGTGATCAGCACTGAGTGGTGTATGTACGTGATGAATCACTGAATTCTACCAGAACCTAATACAGCATTCCATGCTAATGAACTAAAATTTTAAAAAGGTAGGTACATGGGATATTTAATTTTTTATTTTACATTTACGTTTTATATAAAACTGTTATTAATACCATGTTTCAAAAAGTCTCTCCTGGGATGCCTGGTTGGCTCTGTTAAGCAGCTGCCTGTAGATCAGGACCAGGGTCCTGGGATTGAGCTCTGCATCAGGTTCCCTGCTCAGTGGAGAGCCTGCTTCTCCTCTCCCTCTGTCTGCCACTCTGCCTACTTGTGCTCTCTATCCCTCTTATCAAGTAATTAAATAAAATATTTAAGAAAATAATAAAAATATCTTAGGACTTAAAATAGGATTGGGAAAAAATGAGTAACAGCATAAATTTAAACATTACAAATCAATATTTTTGCTTCCTTAGGTAATGCAGTCATAGCATTTTATACAGTGGTTTTCTGGCACAGTTTTAGAAAAGTTTACTAGTTGTGTTATAAAATATATATTTTTAAGAACTATATTTTTATTTAATATCAAGTAATCTCTCAGTTCGGCCAATGTTGGATAACAACTAATTTGAATCTATGACGTTGCCAGGATTTTTTGTTTTGTTTTTCTTACTGTTTTTGGTTTTTATAGTTGGTGGAGTGAATACAAGTATACTTATTTAGAGTATCTTCTAGGTTATTATGGATGACTTGGATGGATTTCTGGTGTTCTGTCAAAATATAAATTTTACTTATGACACCCAGAGCTAGTTCTTTTGCACCAAATTTTCCAAAAAGATTTAACTGTAAATAAATCAATTTCAGGAATCTGAATTTAACATGAAGTGCACTTTGGCATTTTAATGTTTCCTCTGATGTTTGCCATAACCTGATGATGTATAAATAGCCCAACATGGCCTTTGCATTGGTACATCATGGTGTCGGTGAAGAAGTAGGTGCTGGAAAACAACTGACACTTCTATTTGGGGAATTAGGGAAAGTCCTCTGGGAGACTTAGAGTGGAGAGAAATCAGGTATGGTCCTGATTTTGAGCAGGGAGTATAGGTTTATGATGGAAAAACACAGGCACTTGCTTCAGAAGAATGATAATGAGTAATGGCAGCTAACAGGTGTTACATTGTCTCTTTTTCAGTCCATAGTAGAAGGGTGTGTACTAGGCAGTGGTGGATTTAGCACTGAGCAGTTCCATGTGCAGGAAGTCAAAAGATCATGGTGCTCGGAAAATTGAAACAGGAGATGTGTCTATGGTTTCCTTCTGTTTTGTCCTTTGCAGTCTAGTTTTAGAGTGGCTCTCTTCCCAATGTTTACTTTTTTAGCAAAGCTTACTTTTTTTTTTTTTAAAGATTTACCTGTTTATGTATTTGACAGAGTGAGATCACAAGTAGAGAGGCAGGCAGAGAGAAATGGGGAAGCAGGCACCCCACTGGGCAGAGAACCCAATGAGTGACTCAGTCCAAGGACCCTGAGATCATGATCTAAGCCAAAGGCAGTGACTTAACTGACAAAGCCACCCAGCAACACCTTAAGTTTTTTTAAAGGGGAGCCTGGGTGCTCAGTGGGTGAAGCGTTTGCCTTCAGCTCAGGTTGTGATCTCAGCGTTCTGGGATCAAGCCCAGCATCAGACTCTCTGATTGTCAGGGAGCCTGCTTCCCCCTCTCTCTTCGCCTGCCTCTCTGCCTACTTATGATCTCGCTCTCTCTGTCAAATAAATAGCCTTTTATTTTTAAAGCTTAATTTTTATGAACCTTTTTTTCACAATTCTAGTCCATCTCTTTTCTGACATATTTCTAACAGGAAAACATCAATGATCCAGTTAAATTTTCCTACCATCACATTTCATTGTCTGGGTGGTTGGCAAACTGCTTCAGGTCCCTCATGCCCCTGGAAGGTGGCAGTTTCCTAGTTTTTGGATAATCCATGCTATATGAGTCTTAGGACCGTATCTCAGTAAGAAGAAGATTTGAGGACATCATGTCTAGGTGTTACTTAGGGTCTGATGGCTATCTTCTATTCGTGGAGCAACAATTATTTTGGCATTTTCAGTAGTACTCCCAAGGAGAAATCCAGAGTATGCACAATTGGAAAATTACAAAATTAAAAGACTCGAGATTAAAACAGTCCATTACCTCCTGAAATGCTGGGGTCTTTCCTCATCTATTCTCAGAGAAATTCTAGAGCAAAGGCAAGCCCCCATGATGTTATGTTCTGGCACCTCTGCTCTTCCCTCTGGAAGAGAGCCTGCTGCTACCTTGACTCTGAGCACAGAGGGGATGGGTCTACTGTCACACTTGGTGGCTCTTAGTCTGGGGCTAGGGAAGGAGGAGGAGACCACTGCAAAGAACATCTAGGATGCCCCTGGCCTGCCCCATGGCCCCTTGGTGTGGTTCCAAGGCAAGGAAGTTGTCCCAGGCCACCTGGCCTGTAGGTCAGAAGAAATGCCGGTGCTATGCAGTCATCCTGGTGGCCTACAACATCATCAACCAAAGACTGGCCAGGGTACACATGGAGGTGTTCATCAGTGAGACTAGAATACTCCATGTGCCCTGGCCCTCTGGGAGACCTGGCCTGGGCGTCTCAGGCCCAGCAGCATGCCCGCATCGAGGAGTCCAGTTCTGGTGTCCACTGGAGGGTTCCAGGTCACTGCTGGGAAAGACCAGATCTGCCAATGTTCTGGACAGACCCAGCGGATGGAGAAAGCTATCCAGTATTGCATTTCACACCCAGAAGGCATCGTCCTGCATCCCAGGGCCTGCTCCTGGAGAGAGGCTGCTGGTTCCTCAGGAATCCAGGCATATGGGGACCTTGGCCTCTACTGCAAAGATTTTGCTCAATCACTCTCCGTCATGGGTCCCAGCAGTGGCCTGGCACCCACGTCATCCTGACTTCCTGGTCATAGCTCCTTCTCAGGTCACAGAAAGCCATGTGGATCATTGTTTTACCCCTTTTGTATAAGACACAGCCCCTGAATTTCAAGGGCTGTCCCTTTGAGGAGGTTCCCAGAGAGGTGTCATGTCACATCAATAGTAGATTGGGGTTCTGTTTGACAGAGGGCCCAGTCCCTTCTCCCCCCACTCTGCCGGGCTCCTGCTCAGGTCAGCTGGAGCAGTTGGAGGGCCATGCCTCTGGCCAGCAACCATGGGAATTCCCCCTGAGGACTAAGTCCTAGGCTGGCAGGAGAAGTCAGCATGGTTGCTGTGCCAGCCCTCAGAAATGGGTCAGGTGACCTTTGAAAATCTGGTGAGGTTACTGTTCTAAACATAACAATAGCACCCAGGGACTAACTTAGCAGGGTTTTTCTGGAACCATCAAACAAGTTTTGTAGCATGTGAGGATGATTGAATTGCAATGTCTAGAGTGTAGGTTGTGTTGGAGTCCCTGTGCATTGCTGTCAGAGGTTGTTGAGGCTGATAGGCTTGGGCAGATGTGCCTTGCCTAAGAGGAGGCCCCTGAGGTTGAGCAGGAAGGCAGGGGATCCAGTCCTATCTGGCACCTGGGCCCACATTGGTCATCACAGTGGTTGGGTTGAGGGGAACACAGGTCCGGCCAGCTAGAGTCCATGGCACCTGAACTGCCTATTGGCAGCCTGCACCCAGGGCCCGGGGCCCTGGAGGCAGAGCCTCAAGTCGCAGGGCCCAAGGCAGATGCTCATAGGAAAGGACTGGAGCCAGGGAGAGAGGCAGGCAGACCCAGGCAGTCATGTCAGCCAGCCAGATTGCGGGGACCTGAAGCCCAGCTCCATGCTCTGTGCCACACTGGAAGGCTGGCGTGTCTCAGGGGAAAATGCACACAGCGTGAAGTCTGCCATCCCCACCACCCTGACGCAGAAGGTGTGGCTTGGAGTGCACTCATGCTCTGGGGCAGCTGTCAGCCCTGCATGGGCAGAGCCCCCTATCCCACAGAGAAGCCCCCTGCCATCCAGTTGTCCCTCCCTGCCCGGCCCCACTTCCCTGGCCCAATAGCCTGGAGGACACTGTTGGTCTCTATGAATCTGCCTGTGCTGAAAGTGTCACAGTATCTGTGCTCTCCAGTTGGCTTCTTACCCTGCAAACGTTTTCAAGGTTCCTAGCACAGATCAGCACCTCGTTCCTTATCATGGCTGGGAATATTCTGCTATGTGCGCACACACATTTTGTCCCTCCCCATCTGTTGATGGACCCTTGGCTTAGCCCCACCATTCGGTTTCTGTGAGGGGAGCTACTGGGAACGGTGATGCACTGGTATTTTCCAGGAGTGCTGAGATGATGTTGTTCCTGGGTGGGCAGTGGAGCCACTGAGGCTGCAGTGGGGGGCTAGGCCCTGAGGTGGGGTGTGGGCTCCTCCTGCACACTGAGCTCCTCTTTTCCCTCCACTCTCTGGGAGGGGTCCTGGCCCATCTCCTCTACTACCCAGTACCCATGCTATCTCCACAAAACTTGGGTGTCAGCCTCCTGGACCCCATTGCCCCCCAGAAGGGAAAGAGGAGCCGTACACCTCAAGCCCAATGTCCAGGGCCATCTGACACCCCGCACATACTCAAGGAACCAGCTGTGTTGCTGAGGGCACTGGCAGGAGATGCTAAGAAGGACTTCTAAACTCTCCTAAGAGTTCTGTACTCAGCATGTAGAGCACTGCCCAGCCTCTTAGCCCTGATCTCTACCCCTCATGCCCAGGACGCAACTCCGGGTTCTTCAATTCCAGCTGTCTCTGGCCCCTTCCCAGGTACAGGTCCCGGTTTTTCCCTCTGTGCCCAGATCTACAGGCACTGTGTGGAAACCTCTGCCTTTGTTATCAGATGGTATTGTCCTGTCTACCTAGTAATGGGACCATGAACACTTATCTCAAATTTTGCCTCATCCTAAGCTTAGGACCAAAGGGGACCTGAGTGCCTTTGCTGTCCTATAGATATAGGTCCCCAAACTCCCATGAGCATGAGGCAGGAGAACAGCTATAAGACTCCTGAGCACTGGGAAATGCCCAGGTAGGGTGAGATGATGTGGGTGGACTTCATGTCTCAGAGCATGTGGGAATAATTTGGGGAACAGGCTAATCAGGGATGTCGCATACTGAAGCAAGGTGACAAGTGGCAGTGATATCTGTCCTGTGACTGCTGTGACCCCAGTACTCTTGTACACACATGCACACACAATACACATGTTTCTTTATCGAGTCTCTTTTCCACACCTCGTACAGCACCTGAGCAGGGGAAGAGAAGGCAGCTAGCCAGGGAGGCAGGCAGACAGACAGGATGCTGATCTGTGGGTGGGGTGGCCGGGCAGTAAGGCAGGGACCAGAGAGGCCTGTTAAGTGTTAAGGCCCGGCTCTCTGCAAGTGGATTCATGGAAGCATGACACAGGAAGAACCCCATATGCATGTCCCTGCAGCTCTGTACTCCCCCTCCCCGCACAACCTCAGATGGGTACAGGGAATGAGATAGGGAAGGAAGTTTTATGTTACTCTTTCTACCATAATTTGGGTTACAGCCTTCCAATGGGACAAGTCAAGGACAAGGAACATGGAGGCAGCGTGGCCTGGCAGATTCCAGGAGAGGGTGTGCCGTGCACCTGGGGGAGAAAGGGCAGGATCTGCCTGCCCTAGTGGGATGCACTGTCAAGGCGGCGAACTGTCACCCCAGGGAAAGGAAGGACTGGACTGGTTCTCCCCCTCCAAAGAGGGAGTTGGAATTTCTCCTACACCTGGTGAGAAGTGCCCATGGGAGGTCAGGTCAGCAGCCTGACCTTTGCTCTTTGACACAACAATTTTTTCTGTAAAGGGAAAATGGACAGTCATGGTGAGCTGTTGTCATCAGTTGTTTTAGGGGCCATGTGGGTCATGTTGGGCCTGAGCGTTGCTTCAGGAGACCACAAAGCACCTTGGAATGATTGCTTGGCTCTTTTTTTAGAGAACAAAGAACTTTAGAAGAGAGAGAGAGAGACAGTGGGAGAGAAACTTACTGTGAGTCGTGGGCTCTACCTTTGTTGTAAGAGGTTATTATTAATTGTTGTTGTTTGGAAGGAGAGAGAAATGGCACTGCTTCTCGCTGTTTTAGCTCCCCCTAGGGATACATAGAGCTGGGCTCCAGACTTTGGGGACAAGACAGGGAAAAGAGAAGGCTTTGGAGCTCTGCTGGCCTGAGCCTGGTGTTCAGGCAGGAGTCCAGGGCACTTGGCCCATGGCCTACCCCAGTGTCAGGCACCACAGTCTCCAGGTAATTACCAATGGACACAGGGTCATAATAGGATGAAAGCCACAGGCAACTTCATGGAAGGTCCAGTCTGTCTTCCCAAATTGAGTCATTTGCTAGGAGTATCCTAAGGCAGGGGGGTACATCAAGTGAAATTATGAAGAGTTGGTTGATAAAATACATCTCCCTCCATAGCCTCTTTCCTCCCTCAGGGGACCCCCTGTAACACCCTACATGGCTTCCTGAAGGGTGGAATTTTCCTAGGACAAAGATGTTTGTTTCCATCCCTGAGGATCAGGACCTCAGATCAGAGCTGACACAAATATCGGTGCTGAACTGGGGGGTTCTGAGGTTTGCTTTGCCCAGGCCAACACCCTGGGAAGAGGAGCCCCATGTGACATGTGACCTATTGCTGACCTGAGGGTCAGCAGAGATTGGAGATGAGCCTCGCCTGCCTTGTCTTTTGTCCAATGTGTCCATCGTCTGTCCACCCCCGAAAGACTTGTCATGAGACACCTCAAGGGGCCAAAACTCCTGCCATGAGAACTGTATTCAGTATGTCCCTGCTCTCTGTTCTTCTTCCCTGAAGGGGCCACAAATCCTGCAGGTTGGCAGCAGCCTGACGCTGTGGGACTCGTAAAGTTGAAGGTCACCGAGATTCATTATTGTACCCAGTCTTCTTGGATTTGCTGTCAAAGGGTGATGGGAATATCAAGGAAGAAATAAACATACCTCTGGGACAATTGTTGGCTTTGCGAATTCACAGAGAGGATGTAAGAACCCGGGTTCTATGTCATGCAGTAGTCTGGGTGCAACAGTTCTCATGAGAGGTCACCCCTACACAGATGACAGTGTCAGTAGTGCCTATGGGGTTCAGCACAAGGACAGCCCTAAGATGTGACCTCTGCCTTACAGCTGACTGATCCCACGGTCTTCTGGAAAGGTGGGTTTGGGGGTTGCTTGGGACCTGACAGCACACATCATAGACCTGCTGGCTCTTGCCCAAATTAATGGAGGCTTCCATCGTGATGGATAGGGTCCAAAGCCCAGTGCCCTCAACCCTGCCAAAAGAGGATCTAACCAGTAAGTCCTTAGCCTTGAATATTGGAATAGTGTAACATTCACAATGTCTGATGTCAGTGGTAAAGAGGTCCTAAAATTGAGAATCGTGGACTGACTCTTTAAATATATATGTAGGCATACAGAGAGAGAGAATTCATATGTGATACAACTCACCAGTTAAAGTTTACAATTCGATGGGTTTTAGTATATTCACTAGATGCCGTTTTAGTATATTTATTTTATATATTTTATATTTCTTTTACATAACATACTTTAGTAAGGTTAGTATATCCATCTCAAATCATGTTTTAGAACAGTTTCATCACCACCCCCAACAGAGACCCTGTACCTCAGGATTCACCTCCTAGGTCACCTGCACCTCCTGCCCCAGCAAATACTAATTTACTTCTCTCTGTAGACTGCCTTCTGGGCACTTGAGACAGAGCACCTCATCTCTGTCTTGCCTCTTTTGTGACTGCCTCTTTCTTTTCATGTACTAGGTTCATCCACACTGTACCATGTTTCAGTAATTCAATCCATGTTACTGTTAAAAATGGTTCCACTGCTTGGGTAGAGCAGTGACTACAGTTTTCACTGTAGATGCACACTTGCTTGCTTCCACTTGGGAGGGATGACCAGTAATGTTGTCATGCCCACTTACGTGCAGAGTTTCTGTGTTTTCTTTGGGAGAGATACCAAGGAGCAGAATGTCTGTCCAGGCTAGATGATAACTCTGTGTCTAGCATTTGGAGGAACTGCCAAAGGGCTCTCCAGAGTAGTTGACCCATCCCACATTTCTACCAGTGCTGCACCAAGTTTCTGATTTCTCCCTGTCTTTGCCAACATTCTGTGTCCTCTGTATGGGTGACCACAGCCATCTTGGAGGGTGGGGCATGTTTGCTCATGTAGGTTTTGATTCCCACTTCCCCGGTGGTTATGGTTTAGGCATCTTTTTATGTGCTTTTTTGGTCATTTGCATATCTTCTTCAGAGAAATATCTGCTCAGATCCTCTGCCCACATTTTTCAAATTAGGTTACTTTTTAAAAACCAATTATATAAGTGGTATTATGTTCCTTTTCAGATATAAATCTGCAAACGTTTTTCTCCCAGTCTGTGGGTTGTCTTGTCTGTTTCTTGAGATTTTCATCTAAAGCTCCAATGTTTTGAATTTTAATTAAATAAGATTTACCTCTTTTTTTCTTGCTTGTGCTTTTGGTGTCATATCTATGGAACCCTTGAATAATTCCAGACCATGAGGATTTGCTCCTGTGTTTCCTTGCAGCTGTGGTTTTAGTTCTCACACTTAGCTTTGTAATACCTTTGTATCATTTCCTGTGGATCATGTGAGGAGGGAAGATCCACTTTGTTCCTTTCCATGTGATTATTTACTTGTTCCTGTATTATTTCCTGAAAAGATGATTGTTTCTGAATGAATTGTCTTGGCTGGCTGCCTTTTCTAAATCAATCAACCTTAAGGGTTGATTTGCAAGCTCTCAGATCCATTCTGCCACTTCCTGACTGTGCATGACAGAAGAACGAGGCACAAACAAGTCAGCTGCAAGAGAAAGGGAGCAGGGGACAATAGTAGAAAAGACTGTTGCCCCCAACAACTGCTCAGTTCCGTTTTTATTTGCTATAGACAGTAATCAACAAAGGAGCCGAAGAAGGCTAAACATTAATCATATGCCTTGTAGATAAACAAGAGGGAAGGCGAAATATATCTGGTCAAGCAGTATAAAGTTTATAGTTGAGCAAGCACATTCAAAGGGTTCATCTAATTAGGCACAGGTGCTCTCGGCAGGAAGGGAAGATAATGGAAAAATGAAGCAGGCGGCATTTGGCCCTGACCTAGCCGGGCATTCACAGCTAGCTGCTCAGCTTTAAGGACATATATCGTCCTCTCCCGCAGACGTCTGTTGCCTGTATATGTTTTCCTTAAGGCTATATCTAAGCATGCTTGGTAACTAGTGTAATTTTTCATGGGCTATATTTTAAGTAATACATTGTTTTCTGAGGGACAGTTACACATTCCCTTGATCCAAATGTCAATCCTCATGCCAGGATAAATTATCTTGATTACTTTAGCATTGTTTTAAGCTTTTAAGGGAGAAGGTGTTAGTACTCATTTGTATTCTTTCTCAAGAGTGTTTTGCTCTTCTGGGTCCCTTGCATGTTGAAGTGCATTCGAGGATAAATATGTAAATTTCTGGCAGTGGGGAAGTAGCTGGGATTTTGATAGAGATTTCCTGAATATGTAGACAATTTGGGAAGCCTTGCATCATAATAGTATGTGTCTTCTAATCCATGATTATGGGTAGTCTTTCCATTTCTTTAGGTCTTTTGAACTACTTTTCCCAATAATGTTTCATAACTTAATGCGTATGAGTTTTGAACTTCCTTTATTGTGTACCCCTCATTATTTGACTCTTCTGATGCTATTATAAAAGAAATTCTTTACTCAACTTTATTTGAGGATTGTTCATTGCTATTGTAGAGAAATTCAAGTGATTTCTTTGTTTGGATCTCTCATCCGAAACTTGCTTAACCTCATCAGTTGTCCGAATAGTTTTCTCTTTTTTTTTTTTAATTGTATTTTAGATACTTTCTATATATAAATCATATATATATATGATATATATAAATCATATTTCTATAAATAGAGATGGTTTTACTTCTTTCATTCAAACTGGATTTTTTTCTATATATAAATCTATATATAGATTTCTATATATAAATCATATTTCTATAAATAGAGATGGTTTTACTTCTTTCATTCAAACTGGATTTTTTAAAATATATTTTTATTTCCTAAGTACCCTGTCTGAAGCTTCCAGTACAACATTGGGAGAAAAGTGGGGAAAGCAGGGGTGCCTGGGTGGCATTGGGAGAAAAGTGGGTTAAGCCTCTGCCTTCACTCAGGTCATGATCTCAGGGTCCTGAGATCAAGCCCCACATCAGGCTCTCTGCTCAGCAGGGATCCTGCTTCCCCCTCTCTCTCTATGCCTGTCTCTCTGCCTATCTGTGATCTCTGTCTGTCAAATAAATAAATAAAATATTTTTTTTAAGTGGGGAAAGCAGGAATAATGGTCTTTTTACTGATCCTACCTAAGGGAAATCCTTCAATTATTCATCATTGACTGTCCTAAATATGGGTTTTTCAGAGATGATGTATCAGGTTATGGAAGTTCCCTTCTATTTCTCATTTGTTCAGTGTTTGTATTATGAAAGAATATTGGATTTTGTCAGATGTGTTTCCTGTGTCCACTGAGATGATCATATGGGCCATGTTCTTCATTCTCTTAATGTTTTTAATTAATGATTTGTTTTCACATATTAAACCAACCTCACTTATCATCCTAGATGGTCATAATGTATCTTTTTACTTTGTTGCTTCATTAACTAAGATTTTGTTAAGGATTTTTAATCACTATCCATAAGGGATATTGATGTGTAGTGTTGGAGTATTTTTGTTTTCGTGATCTCTCTGTCTGGCTTCAGTATTAGGGTAATTCTGGCCTCACAAGAATTTTTCTTTCAGTGTTTGACAGAATTGACCAGCAAAACCATCCAGTTCTGAACTTTTCTTCATGGGAATTTTTATTGCTAATTCAGTCTGCTCACTTCCTATATACATCTATTCAGATTTTCCACTTTTCCTGAGATGGTTTTGGTTATTTATGGTCTTCTAGTTTGTTTCTCTCTTCTGTTATCTTGGCTATTGCTATAACTGTTAACATAATTCCCTTATAATCTTTTTTTTTTAATTTGTGAAGTCACTAGGTACACCTTCTTGTTTAATCTTGATTTTAGTAATTTGACTCTGTTTTTCCCCCCTTAGGCAGTCTATGTGAGGTTTATCAATTTTGTTGATCTTTTCAAGAATGCATATTGTTTTATTGATATATTTTTTTTAATTTTTTCAATTTATTTATTTTCAGAAAAACAGTATTCATTATTTTTTCACCACACCCTGTGCTCCATGTAACCCGTGCCCTCTATAATACCCACTACCTGGTACCCCAACCTCCCACACCCCGCCACTTCAAACCCCTCAGATTGTTTTTTAGAGTCCATAGTCTCTCGTGATTCACCTCCCCTTCCAATTTACCCCAACTCCTTTCTCCTCTCTAACACCCCTTGTCCTCCATGATCTTTGGACAGCAAAGGAAACAGTCAAAAAAACAAAGAGGCAACCCACGGAATGGGAGAAGATATTTGCAAATGACAATACAGACAAAAGGTTGATATCCAGGATCTATAATGAACTCCTGAAACTCAACACACACGAAACAGGCAAACATATCAAAAAATGGAAAGAAGATATGAACAGACACTTCTCCAATGAAGACATACAAATGGCTATCAGACACATGAAAAAATGTTCATCATCACTAGCCCTCAGGGAGATACAAATTAAAACCACATCGAGATATCACCTTACACCAGTTAGAATGGCCAAAATTAACAAAGCAGGAAACAACATGTTTTGGAGAGGATGTGGAGAAAGGGTAGCCCTCTTCCACTGTTGGTGGGAATATAAGTTGGTGCAGCCTCTTTGGAGAACAGTGTGGAGATTCCTCAAGAAATTAAAAATAGAGCTTCCCTATGACCCTGCAATTGCACTCCTGGGTATTTACACCAAGGATACAGATGTCGTGAAAAGAAGGGCCATCTGTACCCCAATGTTTATAGCAGCAATGGCCACAGTCGCCAAACTATGGAAAGAACCAAGATGCTCTTCAATGGACGAATGGATAAGGAAGATGTGGTCCATATACACTATGGAGTATTATGTCTCCATCAGAAAGGATGAATACCCAACTTTTGTAGCAACATGGACGGGACTGCAAGAGATTATGCTTAGTGAAATAAGTCAAGCAGAGAGAGTCAATTATCATATGTTCTATTGATATTTTATGTTGATTTTCTATTCTCTATTTTATCATATTTCTGGCTTGCTCCTTATGATTCCATTGTCTTCTAGTTGCTTTGGGTTTTGCTTTCTCTCTCTCTCTCTCTCTCTTTTTTTTTTTTTCTTTTGGTTAAAGTGGAAAGGGGGGATTGGTTTAAATCATTACTCTTCTTTCCTGTTTCTTTTCTTTACTATTATGAATTTCTCTTAAGCACACTTCAGCTGCATTCTTTAAATTCTGGTATGTTGCATTTTCTTCTCCTTCATGGTAAAATATTTTTTTTTATTTTGTTTGTGATTTCCTCTTTTGCCCTACATGTTTTTTGAGTCCATGTATCTGAGTTTCCCTAATTTTCTCTTCTCATCAATCACTCACTGAATTCTGCTGTTGTTAGAAATTCTATGTATGGTTTCTTCCTTAAATATATTAAGAAATTCAACTTCTCTGATGCCCCTGTTTAGGGTCCTCTAGCCAAAGCTTGAGGTTCTCATCACTGTAGTCTGCTGACCACCTCTTCCCTGAGGATTGCATGTGGGCTCATGTGGAGGGAGGAGAGGGAGAGGAAAGCTCCAGGGTCAATAGCCTTTTGAGGGTCATAGTTCCACTGAATGTAAACGGAAGTTCCCCTCTCTGCATTTGAGCTCCTGGTGTCCCCTTCGCCAGCCACCACCTCTGGGACTGTCCGGGGACCAGGGTATGAGAGAAAGGGGAAAACAAGAAAGAAGAAGGAAAAGGAAGCCCAGGGCACTGCTGCTGTTTCTGGGGATTAGGAATCCTGTTTTCAACTTTGAACCAGAGCCAACAGCTTCTGCCTGTGCCCCCACGGGTCACAGGTGGGTTTCCAGCTACATCCTATCCAGGCTGGAACACTGGAGGGAAAATGGCAAACTCACCACCACTGGAGGTCCTTTAAATCTTGGTCTTCTTCCCCAATCTGCCCAGCACTATTTTTTTCTGAGGGAACTCAGTACCTGCCCCATGCATTCTGTTCAAGTTTTGTAATTAAGCATAGTGGAAAAGAGAGGTGAAATGTTCCATCTTATCTAGAACTGGAACTTGAAGTGGATTTTAGCAACCAGAAGTAAAAGAGAAACACAGATTAATGGAAATCAATTCTTTTTGCTGGAAAGATAATTAAACCCACTGTCTGCTATTAGTGGGGTTGCCATTGTATCCTCATCTACAAAGGATGGTTTCATTACCCTCATCCAAATTGTATGCTCAGCCATATCTTTATCAAATTCTTCATTTGAAAGAATCACTCATATTCATTGAAATTTCCAGGTGCTTCAGGACTAGGTTGAATAAATAAACAAATGACTCACGAAAATGTGCCCACTTTTAAAGATGTTTGATGAATGGAATACTCCAGGATCCTGCTAATTCTAAGCGGAGATCCTTTAGGGATTATCTCAAAACTACGGTCTTAGATATTAACTTGCAGTTTTGATAAGACAGTTGATGGCAATGGCAACTCCAGAAATCATAACGAACTTGATCACATCATTAGGTGCACACGTACTGATTCTCCTATTGATTTTTTTAAAGCACTGGCTTAGCAAGACACAAGGAGAGATAGGAGAAGTCACAGTCCCCAATTCACTGAAATGCAAATTTCATGTGACAGATCCTTTGATTCCATCTGCATCAGGTGATTGGGAATCAGAAAGTACTTGCCAGATACTTTTCTCCCCAACCTGCTTTAGTTTCAAAGCTTAAGCTCATTGGGAGTATAAAGTTCAAAGAGACAAGTGAGCTCTTGATTGAAATGTGGAAACAGAAAGAGAGTTTCTCTCAGATTAAATAAAGGAACATCTGGGTATGTCAGGTAGAGGCTATAGGGGAGGCAGAAATGTTGCACGCTCTAGCCAAGCTTCAGGGACAGTGGTCATGTGATGCCCCATGGATGTGGATACCACCCCAAACCTAGTTCAGAGGCACCAAAAGGGCTTCAGATCTGAAGGGTCTGTGGAAGCTGGCAGGGGGTGTCTCTGCTCTCAGCTGTCATTGTTCCACTTGGAACTCCAAAGGTGAGACTCGATTTCTAGAAAAAGCTATGTGGGAGAGTACCCTGGGGGGTTCAACATTATAAAATTTGAGCTGTTGAGATGCTGGTTCCCAGGTTGGCAAGTTATCAGACATACTTGTTGAGATGCTTTACAGGTTTTCACCTTTCATATGTGCTGACAGGTTTTCACCTTTGTTGTTTTCTGTTCCTGAAATGCCTTTCCTTCCCTTCTCCACCTGGTGAATGTCTGTGCATCATTCAAGGACATGGTTCAGGCTTTCCAAATTCCCCTGGAAGAATTAACCCTGCCACAACACATCCACCTGGTCCTGCCGTGTCCCTGCCTGCTCCTCTCCTAGCCCCAGACAGCCTGTTCCTACTCACTCTGAAAGGGCCATCTTCCTCTACTAGCCCACGCCTCCTGGATGACACTGACCTCATGTATTAAACTTGGAATCCCCAGCATTAGATTAGTGCCTGAACGCAGTGCATAAGAACTAAGCAGCAGCTGTTAGGCTAGTGCTGTGCTGTAGTGGTAATGCTTTGCTGACAACCAATCCTGTTCTATTTGGACATGACTTAAATCTATACTTAACAAGCACTTACAGAAGAGCCATTATGGGCAATACATATTGTTTCATAGACAGATGAATAACACATATGTCCTTTCTTAGTCAAAAGGTGGACAGACCTAGTGGCACCTGAGTGGCTCAGTCCCTTAAGGGTCTGCCTTTGGCTCAGGTAAGAAAACATACAGATCAGTGGCATTATATATTGCTTCATTTTATCATTTTTATTATGTTATGTTAATCTCCACACAGTACATTAGTTTTTTTTATATAAACATATATTCTTATCCCCAGGAGTACAGGTCTGTGAATCACCAGGTTTACACACTTCACAGCATTCACCAAAGCACATACCCTCCCCAATGTCCATAATCCCACCCCCTTCTCCCAAACCCCCTCCTCCCAGCAACCCTCAGTTTGTTTTGTGAGATTAAGAGTCACTTATGGTTTGTCTCCCTCCCAATTCCATCTTGTCTCATTGATTCTTTTTCTACCCACTTAAGCCCCCATGTTGCATCACCACTTCCTCATATCAGGGAGATCATATGATAGTTGTCTTTCTCTGCTTGGCTTATTTCGCTAAGCATGATACGCTCTAGTTCCATCCATGTTGTCGCAAATGGCAAGATTTCATTTCTTTTGATGGCTGCATAGTATTCCATTGTGTATATATACCACATCTTCTTGATCCATTCATCTGTTGTTGGACATCTAGGTTCTTTCCATAGTTTGGCTATTGTGGACATTGCTGCTATAAACATTCGGGTGCACATGCCCCTTTGGATCACTACATTTGTATCTTTAGGGTAAATACCCAGTAGTGCAATTGCTGGGTCATAGGGCAGTTCTATTTTCAACATTTTGAGGAACCTCCATGCTGTTTTCCAGAGTGGCTGCACCAGCTTCCATTCCCACCAACAGTGTAGGAGGGTTCCCCTTTCTCCGCATCCTCGCCAGCATCTGTCATTTCATGATTTGTTGATTTTAGCCATTCTGACTAGTGTGAGGTGATATCTCATTGTGGTTTTGATTTGTATTTCCCTGATGCTGAGTGATATGGAGCACTTTTTCATGTGTCTGTTGGCCATCTGGATGTCTTCTTTGCAGAAATGTCTGTTCATGTCCTCTGCCCATTTCTTGATTGGATTATTTGTTCTTTGGGTGTTGAGTTTGCTAAGTTCTTTATAGATTCTGGACACTAGTCCTTTATCTGAAATGTCGTTTGCAAGTATCTTCTCCCATTCTGTCAGTTGTCTTTTGATTTTGTTAACTGTTTCCTTTGCTGTGCAAAAGCTTTTGATCTTGAAGAAATCCCAATAGTTCATTTTTCCCTTGCTTCCCTTGCCTTTGGCATTGTGCCTATGAAGATGTTGATGTGGCTGAGGTCGAAGAGGTTGCTGCCTGTGTTCTCCTCAAGGATTTTGATGGATTCCTTTCGCACATTGAGGTCCTTCATCCATTTTGAGTCTATTTTTGTATGTGGTGTAAGGAAATGATCCAATTTTATTTTTCTGCATGTGGCTGTCCAGTTTTCCCAGCACCATTTATTGAAGAGGCTGTCTTTTTTCCATTGGACATTCTTTCCTGCTTTGTCGAAGATTAGTTGACTGTAGAGTTGAGGGTCTATTTCTGGGCTCTCTATTCTGTTCCATTGATCTATGTGTCTGTTTTTGTGCCAGTACCATGCTGTCTTGATGATGAATAGCAGTGGTGATAATGGACATCCCTGCCGTGTTCCTGACCTTAGCGGGAAAGCTTTCAGTTTTTCTCCATTGAAAATGATATTTGCGGTGGGTTTTTCATAGATGGCTTTGATGATATTGAGGTATGTGCCCTCTATCCCTACACTTTGAAGAGTTTTGATCAGGAAGGGATGCTGTACTTTGTCAAATGCTTTTTCAGCATCTATTGAGAGTATCATATGGTTCTTGTTCTTTCTTTTACTGATGTGTTGTATCACATTGACTGATTTGCGGATGTTGAACCAACCTTGCAGCCCTGGAATAAATCCCACTTGGTCGTGGTGAATAATCCTTTTAATGTACTGTTGAATCCTATTGGCTAGTATTTTGGTGAGAATTTTAACATCTGTATTCATCAAGGATATTGGTCTATAGCTCTCTTTTTTTATGGGATCCTTGTCTGGTTTTGGGATCAAGGTGATGCTGGCCTCATAAAATGAGATTGGAAGTTTTCCTTCCATTTCTATTTTTTGGAACAGTTTCAGGAGAATAGGAATTAGTTCTTCTTTAAATGTTTGGTAGAATTCCCCCGGGAAGCCGTCTGGCTCTGGGCTTTTGTTTGTTTGGAGATTTTTAAGGACTCCTTCAATCTCCTTACTGGTTTTGGGTCTGTTCAGGTTTTCTATTTCTTCCTGGTTCAGTTGTGGTAGTTTATATGTTTCCAGAAATGCATCCATTTCTTGCAGATTGTCAAATTTGTTGGCGTAGAGTTGCTCATAGTATGTTCTTATAATGGTTTGTATTTCTTTGGTATTAGTTGTGATCTCTCCTCTTTAATTCATGATTTTATTTATTTGGGACCTTTCTCTTTTCTTTTTGATAAGTCGGGCCAGGGCTTTATCAATTTTATTAATTCTTTCAAAGAACCAGCTCCTAGTTTCGTTGATTTGTTCTATTGTTTTTTTGGTTTCTATTTCATTGATTTCTGCTCTGATCTTTATGATTTCTCTTCTCCTGCTGGGTTTAGGGTTTCTTTCTTGTTCTTTCTCCAGCTCCTTTAGGTGTTGAGTTAGATTGTGTATCTGAGACCTTTCTTGTTTCTTGAGAAAGGCTTGTACCGCTATATATTTTCCTCTCAGGACTGCCTTTGTTGTGTCCCACAGATTTTGAACCGTTGTATTTTCATTATCATTTGTTTCCATGATTTTTTTCAATTCTTCTTTAATTTCCCGGTTGACCCATTCATTCTTTACAAGGATACTGTTTAGTCTCCATGTATTTCGGTTCTTTTCAAACTTCCTTTTGTGGTTGAGTTCTAGCTTTAGAGCATTGTGGTCTGAAAATATGCAGGGAATGATCCCAATCTTTTGATACCGGTTGAGTCCTGATTTAGGACTGAGGATGTGATCTATTCTGGAGAATGTTCCATGTGCACTAGAGAAGAATGTGTATTCTGTTGCTTTGGGATGAAATGTTCTGAATATATCTGTGATGTCCATCTGGTCCAGTGTGTCGTTTAAGGCCTTTATTTCCTTGCTGATCTTTTGCTTGGATGATCTGTCCATTTCAGTGAGGGGAGTGTTAAAGTCCCCTACTATTATTGTATTATTGTTGATGTGTTTCTTTGATTTTGTTATTAATTGGTTTATATAGTTGCCTGCTCCCACGTTGGGGGCATAGATATTTAAAATTGTTAGATCTTCTTGTTGGACAGACCCTTTGAGTATGATATAGTGTCCTTCCTCATCTCTTATTATAGTCTTTGGCTTAAAATCTAATTGATCTGATATAAGGATTGCCACTCCTGCTTTCTTCTGATGTCCATTAGCATGGTAAATTCTTTTCCACCCCCTCACTTTAAATCTGGAGGTGTCTTCGGGCTTAAAATGAGTTTCTTGGAGGCAACATATAGATGGGTTTTGTATTTCTATCCATTCTGATACCCTGTGTCTTTTGATAGGGGCATTTAGCCCATTAACATTCAGGGTAACTATTGAGAGGTATGAATTTAGTGCCTTTGTATTGCCTGTAAGGTGACTGTTACTGTATATGGTCTCTGTTCCTTTCTGATCTACCACTTGTAGGCTCTCTCTTTGCTTAGAGGACCCCTTTCAATATTTCCTGTAGAGCTGGTTTGGTGTTTGCAAATTCTTTCAGTTTTTGTTTGTCCTGGAAGCTTTTAATCTCCCCTTCTATTTTCAATGATAGCCTAGCTGGATATAGTATTCTTGGCTGCATATTTTTCTCGTTTAGTGCTCTGAAAATATCATGCCAGCTCCTTCTGGCCTGCCAGGTCTCTGTGGATAAGTCAGCTGCCAATCTAATATTTTTACCATTGTATGTTACAGACTTTTCCCAGGCTGCTTTCAGGATTTTCTCTTTGTCACTGAGACTTGTAAATTTTACTATTAGGTGACGGGGTGTGGACCTATTCTTATTGATTTTGAGGGGTGTTCCCTGAACCTCCTGAATTTTGATGCTCGTTCCCTTTGCCATATTGGGGAAATTCTCCCCAATAATTCTCTCCAGTATACCTTCTGCTCCCCTCTCTCTTTCTTCTTCTTCTGGAATCCCAATTATTCTAATGGTGTTTCGTCTTATGGTGTCACTTGTGTCTCGAATTCTCCCCTCATGGTCCAGTAGCTGTTTGTCCCTCTTTTGCTCAGCTTCTTTATTCTCTATCATTTGGTCTTCTATATCACTAATTCTTTCTTCTGTCTCATTTATCCTAGCAGTGAGAGCCTCCATTTTTTATTGCACCTCATTAATAGCATTTTTTATTTCAACTTGGTTAGATTTTAGTTCTTTTATTTCTCCAGAAAGGGCTTTTATATCTCCCGAGAGGGTTTCTCTAATATCTTCCATGCCTTTTTCGAGCCTGGCTAGAACCTTGAGAATTGTCATTCTGAACTCTAGATCTGATATATTACCAATGTCTGTATTGATTAGCTCCCTAGCCTTAGGTACTGCCTCTTGTTCTTTTTTGTGTGTTGAATTTTTCTGT
The DNA here is from genome assembly GCF_011764305.1 of Mustela putorius furo. NCBI lineage: Eukaryota > Metazoa > Chordata > Mammalia > Carnivora > Mustelidae > Mustela > Mustela putorius. The sequence continues at coordinate 2,375,041 of NW_025421272.1, read as the reverse complement.
GTTGTCATTTTGTGCAGATAAGAGTATATGTAGGAGCAAGTAAAATACTAAAAGGGTGGCAACAACCCCAGGAAAATATGCTTTAACCAAATCAGAAGAGATCCCAAATCGTGAGGGGGGAGAAAGGGGATAAAAAGAGGTTCAAAAAGGAAAAATGAAAAAAAAAAGAAAAAGAAATAGAAAAGAAAAGAATTTAAAAAAATGAAAATGAATAAAGAAAAATATAAAAACGAAAAAATATATATTAGATAAACTAGTTAAAAAACGTTAAAAAAGAAAAGGGTAAAAGTTTAAAAAAAAATTTACCAGAAGGCGAGAAAAACAAAAAATGAAAAAGAAAAAAATTAAATTAACTGCAAGACTAAAAAAAATCACAGGGAGAAAGGCATGAGTTCCATGCTTTGCTTTCTCCTCCTCTGGAATTCTGCTGCTCTCCTTGGTATTGAAACCGCACTCCTTGGTAGGTGAACTTGGTCTCAGCTGGATTTCTTGTTGATCTTCTGGGGGAGGGGCCTGGTGTAGTGATTCTCAAGTGTCTTTGCCCCAGGTGGAATTGCACCACCCTTACCAGGGGCCATGCTGAGTAATCCGCTCAGGTTTGCTTTCAGGAGCTTTTGTTCCCTGAGCGCTTTCTGTAGATTTCCGGAAGATGGGAATACAAATGGTGGCCTCCTGGTCTCCAGCCCGGAGGAGCAGAAAGCCCGGGGCCCCACTCCTCAGTGCGCCCTCAGAAAACAGCGCCCAGTTACTCCCGTCTGCCTGACCTCTGGCCGCGCTCCGAGCTCACCGAGCCTGCGATGGTTCAAGGTAACCCCGAGCTGTGAGCTTACTGTCGGCTCTGTCTCTAGCCGGCTTTCCTGTTCCAATACCCACAAGCTCTGCGACACTCAGACACCCCCAATCCTTCTGTGACCCTGCAGGACCTGAGGCCACGCTGATCCCACATGGGCTTCGCCCCGGTTTAGCCTCTGGAGCGATGTCCCTCGGCAGAACAGAATTTTAAACGTCCTGATTTTGTGCTCCATTGCTCCACCGCTTGCCAGGAGCCGGCCCCTCCCCCCAGGGTCTATCTTCCCGTCGCTTTGGATTCACATCTCTGCCAGTCCTACCTTTCATAAAGTGGTTGTTTTTCTGTTTCTAGAATTGCTGTTCTTCTTCTCTTCGATCTGCCAATGGATTTGCAGGTGTTTGCAATCTTTAGATAAGCTATCTAGCTGATCTCCTGCTAGCTGAAGTAGTCTCAGCCTGCTACTTCTCCGCCATATTGACTCCTCCCCCACATCATTAGTTTTTGATGTAGAGTTCCATGATTCATTTTTTTTTAAAGATTTTATTTATTTATTTGTCAGAGTGAGCGAAGGCAGACAGAGTGGCAGGCAGAGGCAGATGGAGAAGCAGGCTCTAGCTGAGCAAGGAGCCCGATGTGGAACTCCATCCCAGGACGCTGGAATCATGACCTGAGCCGAAGGCAGCAGCATAACCAACTGAGCCACCCAGGCGTCCCCCATGATTCATTTATGCATATAACACACGGTACTCCATGCAATATGTGTCCTTCATAATATGCATCTTTGGGTTCACCCATCCCCCCACCCCTGCCCCTATAAAACCCTCAGATTGATTCCCAGAGTCCATAGTCACTTATGGTTCCTGTTCCCCTCTGATACTCTTCCCTCCCCTAATGTCCTCCATATTATTCCTTATGTTCCACAAATAAATGAAACCATATGATAATTGTCTTTCTCTATTTGACTTATTTCACCATCCATGTTGATGCAAATGTTGGGTATTTATCCTTTCTGATGGCTGAGTGATATTCCATTGTATATATGGGCCACATCTTCTTTATCCATTCGTCTGTTGAAGGATACCTCAGCTCCTTCCACCATTCAGTGATTGTGGTCATTGCTGCTTTGAACATTGGGGTGCATGTGTCCATTCTTTTCACTGTATCTTTATCTTTGGGTAAATCCCCAGTAGTGCAACTGCTGGGTCATAGGGTAGCTCTATTTTTAACTTTTTCAGGAACCTGTGTACTGTCTTCCAAAGAGGCTGCACCAACTTGCATTTCCAGCAACAGTGTAAGATGGTTCCCCTTTCCTCACAAGCTCTCCAACATTTGTTGTTTTTATCTTGTCATTTATTGTCATTCTAACTGGGATAAGGTGGTATCTTGATGTGGTTTTGATTTGAATTTCCCTGAGGGCTAATGATGGTGAACATTCTATCATGTGTCTTTTAACCATTTGCATGTCTTTGAAGAAGTGTCCTTTCGTGCCTTCCCATTTTTTTTACTTGATTTATTTGTGTTTTGGGTATTGAGTTTGAGAAGTTCTTTATAGATCTTGGATACCAGCCCTTTATCTGTTGTGTCATTTTCTTTTTCTTTTTTAAGTTTTTATTTTTATTTATTTGACAGGCAGAGCATCAGGCAGAGAGAGAGGAAGGGAAGCAGGCTCCCCGCTGGACAGAGAGCACAATGTGGGGCTAGATCCCAGGACCCTGGAATCATGACCTGAGCCGAAGGCAGAGGCTTTAACCCACTGAGCCACCCAGGTTCCCCCAGTTGTGTCATTTCCAATTATCTTCTCCCATTCCATGGATTATCTCTTAGTTTTATTGACTGTTTCCTTTGCTGTGCAGAAGCTTTTATCTAGATGAAGTCCCAAAGTTTCTTTTTTGTTTTTTGTTTCCCTTGCCTTTGGAGATATGTCATGAAAGATGTGCTGTGGCTGTTGTCAAAGAGGTGACCTCTTTGAAAAGACCTCACCTGGGCTTGCCCACAGCCTTCAGTGTTTCCAGGTAGAAACTGAGACCCTGGTTAGGGAGAGTCTGTGTAGTTATTAATCACAGCAGAGGGCTGTTCCATTCCTTTCCTTTCCTTTTCTTTTTTTTTTTTTTTTTAAGTGTGAAGAAATAATTTTTATTCCTGCCCGTATCAATGACTAGGAATGTGACTAAAACCAGTGTTTCCCAACCAAGGAGAATTTTTCTGCGCAGGGACATTTGTCAATGCCTAGAAACTTTTTTTTTCTCATTGCATTCTCAACCTTATTTATTCTGTAAGTAACATTTTGTCCTTTTTGACTGCCTTTACCATTTCTCCTCGCCGCTGCTTCTGGCAACCCTGTTCTGGTTCTGTGAGCTCCACTTTTATAGATCACTTATGTAAGTGAGACCATGTGATGTTTGCCTTTCTCTGACTCCTCTCACTTAGGACAGTGCCCTCCAAGTCCATTCATGTTGTAGCAAATGGCAAGATTTCCTTCCTTCTCGTGGCTGTGCTATATGCCATAAATGTTCTATATTTTCTTTACTTGTTTTTCAGCAGATGGGCATGTAAGTTTTTTCCATGTTTTGGCTGATGGGAATGATGCTTCCACTAACTTGGGGGTGTAGAACTTTGGTGTTAGTGATTTCTTTTCCTTTGGGTCCATATACTGAAAAGGGACTGCCAGATCATATGGTAGTTGTATTTTTAATTTTTTTGAGGAATGCACAGAGGTGGTATTGGGCACAGGATGGTAAAAGTGAACTCTGTGAGCAAAAAGCCAAAAAAAAAAAAAAACCAAGTGTGGAGGGATATGCCACGTTCGTTGCTGAGCCTTGAGAAGAGTAGACATCCACCCTATTCCACACATCCCAACCCTGTTCCAGCACTGCTCCCTACAAGGCCGAACCTGCCTGTTCTTTCATCTCAGACAAAGCCGCTTCTCACCAGAGGTCCTCTTCCATAGATATTCCTATATCTTACTGCCAGAAAACTCTGACTCTGCCCTTGAAAAATATCCCAAACCTAGTTTCCACCCACACCACCTATTCTTTCGGTCAACTGCCTGACCTCCTATATCATCCCTTGCCCCCTACAGTGGGCTCAAGGGTTTGAATCTTAAAACTGGGTCACATCATGCCACCCTCTGCCCCAGATGTTCTAGTGCCTTCCAACCTGCCTTTAAGATAAATATATATGCATTTTTTAAAAGATTTTATTTATTTACCTGACAGAGAGAATGAGAGCACAAGTAAGGGCAGCAGTAGAAGGATAGGGAGAAGAAAGGTCCCTTGCCTGGATATAGGTTATAAGGCTAGATCCCAGGACCCTGAAATCATGAGCTGAGTAGAAGGCAGACACAACTATCTGAGCCAACCAGGTGCCCCCACCTTTAGGTTATTGCCCAGAGTTCTCCTGGAGGAGCGAGGCTTTCTCTGGGATGACCTCTGCCATCACCGCCCCTGGCCCCATGTCTCCCCTTGCCTTCGGGGCTCAGCCTGTAGGCCCCAGCAGCTCCTCTAGCACCCCGAGCCCACCAGGCAGTGTGGGCTCTGCAGCATTCCCTGCCTGGAATGCCCTGCTCCCAGGCATCCCCAGGCTGATTTTCCTCCCCTGTCCCCCCACACATTCTGGGTTCCATACACTCTCCAGAGTCTATCTTCCTGTCTCCTTATGCTTGCTCTTCCCCTAAAGCAACAGAGCCAGGTGTCTGCCTTTTACCCTCCTTCATTTGCAGATCTGCAGCTATAGGAGATTAGGTGAACTTTGAAATTTTTGTTGTTGTTATTATTATTATTATTTGCTTTCCAAGATACCTTGTTTATGTACTTTCTAACTAAATGCCACCTGAACAACTTTCCCCTACTCAGCTCTCCAATGATTTAGGGGTTCCTGGGGAGGGGGAGACTGAGGAGGATTATGTGTCACTTCCTGGCTCAGATGCTCTATTCCCATAAGTACAAAAAGGCCTCTGCTAAAGCTTCGACCTTTCTGCTGCTAAGCAGCTCAGTGCCCATTTATTGAGGACCTCTGCAGAAAGCCTCTTTTGATTCAGTGTCTTCAGCTCCAACCACCTTAAACCAGCCAGGGAACTGGTCATGTGGAAAACTGCAGTAGAGTCTCAGTTAAGGAAATGCTTGGGGGAAGGAGTATTGTAGTTAATATAATTTTTTTTTTTTTTTTTTTTTTTTTTTTTTTTTTTTTTTTTGTTAAATGAGCACCACGAGAGCTTTTATTAGGAGCAGATGTCATGTTGTGAAAGGAAGTTGACAAATTTTGGATGGAGACTTTCCTTTATTTAAACCCTTTTTCTGCCATTTGAAGTCATGTGACCCTGGGCCTGAATTTTCTCATCTATAAAAGGGGGGTGGTAATAGCTCTCTTGTTGTTTGGTCATTACATCAAGTCAGGAAATGTTTGCAAGTCATTCAGCTATAGACTTGGTGGCTACACGGGAGCTTGGTAAAGTGTGCTCCCCCTTCCCTTGTCCTTTGTTTGCATTCTTCTCAGAAATAATTCTTAATACATTGGCATGCAGCATTTTTAAAATCTTCTGTTAACATAGAGCATTGAAGGAGAGGGTACTGTTCCTGTTGGGGTAGCTGTGACTCACTATTGTGGAATATTTATGAAAAATATAGCCAATCATAAAGGATTTCGAATGCTTTTGTATCTCAGACAGTGTGGAACAGCAGAAATAAGCTGCTTTATTCTTTTTGAAATGCCAATTCTTTGCATCTCTCTTATAAAATGAATGTGGTGGGGGGATTGGTAGCTAAGTCAGCATGGCACATTCAAAATGGCAGATAAAGCATCTCTTATTGCATCACACTTAAAAAATATGTAAAAACCCTCTGAAAAGCAATAAAGGAGTAAGAGATTGAGAAACACAATGACAAAAAACAAACAAACACACGAACAGAAAACATCAACAGGAATGATTCAGTGACTGAAGGTGAAGCCATTTCTAGACAACTGCTTTCTGATGGTAGAACAGGGGCTATGGGGGCCCAGGTAGCAGCCTGCGGAAACCTGGAGTGCTCTGGGTCACAGAGGTACTGATAGGAACTGGAGCTGGTGACAGAGGGAAGAGGTAAATGGTTTGTCTCTGGAACAATCTACTTTCTGCCCTGTACTGAATGCAGAATAGACAGCAGCTATACAGGACAGACAGACGGACACACAGGTAAGGTTCTTCTCCACTGAGAACAAATGGCCCAGAGGGAAAATCTCTGCACTCTGGGATCCAGGTGTCTCCCACGAGACCCAGGTTGCCAGTTGACAACTCGAGTTCTCACACAGGGTCATCCATGTGCCCATGCAAGTTTGATTGAGATTTTAGTTCTTAAGAAGAGAGTGCTCTAGCCTCATGGGCTGTCAGGAGCACATTCCTTCCTATTGGAGATCTGCATTCTGAGCACTTGGGTAAATTGTACTGAAACATGACAGCAGTTTCAACAACACTTGTGCTGCCAGGCGGTAGCTTGAGATACTATACACAAGTGCTGGAGTTTCCTCTGTTCCTAAAAGTGGATGAGAGGCCCTTTTTCTTTCTTCTCTTCACTATTATTTAGCCTTCCATTGAAGTATTAAACCTACGTTTTAGAGCAGAACCGTCAAGACTTGAATAAATTTGTTATTGGTCTGCCCATTCCCTGACACAGGCCCCGTGCCTGGCTATGGCACTTTATTTGACAAGCTGCATGCATCGAGCTTTGGTTTAGACACTAAAACTAACTCTCTTATAAAACACTGTGCTGTAAATATAAAAATTTAGGAAACTCTCGGTATAATCCTTCTAAAATGTGAATTAAGATATTCCCGATTCAAGTCTGTAAACAGAAAAGTAGCCATCACCCTGAGTAGTGATTTGGTTTCTGAACCCTTAGAATATAAAACACTGAATTCCAAGTCTGTGTGTATGATCGTGATTAATGAAGTTTCCAGAAATAGTTTTTAAAAGGAGTTCAAACACTTTCAGGCTAGATGTGTCTCCTGATATACTCCTCTTTTGCTTAGGGGATTTTTTTTTTTCTCATTTAAAGAGCAACAGTATTTTACTGCTGAGCCTGAGAGTCAGATAATAGGAGAAGTGTGCAGTACTGTGGACATCATGTGTCAAGCCGTGGGTGAGTGTGGGGCAGCTGCTCCACAGGCCACCACGGGGTGGAGGAATGGAAGGGGCACTTTGATCACAAATGGGACACACGTTGAGTGTGATGTTAGTGACAGGGCCTTTGGATCCTAGTAGATCTCAGTTACTGGGCGTTTGACCATGAGGAACATGACCTTGACCTTGCTGAGCTATTGCTTCCTTGCCCACAGAACAGAGAGAAGAATATTCACCCAACGGAACAACAAGGAGGCCTTCACCCCATCCATCCCCACAGAGAGGGACATTCTTGCCCTCTGGACTCCCTTTCAACGCTCTCATTCTACAAGTGTGTGACTCCCTAAGGCTTGGGGCAGGAGATACTTCCTCATTTATAGGGTGATTGGGACTGGTGACCACATGTGCTCTGTAGTAAGAGACATGGCTTCAAATTCTTTGAACAGGAAACCTTTCTTTTTTTTTTTCTTTTCAGCTTTGGGTTGACTTATATTTTGATATTCTAGTAATCTTCACTGCTCATCCCCTTGCCTTGTTAAATGAGCTGTCCACTGTCAGGCAGCACAAATAATTATACAGACCCCCTCACAGAGACAGGCTTTTTAAAGGCAATTTCATTAACAATTACTATATGTTAGTGCACAGGAGACTGTCAGTGAAAAGGACCTTTTTTTTTTTTTTTAAATTTTTATGTTTAAACCTGTGCATCTTCAGAGCAGGTATTTTATTCTAAGAACTTGGAGTACAAAGATCACTAGCAATTTTGTAAATCTTCTAATCAGCTCCATAAAAGAGATACTGTCATTTCAGTGTACACTTATGAAATCAAGACTTGAGAAGGTGAGGCTGAGTAATATGTTCAAGTCTCAGAGCCAGGGAGAGGAGTATCTGGCATGTAGGAACTGCTCATTGAAGACTGGACAAACCACCAGGAGAGCATGGAAAGGGAGATAGGATCCAGTTCCAAACCCATCAGCTTGCAGAGCAGAGGCTTTGGCCAGGGCATCTGACTTCTCCCAGAGTTCCGAGGTCCAGGCCTAGAACACATGCTAGCAATCCACAGGTCCAGGCATATCATCTTCCATCTCTGAAAGGGAGTGGGGGCTGCCCTCTGAGCGGTGCAGACGGCTCCTGTGGAGATCGGAGTCTGCCATGGGCACCCTCCTATACCCACTGTGCTTCTGCCCACAGCATGTGTCCTGGGGTACTTGGTCCCCAGTTTCCTGGTCAGTTCACGGGGATGCTGTTGGTACATCTGCTCTGCAAGATCCCTTGCTGCTCAGGATCTTGGGGAAGGGTGAGGAGAGAGTAATGTGAACTCTACATGGAAGTGTCCCATTCGCAGTGGGCCACATTGCTCTCTTCCTGGTATAAACACCATTTTCTAAATTTAGCAGTGGTCTGGAAGTGCAACTGTGTTGCATTTTGAGTACTCAGATTTTACAAACCAATATCTGCAGCACTGTTTGGGATAAGATTTCTGTTTATGACACTACACCCCCCCCCAAATGGAAAGGCTCCCAGTTCCATGTATAGTAACAATTAATTTTTGATGAGTGACAATCTTAAGCTCTTCCCTTGATAAGATAATGCTCTTTGTTGCATAGTTTATATACGGTAAATGGCTTGTTAAATATAGACATGTAAATATATATATTGATCTGGCCTTTCAATGTTGCCATTGGATAATTTACTGCTTTCTTTTAATTTTGACAATGAAACTATAGCAGCATGGGAAGTGGTTACTCTTCATGAAACCACATCATGTAATTGCTCTTATGAGATCTTACATGACTTGGTTATGCTTTTCCCTTAAATTGATTCTTTTAAATTTCCTAATTTGATGAAAAGTGGCAGAAAACATAATTAAGGCAAAGAACAGAATCTAAGATCATATCATCTTGAAATATTCCATGATATTAACTTTATTTATTAAGTCTTACATCTTATACTTCTTATACCTACATAGTACCTGAAGTCAAGGCAGTCTCACCATGAATCCTGTTGAGACGTGTTTTATTTAAATTAATTTCATCGGTAGGGATACTGAGGTACAGAACCAGCCTAGACATTCCTGTGCGTTTCCCATGGACCCACAGCAAGCATACACATGCCTGCCGTGGCTCAGGACCTCGTTGTCTCATGTGCTTTGGTGGAGTTTCTGTGCACAGCCTGTCATGTCTACCAGTTGGCCTCTCCAGTGATTTAGAAGGGCTGGAGAAGTGCCAAGGAGGCTGTGTCCCCTGTTGCTAGTCAGGCTTGTGTGACTAGGGGAACTGCCCAGGGAAGGAGCCTGGCGCCTCCCCAGTCAGGGCTCATCCCATGCAGTAAGGCACCAGGGGAACAGTTCATGAGGCATAATCACCCAGGGTCCACGTGCTGAGCACAGCTATGGGATGGGTGAGCAACAGAGGTCCTCATGCTCTCAGACTGAGGACAGCCCCTTCATTTACTACCCAAGTTCTGCCCCTATAGGCATGTCCTTTGCCCCTGCATCTTCCCTCCCAAACCCAGCCTCACTCTCCATCAGCTGGGCCATTTGGGTGGCACGGAGCTCTGGTCTCACTAACCGAGGCCTGGGTTTTCACTTATCATTAGGATGAGGAAGGCACACGTAACCACAATGGAAGCTCCCATCCTCCTGGTCCAAATGTTGGGCTTGCTCTGAATGCCATTAGCTCCTAGGGACAGGCACTGTCCTGCAGCCCTTCCTCATCACCTGCTGGACTCACATTTATCTCAGGGGCCATGGCAGCCTTTCCCATGTCCAGAGTTGAATGCCACTCTCGTCTCCTCAGTCTCCACCCACATGAATCTTGGGTGCTTAATTAAGAGCACACATCTTCCAGTGCTGTAGACACCCACTTAGGCCAGTGATGTCCAGCACCCTCAGCAGGAGATGGTTGGAAAGATGGGATGCCTTCTTGCGGTTAGTTGTAATCATAGTCATTCTAGCCATTGAGGGCTGGCCGTGTGCTGGGCACTAGGAGATTTGTGTCAATCATGCGGTTGATCTCCCTGACATCTTGGGGTTGCAATGACTACTTCCTGCAAAATGCGTCTCATTTCCTGGTGGACCTTCGCCGAGCCTCGAGTACCAGAGTCAGGCTCTGCAGTGTAGCAAGGACCTTCCTCCCAATCCCTACCTGCCCCCAGGTCGGTCACGGTCACGGCTGGAATTCCTTTCAGTCCAGACCAGAGCACAGTCCTGCACCAGCTCAGGAGGAACAGAACAGTCTGCAGCCTGGCATCAGGACTTCAGTCCTGCTCTTCCTCTTGCTGCTTCTCTCTGTCCATTTCTTCATAGACATGAGAAAAATAACACCGTATGGGGTTGTTGAAAGGACTCCTAGACGGAAAAATGCCACAAAAGTATTGTCTGTATCCTCTGAATCATGCTTGCCTCAGCCCTCACAGTAAATGATTGAAATTTAATTTTTTCAAATACCCAATTATTTCCACTCCCATACAGGGGTTCCTCTTCCCACCCTTCGGTGTGGTGCAAGGATGCCGTGTCCATGAGCAGGCTCCAGAACCCTGATACATGATGCTGTCAGGCTGGGGCCTGTGCATCCAGAAGCTGCATCTGCAGGACTTGGGGATCTTCCAGTGCTTTGCCAGTAATGAAGGAAGGGAGATCCAGACCTGCACCTACCTGCACACCACCAGTGAGTACCGCCCCTCAGCAAAGCCGGACCACCTGGGCTGGGCCCTTAGCCAGAGCTCCCCAACATTTGTGGGTCTGACTCCCTTGGAAAATGGTAGCATCTGTTCAGCAACAGACAGAGTACAGGGGCCAGCAGTGACCCTCTGTGGAGAGCCACCTCTCCGGCTGACAGGACCCCATGTGCTCAGCCCCTGGGCAGCAAATACACCTTGCTGTCCTCATGCTCTGGGGCCTTACCTGCTCGCAGGCGAGACTTGAGCCCTCCTCTCTACTGAGAAGGGGTGGCGGGGGTGGGGGATCTCCATTTTTCTCGACTCAACTGGAAGGACTGTTCAGTGAACAGCTTATTCCTAAACTTTTCTTTAGATCTTTCCTCCATTTTTTATATTCATTTTCTATTTTAGTTTTATTGAACAATTATAGGTCTTCTGTAAGTTTCTTTTATTATCCCATTAGGAGAAAGTCTTTGGCACTCTTTCTTTGAAAAATAAAATGAAGGTATGGGTATTCACTGTATCTGCAGGTTTTCTTCATCCCACGGTTCTAATATTGCTCTTCTAAAATGAAGTAGAACGTAGTGGTTACGGAATTATACCTTTCACATTTGCCCTTCTGGAAGCAAAATGCTGATATATCCTCAGGTGTCAGAGCCATCTGAGAAAGCAAATCATGTCCATAGGCAGGTGGCTCTTGTCTGTCAGAACTTCAGAATTTAAGGATTCCATGCTGATATTTTGGTAAAGTAGGGGTCACTTCCTTGAATCTTGCCCAAATTTAGCTTCTGTTTTGGAGCAGAGGAAGCCAGTATCACTTCAAAATGTGGTGATAATAATGGGTACTTAAGCTGGAAACTGAGTTTCGATCTATTAGAATTATTTAAAGTGCATTTTATGCTAACTGGGCGACTGTGTGGCACAAATAAACAAAGTTTTTTTTTTTCTTTTCTCTTCTTTTAAATTTAAATTTAATTCCAGTATAGTTAACACACTGTAACATTAGTTCATTCATTCAACATTTACTCGGCCTCTGGGTCTTTCTGGCGCTCAGGTCTCTCAGGCTTGGGGACAGAATTCTGAGGAAGACATGTGAGCAGAGGTCCTGAAGTACGGAGATGGACAGTGGAGGAGGGGATAATTTAGCCAGGGATGAGGGCTATGAAACAAGGGAACAGGCCTGACCTGGGGTGACCAGGAAGGCCTCCCTGACCCTCCATATCAGGCCCCTAGCTGCCACTTTGCCATTCAGGGTGTCCCCTTCGAGCAGGCCCTAGGGCCTTCTCTTTGGTGGCTTTTGATCAGTGAGGGGGAGAGAATTCAAAAACCACTCTTACTAGAATCACACACTGAGTGAGAATCAGGAAGCTCTGAGGGGCAGAGAGACTGTGCACAACACCCTCCAGAAGCAAGTGCTCAAGTAGTTTGCTCTCCCCCAGAAGTGGCTGTGATTTGCTAATAAGCAACAAAACACTCCACTCCCCAGAAAAAAGCTCTCTGGTCATGTGTCACATTGGTCATTTCTTAGGCCTCATTCTAGACTGAGAGAAGCATGATCTGAAGTTGAGCAAAAGAACTGCATATTTTCCCAGCTGCCTGAAAGACATACTTTCAAGATTTAGAGTTAGATCCAGTGTGGCCCACTCAAGGCCACAAGACAAGGTGTGCAGAGACACAGTAGTTTCTCTGGGGCCACAGGATGGACACTCCCTTTGTCCAATAGGAGCCTGTTCACCTACAGCCTTGGGGCCAGTCCATCCAAACTCAAGGTCCAGAAGGGCCACTCTGCAAGTCTTGTCCCCAGCAAGCTGTGCACTCCCCATGTCTCCTCTCAGAGCCTGGATGCCTGGATCCTCAACCTCTAACCCAGCTTTTGTCTCAGGATCTCTCTTCTCTCCTGACCATTATGCAGATGTCATGATATTTTGTGTAGTCCCTGGGACACTTTCAAATGAGCTGCCCTTGGGGTTCCAGCCCTGGAAAGTCAGTGTCACAAAGGTAGCCCAGAAATTTTGAACACACGTGTCTCCTACATGCCTTCCTCTCTTACGTGCCACTGCTACCCAGTGCAAACCGTGCATTCCCACCACTGCCCCCAAACTGCCTCCAGCCTCCCCCTTACCCACAGTGGGTCATTCCTCTTCTTACCCCTCCTGCCTAAGAAGACTCCTCTCCCACTCCACTCACCCATATCACTCTAGTCATGTGACCATCTCCTCCACAAGGTGACCCTCATTGCAGCCCTACCCTGCATTCCCACCCAACATTATTTTCAGAACCACCCTGTGGCTCCTGATCTGAGGGGCCTCTCCTTGTCCCAGTCTGTGTACAGACCTCATGCCCCTTCTTGGCTTGTCAGCTCTGGGAGAGAAGGGCAGTGGCAGTCTCTCCCTCAAGGTCAATGGAAAGAGGTACAAAAAGGAGAAGAGAAATTTCCTACCTTAGAGAAGGTAGGCAGATCCAGAATCAAATAGGATGCAGTGGGGTTCCTGCTCCTATAGAACTTCAAGCTGTTTGGTGAACTGAAAAATATGTCAATTGCAATAGAAATCAAGAAGTAGAAGTGATCTGTTCTGCCCAAGAATTACTCAAAGGTGAGAGGGATGCTGAGCCTCAGAGGTTGACTTTCTCATTGGCCTGACCCTCCAGTCAATGGGGCATCACATATGACTGCACACAGTTTACATAATGGCTTGACTCAAGGAGCTTCTGGAGGTTTAATGCTCCCAGGAGGGCTCCCAGGGTTGTTTTGGGGCCAAAGAATGTGGGAGGGGGTCATAGCGGAAGCAGGGAGCAGCTCATCATATGACCCTGTATAATGACAGCAAGCAGGACTATTGGGAGGATCCCAGGTCATGGCTCAATGGGAGAGCAAGTGTCAGTTGGGATGAGGCTTGTCTGTGGTAATAAGGGATTGGTGTTATGGCCATTCTTCAGGTACAGTAGTTCAAACATAATGACTACATAGATGCATGTGAGGGTGGACATGGGAGTGGAGATAGAAGTGTAACCACTGACCTAAAGAAGGACAAGCAAACCAACACTGTGTCTTTGGTGGGATGAATGGTTCATGACTCACTGTCAACCTCAAGAGATCCTTCCTCTGAAATGTGTCACTGGACTTGCCTCCTGCTCAACATAACATCCTCTTAGGAATTCCCAGTGCATCATGTCCATCATCTTTTTCCTTCCAGGCTCTCCAGGTTGCTGCATCTGCTTCCAAGCCTTGGGGATGCATGCATATCTCTCCTCCCAACTTGGAAGTGGAGGCTCAGACCTGTGTGTGGCAGTGTTCTACATGAACAACAGCCTAAAAAAACAATTATCCCTGTCAACCTTCCCAGTTAGTGTTTGTCTTGTTGGAAAGCCTCGTACTTTAAGGAAAGTTCTTTACAGTGCAACTCTGACCCCCTGGAGTCAGTGGCACCCCACAGATGAAGAGCACCATTCCTCACTTAAAACATGAGGCACAGTTCATGGCCTCCAGGCCACATGTGACTTTGACCAACTAACTAGCATTTGGAGCTTCCCACTACCACAACAGAGTTGATGATTGCCTAGAAGAACTCACAGAAGTCAGTTAAGTGCCATATTGAGGACTCCCATCTTATTGTAAAGGATAAAATCAGGTCCAGACATATGAAGAGAGGTAAAGACAAGGTATGGGAGAGTCCCAACACAAAGCTTCCATTGTCATCGGGAGACATCATCATCCCAGCACAAATATGTCTGGCTGGCTACTCACCAGGGAGCTCAACAGAGCTTGAAGTCCAGGGTTTTACTGGAGTGTAATTATCACTGGCCACATGACTGAGCTTGGTCCCCAGGTCCCACACCTCCCCTCCATTTTTTTTAAATTTATTTTTTCAGTATTCCAAGTTCCATTGTTTATGCACCACACACAGTGCTCCATGCAATAAATGCCTTCCTTAATAACCCACCAACAGGCTCACTCAACACCCGCCCCTTCCCCTCAAAAATACTCAGTTTGTTTTGCAGAGTCCCCAGTCTCTCATGGTTGATCTTCCCCCTCTAATTTACCCCAAATCATTTTTCCTCTCCTTTTCCCAATATACTCCATGTTACTCCTATGCTCAACAAGTAAATAAGACCATATAATAATTGATTCTCTCTGCTTATTTCACTCAACATAATCTCCAGTCCCATCCATGATGATACAAGAGTTGAGTATTCATCCTTTCTGATGGAAGCATGATACTCCATTGTATATATGGACCTTATCTTCTTTATCCATTCATCTGTTGAAGGTCATCTTTGCTCTCTCCACAGTTTGGTGACTGTGGCCAATGCTGCTATGAACACTGGGGTACAGATGGCCCTTCTTTCACTACATCTGTATTTTGGGGGTAAATACCCAGTAGTGCAATTGCAGGGTCATAGGCTATTTCAATTTTTACTTTCTTTATTTTTTTAATTTATTTTTTATTTATTTTCAGCATAACAGTATTCATTATTTTTGCACCACACCCCAGTGCTCCATGCAATCTGTACCCTCTCTAATACCCACCACCTGGTACCCCAACCTCCCACCGCCCCCGCCACTTCAAACCCCTCAGATTGTTTTTCAGAGTCCATAGTCTTTCATGGTTAACCTCCCCTTCTAATTTCCCCCAATGTCCACACTGTTTTCCAAAGTGGCTGCATCAACTTGCATTCCCACCAACAGTATATGAGGGTTCCCCTTTTTTCATACCCTCTCTAACACTTGTTTTTTACTGTCTTGTTTATTTTGGCCATTGTAACTGGTGTAAGGTGGTATCTCAATGTGGTATTTGAATCTCCCTGATGGCTAATGATTATTAACATTTTTTCCTGTGTCTGTTAGCCATTTGTATGTCTTCTTTGCAGAAGTGTCTGTTCATGTTTTCTATCTATTTTTTTGACATTATTAACTTCTTTTTTGAGTGTTGAGTTTAAGGAGTTCTTTTATAGATCTTGGATCTCAGCCCTTTGTCTATATTGTCATTTGTGAATATCTTCTCCCATTCCATGGGTTGCCTCTTTGTTAAGTGTTTCCTGTGCTGTGCAGAAGCTTTTGATCTCGATGAATTCCCCAAATTTCATTTTTGCTTTTGTTTCCTTTGCCTTTGAAGACATCTCTTGAAAGAAAGTGCTGTGGCTGATATCGAAGAGGTTACTGCCTATGTTCTCCTCTAGGATTTTGCCAGATTTCTGCCTCATAATGAGGTCTTTATTCATTTTGAATTTATCTTTGTTTGTGGTGTAAGATAATGATCAAGTTTCATTCTTCAATACATAGCTGTCTAATTTTCTCAGCACCATTAATTAAAGAGTATATCTTGTTTCCACTGGATTTTTCCCCACTTTGTCGAAGGTTATTTGACCATAGAGTTTTGGGGGTCCCTCTTTCTCCAGCACTCTGTGGTTTGGATGGGGCTGACCTAGTATGTTTCCACTGGATTTTTCCCCACTTTGTCGAAGGTTATTTGACCATAGAGTTTTGGGGGTCCCTCTTTCTCCAGCACTCTGTGGTTTGGATGGGGCTGACCTAGTATGGGACTCATTCTGGAGTCACAGGCATTGGGGAAGAGGTGGTCATGTGATCAACCTGAGCCAAGGACAATGAGGCCAGACTCATTTTGTTGGAACTACAGGGAAATACACACTATTTTCTCTGTTTGATTTCTGCCACTGCATAGGAAGGGCCTACCCGAGAATGAAAGCATCACATGAGCGTCTGGAACAAACCATGCCTGAAGTCACCACACCTCTAGACTCCTCAGTTATGTCAAGATTTTATTTTGTATTTGACCCAGTCTGAAGTGGGTTTCTGTCACTTGCACAAAGAGTTCTGACGTCTGAAGTGACCCACCTAAACCTAACTGAGCCAGACCAGCTCTCCGAGTCTGGCTGTTTGGAAAGTAGCTGATGTTTCAGAGCATCCCCTTGCATGGAAATTTGGTGAAAGAGGAGCTGTTTGGGCTGAAAGAAGAGAGAGGAGTAAGACCTGTCACTGTTGGGGAAATCAAGGACTTCTGATGGGAGTTTTGTTCATCCTCACAGAGAACAGAGTGGAGGAGTATCTGCATTTTAACCCCCTCAGGACACCCTGGGGACACTCAGGAAAACTCAAAAACACAAGAAGGAGGCATGGCTAATGTGCTCCAGTTACACACATGGAGCCATTAATCATGAAAATCACCCTCATTGTGCCCTCAGGTTGATGTGGCCCAGGCTTGCTCAGTTTACCTAAGAACAACATCACACGGACAGTGAACTTGGTCCTTGGAAAGATGATGAGCTCCCTGTAACTATAGGTGTGTAAGCAGATGCCATGAGAAGGGATACTAGGTCAGAACAGCTTTTTCAATGGTCCCTGGACTACAGCCCAAGAATCACTTGGAATTTCTCCAACATGCAGATTCCTGGGCCCTGCACAGACCTATTAGATCAGGAACCCTATGGAAGTTGTCTTGGAAGCAGTGTCACCTCTTCTTGATGATTCTGGTACACATAAACAGGAGAGGCTCTCTGACGGCAGGAGTGCTTCTCACACTGAAAAGTGTGCACACAAGCTTAGGATCACGTTAAATGCAGATTCTGCTTCTGGTCCATGTACGGAAAGCCAGGACTTATATGAATGCAAAAATGCTCCCACCCCTTAAGCTCCTATGACTGAAGACTGGACCACCCATTGGGCCAGAGGCCCGACATGGAAAAAGGGGTTCCATTTTCCACAGCCAGGCCAGTCTCATTATTGCACTGAGCAGCCCTGAAGACACATGAGACATGGGCCAGGAAATAGATGACCTGGTGATCAAACTTTATCCAATAAAATAAGAAGCATCACTTACTGAACATTGTCAGGTGCTGGGTACCACATGCTATCCATGTTAGACCAGTATCTGATTTGTCCTTATAATAGCTATGCAAAGCAAGCATTTGTATCCCCATTTGGCAGAGGAGCAAACTGAGACACATGCCGTTGGCAGCTAGTAGTATTCCTAGTTTCTGCATTCCAGGAGCATGATAGGACTGTGAGTCCTGGCCTGTTGTGGGTGGGGTCAATGAGGCATGAACAGAGTGACTATGTGCTTCATTCAGGGTGGAGCATTTACATTGGTATCCAGGCATCCAAGAGACATCTTTCCCTCTGTCATTCTGGGAATATTCAAGATGGTGTGGCCCCATCAGCCAGGCCTCTTAATGTGGAGCAAGCGAAGCCCCCAGCTGACCCACAATAGACACGCAATATGCATGATAAATCAACCTTTGTCCCACTGAGTGATTGAGATTTCAGATTGTTACCAAAACATAACATTGGTTAACCTGACTGATACATGGAAGGAAGCAAAGATACCTAGGACTTCATGAAGCTAGCTTTTAACACAGACCTCAATGATTCCATAGCTTGTGTTCCTCCTCTGAATTGAGTGCTGGACAAGAAATGGGCATCCACAAATCTTTGGGAAATCCTTCCATACCCTCCAACCACAGATTAAGCCCCTCATACCTCTCATGGTTGAAGCCATTGGATGAGCTACCATTGACCAAGCCACTCACCAAGTGAACAGGACAAGCAGGAGGATTTCTGGGTCTAGGGTGCTATAGAGGCAGTTGGTTGTTCATGGAGACAGCCATCAGTTCCTGGGGGACTGTGGTTGACAGGAGGGTTGGAGCAAGAGCCCCAGTTAAGCCTATGTGGGTCACAAAAACCTCAGCCAAAGCAAGCAGGTCATCCATAGGCCAGTATGGGGACAAGGAAAGACCCTGAATTAGACAGTCAGAGACAGCAACCCCAATCATTATCTGACCCAGACCTTTGAGTCCACCTAATCCAGTGAAAACCCCACCACGATTTGGGGCCCTGAGCAGAGAGGCAGAGCTGATGACAGCTGAAGAGAGAGGAAGAAGTGGCGGGGGGGAGGAGAGAGATAACCAAGAGCCAAGAAAACAGGCCCAGTCCCAGAGCATGAGACCAAGCTTCACTATGTTGTCATTCAAGTGTCCTTACAGGAGGGCTGACAAGAAGGAAGAGGAGCCTGCCAGGGGATTCTGGGGAAGGCTGATGGCCCTGAGTCCCCAGAGATAGACATTCTGGAAGAGTCTCTAGTAGAGAGACAGAAGGGAGCCTAACTCACCAGATGAGGAAGGGCTCCCATGGGCAAGGGACCCAGAGGAGTTCCTGCTGATGAGCCCACCTGCACTGTCCATCATCATGAGCCATACAGCTGTTCCATCAATGGGTCTCAAACGGATGGGGGTCAGATTCACATGGGCTCCCAGGAAACTCAGAGTTTCCCTCCCTGCCTTCTCTTCCAGCTCCATGGAAATCACCATGTCTCCACAACTGCATGACAAACACAACAGTGACTCACACATAATTTCTATAGTTAATTTCCTGGCCTCTTGGGAAGTTCCAGACAGTAGCAAAGATTTTATTTTCTCTAGGACAGGACTTGGTAGGCAATTTTTCTGTCGAGGGCCAGACAGTAAATATTCTAGGGTTTGTGCCCATTTGGCCACAATCATAACCACTCAACTTTGCCATTATCATGCAAAAATAGCCTTCCACAAGATGCAAACACATGAGCATGGCTACGTTACAATGAAACATTATTTATGATAAATAATAAATAAAACATTATTTATGGATACTGAAATCTGAGTATCATGTCATTTTTCACAGGTCACAAATATTACACTTCTTTTGACTTTTTTTTCTATCATTACAAAACTTTAAAAAACATTCTTAGCTCATGGGTCTTACTGAATGAGGTTGGCTTTGGCCTGACAGCCCTAGTTTGCCAAGCGCTAACCTAGGAGATAGAGAAGGGTGCACATCTGCCCCACAGGTCATGCACCCTCAAGGATGACTGGTACACCTAGCCTCTTCCCTCAGGCTGTAAGGCCAGGGAATTTGTAGACCAGGGCCACATGTCATCTGAGCTCAGTAGTGGATAGGGCCCAGCCCTACCCAGGATAATGCAGAAAGCTCCTCCCCAAGCAGCTTCCCTGATGAGCTGCCCAAGAAAGCAGGGGGCCTCTGTAAAATGTTCTAGAAAAGCATCCCCAGGTCACTGCAAATACCAGGGAAGGATTGATCAGTTTCAGCAAGGTGTGGCCAGTATGCCTCAGCCCCAGCCCCAAACACACCACCAGCATCACCAATGGACCCCTTTGCTATGGATCTCACAACACTCGAAGCTACATCTTGTCACGTGGAGGCTGGAAAGCTTGAGGGCACACATTTCTATCACCTTGGGGACCAAGACTCAAATGACAACATAGCATAGGTGGCCAGCACCCATCCCCAGGGGTGGGAGAAGCCCAGAAGTTACTGAGGGGCTGCTGCTTCAGGCCCGGCCTGGGGAAGACAGCATCTCATCTGGATGGCACTCACCAGCATGGACCAACTGGCAGGATCTGCCGTCCAGGTGGGGCTTGCAGAGTCAGGGTCTGCGCTCCTTAGGCGGTCAGGGGAAACTCTGACCAGCTCTGCACAGCTCCATGTACTTTGCTGGCTTTGAGGAGCAAAGAATGCTGTTGTTTATAAAATGCCCTATTACATGTTGGCTGCTGTGCAGGCATGGAATTGCTTTCTCATCCTTAATGACCCTGTCGGGGATCTATCTCTTCTCCCATTCTGCTGCAGAGGAAACTGATCCTGAGAAGGACAACAGAACTTAACCACCCAAAGCCCTAGCAGGTGGTAATTGGCCTTACAGCTCTTTCTGACAAAGGCCCCACTTCTCTTTCTGCTAAAAACAGCTATAACTTACTGAGAGCAAGAATTATTACTATCCCCTTTTACAGACTTGTAACTGAGGCACAGATGTAAGTATCATGTCCATGACCAACCAGAGAACAAAGAGTGGAGCTGGGACTCTGACCCAGGTCATCGGACCCTATTCATACTCTCCTGACTGATATCCCCCCACATCATCCATGCTCTATCTAGACCAGCAGTTCTCAACTGGGGCAATTATATCCCCTCAGGGACATTTGGTGATGTCTGGAGACATTATTTGTGGTCTACACCAGAGAATTTGCTGGATGCTACTGGCATCTATCCAGTGGGTAGAAGCCAGGGATGCTGCTCACCATTCTAAAATGCGCAAGACCATACCCACCACCAAACGTCATTATTCAGCCCAATATGTCAACCCTGCCCTTGACCACCTTGTTCAATAGAAATCAACCCTGAGCCAATGCTTAATTTAGAAGTTTCTAGTAGCCACAGATGAATCAATTTCAACAATATATTCTGTTTAACCCTGTGTATCCCTAATGTTACTATGTTAACAGAGAGTCAATATAAAATTGCTGATGAGATATTTTCATTCTTTTCTGTTGTTGCTCCAAAGTCTTCAGAATGCAGTGTGTCTTTTACACTTAAGGCGCATCACTTTTCCTTTTGAACTCATTGCATTTCAGGTGCTTGGGAGCCACACACAGCTCCACACCTACCATGCCAGATGGTACAGACTGTCTCAGCAACACAGGAGTCTTAGAATGCTCTTCTCTGACTCTGAACCTGACTCTGTGTTTCAGAACATGTCTCTGTATCCTCTGTGAACTCCACCTGGTGGTGGAGACGAAGGCTAGAAGACACTGAGAGCAGGTTTAAAACCAT
This sequence comes from Mustela putorius furo, assembly GCF_011764305.1. Taxonomy (NCBI): domain Eukaryota; kingdom Metazoa; phylum Chordata; class Mammalia; order Carnivora; family Mustelidae; genus Mustela; species Mustela putorius. The sequence goes on along the minus strand of NW_025421272.1, from coordinate 2,353,882 downwards.
TGATGGCCACATCATCCATCCCACAAGGCCAAACTCTTCTCTCTTATTACATGGCAGGCACCTGAAAACTTTTACTATAAAGAGCCAGACAGTAAATATTTTTGGCTTTGTGGGGCATATGGTCTCTATCACAACAATCCCACTCCACTACTGTGGTGTGAAAGCAGCCACGCACTAAGTGACAATGAATGGGCATGACTGTGTTCCAATAAAACTTTATTTACATAAATAGGCAGTGGGACTAATTTGGATACAGGAGGGAGTTTGCCCATTTCTGATTTAGGCATTTCTTCAGAAAGGACTTCTTTGTTCTCAAAGATGAAAACCATACAGGATTGTTTGTGTTAGCTCTGTGAGGCTCAGGTCCCTGGAAAAAATCAACCAAGGATGGAGCACATTGCCATGCGGGCTGAATCTGAACTTGGGGAGGAAGCGGTTGAAGGCACGATATGTCAAAACTATGTGCAAGGAGTGGTTGTGAGGGGCACAAGCTCTGGAGCCAGGATACCTGGGCTTAAATTCCAACCATACCGAGGATTAACTGTGCCTCTCTGCACCAGTTTCTTAACCTTTCTGTGCTTTAGTTTCCTCTCCTGGAAAACAGGGTTTCGTGAGGACACTGGCACCTGCCTAAGAGGGCCATGGAGAGGATTAAATTAGTTACAAGACTGGACAAAGGCAGCCTTGGCACACTGCAGCAGTCTGTCTGCACATGGTACCTAGTATTACTCACTAAGCATCTGTCAGGTATTTCTCATCAGATGTCTGATACATCATCACATTGACTCCTCAGAATAGGATCGTGGGTGGGGAGGTGCTTTTGTCCCCATTCTACAGTCAAGTAAATGAGGCCTGAAGAGGGTAGGTCACCTGGTCACACCACAGGAGCAGAGGTAATTGCAGGGATGTATGCTTTTCTCAGTGGAGGGTGATGTTGCTCTCAGAGGGCAACTAGCAGTGCCTGGAGACATTTCTGGCTGTCCCCAGTGGGTGGCAGAGTTGGGGGAAGAGTTGTTACTTGGCAGTTAGTGGGGTGGGGGGGGGATGCTGCTCCACGTCATACAAGGCACATGGTGCCCCCTCCCAACAACCACCAAGAATTATTCCACCTAAAATGTCAGTAGTGCTACCATTGAGAAGCTTTCTTCTACCTAAACTGAGTTCACTAAGGTTTCCCCAGGGGCATACAAGAATTCAAGTCCCAGGAGCATATTTGGGAGATGCTTCCAAGAAGCATGGGTAGGAGAAAGGGTAAGCAACCCGAGAAGGTACTGCAAAGTTTTACCACAAAGGTCACCACCATGGGCAACTGTTGCTTTATCTCCTGGGAGGAAGGGACTCTGAGAGACATGTTCAGCACATAGGCCAGAACTTTCTCATCAGGGTGAAGGCCAAGGGAGCTGGGGCATTGAGACACCAACTCTTGCCCATCCTTGGCTGAGGGCTGCTCCATAGAGGCTCTGACTTCCTGACATCTCTACCTCACAGCTCCCCCTGCCCATGCGCAGAGATACCCTCAGGCAGAGAGACTCTTAGGATGGGATTTGCCTATGGATTGGCAGGCACTGAGTGGTGTGGGTGGGCACAGCTAGTGTCTCTTCTACTGACACATGCAGAACCACAACACACTAACATGGACTGCACCCAAGTAAGACATCCAGCACCCAGCCTGACTCCCAGCAGGCGCCTATACGTTTTTGTTGGATGAGCCCCTGTCCTGAGAGTTTCCTGGGAACGCAGACCCATGGCATTGGGCCCCTCTGATCAATCAGCTGCCTGGTGGGGCACTGAGAGTCATGGTACTGCCAACAGGCTGGGAGGGCTCCAGATCCTGCTTCTGGGTAGGAACAGATGCAGTGATGAATACTTTAGGATACTCTATGGCTCTTGGTGATGCAGGAACATGAGGCTTTGATCCTCATTGGACATGAAGTAATGAATACATGAGTAAGATAAGAGGCTAACCCAAGCAACATAAGCCCTTACTGCCAAGCCTGCCCCATACCGAAATCCAATTCAGTGGTAGATGAGAGCCTGAGCATCAAGTGGCCTGGCACAGTTAGCCCGCCCTTGCCAGGAGAACATGTGCTTTCAAAAGCACTTCTCATGGTCCAGCTGTAGTCAATAAAGCAAGGGGAGACTCAGAGCCATTATCTATCAGATGGAACAACAGGGCCACCAAAGGTAAAATAAAATGGGGTGGACAGAAGGAACCTACAACTTGTTGTTGAACAGAGATCCATATGGTGCTTAATAAATGCCAGGCCTCTTTCAGGAATTTTTCTCATGTAATCCTCATGATCACCCCTCGGTAAGGATGACCTTGACAATAATAGTCTTCGTTAACCAAACATCTACACCAGGTGAGCCGCCATGCAATGTACTGGACATACATCAGTGTCCCCTGTGCCAGATCCTCATGCTTTGCTTCTCCTCTGCTGTTTTCGCTGCCATTTTTTGAGAGCTTGCTGTATGAGAGACTTTATGCTATAGACTTCGTGTTGATCATCTCTTTATCTCATTAAATCCTGACAATATAGCAAAGTAAAAGAACAGCAGTGCAACAGTGGCTATAATGTCCATGTTCTGTGCCAAGAGCCTTATCTCATGTAATCCCCACAAGGGGCCTATGTCACAGGTTCTGTGAACATCCCCAATTTACAGATGGTGAAACCAAAACACAAGGGGTAAAGTGACTTGCCACAGTTTGACCAGGATTCCAGAGCCCACAGCCACTATCTCGGGCCACCTCCTGCTCAGGTGTGTCTTTATTAAGCTAAGTAGCTCATGTTTCTCATTTGGGGAGAAACTGAGATACTAACTTCCTCGTTTCAAGTCCCCCCTCTCCCCCCGCCCCGCCCCAACCAACCCCTGCTGGCCCCAGAGTCCAGATCACTTGTTTTCAAATCCCAAACACCTGGAATCATTTTCATGATCAGTTAACTGGTAGATCCAGGGGGCCCGGGTTTGGGACAGCTTACCGAATTCAGACTGCATACCAGGGTAGATGATCCTGAGCACGTAATCCCTGACATTGTCATTTTCCTTGTCTGAAGACGTGGATTGGGCAGAACACTGAGGGCTTCACGTGTGCAGTTTGGGAACTACTTTGTCCTGAAAAACATGTCCCATAGCTCTGTCCATGGGATACCCCTGTCCCCACAATCTGCACAGCCTGAGGGTTTCAGTGGAATATGTGCTCACAAAGCCATGTCAGGATCCATAGGCAAGAATGACCACTTACCCGGGAGTCTGTGTGGCTCAGTCAGTTAAACATCTGACTCCTGATTTTGGCTCAGGTCATGATCTCAGGGTTGTGAGATTGAGCCCTGAGTTTCAGGCTCCACGGTGCATGGAGCCTATTTGGGTTTCTCCCCCTCCCCACCTCACTTGTAGGTATGCACATGGTCCTTTCTCTTAAAAAAAAAATGACCACTTTTCATGGCTGATTCCCACTCTAGCTTCCCTGGGTCCCCTGTGATCACTCACCTTTCCCCATTGAGACCAGTGTGGAGGGCCCAGCTGGCCATGAGGGGACAGCCCCTGTTCCAGGCATGAGAAGAACTGCAAGAACTGTCCTCACTTGGGGAAGAAGCAGGGCGTCCTCTGGATCCCATCCTGGCTGAGCAGTCCCACTGTTCCACTGCTGCCCACTGCCACATGACACAGTGAGAGGAGACCCAGAGGGTAGTCACTAGGAGGAATGGAGATGGGGCCTTCCAAGCATATGCATCTCTCCAGATGTGCCAAAACAGACCCACGGACCTGCTCCAAGGCTCTGGGATATGCCTGGACAGAAGGTGGGGGGCAGTTTGTAACCTCCTCTGAGCCTCTTAAATCCCACCTTCTGGGGTCACTGACTGAGTAGCATAGGAAGTGGTCCAGAAAAGTATGGTTGGCCACTCTGAAGTCACGCCCGCATATCCGATGTCCTTCAAGCACCCTCTACGAATCAACTTGACCTATTTTTATATGGAATCTTACAGACCTATCCCATCTCAGAGCAGTATTTGACTTGCTAGCACATATTGAGCACTTACTGTATGTGAACACAACACCTTAAAGGCAGTGTCTTATTGGAATACTCAAAATAGATGTATGTGGTATATCTATTACTGTCTATTTTACAAATGATGGAACCAAGGCTCAGAGAGGTAATGTAATTTGCTCACAGCTGCACAGTAGAGCCTGGATCTGAACCCAGGTCTGTTTTACTAAATAAGCTTAATGTTTTGTGCCTAGGTGGGTCATGGATCCCTTCCTTTCCATAGGGATGGCCTTCTTGTTCTGAATGTACTTTCTCTGAACTTTAAAGAGAACTCTAGTCTTTAATCCCAGATCATCAGAGCACAAGCTTTGGAACAAAAAAAGACCTGATTTTGAGTCCAAACTCTGCCAATTCCAGGCTGTGTGGATTTGTGCCAAGCTGTTTAGAGCCCTGCTTGGCACATCATAAGACCTCAGTAAATGTTAGCCACTAACACCATGGGTTGGATGCTGAGCCCTTATATGTCATAGGATGTTCACAGCAAGGCCAGGAGAAGCTGCTGCTATGCTTCCATTTCATAGATGGAGAAACTGAGGCTCAGTGAGGAGAAGCCACTTGTTTGAGGCTACACAGATAATAAGGAGGAGGGGCCAGGCAATGGATCTAGGAGGAACACTCCAGCCCTGTGCTCTCCCCACAGTCCCTACCTTGCTGGTGGCAGTACATGTACACAATCACCTCTAGGTGGGTGGTTATAGAATAGTCCCAGTAGACCCTGGAAGGGGAGGGTTGGTTAGGTCCACAGGATGCCTACTCACCTCACTGTGGCAAAGGGGCCAGGAAGCCAGAAGACCACACTCATGGGCTCCTGCACCCTTCTCACTAGGACCCATTTGTCCCCAACAAATATTGCTCAGACCTCAAATCCCAGTTCCACCAATTATACTGAATCAGACCTTTCTCTCCTCTGTGCCTCAGTTTTCCTAGCTGCAATACAAGGAAGTTAGAAGAGAAGCTCTATAAGGGACCTTCCTGCACAACTCTGTAGCAGAGTCAACTGTGTCAGGACCCATGAAGTGAACATCCTCTGACGGCAGCCAAGCCCGAGAGGATTTTCAGGGTAGCAGTCTCTACAGAGCCCCTTGCATGTGAATCTTGGCCAGGGGTTCCTTCCTCAGACTTCCACACTGCCCATCCCCCAGGATTACAGTGGTCTGTTATCTCATATCTCGGAGAGGTGCTGATAGGACAGGGACTGGGTTTTGCTCACTTCCAGAAGATGCTCAGAGAATATTCAGAGATAATGGTGAATGCCCAAGGGCACCCAGTAAACAAAGCAACTCTCCAACTACCACCCCATACCAGCAAGGAGGAGCTGTGGCCACAGTCCCTTTGGAGCTGTGCAACTTGACCCCAACAGCCTCTGAGTTCCAGCCTCCCAGCTAAGGGCTTTACCAGCATTTTCTCATTGACTCTTTCCTGAATGTCCATTCTGAGTTTCCATTATCGCATCCCCATTTAACACCAGATGAACAAACTGAGGCTCAGGAAGGTGAATCTGACTGTCCAGGATCACTCTACTGGAAAAGAGCAAAAGCTGAACTTCTATTTTCATTTTACATGTTTTAACCGTTTCCTAGAGTAGAACTGCTGGGTCACGTGGTAGGAGTAGGTCATAAGAAACTTCTAGACTGGTTTGTGAAGTGATTGTACCATGAGTGATGGGGGTGGGAAGGAGTTCAAGCTGCTGCTCCAATAGCAGGGCTGAGATCTCAGCCAAGTGCAACCTGATTCCAGAGGCCAAATAAACACCTTGGTGATATTTCCTCACATATCTAAGAAAGTCAGCTGGGGAGTTCTGACCCTTGTTATATAAGAGAGGGTGCTGACTGGGAAAAGAAAAGGAGTCCTGAAGCTCCTCAGACAAGGACCATATCCCTTTTTTCATTGCCCCTTCATCCCCAAAGAAACACTGGGGCTCCTGGGCATTCCCATTTACTACAGGCTAACCACCACATTTCTCACACCTGGTTTTTTCTCTTTCACTGAGCTCCGGGTTCCAGGCAGGAGTAAAAATGATAGATGGGGGTTCAGAGTCCAGGGCTGGGGAAATCTCTAGCCCCAGCAGTAATGACCTTGAAAGGACAGACTCAGCTGGAACCAAATATCAATGTGTCTACAATGTGCCTGTTCACAGAAGAAAAGGTGAAGCAGAAAGATGAAGGCCTCAGTGATGTGAGGTGGGGTGGGGGGGGAGGAGTGCTTGGGAATCATTTGGTTCAATGTTTCTCCAAAACATTAGTATTGTAAGTTTTCTGGCCACACAATCCTGGGCTTGAATCCAACCAACAAACTGGGCCCTCAGGGTGGGATGTTTGACAGAAGAGACTTCAGTGTATGGGGAACTCTGTAAACCCTTTAGGAATGCTTTGAATTCCACGGAGATCACTTATCCAACCCCCTCATTTGATAAGAAGGGGGAAACTTGGGCCTCCAGGCCTCACACATAGAAAAGGTGCTTTCTCCACCAAATTCACCTGAACAACACATGGGGATGAACAGCTGATATTTACTGAGTTCCTAGTGTGTGCACCAAGCATAGTGTGGTTTCACGTCACAGTCCCCATTTAACCACACATGCCCCATGATGGAGCACTATTTTATGAATGGTTTTCACATTTTAATGCACCTGAAATGGGGATGCATTTGAGAGAGTGGCATCTCACAATCATGACAAAGTGGTCACTGCCTGATCTCATTCGAACTCAGGCCTAGCAATTCAGACACTGTTACTTCAGTTAGGTTTTGGTTTTGTTTTTTGTTTTTTTTTTTAAGATTTTACTTATTTCTTTGACAAAGACAAGGAAAGAGGGAGAGAGAGAGAGTACGAGCACAAGCAGAGGCAGGTACAGAGGGAGAGGGAAAAGCAGGCTACTCACTGAGCAGGGAGCCTGACTCAGGGCTTGGTCCCAGGACCCTGGGATCATTACCTGAGCCAAAGGCAGCCAAGTCACCAGTGAAGCCATCCAGGTGCCCCTCCATTCAATTTTGAGCATGGTTGTTACTTCATGTGTGGAGTACAGATGCTACTTTATTTTATTTTTATTTTTTAAAAGATTTTATTTATTTATTTGAAAGAGATCACAAGCAGGCAGAGAGAGAGAGGGGGAAGCAGGCTCCCTGCTAAGCAGAGAGCCCAATGCGGGGCTCGATCCCAGGACCCTGAGATCATGACCTGAGTCAAAGGCAGAGGCTTTAACCCACTGAGCCACCCAGGTGCCCCAGTACAGGTGCTATTTTAAATGTCTTTATAAATATTAGGCTGATTCATCTTTGAATCAAAAATGATTGTACAGAAAACTTGGCAACAGAGCAAGAGGGCACTGATGTGATATTGGAAAAGCAGGCACACTATTCACCACTGCACAGATGCCCACAGTGCAAGGCAATAGCCAAAAAATACTGGCGAGTTTGGAAAAAATACTGCATCTCCAACACTCTCGATTAGAGATCAACAAACTTTCTACAAAGGGTCAGATAGGGAAAAAAAATTGGCCTCTTGGAGCCATATAGGCTCCATGGCAACCATTCAACTTGCCATCACAGCATGAAAGCAGCCATACAAGATTTTTCATGGGTATGGCTGTGTTACAGTAAAACTTTACTGGCAAAAAGAGATGGAGCACTGCATTTGGCCTGTGGCTATATAGTTTGTTGACCCCTTCTTTTGAAGGAACAGAAGACAATATTTGGTGGAATATATAGACAGTGATGTTTCTCAATCAAAGGGTGACATGAAGATTAAACTCTAAAATGTGAAGAAGTTTTAGGGCTATCTTCACTAATGAATGTCAATTTCATGTTCCCTTGGGGTGCCTTGGTGGCTCAGGCAATTAAGTATTTGCCTTCAGCTTTGGTCATGATCCCAGAGTCCTGCAATGGAAACCCAAATAGGGCTCCATGCTTGGTGTGGAGCCTGCTTCTCCCTCTCCCTCTGCCTGACATGCCACCTGATTATGCTCTCTCTCTGTCACTATTTCTCTCTCTCTCTCTGTCAAATAAACATTTTTTTTAAATTATATATTCCCTTGTATGTAGTTACAAGGATAATGTCTGATTAAAAAAACAAACAAACAAACAAAATACCCAAATAAGTCTAAAGAGTACCTTCAAAAAGTATAACATAGGAAGAGAAGATGGCGGAGAAGTAGCAAGCTGAGACTGCTTCAGCTAGCCGGAGATCAGCTAGATACCTTATCTAAAGATTGCAAACACCTGAAAATCCATCGGCAGATCGAAGAGAAGAAAAACAGCAATTCTGGAAACAGAAAAACAACCACTTTCTGAAAGGTAGGACCGGCGGAGAAGTGAATCCAAAGCGACGGGAAGATAGACCCCGGGGGGAGGGGCCGGATCCCGGCAAGCGGCGGAGCAACCGTGCACAAAATCAGGACTTTTAAAAGTCTGTTCCACTGAGGGACATCGCTCCAGAGGCTAAACCGGGGCAAAGCCCACGCGGGGTCAGCGTGGCCTCAGGTCCCGCAGGGTCAAAGAAGGATCGGGGGTGTCTGAGTGTCGCATAGCTTGCGGGTATTGGAACGGGAAAGCCGGCTACAGAGACAGAGCCGACAGTAAGCTCGCAGCTCGGGGTTACCTTGAACCGGTCGCAGGCTCGGTGAGCTCGGAGCCGGCCGGAGGTCAGGCAGACAGGAGTAACTGGGCGCGGTTCTCTGAGCGCGCACTGAGGAGTGCAGCCCTGGGCTCTCGGCTCCTCCCGGCCGGAGACCAGGAGGCTGCCATTTGTATTCCCGTCCTCTGGAACTCTACGGAAAGCGCTCAGGGAACAAAAGCTCCTGAAAGCAAACCCGAGCGGATTACTCACCCCGGCCCCGGGTAAGGGCGGTGTAATTCCGCCTGGGGCAAAGACACTTGAGAATCACTACAACAGGCCCCTCCCCCAGAAGATCAACAAGAAATCCAGCCAAGACCAAGTTCACCTACCAAGGATTGCGGTTTCAATACCAAGGAGAGCAGCAGAATTCCAGAGGAGGAGAAAGCCAAGCACGGAACTCATGGCTTTTTTCCTGTGATTTTTTTTAGTCATGCAGTTAATTTAATTTTTTCTTTTTCATTTTTTTTTTTCTCGCCTTTGGGTAAAATTTTTTTTAACTGTTACCTTTTTCTTTTTTAACGATTTTATACTAGTTTATCTAATATATATATTTTTTCTTTTTTACATTTTTCTTAGGTGTATTCTTTTTTTAAAAATTCTTTTTTTTCTTTTTTTTTTTTTTTTTTTTTTTTTTTTTTTTTTCTTTTTTTTTTCTTTTTTTTTTGTTTTTTTTTTCTTTCTTTCTTCCTTTTTGAACCTCTTTTTATCCCCTTTCTCCCCACTCACGATTTTGGATCTCTTCTAATTTGGTTAAAGCATATTTTCCTGGGGTTGTTGCCACACTTTTAGTATTTTACTTGCCCCTTCATTTAGTCTTATCTGGACAAAATGACAAGACGTAAAAATTCAACACAAAAAAAAGAACAAGAGGCAGTACCGAAGGCTAGGGACCTAATCAATACAGACATCGGTAATATGTCAGATCTAGAGTTCAGAATGACAATTCTCAAGGTTCTAGCCGGGCTCGAAAAAGGCATGGAAGATATTAGAGAAACCCTCTCGAGAGATATAAAAGCCCTTTCTGGAGAAATAAAAGAACTAAAATCTAACCAAGGTGAAATCAAAAAAGCTATTAATGAGGTGCAATCAAAAATGGAGGCTCTAACTGCTAGGATAAATGAGGCAGAAGAAAGAATTAGTGATATAGAAGACCAAATGACAGAGAATAAAGAAGCTGAGCAAAAGAGGGACAAACAGCTACTGGACCACGAGGGGAGAATTCGAGAGATAAGTGACACCATAAGAAGAAACAACATTAGAATAATTGGGATTCCAGAAGAAGAAGAAAGTGAGAGGGGAGCAGAAGGTATACTGGAGAGAATTATTGGGGAGAATTTCCCCAATATGGCAAAGGGAATGAGCATCAAAATTCAGGAGGTTCAGAGAATGCCCCTCAAAATCAATAAGAATAGGCCCACACCCCGTCACCTAATAGTAAAATTTACAAGTCTCAATGACAAAGAGAAAATCCTGAAAGCAGCCCGGGAAAAGAAGTCTGTAACATACAATGGTAAAAATATTAGATTGGCAGCTGACTTATCCACAGAGACCTGGCAGGCCAGAAAGAGCTGGCATGATATTTTCAGAGCACTAAACGAGAAAAACATGCAGCCAAGAATACTATATCCAGCTAGGCTATCATTGAAAATAGAAGGAGAGATTAAAAGCTTCCAGGACAAACAACAACTGAAAGAATTTGCAAATACCAAACCAGCTCTACAGGAAATATTGAAAGGGGTCCTCTAAGCAAAGAGAGAGCCTACAAGTGGTAGATCAGAAAGGAACAGAGACCATATACAGTAACAGTCACCTTACAGGCAATACAATGGCACTAAATTCATATCTCTCAATAGTTACCCTGAATGTGAATGGGCTAAATGCCCCTGTCAAAAGACACAGGGTATCAGAATGGATAAAAAAACAAAACCCATCTATATGTTGCCTCCAAGAAACACATTTTAAGCCCGAAGACACCTCCAGATTTAAAGTGAGGGGGTGGAAAAGAATTTACCATGCTAATGGACATCAGAAGAGAGCAGGAGTGGCAATCCTTATATCAGATCAATTAGATTTTAAGCCAAAGACTATAATAAGAGATGAGGAAGGACACTATATCTTACTCAAAGGGTCTGTCCAACAAGAAGATTTAACAATTTTAAATATCTATGCCCCCAATTTGGGAGCAGCCAACTATATAAACCAATTAATAACAAAATCAAAGAAACACATCAACAATAATACAATAATAGTAGGGGACTTTAACACTCCCCTCACTGAAATGGACAGGTCATCCAAGCAAAAGATCAGCAAGGAAATAAAGGCCTTAAACGACACACTGGACCAGATGGACATCACAGATATATTCAGAATATTTCATCCCAAAGCAACAGAATACACATTCTTCTCTAGTGCACATGGAACACTCTCCAGAATAGATCACATCCTCGGTCCTAAATCAGGACTCAACCGGTATCAAAAGATTGGGATCATTCCCTGCATATTTTCAGACCACAATGCTCTAAAGCTAGAACTCAACCACAAAAGGAAGTTTGGAAAGAACCCAAATACATGGAGACTAAACAGTATCCTTCTAAAGAATGAATGGGTCAACCGGGAAATTAAAGAAGAATTGAAAAAAATCATGGAAACAAATGATAATGAAAATACAACGGTTCAAAATCTGTGGGACACAACAAAGGCAGTCCTGAGAGGAAAATATATAGCGGTACAAGCCTTTCTCAAGAAACAAGAAAGGTCTCAGGTACACAACCTAACCCTACACCTAAAGGAGCTGGAGAAAGAACAAGAAAGAAACCCTAAGCCCAGCAGGAGAAGAGAAATCATAAAGATCAGAGCAGAAATCAATGAAATAGAAACCAAAAAAACAATAGAACAAATCAACGAAACTAGGAGCTGGTTCTTTGAAAGAATTAATAAAATTGATAAACCCCTGGCCCGACTTATCAAAAAGAAAAGAGAAAGGACCCAAATAAATAAAATCATGAATGAAAGAGGAGAGATCACAACTAACACCAAAGAAATACAAACTATTATAAGAACATACTATGAGCAACTCTACGGCAATAAATTTGACAATCTGGAAGAAATGGATGCATTCCTAGAAACATATAAACTACCATAACTGAACCAGGAAGAAATAGAAAGCCTGAACAGACCCATAACCAGTAAGGAGATTGAAACAGTCATTAAAAATCTCCAAACAAACAAAAGCCCAGGGCCAGACGGCTTCCCGGGGGAATTCTACCAAACATTTAAAGAAGAACTATTTCCTATTCTCCTGAAACTGTTCCAAAAAATAGAAATGGAAGGAAAACTTCCAAACTCATTTTATGAGGCCAGCATCACCTTGATCCCAAAACCAGACAAGGATCCCACCAAAAAAGAGAGCTATAGACCGATATCCTTGATGAACACAGATGCGAAAATACTCAACAAAATACTAGCCAATAGGATTCAACAGTACATTAAAAAGATTATTCACCACGACCAAGTGGGATTTATTCCAGGGCTGCAAGGTTGGTTCAACATCCGCAAATCAGTCAATGTGATACAACACATCAATAAAAGAAAGAACAAGAACCATATGATACTCTCAATAGATGCTGAAAAAGCATTTGACAAAGTACAACAGCCCTTCCTGATCAAAACTCTTCAAAGTGTAGGGATAGATGGCACATACCTCAATATCATCAAAGCCATCTATGAAAAACCCACCGCAAATATCATTCTCAATGGAGAAAAACTGAAAGCTTTTCCGCTAAGGTCAGGAACACGGCAGGGATGTCCATTATCACCACTGCTATTCAACATCGTACTAGAGGTCCTAGCCTCAGCAATCAGACAACAAAAGGAAATTAAAGGCATCCAAATCGGCAAAGAAGAAGGCAAATTATCACTCTTCACAGATGATATGATACTATATGTGGAAAACCCAAAAGACTCCACTCCAAAACTGCTAGAACTTATACAGGAATTCAGTAAAGTGTCAGGATATAAAATCAATGCACAGAAATCAGTTGCATTTCTCTACACCAACAGCAAGACAGAAGAAAGAGATATTAAGGAGTCAATCCCATTTACAATTGCATCCAAAACCATAAGATACCTAGGAATAAACCTAACCAAAGAGACACAGAATCTATACTCAGAAAACTATAAAGTACTCATGAAAGAAATTGAGGAAGACACAAAGAAATGGAAAAATGTTCCATGCTCCTGGATTGGAAGAATAAATATTGTGAAAATGTCTATGCTACCTAAAGCAATCTACACATTTAATGCAATTCCTATCAAAGTACCATCCATCTTTTTCAAAGAAATGGAACAAATAATGCTAAAATTTATATGGAACCAGAAAAGACCTCGAATAGCCAAAGGGATATTGAAAAAGAAAGCCAACGTTGGTGGCATCACAATTCCGGACTTCAGGCTCTATTACAAAGCTGTCATCATCAAGACAGCATGGTACTGGCACAAAAACAGACACATAGATCAATGGAACAGAATAGAGAGCCCAGAAATAGACCCTCAAATCTATGGTCAACTAATCTTCGACAAAGCAGGAAAGAATGTCCAATGGAAAAAAGACAGCCTTTTCAATAAATGGTGCTGGGAAAATTGGACAGCCACATGCAGAAAAATGAAATTGGACCATTTCCTTACACCACACACGAAAATAGACTCAAAATGGATGAAGGACCTCAATGTGCGAAAGGAATCCATCAAAATCCTTGAGGAGAACACGGGCAGCAACCTCTTCGACCTCTGCCGCAGCAACATCTTCCTAGGAACAATGCAAAAGGCAAGGGAAGCAAGGGAAAAAATATACTACTGGGATTTCATCAAGATCAAAAGCTTTTGCACAGCAAAGGAAACAGTTAACAAAATCAAAAGACAACTGACAGAATGGGAGAAGATATTTGCAAACGACATATCAGATAAAGGACTAGTGTCCAGAATCTATAAAGAACTTAGCAAACTCAACACCCAAAGAACAAATAATCCAATCAAGAAATGGGCAGAGGACATGAACAGACATTTCTGCAAAGAAGACATCCAGATGGCCAACAGACACATGAAAAAGTGCTCCATATCACTCGGCATCAGGGAAATACAAATCAAAACCACAATGAGATATCACCTCACACCAGTCAGAATGGCTAAAATCAACAAGTCAGGAAATGACAGATGCTGGCGAGGATGCGGAGAAAGGGGAACCCTCCTACACTGTTGGTGGGAATGCAAGCTGGTGCAGCCACTCTGGAAAACAGCATGGAGGTTCCTCAAAATGTTGAAAATAGAACTGCCCTATGACCCAGCAATTGCACTATTGGGTATTTACCCTAAAGATACAAATGTAGTGATCCAAAGGGGCACATGCACCCGAATGTTTATAGCAGCAATGTCCACAATAGCCAAACTATGGAAAGAACCTAGATGTCCATCAACAGATGAATGGATCAAGAAGATGTGGTATATATACACAATGGAATACTATGCAGCCATCAAAAGAAATGAAATCTTGCCATTTGCAACAACGTGGATGGAACTAGAGCGTATCATGCTTAGCGAAATAAGTCAAGCAGAGAAAGACAACTATCATATGATCTCCCTGATATGAGGAAGTGGTGATACAACATGGAGGCTTAAGTGGGTAGAAGAAGAATAAATGAAACAAGATGGGATTGGGAGGGAGACAAACCATAAGTGACTCTTAATCTCACAAAACAAACTGAGGGTTGCCGGGGGCAGGGGGTTTGGGAGAAGGGGATGGGATTATGGACATTGGGGAGGGTATGTGATTTGGTGAGTGCTGTGAAGTGTGTAAGCCTGGTGATTCACAGACCTGTACCCCTGGGGATAAAAATATATGTTTATCAAAAATAAAAAATTAAAAAAAAAAAAAGAAAGAAAACTCTGACGAGGTACTACTTCAATGGATACTACTCAATGGTTGTAATAAACAAGAGAGATAACAACCAAGTTGTCCAGGCTGTAGAGAAAGGAGGACACTTATACTCCGCTACTCGTGGGGGCGTGAAATGATTCCACCACTTTGGAAAATAGCTTGGTGGCTTCCCAAAAAGTTAAACATGAAACAGTGATACCACCCAGCAATTCCCCTCCTGGGTATGTGCCCAAGAGAAATGAAAACTTACGCCGACACAAAGACTTGTTCACGGCAGCATGATTTTTAATAGCCCCAAACCAGAAATAACCTCAGTGTCCATCAGCTGGTGCCTGGATAGACAAAATGTGTCCTGTCTATAAAATGGGATGTTATTCAGAAATAAAAAGTAAAAGATTACAGACACATGCTCTATCACGGACGAAGCCCCGGGACTATGCGTAAATTGAAAGAAGCTGGAAACGAGGGGCCACACATCATATGGCTCCATTTCTAAGAAATGTCTGGAATAAGACAAGTTTAGAGAGACAGAAAGTCGGTTTTCTGGGGCTGGGGACAGGAATGGGCACATAAATGGGCATCAGGAATCTTATGGAGGAGGATAAAAAATGCCGTAAAATTGATTTATGGTGATGCTTACACCACTTGGTAAAGTTTCTAAAAACCATTCAGGGGCGTACTTGGAAAGGGTAAAACTTTTTGATTTGCATGAAAAAAACCTCGATCAAGTTGTTTAAAAACATATATTGTGGAAAAAACTACCTTATATAGCAACAGCATTTTTAAGAACACCTAGTGATAATATGAATACTCAAAACCCATATAACAATACTTAGATGCTTTTCTGATGTAACTGCAAGATATTCAAACATAGTTCAAGATAGGGAGCAACATAAAAATATCACATGTTTTAAAAATGGTTCTTCCTTCCAAATTAACTGGAAGATATTAAGGCTTGCTGACCAGAACCCTAACCATTTATATTCTGTAACTTGAAAAAATGAGTCAAGTTCAGGGGTGGCTGGGTGGCTCAGTAGTTAAGCATCTGCCTTTGGGTCAGGTCATGATCCCAGGGTCCTGGGATTGAGCCCCCCGTCAGGCTCCCTGCTTGGCAGGAAGCCTGCTTCTCCCTCTCCCACTGCCCCTGCTTGTGTTCCCTCTTTCAGTATGTCTTTCTCTGTCAAATAAATAAATAAAATATTTAAGAAAAAAAAAAGTATAACATAGAATTTCCAAGTTAGGAGGAAACATTTTATATGACTTAATAGCATTTTTGTTTACTTCCTGATGGTTATGTTTAAAAATGGGATGTCTTAAATTCACATTTTCTTATATCTGAGGAGATAGGATCTTGTGCCCACTGGGATGTGGATATGAAGGCTCGTAGGGAGAAGTGACTTGCTTAAGGTTACGTTGTGGTCGCATCTGTGACTGCAGATCTGGAATGGCCAACAGCTCTCCCTCTGCTTCCTCCTCACTGAGCCCAAATAACACACTGATTGGTGTGGTGTCAGGAAGGGAACAGAAAAGTGGATATCTATTGCTTGAGGGCAGGGGCTTCATGTGTCTTGCTCACCACCCATCTCTGGAACCTGAACCAGTCCTGGGCATAGAAGGTGAATGATAAATGACACAGACCCTCACAGTGGACAGCCTAAATTGAAAGCATATTTTTGTCCCTTCCTCCCCACTGTGCACATTTCAGTGTTACTGCATTTGATTAAACTCCTTGCCTCAAATGTTTGTTGTGAGCTTTAAGTGAGCTAATGCCATTAAAAGTGCTTAGCATGATGTCTGACACAGAGGAAGTGCTCCATCAATATTAACCATGAAAAAGCTTATCTTGATATCCTAAGCATCTAACTCATAGTAGGTTCAATATAAATATCTGCTGAATTAGTGAGTGGTAACAAGAGAGACTGGATGGATAGACAGCTGGGTGGACAGGTGAGTGGAGAGAGGGACTGAAGATAAAAGGACAAATAGTTGGATGGATGGATGGATGGATGGATGGATGGGTAGAAGCATGTAAAGATGGGTAGGTGGATGGATGGATAGACATGTAAAGACAGAGTGATGACTGTATAGGTAGATGAGTGGAAAGAAGTAAAGATGGGTAGATGGAGGGATGGATGACTAAATGGATGGATATAAAGATGGATAGATGAACAGATAGATGTAAAGATGGGTTGATGGGTTGATATAAATATGGGTGGATAGTTACAAAGAGGGATGGGTAGATAGAAGGAAATGTTGTCCTATGGATGAATGGATGAAGAGATGGAGTACTGACTAATGAATGAAGAGATAGATCTGTGGGTAGATGGAAGGATGAATGCATGGATGAATGATTGAATGGATAGATATAGAGATGGGTGGATGAATGAATAGTTGGATGGATGGAGGCGTAGATGGATGGGTAGAAGGAAATGTCATAGAGATGAATGGATGGAGAGATGGACTGCCTACTGGCAGATGAAAGAAGAGACAGGGATGTGGGTAGGTGGATGAATTGAATGGATGAGCCACATGGAGCCAGAGGGAACTCCTCCTCTATAACCTGAAGATAGACCCCCCACACACACACCACCCATGGAATACCAGGCTCAAGATCTCTCTCACCAGCTGAACCAAAACATTGTTCTTGCCATAGAGCAGCATGGCCTGGGAGCTCTGATGCAGGGATCCTATGTAGTTACAGGCAGAAAGGGACTGTCAGTCACCCATGCTGCCACTTGAATGCCTATTCTGGATCTGTCAGTGTGACAAGAGGAGCAGGGTAAAGCCTGGGGCAACCCTCAGGGTCCCATTCCATTCCCCACCTTCCCACCAAAGTCTGGAACCCAGCCCAACTCCCTCCTGTGGCCCCACATCCCACCCCTATTCACACAAAGGGCCAGATGCTTGGTGGATGAGTCCTGCTCATGATGATGATGATGAACTATGGATACGGTACCTCTGCACAAACTCATCTGCTGAGGGGTCCATTCAGAAGAGATCCACAGTCTTCATCTTGGTGTAGTCCAGGGAACAGGGCCCCACCATGGGGCATACATGTGCTAGGACTCCAGAGCCCCAGACAGTTCATCTACTCCCTCCATGGGCCACCGATTTCAACTCTTCTCCCCTCCAGCCAGTGAGTATCCCCAGAGGGTCCTCCTAAGGAGAGGCCAGCAGCCCACCTTGGGTACCAGAGCCAGGGAACAGGTACATTTTTGATGGAGGAGGCTGGAGGGAGTTGTGAGAGGCCCTTCATATGCACCAGTGCACAGAACCCAGAGATCCAGATAAAGCTCAGAGACCTGGACCACTTACCCAACAAAGGTGCAAGGATGGGGCCATCCATGGGGTCCATTAGGAGGGCCTCCTTCTTGTGGTACTTACTAGTAGAAGAACAGGACAGGCAGATTTGGATGGTGACTGGCAGAGAGCACAAAATATTTTGACCTGCTGGTTAACAGTGGACTGTGCTCTGTTTCCCTCTAGTCACCTCTCTGAGCCTCAGATGCCCCATATAAAATGGGTGTAATAAAAATAGATGTCCTAGGGCTGTTGGAAAGCTTTTGAGAGAGACAACAGGTGTGAAGCACTTAGCACCGTGCTTTGTACAGAACTGCTTAATACAGGGCTATACGATACAGCTGGAATGAGAGTACCAGGAATAATGATTACAAAGTGGCTCCTGGAGTTGCCAGAGGCAACTGGGTAGCTCAGTCATTAAGCATCTGCCTTTGACTCTGGTCAGGATCCCAGGGTCCTGGGACTGAGCCGCACACTGGGCTCCCTGCACAGTAGGAGACCTGTTTCTCCCTTTCCCACTTCTCCTGCTTGTGTTCCCTCGATCTCTATCTCTCTTTCTCTGTAAAATAAATAAATAAAATCTTTAAAAAATAAATGAACAATGACAACAACAACAAAACAAGGTGGCTCCTGGATGGTTCTATTGACTTCTATGACATCTTCCATTTCAGAGGGCAAATTGCTTAGGGGCTCAGATGTTGTCTGCCCTTCTAATGTTATTGCAGCAGCAAGATGCTCTTTAGCTGTGGTGTGCACTGTAAAGCTGTATTAACAGGACTTCCTGCCCAGACAGCCTATGGGGGTGATGTCCACCTGATGTGCTCACTAGCACCCCCTGGCTCCTGGCTCTTCCAAATAACTTGGGATGTGGGCAATACAATGTTCCTGCTGTTTTGCTTTTCATTTCTTTGTTTGAGTTGTTGTGGAGTGGCTTCTAATTCTTTGCTAACTCATACCATCTAGAAACAGAATTCTAGAGTTGGAAAAGACCTTGTTCTACCCTTCTGAGGGGTCTCAGGCTCAGGGAGGGAAAGTGACTCAATGGAGGCCACAGAGTAGGTGGATATAGATTACACGCAGCCTGGGTCTTCCCATCCTACAGCAGGGGGCAAATACCACAGAATCTGGAAGGAGACAGACTGAATGGGTGCCAGGCTTGGCCATTCCTGCTCTCACTGGGCAGGTAACTACCTTCTCTGAGCTTCAGTGTCCTCAGCTGTAAAATGGGAAGAATGATGAAACTCACCCGCCGAGGTTGTTGGGATGATTAAATTAAATCCACTTGTACAGCAATAGCACATACCGTGCCTCCAGGAAGTTCTCATGAAATGGTGGCAACATCATGGTAATTTTACCGCAGAGGAATATTCTGTCCACCAGGATATTGGCTGAAACAGAACTGACCTGCCCTTTACATTCTTGGCAGCAAGTTTCTATGTTTTGGCTGAAGATGAGGCTTCAAGACACTTTCCACTCTGGCATTCTGTTTCCATTCCATAAATCAGCACAGTTACCTGATCACGAACCTTGAGAATACTGCCTTGAAAAATAGCACTAAGGATTGGGAGCAAGATGTGACCACCAAGTGTGGCCCAAGGGACTTCCTTTGGGGTGATAGGTTTCCCTGGAACAGTTCTGTGTCCTGACTGTGCTGTCGGTTATACAAAACTATACATGTGTTAAAATTCCCATAGAACAACACAGGGAGGAAAATGAGGGTATGTAAAAACTAGCAAAATCCAAATAAAGTTTGTTGTTCAGTTAGCAGTATTTTACCAATGGAAATCTCCTATTTTGGTATTTGTACTATGGTTATGGAGGATGTTATCACATAGGGTAGAAGAGACTCTCTGTACTAATGTCACAGCTTCAATGTGAATCTAAAAAAAAAAAATTTAATGAAGAAAGAGGTTCGCATTATTACTGAAATAAATCGCTAATTCCTTTGGACTGACTTATTGAGAAGAAACAAGGTCATATGCCAAAGGCAATAACTACAGAGGCCCTGATCCCATGCTAGGGCACAGGGCAGAGATGTGTCACAAGAAAATGAAGAGATTAATTGGACTCCAAGTCCTGGATTTCTTCCAGTTCCTCTCCTGCCTCCTTCCCTTTGCACCCGCTGTTCCTTCTGCTGGGATCACTCTTTCCCTCACATCCCCTTTACCTAGCTAATGCCTACATGTCCTTCAAATGGAAGCTTACTGCCATGTCTTCCAGGACACTTTCCCAGGCCACCCAGTGGAGATTAAACATCACCCATCTGACTTGGAATACCCATCATATCTTATCCCAATCAGCAGTTATGTGTTTTCCCTGCTACAATACGAGGTTCATGAGAGGAAGCACTTAGTTCTGCACTTTCATACACATTTTCCTAGCAAATAGGCTAAAAATAAAAGCTGATCATAATACCCATTGCATGTGAAGATATGGTTAAACATGCACTTTCATACACCAAGAGATGAGGAGATTCTCAGATACTCCCCTCACCTTCTCCCACACCCTTGACTGGAAGGGAGTACTGGCCATGCACAGCCTCTTCATTCTTCATTGGCTGTCCCATGCTTTTAGCATAACATCTAAGTGTTGAACATGAGAGTTGAGACCAGTGCATCCCTAACATCTAGGTTAGTGCCTGGCACATGGTAGGCACTCAATAAATATTTACTGGATGAATCGATGGTTGGATGGATGGATGGGTAAATGCTTGCCAAGAGGGATCATACTATGAAACTTTTATACCAGGTTGATCTGAGGAAAGAAAATGTAAAAAGGTATTATTATTTCTAAGATGCTGTGTACTCACTAACTCTACTGCTATCCTCCAGAATGGCAGCAATCTCTGTCCCATTTACCATATGAGAGCAGACACAGAGGAGCTAAATTACTTCTCAAGGTAGTCAGCAAGAAGACAGTAGGTTTAGTTCATGAGAGAAGAAAGATATCTAAGATAGCAAGATCCTACATTCCACTCCAACTCTTCATATCCTACCATAAGCACCTGAATTGACCCAAGGTTCTAAATTGACTAATTTGGAGGCAAACAGACAGAAAGCCTTTATTTCATCTCTTTCAAATCAAGTACATACCAAGGGGGAGAAAATAAAGCTTTGTGTAATAGGCTGCAATTCCCAGCAGGTGGTGGCAGAACATACCTAAGTGGATAGTCTTTCAGGCTCACCTGCTGTTTTCCACGCAGGTAATGCACAATTTTGTCCAGCATTTTCTTAAATGAGGCAGTGCAAATCCACAGGGGCTTGGTGGAGAGTGGGGACAGGTTGGGCAACTTCGGCAGCTTCCACACATTCTCCTGGAGGTCCTGGATCTGGTTTTGCCTTCAAGGCCAGTAAAGAAGGAGGATGAATATTCACAAAAGAGGAAATCCCACAGGACCAATATGCAAAGGGAAAAATGTTCTAACTCTCTAGGAAATGAAGGAATGGCAACTAAAAGAACAAGAGCCCTCATTGCTCCTGGCAAGTGGGTAAAGAGTTGAAAAAAATCACGATACAGAATGAGCGTAAAGTTGCAGAGAAACAGGCACTTTCCTTAACTGTTGATGGGCAAGCCAGATTCTCACAGTGCTACTTCTCTTCCCCTCTCTCCTTCTCTCTTTCTCTTCCCCCTCTATCTGCTATGGATGAGCGACTGCATGAATAAATGAATGGCTCTCCCTCACCACCTAGCTGGGTATCTCTAATTTCTCCATTAGAAAGTCACTCCCGATATTATGGAAGACCCATGGAAATCCATCCCTTTGTAGGTTATCAGCCAACACCTGGGAATTGGAAGGCACCTGAAGACCATGTGGCCAAGGAGTTAGATTCCAAACAGGAGTCGGCAATGTCAAAGTCACATGCTGGCCCATCATGCAGTTCTGTCTATAAGAACTGGTCTGGCATGGCCTGGAAGACAAGGTAAGGGCAATTTCCCATCTAGTGATGTGGAGTGATCACCCACAGCAGAGAAGGCGAACATGGCAAATGTGCCCCCCTCTCCCTCCTCTTGCTGAGAACAGACATGACTAATCAATCCATGCATTCTTTCCCACAAAACCCAATAGCAGCTCCAGAATCTTTCACAACAAGGTCCTTTGGGCAGCCTCTAGCACGGACTGAGAATCCCTGACCAGGCCACAGATGGAGGCTTTGCCTGCATACTTGGGACTTTGGGGGTGACTCTGGTAGAAGGCGCTCATGTACACACACTCAGGCCATGAGTCCCCCCCCCCATAAACATAATCAGCCCTTAAGATGTGTGATTGAAGTCACTGCTCCCCTTTAGTGGTTGCCTCAATGTCACATCCAGGCCGTGCAGACAGTGGCCATACTGGTTTCATTAAATTTTGGTCTTCCTGCATTCAGAATGGGGTCTGGCTCCCAAGAGGCTCTTATTCATTCAACAATCATTTCTAAAGCATCTGGGGTTCTGGGCACTGTCCAGGCCCTGGGGATATAATGGGGAATAACAGATTTTAGTTGCCTGTTCTCATGGAGTTCAGAGTCCAGTGGGGAAGATAGACAAGTACAAGTGAACACTCGCCACACCCCTGTCTCCATTCCTTCTGCTTGCCTCCTGGAAGGGAAGGCAGAAAGAAGAGCATCCCAGTCCCCACTCTGTGGGAAACACATGATGGTCCCCACTCCAAGAATCCAGGTCAGCACCCTCCCTGTGAAAATCTCCTGACCTTGAAGCTTAGTGCCCCCCAAGTGGGGCTTTGCCAGCTGCATTGCTAAGTCTGAAAACTGTCCAGTGAAACCCATGGAACTGGTCCTATTCACAGGTGTGGAAACTGAGGCTCAGCTAGGGAAGCAGGCTGACTCAAGGCTACATGGCTAGGAAGCAACAACTAGACTTTTGTCTTATACTGGTTTCTTAGCACCAGTGGCCATAGCCTGGCCCCTTTAGCTTTTAGCTGTGCTTCCCAGGCCAATCACATCACCTCTCTGAACCTTAGTATTCTCATTAGGTAAAGGACATAGAGGAATAACACCTGTGTCCAGGGGCTGTGGAAAGATAGAACAATATCACACATGCCTGATGCTGAGAACTGAGCCCAGCACAGAGGGGCTATGGTAAATTTTAGAGCTGTGCATGGGTCACCTCTGCCCGAACCCTCATCGGGACTCTTTATAGTTATCCTGGTCCCTGCTGAAATAGTGCCTGCTGAAGAGAATAAATTCCCCAGTTTTCAAGGCCCCTACAGTGGCTGCTTTGTTAAACCCCATCAGATTTATATGGATTTCATCCTCCCCACCAGCCTGTGAACCTCATGAGGGGAGAGCACACTGCTGGATAACTATGGTTCGGGGACATCCTAGATGCTCAGTAAAATCCGATTTGAGGAACAAATGGCTTGAAAAACCATGACTGGTTTTTGCATTGGGAGAATATTTTAGTTAGAAAAATGCTTTCCTGTCACCATATTTGGGGGTAAATAGAGAGCAGCAACATTAATATCCCTATTTGTCAAGGCAGCAAAGAGAGGCACAAAGGTCCAAGATAAGCATTCTGGACCAGCCAGTCCCAGTCTGTGAACTTCAGAGCAAGAGATTCTGTGTCCCAAATCAGTATATCAGGGTTCACACAGAGACCCTGGCTTGTAAGAACTGAGAACAGAAACCATTTCTCATCTTCTAGGAAACGTCCTCAGCTATTCGTTGCTCGGGCTCAGCTTGTGGCTTCTGTTGTTCCTGCTGCTAATACCATGGACTCGAGTCCAAGTCCATCCAGGGGCCCCACCAAAGAATGAGGGCCCCTCCTTCACTTCTGTCCTCAAGTCAATCACAGGAGCCCTTTCCTAGACAAAGTTCTCAAAGGACACGGAAAGGGAAACCCCATTAGTTTGGTAACCCCTTACTTGCAGCAGATGAGAAAGAGGTCCTGGTCCTAATTTTCACGGAACTGGGGCTCTGTGTGAGTCCCAAGAATGTTGTAACAAGAGGAACAATAAGAGGTAGCCTCAACCTTAGATCATAGAGCAATGATGATCAGGAAGCTGGGTGTTGGGGAGGAGTCAAGATGGCAGAGAAGTAGCAAGCTGAGACCGCTTCAGCTAGCCGGAGATCAGCTAGATAGCTTATCTAAAGATTGCAAACACCTGAAAATCCATCGGCAGATCGAAGAGAAGAAGAACAGCAATTCTGGAAACAGAAAAACAACCACTTTCTGAAAGGTAGGACTGGCGGAGAAGTGAATCC
Source organism: Mustela putorius furo (assembly GCF_011764305.1). NCBI lineage: Eukaryota > Metazoa > Chordata > Mammalia > Carnivora > Mustelidae > Mustela > Mustela putorius. Next base: position 2,329,790 of record NW_025421272.1, on the reverse strand, counting down.
AAAGCGACGGGAAGATAGACCCCGGGGGGAGGGGCCGGCTCCCGGCAAGCGGCGGAGCAACCGCGCACAAAATCAGGACTTTTAAAAGTCTGTTCCGCTGAGGGACATCGCTCCAGAGGCTAAACCAGGGCGAAGCCCACGCGGGGTCAGCGTGGCCTCAGGTCCCGCAGGGTCACAGAAGGATCGGGGGTGTCTGAGTGTCGCAGAGCTTGCGGGTATTGGAACGGGAAAGCCGGCTACAGAGACAGAGCTGACAGTAAGCTCGCAGCTCGGGGTTACCTTGAACCGGTCGCAGGCTCGGTGAGCTCGGAGCGCGGCCGGAGGTCAGGCAGACGGGAGTAACTGGGCGCTGTTCTCTGAGGGCGCACTGAGGAGTGGGGCCCTGGGCTCTCGGCTCCTCCGGGCCGGAGACCAGGAGGCCGCCATTTGTATTCCCGTCCTCTGGAACTCTACGGAAAGCGCTCAGGGAACAAAAGCTCCTGAAAGCAAACCCAAGCGGATTACTCACCCCGGCCCCGGGTAAGGGCGGTGTAATTCCGCCTGGGGCAAAGACACTTGAGAATCACTACAACAGGCCCCTCCCCCAGAAGATCAACAAGAAATCCAGCCAAGACCAAGTTCACCTACCAAGGAGTGCGGTTTCAATACCAAGGAGAGCAGCAGAATTCCAGAGGAGGAGAAAGCCAAGCACGGAACTCATGGCTTTTTTCCTGTGATTTTTTTTAGTCTTGCAGTTAATTTAATTTTTTCTTTTTCATTTTTTTTTTTCTTTCTCGCCTTCGGGTAAAATTTTTTTTAACTGTTACCTTTTTCTTTTTTAACAATTTTTTACTAGTTTATCTAATATATATATATTTTTTTACATTTTTCGTAGGTGTTTTCTTTTTTTAAAAATTCTTTTCTTTTCTTTTTTTTTTCTTTTTCTTTTCTTTTTGTTTTTTTTTTTCTCTTTCTTCCTTTTTGAACCCCTTTTTATCCCCTTTCTCCCCACTCACGATTTTGGATCTCTTCTAATTTGGTTAAAGCATATTTTCCTGGGGTTGTTGCCACCCTTATAGTATTTTACTTGCCACTTCATTTACTCTTATCTGGACAAAATGACAAGACGTAAAAATTCAACACAAAAAAAAGAACAAGAGGCAGTACCGAAGGCTAGGGACCTAATCAATACAGACATCGGTAATATGTCAGATCTAGAGTTCAGAATGACAATTCTCAAGGTTCTAGCCGGGCTCGAAAAAGGCATGGAAGATATTAGAGAAACCCTCTCGAGAGATATAAAAGCCCTTTCTGGAGAAATAAAAGAACTAAAATCTAACCAAGGTGAAATCAAAAAAGCTATTAATGAGGTGCAATCAAAAATGGAGGCTCTAACTGCTAGGATAAATGAGGCAGAAGAAAGAATTAGTGATATAGAAGACCAAATGACAGAGAATAAAGAAGCTGAGCAAAAGAGGGACAAACAGCTACTGGACCACGAGGGGAGAATTCGAGAGATAAGTGACACCATAAGACGAAACAACATTAGAATAATTGGGATTCCAGAAGAAGAAGAAAGTGAGAGGGGAGCAGAAGGTATACTGGAGAGAATTATTGGGGAGAATTTCCCCAATATGGCAAAGGGAACGAGCATCAAAATTCAGGAGGTTCAGAGAATGCCCCTCAAAATCAATAAGAATAGGCCCACACCCCGTCACCTAATAGTAAAATTTACAAGTCTCAATGACAAAGAGAAAATCCTGAAAGCAGCCCGGGAAAAGAAGTCTGTAACATACAATGGTAAAAATATTAGATTGGCAGCTGACTTATCCACAGAGACCTGGCAGGCCAGAAAGAGCTGGCATGATATTTTCAGAGCACTAAACGAGAATAACATGCAGCCAAGAATACTATATCCAGCTAGGCTATCATTGAAAATAGAAGGAGAGATTAAAAGCTTCCAGGACAAACAACAACTGAAAGAATTTGCAAATACCAAACCAGCTCTACAGGAAATATTGAAAGGGATCCTCTAAGCAAAGAGAGAGCCTACAAGTGGTAGATCAGAAAGGAACAGAGACCATATACAGTAACAATCACCTTACAGGCAATACAATGGCACTAAATTCATATCTCTCAATAGTTACCCTGAATGTGAATGGGCTAAATGCCCCTGTCAAAAGACACAGGGTATCAGAATGGATAAAAAAACAAAACCCATCTATATGTTGCCTCCAAGAAACACATTTTAAGCCCGAAGACACCTCCAGATTTAAAGTGAGGGGGTGGAAAAGAATTTACCATGCTAATGGACATCAGAAGAGAGCAGGAGTGGCAATCCTTATATCAGATCAATTAGATTTTAAGCCAAAGACTATAATAAGAGATGAGGAAGGACACTATATCTTACTCAAAGGGTCTGTCCAACAAGAAGATTTAACAATTTTAAATATCTATGCCCCCAATTTGGGAGCAGCCAACTATATAAACCAATTAATAACAAAATCAAAGAAAAACACATCAACAATAATACAATAATAGTAGGGGACTTTAACACTCCCCTCACTGAAATGGACAGGTCATCCAAGCAAAAGATCAGCAAGGAAATAAAGGCCTTAAACGACACACTGGACCAGATGGACATCACAGATATATTCAGAATATTTCATCCCAAAGCAACAGAATACACATTCTTCTCTAGTGCACATGGAACACTCTCCAGAATAGATCACATCCTCGGTCCTAAATCAGGACTCAACCGGTATCAAAAGATTGGGATCATTCCCTGCATATTTTCAGACCACAATGCTCTAAAGCTAGAACTCAACCACAAAAGGAAGTTTGGAAAGAACCCAAATACATGGAGACTAAACAGTATCCTTCTAAAGAATGAATGGGTCAACCGGGAAATTAAAGAAGAATTGAAAAAAATCATGGAAACAAAATGATAATGAAAATACAACGGTTCAAAATCTGTGGGACACAACAAAGGCAGTCCTGAGAGGAAAATATATAGCGGTACAAGCCTTTCTCAAGAAACAAGAAAGGTCTCAGGTACACAACCTAACCCTACACCTAAAGGAGCTGGAGAAAGAACAAGAAAGAAAAACCTAAGCCCAGCAGGAGAAGAGAAATCATAAAGATCAGAGCAGAAATCAATGAAATAGAAACCAAAAAAACAATAGAACAAATCAACGAAACTAGGAGCTGGTTCTTTGAAAGAATTAATAAAATTGATAAACCCCTGGCCCGACTTATCAAAAAGAAAAGAGAAAGGACCCAAATAAATAAAATCATGAATGAAAGAGGAGAGATCACAACTAACACCAAAGAAATACAAACTATTATAAGAACATACTATGAGCAACTCTACGGCAATAAATTTGACAATCTGGAAGAAATGGATGCATTCCTAGAAACATATAAACTACCACAACTGAACCAGGAAGAAATAGAAAGCCTGAACAGACCCATAACCAGTAAGGAGATTGAAAGAGTCATTAAAAATCTCCAAACAAACAAAAGCCCAGGGCCAGACGGCTTCCCGGGGGAATTCTACCAAACATTTAAAGAAGAACTCATTCCTATTCTCCTGAAACTGTTCCAAAAAATAGAAATGGAAGGAAAACTTCCAAACTCATTTTATGAGGCCAGCATCACCTTGATCCCAAAACCAGACAAGGATCCCACCAAAAAAGAGAGCTATAGACCGATTTCCTTGATGAACACAGATGCGAAAATACTCAACAAAATACTAGCCAATAGGATTCAACAGTACATTAAAAAGATTATTCACCACGACCAAGTGGGATTTATTCCAGGGCTGCAAGGTTGGTTCAACATCCGCAAATCAGTCAATGTGATACAACACATCAATAAAAGAAAGAACAAGAACCATATGATACTCTCAATAGATGCTGAAAAAGCATTTGACAAAGTACAACATCCCTTCCTGATCAAAACTCTTCAAAGTGTAGGGATAGAGGGCACATACCTCAATATCATCAAAGCCATCTATGAAAAACCCACCGCAAATATCATTCTCAATGGAGAAAAACTGAAAGCTTTTCCGCTAAGGTCAGGAACACGGCAGGGATGTCCATTATCACCACTGCTATTCAACATCGTACCAGAGGTCCTAGCCTCAGCAATCAGACAACAACAGGAAATTAAAGGCATCCAAATCAGCAAAGAAGAAGTCAAATTATCACTCTTTGCAGATGATATGATACTATATGTGGAAAACCCAAAAGACTCCACTCCAAAACTGCTAGAACTTATACAGGAATTCAGTAAAGTGTCAGGATATAAAATCAATGCACAGAAATCAGTTGCATTTCTCTACACCAACAGCAAGACAGAAGAAAGAGATATTAAGGAGTCAATCCCATTTACAATTGCACCCAAAACCATAAGATACCTAGGAATAAACCTAACCAAAGAGACACAGAATCTATACTCAGAAAACTATAAAGTACTCATGAAAGAAATTGAGGAAGACACAAAGAAATGGAAAAATGTTCCATGCTCCTGGATTGGAAGAATAAATATTGTGAAAATGTCTATGCTACCTAAAGCAATCTACACATTTAATGCAATTCCTATCAAAGTACCATCCATCTTTTTCAAAGAAATGGAACAAATAATTCTAAAATTTATATGGAACCAGAAAAGACCTCGAATAGCCAAAGGGATATTGAAAAAGAAAGCCAACGTTGGTGGCATCACAATCCCGGACTTCAAGCTCTATTACAAAGCCGTCATCATCAAGACAGCATGGTACTGGCACAAAAACAGACACATAGATCAATGGAACAGAATAGAGAGCCCAGAAATAGACCCTCAAATCTATGGTCAACTAATCTTCGACAAAGCAGGAAAGAATGTCCAATGGAAAAAAGACAGCCGTTTCAATAAATGGTGCTGGGAAAATTGGACAGCCACATGCAGAAAAATGAAATTGGACCATTTCCTTACACCACACACAAAAATAGACTCAAAATGGATGAAGGACCTCAATGTACGAAAGGAATCCATCAAAATCCTTGAGGAGAACACGGGCAGCAACCTCTTCGACCTCTGCCGCAGCAACATCTTCCTAGGAACAACGCAAAAGGCAAGGGAAGCAAGGGAAAAAATGAACTACTGGGATTTCATCAAGATCAAAAGCTTTTGCACAGCAAAGGAAACAGTTAACAAAATCAAAAGACAACTGACAGAATGGGAGAAGATATTTGCAAACGACATATCAGATAAAGGACTAGTGTCCAGAATCTATAAAGAACTTAGCAAACTCAACACCCAAAGAACAAATAATCCAATCAAGAAATGGGCAGAAGACATGAACAGACATTTCTGCAAAGAAGACATCCAGATGGCGAACAGACACATGAAAAAGTGCTCCATATCACTCGGCATAAGGGAAATACAAATCAAAACCACAATGAGATATCACCTCACACCAGTCAGAATGGCTAAAATCAACAAGTCAGGAAATGACAGATGCTGGCGAGGATGCGGAGAAAGGGGAACCCTCCTACACTGTTGGTGGGAATGCAAGCTGGTGCAGCCACTCTGGAAAACAGCATGGAGGTTCCTCAAAATGTTGAAAATAGAACTGCCCTATGACCCAGCAATTGCACTATTGGGTATTTACCCTAAAGATACAAATGTAGTGGTCCAAAGGGACACATGCACCCGAATGTTTATAGCAGCAATGTCCACAATAGCCAAACTATGGAAAGAACCTAGATGTCCATCAACAGATGAATGGATCAAGAAGATGTGGTATATATACACAATGGAATACTATGCAGCCATCAAAAGAAATGAAGTCTTGCCATTTGCAACAACATGGATGGAACTAGAGCGTATCATGCTTAGCGAAATAAGTCAAGCAGAGAAAGACAACTATCATATGATCTCCCTGATATGAGGAAGTGGTGATGCAACATGGGGGCTTAAGTGGGTAGAAGAAGAATAAATGAAACAAGATGGGATTGGGAGGGAGACAAACCATAAGTGACTCTTGATCTCACAAAACAAACTGAGGTTGCCGGGGGGAGGGGGTTTGGGAGAAGGGGGTGGGATTATGGACATTGGGGAGGGTATGTGATTTGGTGAGTGCTGTGAAGTGTGTAAGCCTGGTGATTCACAGACCTGTACCCCAGGGGATAAAAATATATGTTTATAATAAAAAAAAAAAAAAAAAGGAAGCTGGGTGTTGCCATACATGGAGCCAGAGAATTTATCAGGGACCCCAAAGATTCTAAATGCTATAATTGTTTAATATTTGGAGGCCCATTCATGGGAACTCTTGGTACCAGGACACCTACTGCACACCCCCTGATGTGTCATGTCTCACACAATCATGAATTTTCCATGCCTATCTCAGTCTTGACCTGTCATGAGCTCATAACCTGCGGTAGCCTTGCACTGACACCCAGGAGTGTCTGCTCAGTGTTAGAACATCATATAAAGCATTCACGACAGGCTTTGGGAGATGGATTTTAGAGAATGGGCACATATTTTGTATACAAAATACTCCAGAGTGTATCGCAGACTCCAACATCCACCAAGAAAACAAAGGAACCAGCTGACAGCCAAGGAGTGGTGGCAGCATAGAAACTCCATTGCTGTGGGAACAACAGGTCTGTATCTCACTTCCCCACAGGCCTGGAACACTGTGTGAGCATTAAGACTGGCAGTAATAATAAGCCTTTTCCTAAGCCTGGAGCCCAGTGATGGTCAGGGAGTCTGAGCTGCCTGACATGTAACCAGAGAATAGATCAGGAACCCCCGAGTCTCTGGTATCATCCTCATAGATGAGGAGTCTGGGTCCTTTCCGGGGAGCTGCTGGTACCAGTGCACATAAGGTTGATATTCCATTCCATGAAACCCTATGTTGGTGGGGATTCCAGTGCAGGAAATGGTGACCTTCTGCCCAAGAGCCCCAGACACTGAGGATAGCTGAGTCAGCACAGACTGGACCTAGGACCCTGGAAGGAGGAGAGACACACAAAGCATGATGCTGGAGTCTGTAATCAAGAGGAGGAAGCAGAGCCCCATGTGTCCTCCAGGGCCTGTCTCCCCTCTCGCCACACCCTGTCACCTGTGCAGTTAATGAGGAAGCTGAGGAGGAGAGGGGATCAGGCCAAGGTGGAGGTCATCACTGATCCCACCTTCTGTGGCCCCATAGCTGAACAGAGCCTCCCCTATCTCTCCCTTCCCCTCTTCATTCTCTGAGAGAGGGAAGGCCCTTCCATGCAAATGAGACCCCAGCTCTCTGATCCCTCACTGGCCCTAGGTCAGATCCCTCTGCCTGAGGATGTCAGTGGAATGGGCAAGGGAGGGGCTGCATGGGGCCAGGGGATGGAGAGATCACAGCTCTGAGTCCTTAGCAGAGGGCACAGCAAGGCCATGTGGGAGGTTTCAGTTCTGATCATCCCTGATCTCTCAGAAACTGGCCCTCATCACTCCCTGGTGTCAGATTCAGTCATACCTTTGTGTGAAATGGTAACTAGACCCCATCAGGCATGACTCCTGCCTCCCCACTGCTCTGATCACTGTTAGTTGCATTAGGTCCATGGCAGGTGTCCCCCCCATATGACCTCCCATCCTCCTGAGGACAAAATTTATGCTCTCTTGAGACACCTCAGTTGAAGTCTGTCCATGGCTTCCTTGGCTGTTCATAGGTCAAAACTGAGGTAGGATCTCTAAACAAGGTCCTCTAGATCAGGATCAAGTCCAGAGCAGTGCCAGGACCTCAGGGACACGTGGCCCCTTTTGTGCAGGATGCTGGGTCTTTCCTTTAATGTCGTTCTACCCTGATTTCCAGTGATGTGACTGTTGCACTAAGGAGACAGGAAATGATTATTTCCAGGTAACCTTGAGGGCTAAAGAGGTCACACACTTAAAATCTTTATCATCTGTCACTATTTCCACCTGCTTAAACAAGTTCTCCACACACTATGGCCAGTGGTTCCCTCCCAGGATCTGTCCTCCCAGTGCAGGCACAAGATTTCAGGAGTCCAGCCAGGTGAGACGGCATATGGCATTGACCTCAGAGCACAAGGGACGGATGCTAGAAGTTCTTGGAGTGAAGGAGTGACACCTGCAGATGCTCTGATGGGGATGCACTGACAGACTGTACATATCAGTCGCAGCTTAGCCTACAGTGCACTTAAAATGGAAGTATGTTATTAAACAAAATGCAGCTCAGTAAGATGGATTTAAAGTCAATGGCAATGCCAAGTTGAAAATGCAGGTACAATCATGTATATACTTTTCCAGATCTGTGCTTATTGCAGAGTGAATATAAATATAAGTTGTTTTTAAATAGATGGGTGGAAAAACATGGAAAAGAATGCCTCCCATTCTCAGTTGAATAGTTGTCAACCAACTTCTTTCTAAAATCATTTGATTTGTTACTAGTTGCTACTATTATTTTATTCATGAACTTTCTTTAATGAGTATGATCGTACAGGTAGGAAGGCATCACATGTTTCCCAGTGGAACCCCATGAATGTCCTGTTCCTATGATCTTCAGAGCCATCTCAGTGATAGAATTACCAAATACAGACAGAAATTCTAGGACGGAGCAATTCAAAGCCAGATATTGATCTGGGATGGGCAGAACTACAGTCCCTGTGCTTGTGTCCAGCATGTTCAGGATAGAGCAAGTAAGTGCACATTCAACCACCCATGACTAGAGGTTACCCAAGGCCACCTCAACCCAGAAGATTCTGTCAAAGGTCCCAGATCTGAGTGATGGAGAGGTGGAAATAAGGGGGACTATATCCCTGAGGTCAAACACCCTGTTGCCCTCAGATAGGACAGACTTTTCAGCAGTGGTCTAGCCTAGCAGGGGGTGTCAGTGTGGTGAATGAGGGAGTGAAAGCCCAGCACAATAAAGTGTGTCTCATCTTCATGGGCCTTGAGCTCTGCGGGAGCAGCTCCAAGGCTTCTTTCCTAGAATCAATGTACTGATCAGGCTCATTCCTGCCTGAAGCCCAGAGATGATTGGGGGTTGCATAACCCATGGGGACAGAGAAACCTCCTGGATTTCCTGAGCATAAGCCTTGTCTCAGGAGACCAGGATCTTAGGTCACGCATCCTGGCTGTCCTGGTGACAGGACCCCAGTCACACTGAATTTTGCTCGTGTTTCCTGCTGTTGGGAAATCTTTTCTATTAGAGATGGTGACTTGATGACAACTGGGTGAGCACAGATTGACCCTGATTTCTGGACTGACAGAGGAGCCTGGACACTGCAGAATTCAGGACACTGTACACTCAAAAAGAGTAGAGTTATGTGTGTGTGACCAAAAATGAGATTCAGGTATCTCTCTGCCCTGCTTATGACTTCTCCTGAGGGATGGTTCTCCATGAAGTTGATTCTGGATTTAAAGGACAGTTTTCTCAAAGATATTTTCCCTGAAGGGAGATTTATTTTACCTGGTGGGAGTGGGTGGGTGGTTAATATGAGAGCAGACCTTTTAGAAATTTACTGGATCAGAAGCCTAGTTCTAACATGAAAAAATGTTCATCTTCACTAGCCATCAGGGAGATTCAAATTAAAATCACATTGAGATACCACCTTACACCAGTTAGAATGGCCAAAATTAACAAGACAGAAAACAACATGTGTTTGAGAGGATGTAGAGAAAGGGGAACCCTCCTACACTGTTGGTGGGAATGCAAGTTGGTGTAGCCCCTTTGGAAAACAGTGTGGAGATTCCTCAAGAAATTAAAAATAGAGCTTCCCTATGGCCCTGCAATTGCACTACTGGCTATTTACCCCAAAGATACAGATGTAGTGAAAAGAATGGCCACCTGTACCCCCAATGTTTATAGCAGCAATGGCCACAGTCACCAAACTGTGGAAAGAACCAAGATGTCCTTTGATGGACAAATGGATAAGGAAGATGTGGTCCATATACACTATGGAGTATTATGCCTCCATCAGAAAGGATGAATACTCAACTTTTGTAGTAACATGGACAGGACTGAAAGAGATTATGCTGAGTGAAATAAGTCAAGCAGAGAGAGTCAATTATCATATGGTTTCACTTATTTGTGGAGCATAACAAATAGCATGGAGGACAAGGGGAGATGGAGAGGAGAAGGGAGTTGGGGGAAATTGGAAGGGGAGGTGAACCATGAGAGACTATGGACGCTGAAAAACAATCTGAGGGGTTTGACGGGGCGGGGGCTGGGAGGTTGGGGGAACCAGGTGGTGGGTATTATAAAGGGCACGGACTGCATGAAGCACTGGGTGTGGTGCAAAAACAATAAATACTGTTACGCTGAAAAAAATAAATTTAAAAAAAAAAGAAGTCTAGGTCTAGTCGAGTGATATAAATCTGCCTATTTTTTTCTCATCTAAATTCCCATCTGACTTCTCCTCTCTCATGCTCTCTCCCTCTCAATCTCTCTCTCAAATAAGTAGTCTTAAAAAAACCCAACTCCCATCCAATGAATAGCATAAACATAACATAAAGTCTGCCTAATAGTGCAGAATATGTTATTTGATGTTGTGAATCACAAAAAGGTATTATTTCATCTCCCCAGGTATTTGGAAATCATTTGTGCAGTGAGCAAACAGTGTGAGGTAAAGGGGAGCCCAGACTCTGGTAGGTGCCCCGAAGTCTGCTCTTGAACCCCAGAGCCAGGCCTGAGGCTCTTAACCCTTCTTATGTGTCCACTCATCTTTTGGGTAGGGAGTCTTTATGCAAATATGTCCTTTTCTCAAGTCTGTCCAGGTCGCGCCCCTAAGATCGCTCCGGCTACATAGCCCGAGCAGCACGGACAGCCTAAAAAACATCCGCCCTGGCCACACATGACCTCGTGCTCGTCACATGAACACCGTATGCCACCACTGCCTACGAGCCTCAGATACCTCCTGTTCACGTGAACACCTCTGTGATTGGCTGTTATGCCCTATATACGGCAAGGGAACTTCCCTGCAGGGGAAGGAGAAAGAAGAGAAAAAGAACGACCAGGGAATAAAACAAGAGCTTGTGCATCGACCTCTGTGTGTGTTGGTGCTGCGTCATCTCTGCAGGCAGGGAGAGTGCGACACAAGTCCATGTAAGTGGCTAGTTTGATCCATGCCTTGGCTCCAGCTAGGTAAAAGAGTTTAGGAGTTGGGTGGAGGACTTCACCCAGGGATGACTCCAGAGCATCTGCAAGAGACAGGAATGAGGCACTTCCAGCTTTGGAACAGGGGAGCACAGGTGCCCTCTCATGGATGAGGGAGACAGAGTGACTCTGGGCAGCCTGTGGCCTGGGCTGTGCCCCACCTCATCCCCTACAGCTCAAAAGTTCTAGCTCTTCAAACTGTCTTCTTTCACTTATAAATATGCATGGAACTTTCTTGCATGTGTTTTCATGGCCTGATAACTTATGTTTCATGTCTTTCTATTATTTAATCATATTTCATGTATGGATACACTTGAGTTTACTTACCCATTCATCCATGGAAGGATGTGTTTGTTGCTTTCAAGTCTTGACAACCATAAATAAAAGAGCCATAAACAATTGTGTGCATATTCTTGGGTGGACGCAAGCAACTCCTTTTGGGAAATACCTAGAAGTGTGATTTCTGTAGTGTATCAAAATATGAGTGTGTTGGGACGCCTGGGTGGCTCAGTTGGTTGGACGACTGCCTTCAGGTCAGGTCATCATCCTGGAGTCCCGGGATGGAGTCCCGCATCGGACTTCCAGCTCCATGGGGAGTCTGCTTCTCTCTCTGACCTTCTCCTCGCTCATGCTCTCTCTCACTGTCTCTCTCTCAAATAAATAAATAAAATATTAAAAAAATATATGAGTGTGTTTATATTTGTAAAAACATGCCAAGGCATCTTCCACAGCATTTTGCATTTCCACCAGCAATGACTGAGAGCTCCTGCTGCCTCACATTCTGGGAAACATCCGATGCTGTCACTGTATTGAATGTTACCCACATTAATAGAAATCTGGTGTTACCTTATTGTTTCAATTAGTACCTGAATGGCATATTACATGGACCATTCTTGCACATCTTTACCAGTCATTTGTGTACATTTCTTGGTAAGGGATTAGTCACATATGCTCACTAGGGAGACAGACCCCCCCCACTGGATATTCAGGAGCTGTACAAAGTTCTAATCTCAGGAGAAAGAGAGAAAATATGTATCACTGAGATTTCAGAGATCAGAGAATTCTCAATAAAGCCCAGTAGAGCACCAGGGGACATGTACAGGGATGGACAGAGGGCCACCCGGTTCTCCCAGGTAATGCATCCTGCACGACTGCCCTCCTTGTCATTACCATCTAGTAAATGTTAGGATAACTTTGTTTCTGGAAACAAAGAAACTATTTTTGCATTGGGATACTAGTACTTCCAAAGTGAGATATTTCCACTGACCTTCTAAACGTAAACAGGTGCAGAGATTGAAGTCCTCTACTTTTAGTGGATATGGAACATTAGAAGCCATATTCTGGACTGATGTTTGTCTCAAGCAGAAATGGGAGAGAAGTGAATAAGACCGGGGCAAAGGTGGAGGGTACAATTTCTCACATGTCTCTGTGGAAGAGGAGCTCCATTTCATTTTGTTGTACATTTCTCTAAGGTGATGATGAACCACCTTTCATTAGAGGTTCTATCAACACACCTGAATCTGGAGAATCAGGCTTGAACACCTGTTTCCTCTGTGCTGTCCAGGGTCACAACTTAGTGGCTCTGCCGGGTACCTTTGGTATCATTACATGGTGACCCCTGTGTTTCTGCTGCTCCTCTGCAGGAGGAGACGATCTGGGATCTAAAGTCATCAAGAGCTCCTCACTGCGGGGGCGGGGGGGGTGATACATAGACATATAGGGGAAATTCCTGCTCTGGATCTTTCACACCCCCACTCCCTGGATTGTGGAAAAGATCCAACAGGTTCTGAGGGGACAGGAGGGCAGATTCAGCACTTAAGGGCTAAGAAAACCACCCATGGGATTCCCCATAGGCCCTTGTGTCAGCTGTGGCAGAGGCTCATCCATGGGCCTATTTAACTCAAATTCCCTGAGGCAGGCTGAGCATTTCACCAGAGGTGTTGGGCATTCCCTTCCCTCTCAAGGCCCACAAAGTGGTTTCTTGCCTCAAGCTTCAAATTTCTTCTTTAAATAATCTCTCTCTCCAAGACTTCACTACTGAGGGTTTAGGTGCAAGATTGGGTTCCAGGCCAACTTCGTGGATGGTTTTCTCATGAGACTTGTATTCTCAGATAGAATATCAAATCCTAGTGCCCCTTCCCTGGATACAGTGAGCCTCAGCCATCCCTGAGCACTGGAGCCTGCATGGATAGGGAAGGTCTCTGCTCTGATTCCTGGAAGGGCTGAGTTTATGCTGTGGGGGACTTTCACCTGCTGGGATGGTTCATGATGTCTGAAGAGAATGAAATCTAAGAAGGACCATCTTCCTCATTTCAGGAGAAAAAACAACTGCACAGAATCTGGCTATGTTCCTGGTGAATAACTGAGCAATATCAGCATATCGTGATGCTAAATTTAGCTTTTGTTTTATTTTCCTAAAAGTCACAGAAACATAGCTTGGGTAGTTGAGGGTAAATATATTATGAAAGAAAAAATACTTAAAAGTGCAGTTTCCATATACACAACTTATATTGTAAGTTTTAAATTGCCATGGAACAAGACTCTGAGCCAGTGGAAGTTTCTATACCATGTCCCCATCTGCCTGTGTCAATGTGAGAATCACCATTGTGTCCAATCAGATAGGAAGAGTCAGCCTCATTCTCAAACTGCAGCCCAGAGATGAGGAGAGGCATTGCTTTGGATGAGGCATCTTTGGATCCTGAGAAGCATCTAGGGATCCCAGAACCCTGGTGCTTATTTGAGTCTGAGTAGTAGTGCAGGAGAAACTGTGGAGGACTCCCTGACTTCTGCTGGTACCAATGTATGTAGCAGATGTCAACACTGAAGCCACTGCTCAGGGTGCAGGTGAGCCTGGCTGTAGATCCTGGAAATGCAGAGGGGGAGGTGGCTGGGCTGGCACCGTTTGGAACAGAGAACCTGCAAATAGAGACACTCATGGGTGGTGGGTCAGTGACCAAAGGAAGGTTTCCCTGGCTCTAATCCAGAGGGGCTAATTTAGACTGAGAGTCTTCCCTGTGTCCCCTAGGATTGTCCCTAACTGTGCAATAAGAGAGGAGCACAAAGGGGAGACCAGGCCATGGTGACACAGTCCCTGGTCCCCACAGTGGGCTGGGCTGCCCCAGAACCCATTTCTCCTCCATCCTCTGCCACAGGAGGGGTTGTCCATGCAAATAGGCTTCATCCAGGGACTTCCCAGCCTCTCCCTGAGCCCTGGTGATGGAGCTGAGCTCACACCTCATACTGAGGAGGATGGAGGTTGGCTTCACCCCTGGGGAGAGCCCTGGAAGGGAAGCACACACAGGTTCCTTCTCGGGGAACTCTGCCACACCAGAGAGGACACAGCTGCTGAGTCCCCATCAAGGAGCACATGGCCCAGTCTTCATTCCTGGCTCCATTGAGTGAGTGATCCTTATCGAACCATCACACTGAGAAATGAAATGTGAGTCTGTGAGGTGCCACTGCCCCTGTTCATGATGAACCTTGGAGAGGGCAAATCTTGTGTGGCCTCAAGGATTCCTTTCCCTAACATATGGCAAAGCCTCCCTATATAATCAAGTGAAGGAGAGACTCCAGAAATAGTAGAGATGTCACAGAGCTCTGTCTCCTGAGGTTCCATTGTGGGTGTTCTACCCACAGCCCTTATTCTCTGAGGAAACTTTCCTGGGATCCCACTTTCTCCTTGAAATGCATTCTTCTGCATCTTGTCCATCAGCCTCCAAATTACCAGACCTCTCAGAGAAAAAAGAGGAGGCAGCCAATCTTTGAAGCAATGTGGTGAGTGAGCCTGACCCTAAAGCTCACAGTCATTAGGGTTCACATGTGGAGTCAGGTCCTACATCAGTGAGGACATGGTTGGCCTAACACTCCTCCAGCCAGTGCAGTGGTTTACCAGCTGTCTGCACAGAACCCCCCAGGTTTCTGCTTAACTTGTTCCCCTTCTGGACACAGTACCACATCTTCCAGACACTGTGATACCCCTCAGTACACCAATAACAATTATCATTTTCACAGTAGTCATACTCATGTTATAACCCAAAAGAGTGAGTAAGGGCCTTTCTAGATCTATTATTGGAATGGTGACACTCTCACATTTGACATTTTCTCTCATTGAAAAACTGTGATGTATTTCAAAATGTAACCTCTGTCAACACCAACTGTAGAAGCCCAACCGTATCTCCTTTGCCAGACATTGCATGTGGTACAGGGAAAGGCAGTAAAGGGTGCTACTGGGCCACAGATGGGGATACTGCCTATTCACATGCACTTGTTTATTCTGCAGGCCCAGTGATTCTCCTCGCATTATTATTTCTTATCATCCTGGATAGTCCACATGATAGTCAGATAGAGCTCAGCGTTTTTCTCTTAATGGACCCCATGATATGATGTTCTGTGAGGTCCTAACAGTGCTGGATGAGAATGGAGGAACCTCAAGTTTTTGTGTCCCTTTTTCACTGGCCTGAAGCACCATTTTAACCTCTGAGCTGATATATCGCCCTGAGCAGGAGTCTTCACCCTTATCTTGGCCTGGAGCCCAGAGATGATCAGAGATGCCAGGCTGCCTGACCTGGAGTCAGAGACTTTGTCAGGCACCCAAGAGGGCTGGGTGTTCTTCCTGTTGATCATGACTTTAGAGATGTTGCCTGGGTGTTTCTACAGTGAAGTTGCTCCTTCATTGCCAACAGTGTTGCTGTTTCCAATGCAGGTGAGTGTGATCATCTGTTTAGAGCCATGGACACTGAGGGTGACTGTCAGCCCTGTTCAGTCACAGACCCTGTAATGGGACAGAGAGGAATGCGAACAGGATGGCAACCCACTGTGCATGAGAGTTGGGGCATGGAGCAGAATTGAGGATCTCCCACCCACCCAATGTAAGGTTGGCCCTCACCTGTGCGGAGAAGGAATGGGGTAAGTAGGAGTGGAGCCTAGATCAGGGTGGACACTCAGATTCTGACCCTGAAGTCCTGTTATGGACCCTGAGCTCTCTGAAGTAGCTTTATATCTCCAGGAAATTCCATGGCAGCAGAGTTGTTGCACTCAAGTAATCCCTTCCTGTCTGTCTACCCAGCATCCCTGCCTGGGGCACCCACAGGTAGAAGCAGATAGAACAGGAGGAGAGGAAGCCATTCAGGGTTAGCAGTGGCCTGAGTGGTGATGACTTCTGGGTCCTGGCAAGTCAGTATAATCTAGTGAGCACACTGATGCCTGACCCTCTGGAAGTGTTGAGAGGAAATAAGGTGTGCATTGTCAAGAGTTACAACCTGTTAATTCTCCAGACCATTTGTAGTAGTATTTTCTGAATATCAGTCTTTCTACTGAGAATAATTACAAAACTAAAGTAAATAGCTGAAGTATACCAGATAGTCCTAGAAGATAATGATTGTAAGAGTACTATCTAATGGGTGTCTGGGTGGCTCAGTCATTAATTGTCTGCCTTTGGCTTACGTCATGATCCCAGGGTCCTTGGATCAAGGCAAGTGCTGGGCTCCCTGTTCAGGGCGAATCCTGATTCACCCTCTCGCACTCCCCTGCTTGTGTTTCTGCTCCCGTTGTTTCTCTCTCTGTCAAATAAATAAAATCTTAAAAATATTTTTAAAAGAATTAAAAAAATAATATCATCTAAGGGTAAATGAGAACCCATGGAAGTAATCAGGAACAGAAGACATGTTGCCCCTGATGCAACACTATTCTCATGGCAAGGACATAGATCAGAAACTAGGACAGGTACCAGGGTGGTGAGGCACCTAGAAGTAGACTCTTAGAGTAAAAACAATGTCTAATCACTCACCTGTAACGTAAACCAAGCAGATGTATTACCAGGGTTGATCCAGGGGGTTCTCTAGGGAACTTTAAACCTTAAACTTGGTTCAAGTGCCTAATGTCCAGACCTCTACCATTAGAAAGATAGAGATCAGCTTCCTGGGACCCACCACTCACCACAGCTATCCCTTCAGGACATGGGGCTAGAGCCCAGAACTGAGGGGGAGGGGTCTCCATGAAGAGGACAAGGGTCAGGCTGGAGGGGGATCCTGAGTAGTAAAGGGAAGTGGGTGTTGAGTTTCCCAAGAGACCCGAAAAATGAACTTTCAGGGGATAAGACAGGGAAGAGTGACCGGGAAGGGGTTTTCACACTGTCTTCTGTCCCCTTGGGGACCCTCACTTCAGAATATGACCTGGGCCACCCATTAGATAAGAAGGACCTTTAGTGATGACTTGTTCTGAGGAGGTGTCATGGGAGAGATCTGAGGGCCTCCGACTGTCTCCAGAATCTGCTTTCTCATAGAAAACCATCAGAAAAGTGTACTTTTTTTCTCTCTCTCTCTCTCTCCCACTCACTGAACCTTACACACACACACACACACACACACACACACACACACACACGGACTGAATCTGCTGTGATAAGCATTTGCAACATATACCATGAATAACAATTACAGAAGATGTATTGGATCTAGGTCTCTCACATAGTAGATGTTCACTAAATGGTGTGGATGCACATTATCTGCACAATTACCCTGAGTCAGACACAGCTTGACCTTCTGTCACTGGTTCTGCCCTGACTTCTTGATCTAGACTCAACTGTTTCCCCTCAAAATCCTATGCAGACACCGTAATAATCTCTGGGTTTATTTGGAAATAAAGAATTTTAAAAAGTAATTGATGGGGTTCCTGGGTGACTCAGTGAGTTAAACATCCGACTCTTGATTTTAGCTCAGGTCATGATCTCAGGAATGTGAGATCCACCCAGGTGCTGGGCTGTGCACTGGGCATGGCGCTTGATTAAGGTTCTCTCTCACCTTCTCCCTCTGACCGCCCCCCCCATACTCTCTCTTCCTTTCAAAGAAAGGAAGAAAGAATTAAGGTAAGTGATATAAGACTGATTCCCTCATAAAAATGGCCTTGTGCCTTTATACAAAGTGAAAGAAGATACAGAGGTGACCACACAGGCAAAAAACAAAGGCCATGTGAGGACCCAGGAGGAATGCAACCATCTGCAAGCCAAGGTGGAACTCGAACCTGCCACCCCCTTGAACATGGACATCCAGCATCCAGAGGTATAAGAAAATACATTTCTGTTGCTTAAGCCGTCTAGACTCTGGTATTGTGCAATTGCAGCACAAGCAGAGTAGCATACCTTAGAGATCCTATCCCCAGAGCATTTGCAATAGCATCAAGCAATTTCTGTTCCGTTAAAAAGGCAAAAAAGAAAAAAACAAAAAAACAAAAAATCAAAAACAAAAACACCAAAATCATCAAATCAAAAATCACCAAAAACATCAAAACAGTGTGCTGTGACCAAGAAAGGGATTTTGAAGCAAAATCTGAGAAGACAAGGACAAGATCTTTGGACGAAGTTCATATGGACTCAGTTGTTGTAAAGAAAAATAAAACAAGTGCCATGTCATATGAGTCAAGGTTGGAGAGGGAGACCCATCAATGTGGGGACCTCAGGTTTTAGTCTCACATCCCCACAGGTCTGGAGCACCATGTGAACATGGAGGCTACTATCATATAATCAGCCTTGTCCTCAGCTCAGAGCCCAGTGATCGTCAGGGAGCCCAAACTCTGAGACTTGGAGCCACAGAATCAATAGGGCACACCTGAAGGTCAATTGCTATTATCATAGATGAAGATATTGAGGTCCATTTCTGGGGGTTGTTGGTACCAGTTCAGAGAATAAGCCCTGATGTTGTAGCTGCTTCCAGGGCAGGAGTGGGTGACCCTCTGGCCTAGGGCTCCAGATGCTGAGGGCAGCTCAGACTGGGCCCAGTACCCTGGCAGGGAGAGAGACATGCTTCCCTTAATCTCTCCCACCCCCTCTTCATCCTCTTAGGGAGGGAGCGCCCATCTATACAAATGAGACCTCAGCTCTCTGACCCCTCACTGGCCCTGGATCAAGTCTCTCTGTTAAAAGATGTCAGGATTGGGAAGGCAGGGGAGTGGCTATGTGGGAACAGTGTTTAAAGAGGTCCCAGCTGTGAGCTCTGAGTAGAAAGCACAGCAGTGCCAGGTGGCAGGCCCAGCTCTGATCTCCCCTGATCCCTCAGATACTGGCCTTGGTTCCTCAGGTCTCCAGTCCCAGTCTTACCATTGTATGATATGGAGACCAGATTCCCTCAGAGGCAGCTATATCACCACTGTTATGTCTACTCTCCCTTGCCTTAGGGCCAAACAAACTTTTCCTTTGTTTGGACTGTCACAGCTTGGGGCCGACTTTATGCCTCACTCAGACACCTACTGTGAGTCTTTCCACCACTATCTTGGCTGTTCATGGGTCGGGGCTGAGGAGGTGTCTCTACACAAACCCCTCTTAAATCAGCATCAAACCCAGAGCAGTGATGGGTCCACATGGACCCATGGTCCCTTTTGTGCAGGACTCTGGTTTCCTTCTTTATGTGAATCTTCCCTGATATACAGAGCTCTCCTTCCTCGGAGGTTCCCACAGTACTGAGGGGGCAGGAAAGGCTTCTCCGCAGGTCGTGTTAGAAGCTGTCATGTGCATTCCTAGAAGGTTACACATTGAACATCTTTGTCATCTGTCACTCTTCCTACCGTCTTGAAGAAACACGTCTGCATGTACTGTGGACAGTGATTCTGTGCCAGGATATATTCTCCAGTACATTGACAGGAGCCCTGCCAAGTAAGGCTGTGTGTGCCATTGAGCTCAGAGCACAAAGGGAATATGTTCTGAAAGTTCTAGGAGGAAAAAAAATCATAGATCCAGATCCTTTTATAGGGATCCAGTGACAGAGTTTACATACTAGTCATTACTTAGCCAACCATGCACTTAAAATTGATTCTTGCAATTTTTTTAAGATTTTAGTTTTCTATTTGAAGAGAGATAAAGAGAGAGAGAGAGAGAGAGAGAAGAGAAGAGAACAGAACAGAACAAGGAGGAAGTGGTGAAGCAGCAGGCTCTCCATGAGAAGGAACCAGACCCAGGGCTAGATTCCAGGATCCTGGGATCATGACCTGAACTGAAGGGAGATGCTTACCTGATTGAACTTCCCAGCACTCCTGACTCTTGACATTTTATACAAAATTCACCTTATTAAGTTTGATTAAATCTCAAAGCTAGTGCCATTGTGAAGTTGCAGGTGAAATCATGAGTATATTTTCCCAGATCTGTTCTCATTACAGAGATAATATGGATGGAAATTGTGATTAAATCATGAATGGAACAACAATGGAAATGGAATGCCTATGCTTTTCATTCAATAGGAATCTATCAATTTTTACTAAAATAGTTTGATTTATTATTATTATTATTATTTCTGTTATGAGTTTTCAATCATGGGTCTGGTTCTCTATGGAGCATAGTCCTGATCTGATGTCCAGTGAACACCATGAAAGGATGGTTCACATGAATTTCAGAGTCACTTCAGTGATTAGTTCTTTCTCGAGTGGGTACACCTACAGTCCCTGCAACTTGTGTTGGGCATTTTCAGGATAGAACAATTGCTCATTCAGCCACTCATGACTAAAGGAATGATTTACTATTACCAAAGGCCACTCAGACCCAGAAGTTCCTGTCAAAGTGACATCAGAGTGGTGAAGTGGGAATAAGAGGACTGTGTCCCTGAGGCCAGAGACCCTGTTACCCTGTTTGGGACACAAGAGTTTTCAGCAGAAGTCCAGACTGGCTGGAGAAGTCACTGGGATGACTAACAGAGTGACATACCAGCCCAGAAAGTACAGAGGTGTTGTATCACACATCCCTATGGGCCTTGAGCTCCCCAGGTCCCAGAGTCAACATACTGAGCAACCTCAGGCACTGACTGGAGTCCAGAGGTGGTTGGGGGCTGAGCTTCCCACGGGGACAGAGACTCTCCCTGGCATGCCTGAGCATATTATCATCAGGATAGAAGGTGGTCAGAGCACATCCTGGCTGCCCTGGTGAAAAGAACCCAGTCACATTTGCTGTACCTGTTGTTTCCAGCTGGTGGGGATTCTCCCACCTGGGTATTGTGACACTGAGGATGGCTGGGTGAGCACAAGTTAACCTGACCTCTGGAGAGACAGCGAATCCTGGAAACTGCAGAATCCAGGACACTGTACCCTCAGAGAGAGGAGGGAGCTGTGGTGTGTGTGTGTGTGTGTGTGTGTGTGTGTGTGTGAGAGAGAGAGAGAGAGAGAGAGAGAGAGAGAGAGACTGGATTTAAAGGCCAATATCTCAAAGACCATTTCCATAGTGGAGGATTTATTTAGGCAGTGAGGACTCATTTGAGAGCAGACCTGTTAACAAGTCCCCGAATCAGAACTCCAGGTCTTCATGAGGGACAGAAGCCTGCAGGAGAATATGAGGGGTTGTGTGCAGTCCTGCTTTCTGGCCATTCTCCTCCCTAGAGGTGGACACTCTACTGGAAACTACAGCAGGATCATTTCTAATTTTCTCTAAAATCCTAACATGGAGAGAGATCTCAGACCTGAACTGCCAGAGGAAGAGACTGAAGCCTGAGGGAAGCCGGGGCAGAGTTGAGATGAGGAGGAGAGTGTGGAGGGTGTCATCAGGGAGAGTCTGTAGAATATGGTCCAAGCTCATGTGTAACTGGTTCAGAGAGTGGAGACTGTGTCTGTGACCAGAGTTATTGTCAATACACCAGCTGTGGATGCATGAGTAGTGACACAAGACAGCAAGTTCAGGTATAGACGTAGTATTTATTCCTGTGCACCTCCTCCAGACCCCACAGAGATGGGCAGTTTGGCTCTGATAACTCATCTGTCCCTGTATTCCTGGGATGTCCTATGCTAGATCACTTTCAATTCAAACATGAGTGTCTCTCTTTCCTCAATTTAAAGGCAAATCTTTCTAAAAAACTGTGCCCCCATAGGTGTCTCTGCATTCGTTTCTCACTGAAGAGAGACTGGGAGACAAGGTGTGTGTGTGTCCAGGATTTTTGTCTCAATTCCCCATTATCTGAGACACTGTGAGTAATGGTAGCTGCTCCCACTGCCATGATCTGTAGCTCCAAAATAGTCAGCGTTGCCCTCAGAGCACAGCTCCGAGATGAGGAGAAGCCCTGCATTGGCAGAAGCATCTTTGGAGCCAGGGAAGTAGCTGGGGACCCCTGAGCCCTGGTGCTTATCTGAGTCTGAGTAGAACCACAGGAGATACTAGGGAGGGCTCCCTGCCTTCTGCTGGAACCAAGTTATAGAATAACTGACAACATTGTAGCCACCGCTCAGGCTGCAGGTGGTTCTGGCTGATGATCCCAGGGATGCAGAGAGGGATGGTGGCTGATTCACCACAAGCTGGGACATGGAGCCTGCAAACACAAACTCATGGGTGATGGGGGAGAAACAGTAAATTAGCTCCAAAATTGTCAAAGTGCTGCTCACACAGGCCTGAAGACTCCCTGTATCCACAAAACCTTTTATTTATCTGTGCAGTGACAGAGGAGCAAGAGGAAGATTAGAGTCCAGGCCATGGTCACCTACCGCCTGTTCCCTACAGTGAGCTGGGCAAACACCCAGGCCACCTTTTCTTCATCGCCATGTGTCACAGGAAGGTCTGTCCATGCAAATGGGACCCATCCATTGACTATCCAGCCCCTCCTTGAGCCCAAGTGTTGGAGCACAGCCCACACGGCACACTGAGGAAGATGGTGGTTGGTTTCAACCCTTGGGTCATCCCTGCAAGGAAACACTGCTGAGACCACACACAGGCCCCTCCTCAGTGGACTGTGCCAGGCCAGAGAGGACACAGCTTCTAGGTCCAAAGCAGTGAGTACAGGGCCCAGCACAAAGGCCTGTAACGCTTTGAGTAAATGGTCCTCAATGAGCAGCTAAGTAGGGTCCACAGGGCAGTACCACAACATCCCCTGCTGGTTGCAGGGTAAACACCTCACAAAGAGCTTAACATCTGAGAGCCCCTCTGGTTTCTGTAGTTCATCAGATTCCTGTCTATTGACATATCTCTTGTCTGCTTTCTAGAATAATTACATCCTCAATGACCTTGGTGACCTCCATCCGAAGGTTCCTTGTTGGGAAGCCGAAGACCTGAATGAGGAGTTGGGTGTGTTCTCCACCTCTTGGCCCTGCTTCTAGTTCATCCCGAATTGAACCCTGTAACATTTTCTTCCCCTCTCAGGGATATTCCTTCTTGTCTCCTTGTAAGATATGAGCCGACACTCCTCCAGAAATGAGGACACAGACAATCTCAAGGCCCATGTCTGAGGAATGTAGGGATGGTGGTCTCCCCTGACTCAGTTGTGAACCCTGTCTGCACTTACTAAGTGGGAGCCAACCAGGGATGGGGGCATCACACTGAGCAGCATTGCCAGGCTTGGGGGAATACCCTTTGTTTTACGAAGCCATCAATTATATGAAGTAAATTCAATGTACCTGAAGTTTTGTGGATAAATTCAGAGGGTTACAATGTAAGTACGACACAGTTTGCTACATCAGGCGTAACAAAATATGGACATGTACATCTTTATCATAAATGAAAAAGACACTGGATAAACAAGTGGGTGTGGCCCTCATGGAGTTTTCTGAACTCCATTTCCCTTTGTGGAAATGTGGGTTCCCTCAGAGAGGATCAGAGGGACAGGGAAGCCTGGTGAAGGGACTGGCAGGTAAGGGTAGTGGAAGGTTGGTAAAAGATGTCCAGAAATAGGGGACGATTAGGCTGAAGGCTGGGGTTCTTTTGAGATATAAAAGTGATTGTTATTCAGGTTTGAATCAGTAAGAAATTGGTTTCATAAATCCTGCATGATTATTTTCCCTTTCTCTTCATATGTTTGAGAGCCCTAACTCATTTCAGAGAAAAATCCTTATATCAATGATGTTCCTATTAAACTAATGCATTCCCAATACTTTAGAAAACAATAGGTAGTTTTATATCTATCAAATGTTGAGGTAAGGAACAGTATTCATACTCGAAAGAACTGGAAAGTTGAAAACATGAATGATACCAGTTTACATAAGTCACTATAAAATATTGGAATAAGTGAAAAAGATCGGTATTAAATAAAGACTGAAATTATGGTAGATAAAGGGCTCATACCTTATGGCATATTTCATCCTAAGGATATAAATGTCATAACCAGCACAAGGGTCCCTGAGGGTGCCCACCTGGATACATTTTCCCAGGCATTCCCCAGACACCAGGGTCTGATTCATTTTTCCATGGGGCAGATCTGGGTGGGGATCTGCCGCCAGAGCAGAATGGTGGGGTTGATAGGTTAGAGGTGGGAGTAGCATGTAGGTGTCCAGGGGCCACTTACATGCAGGAAGTAGATAAAGCAGCGCCCCCTGTGGGTCCTGTGAGTCCTGCATGAATCTGGGAGGAGCTTCCTCTGGGCAGTGCTTGAAACTCTGAGAGGATGCTGATGCAGGCTGACCAGGTCACTCTGAGATGACTGTGTTCTCCATGGTGTGTTTAGTGACCTCACTGTTTTCTTCCAGAGAGGATCATGGAACCAGCACTAGGAACTCAGGAGCTCTACCCTGTTTGGGAATATGATCCATGGTCCATGCCACATCATATATGATCCTCCACATTCCATATTCCTTACACTGAGAGACTGCACACAACCCAGTCTCAGCCCCAATTCTCCCTCACAGTCGAGATAAATTTTCCCTAAGATAAAATGGATTTTTTTAAAGAATTCATTTGATGAGAGGGAGCAAAAGAGAGTGCAAGAGAGACAAGTGGGGAGGGTAGCAGAGAAAGAGGCAGAAGCATGTTCCCCACTGAGCAGGGAGCCCAATGTGGAGATTGATCCCAGGACCCCAGGATCATGACCTGAGCCAAAAACAGACCCTTAAACCGCTATCGGGGTTCCCAGATAACAAGGATTCTAGTAGCTCATTTTTTGAGTCATTTGTGCAAATATTAGCTATGTTCATAAATTAGATCTTCCTGTAATTTTCACAACTGATACTTTTCATTTGGGTTGTTTTCCCTCCATTGATTTACTAAAAGGCAACACACCCTTTATTTTAATATAAATTATAAACCATTTCTTTTTTCTAAAAAAAAAAAAGAAAAATTCTTAACCTCTGCGGAGGACACAATGAGCTTCCTCTGACTTAGAACCCTAGAAAACAGGTCAGAAGATGACAGAAAGATTTGATGACAACCACCTGTACCAAGATGACAGGAACAAAAAGTAGAGCCAATGCTCTTCCTCACTGCCCTGCCCTTTCACTTTTCCCTAAAGGAAACCCTCTATTCACTCAGTGAGGAGGTACAGAGAAGAAACTAGACCATGGTGGAGAAGCCCCAGAGCTCTTCCTGCTGAGGCCATTTGCTGGCATGGAGACAGTCTCTCCTGTGTCCTATCTTTTGCCCAGGGAACATTACAGCTTGAGTTCATAAAGCAAATGGTTTTCTGTTATCTCATTATCCTATCAATCTATCTTTCCACAAATATCAGGTTTAGACAATTTTCTCTGTGATGAAAGTGGAGGATGAAATATGAGGCATGAGTGGATCTGAGCTGAGGGCTCTTGTGGTCCCTGGGGGCCCAGGTGCATGAAGGTCACACACAGTGAGGACCCTGCTTGCCCTAGTGGGCAAAGGTCAGTGATAAATTTTCCTACTCTTCCTGGCCCAGAACCTGAACTCTTAGGAGCAGCCCACCTGTGCCCCTGCTGATCTCAGACACTGCCCCCCCACAACACATGACCCATTCCCCAGCACTCCTGGAAGGGCTTTGTGACATTTGCAGGTGGACCTTTTTGATGTCACCATCCAGGGCAGTAGAATGAGTAGGTCAGCTCTGTGGGGTTTGGGGTTGAGCCATCCATTTTCCCAGAGCACCAATGCCCTCAGGTAGACAACTAAATGAAACATTTATGTTAGGAGATATTTCAGGATCACTTAATATTTGAACTTGCTTCTGCCTTGTCCCTGGTTTTAGTACTGGGACATAATGCACTTGAACCAAGCTCAAGGCTTAAAATCCCCCAGAGAAGCCCACTAGTTCAACCCTAGTAATAATTCTACCTGGGTTACACTTACAGGTTGACTTATTTGGTTATTGTTGTCATTCTCAGGGTCTCCCCGTAGGTTCACCAGCCTTCATGGCATATAACTTGTATTATCTCTGTCTTTGTCATGATAATATCATGTAGCTACTAGCATGACAACATGTCTTTTTTCCTTGATTACTTTGGTGGATTCTCACTTATTCTTAAATAGTATCCTTACAGAAGTTATATTGTATTGCTTATCTGATGCATTTAAGGTATTTTTAGTCTATTTTATAATGTTTCTCAGTAAAAAGGAATGTTATTAAATATTAAGGAATGTTATTAAATAACATTACTATAAATGCTCTATAAAATTGATATGATACCATCTACTCACAACCCACTCCTCTGTCCCACAACCTTGTATTCCCTGAATGCATAACTGATAACACTCTCAAGAATGTGATCTCGATAAATATTAAAATATGTATATATATATATATATATATATAATAACACAAGCCTGTATTTGTGTAGTTCAGCATTCCATGACTACCTTTTACATATAAAATATAATCAAGGATATTTGTTTGATAAGCATGAAGATATCTCTTATTTTGATTCATACTTTATGATCATTCTATAGGATAATTTGCCATAATTTGGCCACATTTCCATGGACAAATATCTACATTGGTCTCAATTATTATTATTGTAATATCTCTGAACTAGATATGCCTGTATATTCATTTTTGAGTGTACTGCTAAGATAATTTTCATTAATAATTGATTTCTAAAAAGGTAACTGATATAAACCATACATATATTTAATGTTTGATAAATATTTAAAATTTATGTTGCCATATTGATTCACAAACTTATATTCTCACCATCAATGCATGAATTTCTATTTCAGCACATGTATTACAGAAGATAAAATCAATCTTAATATATTCCAGCTTTATGACTGAGAAATGATTTCATTGTTAAGTTGTATTTCTCCACTTATTAGTAGCATTTCCTATATTTGTATATGTTGACTTTTAGGTATATTATTTTTCCATGGTTGCCATAAGAAAGAACCATAGAGCAGGTGGCTTCAACAGTAGAAATGCATTTCTGTGGTTCTCACACAGTCCCCCAGTTTGCAGGGCCTGGCCACGTTCTGTCTGAAACCTGCAGGGGAATCCTCCTTGCCTTGCTCTAACTATTGGAGCTTTGAGGCCAATTTTTGTCATGCCCTGTTTGCAGCTCCAGGACCACAGTTTCTGCCTCCATGTCCCCATGGAACCCTCATGGTCTCCCTCTGGCTGTTTTGTTACACACACACACACACACACACACACCAGTCATATCAGATTAGGAGGTCACCCCAACCCATTATCGTCTCATCTTTCCTAATTACATCTGGGACAGCCCCATTATCAAATATGGTTACGTTCTTTGGCCTGAAGGGCTACACCTTCAATATATGCTCTTTGAGATGATCCAATTTCATCCATGGTATTAGGGAAGAAAATATCTTTCTAAAAGTATTCATAATTGTTAATACTTTTAAAAATATATCTGTAAAATGCTTGCACTGCACAGAAATTATGCGTCTTAAAGACACCTTCACAATTAGGACAGAGGAAACTACAGAGGACTCACACCGTATTAACATATAAAGAGCTCATACACCAACTTCTCCCATCCTGTAAATGAAAACAAAAGAATGCATAGATGCACAAACAGACCAGAGACCTTGGTTTCCTCACTCCCTTGCTAACCGTAGAAGTCTTGAGCTTCAGTGGAAAGAAAAGTCAGTTCCAGAACAGTCTGTGGGAGACAGAAGGGAAAGCTAGCAGCAGGACTGAACCAACATCAGAGGAGAAAGTTCCCTGAGTGTGAAGACACAGGACAGCAAGGAGGAGACCTGGGCCCTGACCACAGAATGGGCATCTAGGAGGGAGACAGGAGGTCTCAGATGCAGTGCTGTAGGGCAGATGGGGTGAGCACCTTAGGTGGTGAGTCCTGGAAATAATACTGTGATGGGAAAATAGGGCCAAAGAGACATTAATGTCTGCCAGTCCTAGGGGAGGAGGGACAAGGGAAAGGAACAACAGACCACCATCCCCCACCATAATTAAAGAAAAAAAATGTATGAGACAAAATCTAGAAAAAAAATAAGGAAGATGTGGTCCATATACACTATGGAGTATTATGCCTCCATCAAAAGGATGAATACCCAACTTTTGTAGCAACATGGACGGGACTGGAAGAGATTATGCTGAGTGAAATAAGTCAAGCAGAGAGAGTCAATTATCATATGGTTTCACTTATTTGTGGAGCATAACAAACAGCATGGAGGACATGGGGAGATGGAGAGGAGAAGGGAGTTGAGGGAAATTGAAAGGGGAGGTGAACCATGAGAGACTATGGACGCTGAAAAACAATCTGAGGGGTCTGAAGGAGCGGGGGGTGGGAGGTTGGGGGAACCAGGTGGTGGGTATTATAGAGGGCACGGATTGCATGGAGCACTGGGTGTGGTGCAAAAATAATGAATACTGTTATGCTGAAAAAATTTTAAAAAAAACCTTCATAACATGTAATATTATCATTCATAACAGAATAAAACCACTACTGACTGAATTATTCATTTGAACCAA
The DNA here is from genome assembly GCF_011764305.1 of Mustela putorius furo. Taxonomy (NCBI): domain Eukaryota; kingdom Metazoa; phylum Chordata; class Mammalia; order Carnivora; family Mustelidae; genus Mustela; species Mustela putorius. The sequence continues at coordinate 2,301,101 of NW_025421272.1, read as the reverse complement.
CCTAAAAAAGATAGATAAGGGATATTTGAAATTGGAAAATAAAAATAAAAAATATTGGCATCCTTAAGTATTTTATAGACCAATATGGAAAAATAAATCGTGAACATTTCAACATCTTGTGCATTAAAATTAGGACCTTACAGATAGATTTCCATGCCCTCCACACAGGGGTGACCTGTACATACATGAAGTGATATGCACACTTACACATGATGGTGATGTCCCCACATCCATGCACACACTCCTCATGTCACTGAAGGGAGCACTTCCAAGGGCACATGTTCTTCTTCGGTTCAGTTCCTGTGAAATGTGCACAGTAGGGAACACAATGCAGACAGGAGGGACTTGGGAGCCACAGAGGGCTGAGTGCAGGAGGACACTGGCCTGACCACTGGTGGGTCAAGGGATTCTCTGCAGGTGATGGAAATGTAAGTTGAATCATGATGGTCGTTTCTCAACTCCTTTAAATATACTACAGACCACTGAATTGTACACTTTAAATCAGTGATCTTCATGGCATGCACATTATCTTAATGCATTTGTTTTGTTTTTAGGGGGAAAATATAAGAGGAAGCTACTGTCACTCTCCCTATAAAGTTGTTCTGTGCTTAGTCAGACACTCAGACCCTCCAAGGTCTCCACAGTCTCCCTGTTTGCTTGTCACACATAGTCATAGGGGTGACTATGGGGAACAGAGGCAGGATTTTGTCTCGGGTCCCACGGGTCTGCAGCTCGTGTCCTTGTTGACGTCATCCCATGCTGAGCAGTAATCATCAGCCTCGTTCTCAGGCTGCAGGTCAGAGACGGTCAGAGAGGCTACATCCCCAGTGTCAGACCCAGAGAACAGAGCGGGGCTTCCTGAAGGCCTAGTGGTTCCCAGCACCACAATTTTGGGCAAACCATGAGAAATCCATTGGTACCAGTCCACATAACATGTCCAACATTGTTGCTGTTTCCAGTCAGGTGAGGGTGACCCTCTGTCCCACAGACCCCGACATGGGTCAGGGCAGACTGTGCCCGGGACCCTGCAACAGAGCAGTGGGGGCACACACAGGTGAGTCTCAAGATACTGTCCACAAGGTGTTCTCAAAAAGTGGAAAGAAATCCCCAGGAGTCCTCATAATCACTCCCCCTACTTCCCAGAGCCAGTCAGCAGAGCAGAGAGTGAGGGGGGTGATGAAGAGAAGGGTTCAGGCCATCGTGGATATGACCCACGCTCTGCTTCTGAGCCCACAAGTGAGAGGCCTGCACAAAGCCTCTTATCCTCTCCCCTTCTGGAAGAGCAGAGAGGGCCCTTCATGCAAATCACTCCCTACCCTGGGGCCTGAATTTGGGGAAACCTGAGTTTGGGCAGGCCTGGGGAACCTTTGCTGGGCCCCAGTGAGCATAGAACAGAGGGCACAAGGCAAGGCTCCAGGCCTGGGTGCCCAGCTGATCTCGCATCCCAACTCACAGAGCGCAGAGACAAGCCGACAGTGTCCCCTGCTGTTTCAGACTCCAGACTCACCACTGACTGAGATGGACATCCTGGCACTGAGCAGAGAGAGAAGGGGATACTCTGGACCTCAGCCTCCCTGACTCATCACCCACCCCCACACAAAGGTGGGGGCTTCTCATTCCCCAGGGGCTTCTTCCTGTGCTACAGGTGCCACCATTCCTCAGCCCTTGCTTCAGAGACATGGCCTCCTCAGCATGAATCACATTGTGCTCCTCCCAACACTTAGATGGTTGTTGGGGCCACAGGTGAATAGCCCCTCAAGAAGGATGTGTCCTGAACCCAGAGAGAAGTGCAGAGGGCGCTCATTTCCCTTCCCAGGCTCTACGGGGGGACTGCAGGGGGGCAGCCAATCTCAGGACAGGACACTTCCCACCAAAGCCAAACAGCCCCCATAACCTTCTGCTCTGTTTCTGATGGGGCAAAGTTCATTATTAACCATATACAAGGAATTCTTCAAGGAGAGACCAGAATTATAAAGAGCGAAATGTTCTTCTGTGTCTCCTCTCTGAGAGCACCCACAGGAGATGGTCAACAACACAGCATTCCCAATATGCAACCAGGAGCCCCCAGCCCTGAGGGGAGACACTAGGAGTGAATGAGCCTCATGCACAAGACACTACTAGTCTTATTCAGATGGCACTGTACATTTGGGGACATGCAGAGGGGTGGGAGTTTCAAGCACATCACTCAGTCTCATGGCCTAGAAATTCCTGGTGCCATAAACCCCCTGTCCTTAGTGTGAGATGTATTTTAATTGCTCACCAGATCCCTCTCTAGTCCTTCAAAGTGCCAGACATAGTTGCACTCATGCTCTATATATTAACACAATTATTTTCCCCAGTGAAGTTAACTAATCCATTCTGCACTGACAATGGCAGTTTATACTTATATGTTATATAAATAAAATATATTTCTGTTCAACAACTCTCAGTTAACATCGAACAGTATGACCTATCCCTACAAATGCTTAACGGTCCCTTCTGAACTTCACATGAAATATCTGATCACTGTCTTTCATAGCAGGTCAGATAAAAACCGAACATGTGTCCATGTCCTTCACAATATTGTTTTTCTCCTTGCAGCTCTAAGTATGTGGAGCTTGCTGATACTTAGCTGGTGCTCAGTAAATGCTTCTGAATTAAAATAAATAAATCAGCAAATGAAAAAAAATACAAATATCCACCTCTTTAAATTATGGCTAAAATATCTATCTCCAGCTTCATTCAGACCATCATTATCAACTCATTCTTAACCACAGATATTGGTGTTGTCTTAGACATGTAGAAAATCTCCATATAGTTCCTAATTACAGTGCTTTCCACAAAAAATAAAATAAAATAAAAGGCCCCTGTTACCTAAAGCAATCTATACATTCGATGCGTTTCCTATGAAAATTCAAGTGACATTATTCTCAGAAATTGAAAAAAAAATCCTGGGTTTTGTGTGGCGTCACGAAAGTCCTCAAATTGCCAAAGCAATCTTGAGAAAGAAGAACAAAGCTGGAAACACCATACTTCTCGCTTTCAAATTATATTACGATGCTATAGTATTGAAAACAACATCACACTGGCCTAGAGACACACAGATCAATTCCACAGAATACAATAAAAAAAACTAAAAAACAAAAACAGAAAAAATACAAGTTCCCTTTGACCATCAGGGAGGACATAGGCTGAAAACAGGGACTTTGGGAGGACTCTGGAGGAGACCTTACATGGTGTTTCAGATAGAAATATACATGAATCATATACCAGATGCCCCAAATGAGATCCTCCTGATCTCACTGAGGTTTCCTGGCACATTTTGGGAGTCAAAGCTGAAATCACTGGACACCCTACAGTGCGTACATTGATGCCCATGCCATGAGGCACAGTGCGTCCACAGTGCGTCCACATGGCCACTGGGGTAGGAAGCACAGCCCAAATGATGCTCTTGAGGTGGGACAGGCCACATCTGCCGAGAGCCCCCATCGATGCTGCCCTCTGCTCTCTGCTGCTTCCTGCATTGACATGGGCTCCTGGAACCTTGGTTCCTCTGCCATATCCAGGTAACCCATTTTCCTTTTGGGTGCAGTTACTGCTTGGGATGATGAAAAAGTTCTAGAAATGGCTAGTTGTGATGAGTACACAATGTTGGGAGTGTATTCAATATCTCTGACTTGCACATTGATGAATGATTGAAATAGGGAAGTTTCTGATATATACATATATAATTATAAATTATTAGTTGAGCATCAAATTATATTAAAAAGGTGTATGCATACAAATCTCCTTTACATACTTATATGTGTTACCTTATTCTAAAACATCCTCATTACTAAAAATGTGTAGCAATTCTTTTTCTGTAGACTCCACATATAAATGAGATAAAACAGCATTTGACTCTCCCTGTAGGTCTTATTTCACTTAGTATAATGTCTTGCAGTTCCAACCATTTTGTCACAAATAGCAGGACATCTTCCTGGAAAGACTCATGGGGTGGACTTCCTTTTTGCACTGGTGGGGGAGATTTGTTCATGGTGCTCCATAGACCCCTACTGTGTGGATCCCTGAAAAGCCCCACTGTGGGAGGAAAGGGGAAGAGGACACAGCCAGAACCTGTGGGTTCAGGAAATCTGCTGCAGGGGTGCACACTGGCCCTGACAGTGTCAGCTGTGTGTCCTTCACATCTGTGGGATCTACTTCACCCACCTTCCCTAGAGTAGTCTCAGCATTTTATAGCAATGCTAGAGTCTTACTCTTACCCTCACAAGCCCCAATGAGACATCTATTAACTGATACTCATAGTTCCTCCCAGGACTAACTACCCTCTCCTGACATCACAGCTCAAGTGATAGATCCCAGTCCCTGTGCCAGGCCAGCTGTGAACCTGGAATGCCTCCTGTTCTGAGTCCTCACTCTGCACCATCCTTAGTGCCTTGTTCCTGAGACACAGAGCTTAGCCATCCCTGAGCACAGGACCTGGAGGGAAGGAAGGTCTCTGCTCTGAGCCCTGGAGGAACAGGGTCCAGGCTATGGAACACTATCTGCCTGCTGGGATGGTCTTTCGGCTCTGAGCAGGAAAACTAAGGAAAGTTTATGTCTTTATAAAGAGGGAACAAATGCCAGCTCAATAGGCTCTGATTTTCACACTTTCAATCAGCAGGCAAAGTTTCTGCATTACCATGAGTTTTTAATTGTCTTTTTATTTATTTATTTATTTTTTCCTCTGAGAGATCACTTAGATTGCATAGGAAACTAGGTAGAAAGATATCATCATCTACAAGTTACTTCCAAGTACAGTCAGTGTGAACTCTACTTATTTTAAATTGGAAGAGAGTCATAGCACAAGGGTCTGAGCAGGCTGAGGTATTTGTCCCACTTCCCCATCTGTGTGTGTCCCTGTGACCAGCATCACTGTGCCAGACTGCACAGTAACAGTTAGCCTCACCCTCAGGCTGCAGCCCAGAGATGAGCAGAAGCCCTGCATTGGCCGAGGTGTCTTTTTGGAGCCAGAGAAGTGGCTGGGGATCCCAGGTCCCAGCTCTGTAATGGAGTCTGAGTAGTAGTACAAGAGATACTGGGGAGGGCTCCCTTGCTTCTGCGGATACCAGTAAATGCAGTAGCTGCCAATACTGAAACCACTGCTCAGGGTGCAGGTGAGTCTGGCTGTTGTTCCTGGAGATGCAGACACAGAGGGTGGCTGGGTCAGCACAGGCTTGGACAGGGAACCTACAAATACAGACACTCATGGGTGATGGAACTGAAAGCAGAACAAAATATATCAAAATGCTGAACAATGGGAAGAGACATTTGGGACCCCTGTGTCCCCGAGCCCTGTCCCTACCTGTGATTTGAGACAGGAACATGAGGAGGACAGGAACCCAGGCCATGGTGACATAGACCCTGGCCCCAGCAATGGCTTGGGCTGGCTGGCCCAAGCCTCCTTTTCTTCTCCATCCTCTGTCAAGGAGGGGCTGTCCCTGCAAATGGGGTCCATCCAGTGATTGCCTAGCTCCTCCCTGAGGCCTGGTGCTGGAGCTCAGCTCACACCGCACACTGAGGAGGGTAGGTTGAACTCAGCCCTGGGGAAAGCCCCAGTAGGAAGCACCTGCTGAGACCACACACAGGTCCCTGCTCAGGGAACTCTGCCAGGCCAGGGAGGACACAACCCTAATTCCTAACAGGGGGCACAGGGCCCAGTTTCCAGTTGAAGGCTCCTTTGAATGAGTGGTTTTCACTGAGCCTCTTTGTAGGATTCAAAGGGCCGTCCCCACACTACCTCCTGCTGGCTGCACAGCACACACCTCACCATGGCCTTAAACCCTGAACACAGTCTGTTTTCTTGGTTCATCATATTCTTGTGGATTCATCCACCAGTGATCTGAATCAAGGATAATGTGATCCCATAGTGCTGCTCATGATTACTGTAGCATTTTTCACTCTCAGAAGGAGTCCTGATCTATGTGAGATGCAAACATTTACCTCAATTAAGTGGTAAATGTTGGCACCTGGCAGAAGATACTGCAGACATCATATCATTGCATTGATATGCAATTTGGAATATACTTACCTTGTGAATGTTTTACAGCTCCTGTGCATTATAGCAATAGATTTCAACTACTGTCCAAAAATTGAGTTTTATTTTAATCTACTATTTTTAGCTAATTTTATTGACTTGCTAATTTACAAATAAATAGAAACAATTAAGTTATCAGTGATGAAGTCCATTTTACCAATTTTTATGGGTTGTGCAGATGATAAAACATGTTTATACAAACCCTAGAACCTAAGTATTTCCTCCTTTTTTTTTTTAGAAGTTTATGTTTTATACTTAGGTCTATAATCTCTTGGTAATTTTTTTTTTAAATAAAGTGAGAGTTTTGGGTGAGATTCATTTTTCTCTATGGATATCTGATTGTCCTGTAGTCACTTTTCCAAAAGTCCATATTTCTAACTCTGAAAGTCTTCTGCAACTTTGTCAAAAATGCTTATGCATTCTTTTTGAGTCAGTTTCTGTACTTTCTATTATGTTACATTGGGCCAGCATGTGTATCTTCCATCCATACCAATGTCTCTTGTTGGGATGGGAATGGAATTAGACTTTCATACAATTTGGGAAAAATTGACATCTTTACTATATGGGTCTTCTAATTCATGAACAGAACATGTCTCTCCATCATTTTAGATCAACTTTGATTACATGTACCAGCATTTCAGCATCCATGGCCTGTACATGTTTTGTTAAATATTCAACTACGTAATTCCTGGTAGAGTGGGTTTAAGTGTTATTTTTATTATCTTTCATGTGTTTACTGCCAGCATATACACATCTAAATGATCTTTTGATGTCGACCTTGTAATCTATGCCTTCCCCAAACTACTCATCGCTCTTTGAATTTATATATTTACATATATATTTGTAGCTTCCTTTGTATTTTCCCTACAGATCATTCCCTCATCTAAAAGTAGGGATGACTGTTTCTTATTCTTTTTAGTCTTATGCCTTTCATTGTTTTTCTTGCCTTGTGATTCTGCTCAGAACATCCTGTCCAATGTCAAACAGCAGCGTTGAGGTTGAACATGATCGCCTTGGCCCTACCTGAGGAGGAGAGTTTTCAGCGCTTCACCTCTGTGTGTGTGAGATGCATGTGTTTTATAGTTTTTAGTTTTGTATAGCTTTACAATTTTCTTTATCAAGCTGAACTTGTGCTGTTCTGTTTTCTCATTCTCTGAAAAATTTTATCATTTTTAATCATTTATTGATTCCCATTAATTTTCATGATTAGGTTTTGAATTATGTGAAAGCGCTGTCTGTATTGATTGATAAGATCATGGCTTTTTCTTCTTTAGCTGGTTAACATAAGATATTATATTGATTCATTTTGGACTATTAAAGTGCCCTTGCATTCCTACAACAGGCCCCATTTGGTAAGAGTGTGTACTTCTTGAGATTAATACGTGCTTTTCTGTTTTCTAAAATTTTCTTTCAAATTTTTGTATCTCCATTTGTGACATGTTATTCCACTTGTTTCTTTGGTGCCCAGGAGCTACTGATACCAGCTACAGACTGAAAAACTTAGAATCATTACCTTAGCCAAATTTGGCATTTTGAGCCACAAGCAAGGACTATGTAGCCATTTATTCAAGTTTTTATTAATTTCTCTCAGAGTGTTTTGTAGCTTTCCATGTACAGGACTTTTACATTTCCTAAAATTTGTCTTCAGGAATTTCATAATCATGCCATTGAAGATGACATTGATTTTATTTTCAAATGTTTATGGTTTATTACATCATATAGAATACCATTTATTCCATCATATTTATTCTTCCATTTCCTCCCAGAGATGATGTTTGTTTTCCTTTGCATCTTTATTGTCATGTGTCCAAAAAGGACTTACCATTAGGCAGACAGCACACATAGGCCCTAGAAGACTTCTGTTGCAGTGATCCCCACAGATTGATGAGTGGAAGGTTCTCACCAGACTGGAACCAGTTTGGAGAAGTTCTAATGTGGGTCACAGGCTGCTGCTAAGGGACATCTTGGAAACCAAAGTACAACAGTGGTGACACAAGTCAAACACTTAAAATCTGTTAAAATGCTCATTTCAAAAAAATAAGCTCATGGGTAAGTTTTCAGGGAACACATTAGACTGAACTAGGTCATTTGCCATCCTGAAGACTACATCAGTGCAATGAGGTATATTGTAAAGCACCACACAATCCCCAACCCCATGGCACATCTGCCTTAGATATAAATGCGCCTACAAGAGACCCAAACCTTAGCCATAGAAAGAATGAATGAGGTTGTTTTCTTCTTTTCATTCTGTATCCTACTATCTTGGCTTTGTGACCAATGAGAACATTCTCTCTAGTCTCTACCATCTGGAAGCTATACTTACCAGGGGAAAGTTTGGTGTGCAAACAGAATAGAAATCCAGGTCCCTCTCCTGGCTTTTCTCTCTCTCTTTCTGTCTCTTTTGCCCTCTGTCTCTTTGCTAGTCAGTGATGGGCAAATCCTATGAGGTTCCCCTCACATGAATATTCAAAATAGGGAAAATCAGAGGAGCATAGAATAATGATTATCAGGAACTGGGGAAGGGAAATGGAAATTTGTTGCTCAATGTGTAGAAAGTTTCAGTTATGCATATCATCTCTTGTTAGCAATATAATAGAATGTACTTTAAAATATGTTAAGAAACTTGTTCACAAGTAATGCATTCATATAACAAAGAAAATACATATACACAAGAACGCAAGAACATTTGGAGGGGATGCATAAGTTTAGTACCTTGATTGTGTTGAAGATGATTTCACAGGTGTCCCATATCCCCAAACTCATCAAGATGTATATGTTCAAGATGTGTGTGTTCAATGGGCAGCATTTGAGCATGCATTATGCACAATAAAGCAAAAACTAAAACCACTAAGCAAAAAGTCATCAATCTGTGTTCCTACTTTTTCCCCAATGCTTTTAATTCATGTTTTTACTTATATGTCTCAAGACTATTGTCTTTGATGTTCTTGGCATCCTTTTTGTGTAAAAATTTCTATTTGGATATATTCTTTGAAATTCCTTTTAGATTAGGATCAAGTCCAGAGTCTGATGGGTCTCCATGATATATGCTTCCTTCTCTGCTGGATGCTAGGTATTTTCTTTTATGTGACAGATCCATGTTTCCAGACTTCTCTCTCATTCAGCTCAGGTTCCCACATCATGGAGGAGATGGGAAGCACATCTCTGCACTGTGTGTGTAGAAGCCTTCATGTACATTCACAGAGGGGTTACACACTGAAAATCTGTCATTATTTCCAATGGCTTGAAATAACAGTTCCATACACACTGTGGACATTGATTCCCTCCTAGGATCTGTTTTGTCAGCACACAGGCAGACTTCTACAGAAGCTCAGTCATATGAGGCTGTGTGTGGCAATGACCTAAGAGCATAGAGGTCAAACATGCTGCTAGTTGTAATCAAGGTAACAATTGTATTTTCAGGCGCCTGGGTGGCTCAGTGGGTTAAGCCTCTGCCTTCGGTTCAGATCATGGTCTCAGGGTCCTGGGATCTAGCCTTGCATCGAGCTCTCTGTTCAGCAGAGAGACTTCTTCCCCTTCTCTCTCTCTACTTGCCTCTCTGCCTACTTGTGACCTCTGTCTATCAAATAAATAAATATATAAAATCTTTTTAAAAATTGTATTTTTCTCTCACCTGACATTCCTTTTTTTCTCTCTCTCACCTGACATTCTAAATCATTTGAGAAGTAAGCCCATCCATCTTCCTGAAGCCATGCGAACTGTAACCTGAGGGAAATTGTAACCTGAGGGAAATACCCCAGGGACTCATATGCAGACAATCTTCCTGTGTGTTCCTCCATGGGCCACTCAAAAATACCACCAAGAATATCCAAACTGCAAACCAGGGCAAGCCATCACATTGCCATGTCCTGCCCTCACTCCATCTGAAGATGCTTCCAAACCCACATCTACAAATATTCTCACTGACAGTGAGACAGGGATCCTGAAGGGACCCCATGAAGGACTGTCTTTCTTGTTCCTTTTCCTGATGGTATTCTTGCGAGGACCTCCACCCCCACCCTGCACAGGCCTTACAGATGAATACATCCTCCCTGTGAAGGCCAAGGTGTGTGCAGATTCTCTGAAGTCTTCCAGCTCAATAAAGAACATCTAAGGGGAGTGCTTTCCAGACCACTGATTCTCTGAGGCTACTGGCTCCAGGGCATAAGTGACTTATGGAGGACACTGGAAGACTCCCTCTTGTTTTAACCAGTTCCCAGATGCCTGAGAAGACTTGTGCACCAGACCACAATCCTCAGTAAAATCTCCAGACCCCAAGCAAAGCTGAGACTCTTTTCTTTTCTTTTCTGAATCTCCCAGACATTCTGCATCTGTTCGATGTCTTCCATGAACCCTGATCTCTGTCTTTTGGCTTATGTTTGATGTCTATGGTGTGTGAAGTCAAGAAACCTCTTGGCTCCTCCTGGGGGATCCTCTCTGAGTCCTCAGACCCACCCAACCTGCATAAGTAGCACCCAAGACATGGGCACAGGGCTTATAATTTGTTCCAAACATTAGCCTATGTTTCATTTTAATTTCTATAAAAATGCAGCTGGTCAATTATCTGATTGCTTCCCCAATATGGACTTTTTGAGAGCCTATCTGCATCACAGACACCTGAAATGAGATAGACTGAACTGACCTGCTTTCAGACTAAGAAACTAGGTCAACAAGATGAAACAATCTCCCTGCTCAACTGTGAATGTATGAGACTTCAGGGAAGAATTAGAAGAGAGAACTGTAGGGGGTAAGGGCAGGGCACTCCACAAAGGATGCCTATGGCATGAAGATTATTTTGAGGTCAAAGACAGTTAAAACCCAGCAGTCTCAGGAAAAGCCCTTTAACTCCCCCTCAATGGACTAAGGGAATTTAAGCAGAGCAACTCCTCTGGGAACAGATCTCCCACCACAGTCAACTACACTAGGACATGAACTAGGTGGGGAAGACAGGGAGAGACCCAGCAAGGCCTGTTTGGTAGGGGTCCTCTGTGTTCCATTGTTTCTCAAGGGATCCACACACATTTGTCTACCAAACATTTACTCCCATTCCTCTGTCTATAAATCCCATTTCTTTGCATTGAATAATCAACCCTACCTTCTGTGTAGTTCAGAAAAACATATATACCTCATTTTGCCTGAGTAAGGTTGGGATTTCCTTCTCTGTGTGGATTCCCATACGTACAGTATTAAATTTGATTTTCTCCTATTAATCTGGCTCAACTGGGGATTCTTACTCTAGATAGAAGGATCCTGAAATGGACAGTACATTTCTGCTTATTGACAGTAGTAAGGAGACACAACTGGGAGGAAGGGCTATGCTTTTCATATATAGGTATTTAGCATTGATCAAGTTCTCCAGACCTGGAGCATGAGCAGTTGGGCTCAATTCCCTCAGCTGGGTGTGCTTCTGGGAAGCTCCTGCACTGTCTCAGGTAACAGCATAATCTTGGTTTCACTCCTTCCTCCTCAAAGACACATCTTCCACAGAGGAGTCGCCCCTCCAGGAGCTTCCAGAGAAGCTTCTCATTTAAAGAGGCTCAAAGATAAAGCCTATGAGCCAAAGGATTTTTTTGTATCACTTCCTCTGTGTCTGCAACACTGTGAGTAATGACAGCTGCTTCCACCGCTATGTTCTGTAGCACAGGAATAGCCAGCCTCATTCTCAGACTGCATCCCAGAGATGAGCAGAGGTCCTACATTGGCCAAGACATCATTGGATCCAGAGAATCAGCTGGGGGCATCAGATCCCAGCACTGTAATTGAGTCTGAGTAGCAGTACAGGAGATACCAGGAAGGGCTCTCTGGCTGCTGGTAGTACCAGAACATGATATAATTGCCAACACTGAATCCACTGCTGAGATTGCATGTGAATCTGGCTTCTGTTCCCTAGATACAGAGAGGGAGGTCAGCTGGGTCAACACAGGCTGGGACAGGAAAACTGCAAACACAGACACTCAAGAGTGGCGGCATTGGAATGGTGGAAAAAATTCTCAAGTGCTGAGCATGGAAAGAGCCCTTTGGGCCACCCAATATCCTTACCTGTCTAGTGAGACAGGAATACAAGGAGGACAGGTATTCACACCATGGTGATACAACCCCTGATCCCCAGAGTGGTTTGTGCTGGCCCAGACCTCTTTTTATTATCCATCCTCTGTCACAGGAAGGCCTATCCATGCAAGTGGGATCCATCCAGTGACTATTTAGCCCCTCCATGAGCCCTGGTGCAGGATCTCAGTTCACACCACACATTGAAGAGTATTTAGTTTGCTAAGACTACACACAAGTTCCTGCTCAGGGGACTGCGCCAGACCAGAGAGGACACAGCTGCTGAGTACACATCAAGGAGCACAGAGCCCAGCACACAGGCCAGGCTCCCTTGAGTGAAAGGTCCCCACTGAGCAACTGTTTGGGGACAACAGGGCAGTCCCACAATGGCCCCTGCTGATCACAACACACCTACCTCACTATGGACCAAAGCCCTGAGAGCCCAGTGGTTTTCAGCAGCTCACCAGATCCCTGTCTTTTCTCACTCCCTTGTCTGATCTCTAGATCCTATGTTTTATATATACTGCATATGATCACTATGATTTCTCACTCTCTGGAAATGGCAACAATGTATAAAAATCACCAAATAGTGTTCACCAGCCTCAGAGAAGTTACTGTAAATGGTGAATGCATCATACCAAAATCATTGATCAGAGGACAGTAGAACTGATTGGAGGGGCTTGTACAGGATCTTCCGGGAATGGTAAGACTGGACATTTTCCAGGAAGTAAGCTCAGTGACCTATTGAGGCAGTAATTCAGCAAACCTTTCAAAGATCATGTGATGCTGTTATAATGTGGTCAGAATCAGATGTGAAGGAATGATTTCTGAAAATTTAACAACTTTGCCTGACTGACTAATGGTGAATAGTTGACATATACCTTCGTGTTTGGAAGTGATGTGTATCTCCTAAATTCATTGGTTTCTGAGTATTCCTGCTTTGAAATTCTTGTCAGGATTCTGTCTCTGTTGCCTCACCAACTGTTTATATTGTAGCTAAATTTATGTTCCATTTATAGTTTGTACCCATTGCTTTCCTTCAGTGGTGAGATTAATGGGTTGCTTTATTATTGTTTCCACATGCCTGGGAAAGGGGGTGCAGAAATCATGTTCTCACTGGGCCCCAAAACCAAATACACTATATGTGCAAATATTCACCAAATCTCTAGACTCACAGGGACCTTAAGTAATAGGCTTATGAGCACAATCACCTACTTCCCTCACAAACCCTCTCCTCAAAGCACCAGAAGGGTCATTTTCCTACAGCTCAGGCTTGTCACTATTGTGGCCAAATTCCAAGACCCCCCAAATATGACCACCAGAGTCCAGAGTCAAAGCCAAACAGCAAGGGTCATTTATTTCGAGTTCGAACCTGGACCTCCACGCACTCGTTGCTGGTGATGCTAAGAGGTCCTGTGATCGGGATCACAACACCTTTTATATACTATTTTTGGGGAGGCAGGGACTTAGCATACATTATAGTATCTTGTAACAAATTGCCACATACCGCAAGAAAATCATAAAGCAACTCTATAATATGACTGGCGCGCTACAAAGCGGGAAAAGGCTGGGAACGGATTATTGGTTAGGTCTAAGGGCTGTCTGTCATTCTTCAAACTTCTTGCTTGGCACCGCTAGGGTATGAGTCACCTCAGGATTGGCTGGGGTCTCCCTGTCAAGCCGTGGGGTGCCAAATGGTTATTATCTCTTGCACCCAGAGCTGGGTGGGGGGTCCGGGAGCAGTCATTTTGTCACATCCAATTCTGTGTGCGGGTTTCTCTGGCACCAGATGGCTGTTATCTCTCAGCCCAGAGCAGGGTGGGGGTCCGGGAGCGGCCACTCTGCCAGGTTCAATTCTGGGCGGGGGCTGTGTGGTTACAGAGTGTCCATAGAAAGTTTGCTGGTATTTTTCCATCTCCTCATGGGTTAGCAAGCGAAGGTACAGAAGCAGAAATAGTGGTAATGGCCATAATTTTATTTTCTAAGCATCTCAATCCCCCCTTTCAGTTGGACATGTTATATTCAATCTTGACTTTACACGCCTGATTCTGCTACCTTTGGATTAATAGCTTGGTACTGAGCTCTAAGAACCATGAGCTGTACTGTGTTGATCCTATCCTTAACAAAAGTAACTAACCTATTAATAAAACAGGGTCCTGTGGTTAAGGCAAACAGAATTATAACCAAGGGTCCCGCTAGGGCTGTCAGCAGGATCGTCAGTCATGGGGAAAAGTTGTACCAAGATTCAAACCAGCCCTGTTTGGACTCATAACTTTTCTGATTTGCTAGCACAGCTACGCCTGTTCCAAGCCCCCCCCCCCACATCTTTTTTCTTCACTTTTCAACCTCCCTTCCTGAGGGCACACATAGAGGGGCCACTTTTGTAACAAATATCTTCTCATGGGCGTCCCACAACCCCCCCCACCATCGTTGGTAACCCAATGCTCCATTCGGCCCATAAATCTGGCAATAACTTTTTTTTTTTTTTATGGTAACAGTTAGCTGAGCCTTCACATTCAGGCAGGATGATGGGGTTATAGTGGTTGTGGATATCCTATGTTCCTATTGCTAGGGTGCAGAGATCCACAGATAAATCTGGCCACCAAGTTCCCCCTGGTGCCTCCTTGGTAGCTAGAACTATGCCCCCCCCTTTAGGGGTGATTTCCCAGGACAGCCAAAACAGTTGGTGGGGGTTCTGGGATACTATAGCTACAGGGATACCTATAAATGTATGGGCACAAGCTAAAAACAGCAAAAACAAAGAAGCCATAGTTACAGTCTTATTTTTTGGCAGCGCAGTTTAAGTTTTAAGGGATTGTCCTTGGTCCGGTCAATTGTCCAGGCCGCCTCTTCTCTTCAGGGCTTGATGAGGTCTGGGAATGGGTCCACCAGCTTGGCGTGGGTATAGTGGATCCAGGTAGCCACTCCGTCCAAATTGAGAGCTGTGGGTGTCGTTAGGATGACTTGGAATGGCCCCTTCCACCTGGGTTCCAGGTTCTTCTGTCGGTGGCGCTTCACGAGAACCCAGTCCCCAGGCTGGTGCTGGTGGGGAGTCAGTGGAGGTCCCATCTCAGATAGCTCTCTCAATTTTGGCCAGACCTTGTCTTGAACTTTCTGAAGAGCTTGCAACAAAAACGAAAGTTCAAAATCATCACCTTTTTCATGTGTAACTAACTTTTCTCTCAGGTTAGGAATTATAGGTGGTGGCCTGCCATGCATTATTTCATAAGGGGTAAGGCCCAGTTTGTAGGGGGGATTACGAACCTTAAACAGAGTGTAGGGGAGAAGGGCTACCCAATTTGCGCCAGTCTCCATGGTCAATTTGGTCAGGGTCTCCTTTAATGTTTGATTCATCCTTTCTACCTGTCCTGAACTTTGAGGTCTATAAGCACAATGCAATTTCCAATCTGCCCCCACGATAGAAGCCAGTCCCTGACTTACCTTTGAAACGAAGGCTGGTCCATTGTCAGATCCTATCATGACTGGGAAGCCATACCTGGGTAGGATTTCCTCTAAAATTTTCTTAGCCACAATCTATGCCATTTCAGCTTTTGTGGGGAAGGCCTCAGTCCATCCTGAGAAGGTGTCTACAAAGACTTACAGGTACTTATATCCATATTTTCCAGGCTTTACCTCAGTAAAATCAACCTCCCAGTAGATTCCCGGCCGGTCTCCTCTCTGCCTTGTCCCTGCATTCTGGGAATTGTTATCTGTATTGTTAAGCTGGCAGACTATGCAACTTTCCACAATCTGATCAATCATATCTGAAACTTTTCTAATTCTCAGCCCTGTTTATCTTACTAGATCCTGCATTCTTCTTGTACCTAAGTGGATGCAGCGGTGAATCCATTCCAGCACCCACCTGCCCAGTTTTTCAGGAAGCACAATGTTACATTTGGAGTCTCTCCACCAGCCATCAAGGATCTGGGTCATAGGGAGTTTTTTTTATCCATTAGAGATCTTCAGAGTATTCCGGTGCTGGAGGCAAGTCTCGAGGTCCTGGGTCAGGCAGCTGCATAACTAGCGACCGCATTGGGGCCTGAGCTATTTTCTTAGCCATCTGGTCAGCCAGGTTGTTACTGCGGGAGACCAGGTCCATTGATTTCTGGTGTCCTGGCAGTGTACAATTGCCAATTTCTTGGGTTCCCAAAGGGTGGCTAGCAAGGCTAAGATTTCCTCCTTGTTTTTAATGTCCTTCCCCTCTGCTGTGAGGAGCCCTCTCTCTATATATATATTGCCCCATGCACATGAGAGGTGGCAAAAGCATAGCGGCTATCAGTATACAAGTCAGCTTTTGATCTTTTCCCATCTTTAGGGCTTGGGTCAGGGCTATTAGTTCTGCTCTCTGGGCTGAAGTTCCCGGAGGCAGAGGCTCTGCCCATACTATTTCAGTCTCTGATACCACAGCTGCCCCCGCGTACCTCTGACCTTGATGGACGAAACTGCTCCCATCAGTAAACCACACGATGTCTGCATCTGGCAGTGGCTGGTCCTTCAAATCTTCTCTTGCTCCATGCACTTGGGCCAAAATCTCGGTGCAGTCATGGAGCGGTGCACCCAGGTCGGGGTCAGGCAGAAGTGACGCAGGATTAAGGGCGGTTGGTGGCAAGAAAATAATTCTGAGAGGGTAAAGCAACAGTCCCTGATAGTGAGTGAGTCTGGCATTGCTGAGCCAGCGGTCAGGCGGCTGCTTGAGGATGCCCTTGATGGCATGTGGGGTAGTAATCCATAGCTCCTGTCCCATAGTTCCTTTACCATCAAGGGAGTAGCTGCTATCATCCGGAGGCACGGTGGCCATCCGGCTGCTACTAAATCCAGCTTCTTAGACAGGTAAGCTACTGGCCGTCACCATGGACCCAGGTGTTGGGTCAAGGCTGCCTTGGCTATGCCCCGGCTCTAAGTCCTGCCATAAGGGGTGCGGAGAGGACCCGCCTTTGCACGGGGGGGGGGGGGGGCTATCCTGCTATACTACTGCCCCCAAGACTTTAGTCATCTTCTCCATGGCCTATGACTGCCTTTCTCCCGGTGCCTCTCGATTGTTAAAAACCTTCTGGGCAATCCTAAGTAGATCCTGGATCTGTTTCCCTTTTAAGTCCTCCAATTTCTGTAATTTTTTCTTAACATCTGGGGCTGCCTGGTTCACAAAGGACATAACCACTGCTGCCTGACTCTCAGGAGCTTCAGGGTCCATGGGGGTAAGCTGCCTAAAGGCTTTCATTAATTTTTCCAGATACCCTGCTGGACTCTCTGTTTTTCCCTGTAATATAGTATACACCTTGGCCAAATTAGTGGGCTTGTGAGCAGCGGCCTGGAGACCTGCCATTAGAGTCTGGCGATAAATTCATAGCCTTCCCTACCTTCTGCCGTGATGTAGTCCCAGCCATCCTGAGGGGGTCTGGTGAGAGGAAAAGCAGTGTTAATCAGGTCAGGGTTGACAGTGGGCTGATCATCGTCTCCTGGGACCAGCCTTCTGGCTTCCACCTGGATTCTTTCCCATTCCTCTGTGGTGAACAGGATCCGGAGAAGTTGCTGACAGTCATCCCAGGTGGGCTGATGGGTAAACATTACACTGTCCAAAAGGGAAATTAAGTCTCGGGGGTTATCAGAAAAGCGGGCATTTTGAGCTTTCCAATTATACAGATCACTAGTGGAAAAAGGCCAATACTGGAGTCTAGGGTTACCAGTGTCATTAGGGGGTCCTATTTCCCTCAGGGGCAGCACAATGGTGGAATCGGGGAGGTGTGGGTTTGCCTCCCATTGAGTGCGCCCCCTTGTCCAGCCTGCTGGTCCTGTTACTAGGAGAACAGATCCTTATATCCTTATCGAACTTATGCAAATGACTGATTGCCACTGAAGAAAGTACTTACTGAGACCTTTTGGCTTCAGAGAGTTCAGAGGGTTCTCTCTGAAAAGTTGAATGCCTTGATTCACTTACAAATGAGTACTTTTACATCTCTATAAGTTATAGATAACTTAGGAAAAAGTTTCCCTAGTCTGGAGGAGCAAACATTAGAGAACCAGCAATGTTTAAAAGAAGACAAAACAGGGGCGCCTTGGTGGCTCAATGGGTTAAGCCTCTGCCTTTGGCTCAGGTCATGATCCCAGGGTCCTGGGATTGAGCCCCACATTGGGGTCTCTGCTCAGCTGGGAGCCTGCTTCTCTCTCTCTGCCTGTCTCTCTGCCTACTTGTGATCTCTCTCTCTCTCTCTGTCAAATAAATAAATAAAATATTAAAAAAATAAGACAAAACATTAAGAGACACAACACTATAATCTTTTAGTTCATTTAGTCCCATGTTACTAATTCTGGTTTAGTCTGAATGCAGCTTTTACTTCTGTAAATTTTTACCTATTTTAGTTCCCAGGATTTCAACATATCAAAGACCTGTATTTGTCCTGAAATTCTTCCCATATGAATTTCCTTTAAGGCAGAATTCATCTTACAAGAGAATCAGAACAATTACAGATGACAAAACTCAGAATAGATATGGTCAAATGTCAAGTGATGACTCTTATCAAAACATTGAACTCTAGTAAATGTATTGATTGAACATCTAGAGTAGATATAGCATTTACCCAAATCTAACCCAAGGTTTATAATTGGTTTAAATCTTGTCAGCAATTGCTAAAACCTTAGAAGGTTTTAAAACACATGCCCAAATATAATTAGGGATGTTAAACACCTGATAAAACAAAACATAGAAACTGGGTTTTCTGGGCAGGCAAAGAGAAAACCATTTACATTTTCTTAACAGCAGATCAATTAATCTAAGAAAACTTTGTCCTTTTAAACAGAGAGAAAAACAGCCTTCCTATACCAGTGTCTTTCTTTCCTTTTTAAGTGTGCAGTCTTAAGATAAGAGTTTTCTGGGTTTCCCTCCCATCATGCATGACATCGCAAACAAAGGGAGGGGGATCTTTCAGATGCTGTCCTGCTCGCATCCCTCAAGGGAACTTAGGAGCGTCTTAGCTAAGGTCTGTCCATATAAACCCCGGGCCAGGCTACTCTGTGGAGTAGATGACCGTTATGCCATATGACGCCCCACGAGACTCAGGCTGCAGCCCACTCAGACTCCATAGCCAAAGCGGTGGAGCCATACAGACACATTCACACAGTCAGGCACTCTTCAGATTCAAACAGGTTGGACACCCTCCACTTTGGGTATCCCTGGCTAATGGGAGGCGATCAGTCTCCCCTTCCATTCTTTACGATTGGGTCTGGTTCCGACAGTGGCCTTGGGGCTGTTTTTCTCTCTTATTAAATATCTCCTACTTTTTACATACAGAGTTGCTTTTTCTCATTTCCATCAATCTTAATTACACTTAACAGAATTTTGTACTTTTAGAAATACCTTAACCTCTAGTGATGGCTAAGTACTAACGAATTGTGAACAGTGAAAACAATTCTTTAGATGGCAAATTTATCAATCAGTTAAGCACAAAACATGTTTTCCAACAGATTTCAAAAGCACAAACCTAGTTCCAGCAAGCAGCGCTCTAGCATTTTATCCCATTTGGTTAAAACTCATTCATTTTAATCTTAGTCTGTCCTGACCATCCTGAATTCCATTCCAAAGATTTCCCTTCACAAACCTTCCGCAACTTCCTTTTGCATTCAGGTTTTGTCCCAAGTCATTTTCTTCCAAACAACCATCTATTTAGGACAAAATTACCTTTTATCTTTATTAAAATGCATTTCCATTCCTTAAATCTTTCTTAGATATCATCTATTTTTTCAACAGAGTTGCTTCCTTTATTTGTCATCCAACCAAAACTTTAAAGTTTCAGGTTATCAAAGATTTTGAAAGCTACTTCAGCAATTACCCATTAAAACTTTGAGACAGAAAACTAACCATCAGTTTAGTCATTTCATTGCTAACAGATATTAACAAACAACACGAGCTTATTTGACCTTCAGTAAACTTTGATAGAATAAAAGCTTCACATTTACTGCTGTAACTTCAAAGACATGTCTGTCTTAATTAAACCAACAAACTTAACTTAGTTCCAATACTGATTTACATTTCACCTGGACCCACTCCATTTTGAATGTTTACCTGAGACACAGATGGGAAGATCTGGAGTGGGGGGTGTTAGGTCCAGGGGCTGCTCTTCTTGCTCCTTGACAGTGAAGAGAGAAGAAGCCATGGTGTATGATCTAGAGGCTAGTCATGCAGGCTGCACACACGTTGGTGCATAAGCATGAGAAGGGGGAGACAGAAGAAACAAAGTGCTGCCAGAAGACAGATAAAGAATTCCCAGTTTTAGAGCTTATCAACTCCAACAGAGAAGCAGACATCATGTTTTCCTATCAGCAAGAGGGGTGGAGGGGTTAAGCAGTCCAAGTTGGGCCAGAGAAGACAGGGAAACTTCCCCGAAACAAGGGGAGTTTTGGCAGCTGCTTGAGCGTATTCCCTATGGTCTCTGTCCCGAGTTAGACCAACGCCAGTTGGCTCCAGTTATAGCCACTTACACAGGAAATGAGCTCCGCAGCTAATTCAGATGGGCTGGGTAAACAGCCCCAGGTGCAGGGGACACACAACACAGAAACACAATTCACAGGCTTGCTTCAGAGCCACTCTGCGGCTAATCGAATGGGCCAGGTAATCAGACCTAGGTGCGCTTCCAGCTGCACCGTGGCTACCCAGATGGGCTGAGTAAACAGCCCCAGACCCGGGTCTGGAGGACGTCTCCCACCGGCCCACTGGCAGCCCTATAGCGCGTCCGCCAGGACTATTTGCCAGTTCCAACCTCAGACTTCCGGAAACAGATTCAGATTATGGATCCAAGAATAACAGACAATACAGAGACAGAGACAGGGACAGAGCTGGCTCACTTACCGATCGGTTTTCAGCGACCCGTTGACTAGGTGTCTGATGGGTCTGGGAGTCTATCCCGGACGAGCCCCCATATTTTGTGCCCAAATTCTGAGACCCCCAAAAGACGACCACCAGAGTCCAGAGTCAAAGCCAAACAGCAAGGGTCGTTTATTACGAGTTCGAACCTGGACCTCCGCGCACTCATTGCTGGTGACACTAAGAGGTCCCGAGCTCAGGATCACAACACTTTTTATACACTATTTTTTGGGGAGGCAGGGACTTAGCATACAACATAGTATCTTGTAACAAATCGCCACATACCGCGGGAAAATCAAAAAGGAACTCTATAATATGACTGGCGCGCTACAGAGCAGGAAAAGGCTGGGAACAGATTATTGGTTAGGTGAAAGGGCTGTCATTCTTCAAACTGCTTAGTTGGCACCGCTAAGGTATGTGTCACCTCAGGATTGGCCGGGGTCTTCCTGCCAAGCCGCGGGGCACCAGATGGTTGTTATCTCTCAGCCCAGAGCCAGGTGGGGGGTCTGGAAGCAGTCATTCTGTCACATTCAATTCTGGGTGGGGGTTTCTCTGGCACCAGATGGCCGTTATCTCTCAGCCCAGAGCTGGGTAGGGGATGTGTGGTTACAGAGTGTCCATAGAAAGTCTGCTGGTATTTTTCCATCTCTTCATGCGTTAGCAAGCGAAGGTACAGAAGCAGAAATAGTGGTAATGGTTATAATTTAGGCATCTCAGAAGCACAGTCTGAAAATGTCACAGGGGAGAGATGGACACACGCTGGGATAACCAGGATGAAGGACACATGACCTTGAACCAAGGAAGAGGAGGATGAGGCCAAGGAGCTTCCCTTCCCATGGTGGTGGTGACCATTACCACAACCAACTTCTCTCCTGTCTCTAAGGCTGAGCCGTTCTGAGTCCTTCAGGGGGTTCCATTTACACTTCCTCATAGATTTAAATCACTGTGTAAAGAGGTCCCACAGACAGTAAGCAGTGATAGTTGGCCTCATCCTCAACCTTGACCATCATGATAGTGAGGATGTCTTTGTTCCCAGAGCTGGGAAGCAATCAGGGATCCCAAAGGGGTGGCTGCTTGTGCTGTGGATGAGCATGCAGGGAGACTGCCCTGGGGTCTGCTGGAACCAGTGAGGGGAGTTAGTTGCAGAGACTGAGCCAGAGCTGAGACCACAACTGAGTGTGACTGTCCCTCCTGGAGACACTGACAGTGACAGCTTCTGGATCACCACATTCTGAGAGTCTGTTCCTATTACCAACACGAGAGAAAGCTGTTGTTATGGGGAAAAAAGAAGCCCTTTAGACCCTCCCATGGACAGATTCCCTACACCTAACCTGAGCCATATGCAATGAGTCCAAGAAGAAACAAGGTCCAGGCCATTTTAAGGGGCTCCTGCAGTATGTGGCCCTCACAGATTTTTAGGTGGGAGTGGGGTGTTCTGGACCTTTTTATATCTCCAGATCTGTTATGAGGAGAAGGTGCTTCATGCAAATCAGCTTCCTATTTCTCACTGCCCCAGAGTTTCTCACATGTCCCCTGGAAGATCTTGAAAGGAGCAGATACTGAAAACTCACACACAACAATGCCTGCAGGGTGACCTGAGACAATGTGTCAGGGGGACATCTTTCATCAGATCACATCTCCAGTGACCTTGGTGACTTCAGTTCCAAGGTCTGGTCTATTTCCAATGTGTTTCTGTTATCTGATCATCATGTCCATCTCTCTTCCCATGAATATCAGGTCTAGACATTTTACTCTGATTCCATGGAGGATGAAGTATGAGACATGCATGAATCTGAGCTGAAGGATCTTGGGGCCCTGGTGGCCAAGTGCAGGAAAGTCACTGCTTGTCCTAGTTGGCAAAGGTCATTGTTAGATTTCCCTAGTCTTTCTGGTCCAGACCCTGAGCTCTCAGGAGAAGCCAACCTGTGCCCCCTACTTACCTCAGACACATTTCCCCACAGAACTTGGCACACTCTCCAGCACTCTTGGAAGGACTTTGTGACCTTTTAGGTGGATCCTTCTAGGATCCATTCCTGGATTTACTATCCAGGGTGGTAGAATGATTAGGTCAGCTATGTGGGATTTGGGGTTGATCCTCCATTTTTCCAGAGAATCAATGCCCTCAGGTAGACAACTAACGAAAACATTTATATAAGGAGGGTTTTCAGGATTATGTGAAATTTCAGTTTGCTTCTGCCTTTTACCTGGTTTCACTACTGGGACATAATGTAGTTGAACCAAGCTCAAGGCTTAAATTTCCCCAGAGAAGCCCATTGGTTCAACTCTAGAAGTAATTGTACTTGGATTACCCTTACAGGTTGACTTACTGGTTATTGTTGTTGTTGTCAGGGTCTCCTGTTAGGGTCACGAGCTCCCATGGCATATTCCTTGCCTTTATCTCTGTCTTTGCCATGAGAATATCATGCTGACAGATACAACATATCTTTTGTCCTTGATTACTTTGGTGGATTCTCACTTATTCTTTTTTTTTTTTTTAAGATTTTTTTTTAAATTTATTTGACAGACAGAGATCACAAGCAGGCAGAGAGGCAGGCTGAGAGAGAGATGAGGAAGCAGGCTCCCCACTGAGCAGAGAGTCTGATGAAATCCCAGAATCCTGGGAGCATGACCCAAGTCAAAGGCACACGCTTTAACCCACTGAGCCAACCATGCGTCCCCTTAATTCTTGAATATTACCCTTACAGACATTATTTTGTATTAGTTCCCTGAAGTCCCAAAAGTTCATTTTCACTTTTGTTTCCTTTGCCTTTGGAGACATATCTTGAAAAAGTTGCTGTGGCTGATATCAACGAGGTTACTGCCTATGTTCTCCTCTAGGATTATGATGGATTCCTGTCTCACGTTGAGGTCTTTAATCCACTTTGTGTTTATCTTTGTGTACGGTGTAAGAGAATGGTTGAGTTTCATTCTTCTACATATAGCTGTCCAATTTTCCCAGCACCATTTATTGAGGAGACTGTCTTTTTTCCACTGTATATTTTTTCCTGCTTTATTGAAGATTGTTTGACCATAGAGTTGAGGATCCATATCTGGGCTCTCTACTCTGTTCCACTGGTCTATATGTCGTTTTTATTCCAGTACCATGCTGTCTTGGTGATCACAGCTTTGTAGTAAAGCTTGAAATCTGGAAACGTGATGCCCCCAGTTTTGTCTTTCTTTTTCAACATTTCCTTAGCAATTCAGGGTCTCTTCAAATTTCATACAAATTTCTGGATTATTTGCTCCAGCTCTTTGAAAAATACCGGTGGAATTTTTATCAGAATGGCATTAAAAGTATAGATTGCTCTAGGCAGTATAGACATTTTAACAATGTTTATTCTTCCGATCCAAGAGCATGGAATGGTCTTCCATCTTTTTGTGTCTTCTTCAATTTCTTTCATGAGTATTCTGTAGTTCCTTGAGTACAGATCCTTTACCTCTTTGGTTAGGTTTATTCCCAGGTATCTTATGGTTCTTGGTGCTATAGTAAATGGAATCGATTCTCTAATTTCCCTTTCTGTATTTTCATTGTTAGTGTATAAGAAAGCCACTGATTTCTGTACATTGACTTTGTATCCTGCCACGTTGCTGAACTGCTGTATGAGTTCTAGTAGTTTGGGGGTAGAGTCTTTTGGGTTTTCCATATAAAGTATCATGTCATCTGCAAAGAAAGAGAGTTTCACTTCTTCTTTGCCAATTTGGATACCTTTTATTTCTCTTTGTTGTCTGATTGCTGTTGCTAGGACTTCTAATACTATGTTGAAAAAGAGTGGTGAGAGTGGGCATCCTTGTCGTGTTCCCAATCTCAATGGGAAGGCTGTGAGCTTTTTCCCATTGAGGATGATATTTGCTGTGGGTCTTTCATAGATAGATTTGATGAAGTTCAGGAATGTTCCCTCTATCCCTATACTTTGAAGCGTTTTAATCAGGAATGGATGCTGAATTTTGTCAAATGCTTTTTCTGCATCAACTGAGAGGACCATGTGGTTCTTCTCTCTTCTCTTATTGATTTGTTCTATCACATTTATTGATTTGCAAATGTTGAACCATCCTTGTAGCCAAGGGATGAATCCCACCTGGTCATGGTGGATAATCTTTTTAATGTGTTGTTGGATCCTATTTGCTAGGTTCTTGTTGAGAATCTTAACATCCATATTAATCAGTTATATTGGTCTGAAATTCTCCTTTTTGGTGGGGTCTTTGCCTGGTTTGGGGAATCAGGGTAATGCTGGCTTCATAAAAAGAGTCTGGAAGTTTTCCTTCTGCTTCAATTTTTTTGAAACATCTTCAGGAGAATAGGTTATTTTTTCTTTGAAAGTTTGGTAGAATTCCCCAGGGAATCCGTCAGGTCCTGGGCTCTTGTTTTTTGAGAGGTTTTTGATCACCGCTTCAATCTTGTTACTAGATATTGGTCTATTCAGGTTGTCAATTTCTTCCTGATTCAATTTTGGGAGATTATAGTTTTCCAGGAATGCATCCATTTCATCTAGGTTGCTTAGCTTATTGGCATATAAATGTTGATAATAACTTCTAATGATTGTTTCTACTTCCTTGGTGTTAGTTGTGATATTTCCTTTTTCATTCATAATTTTATTAATTTGGGCCTTCTCTCTTTTCTTTTGGATTAGTGTGGCCAATGGTTTATCGATCTTATTGATTGCATTAGTTCCCAGGTGCATTTAAGGTATTTTTAGTCAAATTTTATTATTTTTCATAGTAAATGGGATGATAATAAATAACATAACTATAAACGTTCTATGAAATTGATATGATACAGTCCTTTGACAACCAACCCACTCTTCTGTTCCACAGCCACTTACTCACTCCCTGAGTGGATAACTGAAACCTCTCTCAAGCATGTGTTCTAGTAATTTTATATACATATATATGTATATACATATATATACACACACACACACACATATATATATATACACATATATATGCAAAATAATTGAACTGCACATAAATTATATCTTAAAAACACCTTCACAATTAGGAAGACAGGAAATTATATAGGCCTCACACCCTATTAACACATGTGTTAGCTCATAAACCAACTTCTCCCATCCTGTAAATGAAAACATAAATGTTCAAACAGACCAGACCTTGTGTAAGGACCTATTTAGAAACTGTCCCTGCTCCCCTTCCCCATGGAATTTACTTGGAGACAAGTCCCTGAAACCAGCTTCAGGTAACAAAGCCCAGATACAAAGGTGGGTCAGGCCAGGTGGAGACATCGATCAGTGGGGCGGGGGTGGGGTGGGGGTGGGGAGAGTGGGGGTCGTGGGGGAGTATGCATACTGTCTCTCTGGTTACCAAGGAGTATGGACCCCGCCCTTTGGGAGCCTTTTTGGCGCCAATCTCAATCAAGGTGTAATAGGCTGGTTCAAATATCTACTAGGGTAAATTGTAACTCAATTGGTCACCTAGCATCACTGTGGAGTTTCCTGTGTGTGTTACAATCCCATTGGCCACCTGTGCATGGCCAGGCCCAACCGCATGGCCTTTGCCCTTAAAAGCTAGTCTGTGAAACAGAGAAGGGTCACCCTCTCTTGTAAGAGGTGCGACCCTGAATGTTCGGTTAGATTCTTGATGCTTGGCACAAAATAAAGCTTTGCTTGGCCTTCGCTTTGTATCAGTCTCGCTCCTTTAATCACGGACCCATTATTGGGGCATAACACCTTGGTGTCCTCACTCCCATCCTAACCCCAGAAGTCATGAGCTTCTGTGAGGTTTCAGACTTCCAAGAAGTCTGTGGGAGAAAAAAGTGGGAGCTAGCTGCAGTCCTAAACCAACATCAGAGGAGAAAGTTCTCTGAGTGTGAAGACACAGGACACTGAGGAGGAGACCTAGACCTTGACCACAGAATGGGCCACCAAGAGGGAGTCAGGAGGTCTCAGATGCAGTGCTGTAGGGCAGATGGGGTGAGCACCTGAGGTGGGGAGCCCTGAAAACACCACTGTGATGAGAAAATAGGGACAAAGAGACATTTAGTGTCTGCCAGGCACAGGGGAGTAGGAAAAAGGGAAAGAAGAAACAGCCCACCTCCCATGATAAGAAAAAAAATGCATAAGAGAAAAACTAGAAAAAAATCTAAATAACATAATATTACTTTTCATAACCAAATAAAAGAACCACTGACTGAATTATTTACTTTGAACAACCTAAAAAAATTGATAAAGGATATTTGATATTGGGAAATAAAAATTAAAAAAGAACATTGAAATCATAATTATTTTATAGACAGCTTTGGAAAGGCAAATCATGAGCATTTCAACATCCCATGCATTAAAATTAGATTACAGATAGATTTTCATGCCCCCCACACAAAGTGACATGTACATACATGAAGCAATCTGCATATTTCTAGATGGTGGTGATGCCCCCACAACAATACACACATCCCTCATGACAATGAACAGAGCACATACAAGGGCACAATGTGCACAGTAAGGAATTCATTGTGAACAGGAGGGAATTGGGGGCCACAGAGTGCTGAGTGCAGGGGACACTGGCATGACTGCTGGTGGGTCAGGGGATTCTCTGCAGGTGATGGCAATGTCAATTTAATCTTGATGGTAGTTGCTCAACTCACTTAAATATACTACAGACCATTGAATTGTATACTTTAGAGCACTGAACTTTATGGCATGCAAATTATAATACATTTGTTTTGGTTTTATGAAAGAATAGCAAAAGAAGGAGCTATTGTCACTCTCCCTATAAAGTTGTTCTGTGGTCAGACAGTCATGCACTCAGGCTTCCAGGGTCTCCACAGTCTCCCTGTTTGTCACAGGCAGTGACATGGGGAATAGGAGCAGCTTTCTGTACCAGGTCACCATGGTCCAGCAGCTCTGTGTCCTTGTTGATGCTGTGGTCCCATGCTGAGCAGTAATAATCAACCTCAGCTTCAGGCTACAGGATAGAGATGGTCAGAAAGGCCATGTTCCCAGAGTGGGAGCCAGAGAATCAAGCTGGGAACCCTGAGGGCTAGTGGTTCTGAGCATCACAGTTTTGTGGCACTGTGAGAAGTCTGTTGGTACCGGCCCACAAAACGTGCTCCAACATTGTTGAGGTTCCCAGTGCTGGTCACAGTGCAGGTGAGAGTGACCTTCTGTCCCACAGACCCTGACATGGAGGCTTCCTGTATCAGTGCAGACTGTGCCCAGGGCCCTGTACAGTTGCCCAGGACCCTGCAACAGACCCACACAGGTGAGTCTCTGGTGATTGTCCAAAAGAGGTTCTCAAAAAGAGGCAAGAAATAGCCTGGGGCTCCCCATAATCACTCCCCCTACTTCCCAGAACCAGTCACCTGAGCAGAGAGTGAGGAGGGTGATCAAGAGAAGGGTCCTGGCCATGGTGGTGGAGATACCTGGTGGAGATAGCCTGGTGGATATACCCAGGCTCTGATTCTGAGCTCATAAGTAAGAGGACTGTACAATCCCTTTCTTATCCTCTCTCCTGGAATAGCAGAGAGGAACCCTTCATACAAATCATTCCCTTCCTTGGGGCCCCTTGGCATGAATTTGGGGACACTTAAGTGTGGGGAATGGTTGGGGAAGCTCTCTTGGGCCCCTGTGAGCACAGAGCTGAAGCACAAGGCAATGTTCCAGGCCTGGGTGACCAGGTGATCCCTCACCCCACCTCTCAAACACAGAGGGACAAGCCCATAGCACTCCCTGCTGCCTCAGAGTCCAGATTCACCACTGGCTTGGAGGGACATCCTGGAGCTGAGTAGAGAGAGGGACATTTGTTAAGGTACAGAGTCGACCACCCCTCAATTAGACAGAGAGCACTATTGATAATGCAAGTCACACAGCGAGGTTTTTTTCCAGCTAGCTGGGTGGGGTCCAAGTATTCGCCCAGCACAGCGGCTTTCAACAAGGACCCTGAGCACTCAAAGCCAAGAAAGGGTTTATATAGCATTTTCAAGGCACTTCTCCATGGCTACATACATATCTTGTGCCCCACTTTGACAGTTTAACTTTGTTTAACCTTTTGCCACCCCAGCATCACGCTGGTGCCATCCTGGCGGTTAAGTGAGATTTAGGTTTAGAAGAAATTTAACTTTATTTACATTTCCTTCTGCCTCTGCCTCCTTCAGTTTTATGGTGGGGAGAGCGACCTTAGGCCTTGAGGAACTGAGCCACTTGTCTCTGGAAATTGGGCCATTTAAAAGATAGCCTTTTTGTTGTAAATCACCAGGACATTTGCAAACCAAGGGAGACTCCTGTCTTGCCAGATTGTGATCTCTGCAAGTTAACTATTTGTTTCCTGTAACATCTGGTCCCTGTGGCGCCCTCGCCTGACCACCCTGGTGGTATATGATTAAGTTGTTTTTCAGGTTTTAGTTACTTTCTCTTATTTCAAGTTAAGTACGCTATTTCAAGCTAAGTACGCCCTGTGGGCTGGTTAGGGACTCTCAGTAAAATGGTTTCCTGGCCTTCAGGATGGCCATTCTTATGCTAACGGACTCTTACAGTGCAAGGTGCCAGCTTTTGCTTTGCCAAGATGGCTGTACTTATGTCAGGGCTAGACTTGAGGGGGGTACAGCCTTGTTTTTCTTGGCCTTCACACCTGGAGCTGGTTTCTCAGACTTGTTTTTAAGTCCCCTGTGGAAGGGGAGCAGGGACAGTAAAATAGGTCCTTACACACTCTGCACTTCTGCCTGCCTAGATCACCACCAACCTTCACATAGGTACATGGGGTTCTCATCCCCCAGGGGCCCCTCCCTGTGCTGCAGGTGCCACACCCAAGTCCTTGTTTCAGAGACATGGCCTCCTTAGCATGAATCACCCTATGCTCTTCCTGCTACTTAGATAGTTGTGTTTTGGGGGCCAGAGGTGGGTGGCCCCTCAGGAAGGATATATCCTACACACAGTGAGAAGTATAGAGGGCATGCAAGTCCCTTCACCGTCTCTTGGTGGGGGGGGGGGGTTACTGGAGGAGATAGCCAACCTCTGTCTCATATTAGGACACTTCCAAACTAACTGACAAACCCACATAACCCTCCACTCTGCACTTGATGGCTCAGAGTTCATTAATAACCATGTTCAGGGAATTCTTCAAGGAGAGAAGAGAATTATAAAGAAGTGAAATGTGGTTCTTCTGTGTCTCCTCTCTGAGAGCACCCATAGGAGATGGTCAACAACACAGCACTCAGGGTGTAACCAGGAATGCCCAAGCATGAGGGGAGACGCCAGGTGTGAATGGGTCTCCTGCACCAGACAGTAGGTTCATCCCAGTACATTTGGGGACCTAGGGGTGGAGGTCTCAAGGACATCACTCAGTCTCATGATCCAGAAATTCCTTCATGCTATAAATACTAACACAATTATTTTCTCCAGTGATGTTATCTAGTCCATTCTGCTCTGATAAGGGGAAAATGTGTGTGTGTGTGTGTGTGTGTGTGTGTGTGTGTGTGTGTGTGTATCTGTGTCTATGCTGTTTATTTCTATCCATCATCTCTCACTTAACATGCAACTCTGTGTCTTATTCAAACAAATGCTAATGGTTCCTTCTGAACTTCATATAAAATATCTGATCACTGCCTTTCATAGTGAGTCAGATAAAAACTGATCATGAGCCCATGGTCTTCACAAATTTGTTTTTCTCCTTGCAGCACTAAGTATTTGGAGCTTGCTGATACTTAGCTGCTGTTCAGTAAATACTTTTGAATTAAAGCAAATAAATCAGCAAATTAAAAAAATACAAATATCCACCTCTTTAACTTAGGCCCTAAATAGGTATATCAAGCTTCATTAGGACCATCATCATCAACTCAAATTCTGAACCATACACATGGGTATCATCTTAGAAACATCTTTACACCTCACACATGATCTTCAAGTAATTCTTAAATTCAGAGCTGTCCATGACAAAAATAACATTAAAATTTCCCTGCTACCCAGAGAAATCTATACATTCAAAGCATTTCCTATGAAAATTCCAGTGACATTATTTTCAAAAATAGAAAAAAAAATATTGAATTATGTATAGAGCCAGAAAAGATCTCCAATTGCCCAGACCTCTTGAGAAAGAACAAAACTGGAGATACCATACTTCCTGCTTTCAAATTATAATGCTATAGTATTGAAAACAGTATCATATTGGCCTAGAGATACACAGATCAACTCCACATAATAAAACAAACAAACAAATAAACAGAAGTTCCCCTTGACCATCAGGGAGGACCTAGACTGATAACAGGGCCTTTGTGAGGTCTCTGGAGAAGAGCTGACATGGATTTTAGAGGGGATTCAGATAGAGATAAGCATGACTCATCTAGCAGGTGCCTCAAATGAGATCCTCATGTTCTGTCTGGTGCTTCATGGCACACTTTGGGACACAAAGCTAGAATGACTGGGCACCCTGCAGTGGGCACATTGATACCCATGTCATGGCAGGCACAGTGCATCCACATGGTCAATCTGGGGTAGGAAGCACAGCCCAAAGAATGCTCCCATCTGGGACAGGCCACATCAGCCCAGAGCCCCCATCCATGCTGCCTTCTGCGCTCTGTTGCTTGCTGAATTGGCATGGGCTTCCGGAGCCCCTGTTCCTTTGCCAGATCCAGGTTACACATCCCCTTATTGGGTACACGGTTACTGCTTGGGATGATGAAGAATTCTAGAAGTGGCTAGTTGTAATGGGTACACAACATTGGAAGTATACCCCATATCCCTGATTTGCACATTAGAGTGATTGAAACAATAAATTTTCTGTTATGTATATTATTTTTTTTTAAGATTTTATTTATTTGAGAGAGAGAGAGAGCAAGTAGGAGAGCACATGAGAGGGGAGATAGAGGGAGAAGCCGGCTCCCTCTAGAACTGGGAGCCCATGCAGGAATCAGTCCGGGGACTCTGGGATCTTGACCTGAGCTGAAGGCAGTTGGTTAACCAACTGAGCCATCCAGGTGTCCCTGTTATGTATATTATAATTATTATAAATCATTAGTTGACAATCAGATTATATTTAAGAAGCTGTATGCATACAAATATTTATATCCTTATATGTGTTACCCTATTCTAAATCATCCTCATTACTAAAAATATGCAGCAGTGTTTTTGTTATTATTTTTCCTGTAGATTCCACATATAAACAAGAAAAAAAAGCACAATTTGTCTTTCCCTGTAGGCCTTATTTCACTTAGGGTAATGTCTTTCAGGTCTACCCTAGTTGTCACAAATAGCAGGACGTATTCCTGGAAAAGCTTATGGGGTGAACATCCTTGTGCACAGGTGGGGGTGATTGTGTTCATGGTGCTGCATTGCCCCATACTGTGTGGATCACTGACAAGCCCTATTGTGGCAGGAAAAAGGAGAAGGACACAGTCAGTGCCTGTGGGCTCAGGAAATCTGCCTCAGGGGTTATGGGCCCTGACAATGTCAGGGGCGTATCCTTCACATCTGTGGGATCTACTTCACCCACCTTCCCTAGAACAGGCTCAGCATTTTATAGCAGGGCTGGAGCCTTCCCCTTACCCCCACAAGCCCCACTGAGAGATCTGCAAACAGACAAAGTTCCTCCCAGGGCTAACTACACTCTCCTGACATCACAGCTGAAATGATAAAATCCAGCATCTATCTGTTCCAAGTCAGTTGTGCCCCCAGAATGCCTCCTGTTCTGAGTCCACACTCGACACCAATCCTAGACCTTATTCCTGAGACACAGAGCTACGCAGCCAGTCCTAAGCACAGGAGCATGGAGGGAAGGAGGGTCTGTGTTCTGAGCCCTGTAGGAATAGGGTCCATGCTGCAGAGGACTGTCCACCTGCTTGGATGATCTGCAGGCTCTGTTCAAGAAAATTAAAGAAAGTTTATGTGTCTTTATAAAGAGAGAAAAAATGCGAGCACAGCAGGCTCTGATGTTTTACACTTGGATCACCAGGCAAAGTTTCTCCATTACCATGATTATTTTGTTGTCTTTGTTTTGTTTTGTTTTGTTTTCCCCCTGAGAGAGATCACTTAGGTTGCATAAGAACCTGGTAGAAAGGATATTGTGATCTGGGAGCTACTTCCAAGTACAGTCAGTGTTTACTCTAGCTATTTTAATTTGGAAGAGAGTCAGAGTGCAATGTTGTGAGCAGGCTGAGGTATTTGTCCCACTTCCCCATATCTGTGTGTCACGGTGACCAGCACCACTGTGCCACACTGCACAGTAATAGTCAGCCTCGTCCTCAGGCTGCAGCCCAGAGATGAGCAGAATCCCTGCATTGGCTGAGGTATCCTTGGAGCCAGAGAAGCGACTGGGAATCCCAGGTCCCAGCTGTGTACTTGAGTCTGAGTAGTAGTACAGGAGATACCTGGGAGGGGTCCCTGGCTTCTGCTGGTACCAGTGCATGTATTTACTACCAACACTGATATCCCTGCTCAAGGTGCAGGTGAGTCTGGCTGTTGTTCCCGGAGATGCAGAGAGTGAGGGCGGCTGGGTCAGCACAGGCTGGGCCAAAGATCCTGCAAATACAGACACTCATGGGTGATGGAACTATAAGTGGGAAAAACAAAACAAACAAACAAACAGAAAATAAAAAAACAGAAAGCCTCAAAATCCTGAACATGGAAAATGTCATATGGGGCCCCTGTGTCCCTGAGGCCTTTCCCTACCTGTACAGAGAGACAGGAGCATGAGGAGGACAGGAATCCAGGCCATGGTGACACAGACCCTGGCTGGTCTGCCCCAGGCCTCCTTTTCTCCTCCACCCTGTGCCAGAGGCAGGGCTGTCCATGCAAATGGGGTCCATCCAGTGTCAGCCCAGCCCCTCCCTGCGCCCTGATGTTGGAGCTTAGTTCACACCACCCACTGAGGAGGACGGTGTTTGGTTTCACCCCCTGGGAAGCACCTGCTGAGACCACATACAGCTCCCTCTCATGGGACTCTGCCAGACCAGAGAAGACGCAGCTGCTGAGTCCTCATCAAAGAGAGCAGGTCCCAGTCCCCAGGTCACTTCCCTTGAGTGAATGTACCTCAGTAAACCACCCATATAGGGATCGCAAGGCAGTCCCACATCTCCCCCTGCTGGTCACAGGTTGCAGCAGTCCCTGTATCCCAAAACCCTAAGTGCCCAGCTGATTCCTGCAGCTGCTCTATTCCCTGTGTATACGCACATCCATCAAAAATTCTTAGTACTTTTCTCCTGCTTTCTGAAAGCACATCATTCCAAGGGTTTTTAGTAAGCCAAGATGGCATGATATAAAGAAGCTATTAACATTAATGTATGTGCACAAACTTTTGCATGTTTCCAGACTCAAAAAGGCTTTCCAGGCTTCTCTAATACCTAAGGGTACTTTTTGGTGTCAGATATACAAAATAAACAGAGATAAAGCAAATATGATAACATACACAGTTCAAAGTACTGGTGTCCTAATACTGAGAGGCTCATGTGTAGTTCCCAGGGAGGGAGCTGGATGACTCCCTTCCAGCTTTCTGAGTGATGCATTATCTTGTAGTGTCTCCCTGAAAAACAAATGTTGAACGTTAGTTTGGCTTTTCATTCTTTTTTCTATTAATAGAAAACTAAAAATCCACTTCAGATTTATTTTATCTGTAAAAGCAGGTACTTATGTAAATGTTTCATAAAAGCTAAGTGGTGTAAAGAGACTTGTACAATAGTCGGGGAAACCTTTAAGTATTCGGATGCTTGTGCTTGCTTCCTGTAAGTTCTCTCTCCTGGAGGGGGCTTAGTCCATGGGATGTGTAAATATGTGCATATATAGTTAGAGGACATTCTAGATAACACTGAATGACCCACGTGTGCATCAGGTCAGGTGATACAGAGTTGGGGGACACATGAGATGCTTTGAAGAAATTGTATGGACTGTTTCTAGGAAAGGCAAGACAGGGAATTTTGTAGGAATACAAGCACTCGGTGTCATATTCCAAAGAGGACAATGCAGCAAACATGTGAAAATATTGCCTTAAACTTGTTGATGGAGATTACATTTGATTTAATGGTGGGTAAAGAAATAAATACAAATAATGGATTTTGTTGGCTTCACATTTACCCATCAAGAGGAACTGAGTTCATAATCCCAAGTTTATAGGTTCTACTTATCTGTGGCATATATTTCTTGGCAGGAGTTTGTCTTAGGTGTCATAATATTTCTTTATTAAAAATATTTATTTATATTTCTTGATGTTTTGTCATAGTTTAGTAGAAGTTAAATGTGGGATGTTATTGTTTTCCAGATGTGTTCAATATCTGACCAGTGGATTCCATAAATTTTCCCTTCCTCAGTGCCCCCAGGGTTACACTCAGGGTTCACTGTGCATATGTTCTCCAAATATCCAGATTCCAAGGCCTTCTAGTAAATTCCTGTGAAGAGGATCACTAGCTTTTCTCAGATACTCTCTCCTAAAGGCAGGCATAGGGATCTTACTCACTGACCTCAGGCAGGCACCCCCTCTAGTGACATTTCCATTGCTCTTGGCAGAAAACCCAAACGCTGCACTTCCCAAAGAGGCCTTCATGCTCTGGCCCCATCCTTCATGCAGTTCCAACCCTTGCTCTCTGGCCCCCATCTTCCCACTCTTCCCGTTTTTTCAAAACCCTGAATTTCAGCCCCTTCCCAGGTCTCTCAGCCATGTCCTCCTCATTCTTTAGGGAGATGGATTTCCACTTGTAATCATGGAAAAAACACATATTTTGGCAACTCTAAGTGTTAGCGGCTCTTCATTACCTGATAAAATCACATCACCACAGAAGGCAGAAGAGTATATATATATATATATATATATATATATATATGTGTGTGTGTGTGTGTGTGTCATAATATATATATATGTAAATATATAGTCATATTCAAGAGATGAGAAATAAATAAGTATGTATTTATATATATATATTTATATTTAACTTAAACTATAGATAAAAGAACAGCTTGCATCTATATTCAATACAAGATCATAGATGTAACCCATCTTGGTGACTATCCTACTGTCTTTGTCCCTTGTCCTGCTCCCTTCTTGAACACGAAACAATTCCAGGCACTCCATCATCCATATATGGCATATGAACCTCATGAGATTTAGCATGCTATGTACATGTTCAATGTGCTAAAAGTCTTGAAGAAAAAAAAAGGATTCCACCTATTCTCACATCAATGTGTGTTGTCACTCATCAAATCTCAGGATAAAGAGACAAACTGAATATCTCTAGATTTCAGATAACATGAAATTCTCAGTAAAGCCCAGAATGACAACAGAGATCATGTGCAGGTTGGGCAGAGGGCCACCATGTTCTCCTGGGTTACACATCCTTCCCTACAGCCCTTCTTGTCATTATCACCCAGCAATTATGAGGGCTATTTTGCTTCTGGAAACAAAGTAATTCTATTTTATTGGGGGGCCAATACCTATAAAATGCTACTCTTTATTGCCCTCATAAACATCCACAAAACCTAAAGAATGAAGTTTTCTGATCTCAGTAGAGCATATAACAGTAGAAACCATAATCTGAGTTGCATTTGATCACAGAAAGGAACATGGGAATGATGAATAAAGAGAGGAACAGGGCTAGAGAGTATGTTATTACATTTGCCCATGGACCAGGAGCTCTGTGTGACATTTGGTTGTATCAGCTCAATAACAATGATAATCAGTCTCTCCTCACGATGAAGCCAAGAGATAGTAAAACAGTTCCCGATAACACAGCTGGATCAGAAGAATGAGGCTGGAAAGGAGGATGGCCCTTCATGCTGCCCCAAGTACAAGTATAGGGACTCAATCTGAGCCTTGGTAACAATCTCATGTGAAACCCCCGTGTTTCTTATCTCCTGTGCAGGTGATGGTGGCCTCAAATCTGGAATCATCAAGAACTTCACAGGGGCATTGACACATGTACATAAGGGGGGATGTTCCTGATCCGGATCTTCCACAGCCTGACCTCACAGAAGCTCTAATAAAGTAAAAGGGGTGAGCTGGACACAGACTCTGACTGTGGGCTCAGAAAAATCCATTTGGGGTGCCCAGGGACCTTGAGTAGTGTTGGCTATAGCAAAGCCTTATCCATGGACCCCATTCCCTCAACTTCTCTGGGACATGCTCTCCCTTTTCCAGCCATTATGCAGAATCTTCCATACTCTCTTGGATCATAAGCGGATTCCTGGCCTCAAGGCCTCAAATTTCCCCTCTCCATAACTTCACAACTGAAATCTCAGATATCTAGCAAATATTACAAGCCAACTCCTCAAAGGTCTGGGTTCTCACATGACATCTCACAACCCAGAGCATCATCCATGGGGCACAGTAAACCTTGGCCAGTCCTGAGCACAGGATCCTGGGAGGGAAGATAGTGTGTCTGCTCTGCCACCTGGAAAGGCAGAGTCCATTCAGTAGAAGGCTGTCCACCTGTTGGGATGCTCTCTGGCTTAATGTTGAGGATAATGGCAAAGAAAGGCTAGTTCTCCTTATTTCAAGAGAAAAAAAAGGGCAGGTACACAGAGTTTGGTTTTATCCCAGAGGAAAAGCCGTGAAACACCATTATCATCACAATGAAGTATTTGCTGATATTTTTGTTCTATTTTTCTTAAACCCAAGGCATTAGAGAATGGATAATTGAGAGTAGAACCATCATGAACCAAGTAGTAAATACAATTACAGTTTGCATATATACTTTTTTTGCAAGTTTTGAATTGCCATTGAACAAGACAGCAAATGGAGGGTTCAGTCTCCAGTCTCCATCAGCCTGTGTTACTGTGAGAAGCACTGCTGTCCAATCACACAGTAATAGTCAGCCTTGTCCTCAGGCTGCAGCCCAGAGGTCAGCAGAAGCCCTGCATTGCCTGAGACAAATTTGGACCCAGAGAAGCAGCTGGAAACCATGGATCACATCTTCATTCTTTTTTTTTTTTCAATTTTTTTTTTTATTTTCAGCATAACAGTATTCATTATTTTTTGCACCACACCCAGTGCTCCATGCAATCCATGCCCTCTATAATACCCACCGCCTGGTACCCCGACCTCCCACCCCCCGCCACTCAAAACCCTCAGATTGTTTTTCAGAGTCCACAGTCTCTCATGGTTCACTTCCCCTTCCAATTTCCCCCAACTCCCTTCTCTCTAACTCCCCATGTCCTCCACACTATTTGTTATGCTCCACAAATAAGTGAAAGCATATGATACTTGACTCTCTCTGCTTGACTTATTTCACTCAGCATAATCTCTTCCAGTCCCATCCATGTTGCTACAAAAGTTGGGTATTCGTCCTTATCCATCATTCGTCCTGATGGTATTCGTCCTTTCTGATTCATCCTTAGCATATACACTATGGAGTATTATGAATACTGTATTATGAATACTGTATTATGAATACTCTGTTCCACTGGTCTATGTGTCTGTTTTTATGCCAGTACCATGCTGTCTTGGTGATCACAGCTTTGTAGTAAAGCTTGAAATCAGGTAACGTGATGCCCCCAGTTTTATTTTTGTTTTTCAACATTTCTTAGCGATTCAGGGTCTCTTCTGATTCCATACAAAGTTTTGGATTATTTGCTCCAGCTCTTTGAAGAATACCAGTGGAATTTTGATCGGAATAGCATTAAAAGTATAGGTTGCTCTAGATATATAGACATTTTAACAATGTTTATTCTTCTGATATAAGAGCATGAAATGGTCTTCCATCTTTTTGTGTCTTCTTCAATTTCTTTCATGAGTGTTCTGTAGTTCCTCGAGTACAGATCCTTTACCTCTTTGGTTAGGTTTATTCCCAGGTATCTTATAGTTCTTGGTGCTATAGTAAATGGAATCGATTCTCTAATTTCCCTTTCTGTATTTTCATTGTTAGTGTATAAGAAAGCCACTGATTTCTGTACATTGACTTTGTATCCTGCCACATTGCTGAACTGCTGTATGAGTTCTAGTAGTTTGGGGGTGGAGTCTTTTGGGTTTTCCATATAAAGAATCATGTCATCTGCGAAGAGAGAGGGTTTGACTTCATTGCCAATTTGGATACCTTTTATTTCTTTGTTGTCTGATTGCTGTTGCTAGGACTTCTATTACTATGTTGAAAAAGAGTGGTGAGAGTGGGCATCCTCGTCGTGTTCCTTATCTCAACGGGAAGGACACAAGCTTTTTCCCATTGAGGGTAATATTTGCTGTGGGTCTTTCATAGATAGATTTTATGAAGTTCAGGAATGTTCCCTCTATCCCTATACTTTGAAGCATTTTAATCAGGAACAGATGCTGGATTTTGTCAAATGCTTTTTCTGAACCAATTGAAGAGGACCATGTGGTTCTTCTCTCTTCTCGTATTGATTTGTTCTATCACATTGATTGATTTGCGAATGTTGAACCATCCTTGTAGCCCAGGGATGAATCCCACCTGATCATGGTGGATAATCTTTTTAATGTGCTGTTGCATCCTGTTGGCTAGGATCTTGTTGAGAATCTTAGCATCCATATTCATCAGTGATATTGGTCTGAAATTCTCCTATTTGTAAGGGTCTTTGCCTGGTTTGGGGATCATGGTAATGCTGGCTTCATATAAAGAGTCAGGAAGTTTTCCTTCTGCTTCAATTTTTTGAAACATCTTCAGGAGAATAGGTGTTATTTCTTCTTTGAAAGTTTGGTAGAATTCCCCAGGGAATCCGTCAGGTCCTGGGCTCTTGTTTTTTGGGAGGTTTTTGATCACCGCTTCAATCTTGTTACTAGATATTGGTCTATTCAGGTTGTCAATTTCTTCCTGATTCAATTTTGGGAGTTTATAGTTTTCCAGGAATGCATCCATTTCATGTAGGTTGCTTAGCTTATTGGCATATAAATGTTGATAATAACTTCTGATGATTGTTTCTACTTCCTTGGTGTTCGTTGTGATCTCTCCCTTTTCATTCATAATTTTATGTATTTGAGCTTATGTATCTGAGCTCTTTTCTTTTGGATTAGTATCGCCATTGGTTTATCAATCTTATTGATTCTTTCAAAAAACCAGCTTCTAGTTTCATTGATACGTTCTATTGTATCTCTGGTTTCTACCTCATCGATCTCAGGTCTAATCTTGATGATTTCCCTTCTTATGTGTGGAGTTGGTTTGATTTGTTGTTGATTCTCCAGTTCTTTAAGGTGTAGAGACAGCTGGTGTGTTCTGGATTTTTCCATTTTTTTGAGGGTGGCTTGGATGGCTATGTATTTCCCCCTTAGGACCGCCTTTGCTGTATCCCATAGGTTTTGGACCGAAGTGTCTTCATTCTCATTGGTTTCCATGAATTGTTTCAGTTCTTCCGTGATCTCCTGGTTGATCCAAGCATTCTTAAGCAAGGTGGTCTTTAGCTTCCAGGTGTTTGAGTTCCTTCTGAACTTTTCCTTGTGATTGAGCTCCAGTTTCAAAGCGTTGTTATCTGAGAATGTGCGGGGGATAATCTCAGTCTTTTGGTATCGGTTGAGTCCTGATCTGTGACCCAGTATGTGATCTATTCTGGAGAAGGTTCCATGTGCACTTGAGAAGAAGGAGTATTCTGTTGTTTTAGGGTGGAATGTTCTGTATATATGTATGAGGTCCATCTGGTCCAATGTGTCCTTCAATGCTCTTGTTTCTTTACTGATTTTCTGCTTTGATGATCTGTCTATTTCTGAGAGAGGTGTGTTAAGATCTCCAACGATTAGTGTATTCATATCAATATGACTCTTTATCTTGATTAACACTTTTCTTATGTAATTGGCTGCTCCCATATTGGGGGCATAGATATTTACAATTGTTAGATCATCTTGGTGGATAGTCCCTTTAAGAATAATGTAGTGTCCTTCTGTATCTCTGACTACAGTCTTTAGTTTAAAATCTAATTTGTCTGATATGACAATCGCTCTTCCAGCCTTCTTTTGAGGCCCATTGGCATGAAAGATGCTTCTCCATCCCTTCACTTTCAGTCTGGGTGTATGTTTAGCTTCAAAATGGGTCTCTTGTAGACAATATATGAATGGGTCCTATCATTTTATCCAGTCTGCAACTCTGTGCCATTTTATGGGTGCATTTAGGCCATTCACATTGAGGGTGATTATTGATAGATACGTTTTTATTGACATCGTGTTACCTTTGAAGTCTTTCTTTCTGTAGATTGTCTGTATATTTCTGTTCAATGCTATTCTTGGGCTTTTTCCTCCTTTAAAGAAGCCCCCTTAATATTTCCTGCAGTATCGGCTTGGTGGTTGTATAGTCTTTAAGCCTTACCGGTCTTGGAAACTCTTTATCTCTCCCTCCATTTTGAATGTCAGTCTTGCTGGATAAAGTATCCTTGGCTGCATGTTCTTCTCATTCAGTGCCCTGAATATATCTTGCCAGCCCTTTCTGGCTTGCCAGGTCCCTGTGGACAGGTCTGACGTTATTCTGGTGGGTTTTCCTCTGTACATAAGGATCTTCTTTGTCCTACCTGCTTTCAAGTGTTTCTGCCTACAATTATAATTCTTCATTCTTACTATTAGGTGTCTCGAGGACTTTTGAGTATCTGTAATCTTGGGGGGAAAACTTTTGGCCTCTAGTACATGAATGCTGGTTCCATTCACGAGATCTGGAAAATTTTCATAAAGAACTTGTTCCACTATATCTTCTAGACTTCTTTCTTTCTCCTCCCCTTCAGGGATTCCAATAATTCTGATGTTGGAATGTTTCATGGCATCATTTATTTCCCTGATTCTGTTTTCATGGCTTCTAAGCTGTTTGTTCCAGGCTTCCTCCTGATCCTTTCTCTCTATCTGTTTGTCCTCCAGATCACTAATTCTATCTTCTGTCTCAGTTACTCTAGCGTTGAGAGAATTTAGATTAGATTGGAACTCATTGAGAACATTGTGAACCTGATCCATGGTAGCTTTCAGCTCTTCCCTAATATTGAAAACATGATCTCTGGTTGTTTTCAGTTTGGCCCTAATCAATTCCATTTGGTCACCCATGGCTTTCTCCAACCTAGCTATTGCTTGGATAATTGTTAGCCTGAATTCTCTTTCCGACATATTGTCTATGTTGATAGCCGTTAGCTCTGTTGCAGAAGGCCCATCCTCTGTATTTTTCTTCTGTTGGGCATTCCTCCTCCTAGTCATTTTGGTGAGAGATGGCTGAATGGGTGTAGCTGGGTGTGTCGTCTGTGGTACAGTCCAGGTGTACCCTGGAATGCTTCTGAGCAATCTGGGTTCCCCATCCATATGAGAGAAAAAAGAAAAGGAAAAGAAAAAAAGAGAGAGGGAGAGAGATAGGAAAGAAAGGTGAGATAAAAGAGAAGGTTCAGCCCAAATGGGCCCCAAGGTAAGATTTATGAAGTATACAAACAAAAACAGACAAACAAAAAGACTGATAAAAGTATATGACAAGAGAAAAAAAAATATATATATATATATTTGCATATATATATATGCAAATAAAGGAAGAACCTCGTCAAAAAGAACCCCAAGTGTAAGATTTATATACTATCAGGACAAACACAAAAACACAGAAATACTGGTGGAAGAAAAAGATGGGAGAGTGGTTGTAAATTCTCAATGTGGGTGAGGAAGGCTGTTTTGATTCTTCCTGGATGCATCTTGATATCTTTGTTAAAGGACTCAACTTTCCTAAGATAAAAGGATTAAAAATTGGTTTACCTATAGGGGTGGCATTGATTGTGGAAAGGGGATTACCTTGAAGTTTAACTCTATATGAATATTAGAAAATAAAAATTTAAAAAGGACTAAACTAGACTAAACTAAACAAATTTTTTTAAAAAGAAATTTAAAAAATAGAAATGCAAAAAGAAAACA
Source organism: Mustela putorius furo (assembly GCF_011764305.1). Lineage (NCBI taxonomy): Eukaryota > Metazoa > Chordata > Mammalia > Carnivora > Mustelidae > Mustela > Mustela putorius. The sequence goes on along the minus strand of NW_025421272.1, from coordinate 2,258,430 downwards.
CAGGTGTATTTATCAAAAAGTTCAGGTTAGAATGTTATTATGGAATTTGATGTACTGGACATCTCACTGTGACAGTAAATAGGTTAAAAATTATGTATATAATAATAAAAAATTTGGGCGCCTGGGTGGCTCAGTGGGTTAAGCCACTGCCTTCAGCTCAGGTCATGATCTCAGGGTCCTGGGATCGAGTCCCACATCGGGCTCTCTACTCAGCAGGGAGCCTGCTTCCCTCTATCTCTCTCTCTGCCCGCCTCTCCATCTACTTGTGATCTTTCTCTGTCAAATAAATAAATAAAATCTTAAAAAAAAAGTTTCTAAAACAACAAATAAAATAATAATAATAATAAATTAACTATATAAAAAATGAGCCAGAATAGTAGGATCGAATTAATAATAAAAATTGTCCTATGAAGTAGTGGGGGTTGTTCTCTTGTCATCTTTTTTTTTTTTTTTCCTTTTCTGGTTGGTTTTCTGGGTGAGGGGCCTGCCACGTGGGTTTTCAGTTAATGTTGTTCTCTCAGTTAAGTCCCCCCGCCCCCCTCAAGGGGGTGAGCTCTGAGGAAACTGGTTTTTTCAGGCTTTTGTTCTCTGGAGGTTTTTATATTTGTTCACTTTTGTTTTTCTCTCTCACCTTGACTGTTTTTGATGGTTTTTGTAGGTTTAGAGGAAAGCAAACTGCACCCTGACCTCCCTCTCAGAGATAAGCCTCAGTCTGGCTGCAGAGCCCAAATAAATCCCCCCTTGACCTTTGGCAGAGCAGGTTCCCAGTCATGGTCCCTGGGAACTCAGAATTTTTTGCTTGTACCGAAAACCCTAGCAGCGGCGGCTGTCTGGGAGCTCCAGACTGCCAGAGAAGTTCCAAGCAGCAATCGCACACTGAGATTTTTTTCGCTGGCTCAGGCTGGGAGTGCCTGGTCTTTCCGGTCCTCTGAGAGCACCCGGCTGGCACCTGTGTGCACCTCTCTGAGGGGAAGGCGTGGGGCACGACTCGGACTCTGATGGCACGGCAGGGCACTCGCGTGGGGACTGCAAAAAGGCTGTGCTTCTGTTGGCTGGCGAGGCTCCCAGCCCCTCACGGGAGCCGGGCGCCACGCACTTTCAGGTGCGCTGGTGGTTCAGGGACCGAAACCTGGTTTCTCTGCAACACTCTCTCTGGCTGTGCGCCAGGGGTGGCTGTCCTGTGTCTGGGGAGTTAAGCCCCGACCCTAACACCCCGATTCCCGCAATTTCCCCCTGGTGATCCTTTGCTCTTTTAGAGTGCTTTCTACCGGACTCCCGAGTTAATGCTGGTCCCCAGGCACAGGGCACTCTCGTACTGGGATGTTACTTTCTAATGGGTCGCCGCCTCTGGTGGCTTCCTCCCCCTTTTGTTTATCTTCCAATATCAGTCCTACTTTCCCACTCCGCTTTACCTGCCCACTGACGTCTTCTGCTCCAGTAGAGATCCAGACATATATAATTCTGATCTCAGGCTGATTTTGTGGGTGATCGCAGAGTTCTTGGAAGGTAATCAGCTCACTTTAGGGTACAGGTTGAAAGGGCGCCTCCTCCTACTTCCCTGCCATGTTGTCTCTCCACACATCTTCATTCTTAAGCCTGAATAGTACCAGAGATACCATGCAGGGCTTTCTAGCATCTGATGGAACCAGTATACACAGTAGATCCCTACACTGAAGCCAGTGCTCTGGGTGCAGGTGAGTCTGACCGTTGTTCCCTGAGATGCAGAGAGCGAGGGCCTGGGGAATCAGCTCTGGTTGAATCAGAGAGCCTGCTAATATAGACACTCATGGGTGATGGGGCAATGAAGTTGGGTGTTTCTTCGTCTTGGCACTGATAATGTCTGGGAGCTCATCCAAAAGTCTTATTTGGCACTACCTGAGCATAGATGGAGGAGGAAAATTAGGGGAATATTCTAGGCCTGGTTAATGGTGACACAGACCCTAGTTTCCACGGTCGGATTGGGTTGTCCCAGCATTGTCTTTTACTTCTTACACTCCACAGGAAAAGTAATTTGTTTATGCAAATTTGCACCCCTTAACAGACTCTCTCAGAGTCCATGTGATCACTGATTCAGGACCTGAGGACAGAAGAATCCAAAGGCATTTCTTACTCTGAATCAGACCCAGGAGGGGGTGGAGGGAGCAGGAAGAAGCTGTGGGGACACACACAGAACTCTGCATAGGACCCTTTGCCAGGCCCCGAAGAACCAGGCTGCTGGATTTCATCAGGGAGTACAGAGGACAGCTCAGCCTCTGCCCATCCCTGAGGGTAGGGGGCTTCCCCAGCTATGAGGGTGCCAGGGCAGGGCCCAGAGAGATGTGTTGTGCCCCCTGCTGCTTACATGTCCACCTGCAGGGTCCTCAGTGTCCCGAGGTTACTATCTACACCTGTGCCACTGGCGTTCAATAGTGACCTGAATGACTGTGTGAAACACTGTCTTGGGTTTGATTTAAAGAACATGGATACACGTCTGTGATTTGAGAGGCTTACAACATGGAGGGAATGGTAATCCAGAAATAAACACTTCTGAGATCGTAAGAGTATGTTTCAACCATGAAACATATAAAAGAATGAGATTATCTCACCCATGGGATATTTGGGATCTCCTCACAGGACGGCTTCACAAATGTCTCAAGAGAGGAGTGACTGCATTCTCTATATGGGCTCATAGAAGAAAAAAATCAAAACAGGGTGTGAAGATGCTCAAACCGTGAAGGAATGTGACAATTTCACACACGGAGAAACCATCTGCTAACACTGTGCACAGGGGAAGACAAGGATGGACACAACAGAACAGAAGAAACCATGTGGTCAGGGAAGAACAACTGAGGCAGGAAAACAGGAGGATGGGATGCAGGTGGTTGTGCTCACAGGAGATGTTCAGGACTGTGATGCAGGAAGAACTTGGGGAGAGAAGGAGGAAGAGTATAGTGTGAAGTGAGGGTTTCTGCTTTGACTGTACCTGTAGGTGGCGCTGCTGTTTACATAGTGGAGCATTACATAATGAGATACTTCCCAGTTCATAAAAGCGTTAAAGATCTGGGAGGAGTCAAGATGGCGGAGAAGTAGCAAGCTGAGACTGCTTCAGCTAGCCGGAGATCAGCTAGATAGCTTATCTAAAGATTGCAAACACCTGAAAATCCATCGGCAGATCGAAGAGAAGAAGAACAGCAATTCTGGAAACAGAAAAACAACCACTTTCTGAAAGGTAGGACCGGCAGAGAAGTGAATCCAAAGCGACGGGAAGATAGACCCCGGGGGGAGGGGCCGGCTCCCGTCAAGCGGCGGAGCAACCGCGCACAAAATCAGGACTTTTAAAAGTCTGTTCCGCTGAGGGACATCGCTCCAGAGGCTAAACCGGGGTGAAGCCCACGCGGGGTCAGCGTGGCCTCAGGTCCCGCAGGGTCACAGAAGGATGGGGGGTGTCTGAGTGTCGCAGAGCTTGCGGGTATTGGAACGGGAAAGCCGGCTACAGAGACAGAGCCGACAGTAAGCTCACAGCTCCGTGTTACCTTGAACCGGTCGCAGGCTCGGTGAGCTCGGAGCGCGGCCGGAGGTCAGGCAGACGGGAGTAACTGGGCGCTGTTGTCTGAGGGCGCACTGAGGAGTGGGGCCCTGGGCTCTCGGCTCCTCCGGGCCGGAGACCAGGAGGCCGCCATTTGTATTCCCGTCCTCTGGAACTCTACGGAAAGCGCTCAGGGAACAAAAGCTCCTGAAAGCAAACCCGAGCGGATTACTCACCCCGGCCCCGGGTAAGGGCGGTGTAATTCCGCCTGGGGCAAAGACACTTGAGAATCACTACAACAGGCCCCTCCCCCAGAAGATCAACAAGAAATCCAGCCGAGACCAAGTTCACCTACCAAGGAGTGTGGTTTCAATACCAAGGAGAGCAGCAGAATTCCAGAGGAGGAGAAAGCCAAGCACAGAACTCATGGCTTTTTTCCTGTGATTTTTTTTAGTCTTGCAGTTAATTTAATTTTTTCTTTTTCATTTTTTTTTTCTCGCCTTCGGGTAAAATTTTTTTTTAACTGTTACATTTTTCTTTTTTAAAGATTTTTTACTAGTTTATCTAATATATATATATATATATATTTTACATTTTTCTTAGGTGTTTTCTTTTTTAAAAAATTCTTTTCTTTTTTTTTTTCTTCTTTTTCTTTTCTTTTTGTTTTTTTTTTTTTCTTTCTTCCTTTTTGAACCTCTTTTTATCCCGTTTCTCCCCACTCACGATTTTGGATCTCTTCTAATTTGGTTAAAGCATATTTTCCTGGGGTTGTTGCCACCCTTTTAGTATTTTACTTGCCCCTTCATTTAGTCTTATCTGGACAAAATGACAAGACGTAAAAATTCAACACAAAAAAAAGAACAAGAGGCAGTACCGAAGGCTAGGGACCTAATCAATACAGACATCGGTAATATGTCAGATCTAGAGTTCAGAATGACAATTCTCAAGGTTCTAGCCGGGCTCGAAAAAGGCATGGAAGATATTAGAGAAACCCTCTCGAGAGATATAAAAGCCCTTTCTGGAGAAATAAAAGAACTAAAATCTAACCAAGGTGAAATCAAAAAAGCTATTAATGAGGTGCAATCAAAAATGGAGGCTCTAACTGCTAGGATAAATGAGGCAGAAGAAAGAATTAGTGATATAGAAGACCAAATGACAGAGAATAAAGAAGCTGAGCAAAAGAGGGACAAACAGCTACTGGACCACGAGGGGAGAATTCGAGAGATAAGTGACACCATAAGACGAAACAACATTAGAATAATTGGGATTCCAGAAGAAGAAGAAAGTGAGAGGGGAGCAGAAGGTATACTGGAGAGAATTATTGGGGAGAATTTTCCCCAATATGGCAAAGGGAACGAGCATCAAAATACAGGAGGTTCAGAGAATGCCCCTCAAAATCAATAAGAATAGGCCCACACCCCGTCACCTAATAGTAAAATTTACAAGTCTCAATGACAAAGAGAAAATCCTGAAAGCAGCCCGGGAAAAGAAGTCTGTAACATACAATGGTAAAAATATTAGATTGGCAGCTGACTTATCCACAGAGACCTGGCAGGCCAGAAAGAGCTGGCATGATATTTTCAGAGCACTAAACGAGAAAAAACATGCAGCCAAGAATACTATATCCAGCTAGGCTATCATTGAAAATAGAAGGAGAGATTAAAAGCTTCCAGGACAAACAACAACTGAAAGAATTTGCAAACACCAAACCAGCTCTACAGGAAATATTGAAAGGGGTCCTCTAAGCAAAGAGAGAGCCTACAAGTGGTAGATCAGAAAGGAACAGAGACCATATACAGTAACAGTCACCTTACAGGCAATACAATGGCACTAAATTCATATCTCTCAATAGTTACCCTGAATGTGAATGGGCTAAATGCCCCTGTCAAAAGACACGGGGTATCAGAATGGATAAAAAAAACAAAACCCATCTATATGTTGCCTCCAAGAAACACATTTTAAGCCCGAAGACACCTCCAGATTTAAAGTGAGGGGGTGGAAAAGAATTTACCATGCTAATGGACATCAGAAGAGAGCAGGAGTGGCAATCCTTATATCAGATCAATTAGATTTTAAGCCAAAGACTATAATAAGAGATGAGGAAGGACACTATATCATACTCAAAGGGTCTGTCCAACAAGAAGATTTAACAATTTTAAATATCTATGCCCCCAATTTGGGAGCAGCCAACTATATAAACCAATTAATAACAAAATCAAAGAAACACATCAACAATAATACAATAATAGTAGGGGACTTTAACACTCCCCTCACTGAAATGGACAGGTCATTCAAGCAAAAGATCAGCAAGGAAATAAAGGCCTTAAACGACACACTGGACCAGATGGACATCACAGATATATTCAGAATATTTCATCCCAAAGCAACAGAATACACATTCTTCTCTAGTGCACATGGAACATTCTCCAGAATAGATCACATCCTCGGTCCTAAATCAGGACTCAACCGGTATCAAAAGATTGGGATCATTCCCTGCATATTTTCAGACCACAATGCTCTAAAGCTAGAACTCAACCACAAAAGGACGTTTGGAAAGAACCCAAATACATGGAGACTAAACAGTATCCTTCTAAAGAATGAATGGGTCAACCAGGAAATTAAAGAAGAATTGAAAAAAATCATGGAAACAAATGATAATGAAAATGCAACGGTTCAAAATCTGTGGGACACAACAAAGGCAGTCCTGAGAGGAAAATATATAGCGGTACAAGCCTTTCTCAAGAAACAAGAAAGGTCTCAGGTACACAACCTAACCCTACACCTAAAGGAGCTGGAGAAAGAACAAGAAAGAAACCCTAAGCCCAGCAGGAGAAGAGAAATCATAAAGATCAGAGCAGAAATCAATGAAATAGAAACCAAAAAAACAATAGAACAAATCAACGAAACTAGGAGCTGGTTCTTTGAAAGAATTAATAAAATTGATAAACCCCTGTCCCGACTTATCAAAAAGAAAAGAGAAAGGACCCAAATAAATAAAATCATGAATGAAAGAGGAGAGATCACAACTAACACCAAAGAAATACAAACTATTATAAGAACATACTATGAGCAACTCTACGGCAATAAATTTGACAATCTGGAAGAAATGGATGCATTCCTAGAAACATATAAACTACCACAACTGAACCAGGAAGAAATAGAAAGCCTGAACAGACCCATAACCAGTAAGGAGATTGAAACAGTCATTAAAAATCTCCAAACAAACAAAAGCCCAGGGCCAGACGGCTTCCCGGGGGAATTCTACCAAACATTTAAAGAAGAACTAATTCTTATTCTCCTGAAACTGTTCCAAAAAATAGAAATGGAAGGAAAACTTCCAAACTCATTTTATGAGGCCAGCATCACCTTGATCCCAAAACCAGACAAGGATCCCACCAAAAAAGAGAGCTATAGACCGATATCCTTGATGAACACAGATGCGAAAATACTCAACAAAATACTAGCCAATAGGATTCAACAGTACATTAAAAAGATTATTCACCACGACCAAGTGGGATTTATTCCAGGGTTGCAAGGTTGGTTCAACATCCGCAAATCAGTCAATGTGATACAACACATCAATAAAAGAAAGAACAAGAACCATATGATACTCTCAATAGATGCTGAAAAAGCATTTGACAAAGTAACAACATCCCTTCCTGATCAAAACTCTTCAAAGTGTAGGGATAGAGGGCACATACCTCAATATCATCAAAGCCATCTATGAAAAACCCACCGCAAATATCATTCTCAATGGAGAAAAACTGAAAGCTTTTCCGCTAAGGTCAGGAACACGGCAGGGATGTCCATTATCACCACTGCTATTCAACATCGTACTAGAGGTCCTAGCCTCAGCAATCAGACAACAAAAGGAAATTAAAGGCATCCAAATCGGCAAAGAAGAAGTCAAATTATCACTCTTCGCAGATGATATGATACTATATGTGGAAAACCCAAAAGACTCCACTCCAAAACTGCTAGAAACTTATACAGGAATTCAGTAAAGTGTCAGGATATAAAATCAATGCACAGAAATCAGTTGCATTTCTCTACACCAACAGCAAGACAGAAGAAAGAGATATTAAGGAGTCAATCCCATTTACAATTGCATCCAAAACCATAAGATACCTAGGAATAAACCTAACCAAAGAGACACAGAATCTATACTCAGAAAACTATAAAGTACTCATGAAAGAAATTGAGGAAGACACAAAGAAATGGAAAAATGTTCCATGCTCCTGGATTGGAAGAATAAATATTGTGAAAATGTCTATGCTACCTAAAGCAATCTACACATTTAATGCAATTCCTATCAAAGTACCATCCATCTTTTTCAAAGAAATGGAACAAATAATGCTAAAATTTATATGGAACCAGAAAAGACCTCGAATAGCCAAAGGGATATTGAAAAAGAAAGCCAACGTTGGTGGCATCACAATTCCGGACTTCAAGCTCTATTACAAAGCTGTCATCATCAAGACAGCATGGTACTGGCACAAAAACAGACACATAGATCAATGGAACAGAATAGAGAGCCCAGAAATAGACCCTCAAATCTATGGTCAACTAATCTTCGACAAAGCAGGAAAGAATGTCCAATGGAAAAAAGACAGCCTTTTCAATAAATGGTGCTGGGAAAATTGGACAGCCACATGCAGAAAAATGAAATTGGACCATTTCCTTACACCACACACAAAAAATAGACTCAAAATGGATGAAGGACCTCAATGTACGAAAGGAATCCATCAAAAATCCTTGAGGAGAACACGGGCAGCAACCTCTTCGACCTCTGCCGCAGCAAACATCTTCCTAGGAACAACGCAAAAGGCAAGGGAAGCAAGGGAAAAAAATGAACTACTGGGATTTCATCAAGATCAAAAGCTTTTGCACAGCAAAGGAAACAGTTAACAAAATCAAAAGACAACTGACAGAATGGGAGAAGATATTTGCAAACGACATATCAGATAAAGGACTAGTGTCCAGAATCTATAAAGAACTTAGCAAACTCAACACCCAGAGAACAAATAATCCAATCAAGAAATGGGCAGAAGACATGAATAGACATTTCTGCAAAGAAGACATCCAGATGGCGAACAGACACATGAAAAAGTGCTCCATATCACTCGGCATCAGGGAAATACAAATCAAAACCACAATGAGATATCACCTCACACCAGTCAGAATGGCTAAAATCAACAAGTCAGGAAATGACAGATGCTGGCGAGGATGTGGAGAAAGGGGAACCCTCCTACACTGTTGGTGGGAATGCAAGCTGGTGCAGCCACTCTGGAAAACAGCATGGAGGTTCCTCAAAATGTTGAAAATAGAACTGCCCTATGACCCAGCAATTGCACTATTGGGTATTTACTCTAAAGATACAAATGTAGTGATCCAAAGGGGCACATGCACCCGAATGTTTATAGCAGCAATGTCCACAATAGCCAAACTATGGAAAGAACCTAGATGTCCATCAACAGATGAATGGATCAAGAAGATGTGGTATATATACACAATGGAATACTATGCAGCCATCAAAAGAAATGAAATCTTGCCATTTGCAACAACATGGATGGAACTAGAGCGTATCATGCTTAGCGAAATAAGTCAAGCAGAGAAAGACAACTATCATATGATCTCCCTGATATGAGGAAGTGGTGATGCAACATGGAGGCTTAAGTGGGTAGAAGAAGAATAAATGAAACAAGATGGGATTGGGAGGGAGACAAACCATAAGTGACTCTTAATCTCACAAAACAAACTGAGGTTGCCGGGGGGGAGGGGGTTTGGGAGAAGGGGGTGGGATTATGGACATTGGGGAGGGTATGAGATTTGGTGAGTGCTGTGAAGTGTGTAAACCTGGTGATAAAAATATATGTTTATAAAAAATAAAAAATTTAAAAAAAAAAGCGTTAAAGATCTGAGAAACAAGTAGAAATCTGAATTCCAAGCCCAGAAATGGTGGACCTTGACCTTGTGTACCAGCAAGCCATGACCGCGTTTAAGGCATGTGTCCAAGTGTGGTGAGCCGTTCTGAATGTGGGTGGGGACACTTAGGAGGGACAAGAGCCTAGGACATAAACCTGGGCAGTATCACCATGTACAGAATGGGTGAGAAGGGTCCAGGAGGCAGAATCCCTTAGTCCAGGCATGCTCCCCCGTTCAATCCTTTAATCATGCCCGCAATTTGTGTGTTAGTGGATGCCCTACCATCTCCTCAGGCTCCCAAGTGATGAGCTGGGCATCAATTTAGGTGAAACCAGCCCCTCTTTGTCTTTCCTGTGTAAATGTGCAAAGGGGAGTGAAGACAGTGAAGAAGTGTTCATTGGTCATGTTTGCAGAACTTCACACCCCAAGGGTGGCTCAGGAGGAGGCACGAGGATGCATGAACGTGGAGCATCCAAGGTCAGGTTGAAGTGCCTGGGACAGTGGGCGTCACGAAGAAGTGAGGTTAGAGAAAAAGCCAAACATCTCACCCCATCTGCACGTCCCAGGACCTCCAGCCACAGGAAGGCATAGCAGCATGCTCTCTCTCATACCCCTCAGCTCCCAGTGGAAGGATCACTGCATTCTGATCCCTGCCCCTCAACTCCATTTCCTCTGCTTGGTATCTGTCATGGAGAGTGGACTTGGAGGACCATACTGAACACTGAGCTAGACACTCGGCCCTCATTCAGGCAGGGGATGTTTTTCTAGCCCCATGGCCTGAGAACAGTCTCATAGTGCTCTTCTGCCCCAGTTCCTGCCTCCCCCACCCCAATCTGGGATGAAGGATCTGGATCCCAGAGCAGAGAACACCTCACCTCCACTGCTGTGGATCCCCTGGCCACTATCCATGGAGGCAGGCCTTGCATCCTCTTTATGCTTCAGCCTCATGGCCACACTCAGCCCAGAATTCCCTGCTGTGGCTCCTCACTGAGGTCTTTCTCTGACTGTCTGCACTGCTCCAGTGCTATCTCCACTATTTTGGTGAGGAAAGGTGTCACCAGAAAACCCAGTTCAGGGAGCAAAAGGACAATGCCACACTTCACCTGCCCGATTCATGGGTCACACGTGACCCAATCCCATGACCCTGGAATCATAATCCGAGACAAAACTGAGTCGGACACAAAACCAGCCAAGCCCCTCAGGCATCCCTAGATTTCCTTCTCTTCTCTTCTCTTCTTTTCTTCTCTTCTCTTCTCTTTTTTGAGAGAATGTTTAATGGTTAGGGTCATACAGAGTCCAGCCATTTCAGATTGGCTCTTTCACTGAGCAATGTGGATCTAAATGTTCTCCACATCTTTTCAAGACTCGATGGCTCAGATTTTCTTATTGCTGATCAATATTCCATTATTTGGGCACACCCAATTTTGTTCTTCCATCACCTACAGAAATTCATCTCAGTTAGCTGCTTCCAGGTTTGGACAGTTATGAATAAAGCCACTGTCAACATCTCTCTGCAGGTTTTTTTGTTCACCTTGTTTTCAACTCCTTTAGGTAAATACCAAGGGGTATGGTTGATGGATTGTTCAGGCTAGAAAATCTTTACTTTTAAAGAAATAGCCAAGCCCTTTTCCAAAGTGACTGCACCAACCTGTATTCTCCCAACCAATGAAAGAGGGTTCCTGTCACTCTATGTCCTGGACAGCCTTTGATGTCATCTGTTTTGGGGATTTGGGCCATTTTAATGGGTATGTAGCACTATTTCATTCCTGTATTATTTTACAATTCTCTACTGACATATGATGCTGAACATCTTTTCTCAAGTGTGTTTGCCATCTGTATGTCATCTTTGACGGTTCAGATTATTTGCATTTTTACTTAGATTCTTTGCTATTGAAAAAATTCTTTTTTAAATTAAAAAAAAATAGATATTTCCCTAAATCAGTTTCCATTTGCAGTACAAACAAATACGCAGATTGGAGACAAGGTTGCAGGGAAGTAGGAGGAGGCGCTATTTCAACCTGTACCCTAAAGTGAGCTGATTACCTACCAAACAATTCCGATCATCCATGAAATTCAGCCTGAGATCAGAATTATACATGTCTGGATCTCTACAGGGGCAGAAGACGCCAGTGGACAGGTAAAGCAGAGTGGGAACCTCAGACTGATATCTGAAAATAAACAAAAAGGGGAGGGAGCCACCAGAGGCGACTGATTGGAAAGTAATACCCCTAATACGAGAGTGCCCTGCATCTGGGGACCAGCATTAACTTGGAGACTGGTTAAAAGCACTCAGAAAGAGCAAAGGATCGTGGGGGGGGGGGGTCGTGGGAATCGGGGTGGCTAGGGACAGGGGCTTAAGTCCCCAGACCAAGGAGAGCCTCCCCTGGTGCTGGACCAGAGAGAGTGCAGCAGAGAAACCAGGTTTTGGTCCCTGAGCTGCCAGCACACCTGAGAACGCACTCGGAGCTCCTGTGAGGGGCTGGGAGCCTCACCAGATAGCAGAATGCCAAGACGTGCTACAGAGCCTGAGATGCGTGCACCCCTCACGCTCCCCTGAGAGAGGTGCTCGAAGCCCAGCCTGGTGCTCTCCGACCCGCGCCATTGTATCAGAGCCTGACACGTGCACGTGACCCACACCCTCCCCTGAGAGAGGTGCGTGCAAGCCCAGTGCTCTTACACCCAGAAAGACCAGGCACTCCCAGCCCAGGTCAGCGGGAAAATCTCAGTGTGCAATCGCTGCTTGGAACCTCTCTGGCAGTCTGGAGCTGCCCAGACAGCTGCCGCTGATGTGGTTTTGGGTACAAGCAGAAGATCCTGCATCCCCAGGGACCGCGACTCAGAACCTGCTCTGCCAGCAGCCAAGGGGGAATTTATATGGGCTCTGCAGCACCCACAGGGTACCAGGCTGAGGCTTCTCTCTGAGAGGGAGGTCAGGATGCAGTTTGCTTTCCTCTAAACTAACAAAAACCATCAAAAGTGGTCAAGGCAAGAAAAAAAAATGAACAAACATAAAAATCTCCAGAGAACAAACAAAGGCTGAAAAATCCCATTTCCTCAGAGCCCACCCCCTTGAGGGGGACAGGAGGACTTAACTCAGGGAGCATCATTGACTGAAAACCCACGTGGCAGGCCCCTCCCCCAGAAAACCAACCAGGAAAGAAAAAGAAAAAGAAAAAAAAAAGCCTACAAGAGAATAACCACCACTAACTTCATAGGACAACTTGTATTTTTAACTCATTCCCACTATTCTGGTTCATTTTTTAAATATAGATAATTTTTTAACCTATTTACCATCACAGTGAGATATCCAGCACATCAAATTCCATAATAACCTTCTAACCTGAACTTTTTGATACATACACCTATGTTTTTCTTTTCCATTTTTTAATTTTTTTTCTAAATTTTAGTTTAGTTTAGTCTAGTTTTTTCTTTTTTCTTTTTATTTTCTAATATTCATATAGAGTTAAACTTCAAGGTAATCCCCTTTCCCCAATCAATGCCACCCCTATAGGTAAACCAATATTTAAACCTCTTTTATCTTAGGAAAGTTGAGTCCTTTAACAAAGATATCAAGATGAATCCAGGAAGAATCAAAACAACCTTCCTCACCCACACTGAGAACTTATAACCACTCTCCCATCTTCTTCTTCCACCAGTGCTTCTGTGTTTGTCTTGATAGTATATAAATCTTATACTTGGGGTTCTTTTTGACGAGGTTCTTCCTTTATTTGCTTATGTATATATATATACTTTTTCTTGTCATATACTTTTATCAGTCTTTTTGTTTGTCTGTTTTTGTTTGTATACTTCATAAATCTTACCGTGGGGCCCATTTGGGCTGAACCTTCTCTTTTATCTGCCCTTTTTTTCCTCTCTCTCTCTCTCTCTCTTTATTTTTATTTTCTTTTTTCTCCCATTTGGGTGGGGAATCCTGATTGCTCAGAAGCATTCCAGGGTGCACCTTAACTGCACCACAGTAGATACATCCAGCTACATCCATTCAGCCATCTCTCACCAAAATGACTAGGAGGAGGAATGCCCAACAGAAGAAAAATACAGAGGATGGGCCTTCTGCAACAGAGCTAACGGCTATCAACATAGACAATATGTCGGAAAGAGAATTCAGGCTAACAATTATCCAAGCAATAGCTAGGTTGGAGAAAGCCATGGGTGACCAAATGGAATTGATTAGGGCCAAACTGAAAACAACCAGAGATCATGTTTTCAATATTAGGGAAGAGCTGAAAGCTACCATGGATCAGGTTCACAATGCTCTCAATGAGTTCCAATCTAATCTAAATTCTCTCAACGCTAGAGTAACTGAGACAGAAGATAGAATTAGTGATCTGGAGGACAAACAGATAGAGAGAAAGGATCAGGAGGAAGCCTGGAACAAACAGCTTAGAAGCCATGAAAACAGAATCAGGGAAATAAATGATGCCATGAAACATTCCAACATCAGAATTATTGGAATCCCTGAAGGGGAGGAGAAAGAAAGAAGTCTAGAAGATATAGTGGAACAAGTCTTCATGAAAATTTTCCCAATCTCGCGAATGGAATGAGCGTTCATGTACTAGAGGCCGAATGATCTCCACCCAACATTATAGATTCCAAAAAAAAATGAAGCAACCTCGTAGTCAAACTGAGGAATCATAATTGTAGATACAATCTCTTGAAAGCCGCTAGGACAAAGAGGCTCCTTACTTACAGAGGAAAGCCCATCAGAATAACGTCAGACCTGTCCACAGAGACCTGGCAAGCCAGAAAGGGCTGGCAAGATATATTCAGGGCACTAAATGAGAAGAGCATGCAGCCAAGAATACTTTATCCAACAAGACTGACATTCAAAATGGATATTCAAAATATTCAAAAGAGTTTCCAAGACCAGCAAGGCTTAACAATACCTTTCTAAAAAAACACTGTTTAAACCTTCATTCTTAGAGTCATATTTCATCCTTCATTGTATCTAACTTTTTAAATATATATATATACGTATAAGGTTTTCTTTAAAAAAAAAAATTTTCGCATACAATTTCTTCTAATAGATCAAAATATACCCTAAATCTAGCATGAGGCTTTGTTCTAGTATCCAGCCTAAGCAAATTCTCCCCTTTCTTTTTCCAACCAACTAATCTTATCAATTCCTTTTTTAGAGTTCTTTTTATTTTCATCTTTACAGTCATATTCCATCTTTCATCATGTTTACCCTTATTTTTGTATATATATGTTTTCCTTTCTTTAAAATTTTGTGAGGATTTTCTTCTAAGAGACCAAAATACACCCCAAATCAAGTGGGTGCCTCTATTTTATTCACCATTGTGTATGTATGTATGTGTGTGTGTGTGTGTATTTTTTAAATTATTTTATCCCCTTTCTTCTGCCCCTGATTTTAGGTCTCTTCTGATTCGGATAGCATACTTTTTATGGGGTCTTTGTCACCCTTTTAGTATTTTATTCTCTCGTTCATATATTCTTATCTAGATGAAACGACAAGATGGAAAATATCACCACACACACACAAAAATAAAAACAAACAAACAAACAAAATAGCCAAGAGGCAGTACTGAAGGCCCGGGACCTAATATATACAGACCTTGGTAATATGTTGGACTGGAGTTCAGAATGAAGATTCTCAAAGTGCTAGCTGAACTTGAAAAAGGCATAGAAGATATTAGGGAAACCCTGTCTGGAGAAATAAAAGCCTTTTCTGAAGAAATAAAAGAATTAAAATCTAACCAAGCTGAAATCAAAAAAGATATTAATGAGGTGCAATAAAAAATGAAGACTCGTATTGCCAGGATAAATGAGGCAGAAGAGAGAATTAGTGGTATAGAAGACTAAATGATGGAGAATAAAGAAGCTGAGCAAAACAGAGACAAACAAATACTGGGCCATGAGGAGAGAATTCAAGAAATAAGTGATACCATAAGACAAAACAATATTAGAATTATGGGATTCCAGAAGAGGAGAGACAGGGGGAGAGAAGGCATATTGGAGAGAATTATTGTAGAGAATTCCCTTAATATGGCAAAGGGAACAAGCATCAAATCCAAGAGTCACAGAGAACCTGCCTCAAAATCAATAAAAATAGGACCACACCCCATCATCTAGTAGTAAAACTTACATGTCTTAGTGACAAAGAGAAAACCCTGAAAGAAGTCTGGGATAAGAAGTCTGTAACATACAATGGTAAAAATATTATTTTGGCAGCAGACTTACCCACAGAGACCTGGCAGGCCAGAAAGAACTGGCATGGTATATTCAGAGCACTAAATGAAGAAAACATGCAGCCAAGAATACTATACCCGGCTAGGCTATCATTGAAAACAGAAGGAGAGATAAAATCTTCAAAAAAAAAAAAAAAAACCCTAAAAGAATTTGTAAACCACAACCCAGCCCTAAAGGAAATATTGAAAGGGGTCCTCTAAGCAAAGAAAGAACCTAGAAGTAGTAGACCAGAAAGGATCAGAGACAATATATAGTAACAGTCACCTTACAGGCAATACAATAGCACTAAATTCATATCTTTCAATGTTACTCTGAATGTACCCTTTCAATAGTTACCTTGAATGTAAGTAGGCTAAATGCCCCAATCGAAAGACATAGGATATGAGAATGGATAAAAAACAAAACAAAACAAAACAAAAACACAACCAAAAACTCACCAATATGTGGTCTAAAAGAAAGTCATTTTAGACCCAAAGATACCTCCAGATTTAAATTGAGGGGGTGGAAAACAACTTACCATGCTAATAGACATCAAAACAACTTAGCATGCTCGGGTGGCAATACTTATATCAGATCATTAGATTTTAAGCCAAAGACTATAATAAGAGATGAGGAAGGACATGATATCATGCTCAACAGGTCTGTCCAACAAGAATATCAAACAATTTTAAATATCTATGGCCCTAACATGGGAGCGGCCAACTATATTAACCAATTAATAACAAAATCAAAGAAACACATTGAAAATAATACAATCATAATTGGGAACTTTAATGCCCACCTCACTGAGATGGACAGATCATCCAAGCACAAGTTCAACAAGGAAATAAAGGCCTTAAATGACACACTGGACCAGATGGACATCACAGATATATTTAGAACATTCCATCCCAAAGCAACAAGATACACATTCTTCTCTAGTGCACATGGAAAATTCTCCAGAATAGATCAAATCCTGGGTCACAAATCAGGTCTCAACTGGTACCAAAGGATTTGGGTCATTCCCCACATATTTTAAGACCACAATGCTCTGAAGCTAGAAGTCAATCACAAGAGAAATGTTGGAGGGGCACCTGGGTGGCTCAGTGGGTTAAGCCTGTGCCTTTGGCTCAGGTCATGGTCTCTGGGTCCTGGGATCAAGCCCCCTGTATTGGACGCTCTGCACAGTGGGGAGTTGGCTTTCCCCTCTCTCTCTACCTGCCTCCCTGCCTACTTGTGATCTCTCTCTCTCTCTCTCTCTCGAATAAATAAATAAATAAATAAAAACTTTAAAAAAAAAAGAGGAAAGTTGGAAAGAACTGGAATACATGGAGGCTAAAGTCGATCCTTCTAAAGGATGAATGGGTCAACCAGGAAAATTTAAGAAGAATTGAAAATATTCATGGAAACAAATGATAATGAAAACACAACTCTTCAAAATCTGTGGGAAACAGCAGAGGCAGTCCTGAGAGGAAACTATATAGGTATTCAAGCCTTTTTTAAGAAACAAGAAAGGTCTCAAATACACAACCTAGCCCTACACCTAAAGGAGCTGGAGAAAGAACACCAACAAAAGCCTAAACTCAGCCAGAGAAGAGAAATAATAAAGATCAGAGCAGAAATCAATGAAATAGAAACAAACAAACAAAAAAGTATAAAAAATCAATCAAACAAGGAGCTAGTTCTTTGAAAGAATTAATATGATTGATAAATCCCTGGACAGACTTATCAAAAAGAAAGAGAAAGGACCCAAATAAATAAAATCATCAGTGAAAAAGGAGAGATTGCAAACACCAAAGAAATGCAAACAATTATAAGAACATATTATGAGCAACTATATGGCAGCAAATTTGACAATCTGGAAGAAATAGATGCATTCCTAGAGACTATAAACTACCACAATTGAACCAGGAAGAAATATAAAACCTGAACAGACCCATAACCAGTAAGGAGATTGAAACGGTCATCAAAAATCTCCCAGAAAACAAGAGCCTAGGGCCTGATGGCTTCCCAGGGAAATTCTACCAAACATTTAAAGAAGAATTAATACCTACTTTCCTGAAAATGTTCAAAAAAAAAAAGGAAAGGCAAACTTCCAAACCCATTTTATGAGGCCAGTATTATCTTGATCCCAAAACCAGACAAAGACCCCATAAAAAAATAAATAAAAATAAAAACAGAATTAGAGACCAACATCCTTGATGAACACAGATGCAAAAATTCTCACCAAAATAGTAGCCAATAAGATCCAAGAGTACATTAAAAGGCTTATTCAGCATGACCAAGTGGGATTTATTCCAGGGTTGTAAGGATGGTTCAATATCCTCAAATCAATTAATGCAAGACAATACATTAATAAAATAAAGAACATGAACCGTATGATACTCTCAATAGATGCTGAGAAAGCATTTGACAAAGTACACCATCATTTCTTGGTCAAAACTCTTCAAAGTGTGGGGATAGAGGGTACCTACCTCAATATCATCAAAGCCATCTATAAAAAACCCACAGCAAATATCATTCTCATTGGAGAAAAACTAAGAGCTTTTCTGCTAAGGTCAGGAACATGGCAGGGATGTCCGTTATCAGCACTGCTGTTCAACATAGTACTAGAAATCCTAGCCTCAGCAGTCAGACAACAAAATGAAATTAAAGGCATCCAAATAAGCAAAGAAGAAATCAAATTATCACTCTTTGCAGATGATATGATACTCTATGTGGATAACCCTAAGGACTCCATTCCAAATCTGCTAGATCTTGTACAGGAATTCAGTAAAGTGTCAGGATATAAAATCAATGCACAGAAATCAGTTGCATTTCTATACACCAACAAGACAGAAGAAAGAGAAATTAAGGAGTCAATCCTATTTATAATTGCACCCAAAATCATAAGATATCTAGGAAGAGGCAAACAATCTATACTCAGAAAACTATAAAGTACTCATGAAAAAAATTGAGGAAGACACAAAGAAATGGAAAGAATGTTCCATGCTCATGGATTGGAAGAACAAATATTGTGAAAATGTCTCTGCTACCTAAAGCAATCTACACATTTAATGTAATACCTATCAAAATACCATAATTTTTTTTCAAGGAAATGGAACAAATGATCCAAAAATTTGTATGGAATCAGAAAAGAAAAGACCTTGAACAGCCAGAGGAATGTTAAAAAAAAAAAAAAGCCAAAGATGGTGGCATCAAAATTCCAGACTTCAAGCTCTATTACAAAGCTGTCATCATCAAGAAAGCTTGATGCCAGTACAGTATGGGCACAAAAAAAAAGACATATAGATCAATGGAACAGAATAGAGAGCCCAGAAATAGACCTTCAACTCTGTGGTCAACTAATCTTTGACAAAGCAGGAAAGAATGTTCTATGGGAAAAAAGACAGTGTCTTCAACAAATTGTGTTGGGAAAATTGGACAGTCACATGCAGAAAAATGAAACTGGACTATTTCCTTACACCACACACAAAAATAGACTCAAAATGGATGAAAGACCTCAATGCGAGAAAGGAATCCATCAAAATCCTTGAAGACAACACAGGCAGGAACCTTTTGACTTTAGCTGCAGCAACTACTTCCAAGAGACATCACCAAAGACATGGAAAGCAAGGGCAAAAGTGAACTATTGGGACTTCATCAAGATCAAAAGCTTTTGCACAGAAAAGGAAACAATCAACAAAACCCAAAGACAACTGACAGAGTGGGAGAAGATATTTGCAAATGACATATCAGATAAAGGGCTAGTATCCAAAATCTAAAAAGAACTTATCAAACTCAACACCCAAAGAACAAACAATCCAGTCAAGAAATGGGAGGAGGACATGAACAAACATTTCTGCAAAGAAGACATCCAGATGGCCTATAGACACATGATAAAGTGCTCCACATCACTCAGCATCAGGGAAATACAAATCAAAACCACAATGAGATATCGTCTCACACCAGTCTGAATGGCTAAAATTAACATGTCAGGAAACGACAGATGCTGGCGAGGATGCAGAGAAAGGGGAAGCCTCCTACAATATTGGTGGGAATGCAACCTATTACAGTCACTCTGGAAAACAGCATGGAGGTTCCTCAAAAAGTTGAAAATAGAACTACCCTACAACCCATCTATCGCACTACTGGGTATATATCCTAAAGAACCAAATGTAGTGATCTGAAGGGGCATGTGCACCTGAATGTTTATAGCAGCAATGTCCACAATAGCCAAACTATGGAAAGAGCCTAGATATCCATCAACAGATGAATGGGTAAAGGAGATGTGGTGTATATATATACAGTGGAATACTATGCAGCCATCAAAAGAAATGAGATCTTGCCCTTTGCAATGTATTATGCTTAGTAAAATAAGTCAATCAAAGACAATTATCATATGATCTCCCTGATATGAGGAATTGGAGAGGCAAAGTGGGGGTTTTGGGGGGTAGGGAAAGAAAAAATGAAACAAGATGGGATCAGGAGGAAGACAAACCATAAGAGACTCTTAGTCTCACAAAACAAACTGAGGGTTGCAGGGAAGGGGAGTAGGGAGAGGGTGATTAGGTTAAGGACATTGGGGAGGATATGTGCTGTTGTAAGTGCTGTGAAGTGTGTAAGCCTGACGATTCACAGACCTATAGCCCTGGGGCTAATAATACATTATATGTTAATTTTAAAAGATAAACAAATAAACAAATATATGGGCATATTATTTTTGGCTCTTAAAAATTACATTTTAATATTTATGTGAGAGGTTAGAGTATGAAGTCTAGCCACCTTGATTTGAGCATGAAAAGGGATAGTTCACTTTTGTTTTGTTGGTGAGAGTATAAATTGAGGAAAGATGTCTAGAAATTCTAAATCCAAGCATTTAGCCTAACAAAAAAAACCGAGTTTGCAAATAGAGCATCCTACTAACACATATGCATACCAATTCATAAAAACAATTCTTTAGAGATTTCAAGGCAATTATATATCATTATATTATATTGTATTATATATTATTATATATAATATATACAGATTCTATTATATATATGACATTATTTTAAGACAGTAATATATATATTTTTAAGATTTTATTTATTTATTTTTAAAGTTTTTATTTATTTATTTGACAGAGAGAGATCACAAGTAGGCAGAGAAACAGGCAGAGAGAGAGAGAGGAGGAAGCAGGCTCCCTGCTGAGCAGAGAGCCCAATGCGGGACTCGACCCCAGGACCCTGAGGTCATGACCTGAGCCGAAGGCAGCGGCTTAACCCACTGAGCCACCCAGGCGCCCCTTTATTTATTTATTTGACAGAGATCAAAAGTAGGCAGAGAGGCAGGCAGAGAGAGAGAGAGAGGGAAGCAGGCTCCCCAATGAGCAGAGAGCCCAATGCAGGGCTCGATCTCAGGACCCTGAGATCATGAAGTGAGCCGAAAGCAGAGGCTTTAACCCACTGAGCCACCCAGGCGCCCCAAAGACAACATATTATTTAAGACAATTACTTAAGAAATAAAGATGCAATTTTCTATACAGTTGACCCTTGACCAACACAGGTTAGAACTACCTGAGTCCATTTATAATGAGGATTTTTTTCAATAAATATAGTGGAAAAGTTTTTACAGATTTGCAAAATTTAAAAAACTCACAGACAAACCACATGGCTTACTGAAAAAATTATTGTGTAATAGTAGAAATACAGTATATAGTATATATATATACCATATAAAAATATGTGCTATTGACTATTTATTATGTCAGTAAGGCTTCCAGTCAATGGTAGGTTATGAGTTGTCAGTGTTTGGGGAGGCCAAAAGTCATACACGGATGACTGACTGTGAGGAGTGTTGGTGCCTCTAATCCCATTGTGTGTGTGTGTGTGTGTGTATCATGCTCTTTCCTACTTGACACATTAAAGGAATTATCTATCACTGCCACAAAGAGAGATCATCTATCATTATCCATTAACTGACTTGGAATAATATCCACAGTATATTTTATGTGAAAAAGGGAGTCAAAATATTATGAACATTATAATGCAAAACTGGATTTCTTATAAGATGAGGAAATTTTATCTATTGATAGTCCCCTGGGACAGAGCTTCATGTATATTTGAGAAAAAATGATTTAGAGTGGTGTAGAGCCATGAGCTTTATACTCATATAGCAGGTGTTTGTCTTCAAAACAGGGCAGAGATTATAAACACAGGCATTTAGTTCATCAAGATGGGTTTGGACATATTGATGATGGCATGTCAGCTCAAGAAGAACCAACCAAATCATTGCTTGTAACAAAATAGATATCTGAGTGATATCTGTTAAGAAGAGGCCAGATATTGGCAAAGGAAGTAGGGAGAAGAAAATGTAGGTAGCTCTGTGATCATGGTTGATACTGTACTTGTGGGAGAAAATAAATTGTCATGGGGATTTTTATGTTATTTTTTTTAATCGTGGGATGTGCAATATAAACAATTGTGTTCATCTCCCCAGTGACATCCACAGTAAGTTTGGCATAGCTCACCATGAATGAGAGTGTATGTTTCCAGAGTGTGAATGAAAGAATATGCTGAATTATATAACCAGCACAGACACAGTCACAGAGATGCTGAAATGAGAGAAACAGAGACCAGTGATGTGTTTGTACCTTGCACAAAAGTCAAGAGGGACAAGTGCCAGAGCTCTCCATACAATGCACCAAAGTGTTAACTGCCCTTTGTTGCTTTGTTTCTTCTTTTCAAATTATATATAGCTTAATCTTTCATAACAAACATGTGCTGATAGCTAGGAAATATATCGTTTTCATTAAAAAAGCTGTGTTCATCCGGTGGCTTGTTTAGAGTTTCACCCATACCGACTGGTTGTGGATCATATGCCAGGTGTCATGTGTTTCTTGACTTAAAATTTTACTTGCTCAAAACTCGCATCAGCCTGACCGGGGGTTCCTTGCAACTAGATGAGCTCAAGGTGCTCCTTACAAAGCCCTTTGTCTTTCCTTTCTCTTGGCCCAAACGTCACACTGCATCACAGCACAAAGGCGTCCTCACCTCCTCCCACCCCCTGGTAATACATCCTTTAGGGAAGGTGACCCCACTGATCTCATCCTCTCTGCCATCTACACCCAAAGGCCCTAGGTGATACTGTTGGTGCAAAATACCTTCCAAATCTGAGCATTTGACACATCTTGCCCGCATCCTGACTATCAGGTCATGAAACATCATTTAGTGATTCAGTCCTGCCTGATACTCCAGCCAAAAAATACTACTTAGTAGGAATCAAGTGAGTAGCATCTTGCTGGCGACCAAAAATAGCCAAGAACTTGAAGCATTTACTTGTCATGGTAGTTTTTGCTTTGTGTTCTGTTTGCTCCCCTGCTCCCAGCATGGTGTTCTAACTAGAATCTCACCGATTCTCCAGGAACCTTAATATTAGGTGCCCTGAAGTACAACTGCCTGTACCTGTGAGTTGCCTTCTTGGTTTCCCATTAAAATTTTGAGTAAAGCACATAAGCAAATATATTAATATATATCCTGTATATGCCACTCTAATTTGATATGATATAACAGAAAAACATGTGAGTCTTATTTTTTTAAAGAATTTATTTATTTATTTGACAGAGAGAGATCACAAGTAGGCAGAGAGGCAGGCAGAGAGAGAGAGGAGGAAGCAGGCTCCCCACTGAGCAGAGAGCCTGATGCAGGACTCGATCCCAGGACCCTGGGAATCATGAACCGAGCCAAAGGCAGTGGCCTAACCCACTGAGCCACCCAGGCACCCCTCATGTGAGTCATATTTTTGCAATCTTAGCAACAAATGTCAATCTCAAATAATATTTATTTATTTAAGAGAATTTAATTAATAGAAATTATTTAATTAATAGAAAATGCTGGAAGAAATAGGTAAAAATGTTAATAAGAGTTGTTCTTGAGTGGTATATTGATCTATATTTTTTTTTAAGAATTTTATTTATTTATTTGACAGAGAGAGATCACAAGTAGGCAGAGACGCAGGCAGAGAGAGGAAGGGAAGCAGGCCCCTGCTGAGCAGAGAGCCCGATGTGGGACTCGATCCCAGGACCCTGAGATCATGACCTGAGCCGAAGGCAGTGGCTTAACCCACTGAGCCACCCAGGCACCCTGATCTATATTTTTTAAATAAATTGCATAAATTTTATGTATTTGGCATACGTATTAGTCAGAGACCAATCCAGAGAGAAAGAGAACACACCAATTACTTAAACAGATGCATTTGCTATATGGAATTGTTAACCACATATTCCAGAATTGGAGTAGCAAAAAGAAAGCACAAAGACATTATGGAATAGGAACTGTACAAAGCAGCTGCTACCCTTGGAGGTCAGGGAACAAAAGAAAGAGATTATAATTTTTAAACCATGGATGCTTGCAGAGGTGCTGGGGGCTGGCCTATGTGGCTAGAGCAGAGCTTGGCATAGAAAGAGTTGTGCACTTAGTGTAAGTCCTTCTGGGGCTCAGAGGGATCACAGTGCTGCCATATTGACCTCAGATCATGGAGTCATTGCGGTGTAACTGCAGGGAGTGAAGTAATGTGCAAGACCCATCCTGTACCACTCCTCTCACCAAGACATATTCCTCTGGAGCTCTCTTTGAGCTGCTCCAAGGATGGAGTTGGAAGTCCAATGGGGAATGTGGTTGTCTGAGATGACCCACAAATTCCAAAAAGATAAGTATGGGTTGAAGCTTAGGACAACATAATACTTGTTGTATTATATAATATACCACTTAAATGAATATATCACTTGAATGGGAGAAAAAAGGCACCCCTCATATTTTATTAAAGCCAACAGACCACTTAGTGCTTAGATGGGAGTCTATAGACAGTAGAAGATCATTGATGGAAGTCCAAGGTTACTTGGCCATTAACAAGCTAATTGGAATTAGCAAAATGTGATATAAAATTTCCTCACACTAAGCCAAATTTATAAAAATAACAATAGCAACAACAACAGCTACTACTACTACTCAGTAGACCTTCACAGGAGTAGGAAATCTTGAGAAGTTATTGTGAGATATAAAGTTTGAGGACTTGGCTTCCAGAAGTTGAGAAAGAGAGTTAAATTCAGTAATCACTTTCACATTTCAGAGCTCAGATATTTCCTCTTTAAAACAGAAGCAGTTTGATCTTTGGGTGACTGTATTCCTGATTTGACCCATTTTTCAGTAAATGAGTACACACATGCAGAAGGTGATGATCCCTCAATTTGCACAGTGGTATCCATCAGGGTCCAGTAAAGAATTGGATTCCCCGGAATCATTCCAATGAGAAGAATTTATTGAAGGGGAGCAAGCATGGGTCTGAGAACCCAGAGATGAGCTATTGCTGGAAGCCACTGCATCCCCTGGGGACAAAAAAGCAAGGGGATAATCTAAAGAGGAAGCAGTGCCTCTTGGAATTCTACAGTGTGGAGGAACATTGCCATTGCTCTCACTCCAGAGCTACAACCAGGAGTAAGAAGGAGAAATCCTGAAGCTTCCTCCAGGCTAGGCATATTCTGCCAGTGCTCAGGGGGGCTAACACTTACCTCTGGACATCTATTACAGTAGCCTGGGTTATGCAGAACAAGACCCTAGCCTTTCTGTGTAAAGGTCAAGGCAAGCAAGAACAGAGATTAATTTAGAACGAGGATGATCAGCAAAAGAGCTCCAAACAGTTTTCCAGCCCACCGTTATAATGCAACTTGTGAATGAGTAGCTCTCTTTTTTAAATTAATTCATTATTTTATGAGTGGATTTCCATATACAGGTTATGACTAGTTTACAGGATAAGAACTAGTTTGGATGAATGAGAGGTTTTATGTTCTGCCAACAGCTAGGATCCATCCAGATTTCACATATGTTTTTTAAATGAAATATCTTATAATATTTCTTATGATAGTAATTATCTATTCATTTTTATTGAACTGCACAGTGCCTATCATAAATTTTACACATTTCTTGTGAAGATAAACCACCACCTCCCATAATGGGATACCCTAAAACAGGATCTTTGGTGAATCTGCCAGTGGCAAATGGTTTAATTGTCAGACAGTGAACAAGGCAAATTATGGCAAATATAAGCAATAGTAATAGAAACAAAATGCTAATACAAACCTTTTCCTTGTATTTTGTACAGAATATTATTTAGAAATGTGTTTGAAAAATGCTTACTACAGCTAGACTATATTGGAATGAAGTCTTTTTAAGATAAATTTTTATTTACCAGCTGCAATTGTGACATACCTTAGTGCTGTTTATTAAAGTATTCCCAAATCTTTGTCTTCTAGGAACAGGTGAAAGTGGCAATTCCCTTGTTCTTTACTTTGGCCCATAAAATGTGAACAGCAGTGTCATGTTCATTCCTAGGGGCACTTGAAGACTCTCCCCCCACTGCCACAGTTAGCAGCAATTCTGCAAAGACTGGCCACAGTACAGGCTCAGGTCCTTAATGCAGGGAATTCAGGGAATCATAGTGGCTGTGTTGTTTGAAGCCACCATAATGTGAGTTTGTTTTACAGTGGGGTAGTTTCGCTTGTGTTGTTTGGTAGAGCAAGTGTTCAAAACAAAAGCAGCTCATGCTTGCAAAGCCTGGCATCAATGAAGGATGTGGTAGGGATGACATGCTCAAGTTCTTCATGATGGTGGCTTCATGGCATGATAAAATGGCTCCCACCTGCAAATCTTCCCTTTGCTACATATTTTATATTTAAAAAAAACAACAACCCTGAGGCCTGAGAGACTCTTGGTAATGGAGGTTATTTGTGCCTTAGCACTCTGTTGGTGAGGTACTCAGGGGAGCACTATCCTCTGCACTGATGCCATCATGCAGCACCTTGGTTGGTGGGCAAACAGTAGGTTCCCAGATGTATGCAAAGGCTGAGCTTCA
Organism: Mustela putorius furo; assembly: GCF_011764305.1. NCBI lineage: Eukaryota > Metazoa > Chordata > Mammalia > Carnivora > Mustelidae > Mustela > Mustela putorius. The sequence continues at coordinate 2,231,924 of NW_025421272.1, read as the reverse complement.
AAAGCTCATGCATTTGAGCTGGGGGCCTCTTAAAAAATAATGAAAAACAGACATCTGGAAAACACTGATTACTGAAGCATTCATAGCCTCAGCAACATTCTCTATGGATAACCAAGGCTTAGCTTAAAAAAAAAAAAAGAGTATTTTTCATTTTGTTTTAAAAGAAGCTCATTGTCCATGCATATGAAACACAAATATTTGAATGGGTAGAGCTCATTCTGAATTTTTTTCTTAGAAATTTCAGAAGCAGAATGATTTCTCCAGAAAAGAGCCTTTGGCAAGTTCACAGTAGGCATCGCACAGTAAATAGGTAAAGTTTTATGCCGGCGTTCATTCTGTAAATGTTTCCAGAGAACCTGCTTTATGATGGATGGCTGTGGCAATTTCTGAGAATACAAATGTAAATGAGACATTTTCTCCAGTCTATTGTGATTTAGAAACAATAAATCAGTGGAAACAGATTGGTGCTCTAGTGGAAGCATGCACATTGTTGGTGCAAGGCAAATTTATTGGCTAACTTTTAGGGATAAATTTGATACCATGCTTGGTTTTTAATAAATAACCAACAAAAACTGAAAATATTTTAAACTCCTGCTCATTTTAAAACTCCATTCTTTAATGTCTGGGTAGATGTGTGATAGTTGGTTTATGGTAACTTCAAAGCCATCTGAGCCCTATATCTCCATCCCGCCTCCCTCCCTGAATGTGGTAGTGCTGCAGAGGGACCAAATGGGATATTAAGAAATAGAATACAGGGGGCGCCTGGGTGGCTCAGTGGGTTAAAGCCTCTGCCTTCAGCTCAGGTCATGATCCCAGGGTCCTGGGACTGGGCCCCACATCTGGCTCTCTGCTCAGAAGGGAGCCTGCTTCCCTTCTCTCTCTCTGCCTGCCTCTCTGCCTACTTGTGATCTCTGTCTGTCAAATGAATAAATAAAATCTTTAAAAAAAAAAAAAAAGAAATAGAATACAGCCTGATCTTACTGTGGAGAATAACCATCTTCCAGTAGTGTTAAGTGGATGCTAAACACATAAAGCTAATTATTTTCCTGAAATGATGTCCTTCAGAGATTAAATTGTAGTCTATTTCCTGCCCTTTCATGGCTGTGTCAAGAATTCTCCAAGCAACACAATCTAAGAGCAGCAACCATGGTAGAGAATATTCCTGTAATGCTGGTCCTTGAATATCTTTTGGGGGGACTTGAATTATGTTGCTAATTATTTCAAGTGTCCACTTTCCTTTGCTGATGTTGACCTGATGAATGTATAGTTCTTTCCCCTAAATATCTCAGAGGGGGTCTTTGAGAGCAGGAAATGCTGTTCTGTGGAATACAGAGCTGAAATGTTTATACTGTGAGAAGGGATAGTCATGCACCATTTATCAGACCCAGAGAGCTGCCTGAGCTGGGCTTCCCTCTGTTCAGGTTTATTTCCTGGAGGTGCTGACTGAGGTGAGACCCCAACCAGAGTCATTAAAGCGTGTTCATTGATCTCTGTATGGGAACAACTAGATTGCTTCTCCAAGTATAATGGCTATCAAGAGGAAAGACTGTTCTTTGAAAGTTTAGAGGAAAGCAAACTGCACCCAAACCTCCATCTCAGAGAGAAGCCTCAGTCTATTCCCCTCTAGGTGGCCCAGAGCACATAGACTCCCCTTCTGCCACCTTCCACTGGCAGAGCATGGCCTCAGCCACCCTCACAGGGGTCACAGGAGCTCTGGCTTGTCTCTGCACCATGGTGCTACTAAAATTGCAAGCAATATTTGTCCAGGGAGACGGCTTTTTATGAAACCAGAATAACCCTGATCCCCAAACCAGGCAAAGACCCCAACAAAGAGGAAAATTTCAGACCAATATCCCTGATGGATATGGATGCCAAGATACTCAACAAGATCCCAATTAATATGATCCAACAGTACATTGAGAGGATTATGCACCACAAACAGGTGGGATTTATCCCTTGGATGCAGGGGTGGTTCAACATTTGCAAATCAATCATTGTGATACAACCAATCAATAAGAGAAGAGAGGAAAACCACCTGGTCCTCTCAATTGATGCATAAATAACATTTGACAAAACACAGCATCCATTTCTGATTAAAACCATTCAAAGTATAGGGATAGAGGGAACATTTCTCAAATCTATCTATGAAAAACCCACAGCGAATATCATTCTCAATGGGGAAAAGCTGACAGCCTTCCCTTTGAGATCAGGAACATGACAAGGATGCCCACTCTCCTTTTCTGATTTTATAAATCAGGAGTTTCACAATTACGTGCCTGGAGGTCTTTCTAGCCTCATTGTTCTTGGGTGGTGTCCTCTCTGCCTCTAGGACACGAACACATGTTCCATTCTCCAGATTAGGAAATTTTTCATTCAGGATTTATTCAACTATATCTTCTAGTGTTCTCTCTTTCTCCACCCACTCAGTCTTCCAAATCATTTTGACACTGGAACATTTCATGGTGCCATTTATTAGCCTAAGTCTGTTGTCATGGCTAAGCTATTTGTTCCAGACCTCCTCCTCATTCTTCTTTTCTACCCATTATTTTCTAGATCAGTAAATTGATCTTCTGCCTTTTTTACCCTAGCTGTTAGAGTAATTAGATAAGATTGGATCTCATTGATAGCATTTTTAACCTCTGCCAGATTTTCTCTCACTTCAGCCCTTAGAGATTCTATGTTGCCGCTAATGGTCTTTGCAAACCTACCCAGTGCCTGGACAAATGTTACCCTTATTTCCATTTCCAAAACACTGTTTATGTCAATAACCAATAGTTCTGCACCAGAGGTTATGGTGTCTGAATTTATCCTCTGTTGGGTGTCCCTCCTCTTAGTGATTTTGGTGAGAGGTGGATGAGGGGATTTATAGCTGAATATATCAACCATGATCCAGGCAAGGTGCAATCTGGAACATTGCAAAGCTATCAGAAGTCATCACCAAGGGGCACCTGGGTGGCTAAGTGGGTTAAGCCGCTGCTTTCGGCTCAGGTCATGATCTCAGGGTCCTGGGATCGAGTCCCGTATCAGACTCTCTGATCAGCAGGGAGCCTGCTTCCCTCTCTTTCTCTCTCTCTCTGCCTGCCTCTCCATCTACTTGTGATCTCTGTCTGTCAAATAAATAAATAAAATCTTAAAAAAAAATAGTCACCACCAAAAAGGAAGAAAAAAGGAAAGAAAGAAAGAAAGAAAGAAGAAAGAGAGGAATAGAGAGAAAAGAGAAGGCCCAGCCAAAATGAGCTTCCAATGTAAGATTTATAATGTATATGAACATAAATGAACAAACAAAAAGACTGACAAAAGTAAATGAGAATGAAAAAGAACCCAGCCAAAATAAACTCCAAGAATAAGATTTATATTATACCAGAAAGAAAGGAAAAAAAGATATGCAGAAACACTGAGAGAAGAAAAAGTTGGAAGGTAGTTATAAGTCCTCAGTGTGGATGAGGAATGTTATTTTGGTTCTTCCTGTGTGTATCTTGATATCTTTGTTAAAGGATTCAACTTTCCAGAGATAAAGGGAGATTAAAACTGGTTTATATATAGGGATAGTATTGAACAGGGAAAAAGGAATACCTTGATGCTTATATCTATATATATATTTTTACAAAGAGAAAAAAATAAAAGAAAAAGAGAAATGCATGTATATGTATGAAAAAGTTCAAGTTAAAAGGTTATTATGAAATATGTTGTATTAAACCTCTAGTTTTAATGATAAGTAGGTTCAAAAATTTTAAAAAAAGAAACCAAGAATCCTGAGAATGAATTTTTTTAAAAGTTGTATCTATGAAATTTACAGGTTTTAGGGAAATACCATTAGATTATATATTGTCTTTTCCCCTGATGTTGGGATTTTAAAGTTTTTGGAAACCCTGTGGTGATTCTTTTGTCAATCTTTTGGCTTGCCTTATGGGGTAGGAGCCTGCCGCATTGTATTTCAGTCAGTCTTGTCTGGGCTGAGTCTCCCTGACCCTTCTCAAGGGGCTGCGCTCTGTGGAAGCTGGTTTTTCAGGGTTTTGTTCTCTGGATTTTTTTTTTCCCTTTTGTGGCTTTTTGGAGGTTTAGTGGAAAGCAAACTGTGCCCAGACCTCTGTCTCAGAGAGAAGCCTCAGTCTGCTCCCCTCTGTGGTCCAGAACATATAGAAACACATAGACTTCCCTATCCCCACTGCAAACTTCACTGAACAGCACAACCTCCCACAATCAGTGTGCTCACCCAGCTACTGTCTCAGTGGTCACCAGAGGTGCCTGCTTGTCTCTTCACCCCCATGCCACTAAAACTATGAGTGATATTGGTCCAGGGAGCCCCCTTCAGGAGGCTGCCTTTGCCAGGACTACTGTCCAGGCCCAAGGCAGGGTACGTTCAGACCCCATGGTCACACAGTTCATGGGAAGCTACCACTGTGGTATCCTGACCTGAGTTTGTGCAGCATTCTCTCAGGGATGGCCTGAATCATTCAGACCCTTTGGCCAGTGACAGAAAGCCATAGTCCTAGAGAGCACCATCTGGCCCACACCAGACTCACTCACACACGGGCAACAGTGCACTCAGACCCCACAGTCCATATAGGGCATGAAGATCATGGAAGTTGGTAAACCTAGAGAGCACCAGCTGGAGCTCACACCAGACTCTCACGTGCGGGCAGGATTGTACCCAGCCATGTGGTGGTATAAGCAGCAGAAAGCTGGGGGGTCAGGGACCATGGACTGGAGGCCCTGCCACACTCTCTCTGGCATAGGTCATCATCGGTAGTAGCTGTCCTGGCTCTGTGGGTTAGGCCATGTTCATGACTGTCTGATTCCACCAGTTGGCCCTTAGGAGCTTTTGCTCTTTTTGAGTTCTTTTAGCCAGACTTCAAATTAGTGCTGGCCCCTACCACAAGGCACTTTCATACTGGGATATTACTTCCCAATGGGGTTGCTTCTGGTGGCTCCCTCCCCCTTCTGCTTATGCACTGATATCAGACTGAGCATCCCCACTCTGCTTTACTTCTCAACTGATGTCTTCTGCTCTTATAGAGATCTAGAAGTGTATACTCTTACATCTCAGGCTGATTTCCTACAAGTTCAGAGTGTTCTAGTAGATATGTAGCTCAACTTAGGGGACAGGTTGAAACAGGGTGTCCTACTTCTCAGCCATGTTGTCCCTCTTTCCCAAGGACACTATTTAATGCTCAGTTCACTATCACATTGAGAAAGCTATGGAAGTTTAAGATTCATTCTATCCTGAAAATAATGAAACTCCGGGAATCTAGTTAAGGGAAAAGGATAGGAAGTAAACATCATGTTTGACCACCTAGAAATTATCCAAGTTCATAATTTTATTTTCAAGTTCTTTTCTGTGATGAATCAGAGGTGTTCTCCGAAAAAGCTGAAGTTTCTACTATGATGACTAGATTCTTTACTGCATTGCCTAGAAGCAGAAATTACATAAATATCATTACTTTGAAAAATAAATCTTGCTTTATATAACATGCTTTTTAGGTTAAAAACAAGGTATATTTTGGGGAACATATACAGAGTCTTCCTATTACAATAAAAAATACTATTTGCACTACACGCAAGAAGTAAAAAGTTAAACAAGTATATTTGATCCAATTCTATTTACACCATGAGAAAATACTCATCATTGTATTTTAACTGATGTTTCATAAAAATCAGGAACTTTGTTGCACAGGCAGAAATTCTCAAGAATTTTTTTCCTTTCCTCTCAAAGAAGAAATCCAGTTCTTCATTTTCTTAAGAAGTTGCCCATGAAATTATTATTCTAACTCTAAAGTAGCCCAAGGAGAAAATAACTAAAGCATTTATGTTTCAGTTGGAAACTAAATTGGAAGGGTTCTACTATTTTTAAGTTCAATCACTAAATTAACAATAAATGTATAATGTGGTAACATTCCAACATTCAGATAACATGCCCTTGAAAACTGTGATGTTTCCCTGACATTGGATCTGCAAAACATCTGGAACCATAACTGTTAATATTACACCAGTTATATCTAACTTTTTCAACAGGTGAAGTCAATGAAAAACTCAGGATTCTTGTAGGGCAGATTAATTTGGGGTGGAAGGAAACTGCTAAGAGTCAAAAAATGATGTCTTCTTAGTCATGATTTAACTTCAAATAAAACTTGAATATAAAATGTGCTTTTTGGGGCACCTGCATGGCTCAGTCAGTTAAACACCTGTTTTTGGTTCAAACCAAAATCCTGGAGTCCCGCACTGGAGCCCAGTGTCTTGTCAGCCTCTCTGCTCAGCGGGGAGTCTGCTTTCTCCCTCTCCCCTGCCCCTGCCCCTACTCATTCTCTCTTTCAAAAATAATAATAATAATAAGTGAAATCTTTAAGATGTGTTTTTAGTGTACATTTGCTAAAGCAAAATAAATTCTGATCAGGGCAATATTTGATAGAGCTAGTATAAAACATTTGATAGAGCTAGTATTTGATAGAGCTAGTATAAAAACATTTGATAGAGCTAGTATAAAAACATATGAAAATTATAAACACTTCAAATAGAGCTTTTGGAGATATTGGCACATTGCTTCTAAATTTAAGGTATTGCAAATACTTTGAGGGTACCGCTTTAAACATTGCCCTAATCAAAATCCTGGGCTGGTTCTCCTGTGAGAACAAGATGTTCTATAAAATCAGAAATCAAAGAGAAGTACTTCAGTATTAGAAGTGGATGTGGGATCCATATTTGAAGCTAAAAGGTCACCTTGATACATTATCAAACACCTGTGGAAATGGATTCCCATTCTAACAAGCAACTATGTATTGTTTAATAAACTTCGATGTTTCAGTCAGGCTCTGCCATTTAATAGCTGTGACTTTGAGCAAGTTTACATAATGTTTTGGACCTCTTTTCCCGTGGAAACTAAGAACAATCAGTACCTCCTAACCCATTGTGGATGAAAGGCCATGGTAAAGACTAATTCTGTAACAACTTTCCTTCCTTTTACTATGTGTTGAGTGATTCCAAACCACCTAATGTCTGTGTTTCTCTAATAATATTTTTATCTTCAATTCCATTTTTCCTACAGATAAAAGTTCCAATGAAGATATTTCCCCCAAGCCCAAAATACTTCTTCCTTCAATTGCCAAAGAACACTCCATAGGGCTGGAACATATCTTTGTCTTCTTGAGGACTTTCCCCCGATTTTATCAAGATATATTGGAAAGAATAGAATGGTAAACCAATTCTGAAATCCCAGCAGGGAGACACCGTGAAAATAATGACACATACATGAAATTCAGCTGGCTGACTGTGACTGGAGTGTCAATGGATAAAGAACACAAATGTATCATCGAACATGAGTGTGATAATAGAAGGACTGATAAAGAGATTCTTTCTCCTTCAATAAACAAAGGTATGTGCTTATAGAAAAAGATATAACCTCCTAGAAACTTTTTATTTCCACCAAAGGGAATACTGTACCTCTCTGTCAAGTATTAATGGAAAACAAAGGACTAGATGTCTCTCTTTCATGTTGATGCTTTTAACAGTAGCATAAATGTCCTGCTATATGTTCCCATGGAATCATACAGAGAAAGATACAGAGAAAATGAAAAAGACAAAATCATTTGTCCTTTCTCCCCTTAGCTTTGTCATCCAAAATATAAAGGTTACAGAGATTTTTTTTAGGGTCATTGTGTGCATCAGATTTAACAATACACATGAAAGCACCTAGCAACCTCACACACAGTAAATTCACAAAAGAGAACCAGTTTTGATGATCTTACTCGATCAGGAAAGAAGAACAATTATACATCTTTCAGGAATGTTTTACTCAGCATTCAAATCCCCTCCCATTTCAATCTTGATCTACTCAAATTATAAATCATAAACAATAAGATGAAAGCAACAAAATGCTGTTCATTTCTTGGGGCCCACATTGTAGCTCTACAGAAAATAATAATTTGACTGCTGAGGTTTTAATATGGTCTTGGGTTTCTCAAATTTAGATCTTATATATCACTGTAAGGTGAAATTTCAAGTGAAAATTGGGTGAGTCTACCGTGTCTATTTTTCCATTGTACACAAGGAATGTATTCTTTACCATTGGTAAATGCTGTTCAGCAAATACTATTACAGTTCTAGTATGTGCTAGGCATGGAAGGCATGCAGGTTGAACTACTGTCCCAAGGAGGATCACTACAGTAAAGCCAATGCACTTTTTCTAACCACTCAAGGTTATTTGTGATTCAGGCATGGTATCCCATATTAACTTCATTGGTGCATACTCTGGTCATATTTAGAAAGTGTGTGCAGACACACTGAACGTTCCCTAGCCAGGCAGTGGTTCAGTAACTCACCAGACTCAGAAGTCAACTCCTGAGCATTAACATCACAGATTAAGGCTCCACATGCCCATGAGAAGGAATTTTTATATGTACTTTTCCCTGTCCTTAAAGAGCAATCTTTCAGCAGTGGGTGGAAAGTACATACAAGACCTGTGAAGAGCTTTCTATATAGAAGTCTAAAATTTTAAAGTCAGTCTTCATCTTCTTGGGTCTGTTACAAAGAAAGCCATAGAGATGCCTTGGTGTCTCCATGGGTTAAGCATCTGCCTTATGCTCCGGTCATGATTTGAGTGTCCTGGGATCAAGTCCCACTTCAGGATCCCTGCTCTTCTCCCTCTACCTGCTGCTCCTCTTGTTTGTTCTTGCTCTCTCTCTCTGACAAAAAATAAATAAAATCCTTAAAAAAAAAAAAAAAAACCCGTACAGACCCAAAATGGCAACCTTTAACTTAAGGCCCAGATCACTAAACCAAAATTTACTACCTAACCCAAGTACAATTTCAACCCCCAAAAGAGACCTTTAAGCAGTGAACATGGGAGTTTTCTGTTCAGCCCCAGGAAGATTCCTGATTGATCCCTCCCATTCCTCTTAGGAGGGAAATAATACTTAATACAATGGATTTTTTAAAAAGATTTTACCTATTTATTTGACAGCAGAGACCACAGGTAGGCAGAGAGGCAGATGGAAGGGGGCAAACAGGCTCCCTGCTGAGCAGAGAGCCCAATGCAGGGCTTCATCCCAGGACCCTGAAATCATGATCTGAGCCAAAGGCAGAGGCTTTAACCCACTGAGCCACCCAGCCATCCCACAATGAACCTTTTGTTAACGATTTCCTTTTTCCTCCTTTTCCTTTGCTGTAATCCTTTGGAGCTCACCTATACTTGCTAGGTGGGAGGCTGCCTCACTCATGAATTGATTGATTAATACAGCCATTGTATCTTTAACATTTACATGGTTGAAATTTTGTTATTTAATAAATTTGGTGGCAGCATCATGATCAGAAGTGGACATTCGAAACAGTCAACAAAACAAAGAGGCAACCCACGGAATGGGAGAAGATATTTGCAAATGACAGTACAGACAAAAGGTTGATATCCAGGATCTATTAAAAAACTCCTCAAACTCAACACACACAAAACAGATAATAATTTAAAAAAAATGTGCAGAAGATATGAAAAGACACTTCTCCAATGAAGACATACAAATGGCTATCAGACACATGAAAAAATGTTCATCATCACTAGCCATCAGGGAGATTCAAATTAAAACCACATTGAGATACCACCTTACACCAGTTAGAATGGCCAAAATTAGCACGACAGGAAACAACATGTGTTGGAGGGGATGTGGAGAAAGGGGAAACCTCTTCCACTGTTGGTGGGAATGCAAACTGGTGCAGCCACTTTGGAGAATAGTGTAGAGATTCCTCAAGAAATTAAAAATAGAACTTCCCTATGACCCTGCAATTGCACTACTGGCTATTTACCCCAAGGATACAGATGTCGTGAAAAGAAGGGCCATCTGTACCCCAATGTTTATAGCAGCAATGGCCACGGTCGCCAAACTATGGAAAGAACCAAGATGCCCTTCAATGGACGAATGGATAAGGAAGATGTGGTTCATATACACTATGGAGTATTATGCCTCCATCAGAAAGGATGAATACCCAACTTTTGTAGCAACATGGATGGGACTGGAAGAGATTCTGCTGAGTGAAATAAGTTAAGCAGAGAGAGTCAATTATCATGTGGTTTCACTTTTTGTGGAGCATCACAAATAGCATGGAGGGTAAGTGGAGTTAGAGAGGAGAAGGGAGTTGAGGGAAATGGGAAGGGGAGGTGAACCATGAGAGACTGTGGACTCTGAAAAACAATCTGAGGGTTTTGAAGGGGCTGGGGGTGGGAGGTTGGGGGAACCAGGTGGTGGGTATTGGAGAGGGCACGGATTGCATGGAGCACTGGCTGTGGTGAAGAAACAATGAATACTGTTATGCTGAAAATAAATTTAAAAAATTTTAAAAAAAAGAAATAGACTTTCATGGACATTCAGCGAAACAGGTGTGGGAACATTGAGTCCTTTGTGTTCCCTGTCTTTCCTGCTATTTTCAAAGCCTGTTGTTTCTGAGCTCTCCTTTCTTTCTTTCCAGGCTCCTGATCTAATTGGCTTTCAGGTCAGCATTGGATGGCTGAGGGTTATTCCCAGAGTCCAGCTAAGCTGGTGTGTTTGTCTAGAGCTGTAGTGAGCTCACATATTTGCCCAGAGCCCAAGTGAACTGCCAGAAACGTCTGCCCAGAGGCAAGTCCCTAAACTTTCAGATCACAGTTCCCTGGGTCCCATCCAAGCATGGCTCCAGGGAGAATTGTTGGTGCACACAGAGCCTTCCTTGTCCAGAGCACAGTAATATCTTTACTGCCCATACACCAAGGTGTACAACCAAGGTGTACAATATTGTTTGTCTTGTTTTGTTTATAGATAAAGACTACTCCTAATAGGGATCTCAGAGGTGCAGTGACCTACAAAAATTGGAAGGCATTGGTCAAGCATTCAAAACCTCTTAGAGCTCTTGCCATCCCAAGGACACCCCTTGGTAATATAAGTTGGTCAGGGAGTGGGTAGGCTGGACACTAGGTCAGCCATTAACCTCAAGAAAACTCATGTACTGAGAGCTAACACTGTAACACACACACAAACCCGAATTCCAGGACACATCCCTGCAAGGTATTAGCTCTGCTCCGAGAAGTCTTAGCTCCTAGGATCCTTAAATCATGATGAGTCAAGCTCACCACCTTCTAGTACACCTGCTCATTGTACAACTAACAACTGTTGTCCCAAATGTTACAGATATCTAGCAAAAATGGCAAGATCCTGTGAAGCTTGTTTTGTGTCCTAGGGGACTGGCTTGGTAAATGTGAGGTTGGAGATCCAAGAATAAGCTCTGACAGAAATGTGAACTTCAACTTCTTTGTGGATATATAGCTAGGCAGAAATGGATGCTAATTCCATTAGTGGCTATTTTCCTGCCTTTCTGCTCCCAGCCCCCAGGGCAATTAGAACCTAGAAATACAATGTCCAAAATGGGGAACTTTCCAATTAGATAAGATCACTTAAGAAATGCATTTAGAAGCAATTGTTCTCCAGTTAAGCGGACTACGAAACCTCTGTTACTTGGCAAGCAGAAGTCTCTAAAATGTTTCAAAATTCCAAAGTCTTTGAAACATTCCTTGCAAAAGTTTAGTGAAAAATTAAAGGTTGGAAAAGCATCTAAAACAGAAAAACCTATAGAAGACTGACCTAACTCCTCGTGCTCCCCTTTTTGCTCCTTTGAGCATTCATTCTAGTCTGAATTGTTTTTCCACTCTGCAGACTACACAGCCATAAACAGATGTCTGCCATGTTCATGGCCTTAGACACACCTTCATGGAAGGGCCCCCAAATGAGCTCCTCCCAGAGCTGATAAAACTGGATGGTTTCTGGCAAGCTACTATACTATACTCTCAAACAGCCAAGTGGAAAATCTAGCAAAGTCCAGAGCCTACAGAAGGGGTCCTGGAAACTGGCACTGTAGAGGGATGGCTGCAAACCCTTAGCAGAATCAGCTGCTTCCAAATCTCTGTCCGCAGTGCTTGATCCAGAGAGGATAATAAAATTTCACATTGTTTCATCCCTTCCAAGTTCAGACCCATTCCTATGGATCCCTTTTCTCACAGAGATAGGCTATTGTCTTTCTGCTGGTGGCATTCTGCATAACTGTTCTTAGCTTTCTGCCTGCTGGGGACCTGCAGCTGGCTGGTTCCTTCCTTCTCTCACTGTGAGTGACTCTGGATCTTGGGAGAGAGTATCCTTTGCACCCTCTTTGGGAACCCATTTTATAACCAAGTGGGGTCATTCCATACTGCCAGAAATCCTTAAAATTCAAATTATGCACCCAGAGGGAAGGAAGCAAATTGAGGCTCATATACTTGGATAGGTTGGATCAACATAGGATGTCACTTCATGTAAATACAAGTCTGTGAGTCATTGAGAGCAACTGTCCTCACAGATCTGAACAGAACTGCAAATGCAGCTCTTCCAGCAATTCAAAGTTCCCCTAGTCCTTTTCCCAATCCCCTAACTTCTCCTGCTTATCAAAGGGGGCTTATAAAAGATTGGCTTGTTTTCTTCTTAAAGTTAAACATCTTATCATATCTTTGAAATATAAAACCAACCTACAGATGCCTGAGACTGAGGGAAACAAAAGGAAAGATGCCTTTCGAAAATACAAACTGCTAATAATAAATAAACATAAAATATGAACTAATAAAGGGTTCCTGTGCCTAAACTCTAGCACAGTCTCCTTAATATTCCAGGGACACAAACATATCTTAATGTTTTCTCCATACACGTCAGTGACTCTAGGCTCAATGTAGTGGTCTATGTGTCCACAAATGCATGTTGTCAATGTGAGATATTGTTCTCACTGGATGGATATTGCCCAAATTAATTTGTAGAGAGCCCTATCTCCTTGGATTGAAGACAAGTACTTGTTTGGGTATTCTAAAACTGTCAGAAAAATAGAACCTAAACTAAATGTGTTTCAAATTCATATGATCTGGGCAAATAGACTTGGCTTTGGTTATCAGCACTAAAATTAAAACTTTCATTAAAACTTTCTTTTCCAGTTACTCAACACACCATGTTATATTAGTTCCATGCACACAATACAGTGATTCAACACTTCCATCCTTCACTTGTGCACATCAGGACAAGCACAACCTGCAATCCTCATCTCCTATTTCACTGATCCCACCCCATGTCTCATACAGTTTTTATGGGTAATCTCAGTGAAACTGTTAGGAACAAGTTACATTAAATAGATGTAAATAAAATTAGAAATTTTAGATACAGTCTTAGTCTCCCAAATCTCTTTGGTAAACTAAAACTTTAATGTTTTGGTAAGTCAATGGTTAAATGAAATTACTTTCTTTAAATATCTAGATAATTACTAGGTAAAATAATATTGAGTTATTAGTAAATGAACATGAGTTTATCTCCCTTTTGGTTACCTTAATGCAAAGAAACTGGGCTTGTTTTTATTTTTTTTTTATTTTTTTTTTAGATTTTATTTATTTATTTGAAGAGAGAGATCACAAGTAGGCAGAGAGGCATGCAGAGAGAGAGAGAGAGAGAAACAGGCTCCCTGCTGAGCAGAGAGCCCGATGTGGGACTCGATCCCAGGACCCTGAGATCATGACCTGAGCTGAAGGCAGCGGCTTAACCCACTGAGCCACCCAGGCGCCCCAAAACTGGGCTTGTTTTTAAATGCATTTTGTGCTTTCCTGAAAGATTGTTTAATGAAGAAGCACATATTTCAGCAAATTATGAAATGTATTCATAAATTTCCCAACCTAAAGAATACTTGTTTACAGTTCACAACTGCTTTAAAAATAAAAGTTTCCAAGAGCTAAGAATTCTAAGAAATGTAATGAAGGCTACTGGAAATAAGAAAAACAACGCAGAATGCAAAGAAAGTAAGATGTGTATTTTTCATAAGCAAAGGAATAAGGAATGGAAGTCTTTTTATTTTTTTTTTTCAGGGAAAAAAAGAAAGGAATTTTGTTCTCCAGCAAAGCTGGTTATCTAAAGAGGGTAAACTCAGGACAAAAATCTGAATATAAAAGAGAAAGTTGTAAAGTCCTCTAAAAAGGGAATGTTTGGAAAGGAATGTTATGTGTGGTCAGGACAGACTAAGATTGGAATGAAGAATTTTCCAATCAAAAGTAAGTTGGTAAAACATCAGAATTTGCTTTTCCTTCCTCAAAAGAATAAAAGATTTTGTGGATTTTTTTTTTAATTTTCTTTGGAGTTTTGGTCCACTTAAGTCTCTTTGACCCGGAACTTTCCAAAGGATTTGCTAAACTAATTTGGCTTATTTGATATGTTAATTTACATGGGAATCATTGTTAATTAAAACTTCATACTAAGTTTTTTTGTTGTTGTTGTTTTGTTTTGTTTTCTTTGTTTTTTTGTTTTTTGCTATTATAGTTGTAAGATTGTGCCCCCTGTAGATAAGGTCCATTCTGGTTCTACAAAACATGGCTCCTCATTGCCAGACACAGGCCATCCTGGTGTCCTTGCAACGTGGCACCTGTTTCCCACTGAATCAGAGAGATGAACGTGGGTAAAGAATGGGAGTGATTTAAAGAAAGAGTCCGGGCTAAAAGAAAACCAAGACAACCACTTGGTTCTTATCAGATCCCTGGCAAGCCCCATTTTTCTTGATATTTTTTTTCATTCCTTCACCCACCATAGGGCATTTAAGATGATCCAGAAGATAAATGGACATCAGTGGGAAGCCTTCTTTTTCTTTTTAATTTTTTCAATTTATTTATTTTCAGAAAAACAGTATCCAGTGCTCCATGCAATCCGTGCCCTCTATAATACCCACCACCTGGTACACCAACCTCCCACTCCCCCGCCACTTCAAACCCCTCAGATTGTTTTTCAGAGTCCATAGGCTCTCGTGATTCACCTCCCCTTCCAATTAACGCCAACTCCCTTCTCCTCTTTAACACCCCTTGTCCTCCATGATATTTGTTATGCTCCAAAAATAAGTGAAACCATACGGTAATTGACTCTCTCTGCTTGACTTATTTCACTCAGCATCATCTCTTCCAGTCCCTTCCATGTTGCTATAAAAGTTGGGTATTCATCCTTTCTGATGGAGGCATAATACTCCATAGTGTATATGGACCACATCTTCCTTATCCATTCGTCCATTGAAGGGCATCTTGGTTCTATCCATAGTTTGGCGACCGTGGCCATTGCTGCTATAAACATTGGGGTACAGATGGCCCTTCTTTTCATGACATCTATATCCTTGGGGTAAATACCCAAGAGTGCAATTACAGGGTCATAGGGAAGCTCTATTTTTTAATTTCTTGAGGAATCTCCACACTGTTCTCCAAAGAGGTTGCACCAACTTGCATTCCCACCAACAGTGTAAGAGGGTTTCTCCTTCTCCACATCCTCTCCAACACATGTAGTTTCCTGTTTTGTTAATTTTGGCCACTCTAACTGGTGTAAGGTGATATCCCAATGTGGTTTTAAATTGAATCTCCCTGATGGCTACTGATGATGAACATTTTTTCATGTGTCTGATAGCCATTTGTATGTCTTGATTGGAGAAGTGTCTGTTCACATCTTCTGCCCATTTTTTAATATGTTTGCCTGTTTTGTGTGTGTTGAGTTTGAGGAGTTCATTATAGATCCTGGATATCAACCTTTTGACTGTACTGTCATTTGCAAATATCTTCTCCCATTCCGTGGGTTGCCTCTTTGTTTTATTGAATGTTTCCTTTGCTGTGCAGAAGCTTTTCATTTTGATGAAGTCCCAAAAGTTTATTTTCACTTTTGTTTCCTTTGCCTTTGGAGACATAGCTTGAAAAACGGTGCTGTGGCTGATATCGAAGAGATTACTGCCCATGTTCTCCTCTAGGATTCTGATGGATTCCTGTCTCACATTGAGGTCTTTTATCCATTTTGAGTTTATCTTTGTGTACGGTGTAAGAGAATGGTCGAGTTTCATTCTTCTACATATAGCTGTCCAGTTTTCCCAGCACCATTTATTGAAGAGATTGTCTTTTTTCCACTGGATATTTTTTCCTTTTTTGTCGAAGATTAATTGACCATAGAGTTGAGGGTCCATATCTTGGCTCTCTACTCTGTTCCACTGGTCTATGTGTCTGTTTTTATTCCAGTATTATGCTATCTTGGTGACCACAGCTTTGTAATAAAGCTTAAAATCAGGTAACGTGATGCCCCCAGCTTTATTTTTGTTTTTCAACATTTCCTTAGCGATTCTAGGTCTCTTCTGATTCCATACAAAGTTTTGGATTATTTGCTCCAGCTCTTTGAAGAATACCGGTGGAATTTTGATCGGAATGGCATTAAAAGTACAGATTGCGCTATTTAAAAAAAAAAAATTCGAGGAGTCAAGATGGCGGAGAAGTAGCAGGCTGAGACTACTTCAGCTAGCCAGAGATCAGCTAGATAGCTTATCTAAAGATTGCAAACACCTGAAAATCCATCGGCAGATCGAAGAGAAGAAGAACAGCAATTCTGAAAACAGAAAAACAACCACTTTCTGAAAGGTAGGACCGGCGGAGAAGTGAATCCAAAGCAACGGGAAGATAGTCCACGGGGGGAGGGGCCGGCTCCCGGCAAGCGGCGGAGCAACCGCGCACAAAATCAGGACTTTTAAAAGTCTGTTCCGCTGAGGGACATCGCTCCAGAGGCTACCCGGGGCAAAGCCCACATGGGGTCAGTGTGGCCTCAGGTCCCGCAGGGTCACAGAAGGATCTGGGGTGTCTGAGTGTCGCAGAGCTTGCGGGTATTGGAATGGGAAAGTGGGCTACAGAGACAGAGCCGACAGTAAGCTCACAGCTCGGGGTGACCTTGAACCAGTCACAGGCTCAGTGAGCTCGGAGCGCGGCCAGAGGTCAGGCAGACGGGAGTAACTGGCTACTGTTCTCTGAGGGCGCACTGAGGAGTGCAGCACTGGGCTCTTGGCTCCTCTGGGCCAGAGACCAGGAGGCCGCCATTTGTATTCCCGTCCTCTGGAACTCTACGGAAAGCGCTCAGGGAACAAAAGCTCCTGAAAGCAAACCCGAGCGGATTACTCACCCCGGCCCTGGGTAAGGGCGGTGTAATTCCGCCTGGGGCAGACACTTGAGAATCACTACAACAGGCCCCTCCCCCAGAAGATCAACAAGAAATCCAGCCGAGACCAAGTTCACCTACCAAGGAGTGCGGTTTCAATACCAAGGAGAGCAGCAGAATTCCAGAGGAGGAGAAAGCCAAGCACAGAACTCATGGCTTTTTCCCTGTGATTTTTTTTAGTCTTGCAGTTAATTTAATTTTTTTTCCTTTTCATTTTTTGTTTTTTTCTTCTCGCCTTTGGGTAAAATTTTTTTTAACTGTTACCTTTTTCTTTTTTAACGATTTTTTCCTAGTTTATCTAATATATATATTTTTTCTTTTTTATATTTTTCTTAGGTGTTTTCTTTTTTTTTCTTTCTTTCTTCCTTTTTGAACCTTTTTTTATCCCCTTTCTCCACCCTCACGATTTTGGATCTCTTCTAATTTGGATAAAGCATATTTTCCTGGGGTTGTTGCCACATTTTTAGTATTTTACTTGCCCCTTCATATACTCTTATCTGGACAAAATGACAAGACGGAAAAATTCAACACAAAAAAAAGAACAAGAGGCAGTACCGAAGGCTAGGGACCTAATCAATAGAGACATTGGTAAAATGTCAGATCTAGAGTTCAGAATGACAATTCTCAAGGTTCTACCCGGGCTCGAAAAAGGCATGGAAGATATGAGAGAAACCCTATCGAGAGATATAAAAGCCCTTTCTGGAGAAATAAAAGAACTAAAATCTAACCAAGTTGAAATCAAAAAAGCTATTAATGATGTGCAATAAAAAATGGAGGCTCTAACTGCTAGGATAAATGAGGCAGAAGAAAGAATTAGTGATATAGAAGACCAAATGACAGAGAATAAAGAAGCTGAGCAAAAGAGGGACAAACAGCTACTGGACCACGAGGGGAGAATTCGAGAGATAAGTGACACCATAAGACGAAACAACATTAGAATAATTGGGATTCCAGAAGAACAAGAAAGAGAGAGGGGAGCAGAAGGTATACTGGAGAGAATTATTGGGGAGAATTTCCCCAATATGGCAAAGGGAACGAGCATCAAAATACAGGAGGTTCAGAGAACGCCCCTCAAAATCAATAAGAATAGGCCCACACCCCCTCACCTAATAGTAAAATTTACAAGTCTCAGTGACAAAGAGAAAATCCTGAAAGCAGCCCGGGAAAAGAAGTCTGTAACATACAATGGTAAAAATATTAGATTGGCAGCTGACTTATCCACAGAGACCTGGCAGGCCAGAAAGAGCTGGCATGATATTTTCAGAGCACTAAACGAGAAAAACATGCAGCCAAGAATACTATATCCAGCTAGGCTATCATTGAAAATAGAAGGAGAGATTAAAAGCTTCCAGGACAAACAACAACTGAAAGAATTTGCAAACACCAAACCAGCTCTACAGGAAATATTGAAAGGGGTCCTCTAAGCAAAGAGAGAGCCTACAAGTGGTAGATCAGAAAGGAACAGAGAACATATACAGCAACAGTCACCTTACAGGCAATACAATGGCCCTAAATTCATATCTCTCAATAGATATCCTGAATGTTAATGGGCTAAATGCCCCAATCAAAAGACACAGGCTATCAGAATGGATAAAAAAAACAAAACCCATCTATATGTTGCCTCCAAGAAACTCATTTTAATCCCGAAGGCACCTCCAGATTTAAAGTGAGGGGGTGGAAAAGAATTTACCATGCTAATGGACATCAGAAGAAAGCAGGAGTGGCAATCCTTATATCAGATCAATTAGATTTTAAGCCAAAGACTATAATAAGAGATGAGGAAGGACACTATATCATACTCAAAGGGTCTGTCCAACAAGAAAATCTAACAATTTTAAATAACTATGCCCCCAACGTGGGAGCAGCCAACTATATAAACCAATTAATAACAAAATCAAAGAAACACATCAACAATAATACAATAATAGTAGGGGACTTTAACACTCCCCTCACTGAAATGGACAGATCATCTAAGAAAAAGATCAGCAAGGAAATAAAGGCCTTAAACGACACACTGGACCAGATGGACAACACAGATATATTCAGAACATTTCATCCCAAAGCAACAGGGATACACATCTTCTCTAGTGCACATGGAACATTCTCCAGAATAGATCACATCCTCGTTCCTAAATCAGGACTCAACCGGTATCAAAAGATTGGGATCATTCCCTGCATATTTTCAGACCACAATGCTCTAAAGCTAGAACTCAACCACAAAAGGAAGTTTGGAAAGAACCCAAATACATGGAGACTAAAGAGTATCCTTCTAAAGAATGAATGGGTCAACCGGGAAATTAAAGAAGAATTGAAAAAAATCATGGAAACAAATGAAAATGAAGATACAACGGTTCAAAATCTGTGGGACACAACAAAGGCAGTCCTGAGAGGAAAATATATAGCGGTACAAGCCTTTCTCAAGAAACAAGAAAGGTCTCAGGTACACAACCTAACCCTACACCTAAAGGAGCTGGTAAAAGAACAAGAAAGAAACCCTAAGCCTAGCAGGAGAAGAGAAATCATAAAGATCAGAGCAGAAATCAATGAAATAGAAACCTAAAAGTCAATAGAACAAATCAACGAAACTAGGAGCTGGTTCTTTGAAAGAATTAATAAAATTGATAAACCCCTGGCCTGACTTATCAAAAAGAAAAGAGAAAGGACCCAAATAAATAAAATCATGAATGAAAGAGGAGAGATCCCAACTAACACCAAAGAAATGCAAAATATTATAAGAACATACTATGAGCAACTCTACGCCAACAAATTTGACAATCTGGAAGAAATGGATGCATTCCTGGAAACATATAAACTACCACAACTGAACCAGGAAGAAATAGAAAGCCTGAACAGACCCATAACCAGTAAGGAGATTGAAACAGTCATTAAAAATCTCCAAACAAACAAAAGCCCAGGGCCAGACGGCTTCCCGGGGAAATTCTACCAAACATTTAAAGAAGAACTAATTCCTATTCTCCTGAAACTGTTCCAAAAAATAGAAATGGAAGGAAAACTTCCAAACTCATTTTATGAGGCCAGCATCACCTTGATCCCAAAACCAGACAAGGATCCCACCAAAAAAGAGAGCTATAGACCGATATCCTTGATGAACACAGATGCGAAAATACTCAACAAAATACTAGCCAATAGGATTCAACAGTACATTAAAAAGATTATTCACCATGACTAAGTGGGATTTATTCCAGGGCTGCAAGGTTGGTTCAACATCCGCAAATCAGTCAATGTGATACAACACATCAATAAAAGAAAGAACAAGAACCATATGATACTCTCAATAGATGCTGAAAAAGCATTTGACAAAGTACAGCATCCCTTCCTGATCAAAACTCTTCAAAGTGAAGGGATAGAGAACAAATACCTCAATATCATCAAAGCCATCTATGAAAAACCCACCGCAAATATCATTCTCAATGGAGAAAAACTGAAAGCTTTTCCGCTAAGGTCAGGAACACGGCAGGGATGTCCATTATCACCACTGCTATTCAATATAGTACTAGAGGTCCTAGCCTCAGCAATCAGACAACAAAAGGAAATTAAGGCATCCAAATTGGCAAAGAAGAAGTCAAATTATCACTCTTCGCAGATGATATGATACTATATGTGGAAAACCCAAAAGACTCCACTCCAAAACTGCTAGAACTTATACAGGAATTCAGTAAAGTGTCAGGATATAAAATCAATGCACAGAAATCAGTTGCATTTCTCTACACCAAGAGCAAGACAGAAGAAAGAGAAATTCAGGAGTCAATCCCATTTACAATTGCATCCAAAACCATAAGATACCTAGGAATAAACCTAACCAAAGAGACACAGAATCTATACTCAGAAAACTATAAAGTACTCATGAAAGAAATTGAGGAAGACACAAAGAAATGGAAAAATGTTCCATGCTCCTGGATTGGAAGAACAAATATTGTGAAAATGTCTATGCTACCTAAAGCAATCTACACATTTAATGCAATTCCTATCAAAGTACCATCCATCTTTTTCAAAGAAATGGAACAAATAATGCTAAAATTTATAGGGAACCAGAAAAGACCTCGAATGGCCAAAGGGATATTGAAAAAGAAAGCCAACGTTGGTGGCATCACAATTCCGGACTTCAAGCTCTATTACAAAGCTTTCATCATCAAGACAGCATGGTACTGGCACAAAAACAGACACATAGATCAATGGAAGACAATAGAGAGCCCAGAAATAGACCCTCTGCTCTATGGCCAACTAATCTTCGACAAAGCAGGAAAGAATGTCCAAAGGAAAAAAGACAGCCTCTTCAATAAATGGTGCTGGGAAAACTGGACAGCCACATGCAGAAAAATGAAATTGGACCATTTCCTTACACCACACACAAAATTAGACTCAAAATGGATGAAGGACTTCAATGTGTGAAAGGAATCCATCAAAATCCTTGAGGAGAACACAGGCAGCAACCTCTTCGACCTCTGCCGCAGCAACATCTTCCTAGGAACAACGCAAAAGGCAAGGGAAGCAAGGGCAAAAATGAACTATTGGGATTTCATCAAGATCAAAAGCTTTTGCACAGCAAAGGAAACAGTTAACAAAATCAAAAGACAACTGACAAAATGGGAGAAGATATTTGCAAACGACATATCAGATAAAGGACTAGTGTCCAGAATCTATAAAGAACTTAGCAAACTCAACACCCAAAGAACAAATAATCCAATCAAGAAATGGGCAGAGGACATGAACAGACATTTCTGCAAAGAAGACATCCAGATGGCCAACAGACACATGAAAAAGTGCTCCATATCACTCGGCATCAGGGAAATACAAATCAAAACCACAATGCAATATCACCTCACATCAGTCAGAATGGCTAAAATCAACAAGTCATGCAATGACAGATGCTGGCGAGGATGCGGAGAAAGGGGAACCCTCCTACACTGTTGGTGGGAATGCAAGCTGGTGCAGCCACTCTGGAAAACAGCATGGAGGTTCCTCAAAATGTTGAAAATAGAACTGCCCTATGACCCAGCAATTGCACTATTGGGTATTTACCCTAAAGATACAAACGTAGTGATCCAAAGGGGCACGTGCACCCGAATGTTTATAGCAGCAATGTCCACAATAGCCAAACTATGGAAAGAACCTAGATGTCCATCAACAGATGAATGGATCATGAAGATGTGGTATATATACACAATGGAATACTATGCAGCCATCAAAAGAAATGAAATCTTGCCATTTGCGACAACATGGATGGAAATAGAGCGTATCATGCTTAGCGAAATAAGTCAAGCAGAGAAAGACAACTATCATATGATCTCCCTGATATGAGGAAGTGGTGATGCAACATGGGGGCTTAAGTGGGTAGGAGAAGAATCAATGAAACAAGATGGGATTCGGAGGGAGACAAACCATAAGTGACTCTTAATCTCACAAAACAAACTGAGGGTTGCTGGGGGGAGGGGGTTTGGGAGAAGGGGGTGGTATTATGGACATTGGGGAGGGTATGTGCTTTGGTGAGTGCTGTGAAGTGTGTAAACCTGGTGATTCACAGACCTGTACCCCTGGGGATAAAAATATATGTTTATATAAAATTAAATTTAAAAATTAAAAAAAAAGTACTGATTGCTCTAGGCAGTATAGACATTTTAACAATGTTTATTCTTCCGATCCAAGAGCATGAAATGGTCTTCCATCTTTTGTGTCTTCTTCAATTTCTTTCATGAGTGTTCTGTAGTTCCTCGAGTACAGATCCTGTACCTCTTTGGTTAGGTTTATTCCCAGGTATCTTATGGTTCTTGGTGCTATGGTAAATGGAATCGATTCTCTAATTTCCCTTTCTGTATTTTCATTGTTAGTGTATAAGAAAGCCACTGATCTCTGCACATTGACTTTGTATCCTGCCACGTTGCTGAACTGCTGTATGAGTTCTAGTAGTTTGGGGATGGAGTCTTTTGGGTTTTCCATATAAAGAATCATGTCATCTGCGAAGAGAGAGAGTTTGACTTCTTCATTACCAATTTAGATACCTTTATTTCTCTTTGTTGTCTGATTGCTGTTGCCAGGACTTCTAATACTATGTTGAAGAAGAGTGGTGAAAGTGGGCATCCTTGTCTTGTTCCTGATCTCAACGGGAAGGATGGAAGCTTTTTCCCATTGAGGATGATATTTGCTGTGGGTCTTTCATACATAGATTTGATGAAGTTCAGGAATTTTCCCTCTATCCCTATACTTTGAAGCGTTTTAATCAGGAACGGATGCTGGATATTGTCAAATGCTTTTTCTGCATCAATTGAGAGGGCCATGTGGTTCTTCTTTCTTCTCATATTAATTTGTTGTATCACATTGATTGATTTGCGAATGTTGAACCATCCTTGTAGCCCAGGGATGAATCCCACCTGATCATGGTGGATAAACTTTTTAATGTGCTGTTGCATCCTGTTCGCTAGGATCTTGTTGAGAATCTTAGCATCCATATTCATCAGTGATATTGGTCTAAAATTCTCCTTTTTGGTAGGGTCTTTGCCTGGTTTTGGATCAGCGTAATGCTGGCTTCATAGAAAGAGTCTGGAAGTTTTCCTTCTCCTTTAGTTTTTTGAAACAGCTTCAGGAGAATAGGTGTTATTTCTTCTTTGAAGGTTTGGTAGAAATCCCCAGGGAATCCGTCAGGTCCTGGGCTCTTGTTTTTTGGGAGGTTTTTGATCACCACTTCAATCTTGTTACTAGATATCGGTCTATTCAGGTTGTTGATTCCTTCCTGGTTCAATTTTTTAGTTTATATTTTTCCAGACATGCATCCATTTCATCTAGGTTGCTAAGTTTATTGGCATATAACTGTTGATAATAACTTCTGATGATTGTTCCTACTTCCTTGGTGTTCGTTGTGATCTCTCCCTTTTCATTCATAATTTTATGAATTTGGGCTTTCTCTCTTTTCTTTTGGATTAGTGTGGCCAATGGTTAATCAATCTTATTGATTCTTTCAAAAAACCAGCTTTTAGTTTCATTGATACGTTCTACTGTATCTCTGGTTTCTACCTCATTGACCTCAGCTCTAATCTTGATGATTTCCCTTCTTATGTGTGGAGTTGGTTTGATTTGTTGTTGATTCTCCAGTTATTTAAGGTGTAGAGACAGCTGGTGTGTTCTGGATTTTTCAATTTTTTTGAGGGAGGCTTGGATGGCTATGTATTTTCCCCATAGGACCGCCTTTGCTGTATCCCATAGGTTTTGGACCGAAGTGTCTTCATTCTCATTGGTTTCCATGAATTGTTTCAGTTATTCTTTGATCTCCTGGTTGATCCAAGCATTCTTAAGCAAGGTGTCTTTAGCTTCCAGGTGTTTGAGTTCCTTCTGAACTTTTCCTTGTGATTGAGCTCCAGTTTCAAACATTTTGATCTGAGAATATGCAGGGGATAATCTCAGTCTTTTGGTATCGGTTGAGTCCTGATTTGTGACGCAGTATGTGGTCTATTCTGGAAAAGGTTCCGTGTGCACTTAAAAAGAATGAGTATTCTGTTGTTTTAGGGTGGAATGTTCTGTATATATCTATGAGGTCCATCTGGTCCAATGTGTCATTCAATGCTCTTGTTTTTTTATTGATTTTCTGCTTCGATTATCTGTCTAATTCTGAGAGAGGCGTCTTAAGATCTCCTACGATTAGTGTATTCATATCAATATGACTCTTTATCTTGGTTAACAGTTTTCTTATGTAATTGGCTGCTCCCATATTGGGGGCATAGATATTTACAATTGTTAGATCATCTTGGTGCATAGTCCCATTAAGGATTATGTAGTGTCCTTCTGGATCTCTGACTACAGTCTTTAGTTTGAAGTCTAATTTATCTGATATGAGAATCGCTACCCCAGCCTTCTTTTGAGGCCCATTGGCATGAAAGATGCTTCTCCATCCCTTCACTTTCAGTCTGCGTGTATCTTTAAGTTCAAAATGGGTCTTTTGTAGACAACATATGGATGTGTCCTGTCGTTTTATCTAATCTGCAACCCTGTGCCATTTTATGGGTGCATTTAGGCCATTCACATTGAGAGTGATTATTGATAGCTACGTTTTTATTGACATCGAGTTACCTTTGAAGTCTTTCTTTCTGTAGACTGTCTCTATATTTCTGTTCAATGCTATTCTTGGGATTTTTCCTCTTTTATAAAACCACCCCCTTAATATTTCCTGCAGTGTCGGCTTGGTGGTTGCATAGTCTTTTAAGCCTTGTTGGTCTTGAAAACTCTTTATCTCTCCATCCATTTTGAATGTCAGTCTTGCTGGATAAAGTATTCTTGGCTGCATGTTCTTTTCATTTAGTGCCCTGAATATATCTTGCCAGTCTCTTCTGGCTTGCCAGGTCTCTGTGGACAGGTCTGACGTTATTCTGATGGGCTTCCCTCTGTAAGTAAGGAGGCTCTTTGCCCTGGCGGCTTTCAAGAGATTATACCTACAATTATAATTCCTCAATTTGTCTATCAGGTGTCGTGATGTTTTTTTGAAATGTATAATCTTGGGTGGAGACCGTTCAGCCTCTAGTACATGATCGCTGGTTCCATTCGTGAGATTGGGAAAATTTTCATGAAGGACTTATTCCACTACATCTTCTAGACTTCTTTTTCTCCTCCCCTTTAGGGATTCCAATAATTCTGACATTGGAACGCTTCATGGCATCATTTATTTCGCTGATTCTGTTTTCGTGGTTTCTAAGCTGTTTGTTCCAGGCTTCCTCCTGATCCTTTCTCTCTATATGTTTGTCTTCCAGATCACTAATTCTATCTTCTGTCCCAGTTACCCTAGCTTTGAGAGAGTTTAATTAGATTGGAACTCACTGAGAGCATTGTGAACTTCCTCCCCGGTAGCTTTAAGCTCCACCCTAACATTGTGAACATCCTGTCTGGTCGCTTTCAGTTCGGCCCTAATCAATTCTGTTTGGTCATCCATGGCTTTCTCCAACCTAGCTATTGCCTGGATAATTGTTAGCCTGAATTCTCTTTCCGACATATTGTCTATGTTGATAGCCATTAGCTCTGTTGCAGAAGGCCCATCCTCTGTATTTTTCTTCTGTTGGGCATTCCTCCTCCTAGTCATTTTGGTAGGAGATGACTGAACAGATGTAGCTGGATGTATCAACTGTGGTGCAGTCAAGCTGTACCCTGGAACACTTCTGAGCAATCAGGATTCCCAAACGAGAGACAAAAGAAAAGAAAAAGAAACAAAAGAAAAGAAGAAAAAAAAGAGAGAGAGAGACAGGAAAGAAAGGGAGGATGAAAAAGAAGGTTCAGCCCAGATGGGCCCCAAGGTAAGATTTATGAAGTAGACAAACAGAAAGAGATAAAAAGAGTGATACAAGTAAATGACAAGAGAAAAAAATATATATATGTAAATAAAGAAAGAACCTCATCGAAAAGAACCCCAAGTGTAAAATTTATATGCTATCAGGACAAACACAAAAAACACAGAATCACTGGTGGAAGAAAATGGGAGAGTTTTTATAAATTCTCAGTGTGTGAGAGAAAGGTTGTTTTGATTCTTCCTGGATGTATCATTTTTTTAATAACTTGATTTATTTATTTTCAGAAAAACAGTATTCATTATTTTTTCACCACACCCAGGGCTCCATGCAATCCGTGCCCTCCATAAGACCCACCACCTGGTACCCCAACCTCCCACCCCCTGCCACTTCAAACCCCTCAGATTGTTTTTCAGAGTCCATAGTCTCTCTTGGTTCCCGTTGAGATCAGGAACAAGACAAGGATGCCCACTTTCACCACTCTTCTTCAACATAGTATTAGAAGTCCTAGCAACAGCAATCAGACAACAAAGAGAAATAAAAGGTATCCAAATTGGCAGTGAAGAAGTCAAACTCTCTCTCTTCGCAGATGACATGATTCTTTATATGGAAAACCCAAAAGACTCCACCCCCAAACCCTATAACTCAAACAGCAATTCAGCAACGTGGCAGGATACAAAGTCAATGTGCAGAGATCAGTGGCTTTCTTATACACTAACAATGAAAATACAGAAAGGGAAATTAGAGAATTGATTCCATTTACTATAGCACCAGAACCATAAGATACCTGGGAATAAACCTAACCAAAGAGGTAAAGGATCTGTACTCGAGGAACTACAGAACACTCATGAAAGAAATTGAAGAAGACACAAAAAGATGGAAGACCATTCCATGCTCTTGGATCGGAAGAATAAACATTGTTAAAATGTCTATACTGCCTAGAGCAATCTGTACTTTTAATGCCATTCCAATCAAAATTCCACCGGTATTCTTCAAAGAGCTGGAGCAAATAATCCAAAACTTTGTATGGAATCAGAAGAGACCGAATTGCTAAGGAAATGTTGAAAAACAAAATAAAGCTAGATGTATCTTGATATCTTTGTTAAAGGACTCAACTTTCCTAAGATAAAGGGGATTAAAAATAGGTTTATCTGTAGGGGTAGTATTGATTGGGGAAAGGGGATTACTTTGAAGTTTAACTCTATAAGAATATTAGAGGATAAAAATAAAAAGGAATAAACTAGACTAAACCAAACTAAAATTTAAAAAAAGGAATTCAAAAAAAATGAAAAAGAAAAACATAGGTGTATGTATCAAAAAGTTCAGGTTAGAAAGGTATTATGGAATTTGATGTACTATACAACTCGCTGTGATGGTAAATAGGTTAAAAAAATTACCTATGTGTAAAAAAAAAAAAAAAAAAAAGAAAGAAAGAAAAAGAAAATGAACCACAATAGTGGGAACGAGTGAACAATACAAGTTTTCCTATGAAGTAGTGGTTGTTCTCTTGTAGTCCTTTTCTCTCTCTCTCTCTCTCTCTCTCTTTTTTTTTTTTTCTTTCTTGGTTTGTTTTCTGGGGGAGGGGCCTGCACGTGGGTTGTCAGTCAATGATGTTTCCTGAGTTAAGTCCTCCCGCCCCCCTCAAGGGGGTGGGCTCTGAGGAAACTGGTTTTTTTTTCAGGCTTTTGTTCTCTCTCGGTTTTTATGCTTGTTCACTTTTTTTTTTCTCTCACCTTGACTGCCTTTGATGGTTTTTGTAGTTTTAGAGGAAAACAAACTGCGCCCTGATCTCACTCTCAGAGAGAAGCCTCAGTCTGGGTGCAGAGCCTAAATAAGTTCCCCCTTGGCCGCTGGCAGAGCAGGTTCCAAGTTGCAAACCCTGGGGGCGCAGGATCTTTTGCTTGTACCCAAAGCCAAGGCAGTGGCAGCTGTCTGGGAGCTCCCGACCGCCAGAGAGGTTCCAAGCAGCAATCGCACACTGCGGTTTTGCCGCTGGCCCGGGCTGGGAGTGCCCGGCTTGCGCGCACCTCTTTCAGAGGTGGCTATGGGTTGGGCGCGCATCTTGGGCACTGAGAACGGGGCGCTGGTTCCTAAGCACCAGGCTGGGATTTTGCGCACCTCTGTCAGGGGAGAGTTTGGGGCACACGGTTTAGGCTTTGAAACAATGGCATGGGCCAAAGAGCGCCATCCAGGCCTTTGTAACTCAGGGGAGCATGAGGGACGTGTGCGTGTATCTCAAGCTTTGTGGTAGGGCTCCCGCATTCTGCCAATGGCAGCGTGGCTCCCATCCCCTCAAAGGAACTAGAACCCAGGCATTCTTGGGCATACTAGCGGCTTAGGGACCAAGAGCTGGTTTCTCTGCCGCACTCTCTCTGCCTCAGCGCCGGGGAGGCTGTCCTGGGACCGGGGACTTAAGCCCCTGTCCCTAGCCGCCCCGATTCCCACGATTTCCCCCCTGGATCCTTTGCTCTTTTGGAGTGCTTTCAACCAGTCTCCAAGTTAATGCTGGTCCCCAGACGCAGGGCACTCTCGCTCGTATTGGGGTATTACTTTCCAACCGGTCGCCTCTGGTGGCTCCCTAGTGGGAAGCCTTCTAAAACAGTAAAAACAAAACAAAAAACTTGTTTACCAGTGGTGTCTAACCTGTCAGGTCCATAATCCCGAACAACTTTTTGTCTCCAGAGGTTTCAGACCTCCTTCCTGTGGACCCTGCAGCTGGGTTCATTCCACTGCCACTTAGTAGGGTTTGTCATATACCCTTGTTGTTGTTTCTGTATATTCTGGATCAGTTAAAGCCTTTCCCTGCCATGGGGCTGAAGATTGATTGCACTGTGACAAAGACCCTGTTAAAAATGGGTTCCTCCCATGGGGCATACTTTCTGTGATCAGTGACCAGGGCACATATTTCACTGGGCAAATCACAGGAGCCTTTAGGTAATCCTTGCAGACTTCACTGAATTGTTTCAGTGTACAACCTTTACTGATCTGCTGTGTTGCATGCTGGTCTATCCAACTACCATAAGCCTGCGATGTCCAGTGCTCAAGCCTGTCATCAACAGGCTTTGGAAGACTTCCTAGGTCACAGTTTAAAGGATCCTATCCATCCCAGTTTACAGCCTGATGATTAAGTATTTGAGACACATCATGAGAGGAAGATAGCCCTTGAAAGCCAGTAAAAGTGGGACCTTACTAAGTCTCCTTCTGTAAAACTCAAAAGTATTGAGCCTCAGGTGCACATCCCACAGTTACAGAAGGCTCAACCTGACACCTGGTCCTGCACAGACACTTGATATTTCTGAATCTACTTGGAAGAAAGTGAATAGCTGACCGTGCTCACCCAAGGCAATGGATCAAGACTCCAAGCTTTGACGAAACATGCAACCCTTTACCCCTCTTCTCTTTTCCTTTACTCTGGCAATGGCCTGAGAAGATAACACCCTCATCTGTATCGCCCAAGTCATTACTACGGCAGTATCCTCTGGAATTTAGAGCAACCTTTTATGTCAGGCTACCAGAAAATTCAACCCTGGTCTGAAAATTACTCAAGCTAAATAAGACATCTCATTGGTTAATTACCCTACATTTATGTTCTGAGATAGAAGGGAACTACCAGGAAAAAGTGTGTTCCAAGATTCTTGCCTTTGGTTGGCCTTAGTTCCCTGGTTAGGGGTAAACATAGATGGAGGATGATCAAGATATTTTCCTTCATTCTTGAAATTGCAGAACCCCTTGCCAAAGCAATGTCTGCCCAACAAGAATCCTTACACTCTGGCCAAAGGAGTTCTTGAAAATAAGATAGCCCTTGGTTATCTCTTAGCTGAGCAAAGCTGGGTATGTGCTGTAGACAACAGCATGTGCTATACCCCGATGAACAGTTCTGGGGGAAGTTAAAGCCCAATAACATCAGATTACTGAGGAAGCCATGTGGCTTAAAAGAGTGACTCCTTCGGCAGGGTCTTTCTTACTCATTTGTTTTTAATTGCGTTGAGTCTTGGAGAACATAGCCTCAAATTGCACTCTAAACATTGGGAATTATCTTGTTTATCGTAATCAGTATAATCTGTGTGATACCTTATGTTTTCTCAAAAGCTCTAAAGCAAATGCAGAGATACTAACCTGCATACTAATGATCTTTCTACAACTGGAACATGGGGGGGGGGAATGAAGAGCATGACCAACTTAAAAATTGTAAGAAAGAAGTGGTGACCTGTGAATATCACAAAGGTCAAGAACTGTGAATACTTCACTGAGGAGCAACAAGTCCTGTGAGCACTTCAGAGCAGTTGCTGAGAGTGACGTTAATGCCTTCAATTTAGAGCCCATCTCTCAGGTAAGCTGAGAGTCTGATGAAAAGGTGGGGTTGTTGAAAAGGAAAATCACAGGCTCAAAATGCCCTCACATGGCTTAAGGCCCTAAGCTGGTAAGCCAAGACTCAATACCAACGCAACTGCTGTTTCAACATCCAGAACTATATAACTTTTAGCCAGCGCAGGTGGGAATTTCCTGGTCAGCACTAGGAAGTCTACTAACTGACCTCCTCTGTTCCCCTTAGGAGGGTGATCTTGCCTAAAACAATGAATTCTTAGCTGATAATGCTTTATTTTCTCCCTTGCTGTCTTATTTTTAAGGTTTATTTATTTATTTTGGGGGGTTTCAAAGGGAGAGGGAGAGTGAAACACAAACAGGCTCTGTGCTGAGCACAGATCCCTGCGCAGGGCTAAATCCCAAGATCCTGAGATCAGGACCTGAGCCAAAGCCAAGAGTCTGATACTTCTCTGACTGCACCACCCATGCACTACATCTCACATGTTATCTTGAAAGTCTTTTTTTTTTTTTTTTTCTCTTGTGGCCATTTGGAGCAACCCTCTATCCACTGGATAGGATACTACCCGCGTGATTAGTAGATCAATTAAGACAGCACATTAGGTCTTAAGACTTACTGTGCTGCATTTGTCTTATTTCACGGATTCTTATTTTGTGCATTTACCTTTGCTTACCTTTTATTTGCCATAAACATTTACCTTTGTTTTCACCTGGACTGTGATGAAGATCCCATGAAATGATGTCAGTGAAAATGCTTGCTGTGGAAAACATAACAAGGGTGAATTTATTCATATACTTATGTTAATATACATCTTATCCTAAAAGTAACACAAGTATGATCACAGAGTCAGCCGCAAGGTTTCGGTTCTACCGCTAACAGAAAAGCATAAATTTGATATAACCACTGGGCTAAGTGTGCTGTTAAATTCTGATTTTTCTAGTGATCAGAGAAAAGTAAAATGGAGAGTCAAGTTCCCGGTGAGCATTATGGTAAGGGAGAAGTTCTTGTTTATGACATATTTCACTTGACACTTTTTTCTGAAATGTGTATCTCCCAAGGTCTTCTCATACAACATAGCTAACGAGGGCATTTCTGTTCATGCCATTCTACAGTGGACATCTAGTGCTGGTTCTTGGGAGCTTTTTGTTCTTTTAGTTTTCGAGAAAAGATTGTTCATATGTACGTACACTATCTATGAAAGCCCAGAACAGTGAGTGATTCTGAAGAGAAAGAGCACCTAGATACATATACACATTTTATTATGCAAACTATTACCTTAATGTCTGTATATCAATCAACACATGATGTTAAGAGATTTTTATTTATCTTTTTTACAGTTTTTATTTTCATTCCAGTTAGTTAACTTACAGTATTATATTATTTTCAGGTGCACAGTATGATGAATAAAGTCACTGTATGGAAAAGAAGGAGACATTGAAAACACTTTAAATTTAGCTTTTTAGGCTATTTTAACTATTAACATAATTATGCTAACATTTTCTTTCTTTGGGACTTACCCACGTCCCTATACCTCAAACCCACTTCTTCCAGAGCACACTTGCCGCCAGCCCCAATGCAGAAATTCTCTTAGGGCTGTCTCCCACTGATTAGGTCCAGGGCGGGCCAGTGATGTCAGAGCAGTCAGGTAACCACGGGCAGGAGTATGGTGGTAAGGAGGGCCTGCATGGGGGACGCGACAGTGGCAAGGTGTGAAGCAGCAGCGGGGAGGGGTGGCAGAAACCAGAGGGGTTGCAGTGAGGCAGCAGGGGCAAGAGGGTGAGGCAGCTGGGTGGGCCGGTTGGCAGTGGCTGTGGGTAAAGGGGTGGGGAAGTGGGGAGGCCAACACTAATCCAGAGGCCCGAGGTGGGAGGCACCTGGGCCTCAAAGGGGCCAGGGAATGAGGAGGCAAAAGGGAGGCATGGCAGGTGAGGCAAGGATTTGGCAGGGGCAGCTAGGCAGTAGCAGCAGCGGACGAGAGGCAGGAACAGTGGGGTGGGAGCCCTTGAAAATGGGGTAGGGCAGCAGGGCAGCACTTGGTGGGGGGGAGTGAAGTTAGACAGTAGCTTGCAGTGAGGAGAGGGGACCAGTGAGGGGGATGGAAGTGAGGCCACGCCTGGTGTGGTGGGCATGACAACAGGGCATGTGAAGGCGGTTGGGCTGTGAAGCCAGCAGCAACAGCAGCATCTGGACCTGGGGCAGCAGCAGATTGGCAATGAGATGACGGTAAGGGTCACAGGGGCAGTGGGGGGAGGTGGCGCAGCGGGCCCAGGTAGCAGTGGAGGGTGGGCGCAGCAGGGCATCAGCAAGGCGGTGGGCAGCCGGGAGCAATGTCACTGGGTCTCAGTCACTGAGGAGTTGGGGAGGTGCAGTGGGGGTGGCAGTGGCATTGGCGGGGCACAATGGGTCAGCAGCAGAGTGTGTGTGGGGGGCGAAGCAGGACAGTATTGGGAGTGGAGGTTAATTGTGGGTGGTGGGCAGGACCATTGGGGCTGCAGTCTCATGGTAATGGGGCAAGGCAGCGGAAGCAGGGCAACCAAAGATGTGGTTGTGGCCTTGGAAACACTGGCAGCAGTACCAGGCCAGCAGGTGGGGGGGCGGGGATGGGGGGTGGGGGCAGGTTGGCAAGAAGGGGCAACGTGGGTAGTAGCTTGGGGAGGGCTTCAGCGGTGCTGGGGGGCATGTGCAGCGGGACAGTAGGTCGCTGGGGCGAGGTAGCTGTGGTAGGCTGCGCATGGCAGCAGGAATGAAAGGTAAATCAGTGGGGCAATGGGACAGTAATGGCATGGGGCATAGGTGGGGCAGTGAGGCTGCACAGGCGGGAGGAGGTGGCAGCCAGGTGATAACCCTATGGTGGGGGGGCGGGACCAATGGGGGGGGAGCAGGGGTCACGGGAACCAGGTGAGTGGACAACTAGGCGGTAGTGGCACAGGGAGCTGTGGTGGGCCCATGGTGTGGGGGGGAGCTGTGTGACAGCCAAATGGGGTAGAAGAGCAGCACCTGTGGGGGGGGGGTAGGGGGTGGAATCTAGGCAGCACCAACTGGGAGTGCGGGTGGAACCAGTCCGGAGGAGGCAGCAGCAGTGAGGCAGGCATGGTGGGCTGGCCCATAGTGCAGGTCAAGGGGGCGAGGCAGCGAAGCACAGTAGAGGCCAGCGGCACAGGGCTGCAGGAGAGCGGAAGGCCACTGAGGTAAGGGGAGCAGTTAGAGGGGCACAGCAGGGTGGCAGGGGTGCATGTGGGCGGTAGCAGTGTGGTGGAAGGACGGGGAGGGGGGGCAGATATTCAGGGCCGTAGTAGGGTGGTGATGCGCCTGGCAGCGCGGAAGCAATGGAGTCTGGGGAAGGGGGTAGCCCTTGGGCAGTAGCGGCCTGGGCGGGGAGGCGGGACCAGCCCGGTGTCAGCGGGGCGTCAGCATCACGGTGTGGTGGGCGGGGCTGCATGAGCCTGAGGAGTTGGCAGCCTGGTGATAACGCTGAGGTAGGAAGACGGAATCGTTGGGGAGGGAGCAGGGGTCACAAGAGGCGAGGACGGGGGCAGGCAGTAGTGGCACGGGAGGGGTGGCAGGCTGTGGCGTGGGAGCTGCATGGCACCCGAGTGGGGTAGCCATGTGGCACCTGTGGGGGGGTTGGGTGGAATCTAGGCGGCAGCAGAGGGGCTAGGGGGTGGGACCAGCCCCAGGCAGCAGTGTAGCAACAGTTAGGAGGGCGTGGTGGGCGGGCCCATAGTGCACGTCAAGGGGGCGGGGCAGCAAAGCACAGCCGGGGCTGGGGGCACAGGGAGCCGTGGAGCGGTGGCAGCTGAGGTAAGGAGGGCGGTTCGAGGGGCACAGCAGGGTGGCAGGGGTGTATATGCGGGGGACAACAATGTGGTAGAAGCCCTGGGGGGCGACGTTCAGGGCGGAAGTAGCTTGGTAACGCGCCTGGCAGTGGGGAGCAAGGGAGTGGGGGGAGGGGAAGCAGTTAGACGGTAGTGAAGTGTGGGGGGAGGTGGGACCAGCAGGGTGTCCGTGGGTGTCCACGTGTTTGTGTGGTGGGTGTGGCAGCAGAGGCCCAAGGAGTTGGCTGCCACGTGATCATACTCAGGTAGGGAGACTGGACCACGGGGTTAGGCAGCAAGGGTCACTAGAGGCAGGGGAGGGAACACCCAGGCAGTAGTGGCCCAGGAAGAGGTGGCGGGCCTGGGTGGGAGCTGTGTGACACCCGAGCGGGGCAGCTGTGCGGCACCTTTGGAGGATGGGTTGGAATCTAGGTGGCAGCACGGGGAGTGAGGGGGTGGGAGCAGCCCCAGGCAGCAGTGCAGGAACACTAGGTGGGCATGGTGGGCCATCCCATAGTGCGTGTCAAGAGGGCGGGGCAGTGAAGCGCAGCAGAGGCTGGGGGCATAGAGCAACAGTGGAGCGGCAGCAGCGGTGGTAAAGGGGGGTCATGTGGGGGGGTACAGCAGGGTGGCAGGGGGTGCATGTGGGGGGCAGCAAGGTGGTAGCAGCGTGGGGGGGCAGGGGGTGGGCGTGCGAAGTGAGAACTGGCCTGGCAGCGGGGAAGCAACTGAGCAGGAGGAGGGGGAAGCAGCTAGGTGGTAGTGGCAGGTGGCGAGGAGGGACCAGTCTGGCACCAGTGGGGTGTCATTGTCATGGTGTAGTGGGCGAGGCTGCTGGGCTCCATGGGAGCGAGGAGGTGGCAAAGAGGTTATAACACTCGAGGGAGTAGGGCCAGCGGGAGGGAGGGGGTGTCACCAGGCAGCAGTGGTACAGGGAGGGGTAGCTTCCTGAGGTAAGGGGAAGCTGCATGACACCCAAGTGGGGCAGCAGTGTGCCACCTGTGGGGGGTGAGTGGAACTTAGGTGGCAGTATGGGGGAGAGGGGGTGGGACCAGCCCCAAGGCAGGGGCTCAGCAAGAGCTTGGCCAGTTGGTGGGCAGGCACATAGTGCAGGTCAACAGGGCAGGGCAGCAAAGCACAGCAGAGGGCTGGGGCACATGGCCGCAGCAGAGCGGCAGCAGTGGTGTTAAGGGGGCGGTGTTGGGAGGCACAGCAGGGTGGCACGGTGCATGTGAGGGTGCACAAAACTGGTAGTAGCACGGGCTGGAGAGCAGAAGAGCTTGGCAGCAGCAGTGCAGCAATGCCTATGGCAGTGGGAAGTCAACAGAGTGAAGGGGAAGGGGAAGCAGCTAGGCAGTAGTGATGTGGGGTCCGGGGGACCAGCCAGGCATCATCGGGAGGCCAATGTCTTGGTGTGGTGGGCAGGGTAGCAGGGCTGCAGGGGCGCCAGGAGGTGGCAGAGAGGTGAAAATGCTCAGGTATGGGGGCGGGACCAGTGGGGAAGGGAGCTGGGGTCACCCTACGGGGGCGGGGTGGTGGTGGAGGGAGCAACAAGTCAGTAGTGGCACAGGCAGGGGTAGTGGCCCGTGGGTCGGGAGCTGCGTGCCATCCGAGTTGGTCAGCAGTGTGGCACCTGTAGGGTTTGGGTGGAATATAGGCTGCGGGGCAGGGTGGAGAGGGTGGGATCAGCCTTGAGGCAGCCTGGCAGCAACAGGTTGGCTGGCCTGCTGGGCCTGCTCATAATGCATGCCAAGGAGGCAGGGCAGTGAAGCACAGCAGATGCGGGGGGCACAGGACAGAGGAAGGGGGCAGGAAGGGGGCCTGTGTGGGGCACAGCAGTGTGGCAGGGGTGCATTTTTGGAGGCAGCAAGCTGGTAGCAGCGCGGGGGTGTGGACCTGCTGGGCAGCAACATGCTTGGCAGCCAGGAGGCATCGGAGTGGGGTGGTGGGGGGAGTCACTAGGCGGTAGTGTCCTTTGGGGGTGGGCAGGACTAGCTGGGTATGAGCGGGATGTCAATGTCATGGCATGGTGGGTCAGGCAGCGAAGCAAGGGCCTGGCTTTGCTGGGCTTGGTACACGTCTACAAGGCAGGACCAGTGAGAGCAGCGTCAGCGGGGACCCAGGGTAGCAGTGGAGAGGCAATGGTGGTTATAAGTGGGGGCAGCCTGGTGGTACCAGTGCGGGGAAGGTGGAGTAGGACTAGTGGGCAGCAGCAGCAGCGTGCCAATAGGGGTAGGGGATCAGGAAGGCTCCAGAGTGGGGGTCAAGGGTAGCAGCTAGGTGGTAGCATGCAGGGAGGGGTGGGCAGAAACAGCAGGGGGGCAGCATGGCAGGTGGGACAGCAGTGCAAGTCAACAGGACAGGGCTGCAAAAGGACTAGGCTACAAAGACCAGCAGCTGCAGGACACAGGGCAGCAGCAGGACATAAGGAAGAGTGGGACACAGGGCAGCAGCAGATCAGAAGCAGGGTAGTGGTAAGGGAGCAGTGATAGCGAGGGGCAGGGGACTGGTTGTGGGGGCGTGGTGCACTCGGCAGGGTAGAGGTGCGGGGAGAGCACAGAGGGATGGTAGCTGCAATGAGGTGGGGCAGCAGGACAGTAATGGCGCATGGTGGTGGGCGGGGTAGGACAGCACGGCTGCATGGGCACATGTGGGGCAGGTGCTGGCATGCGGAGAAGGGGTGATGGGACCAGCTGGGAGGCAGCTGCGCAGTAACTGCACAGGAAGGGCATGAAGGGCAAGGTAGGATCTTAATGCATGTCAATGGGGGCTGGACATTGAAGGTCAGCAGTGGCCTGGGGCACAGGGCCGAAGCCCAGCAGCAGCAGCGGTGGTAAGGTGGACAGTTATGAGGTGTGCACTGCAGACGTCAGGGTCACAAGGCAGGGGCACCCAGGCGGTAGCAGCATTGGGAGAAGGCTGGGATGAGTGGGGCGGCAGCAGCACGTTAGTGGAGAGGGAATCTGGAGGCACAGGAGCGGGGTTAGGAGGGCGGACAGGCAGTAGCAGTTCAGGGGTGTTTGGTGGGACCATCAGGGCAAGAGCGTCAGGTTAATAGCTGTGTGGGCAGGGCAGTGAAATTCAGCAGCAGTAACAGCAGGATGGAGGGCAGCTGTGGATCCACAGTGGCACTTGGCACTGGGGTAAGGTGGATGGAGAGGCAGGGGCTCTGCACAGCCACTGCAGCAAGGGGGCAGTATGCAGTGAAGAAATGGCATGGGGGGGGCAGGGGGCGGGGGGAGGGAGGTGCAGGGGTCGGAGCGGGGAGGGTGCAGGGGGGTGACTTGAGGAAGCTCAGTAGGATTGCAGTAGACTGGGAGGCAAATCAGGGAGGCAAAGCAAAGAGGGATTGGCCCCAAAGTGGTTGGGAGGGACCAGCGGGGCAGCAGCTACAAGGCAGTGGCTCAGCATAGCTGGGGGCAGGGTGGGGCAGTGGAGATGGGCTGGAGCAGCAGTGTGACCAAGGTAGCAGTGGTGGTGCTGTCGGAAACACAGGCACCAGGGCAGCAGATGAGGGCAGTAGAAACCTTGGAGGGTGACGCAACAGGGTGGTAGAGTCCTGGGGGGTGCACAAGGGAGTGGTAAGGGCACTGGGGGTGGCATAGCAAGGCATCAGTTGCAATGGGCAGGGAAGCGGGGCTAGCAATGGCTAGGGTTAGCAGTTATGGGACAAAGGGGCATAGCTGTGGAGTAGCACGGTGGAGGGTGGCAGCAGTGGTGGCAGCAGCCTATCAGGAATGAGGGGCGGAAGGGACAGCGGCGGTTGTGTGGGGTGCAGCAGGGTGGCAGTAGGGGGATTGCACAATGGGGTGGCAGTGGTACGGGGTGTGGGGAACAGCCAGGCGGCTGAAGCACAGGTTGGGGGGCAGTGATTTGGTAGCAGCGCTATCAAATAATTTTTCTGCATCTGTTGAGATGGTCCCATGATTTTGATCCTTTGTTTGGTTAATGTGGCACATTAGTTTGATTGATTTCTGGATGTTGAACTGCCGTTGCATCCCTGAAATAAATCTTAATCGTACCTCTTCCTGTATTGTTGAATTTGGTTTGCTGATAATTGGGTGAGGATTTTTATGTCTATGTTCATCACTGATACTAGTTTGTAATTTTCTTGTGGCACCTTGGGAGGTTTTGATAAGGGCCATGCTGGCCTCATAAAATGAGGTGGCGAGCATTCCTTCCTTTTGTTTTTCTGGCAGAGTTTGAGAAGGATTGCTAGTCATTTCCCCCCTCCCCTTTGGATGATTTGTAGAATTAACCAGTGAAACCACGGGGTTCTGGACTTTTGCTTGTTAGAGGTTTTTTATTTCTTATTTAATCTCCCTACTGGTCAGGATTTCCGTTTCTTCAGGATTCAGTCTTGGCAGTTTGTGTTTCTGGCAATGTATCTTTTTCTTTTGGATTATACAACTCATTGGGGGTGTAATTGTTCAGAGCACTTTCTTATGAGCCTTTGCGTATCTATGGTATCAGGGAACATCTCTTTCATTTCTGATGATGAGTCCTCTTTTTTTTTTTTTTTTTTTAGCTCGAGTCTGGCTGAGACTGTCTGCTTTGCTCTTTTCAAGGAATCAGCTTTTTGTTGATTTTTTTTTTTTACCTTTCTATTGTCTTTTTAGTCTGTATTTCATTTATTTCAGTTCTGATATGTTCCTCCCTTTCTTCTACTAACTTTGGTCTTTATTTGTTCTTTTTCTGTTTCCTTGAGGTATCAAGTTAGGTTGCTTATTTGAGACGTTTCATATTTCTTTTTTTTTTTTAAGATTTTATTTATTTATTATTTTAGAGAGAGAGTGAGAAAGAGAGACAGCGTGAGAGAGGGGAGGGTTAGAGGGAAAAGCATATTCCCAGCAGAGTCAGGAGCCTGATGTGGAACTGGATCCTAGGACTCCCAAGATCTTGACCTGAGCCAAAGGCAGTCGCTTAACCAACTGAGCAACCCAGGTGCCCTGTTTCATGTTTCTTGAGTTACTGTTTTTTTCTTGTATCACTATAAACTTCCCTCTTAGAACCATTTTTTTTTTTTAGGTTAGCTCTAAGGGGTGCCTGGGTGGCTCAGTCTGTGAATTTAGGGTCCTTGAATTGAGCCTTACATTGGCTCCCTGGTCAGCATGGGAAGCCACTTTCTCCCTCTCCTACTTCCTGCCGCTCCCTCCACTTTGCTCAGTCTCTCTCTCTCTCTCTCTCTCTCTCTCGGTCAAATAAATAAATGACATCTTTAAAATGTGAAGTGAGCTCTAAGTCCAGTGTGGGTCTGAAACTCAAAACCACAAGATCAGGAGTCACAGCACTCCACCGACTAATGGGGTGCCCCATTTTAAAAGCCCTTTTACTGCATTCTGTAAATTTTGTTTCATTGTATTATTTTTTCATTTGCCTCAAAGTATTTCTTGGTTTCTCTTTTCGTTTGCCCACGGACCCAATTGGTTGTTCAGTAGCATGTTCTTTAATCTCTGTGTGTATGAAATTCCAGTTTTCTTCTTGTAACTGATTTCTAGTTCTATACCACTGTGGTTTGAAAAGATGGTTGATTTGATTTCAGTCATCATTTGGGAAAATTCTAGACTTCTGGAGTTTATAGACTTGTGGCCTCACATATGACCAATGGTGGAGCATGTTCTGTGTGCACTTGAGAGGAGTGTATTCCATGTGCTGTGATTGGATGGAGGGTTCTGTGTGTATCTGTCAAGTCCATCTAAGTAACATAACGGGTTGTCTGAGGCTGATGTTTCCTTTGTGATCTGCTGTCTGGATGGTGTATCCATTGAGAGAGTGTGAGGTATTAAACTTCCCTACAGTATTGGTGCTGATTGCTCCTCTTAGGTTTGTTCATATATACTCTACATATTCAGTTGCTCATCTGTCGGGTGGGTACATATTTCTAAATGTTGCATCCTCTTACTGCATTGATTCCATTATCTGTTCGTAGTGCCTTTCTTTGGCTCTTGTTACAGTGTTTGCATTTTTTCTTTTTCTCCTCCATTGGACTAAGAATCAGAAGATCATCTGTTAGCTCTGCAGCCATGAAGAAAGCACACCACTGCTCTAAGTCTGGTTTTCTTTTTTTTTCCCCCTCTATAAATAAACACAATAAATTCTTCTCCCAGGACCGTATCCTGATTCTAATAAGAGACTGTGTATACCAGTGCTTTGTAAACTAGGAGATACTGCCCAAGTACGAAAATGATTGTGCAACCACCAGATGTTCAGGATAAGATTTTTAAAGACTTATTTATTTATTGTAGAGACAGAAAGAGAGTACATGCACATGCATATGCTAGAGAGGGGAGGGTCAAAGGGAGAGAGGGTATCCTCCAGCAGCCTCCCGACTGAGTGTGGAGCCTGGTGTGGGGATCTCTACAGGAACTTGGGATCTTGATTTGAGCCAAAATCGAGAGTCAGCCGCTTAACTGACTGTGCCACCCAGGTAGCCCCAGAATAAGATTTTTAAAGATTTTTTTGAGGGCTTACTCTCATAGGTATTATTCTAAGTGATATCTATTTTATTCAATTCTAAAAGCTATTCTTAAATTAAAAATAGAATCTATTCTAAAAGCAAATATTCATAATATCCTCAGAGGTGGGGAAACAGGGAGAAAAGAGGTTAAGTAGGGGCACCGGGGCAGTTCATTTGTTGCCTTTGGCTCAGGACATAATTCCAGGTTCCTGGGATCAAACCCCACATCAGGCTTCCTGCTCAGTGGGGAGTCATCTTCTCCCTCTCCCTCTGTCCCTCCCCCTGCTTATGTCCCCTCTCTCTCCCTCCACCCTCTCTCAAATAAATAAGTAAATAAATAAGTTACTTGCTCAGTGTCATGGTAAATATTACAACCGGATCCAGACCGGTGTATGTGACTCGGAAGTTTGTGTTCTTTCATTTTAATATTTACCAAATAAATACCTAGCCCTCAAAATACCATAGATTAAATTAGTTTCCCCTTTCTCCATACATTTAGTATCGGAAAATGCTACAATTCCAGGACCCTGGCTGGTGCAGGTGGAGTGTGTGACTCTTGATCTCAGGGTTATGAATTTGAGCCATTTGGGGGTACAGGTTACTTAATTGAAATTTAAAAAAAGATTCTGTAATTGGTCTTGATTTCTTTTTTCCTTTTCACCCCTTCACCCATTTCTCCCACCTCCAACCCCAAACTTCTGCCACTCCCATCTGTTCTACCTGTGAGCTCATATTTTTGTTCTGTTTGTTTGTTTGTTTTAAGGTTCTACATATAATGATTTCTAGTATTTGTCTTTCTGTCTGGCCTGCTTTACTTAGCATAATGCCTTCAAGGGCCACCATGTTGTAAATAGAAAGATTTCATCCTTTATTATGGCTGAGTAGGATTCCACTATGTTTATCAACCACAGTTTCTTTATTCATTCATCCACTGATGGCATTTAGGTTTTTTCTTTATTTTCATGGTTGTAAATAATCCTAAAGTGTGCACAGGGGTGAATATATCTTTTGTCAGTTAGTGTTTTCATTTCCTTCAGATAAATACTCAGAAAGGGAATTGCTGGATCCTATGGTAGTTCTGTGTCTCATTTTTTTGAGCAACTTCTGTACTGTTTTCCATAGTGGCTGCACCCATGTATACTCCCAGTAACAGTACTAGAGTTTTCCTGTACTCCACATCTTCATCAAAACTTGCTATTTCTTGTCTTTTTGATAATGGCCCTTCTGACAGGTGTGAAGTCCTGCCTCATTCTGGTTTGATTTGCATTTCCCTGATGATTAATCATGTTGAGCGTCTTTTCATGTTCGTGTAGACCATTTGTATGTCTTCTTTAGGAAAATGTCTATTTGGATCTGCTCCTATCACATTAGATTGCCTGTTGAGTTTTTGTTGTTTTTG
Organism: Mustela putorius furo; assembly: GCF_011764305.1. NCBI lineage: Eukaryota > Metazoa > Chordata > Mammalia > Carnivora > Mustelidae > Mustela > Mustela putorius. Next base: position 2,189,654 of record NW_025421272.1, on the reverse strand, counting down.
GTGATTTGGTGTTTTTAGCTTTGCTTTGCTGTTGAGTTCTGTGAGTTCTTTATATTTTGAATATTAAACCCTTATCAGATATCTAATTTACAAATGTTTTCCCATACTGTAGGTTGCTGCTTTATTTTGTTGATGGTTTCCTTTGTTGTTTGGGCATTTTATAATTTGATGTAGGCCTACACTTTGGTTCTTTGCTTGTTTTTACTTTGATATCAGCTTAAAAGCACAACTACCAAGACCTGTGTCAGGGAACTTTCCAAACCCTGTGTTTTCTGCTACAAGTTTTATAGTTCCAGGACTTACATTCAAGTGTTTGATCCATTTTGAGTTATTTGAGGGGTGTGTGATATAAGAGAATGGTGCAGTTTTGCTGTTTTGCATGTAGCTCTCCAGTGTTCCCAGCCCCATTGATGAAAGAGACTGTTTTTCCCCTTTTGTTTATTCTCGGCTCCTTTGTCATAAGGTCCCGGACCATAGATGTGTGTGTTTACTGCTGGGCTCTCTCCTCTCTTCTGGTGATGTGTGTGTCTGTTTTTATGACAATGCTAGGTTGTTTTGATTACTCTAGCTTTGTCATAGTCTGAAATGAGCAAGCATGATGCCTTTAGAGTGGTTCGTCTTTCTCTAGATTGCTCTAGTATTCAGAGTCTTTTGTGGCATTATACAGATTTTTAGATCCTTTGTTCTCCTTCTATGAAAAGTGTCATTAGAATTTTGATAGGAATTGCAGGGAAACTGTAGATGGTTTAGGGAAGTGTGAATATTTTACCACTATTAATTCTTCTAATCCATGAACATGCAATATCTTTCAGTTTATGTGTGTGGCCTTCAGTTTCTTTTCCTTACCATCTTGTAGTTTTCATTATATGGGATTTTACCTCTTGGTGAAGTTTATTCCTGGGTATTTTATTCTTTTTGATGCAACTTCAGGTGGAATGATCCTCCTACTTTATTTTCTGTTGATTCGTTATTAGCGTATAGAAACACAGCTAGTTTTGGGGGTAGTGATATTGTATCCTGTCCCTTTACTGAATTTAGTCATAGTTTGAACGATTTTTCACTGGCATCTTTGAGGTTTTCCTTATATTCTGTGTCATCTGCAAATAATGACCATTTTACTTTCTTCCCAGTTTTGATGCCTTCTGTTTATCTTCTTGCATAATTGTTCTGCCTTGGATTTTCAATATTGTGTTGAGTAAAAGTGGCAAGGAAAGATCAGCAGTGTTCCTAACTTAGGCGATCTTAGAGGTAACGGTAACAGCTGAAACTTTTCACTATGGGATGTGAAGTAATCCGTGTGGTTGTCATATATGGCGTTCTTGATGTTGAGGTATGGTTTCTGGTCTATGCACTCTGTTAAGAATTTTGATTGCAGACGGATATTAAAGTTTGTCAAGTGCTTCCTCTGCATGTCAAGATGATCACATCATTTTTATTCTTTATTTTGTTAATGTGCTGTATCACTTTGGTCCATGTGCACCTGTGAACCATCATTGCATTCCTGGAATAAATCCCACTTGATCATAGTATATGATCCTCTCAGCATATTGGTGAACTTGGGTTGCTAGTATTTTGTTGAACATTTTTGCACCTATGGTCATCAGGGATATTGGACTGTAAGATTCTTTTCTTGGGGTGTCCTTGTTTAATTTTTGTATTAGGATAATGTTGGCCTCAGCAAATGAGTTTAGAAGCTTTCTCTTCTGTTTTTTTTTGGAAAAGTGGGCAAAGGACTGGTATGGATCCTTCCCTGAATGGTGGAATTTACCACAGAAGGCATCTGGTTCCTGGAGCTTGGTTTTTTGGGAGGTTTTAAATTGCTGACATGATGAGTACTGGGTGTTCTATGTAAGTACTGAATCACTAAAGATGAAACTGTTTCCACATGTTGGTGGTGGGATGGATGAAGAGAAACAAGAGTCATGGGGGCCCAGCGCTCAATTGTTCCATCTGCCACTGCGGCTGTGCTGTTCCTCTCAGATGCTAGCAGAGGATGAAGGATGTGTTGGAAACTCAGCAGCGTGGTGGTGGTGGGTTGGCTGGAACGTGGGACCCAAGCGGGGTGATGGGACTGATGCGGGGCCCTCCTGTCACACTCACAGGGTACCAGATTGCTAACTGCCTGGCCAACAGCAACCCCAGCACGTTCACCACAGTGGAGATGGGTGGCCATGGTGAGGCAATTCACAGCCACCAAGCTGGCCCCAGAGTCGGTGTACATCTTCAGGCTGATGACCAAGATGAGGCAGGGCTGGGGGAGCCCCTAGAGGCCACTGTAATCACCACCAAGAAGAGAGATAAGGCCAGAGGCCCAGGTTCACTGTCCTGGTGACACGAGGAGGACAGCTGGGCCCATATGGGAGCCACAAACTTGCTGGGTCCAGGGCTTCCTGGGGCAGGACTTGCAGGGTATAGTGTGTCTACACAGCCCGATATTTACCAGACAGGCAGGAATGTCCCTGGAGAGGAGGTTGTGTAACTGGGTCGCGATGGCTTTGAGTCACCCTGTTGGAGGGAGGCTCCCTGAAGCCAGGTGCTTTTTCTCTGACGTCCAAAACCACATGATCAGCTGAGCCAGGTGTTCCAAAACACCATTCCTACCAAACAATCCTGGGGAGATGTGTCTTCATGGATGCTGCTTCTTTTCGAAGGACTGGTGAGGTGCTTATTATTCAGTGTCTTGGTTTATCCTCACCAAATCCTGGGGGACAAAGTGCTGTGAGGCCCCGTTCTACAGAAGATGTGGGGCTCAGACAGATTCAGTCATTTACCAGGGACACAGCTGTTGAGGCAGTGATATGGACACCCTCCACAGACACTGGGCCCCCTGTTTCCACAGCAGTCTGCTGTGGTTCCCATCTCAGTGAGCCCTTGATATGCCCTCCAGCCTCATCCTGGCATCTGACCAGATGATTTTCAGGAACTAAGGGTGACTTTGTGGAGCCCCTTGGCAGTAGCAGCTTGACACCTTGATGACACCGTGCCCAGGTGCCTTGCCAGATGATTAGGGAATGTTATTTGTTGGCAGGTATAGGACCCTCAGGATATTTGGAGGACCTCGAGAAGAGGAATCCATCCAAATCAACAGGTATTGCAGACAAGTCTGATATGCGTATTGGGCTTGGCTTTGGCCTGGACACACTATTGAAAGTTCACTCTAGAGATTGCTCATGAAAAGTTCCAGCACAGCAGGGTTTCAAAATCCATATGGTATGGTCACTCACTATGTCTGCCAGACTTAGTTAGAATAGATGCTAAGAAACCAAGTGTGTTTGCTGCTGCCTTCTTGCATCTAAGAAACCATCCCAAATCCTATAAACTGAAATTCATCACCCGTGTGTACTGGCACCCGCTACCACCACCACCAGACGTTTCTGTGCCTCACAGTGGGTCCCGTGAAGCTATGAAACTATTTAGTTCTCAGTCAGGTTTGGGGACCTCACTTTGGAGGTTGGCAGTGTTTTCTGTTTGGGACAATCCTATCAGAACTATACCCCAAATCATCCCAGAATCCTCTAGAAGCTGGTTGTTGGAGGGCTTGCCCTTTGGGTCAGTAGCATAGTCGCTGGATAGGAGGAAACAGCTTGAATCTCCAAGGTAAATGTTACATTCATACTGTGTGGTGATTATTTGTTGGGTTTTTTATTACTTTTTTTTTTTTTTTTTTTTTTTGAGTTCCAGGGTCCAGGAGAGAAATGTCTTGGAAAGAAAAGAGGCTCATTTCAGCCAAATAGAGTTGTGAAAAAAGAAAGGAAGCAAGACTAATAGGGTCCCTCATGAAGAGTAGAAAAGACATTGAGGAGGTAGAGTGTATGCACATCTCCTATGGGAGTTCCCTATCATTGAATTTGTGGGATAGATGAATGAGAACACATGTCAACGGTGAAAGAAGATTCAAGGAGAAGTAAGCATCCCTAGGATGGTCATGCAAAATGTAGTTGAAATAGCGTTTGTGAGGATCTTCTGTTTTGGCTCTGGGAGCAGCAGGAACTTTAATTAGACTCTGATCACTAGTTGCCAATGGCGATTGATGCCTGGGCCACCTCCTGGCCCATATCCTCCTGTGTGGGTCTGGCATAGACATCATGGAACTCCCGGTAGCCAATTTACCATGCATGTATTAGGTGAAGGTCTGCCAGCAGCAATGCTAAGACTTTCACAGATTCTGGGATTCTGTGGTTTTGGCCACTTTGAGCCTGTGCTCCCTGCTGGAAGGGAGAAGCATGCTTCCTAGTTTTGTGTGACACAGGTCTCCCCAAGTGCGGGTCCTGAGACCTCAGCTAAGTGTTCTCCCTTGTTTTTATAGGTGGTGCTTTGAGGCTCAAGTGACTTGGCCTCGTTCACAGCATCCAGTGCTTGTGGCCTCTGTCTCTTCAGTGCAGATTCAAGTGCAGCACGTACAGGAGTGTGACCCCTGTTGTCTCCCTGGTGGTTGTGCATCACAGTAGTAAGTTGTCTTGGTTCTGAACCTTCTGCCTGGGTTGAGGTTCAGGCCTTTACTTGGGTGTCTTCTTTTGCTGGCTTCTTTCTGTCTTCCAGAGGGAAAGATACCGTCTTCTTGTCGATTAAATTGGAGATGTACCTTAACCAGAATATCTAGAGTCTGTTGCTTGGGGAAAAATACTTAGTGGCACATATGGAGAAGGTTCTGCAAGTCCCTCCCCCACACAAAACATCTGAACTACAGGTTGCTTCTGTTAGCAGAATCATGAGTTATTGAAGGGTTATCTTAGAAATAGACATTCTCCCCCACAGTAGTGTTTCTGCCAACACATTTTTTTAAGGGCCGTTAAACTAGAGTAAAGAATATCGGGCATCTTTATAAATGGATCTTGGAGTGGACATGCTTTTTTCTTTTTTCTTTTCTTCTTTAAGAAGGAGAGGTGGGAGCGAGAGAGACACTGGCAGGCTCCACACACTTTGCAGAGCATGACACAGGGTTCGATCTGACAACCCTGAGATCATGACTTCATCCAAAATCAAGAGGGTCAGAAACAGGGTCACTCACATAGAGTAGTGAAGACCTTCAGGAGGTAGAGTATGTGCACATCTCCTGTAGGAATTCCATATCACTGAAGATTCAGGGTAGATGAATGAGAACACATTTCTAATATGAAGGAAGATTCAAGGAGAAGTAAACATCGTTACGATCGTCATGTGAAATGCAGTTGTAATAGAGGTTCTGGTCTTCTGTTTTGGTTCTGGGAGCAGCAGGAGATTTATTTAGGCTCTTGTCATGAGTTGCCAATGGTGACTGATGTCTGGGTCACCTCCTGTCCTACATCCTCTTTTTAGTCTGGCATAGATATCACAGAACTCCTGGTAGCCAAGTTTGGAAGGGGTGGTATGGAGTGAGAGAGAGACCATTAAACAGGTTCCACACGCTGTGCAGAGCATGAGACGGGGCTCGATCCAACAATCCTGACATGAGGACCTGAGCCAAAATCAAGAGTTGGTCCCTTAAGTGAAAGAACCATGCAGGCATTCCTGGACATGCTTTGTCTTTGCGGAAAGGAGTGTAAGTACCCTTTCCTGTTATAAAATCTTCTAAAATCTGCAGTGGTCTTACACCTTCTCAGGCCCAGAGATATGTAGCTATTTTTGGTGGTAGAGAAAACCACTTGGCAACCAAGTTCTCATAGGCGGGGAAGAAGCCCTAACTGCCTGACGCTGAACTGTAGAGGTTTTCCTGTCTTGATACCTACAGTTCTTCCAGAAGAACACCTTTGTAAAAGATGAAATTGATTTGCAAGCCCCTGGGTGGTGCAGTTGTTTAAACATCTGCCCTTGACTGAGGTCAGGATCCCTGGATCCTGGGGGATCAAGCCCTGCATTGGGTACCCTTCTCAATGTGAAGCCTGCTTCCTCTCCCTCTTCCCCCCGGCCAACCCCGACTGTTCTAGCTCCCTCTCTAGCTCTCTCGCTCTCAAATAAGTAAAGAAAACAGAAATATTTCTAAGTGTGTAATTAATTTGTAGATCTTTTCCAGTTTATGAGGACAGTATTAGTAGAATTAAGGACACATGAGAGATAGGTCACAAACCACGTGTTTTTTGAATCTTGTTGCCATTCATCCTTGCGATCTGCATACATCGATGGATTAATGTTTTTGTGAACATATGCTAATCACCTTGTGTCCTCAGATTCTGAGCTAACCCTCCAATTGATGTTCTCATAGATCACAGGCAGTATATTTGTGTCAGACTTCCTACCAACAGACAGTACCAGTGTCATTTGTGAGAGCTAGTAAAGGAAAAGTCCCCCGCTTTTACTTTGCACATTGTGCACGGTTGTGAGATCCCGCCTGTTCGGTGATACTGGCCTTTCTGCAAGTACTGTGGGAAGGGAGAAGATTTGCTTTATTTCTAGCTATTGGTTACTGAATACTGCATTCAACATCCCTCAGGATGTTACCCAGTTGTATGTGTTTGCAGTGAAAAATTGTCAGTGTCTGAGTTTGTATGTCAGTTTCACACTAAGAAATTCCTTGGGAGGTATTTGCCCAGTGATTTTCTGATGTGAGTGTCAGGGGAAGAATTTCCCCCCATTGCATTGGGATCAGTGTTTCCTCAGGGTGAGGGTGTCGTTGCTGGCTGAGGAATAATGGATACCTGAGGACATGGCTTTCCTCATCACACTGGGAGGATTTTCTGGCACCGTAAGGAATGGGATGCCCACATGGATTTCATCGACATTCAGCAGCAGCGATGATGCAGGGTGTCCCAGGAGGTCCCTGCACCTTTGCTCCTGTGTGAGGGATGACACGCACTCTGAGGTTGTAGTGAGAGCTCAGGCTAGAGCCCCAGGTGAAGCTTCTCCCACCAAGATACAGCACTAGTGGTTCTCCCTGTGTGAGTTCTCTGGTGTTGGGAAAGGGACCACTTCTGGCAGAAGGCTGCCTCAGTGATCAGAGACACAGGGTTTGTACTGTGTGATTTCTGTGGTGGTGAGAAAGGTGGGCGTTCTGGGTAAAGGTGGGACCCCAGGAATGACAGACACAGGTTTCTCTGATCTGAGTTGTGTGGTGTCTCCAAGTGTGAGAACTGTATCTAACGGCTCTTCCACATTGAGTGCATTTGTTGGGGTTCCCACTGGTGTGGATCCTCAGATGCTGGCTAAAGGTGTGGCTGGACTAAATGCTTTCACTTGAAGATGGCATTCAACCAGTTTCTGTCTGTGGGAATGTGTTCATGGCCTTGAAGGGATGCATGTTGCTGAGCGCTTATACAGCAATCTGACCACATGGCTTCTACCCCGTGTGAGGTCACTGGCGTGAATAAGAGCAGAGCTCTCTGCATGAAGAGCCTCCCACTTTCGCTACATCCCTAAGGTGCCTCTCTGGTGGTTTTGCTATGTACAGAGGTGAGCACAGCCCTAGAATTGTTTCCCCCATGCGTATCATGTCTACTGTCCTTGGAAGAGTGAGTTCTCTCACGTCTCCCGAGGTTAGAGCCCCGACTAAAGGCTCTCCCGCACTGGGGAGAGGTGTGTGGTGCAATCCAGAGTGAACGAGCTCTGATGTCACTTGAACTGGGGACACATGGCTGAAGGCTCTTCCACATGTCTGTAAACACAAGATTTCTCTTCCCATGACACAACACACACGGAGTGAGGTGAGGTACATGAGAAATCTTCCTCCTGTGCCCCAGCATTGGCTGGGTTCCCGTGCAGTGTGAACCCTCTGCTAATGGCCAGGACCAGAGAGGCTGTGGAAGGATCACTTATTCATATTCCTCCCTTTCTGACTCAATGTACGAATTCCAGCCCCTTCCTTTAGGAATAGTCTCTGCGTCAAACTCTGCATGCCACTTGTGGTCAGGTGCAGTATTACTTTCCTGAATTCAGATAGAGCTTTCTACATGGTAGCCTCACACCCATGTCATCTTCTGATTAAATTTAGATGTCTAAGTTTCAAAGACTATATCGGTGAGCTGTTGAAGCCAGTGACTTTTACAGACACTCAGGCGATGGCTTGACTTGAGGCCCATTTCAGCTGAGAAATGAAACTATTCAGATTTTTGGTGGGACAACACGTATCCTCAGTGTCTTGGAAGACAGGAGATTGTGGTGAATGCTTTGTATACCCCATGTCCAGCTGTAGTGTGGAAGGGCAGGGTTCATTACCGTGAAGCTTACCGTTGACCTGCAGAGTAGCAGGCCTTTGAGATGCACCCGTGTGGATCTCACTTCATCCTTTATAATAGGGAACCTATTGCCGTGAGCCCTTGGGTCTTCTAGGCAAAGAATGAGTCACGGAACACTACATGAAAACTACTGAAGTACTGTATGATGACTAACATAACAGAAGAAAAGAAGGAAAGAGGGGGGAGGGAAGAAGGAATACAAAGAAGCAACAGATAATGAAGGGAAGGAAGGGAGGAGGGGGAGGGTGGGTTTGAAAAAAGAGAGAAGAGAACCTGGTAGAGAGGCATTAGGGGAAAGAAAAATTTTGCAAGTTATGAGACCAACATCTGAGAGTTAAGATTTGAGCTTGTTGATAAATGAAAGAAATGGAGTCATCTACTAAGGAGCAGAAACATGTTATAGGGTATTGGTGATTAGAACCTATTGACCAGATAAACATGTGAGAAAAAGAAAGTGAGGGTGGGACGCTGGGGAGATTAAGATGGGCAAACTCAACAAAGTTGAGGACTGAAAGAGGTGCCATGTGATGGTTTCAATCCAGGGATCACAGAAGTGCCCTGTGTTCGGAGGACGCAGAATGTGCAGTGGGTTAGGTGGAATGAGACGACATCCACCTAGAGTTGACAGAAATGGGACAGTGTTGCAGGGGTGTTTCCACAGGAGCCTTATAAGAGACAGGACTGATGTAGGAAAGGCATTAGAGTTCAAGGCTGATGGTCAAGAAAGAAGTCTTGAGATGGCTTTGTTGGCAAAAGGTGATTTTATTAAAGCACAGGGACATGAACCATGGGTAGAAAGGCTTGCTATGCTGAGGTTGTGATGGGAGGCTGAGTCTCTAGGATGGTGTTGAGGGAGGTCAGGAAAAAGGGAGGTTTTGCAAGACAGTTCCAGTAGGACAGAGGATACACAGGATCCCCAAGGCTTTGCTCTTGTGAAGTGAAGGTGGTTTTTCCTTCTAGGAAGGCATTCATAGAAAGATAGTTGGGAGCTTCCAGGAGGAATTTTACCTTCCTCCTCTCATAGGTCCTTCTCAAGGGACTGCAGGTTTGGAAAGAAATTCCATTTTATTGACATTTCCTTCTGTCTCAGCCTCCCTCAGTGTTACAGTGGGGAGGGAGATGTTAGGGCTTCAGGAAATGGAGTTATGGGTCTCTGGAAGTTAGCTAGCCTGTTGACAAGCAAGCCTCTTCCTTGGCAATCACTAGGACATATAGAAACTGAGGGAGACTCAGGTCTTGCATTGTTTTGATCTCTATTTGTGAAGAATCTGGTTGTTTGTTTGTTTTTTTTCCCTTTCCTTCGCTTTAGGGTAGCCAGAGTGCCTGAGGAATGTCACCCATATCGCATGTTGTGGTGTGACATGCCAGCTTCTGCTTTGTCCTCAGCTAGCCTTCTCTTCCCTCCTCATATCCTCCTGAACAATTTAGACCCTTCAGTCATTAAGGTTGTTGAAGGAGGAAGGTCTTATCTTCTGTAATGTTTTCCTGCTGAATAGGGGCATAAAGATGTCCCTACCTTTGGGTCAGTACTGGTCATTTGGGGGTCTCTCTGTATAAGAGCTGTGGATTGCAGAGGCCGCTGAGTGCAGGGGGAAACTTCTGTTTGTATTTTCCTGAGTAGAAAGGACCATCTGTCCTCTGGAAGTTAGTACAGTGAAGGATTCCTGGCACCACCTGGAGAGTCAGGGGATAAAGGAACAAAACAGGGTTAGAAGAACAAAAAGAAGGAGAAGCCCCATGATGAATCCTTTGAGAGTAGGTGAGAATCCTCCCCCAGACTAAGAGATGAGCCAGTCCTTAAAGAGCGGGAGCCTTGAAAGTGCAGATATGAGCACTGGGGTCTGTTAGGAACCCAGAAATCTCTTTGGGATAATGGGGAACGTAGACACAGCATTCTGTCTTTAGATTACCACACGCTCCACCTTGTGCAGCAGTTACATCTAAAGCCTTTGTGTTTTGTGGAACTACTTTATGCATTGGAGTCATTCCCATATTTAATAGAGAAATCCTGTTTGGGGTCACGTTTAAGGCCTTGACTGTGTACTCAGTAAAGAGTTCATTGTGCCACAGGACATCCTCCAGTCCCAAAGAGGGAACAAAGATGGATGCTACGTGGCCATCCCAATGAAACACAGAACACAGGCACCTTTGTTTGAAATATGGAAGGCTGGCTGGGTTGGTGATGATTTTAATAATGTGCCCATGCATCCAGGCCCAACCCAAGTCTGGTGGCCTCTTGAGCCTGGGGGAAGCCGTGGCCACAGGTTAGGGCTGCATAACCATTAGGTTCCAGCCAGGTGTCCCCATCTAACACTGGGTCTCCTTGAACTTTAGGCAGGATTTCAAGGGGTACATAGTTTGGAGGGCCATTCTTTGTGCAATCATTTCAGGCCCATATTGGGTTGGGGGGTTATGGCTAGAGAAGAAGCACCTTTTCTGTAAATTGCTTCATGGGCATAGAGGACGAGGAAGGCCTGTTGGAGTCAGGATAAATACTTGTAAGATTTTTGCCAATTACAACCAACAAGTGGGCACTAGGAATTCTGCTTTGGGGGTAGACATGTTTGCTGACAGGCTTTGACCTCAGCAGTCTGAGTTCGACTGATGACAGCATACCTGGTTTTTCCTACCCACTTTCCATGAAACTGTTGCCATTGATAAACCAAATGTGCTCTGCATTTTCATATGGGCATCTTTCAATCTGGTCGACTTAAGAACCTTTGAAGAGTTATGAGCCATGGACGTAGAGTGGTCATGTCCAGGCCTAAGGGTCGCTGGGTTTAAAGTTGGGCCAGTTTCAGGTGTTGGTTCCAGCATATCTCAAAGTGTAAGCTGGTACTTGGTAATCTCTGTGATGCTCTGGAGCTGCTGTCAAGTCCTTAGAGTTAGGGGCCATCCCTGTATGAATTTGGAGGTTCCTTTTCCCAGGAGGGCACTTGGATTCTTAGCTAAAGCCTTTGTTTGCCGTTGTACCTGAATAGGGGTGGCTTCTTGGATCAGTAGGACTGTGAGGGAAGAAACCATTCCAAGAAGCCCTTTTTATTTGAGGTCTTGCCTGAATATCCTCATCACAAGGAGTCGCTGGCAAGTGGAAGAAAACATATAAAAAAAATTAAGGCATCTGCAAGTGCATCCTCTACTCCATTCATAAAGAGAGTTGGGTCCTTCATTATCTCCATAAGTCCATAATGATCCCTGTGGAGTGGTGTATGTTCTCTTGGTTTGAGGGACTGTTTTCCTCATCCCAGCTACATACACTTGGTAAAGGTGTTAGGTGAGTTCTACAGTCATGGAGGAATCAATCCTATCTCCCAGTTGTTGAATTAACCCTATGCCCATGGGGTCATGGTATTATCCCCACAGAATAACAAGCAAGGGGATTCCCTACCCATGAGCTAATATGGAAATGTTTCAAAGATGACCTCAAGTTGTCAAGATTAGGTAAGCAACACATATGGAAAGACAACCAGGGTTAGACGTGAACGTCCACAAAGGTGGGTTCTTGAAACCTACTTTTCCTCTTCAAAAGACGAGCATTCACAGAGATAGCCAAATCAGCGCTCATTGCATTAAAAAACAAGGCCAACTTTAACACACTTGGCCTGATTATTGACTTAAGCTCAGCAAGCCTCCTTCAGGCTAGCCAGGAAACCTAGGTAGAAGTACACAGAGTGTCAAGACACTAGTGGGGCACTTCGAGAATCGCTTAGGGAGTTTGCTTGGTCTGCACATGTAAACAAGTGTATGGAGGTGGGGAGCTAATCAGTATGGACTGAACTGTAGTTGGCACTTCCTTGATGGTGGAAGAAAGGTCACGGAGAGGAGCAGGGAAGTGAATACAAACCCTGGCTCTGAATTGGAGCTACAGGGAATTGAATAATTGTGAAATAGTCCATCTCAAAGGCACACCAATTCCCTGCACCAAACCTATGCCACCTGAGGGCAGCAGACTAGTTTCTGGGGACAGGGCCATGAGGCCACGGGTCTTTTTTTTTTTTTTTAATTTTTTATTTTTTATAAACATATATTTTTATCCCTAGGGATACAGGTCTGTGAATCACCAGGTTTACACACTTCACAGCACTCACCAAAGCACATACCCTCCCCAATGTCCACAATCCCACCCCCTTCTCCCAAACCCCCTACCCCCAGCAACCCTCAGTTTGTTTTGTGAGATTAAGAGTCACTTATGGTTTGTCTCCCTCCGAATTCCATCTTGTTTCATTGATTCTTCTCCTACCCACTTAAGCCCCCATGTTGCATCACCACTTCCTCATATCAGGGAGATCATATGATAGTTGTCTTTCTCTGCTTGACTTATTTCGCTAAGCATGATACGCTCTAGTTCCATCCATGTTGTCGCAAATGGCAAGATTTCATTTCTTTTGATGGCTGCATAGTATTCCATTGTGTATATATACCACATCTTCATGATCCATTCATCTATTGATGGACATCTAGGTTCTTTCCATAGTTTGGCTATTGTGGACATTGCTGCTATAAACATTCGGGTGCACGTGCCCCTTTGGATCACTACGTTTGTATCTTTAGGGTAAAAACCCAATAGTGCAATTGCTGGGTCATAGGGCAGTTCTATTTTCAACATTTTGAGGAACCTCCATGCTGTTTTCCAGAGTGGCTGCACCAGCTTGCATTCCCACCAACAGTGTAGGAGGGTTCCCCTTTCTCCGCATCCTCGCCAGCATCTGTCATTGCATGACTTGTTGATTTTAGCCATTCTGACTGATGTGAGGTGATATTGCATTGTGGTTTTGATTTGTATTTCCCTGATGCCGAGTGATATGGAGCACTTTTTCATGTGTCTGTTGGCCATCTGGATGTCTTCTTTGCAGAAATGTCTGTTCATTTCCTCTGCCCATTTCTTGATTGGATTATTTGTTCTTTGGGTGTTGAGTTTGCTAAGTTCTTTATAGATTCTGGACACTAGTCCTTTATCTGATATGTCGTTTGCAAATATCTTCTCCCATTCTGTCAGTTGTCTTTTGATTTTGTTAACTGTTTCCTTTGCTGTGTAAAAGCTTTTGATCTTGATGAAATCCCAATAGTTCATTTTTGCCCTTGCTTCCCTTGCCTTTGGCGTTGTTCCTAGGAAGATGTTGCTGCGGCAGAGGTCGAAGAGGTTGCTGCCTGTGTTCTCCTCAAGGATTTTGATGGATTCCTTTCACACATTGAGGTCCTTCATCCATTTTGAGTCTATTTTTGTGTGTGGTGTAAGGAAATGGTCCAATTTCATTTTTCTGCATGTGGCTATCCAGTTTTCCCAGCACCATTTATTGAAGAGGCTGTCTTTTTTCCTTTGGACATTCTTTCCTGCTTTGTCGAAGATTAGTTGGCCATAGAGCAGAGGGTCTATTTCTGGGCTCTCTATTGTCTTCCATTGATCTATGTGTCTGTTTTTGTGCCAGTACCATGCTGTCTTGATGATGACAGCTTTGTAATAGAGCTTGAAGTCCATAATTGTGATGCCACCAATGTTGGCTTTCTTTTTCAATATCCCTTTGGCCATTCGAGGTCTTTTCTGGTTCCCTATAAATTTTAGCATTATTTGTTCCATTTCTTTGAAAAAGATGGATGGTACTTTGATAGGAATTGCATTAAATGTGTAGATTGCTTTAGGTAGCATAGACACTTTCACAATATTTATTCTTCCAATCCAGGAGCATGGAACATTTTTCCATTTCTTTGTGTCTTCCTCAATTTCTTTCATGAGTACTTTATAGTTTTCTGAGTATAGATTCTGTGTCTCTTTGGTTAGGTTTATTCCTAGGTATCTTATGGTTTTGGATGCAATTGTAAATGGGATTGACTCCTTAATTTCTCTTTCTTCTGTCTTGCTCTTGGTGTAGAGAAATGCAACTGATTTCTGTGCATTGATTTTATATCCTGACACTTTACTGAATTCCTGTATAAGTTCTAGCAGTTTTGGAGTGGAGTCCTTTGGGTTTTCCACATATAGTATCATATCATCTGCGAAGAGTGATAATTTGACTTCTTCTTTGCCGATTTGGATGCCTTTAATTTCCTTTTGTTGTCTGATTGCTGAGGCTAGGACCTCTAGTACGATGTTGAATAGCAGTGGTGATAATGGACATCCCTGCCGTGTTCCTGACCTTAGCGGAAAAGCTTTCAGTTTTTCTCCATTGAGAATGATATTTGCGGTGGGTTTTTCATAGATGGCTTTGATGATATTGAGGTATTTGTTCTCTATCCCTACACTTTGAAGAGTTTTGATCAGGAAGGGATGCTGTACTTTGTCAAATGCTTTTTCAGCATCTATTGAGAGTATCATATGGTTCTTGTTCTTTCTTTTATTGATGTGTTGTATCACATTGACTGATTTGCGGATGTTGAACCAACCTTGCAGCCCTGGAATAAATCCCACTTGGTCGTGGTGAATAATCTTTTTAATGTACTATTGAATCCTATTGGCTAGTATTTTGTTGAGTATTTTCGCATCTGTGTTCATCAAGGATATCGTTCTATAGCTCTCTTTTTTGGTGGGATCCTTGTCTGGTTTTGGGATCAAGGTGATGCTGGCCTCATAAAATGAGTTTGGAAGTTTTCCTTCCATTTCTATTTTTTTGGAACAGTTTCAGGAGAATAGGAATTAGTTCTTCTTTAAATGTTTGGTAGAATTTCCCCGGGAAGCCGTCTGGCCCTGGGCTTTTGTTTGTTTGGAGATTTTTAATGACTGTTTCAATCTCCTTACTGGTAATGGGTCTGTTCAGGCTTTCTATTTCTTCCTGGTTCAGTTGTGGTAGTTTATATGTTTCTAGGAATGCATCCATTTCTTCCAGATTGTCAAATTTGTTGGCGTAGAGTTGCTCATAGTATGTTCTTATAATAGTTTGTATTTCTTTGGTGTTAGTTGTGATCTCTCCTCTTTCATTCATGATTTTATTTATTTGGGTCCTTTCTCTTTTCTTTTTGATAAGTCGGGCCAGGGGTTTATCAATTTTATTAATTCTTTCAAAGAACCAGCTCCTAGTTTCGTTGATTTGTTCTATTGTTTTTTTGGTTTCTATTTCATTGATTTCTGCTCTGATCTTTATGATTTCTCTTCTCCTGCTGGGCTTAGGGTTTCTTTCTTGTTCTTTCTCCAGCTCCTTTAGGTGTAGGGTTAGGTTGTGTACCTGAGACCTTTCTTGTTTCTTGAGAAAGGCTTGTACCGCTGTATATTTTCCTCTCAGGACTGCCTTTGTTGTGTCCCACAGATTTGAACCGTTGTATTTTCATTATCATTTGTTTCCATGATTTTTCAATTCTTCTTTAATTTCCCGGTTGACCCATTCATTCTTTAGAAGGATGCTGTTTAGTCTCCATGTATTTGGGTTCTTTCAAACTTCCTTTTGTGGTTGAGTTCTAGCTTTAGAGCATTGTGGTCTGAAAATATGCAGGGAATTATCCCAATCTTTTGATACCGGTTGAGTCCTGATTTAGGACCGAGGATATGATCTATTCTGGAGAATGTTCCATGTGCACTAGAGAAGAATGTGTATTCTGTTGCTTTGGGATGCAGTATTCTTAATATATCTGTGATGTCCATCTGGTCCAGTGTGTCATTTAAGGCCTTTATTTCCTTGCTGATCTTTTGCTTGGATGATCTGTCCATTTCAGTGAGCTGAGTGTTAAAGTCCCCTACTATTATTGTATTATTGTTGATGTGTTTCTTTGATTTTCTTATTAATTGGTTTATATAGTTGGCTGCTCCCACGTTGGGGGCATAGATATTTAAAATTGTTAAATCTTCTTGTTGAACAGACACTTTGAGTATGATACAGTGTCCTTCCTCATCTCTTATTATAGTCTTTGGCTTAAAATCTAATTGATCTGATATAAGGATTGCCACTCCTGCTTTCTTCTGATGTCCATTAGCATGGTAAATTCTTTTCCACCCCCTCACTTTAAATCTGGAGGTGTCTTCGGGCTTAAAATGAGTTTCTTGGAGGCAACTTATAGATGGGTTTTGTTTTTTTATCCATTCTGATAGCCTTTGTCTTTTGACAGGGGCATTTAGCCCATTAACATTCAGGGTAACTATTGAGAGATATGAATTTAGGGCCATTGTATTGCCTGTAAGGTGACTGTTACTGTATATGGTCTCTGTTCCTTTCTGATCTACCACTTGTAGGCTCTCTCTTTGCTTAGAGGACCCCTTTCAATATTTCCTGTAGAGCTGGTTTGGTATTTGCAAATTCTTTCCGTTTTTGTTTGTCCTGGAAGCTTTTAATCTTTCCTTCTATTTTCAATGATAGCCTAGCTGGATATAGTATTCTTGGCTGCATGTTTTTCTCATTTAGTGCTTGAAAATATCATGCCAGCTCTTTCTGAGGTCATGGGTCTTTACCCACAAAATACCTTTCTGTTACTATGACCCTTATTTTAAATCCCACAGGATGTGGAATCAGGGTGGTTCTCATCATTGAGCCTGTGAGGTAGCCCCACCTTCCCCCTTTCCAGGTTGTCACAAACCAGTGAGTGACTCTCCCTTTCCAGAAGGGCCACCTGCGATTTCAGAAAGAAAACATTATGAACATCAAATCATGCTTTGTCCTATTGGCATGGCTCTTTTGTTAACCTGGGTAATGGGAGAAAACCAGATGGGGAAGTGTGATAGATGCCAGTGAACTCCAAATTACGAAGAGATCAAAGTGCGTCATGCACAAAGGCATCCAATCTTCCTAAGGTCGCATATCCCGGGTCCCACTGGACAAAATAGGTGGCAAGGAGGAACAGCTGCTACCTGTACCAAAGCTTCCTGCCCTACAGATTGTAGCTGATCCTGCCGTGGTTGTTCCCTTCCCCCCATCCAGCAATGTCTTTGGGATTAGGTAGCATTTGGTAACAGATTCTCACTAAAACTTCTCCTCACCATGTAAATGTTTATATCTGACTTTGATTAAAATAGAAGAATGTTGTATCTCAAAGAAAGGCCAGTGTACCACCCTGGTGGAAAATGGGGTGTCTTCCTGTGCACATTCCGTGTTCGTTCACCTGTCAGGCCTTCCAGGGGAGCTGAGGAGATGTACACAGAATGTTCAGTACACTGGTGGGGCTCGGCAGGAATAGCTCGGGGAGTTTTGCTTGGTGTGTGCACAAGTTAGGGAGACGTGTGGTTAAATCGGTCTAGACTTAGCGAGCTGCTGCTGCATCAGGGGAAGGAGCAGGAAAGGACGGAGAGACACTGCCTCTGAACTTGAGCTACAGGGAATTGCATCAGGCTGACATATTCGATCTGAAAGAAGGTAAACACTAATATGCATGCTACATTTTCCTGACAGACAAGTTCCTCAAAACGGCAACAGTGTTGTGGACATTTTCAAGACTGCTTCTCTGCCAGGATAAACTTGTGCCACTCCTACCTCTCCTCTCTTCTAGAAGATTGTATTTCATCAGAAGAACACTGTGTTGCACGGTTGCATTCAATCCTAGCACAACTACCCTAGAGTTTTTTATTTCTTCATGAATCCTTTATGATAAAGAAAACCAAAGACACAGGATTTCAACATACTGACATCCCTGCATTTCAAAAGAGTCTCCATCCACAACTTGCTGATTCTTCCCACTCTTCCTTTCTTGTGCCTTGTGGGTGTGTCCTTGAAGTCAGCAGGACCTATTGTCCCAGGAGCCCTCTGAGCATGTGGCAAGTTCATTAGAGAGCAGAGGCCAGATGAGAGTAGGGCACACTCTAACCTGGCTGTGTAGCAGATTGTTGGGAAGTTTGATCGGGCACCAAGCTAATGATGAAGCTTTCCTGGCAGTTGCCATTTGGCGGTGAGCCTTCAGTCTGTGCGTTCAATATAGGAGTATTTTTTTTTTAAGGCTGATGATAATTTTTCAATAGACTAAATTAGCTTCCTGATTCTTCTGTGCTTTGACTATGTCTGAGAAATGTCCCAACTAGGACAGATGTGGGCCCTTTCCTTTCTCCCCATTCCTGTCTGAGGAAAGGGAATCCTAAGCAACCCTCCAGGTGTAGCTGCAGTCAGCGAGGAATGTGGTGTCCTACGGGGTGTGCACAGCGGGGATGAAGGAGGTTTGGCTTTGAAACTTTGGCCCGTGCACTGAACTCCATTAAGTAGGAGAGGTATTCTGATGAAACACACGTGTTTCAACACACCCACATGCTCAGTCCCGCCGTATCGACACACACAAAAACAAGCCCCAACCCTCAGACGCACCAATCACACCACCTAAATGACCTACTTGTTTGCAGGGACTGTAGCACAGGATCCTAGGTTTCTACAGGACACTCAATTTTTTCGGGCCACCCCAGCCTCAGTTCCCAGCAGGAACTCAGAATCAGGGAAGCTGTCCAGACCAAAGGAGGAGAGAAAGCCCTACTTTGTTCTTCAGCTAGATTTGTCACCAAAAAGTGACTGATCTGAGAACATGTACAGGAGCCATTTCCAGTTGCCGCCTCCTGCAGGTGGAGAAAGAGAGACACTGTGAGTATCATGTCACCCTGTGCACACCAGGTACACACATCTCTGTGCCCTTGGTGATGTAAGCAAGCTAGATGGGATGCAGTCATTGAGTTGATGATCCAAAGAAGGAGAAAATCACCTCCAGAAAAGGCTCCAGCTTGGAATGTCAGATCTCCCAAGTCCATTTTCTTCAGCAACTATAAGGCTAGTTTCCATAGACAGAATTATCTCCTGGAAAATGCTCATGACCATCCATTGCCTAAATAATTGTTGGTTGTATTTTCTCAGTGCCCCTCTAAATAAGGTTTCCACTAATGGTATAAACTCACTGCAGACTCTCAGCACCAAGGAAATGGTCTCTACCCTCTGGCATGCACATGCTCAGATGTTCATGGAAATAGAAATCAAACACTAGTTGTTCCTCAGATGCACAAAATGACTTAACCGGGGTGACTGAGTGGCTCAGACATTCCACCTTCTGCCCTCAGCTCAGGACCTGATCCTAGGGTCCTGGGATGGAGCCCCACATTGGGCACCCTGCTCAAGCAGGGAGCCTGCTGCTTCCTCTCCCTTTGCTACTCCCCCCTGCTTGCACTCTCTCTCTCTCCCTCAGATAAATAAAATCCTTAAAAAAATGATTTTACCTGAGGGAGAGTTGGCATTTCTTCCTCCACCATCAAACTGGATAGCTCTTCCATTGGATCCCTGGGAGCAGCTAGGAGGTTACAGAGCCACTCTGAGGACACTGGTATGACTGCTCAGGAAGTAGGCAGGGAGTTCGGATGGATGAGGACAGGAGGGGAGTGTGTGCATGTGGGTGCTTAGGAGGTACAGACTGCACTGCTGCCAGGCCTTCTCCTTGGTGGACAGAGGAAGGGATGGGAGAGGAGCAGGAAGGAAATGAGAAGGGGGTGTTTGTCTTTCCAACTAAGGCGAGCCTGATCCAAGTGAAATAGTCAATCAAATACATGTAAACACTTAAATCATTTCTGTGTGAGGACCAGGTCCCGTAACCTCCCCTGACTGAAGTGCCACTAAGCTGTCACACTCTCCTTTGGATATCCTTTCTGGGCCCAGGATCCCCATGCTGTGACTGTACACATCATGTCTTTTTAAGATTTTGCACAGAGTGAAAAGCAACCTTTCTTGCGAGGCTGCATTCAATCCTCTGAAACGGATCCTAGTAATTTTCTTCACTCATCCTTAGTCTTCAGAAAATCCTATGTACAACACTTGAAAACACTGGCATTGTAGTTTGTGTTAAGTAGACACCACCATTAAGGAATTGGCTATATTCCTTCCACTTTTCTTGGGCTGTACTGTGTGTGCTTGTGTGTGCGTGTGCGTGTGCGTGTGTGTGTGTGTGTGTGTGTGCGTATGTTTCCATGAAGACAGGGGCTGTCCAAACCTGCCCAGGTCTTCTGAACAGTGGGAAGTTCCTTACACAGAGGAGTCCTAGAGTGTGTGCTGACACTCTCTAAGCTGGCTGTGCAGGAGATTTGCCCCAGGTGTGTTGGGTCCAAAGCTTCCAACCAAGCTTGACCTTGAGTTCCTATTTGCCAGTGGTGCATGAGTATGTGGTTAGAGAATTCGAATCTCCCCCTAAGGCTTATGTAAATTTTATCAAGTACACTAAGTTCCCTCCGTCGTGCCTTTCTGGCATTGCTCGTGTGTACACATTGAGCCCAGCTATGACAGATGTTGCCCTGGCCTGTCCTCCATGGGCCCATAGCCTTTCCAGCATTATGGGCTTGAGCATGAGGATGCGGCTTTTCTGTGTGCACTTGACTCCAGGGACTAGGGACATTGGCTTCTATCCTTGCCCTGGCTTCTGTAACCTTGGAGGCCACCGTGCCATGTTGGGTCATATAGGGGACCTTCCTAAAATCTAGGTTTCTGACTATGTATTCATATGCTGTGGTTCTTTGCTAGCTAGTTCCTTTGATACCTTAGGACCCCCTGGCTGAGGGACTAATGCAGGTACGTAGCCCAGAGCAACTTTCAGATTGAAACCTGGCTTCAAAACGTGGCTCTCCATGGAGGAGTTCAAGGGTTTGAATCATTCATCTCCGAACCATCCCCATCTCAGGAAAGCAAACGGAAGCATCCTTTAGGTACAGCTGTGGTGAGGGGGGAATGATTATGTAAAATGTGCCAGGGTGATGAGAGTTTTTTGGAAGAGTGACACTTTGATTGTGATGGAAGCAGGAGAAATCATCTCCTGAGAAAGGCACATATTTGTGTTCACAATCATAATGCATAGACACACACAGACACACACACACACGCACAGGGCCTTCATCCCACGTGCACACAAATCACACCTTCTGTATGTCCTGTTCCTCCAGGCCTGTACAGGGTGGTCACCGTGCCTTACTGGACAGTCTCGGTCAGTATCCCCAACCCTCATTCCTTGTTGGAACCCAGAATCAGGGGGAAGACTTCCTTGTACCCTAGATTTCCTTCCGAGCAAGATACTTTTAAATACATACAGCTGTCTTTCCTCCCAGCGTCTGCCTGTGATTGGAGAAAAGGAAACACAGTGAGGATCACACCATGCTGGATGATGGTGGGCCAACTCTTGTTTGGGGAGGGCTTAAGGCAATTGGATGAGGTACCATGGCTGAGTCAGCGTTACCCCCCCAACCCGAGTTAAAGAGGATAATTTGAACGGTGCTTAAGCCCCCATGTTGCATCACCACTTCCTCATACCAGGGAGATCATATGATAGTTGTCTTTCTCCGCTTGACTTATTTCGCTAAGCATGATACGCTCTAGTTCCATCCATGTTGTCGCAAATGGCAAGATTTCATTTCTGTGGCAGATCTCTGAAGTCCATTCTGAAAAACAGATAGAACATTCTTTTTCAAGGAGAAACCTTTTCTGCTGAAGAAGGTGTTTGATCCCATCAAGTTTGTAACTGAGGCTGCCCTGTGTCATCACCCATTTTGTGTCCGCTGTCAGTAACAGATTTGACCCAGCATTCTTCCACGAGGGGAGACTGTTTATTATCCCCCTCCCTTGGGAGGTAAAGTGCCAGATTTTCATGCTGCATTGATGGAAGAAATCAAGGAAGGAACATTTCTATCTCAGAGAAGGAGAGGTGAGCATACTTCAGGGAGAGCTGGGGCGCCTTCCTCTGTCCTGTCCCTAGGAACATTGTTGGACTGGCCCTCCACAGGGTCTAGGAGAAAACAGAGGAGCTGTCACAACATTGGCTGTGCTGCTCCCTAATGACTCGGGAGTTCTGCTTGATGTGGATGTGGGGCCAGAGTGAGTGGATGTGAAAGGTGGCCCAGCAAGGCCTGACCTGCTGCTGGGCCAACGTCCTTGGTGTACATAGAAATACAGAGGAGGGGAGCAGGAAGGAAAAGGGATACAGGGCCTTGGCTTTCAAACTGTGGGGATGTAATCAGTGGGAACTGATCAGCATCAATCTGGAAAACACTCAAGGCACACTGTGTTTCAGGACACAGTCCCCTGAGCCCTCCTGCCCACTGTGAAGCCAAGCCAGCTTGCCACTTCTCCACCTGGTCATGGGGTCTGTTCAGCTGTCTTCCCTGTGTCTCTTGCTGTGACCATATCTGCCCTCTATTGCCTTGGAGTATTAGGCCTTTATGTGATAGAATCTAAGTAATACTGATGCTTGTATTCATTATGGGTATGTTCAGTGACACTGATGTGATGGCTTGTAGATAGCACTACCAGCTATGTCGAAAACATTTCCATCCCATCTCATGTAACCTCTGTACCCATGAAGACATGATGGCCCCTCCCCTCTTCCTCCCTCCATCATACTTTCCACTTTCTGTGTCTACAAATGTCTGTACTCTAGTGTCCTCAAAGCATGGGATCATGTAAAGTATGTCTTTCTTGCGTGCTCGCTTTCAAAATATGTGTTAGGTTTCCAAGGCCATCTATTTCATAGAATATTGAAAACCTTTGTTTCTTCTTATAGCTGAATAGCACTCCATGATATGTATGCATGCCATGTAATGTGTCCTTTCCTCACATGATGGATTTTGGGGTTATGCCTATCCATGGCCATTGGGAATCCTGAGGTCTTGGACATTGGTGCATAGATTTCTGGTTCCAGAATCGGAAGACATCACAGAATGTATTTACCCAATTTGTAGAATGGTAAAAACAAGTAATGTACTGGGTACTTTAGTTCCCCCAATATTGTGAGGTCGTTTCATTCCGTTTACAGTACGTAGCACACCCATGTAAGATGTGGCTCATAGACATAAGTGGAGGGGGTAAGATAGTGAAACCTCCTGTAGTATTCCCATGTTCTTATTCAAAGTGGATCCATGGGTCATAGGAAAAGGTATCTACTAGCCAAAGGGATGGATCTTAGCTCTTTTTGGAACACAGGTCAATATATGTCTCTCTAGGAAACATGGTTCTTTGATGTGTAGGAAGGAAGAGACAATGTTCACGTGTCGCATGATGCATGATTACATCCCCTCAGTTTGAAAGCCAAGGCCCTGTATCCCTTTTCCTTCCCACTCCCCTCCTCTGTATTTCTGTGTACACCAAGGACATTGGCCCAGCATCAGGTTAGGCCTTGCTTGGTCACCTTTCACATCCATTCACTCTGGCCCCACATGCTTATGTAGTATTTTTATGTTGAACTTTACTGGTGCAAAACATGGTCTCTTCCTTCTTACACATCTAAGAACCATATTTATAGGAGAGACATATATTGACCTGTGTTCCAAAAAGAGCTAAGATCCATCCCTTCAGCTAGTAGACACTTTTTTCCTATGACCCATGGATCCGGTTTGAATGAGAATTTCATCTTGACTTCTGGACTTAATGGTGATGGACCTAATAGAGGGAAACTTCTACCAATAAAATCATAAGAAAATGTTCCTCAGCAGTTTTAAATGTTTTAGTTAGGTCTGTGTTACTAAATGAAATAATTCTTCTGCAATCAACAGAATGAATCAATATCGAGGGTACCTTCCTTGGGGTTCCTGATTAGGTGCACCTGATTATGGAGGAAGAAGCGGACTTTCTTCGTGGGTGTTGGTGGAGGGGCCAGCATGGTTGTGGGTGGCTCCACATCCTCAGGGGATGCTCCACACAGATTCCTAGGAGATGCATAGAAATAGAGAGAAGTGTTGGCATCTTGTTGTCAGAAGACCATGGGGGGATCAGATATCCTTTCCTTCTAGTCCGACCTTCTCCTCCCCCTACTCATCAGCTGCCCAGCAGGCATTCCTCCCTCCAGGTCAGACTTAGGAAGATGTCGCTGTGTGCTGTGCTCTGAATCCTCCCCCACCCCCAACCAAAGGTTTTGTGGGCATCTGCTTGTATTTCGCAGAGACATTACAGAAATGCAGCAAAGCGCAGTGAGCATGCCTGATGGCCTGGATTCACACCCCATTTAGCAGCCACACCTACCTGAGAGAGTTGCAGAGAGCCCTTTGTGCCCCGTTTCCCTGCCCTATGGCCTAGACGTTACTGTGCTGTTATGGTATCCCAAGTGATTGACTACAAGGAGCACCCGGGACATAGGAAAGGACGGATGCTTCCCAACTGCTCTGTAGGTGTTGACGTACTGAAAGCATGTGGAATCAGTTAGATGTCTGGCTGTGAATGAATCCAGACGTGGGACTTGGATGGTCACCCTGCATGGGAGGATAGAAGCTCCCTCTTTATCCTTCACATGGGAATGATGCTTTACAGCCAACAGAGAATCTGTGTCCCTTTCTTCTTTCATCCCCACAGCAGCACCGATGGGAGAGGAAAGGGGCTGGAACCCACATTTGACAGTGGATGGTGCTGAAATGTAGGGAGCTAAAGAGACTACCCAGAGTTGCCAAGCTGATGAGTGATGGATCTGGCACAGGAATGTGCTTATTTCCCTGTGAATGGAGATCCTTGAGCCCCTGACACCAGCCCAGAGTCCCTCAGGAAATGTCCTGAATCCCTGAACCAAGAGCTGCCCTAACATTCTCAAATCTGCCTGTGTCAGTATTTCTGTAGGTAAGAGTGGGTGTCCTGCAGGAAGTGTCTGTGCCACGAGAACAGTCTATACTATTTCTGCCTCCTGTCTCTAATTTTCAGTCCCTGACCTGAACTGTAGTGCAGTTTTTTGGAATGAGTCTTAGGTGGCTGTGTATTTTCCCCTTAGGACTGCCTTTGTCATATCCCATTGGTTTGGGAATGATGTATCTTCATTCTCATTGGTCTCCATTGAATTGTTTAAGTTCTTCTTTGATTGTCTCATTGTTCTGTACATTATTGAGCAGGATGGCTTTTAGGTTCCAAACTTTTTCTTGTGGTTCAGTTCCAGTTATAAAACATTGTGGTCTGAGAATGTGCAGGAATAATCTCAGTCTTTTGGTATCAGTTGAGCCCTGATTTGTGGCCCAGTATGTGGTTTATTCTGGAAAAAGTTCCATGTACATTTGAGTAGAGTGAGTATTCTGTTGTTTTGGGGTGGTTTATTCTGTATATATCTAGGAGGTCCATCTGGTCCAATATGTCATTCAAAGCTCTTATTTCTTTATTTAATTTTCTGCTTGGATGATCAGCTTATTGAAGAGATTTGTATGTTAAGATATCCTACAATTAATTTATTCATATCAATGTTACTCTTTATTTTGATTAACAGTTGGCTTATGTAGTTGGCTGCTTCCATGTTGAGAGCATAAGTATTAAAAATTGTTAGATCTTCCTGGTGGACAGAACCTTTAAGAATGATGTAGTGTCTTTCCATATCTCCAACTACAGTCTTATCTTTTTTAAAATTAATTAATTTAAAAAGTTTTACTAATACATATTATTAGCCCCAGGAGTACAGGTCCATGAATCACCAGGTTTACACACTTCATAGCAGTCACCATAGCACATACCTTCCCCAGTGTCCATAACCCAGTCACCTCTCCCTCCCTCCCCCCAGTAACCCTCAGATTGTTTTGTGAGATTAAGCGTCTACTATGGTTAGTCTCCCTCCTGATTCCATCTTGTTTCATATTTTCCTAGCTGGATATAGTATTCTTGGCTGCATATTTATCACGTTTAGTGCTCTGAATATATCATGCCACTTCTTTCTGGCCTGCCAGGCCTCTGTGAATAAGTCTGTTTCCAATCTAATGTTTTTACCATTGTATGTTACAGAGGTCTTGTCCCAGGCTGCTTTAAGAATTTTCTCTTTGTTGCTAAGACTTGTAAATTTTACTATTAGATGACAGGGTGTGGACCTCTTCTTATTGATTTTGAGGGGGTCTCTGTGACTGCTGGATTTTGGTGCTTGTTCCCTTTGCCATATTAGGGAAATTCTCTACAATAATTCTCTCCAATGTACCTTCTGCTCTGCTCTCTGTTTCTTCTTCTTCCGGAATCCCAATTATTCTAATGTTGTTTCATCTTATGGTATCACTTATCTCTCAAATTCTCCCTTCATGGACCAGTAGTTGTTTGTCTCTCTTTTGCTCAGCTTCTTTATTCCCCATCATTTTGTCTTCTATATCACTAATTCTCTCTTCTGCCTCATTTATCCTAGCAGTAAGAGCCTCCATTTTTTATTGCACCTCATTAATAGCTTTTTAACATTTCAACTTTGTTAGATTTTAGTTCTTTTATTACCCCTGAAAGGGTTTTTATTTCTCCAGACAGGTTTCTCTAATATCTTCCATACCTTTATCAAGCCTAGCTAGCACCTTGAGAATCATCATTCTGAACTCTAGATCTGACATATTACGAATGTCTGAATTGATTAGGTCCCTAGCGTCTTGTTCTCTATTTGTGATGTTTTTCTGCTTTGTCATTTTATCCAGATAAGAATATACAAAGGAGCAAATAGAATTTTTTTAATTTCTTTTTTTTTAATTTTTTTTAAATTTATTTGACAGACAGAGATCACAGGTAGACAGAGAGAGGAAGGAAAGCAGGCTCCCTGCTGAGCAGAGAGCCCGATGCGGGGCTCGATCCCAGAACCCTGGGATCATGACCCAAGCCGAAAGCAGAGGCTTTAACCCACTGAGGCACCCAGGCGCCCCTTTTTTTTAATTTCTAAAAGAGGAGTTGATAAGTTGGTTGGGAGGATAAAGAAAAAGAAAGTGGAGAGAATTTGCTCAGGCTGGAGACTAGAACAAAGCCCTGTGCTAGATTTAGGGTGTATTTTGATCTATTAGAAGAAGCTTTATCCCCAAATTTTTAGAAGAAAAAACCCTATGTGTATACAAAAAATAAAGTAGATACAATGAAGGATAAAATAGGATGATAACAGTGAAGGTTCACTACTCTGTTCCGTTGGTCTATGTGTCTGTGTTTATGCCAGTACCATGCTGTCTTGGTGATCACAGCTTTGTACTAAAGCTTCAAATCAGGTAACATGATGCCTCCAGTTTTATTTGTTTTTCAACATTTCCTTAGCAATTCGGGATCCTTCTGATTCCATACACATTTTTGGATTATTTTCTCCAGCTCTTTGAAGAATACTGGTGGAATTTTGATTGGAATGGCATTAAAAGTATAGATTGCTCTAGGCAGTATAGACATTTTAACAATATTTATTCTTCCGATCCAAGAGCATGGAATGGTCTTCCATCTTTTTGTGTCTTCTTCAATTTCTTTCATGAGTGTTCTGTAGTTACTCAAGTACAGTTCCTTTACCTCTTTGGTTAGGTTTATTCCCAGATATCTTACAGTTCTTGGTGCTATAGTAAATGGAATCGACTCTCTAACTTCCTTTTCTGTATTTTCATTGTTAGTGTATAAGAAAGCCACTGATTTCTGTACATTGACTTTGTATCCTGCCACGTTGCTGAATTGCTGTATGAGTTCTAGTAGTTTGGGGGTGGAGTCTTTTGGATTTTCCGTATAAAGAATCATGTCCTCTGTGAAGAGAGAGAGTTTGACTTCTTCATTGCCAATGCTGAGTGAAATAAGTCAAGCAGAGAAAGTCAATTATCATATAGCTTCACTTATTTGTGGAGCACAACAAATAGCATGGAGGACAAGGGGAGATGGAGAGAAGGGAGTTGAGGGAAATTGGAAGGGGAGGTGAACCATGAGAGACTATGGACTCTGAAAAACAATCTGAGGGTTTTGAAGGGGCTGGGGGTGGGAGGTTGGGGGAACGAGGTGGTGGGTATTGGAGAGGGCACGGATTGCATGGAGCACTGGGTGTGGTGCAAAAAATAATGAATACTGTTACGTGGAAAAAATAAATAAATAAATAACGTTTTTAAAAATGTTTTTAAAAAAAAGAACCAAAATGCCCTTCAGTGGATGAATGGATAAGGAAGATGTGGTCCATATACACTGTAGAGTATTATGTCTCCCTCAGAAAGGATGAATACCCAACTTTTGTATGAACATGGATGGGACTGGAAGAGATTATGCTGAGCGAAATAAGTCAAGCAGAGAGAGTCAATTATCATATAGCTTCACTTATTTGTGGAGCATAACAAATAACATGGAGGACAAGGGGAGATGGAGAGGAGAAGGAAGTTGAGAGAAATTGGAAGGGGAGATGAACCATGAGGGACTACAGACTCTGAAAAACAACCTGAGGGTTTTGAAGGGGCAGGGAGTGAGAGGTTGGGGGAGTCAGGTGGTGGGTATTAAGGAGGTCACAGATTGCATGGAGCACTGGGTGTGGTGCAAAAACAATGAATTCTGTTACGCTGAAAAGGAATTTAAAAAATTTTAAAAAAGAAAAAAAAAGAAATTTAAAAAATATAAAACAAAAAAATTGGTTACATTGTGTCTGTCTCAGTCCAGCGTAGAAGGATGTGCTCATGAGAAGGTCCAGTTGTACCTGAGCAGCTCCATGTGCCTAAAGTCGAAGTTCATCGTGCTCTGGAGAGTGAAACGGAAGTGCATGTGTGTTACCTCCTTATTTACTTTTCACTCTAGTTTGAGTGGTTCTCTTAGCAAAACCTACTTCCTTTTGAATTTGCTTTCTCAATTCTAGCCCATCTTCTTTCTGACATCTTTCTGACAGGAAAATACCAGTTATCAAATTGTATTTTCTTACCATCCTATTTCATTGCTTGGGTGGTTCGCAACCTCCTCCAGGTCAGTCCTGCCCCTGGAAGGTCAGAGTTTGATGATTTATGGATAATCCATCCTTGGTGAGTCTTTGTGGAAATCACATCTAGCTCTTACTTCTGGTCCCATTTCTGGGTAGATCTGATGAATGACTTCTGTTCTTGGATCAAGAATAATTTTGATATTTTCAGTAGTAATCCAAGGAGAAATACAAAGTATAAGCAATTGGGTGATTGAAAATAGTTCAGAATTAATATATTCAACAGTAAAACCTAAAAATCTGGATGCAAGAGAACCACAAGTCCTGAAGCAGCCAGCTGAAGTACCAGAAAACATAACATCCAACCCCTCTGGGGTGAAGGTCTCATGTCTTTTAAAGGGTTTATCTAATCAGTGTAACTTAGTGGTTTTTAGTTTTTAATTTAAAAATATCCCACTTTTGAATATAGGTAAAGGCAGGGAGGGAATAAGAGTAGGGATCCAGAAACCTTGGAGACTATGTTTACCAGCAGAGCAGTAGCCCTGCTCAGTGTCAAAGAACAAGAATCACAATTCGTACGCAGAGAAAAATAGGCCAGAGATTTCAGCTGCTTTAGGAATTTCCATCAGAATTTTGTGTTTTGAATGTACCATAGTACATTCTGATAGTACATTTGATAGTACATGGCCCTGTCTTGGGAGAGCAACTTGGCCCAGTTGTCATGTGCTTCCTTTTCTGGGATACAGTCAGAGGAGGTCTGGCATTGGTTTGGTTGTCCAGTTGGAGGTGACGGATTCTAAGGGTAGAGCAGGGACGGGGGTGTTTGTTGTTCCTGAAACACAGAGCCTTAACACTGATGGGGAGGACAGAGAGTCAGGAGTCTGGCCATTTCCTGGACCTCCCCAGGCCAGTGCAGTGTTCACACCGCCGGTGGCAGTCAGAGTGGGGGCAGAGTCCCTGGGCACCATGTTAATTATTTGCTTGTAGGAAATGGAAAGTGGATCCTCTTAAAATCCTGTCTGCCTTGCTCTAGAATTTGTGAGACTTCATCCAGAGCAAATGTCATTTCTATCACTGCAAGGTAACTTGGGCCCTCCCAGGGGCCAAGTGTCCAGTCGCTAGAGGGAACAGATCAGGAGAAGCTCTCCAGTGACCATCACACAGAATAAAAGATGCTGCATTAACAGGGCCTGGCACTCTCCTTTGAGCTTTGCCCATTCTTCTTGGCAGGAGGCAGGGAAAGTCTGTGTGCATCTTCTGAACTGTCACAGTATACTCAGAAACAGCCTGACAAATGTCATCCCAGTGAATATCATGTGACAGAGAGTGAAATGTAGTCTTCTGTTGCCTCCCTGACACTGGCTGTTGGCAGGATTTTCATCTCCACCAGTTGGATGCTTAATGGATGCTTTATATTCCCTTCCGTAATCACCAGTGGCATTGAAAATCTCTGCATGTTTTGATTAGATGTTTGGATTTTTTTAAACCGTGTCTTACTTGACATTTTACTACTGCAGTGTTGATTATCCCTTACTCATTACCAACACATTGAGTATAAAGATTTTGTCTTTTTACTTTCATCTTTACAGTGCTTCATCCTTAAGAAAAGCAACACTGAAACAGTTTCAGCTAAAGCACTAATGTTGGTTCCTTCCTCAATAAGTGGACAGTTTTCCCTGAAAAGCCTGAAAATGTAAGCACCAAGTCTCCCTACTATTTGATCTGTAGGATCCTGTTGTTTGAACTCTAAGAAGGTCAATACACGCCTGGATCACCCATCAGAAATTCCTGTGGCTCCTCCTTCTCAGAACCCCAGGGATCCCCACAATCCCGAAACTGGAGGCTGCTCACAGCTGAAGGTGGCCCCAGTGCAGGGAAGCAGGCAAAACAGGGGGAATCTTGGCAGTCCCTGTCACCAGACAGCAGGGAGTGGCTCTCAGCTATCTCCTTGGGTGCACTTGGCCTCAGGGAACAATAGATGAATAACACATTAGTCTGCAGTTTTCTCAGCTGTGAGATTCAAGTTGGAAAGAAATTTGCTTCAAGGCATATGGCGCATAGTAGGTCAGGAATCACTCTCCCTTCTGCCCTTGGGGAGAAAAAAAAAATCACAAAGATATAGGTGCCACAAATCAGCAATTCTACTCTGTGTCTTTGGAGTAGCCAAGCGATATATACTGACAGTCCTTCTCAAACCCAAAGGACTAACCCAAGCCAAAAAGAAAAATCCAAAACCATTTTTGGTGTGTGCTCCATCTTCCTAAGGTCTGTAATGGTGAGATATATGGGAGTAAAAGGAAGCAGATAACTCCAGTGCTCACTGACTCCTTCCCGTGGCAAGCATCTTACTCAACATAACCATTTCAGGAGGCAGAGATGCAACAAAGGGATCAATCATGGTGATCTGATCTTGTTGGAGAACTGGTCAGCCTATACTTTAGCTGAGCACAGGAACCCTAGTGGTACAGTCCCAGAGAGGGACCCACTCAGGGCTACTAGCCAAGCCTAGAAGGGCAAGGGAGAAGCTTGGGTCTAATCATCCATGTCATGGCCTTACTGTGACAGTGGCTAGACTTCCCCCAAAGTGGTCTGTATAGAGTTTATCATAGACCAGTGTTTGGGGGCCTTGAGTGTATCCTCCTCATATGGCAAATAGAAATTAATCATTTCAGAGAATGACTCAACTGCTTATTCTTCACTGTGGTCAATATACTTTCCAAGAAGTATAGCAAGAGCTGAGCAAGTGCAGGCACCCTGCCTGAGAGGTGGCAGACCCCATTTTCACACGGGAGAATGGAATTGTAGCAGAGGCTTTGGTGCAAAATCCTAGTATCTTCCAGGCAACCATCCCTACAGAAAGTAATGATTGATTGATCCACAAAGAGGCAGGTGGGACAGATGATAAATTCTTTGGTAAAGAGAAAAAAAGAAATCCCACCAGAAAATGGTCAGCCATTGACAAATATCTTTGTACTTGCCCTGCTTTTTCCTGAATAATTTCACAGCCATGTCCAACAGTAGCAGCTATCCCTGTGAGCCAGGATGGTGTGAAAAGCCCTTGGTAAAGCTAGTTTGCTGTGAGTTCTTCCCTAAGGCCAGTAATGATGAATCCACTGGGTCATTCTGCCTGTCCCCTGAGGGCTGGCAGGAGGTTACCTTTATCCTTGATAAGATTTGGGGGACAGCTGCTTTCCTTCCTAGATGTTCATATTATAACCAGAACTCAGGATGAAATGTGTTCAAGACTAAAATCTTCTGTCCTTAATTATGTAACATGGGTGATAAGGAAGCAGTGGGCAGTCTTTTCAGAACCTCACAAATCTTCATGCAAAGTTTCCTCCTGTCAAATGCCAAGCCTGGGGATCTCTGTTGTACACAGTGGGGTCTGTCCCAGTTGGCCTGGAGGACAGGTGGCTGGCAGCATTGTCAGCAGAATGTGACCCTTTGCTGACCCACCGTGCTCTGACATGAGTGACAAAACATAAAGAAGATAAAAGTTTTTTGAGAGGGAAAATATTACAGATCAGAGGGAAAATTTTGTCACCTTTTTAGCAAGATAACCCCTGTTCAGTGTGGCAAATAATCAATATTCATAAACTTAGGTAAGTGTTTTCGATGGTTGAAAATAGAGATTATACTTTATACCTTCCATTCCCAGTTTTTCACTACCCTGTGTTTAATGTCATTATGTTCCAATTATTTGAAACAATTGAAAATGCATAAGTTTATTTTTTATTTTTTTTTATAAACATGTATTTTTATCCCCAGGGGTACAGGTCTGTGAATCGCCAGGTTTACACACTTCACAGCACTCACCATAGCACATACCCTCCCCAATGTCCATAACCCCACCCCCCTTCTCTCAACGCCCCTCCCCCCAGCAACCCTCAGTTTGTTTTGTGAGATTAAGAGTCACTTATGGTTTGTCTCCCTCCCAATCCCATCTTGTTTCATTGATTCTTCTCCTACCCACTTAATCCCCCATGTTGCATCACCACTTCCTCATATCAAGGAGATCATAGGATAGTTGTCTTTCTCTGCTTGACTTATTTCGCTAAGCATGATACGCTCTAGTTCCATCCATGTTGTCACAAATGGCAAGATTTCATTTCTTTTGATGGCTGCATAGTATTCCATTGTGTATATGTACCACTTCTTCTTTATCCATTCATCTGTTGATGGACATCTAGGTTCTTTTCATAGTTTGGCTATTGTGGACATTGCTGCTATAAACATTCGGGTGCACGTGCCCCTTTGGATCACTACGTTTGTATGTTTAGGGTAAATACCCAGTAGTGCAATTGCTGGGTCATAGGGCAGTTCTATTTTCAACATTTTGAGGAACCTCCATGCTGTTTTCCAGAGTGGTTGCACCAGCTTGCATTCCCACCAACAGTGTAGGAGCGTTCCCCTTTCTCCGCATCCTTGCCAGCATCTGTCATTTCCTGACTTGTTGATTTTAGCCATTCTGACTGCTGTGAGGTGGTATCTCATTGTGGTTTTGATTTGTATTTCCCTGATGCCGAGAGATATGGAGCACTTTTTCATGTGTCTGTTGACCATCTGGATGTTCTTTGCAGAAATGTCTGTTCATGTCCTCTGCCCATTTCTTGATTGGATGAGAACTTAGCAAACTCAACACCCAATGAAAATGCATATGTTTAAATCAAAGGGCATATCGTAATGTATTTCACCATTTCCCTATAGGACATTCAGGTTAATAGTCATGTAAATGTCTATTTTTGTATTTATTTAATGTACATTGGTTTGCCCCATGAGATGCGGTGTGGGGGGTGGGAATGGCTTCATGCACACTTCCCCTTGTATTCCAGAGGGGCAGTGTAGGGAGAAAACTGCACTATAATTTGGGTCAGGGAATGAAATATAGAGACAGGAGGCAGAGATAGGACAGACCGTTCTCATGGCACAACACCTCCTGCAGGGCACCCACTCTTCCCTACAGAAATTTTGGCGCAGGTGGATTTGAGATTGTGAGGGCAGCTCTTGGTTCACGGGTTCAGGCATTTTCTGAGGGTCCCTGGGTTGGTGTCAGGGGTTCAGAGATCTCCATCCACAGGGAAGCAATGACATTCCTGTCCCAAATTTATCACTCATCAGCATGGCAGCTCTGGACAGTCCCTTCAGCTCCCTACATTTCAGTGCTCTCCATTGTCAAGTATGGCTTCCAGCCCCATTTCCCCTCCCATCGGTGCTGCTGTGGGGATGACAGGAGGAAGGGACACAGATTCTTTGTTGGCTGTAAGCATCATTCCCACGTGAAGGATAAAGAGGGAGCTTCCATCCTCCCATGCAGGGGAGCCATCCAAGTCCCATGTCTGGATTCACCCACAACCAGTTGTTTAGCTGTTTTGATAGGCATTCAGTACCTCAACACCTACAGAGCAATTGGAAAGCATCAGTCCTTTCCTATGTCTGAGGCATTCACTTGGGACACCGTAATGGCACACTCACATCTAGGCCATAGAGCAGGGAACCAGGGCTCAGAGTGATATCGGGAATGCTCTCGGGTAAGTGTCGCTGCCAAATGGGATGTGAATCCAGGCCATTGGGCGTGTTCACTGTCGTTTGCTATGTTCCTGTAATGTCTCTGCTAAATACAAGGAGTTGCCCACAAAACCTGTATGTTTGTGAGAGGGGCAGAATTCAGAGCACAGGACACAGGGACATAGTCCTAAGTCTGCCCTGAAGGGATGAAT
This sequence comes from Mustela putorius furo, assembly GCF_011764305.1. Classification (NCBI taxonomy): domain Eukaryota; kingdom Metazoa; phylum Chordata; class Mammalia; order Carnivora; family Mustelidae; genus Mustela; species Mustela putorius. The sequence continues at coordinate 2,155,351 of NW_025421272.1, read as the reverse complement.
GCCCCTGGGCAGCTGGTGAGTAGGGAGAGGAAAAGGTTGGACTAGAAATAAAGGATGTCTAATTCCCCAAGGTCTTCTTACAACAAGATGCCGACACTGCTATTTCCATGTGTCTCCCAGCAATCTGTGTAGAGCATCCCCCTGAGAATATGGAGCAGCCCACAACCACGCCAGCCTCTCTACCACCACCTCTGAAGAAAGTCCATTTCTTCCTCCATAATTGGGTGTACCCCACTGGGGGCACTGTGTAAGGTACCTTGGATATTGACTCATTACCTCAAGAAAAATTTTTATAATTTCTTCAGTATTGTACACTTAAGAGAAACTATAAAAATGTTGTATGATGTTTTTCCATTTCATAAAAGCACAGTTAAATGTATCAAGTGCATCATTAGTGTAACTGCAGAAGTTAAGATGCATTTCTAACTCAACCTCAGAGGACGACTCACTAGGAAGCAAAGGCTCAGGGCTCCTGGGACAGTGGGGTGGACCCTGCCCCTAGATAGAGTCAGTCTCTGTCCTGCCAGTGGTGAGGAGGCTATCCACCCACTTCAGTTCTGACTGTCCTTGTTGTTTCCCAGACCTACCCGGACCCCCTGCAATTGTCCACACACAGGATTCCTTTGCAGAGTTCAAAGGCTCAGGCACAGGGAGCATCACTGTTCCTTTCACTCATTTTTCCCTCCCTGCTTTTTCACTTCCTCTTTCTGCTGCCAGTGAGCACCTCTTCTTAGCTTTTCCCCATCCCCTCCTTTTCCAGTGTCCACCTGGAAGTACCTGGTCTCCTGCAGGCACCGAGGCCTCACATTTGCCATGTTCCTGAAACTTCCCTGAAGCCCTCCTCAACACCTTTTAGCTGGTGTTGCCCTGGCTCCTGACCCCTGGGCTGGCCCACTGAGTCCAGGGAGCAGCCCTGAACAGCCCACCAGGGAGTGGGATTAGGAGTCAGCAGGGGTGAGTCCAGCCTGCTGGAGGAGGAGCTTCAGGAACTGAGGATTTGCCTGGGTGTCCCCACTTGGCTGTTTCCTGCCTGGGTGGCTGTCATGCTCTGGGCAGCTCTTGCTTTCATTTCTCAGGAAGCTTCTTTTAAACAGACTTAAGAGAAAGTAGAGGAAGCAGTTTGGAAGTCAGAACAAAAGGAGAAAATACAAATGTGGTGAGCTGGGCATGAAAAGGGGGAAGACAGCCACGTGCCCATGCTCTCCATCACTTCCCTGATGTGCTTACTGTCACTTCAAGAAAAGTTTCCAAATAGTGGGGTGGCTGCTATTGTGTATGAGCACAAAGTGGAGACAGGGGGGTGATCATGAGTAGACCATGGGTCAGACCCTCAGGAGCTCAATCTGGCATGTAAAGATGCTGGGGAAGAGGGATACAGATTGGCCTCCCAGGCCTTCCTTGCAGTTCCTTTCAGGAAAATGTCATTCTTTTGATTCAGAAAGGAATTGACTCCATTGGGGTGGCAGCTGGGTCAGGCATGTGCTGTTATCTGGGTTAGGAATTGGGGAAAGGAAGGAGGGGAGCCCTCTATTCAGAAATCATGGATGTAACCTAAAGGACTCAGGGTTCAGGGTTCTGTGTCCTAAGAAAACCAACTACTTTCCTATCCCTGAGCTTCCCCTGTCCCTGTCATTGCACTGTGACTCTGGGCAAACCATTTAACATCTCCACATGTCAGTGCCAAGACCCCCAGTACAGGGGTCATAGCCCCTGGCCTCTGCCTCCCACGCGGAGGATGACATATGACAGGAGATGATGACACATCTTCTCCATGGGCAGAAAAGCCTCATGTCCCTGTGAATGCTGAAAGGCCACCTTCTCCCCTTCTCTGCCCTGCAGGCATCAACATTTCCTCTCTGGGGGAAGTCACCCCTTTATTTCTTGCTTATTCCTGCAGACGTGCCATATTGGAACACTCATGCAGCATTTATGGGGGACCACTCATTGTCTTTGAGGGTTACCTGGATTTTTTCTAGGATGCTTCATAACATAATACCAGTAAGGACGACCCGTGGGGAGAACAGGGAGCCAGGGACAGAAAGGTCAAGTAACTTGCCCAGTTACATGTGGCTTCTAGTAAGATTTGATACCAGCCACCAACAGCAGCCTCTGTGTTCTCTGCTCACCGTGAGCACTGCATTCTGAGATTATCTCATCCAAATGCTTACGTTCCCACCCAGTTCCTGGGGTGTCAGGTACACAACCACATCCAACAACCCTCTCTAGGCCCAGCTCAGACTCAGTTGCCTCCCCAGGTCCTCGTGAACAGGAATGTGTGTGTGACCAGGAGGTGAATGACGAGATTCCAGGGTCTTCCTCAGCTTCACCTTAACGGTTCTGGTTTTGTTGTATTTTCCAAGATTGTGGCTCAGGTTAGAAGAAGGAAAAATCATAAGGGCTTCAAACACTGGAGTCAGCATCATTGGCAGCCAAGACATTCTCCTGGCTGTCCCCAGCCGTGGTTCACCAGTACCCACATTGGGCATCTGTCCAAACAACAGGGGAGTCACAAACATTACTTCCACTGACTACAACTTTGAGGTGCTGTGGGTGTAAATCAGTATTTAGATTCAAGAGAAGAAACTGCAGTTTGTTCAGCAGAGAGTGGATGCTGGGAGGAAGGAAGGAGCAGGAAAGGTCACACACAGAGCAAGTGCAGCTACTTCCCGCTCTCACAAGGCCTTAGTCCAGGCTGTATGGATAATGGTTCAGATCTTAGTCTAGGAGACACGGAGGCTGGTAGACTTCATGCATTAAGGCACTGAAGGGCTAGCATGAGCAGCCCTTTCCTTGTTCATTAACAGTTCTACAGTGAGGTGTGGTCAGTTGAGCAACTGTCATGTAGGCAGTTGGTTTGGAATGTGCTGTGTTCTGAGGCAGTTGAGAGTCAAGAAGCCTATTGGTCATTCAGGGTAGTCACCTGACCTGGGACTTCTCATTGCTGGGCAGTTGATAGAGTCAAATTCTGGTTGTGGAAAGGCAAGTGAGCAGGAGCTGGGAACATGTTTGGATCCCCTCAATCCATCAGCGGGTCTGCATTTGGGGGAAAGAACCAAAATGTAGACTGAAATGTAGGGACTGAAATGTAGAGCCAGAAGGTGGCTCAGGATTTGAGCTATCTTCTTGGGCCAGCACAAACCTGGGGCACCAGTGACTCCTTGTAAGATTGTTGGGGAGGAAGGTGTGGACCTGGGCCTGAGGACAGTGCTTGGTTCAGTGTGCAGTGCATGATCTCTTATCCCTGGGTACCAGGGAACCATGTGTGTCCTCCACCCCAGAGCCAACCCTCATCAGTGCTGCGACCCTGAGCACATCACTTAATCTCTTCCAATTTCCATGCCCTGAACCATGAAGCCTTGCCTCCAGCCCCTCCCCTGATCACCTCATGGTGCTGATGTGAGAAGAACCAGAGCTAACAGTCTCTGCACTGTCAGAAGTCGAGTATGCAAATCTCCAACCATTACTGTTGAGGGATCTGTACCACACCTCAGTTCTTTTCTTCTGGGCCATGTCCTTTAGAGCCTTCTCGTTAAGTATGAAATGATCATAATCATCTCTGTGAAAAGTGGCCACTTTTCTTAGTATTAATTGTCCTTCCTTGTGTAAAATAATGTCATACTCCTGGTCTTAAGATATATAAAGCTGGCCTAGTTTTCTTTAATATCTGCTTAATATCTGCCTATATGATGAATATCTGCCTATTTTTCCCATTTTTATTGTGTTATGTTAGTCATACAGTACATCATCAGTTTTTAAGGTAGTGTGCCATGACTCATTGTTTGTGTATAACACTCAGTGCTCCATGCAATCTGTGCCCTCCTTAATACCCATCATGGGGCCCCAGCAATTAGAGGCTCCATCCATCACTGTGGCTGTGCCATCCCTCAAATGCAAACAGAGGAGGAAGCACCTAGGGGAAACAAGGCAGAGTGGTGGTAGAAGGGTAGCAGAATGTGGGGTCCGTGAGCGGGTGACATGACTGACACAGGGCATCTTGTCCCACCCACAGAGTACCAGATTGCCTACTTCCTGGCCAGCAGCCTCCCAACATTTTCATCAGGATGGAGATGGGCACCACGGTGAGGCAGTAATTGGCCTCTGAGCTGGCCCCGGAGTTGACATGCACCTTCAGGCTATTGGCTAAGAGGAGACAGGGCTGCGGTGCAGCCACTGAAGACCACTGTTATCACCAGTGAGAAGAGAGGTAAGACCCGAGGCCTAAGCCCACTATCGTGGTGCTACAGGGATGAGAGCTGGGCCCACATGGGAGCTGTGAACTTGCTGGATCCACAGCTTGCCGGGTTCAGGCCATCCACCCTATTGTGTCTACAGAGCCCGACATTTACCAGATAAGCAGGACTGTCTTAGGTTTAAAGCTGGAGATGTGGCTCAGGTTGTGTAACTGGCCCAGAATGGCTCTGAAGCAGATGTTTGAGGGCAGCCCCTTGAAGCCAGGTACTTGGTCTCTGATGTTCAAAACCACATGCCCAGCTAAGCAGGTGCTCAATAAAATATTCTACTGAGCAGTCTTAGGGAGATCTGTCTTCACAGATACCATTTCGGTTCCAAGCACTGGTGTAGTGCTTATTGTTCATTGGTTGATTCTCACCAAATCCTGGGGGACAAAGTGCTATGAGGTCTAATTCTACAGAAGTTGTAGGGTCCAGGCAGATTCAGGCATTTGCTGGAGACACAGCTGTGGGGCGCTGATGTGAACACCTTCCACAGACTCCAGGGCCCCTCTTCCTACAGTGATCTGATGTGGGTTCCCATCTCAGCGACCCCTACCATGCCCTCCAGCCTCCCCCGGGGATCTGTCTCAGCAGGTTCCCTCCCCAGGGCCACCCTAGCTCCAGATGCAGAGGTTAGGGCCAGTCCCAGAGGTCTTGGGGAAGAGGAAAACAGAAAGGCACTTGCACATACAGCTCACAGATGTTCTGAGAGGGATGTGCTACCTCCCATCTGAGATTTCCAAACAGGCTCTGGAGATGTGAGAACTTAGACAAGGCCCTTTCCCTCTCTGTGCCCTGGCTTCCACCTGTGGCCTCTTGGGAAGCACCTGAGGGCCAGCACGGTCTGCAGAACTCCAGCAGCTGACCTGGCGATATGCTCATGCTCAGAGTATGGGCAAGTGTCCATGCAGGCTGTGTGTTCACTCTGACAAGATCTAGAGCAGTCTGAGGGAGGCATGGGTTGAAACCAGAGTGCTTGAAAATAATCAGAAGGGCCAGTCAGAAAACCTACAAAAGGTAGAAGGCAAAGGAGGATGGCATGCCCTGAGACCTTGCCATGGTCTGGCCATGTTCCAGGCATTGCAGCCCACTGCTGTCTCTACTTCCCACACAAGCGGGCCATACCCCACCTGCTGGAGTTTTTGTGGAAACTTCATTCCACAGGCTAGACTGATGAAAGCATTTGCCATTGGCCTTTGATCGAACCTGCAGGCTCTTTCCTCTTCCCAGAAGTCAGGGTTGGGACAGAATGTTCCAATCCTCTGATCAGAAGGTTGATTCTCCTGGTGAGCTGCCCACCTCTGCATTAACACAAGAGACACTCTGGCACTCTGCACAAATACAAACACGTATATGAGGGACACATTTTCTCATCTGAATGACTCAATAGATTTTCTTCTTATAAGTCACAATGTTGTAAGGCATCACTCCATTCTCTGCTTCCATGCTCACATGAAGATCTCCCAGGAGTGTGTCCAAATTTCTCTCCTCTTCTAAGGACCTTTGGAACTTCTAATTGCCTCAGTATTTGTCAAATTATGGCTAGATCCTAAATTGCTTCTCCATATATGCTTTGTCTTCATCTTCAACAACTGATAATGTAGAACACTTGGGCTCCCCATGTGAATTTTCTATTATCTATTATAGATAGGTATTATCTATTATAATACCTTGCTCATGGTCGTCTGTCCAATGCTTGTCATTACATCTGGAAACAGCTTTGCTGTTACTGACCTTCAAACTTGAAGGTAGTCTGCTTGTTTTTGGGTGTCATTAAAAAGGCATGTGGATACTTTGTTTTGGGGTATTGCAGGGTTTGGTAGCTTGAGCTTATATTTGCAGAACTCAGAACTCTGCATGTGCAATTATGTGTAATTGCTGGATTAAATGACAAGTGAACTGAAAACCTTGATAAGTAAACCAAATTGTCCTCCAAAAAAGAAACCAGTCATTGGATTAGGGCCCTCTCTACCCAGTGTGATCTCCTCCTAACTGCAAGTTCTACAAAATCCTGTGTCCATGTAAAGTGGCATCTACAGCAACTGTGGGTTAGGACACCATGGCATCGTTATGGAAGACACAGTTCAAACCACAAGAAAGGAGTTTTCCTACAACAAAGCTGTGGCCTCTGCTGTGGGACCAGGACAGTGTTTATTAAGGTTCTGGTGGCACCCTATAGGCTACAGCTGTGTTGGTGTCATGGAGAATTGTGCATGTATCCCTGTCCCTGGACAAGCTTCACAACACTGCTGTAGCCAGGGGTCCTGTGCATGCCGTTTGTCCATCTGGTCACAACTTGTGCAGTTTTTGGTCCTTATTTGCTGAGTGTTCCAGAGGAGACATGAGACCCAGAGCCCCTGGCCCCCTGGTCAGCACTCTGGCTGCTGCAGCCCTCCCCAGACTTGTTGACCAACAGACATTGATGGGAGGGAGAATGGGGGCTGGGCATCCCAGGGTGATCCAGGGTGGGTTAGATTCAGAGCTTCAGGGCCTGTCTACCACCATTCATGTTCCACAGAGTCTCTAAACCTCAAAAGAGCACCTACACTACACTGGGTCCTTTGTATGCCACCTGACCTTGGAGGGACTATGGACGTCCAGCTTAGGTCTGAGTCAGAGCAGAGTAGGAGTGATATGGAATGTAGAACAGTCACTGGGAGCCCCCTATGAGGCTGCTACGCGCCTGTGTGGCTGTCAAGAGATGGCATGGGGCCTGCCAGTGTCTGATGCACAATCAGCCCACGTGTATAGTTCCTTTCAGTTATGGCTTCAGAATGTGTGGCTCAGGGGCTATGTCCCTGCTCTCTCCACCTCTAGGGAGTAAGCTGTGCCTTGGCCCTGCTGAGGTCACAGGGTAGCAGATGGGCAGTAGCTTGACCCAGTCTATCCCAGGAGTGGTGCTGAGCAGAACATGTGGCTCATTTCCCTCTATGTTCTTGAACATGCACCCCCATCCATGCCCCAGAGGTAACTCCCTTGGCTTTGGAACAAAATCAGAACAACAAAATGAAAGGATACAGAATGCATTTGGGCCCTTCTACCTACACAGGTGCTCTTGGTCTGTGGCTTGCTTGTCCCTGTCAGAGTAGGGCTCCCACTTGAGCACAAGTAGGCCGATAGCCATGCCTGCTGCAAGGTATCTGGAAAAGTTGCTGCCCTGGGGAGAATCCCATTTCCTGTCTTCCCGATTGTTATTTGTGCTATTTCCTGGTTACTCCTCTGACCAACTCATTAGAGGGTAAGCACAGACCCCAAATATTGTGGGCTGGGGTGCCTGGCTGTCTCAGAAAGCAGTGCAGGAACCCCCAGGGAGCTAACGGTAAGTGTGGGGACAGCAGTGTGCATGGGCTGCAGCTTCCTAGTGAGGCGCCAGTCCGCTGTGTTGGCAGACCTCATTTGCAGTAACTGTTCCCACCTGCTAGAAGCCTTCCTGCTTTTCTTTCCCCTAATAGCCCAGAGAAGCTTCAAGACCAGAAACAACAGTTTCAAGACCATGAATAGTGGCTCCATGTTAACTACATATAAATTAACATGTAAGTGTACACTGCCTTCAGCAGGAGCTACCATGACTGTGGGGCAGGCCTGGGCCAACAGCCATCACTGCCCCCCTCTAGGACCCCATTCCTTTTCTGTGGCTGAGCCTCCGTCCCCATGAAACACTCACCCCTTCCCCTCTCGGGCCCAGGCCCCTACCCTCTACTTTCTCTGCCTTTGAGTTCACCAGGGACCATACACTACTGTTATGGGTTCGTCCCCTTTGAGGAGGGGAAGTCTCACTTCTGCTCTATCCAGCTTCATCCCTTCTAGGGCACATTTGGGATGACCTTACTGTTAGAGCTGAGTAACACCCCACTACATGCACTCACCCCATTTTGGCTGCCAATTTATTGCCCCTTGCCTTTGGTGCGCTATGTTGCTTGACCTCGTGCTCCTGGTTCTCCTATGGGCTCAAGGTCCAAATATAGGGCAAAGGGGGCCCTACATTGTGACTCCCCTCTGTGCCGGAAACTAACCATGATTGTGTTCATGTATGCCCCGGGTTTGTCCTGGTTGACTACAAGGAGCCAGAAGGTCCCTGGAGGTTGGGGTGGGGACTAACAGGCCAGGCAGGTATACCTGCCCCATAAGGCAGCACAGCTTTGGCAAGACTGAAAGAAGGAAAGGGCGGGTCCCTGTGTGTCCTTGAGGCCAGCATGGGCAGGAACCTTGTGTTCTGATTCTGAACCCTGGCGTTCATCTCCATTCACTCACTGGTCAGACCTGCACATAGGCCTCAGGAAAGCCCAGTGATGATGAAGCAATATTAACTCATGAGAGAACCTTCCAGAATATACTGGTAAACAGGTCAGCTCCTTTCAACCTGTCACTCAGGCTCATGTGCCCTTGTCTTGCAATGATATGGTTGTTAAAAACTCAGACAACTTTGCATTGCCAGTATACTTCTTCCTTAAACACTGGGGTCTTTCCTCACCAGTTTATGGAGAGATTTGGGACCAAAGGCAAACCCACATCGATTTCTGCCACTTCCACTCTTCCTTCTGGAAGAGGGCCTGCTGCTGCCCTGACCCTGAGCACAGAGTGGATGGGTCTGCTGAAGCGCTTGGTGATTGTTAGTCTGGCACCAGTGAAGGAGGAGGAGTCCACTCCACAGACCCTCTGGGAACACACATGGACTGTCCCTGGGCCCTTAGTGTGATCCCAAGGCAGGGAGGTGGTCACGGGCCAGCTGACTCCTGTCCCCATCCATCTGTAGGTCTGAAGAAACACCGGTGCTATGCGGTCATCCTGTCGGCCTAAAACATAATCTGTAAGATCCTTGCTGGCTTGCCCATGGAGGTGTTTGTCAGTGGACTGGTAAGCTCCAGGTGCCCCTGCCCTCTGAGAGGCCTGGTCTGCTGCTCTTAGGGGCCTAGCAGCATGCCCTTGTTGAAGAACATGTTTCCAGGGCCCCACGGTGTGGGGGGCAGCGGGTTCAAGGTCACTGCTGGGAAAGAGATCTGTGGAGGGCTGGGCAAACCCAATGGACAGAGAGATGCTTCCAGTCTTGCACTGAGACCTGAGGGATGATTTCACAGCTGGAGGCATCCTCCTGCTTTCCAGGACCTGCTCTCAGAGAGAGGCTGCTTCCTTCTCTGGAAGCCAGGCATGTGCGGACTTTGGCCTCTGCCAAGAAGTTTGTGCTTGGTCACCCTGGGTCCCAAGTGGGATGCATAGCAGCCCAGCACCCACGTGAGCCTGACCTCCTGGTCACAGCCCCTTCTCAGGTCTCAGAAACCCGTGTGGCTCATTGATTGTACCCCTTTTAGATAAGATGAAGCCCCTGAGTTTGTCTTCAGAGCTACCCCTTCTTTGGAGTCTCCCAGAGGGATGTCATGTCTCATTGAGAGCCAGTTGGGCTTGTCTCTGACCTGAGGTCCCTGCCCCTCCCACTCTCCTCTGCTGGAGCTCTTGCTCAGGTCAGCTGGGGCAGTTAGAGGGCCATGCCTCTGGCCAGCAATTATGGCAATTCCCTCTGAGGACTGAGCCCCAGGCTGGCAGGAGAAGTCACCACAGCTACTGGGCCAGCCCTCAGAAATGGGTCAGGTGACCTTTCAAAATTTGGTGAGATTACTGTTCTAAACATAATAGCAGCACTGAGGCAATAACTTAGCAGGATTTTTTTTTGGAACCATCAGACAACTTTGCAACACATGAGGATGACTGAAATGCATTGCCTGGACTGTAGGTTGTGTTGGCGTCTTGGTACTTATATCCCCAGGGGTTATTCGGGTTGGCAGGGTTGGGGTTGGGAGGCCAGTATTTGGGACAAAGGTGCTTTGCTTCAGAGGTGCCCCTGAGGCTGAGCAGGAAGGCAGGGGCTTCCGTCCTATCTGGCACCAGGGCCTACCTTGGTCACCATGGTGGTTGGGTTGAGGGGAGCACAGGGCTGGCCATCTAGAGTCCGTGGCACCTGAACTGCTTGTTGGCAGCCTGCACCCAGGGCCCAGGGACCTGGAGGCAGGGCCTGAGTCACAGGGCCCAGAGCAGATGCTCATAGGAAGGGACTGGAGCCAAGGAGGTAGGCAGGCCCAGGCAGCCACATCAGCCAGCCAGGTCTCCGGGGGCCTGAAGCCCAGCTCCATGCTCTGTGCCCCACTGGAGGGTTGGCATGTCTCAGAGCAAAATGCGCACAGCATGAAATCTGCCATTCCCACACCCTGAAGCAGAAGGTCTGGCATGGAGCTCGCTCATGTTGTGGGGCAGCTGTCACCCATGTGTGGGCAGAGCCCCCTGTCCCAGAAAGAAGCCACCTTCCATCCAGCTGTCCCTCCCTCTCCTGCCCCATTTCCCCTGCCCAATGGCCTGGGGGTCAACTGTTGGTCTCTATGAATCTGCCTGTGCTGAATGTCTCACAGTATCAGTGTTCTCCAGCTGGTTTCTTTCTCTGCACATGTTTTCAATGTTCATAACATTAGTCAGCACTTTGTTCCTATCACAGATGGGAATATTCTGCTATGTGAACACAAACATTTTTTTTTTCTCCCCATCTATTTATGGACCCTTGGCTTAGCCCTACCATTCAGGTTCTGTGAGGAGAGATGCTGTGAACACTGATGCACTGGTATTTTCCAGTGGTGTTGAGCTGATGCTGCTCCTGAGTGGGCAGGGGAAGCCACAGGGGCTACAGTGGGGGACCAGGCCCTGAGGGAGGGTGTGAGCTCTTCCTCCACCCTGGGCCCCTCATCTTCCTCCACTCTCTGGGAGGGGTCCTGCTCTGACCCATCTCCTTCACCTACCTGCTCCCCATGCTATCTCCGCAAAACTTGGGTGTCAGCTCCCTGGACCCCTTGACCCCCCAGAAGGGAAAGGGGAGCCCTACCTATCAAGCCTAGTCTCCAGAGCCATCTGAAACACCACACATACTCTGAGGAGCCAGCGGTTTTGCTGAGGGCACTGGCATGAGATGCTAGGAAGGGCTTTTAAACTGTCCTGAGAGGTTCTGTACTCAAAGCGTGTGGAGTACTGCCCAGCCTCTTAGCCCTGATCTCTCCCCCTCATGCCCAGGACCCAAATCTGGGGGCCTCCTTTCCAGAAAGTTGCCTCTGGCCCCTTCCCAGTTACAGGTCAAGCTTTCTCCCTCTGTGCCCAGATCCACAGGCACTGTGTGGACACCTCTGCCTTTGTTATCAGATGGGACTGTTCTTTCTTCCTCCACATGGGGCCACGACCTCTGATCTCAAAATGTGCCTCATCCCGAGCTTAGAACCAAAGGAGACCTGAGTGCCTTTGCTGTCCTGTAAATAAAGGTCCCCAAACTCCCATGAGCATGAGGTAGGAGAATAGCTCTGGGAATCCTGAGCACTGGGAAACGCTAGGTAGGGGGAGAGGATGTGATTGGACTTCCATTTCTCAGAGCAGGTGGGAATAAGTCGGGGAACAGGGCTAATCAGAGATGCTGCATACTGAAGCAAGGTGACATGTGGCAGTGGCATCTGCCTCCTGACTGCTGTGACCCCAATACTCTTGTTGCCATAGGCACACACATGCAGTTCACAGGTTTCTCCATCAAGTCTCCTTTTCAACACCTCCTATAGCACTTGGGAACGGGAAGAGAAGGCAGCTAGCCAGGGTGCATGACTGTGCTCTGAGGAGGCAGGCAGCCAGGATGCTGACCTGTGGGTGGGGTGGCCTGGCAGTAAGGCAGGGACCAGAGAAGGCTGCTAAGTGCTAAGGACCAGGCTCTGTGCAAGGGGATTCATGGAAGTATGACACAGGAAGAACCCCATGTGTGTGTCCCTGCAGCTCTGCTCCCTCTGCACAAACCTCAGATATGGAAGGGAGTTGATGTTGTTCTTTTCACCATAATTTGGGTTACAGCCTTCCAAAGGAACTAGTCAAGGACAAGGAACATGGAGGCAGCATGGCCTGGAAGATATCAGGAGAGGGTGTGCCGTGCACCCAGGGGAGAAAGGGCTAGACTTGCCTGCCCTAGTGGGATGTACTGTCTAGCAGATGAACTCTCGCCCCAGGGAAAGGAGGGACTAGACTGGTTCTCCCTATAAAAGAGGGAGTAGGAATTTCTCCTACACCTGGGGGAAAGCACCCATGGGAGATCAGGTCAGCAGCCTGACCTTTCTTCTTTGATACAATAACTGTTGCTGAAAAGGCAAAATGGACAGTCATGAACTGTTGTCATCAGTTGCTTCAGGGGGCATGTCAGTGATGTTGGGCCTGAGTGTTGCTTCAGGAGACCACAAAGCATCTTGGAATGATTTTTTGGCTCTTTTTGTAAAGAATAAGAAACTTACTGTAATCTGTGACTCTTCCTTTCTTGTAACAGGGCAAATTTTTAATTGTGGCTATTCTGAAGGAGAGAGAATTGGCAGTGCTTCTCACTGTTTTAGCTCCCCTTAGGGACACATAGAGATGAGCTCCAGCCTCAGAGGACAAGAGCAGGCTTTGGAGCTCTGCTGGTCTGAGTCTGGTGTGTGAGCAGGCGTCCAGGACACTTGGCCCATGGCCTTTCCCCAGCATCATGCACCACAGTCTCCAGGTAATTACCAAAGGATACAGGTTGTAACAGAATGAAAGCCAGGGGCAACTTCTATGGCAGGTCCTGTCCATCTTTCAGTAGGCCTTGCTGTGTGTAGGAGAAGTGGGTTTATAGGCAGATGAACACCAGTGGTGGAGTTGGTGTCTTCTGGGATGGGATAGCCTGCTGTGGGCCAGATGTGATTGCTCTATCTGACTCTCAGAGGCCATCATCCAGGCTCGAGGTGGTCAGGGGCTCCTGGGGCTCTTTCTCAAATTGGGCCTTCGCTAGGCCCACCCTAAAAGAAGGGGGTGCATCAAGTAAAACTATGAAAATGTGGTTTATAAAACACATTTGCCCTCCAGAGGCTCTTCCCTCCCTTAGGACACCCTCTGTAATACCCCACGTGAACTCCTGTAGGGTGGCATCTTCCTAGGACAAAGATGTTTGTTCTCACTCCTGAAGATCGCGACCTCAGACCAGAACTGACACAAATATTGGTGCTGAAGTGGGGGTTCTGAGGTTTGCTCTGCCCATGCCACCCACCCATGAGGAGCCCTGTGTGACATGTGACCCATCACCAACTGGCCATATGAGGGTCAGCAGAGACTGGAGATGAGCCTCAACTGCCTTGTCTTCTGTCCACCATGTCCATAGTCTGTCCATCCCCAAAGGCCTTGGCAGGAGACACCTCAGTGGGACCAGAGCTCGTGCCATGGAAACTCTATTCAGTATGTCCCCTGCTCTTTTTTCTTTCCAAAGGGGCCACAAACCCTGCAGGTTAGCAGCAACCTGAGGCTATGGGACTCATAAAGTTGGGGAAGGTCACTGAGGTTCAATATTGTACTCGGTCTTCTTGGCTTTGCTGTCAAAAGGCCACAGGAATATCAAGGAAGAAATAAACATGCCCCCAGGACAATTGTTGGCTTTGAGAATTTATGGAGAGGATGTAAGAACCCAGTTTCTATGCCATGCAGTAGTCCAGGTCCAACTGTTCTCACGAGAAGTCACCCCTACCCAGAAGACAGTGTCAACAGTGCCCGTGGAGTTCAACACCAGAACAGCCCTAAAATGTGGCATCTGCCTTGCAACTGACTTATCCCATGGTCTTCTGCAGAGGTGTGGTTTGGGATTGATTAGGGCCTGACAACATGCATCATAGACCTGCTGGCTCTCACCCAAATTAACGGAGACTTCCATCGTGACGGGTGGGGCCCAAAGCCCAGTGCCCTTAACCCTGCCAAAAGAGGAGCCGATCAATAAGTCCTTAGCCCTGAATATTGTGATAGCTTAACACTCACAAACTCTGATGTCAGTAGTAAAGAGGTCCTAAGACTCGGAATTGTGTGCTGACTCTAAATATATACATAGGCATATGGAGAGAGAGAGTTCATATGTCATACAATTCACTAGTTAAAGTTTACAATTAGATGGATTTTAGTACATTCACTAGAGGATGTTTTAGTATATTTATTTTATATGTTTTATATTTCTTATACATAACATACTTTAGTAAGTTTAGTATATCCATCTCAAATCATATTTTAGAACAGTTTCATCACCATCCCCAATAGAGACCCTGTACCTCAGGATTCACCTCCTACATCACCTGCACCTCCTGCCCCAGCAAACACTAATTGATGTTCTCTCTATAGACCCACCTTGTGGACACTTGAGACAGAGCACCTCATCTCTGTCTAGCCTCTTTTGCGACTGCCTCTTTCTTTTCATGTACTGGGTTCATTCACACGGTACCATGTTTCAGTAATTTGGTCCATGGAACTTAAAAGGATTCCATTTCATGGGTAGAGAAGTGACTACAGTTTCTTCAGTAGATGCACACTTGGCTTGCTTCTACTTGGGAGGGATGTCCAGTAATGCTGCCATGCCCACTTACGTGCAGAGTTTCTGTGTTTTCTACTGGGGAGAAACCCAGGAGCAGAACGCCCAGGCTAGATGATAGCTCTGTGTCTAGCATTCAGAAGAAGCGCCAAAGGGCTTTCCAAAGTGTCTGACCCATCTCACATTTCTACCATTGCCGCATCAAGGTTCTGATTTCTCCCCATCTTTGCCAACATTCTGTGTCCTCTGTCAGGGTGACCACAGCCATCTTGAAGCCATCTTGAAGTGTGGGGTGTGCTTGGTCATGTAGGTTTTGATTCCCATTTCCTCAGTGGTTATGGTTTAGGTATCTTTTTGTGTGCTTTTTGGCCATTTCCATATCTTCTTCAGAAAAAAATATGTGATCAGATCCTTTGCCCACAGTTTTTAAATTGGGTTACTTGTTAGAAGTTTTTATTTATTTATTTGATAGAGAGATCACAAGTAGTCACAGAGGCAGGCAGAGAGAGAGGGGGAAACAGGCTCCCCGCTGAGCAGAGAGCCCAATGCAGGGCCTCAACCCCAGGACCCTGAGATCACAACCTGAGCCAAAGGCAGAGGCTTAACCCACTGAGCCACCCAGGCACCCCAAATGGGTTACTTTTTAAAAGCCAATTTTGTAAGTGGTATTATGTTCCTTATTAGATATAAATCTGCAAACATTTTATCCCGGTCTGTGGTTTGTCTTGTACCTTTCTTGATGTTT
Source organism: Mustela putorius furo (assembly GCF_011764305.1). Lineage (NCBI taxonomy): Eukaryota > Metazoa > Chordata > Mammalia > Carnivora > Mustelidae > Mustela > Mustela putorius. The sequence continues at coordinate 2,140,020 of NW_025421272.1, read as the reverse complement.
TCATTTAAAGCTCCAACATTTTGTATTTTGATGAAATAATATTTACCTCTTTTTTTCTTGCTTGTGTTTTTGTTGTCATATCTAAGGAACACTCGGCTAATCCCAGATCATGAAGATTTGCTCCTCTGTTTTCCTCTAGTTGTGGATTTAGTTCTCACACTTCGGTTTGTAATGCCTTTGGATCAATATCTATGGATGATGTGAGGAGGGGGTTTCACTTTGTTCATTTGCATGTGGTTATTTACTTGTTCCCACAACGTTTCTTGAAAAGACTATTGTTTCTGAATCAATTGTCTTGGCTGCCTTTTCTAAATCATTCAACTTTAAATATAAGGGTTTATTCCAGAGCTCTCAATTCCATTACCTTGATCCACATGTCAGTCTTTATACCAGTACAACATTATCTTGATTATTATAAATAATATTGTTATAAGCTTTCAAATGAGGAAGTCTTAGTACTCATTTTTATTCTTCTTTTTCAAGAGTGTTTTGCTATTTTAGGTCCCTTGCATGTCCATGTGCATTTTAGGATGAGTATTTTTATTTCTGGAGGTGGGGAGAAGTGGCTGGGATTTGATAGGGATTTCCTGAATATGTAGAAAATTTGGGAAGCATTGCCATCATAACAGCAAGTCTTCTAATCCATGAATATTGGATGTCTTTCCATTTCTTTAGGTCTTTGATCTTTTTCCTCCATAGTATTTCATATCTTAATGTGTTGAGTTTTGAACTTCCTTTATGAAGTGTACTCCTAATTATTTGACTCTTATGATGCTATTATAAAAGGAATTGTTTTTGTAATTTTTTAAAAATATTTTATTTTATTTATTTGACAGAGATCACAAGTAGGCAGAGAAGCAGGCAGAGAGAGAGAGAGGAGGAAGCAGGCTCCCTGATGAGCAGAGAGCCTGATGAGGGGCTCAATTCCAGGACTCTGGGATCATGACCTGAGCCAAAGGCAAAGGCTTTAACCCACTGAGCCAACCAGGTGCCCCTGTTTTCCTAATTTTATTTTAGGATTGTTCATTGCTGCTGTAGAGAGGTACATGTGATTTCTGTGTGCCAATCATTCACCTGAAACTTTGCTTAACTTCATCAATTGACTGAATAGTTGTTGTTATTTTTTTTTCCGATTGGGAAGTTTATGTAAGGTTTGTCAATTTTATTGCTCTTTCCAGGACACCCATTTTCACTGATACTCTGTATTGATTTGGAATTCTCATTTTTATATTTTCTCTATTCTTTATGATTTCCTACTACTTGCTATAGGTTTTGCTTGCTTTTCTTTTTCTTACTTGTTAATGTGGAAAGGCTGGATTGGTTTGAATTATTTCTCTTCTTTCTTTGTTTTTTTTGAGTACTATACATTTTCCTTAATCACTCTTTAGCTGGATTCTGGTACGTTGCATTTTCTTCTCATTCATGGTGAAATGCTCTTGATTTTGTTTGTGACTTCCTCTTTTGCCCTATGTGTTTTTGAGTTCATGTCTCTCTCAGTTTCCCCAGTTTTCTTTTCTCATCAAACACCCATTGAATTCTACTGTTGTTAGAATATGTACTTGGTATGGTTTCCTCCATAAGTGTATTAAGGCATTCCACTTCTCCGATGCCTGCCTTTAGGGTCCTCTGGCCAAAGCTTGAGGCTCTCATTGCTTTGGTCTCCTGGCTACCTGTGAACTCAGGATGGGATGTGGGCTGTGTTGAAAGAGGACAGGGAGAGGAATATCTCCAAGGTTGGTGCCCTTTGGAGGGCCAATGTTCCACTGAATGTAGAAAGAAGTTCCCCTCTCTGAGTTTGGGCTCCTAGTGGCCCTTGACCAGCCACCACCTCTGGGATTGTCCGAGGGCCAGGGTACGAGAGAATGGAGGGGAAAAAGAAAGAAGGCGGCAAAGGAAGCTCAGGGCACTGCTATACTTCCTGAGGATTAGGAGTTCCAAATTTTTTTGACTTTGAGCCAGAGCCAGCAGCTTCTCTGAGAGCTCTGTACTTGTGCTTCCACAGGTCACATGTGGGTTTCCAGCTACATTGTGTCCAGGCTGGGACACTGGAAGGAAAATAGTGAACTCTGCACCACTGGAGGGCCTTTAAATCCTGGTCTTCTTCCCCAATCTGCCCAGCACTGTTTTCTTCTGAATGTCCTCCAGATTTTATAATTAGATGTAGTGGGAAAGAGAGTTGAAATTTTATTCCATCTTATCCAGAACTGCTACTTGAAGTGGATTTTAGAAACCAGAAATATAAGAGAAATACAGATTAATGTGAATCCACTCTTTGTACTGGAAAGTTAATTAAAACCACTGCTGCTAGTGGGGTAGCCATGTTATCTCATCTACAAAGGATAGCGTCATTACCCTCCTCTAAATTGTATGCCAGGGCCTATCTTTATCTAATTATGCTTTATTTCAAAGAAATTATTCATGTTCATTGACATCTCCAGGTGCTCTAAGACTAGGTTGCATAAATAAACAAATGATTCTCGGATGTGCTCCCCTTTTAAAGATGTTTAATAACTCAAATATTCCAGGATCCTGCTAATTCTACAGCTGAGGTCCTTCAGGGATTATCTGAAACCCACAGTCTTGGATGTTAACTTGCATTTTTGACAAGGCAGTTGATGTAAATGCCAAGTCCAAAAAAGTTAATTAAAAGATGAGTGATTGCATCATTAGATGGACATGTATTGATATTCCTTACTGATTTCTTTTTTTTTTCAAAGATTTTATTTATTTATTTGACAGAGAGAGAGATCACAAGTAGGTAAAGAGACAGGCAGAGAGAGGGGGAAGGCAGGCTCCCTACTGAGCAGAGAGTCTGATGTGGGGCTCAATTCCAGGACCCTGACATCATGACCTGAGCCAAAGTCGGAGGCTTAACCCAGTGAGCCACCCAGGTGCCCCTCTCTATTGATTTCCTTAGGAGGTGCTCTAGCAAGACACAGAAAGTATTAAGAGAACAGAGAATCTCTGTTCACTGAAATGCAGAGTTCATGCAAATGGTCATGTTGATTCCATCAGCATGAGGTATTTGGTTGCAGGAATGGGTCAGGAAGTGCTTGCCAGATATCTTTTTCCCAACTTGATTTAGTTTCAGTTGCTTAAGCTCATTGGGGATATAGAGTTCAAAGGGAGAAGTTAGGCCTTGGGGGAAATGTGGATACAGAAAGGGAGTTTCAGATTTAAAAAAAGGAAAAAAAGACTCTTAATCTCACAAAACAAACTGAGGGTTGCTGGGGGGAGGGGGACTGGGAGAAGGGGATGGGATTATGGACATTGGGGAGGGTATGTGCTTTGGTGAGTGCTGTGAAGTGTGTAAACCTGGTGATTGACAGACCTGTACTCCTGGGGATAAAAATATATGTTTTTAAAAATAAAATTTAAAAAAAAAAAGGACATCTGGCTTGGTTGGGAAGGGGAGAGGCTACATGGCAGGCAGAAATGCTTCAAACTGTGCCCCAACCTCAGAGACAGTGGTTATGTGATGTCCCATGGATGTAGGCCCCACCCCAAACCTAGTTCAGAAACAGCAAGAGGGCTTTAGATCTGAAGGTTCAATGGGAACTGGCAGGTGGTGTCTCTGCTCTCAGCCATCTCTGTCCCCCCCCCCTCAACTCCACAGGTGAGACTTGACTTCTAGAAAAAGCTACAGTAGGAGTGTGCCATAAAAATGCCTTTTGTATTCCCCCAACCAAGTGGAGATAAAATTAAGTTGATTTAAAGATTCTGAGACATAAAATATTTCTGGCACACCCAGGTTTCCATTGTCAGAAGAGAAGTGTTGACTGTTCTAGCCCTGGAACCAGCAGCCTGCTTCAGAGTGAAAACAGGAAAAATCTGCTTATTGTGGAGAAAATTTGGGGCTGAAATCCATAGCCACGTGGAGCTGGAGTGGACAAGGAGACATCAGACAGGAATCATTGCAGCTCCAAGAGCACATCTCCCAGACATCTGTTCTCTGCCTCTCTCTGACCCGAGTCCAGCATGGGTCACTGGAGTCTCTCTGTATTAACTCGATGCTACTTACACATTCCCTTCCTGATGTTTTTTTGTTTTTCTTCTTCTTCTTTTTTTTTTAATTTTTTTGTAGGATTGTTACCTATGCTTCTGCAAAAGGTGTGTCTGGACCAATTCCATGATAGAAAACTAGTTCACATTTTGCCCAGAGCAATGTAATCAAGGTTGTTCCACTTCCAGCCCTAAGTGAGATGCATTTTCCTCCTCTTGTCAGATGTTTTTGTCATTATTCAAGCCAATTTTCTGCCATCAGCCTAAACTACTACTTGCTGCAGTCTCTTCACCCCACAGAGAAATCCCTTTTACCACTGTCTCCTGATAACCTAGAGTCCTTGACTTCTAACAAGAATAAGGTGACTCATTAAACTAATCCATTGCCTTTCAGAATGAACATGACCATATCAGACAAATTTTACGTCTCCTCCTGGAAATCATGCCTAAAGAACAAGGAGAACTTTAAAACCCCATAAACTCCATTTTCAGGAAAACCATAAAACAGATGCAGTCAACAGTCTTCACATCCACAGACTGATAACCAGCCAGGATGGAGCAGAACTAACCTGTAGGATGGAGGAAGTGGGAAGTGAGGGTGGCTGGTAGTGGCTGAGGAGTGTACCAGCTAGCCTACAAATCCTAAGATGAAGGGTTCACCCTGAAAAGGGGCAGACACAGGCACAGGCAAGGAAGAGTGCTGTTCTTGTGTGAGCCACAAAATCACAGGAGGCAGGTCTGTAAAGAATGGAGCTGGTGTTTATGAGAAGGAGCCCAACTCTGGCAGGGGAGAAGGAAAACCCATCCCAGTTGATGAATTAATTCTGCCATCTCTCAAGGACTTCCTGCTGACTGTCCTCCCAAATTCTTCCTTTCCTTTTTCCAGGTTAATGGAGTTTCAGCCAGGGCAGGGCCTCCAATGTGGTGACTATACTCCCAGGAACACTTTCACTTTAATGTTGTCATGTGACTATTAGAAGCCAATTAGGTTGTCAGCAGAAGTGACTCTCCCAGCCTCCCTTGCAGCACCTGTGGGCACGTGACTCTTAGGGGTCAATGGAAAGTGAGCAGAAGGGAAATCCCATATGTGGTCATGTGGCTAATAGGGGCCAATGGAAAATTATCAGAGGAGAAGTGTCTCTGGTCTGGTGTGAAAGCAAACTGCTTATCCAGGATACCTGCACGTTCCAGAGTGTTTTCCAGAGTCTGGGATGCAGGTGTGGTAGCAATGGTGTTTCTAGTGTGTTCGTTGTAGGTAGGAGGGAAGGAACCTGGGTCTGGGGGTGACTTCATGTAGTGTGGGGTGCCCTGTCACTGCCCGAAGGGTGAACTGTGGGACAGTGGTGTGGGAGATGAGGGTCTGACCTGTGTAAGCTGTCGGGTTTCTACATTCGTAACCTGCAGGCTCTCTTCACACCCTTACATAAATGTACCCCCAGAAGTGAGGAGTGGCTATCCTGGAGGATGAGGGAATGCCAGTGAGGGCACCCATGGGACTCCTCCTCTAGCCCTCTGGGTGTTAGTCAGACCCTCCCAGTGCACACCTTAGTAAAGCACAGGAGGGCCTGTGTCAGGAAGCTCAGTGTCCCAAGTCCAGGCCCCTCCTCACTCTTCACCCCAGAATTTGGTGACTCTGGAATCCTCCCACTATACAGTTGTCAGTTAACTTCTAAAGTTTGTCTCAGCAACAACCCCACAGTGAGCTTATTGGGCATGTCCCCTGCCTCTAATCTTTTCCTTGTATTTCACAGGGCTCACCGAGGGCTTATCAGGTTTCCTGGCTTTATGGGAGACCCATCCTCTCTGAACATGACTGAGTCTAGCTCACTGTGGAAACACAGCAGGGGCTCCTGAACGATGTTCTTTCTCATCTCACCAGTGAGGCCCTGGGCTGCTGCAGGTAGGATATTGAGGTTTGGGGAATCTTGCAGACTTGTGCTCGATGTGCATCCAAATGTGTGTTCACTGACTTTCTAAAAACCTCAAACTTACATGACTGTGAAAATGGTTTCTATCTCGAGGGTGCCCTCACTTCAGAGAACAGGCCCTCCTGTGCTTAACTAAAGTGAGCGGCCTGTGGCCCACAAGTGATGTTTAAAGCAGGTTATCTTTTTTTGGTCCCATTACAAAACTTTACCCAAAACATCAGTGTATAAAGACACAAAATCAGGCCTTAATGTGGTGGTTGCAAGATGGTTCTGAACCCATAGGGACCACGTTCCCCCTTCCTCAGCTAGTCTCTGGAGTCATAACCAGCCTCATTCAACTGTAAGTTATGGAGGTCCCAGCTGCTCTGTGGTCTCCGAGGGCCCACTTCATCCTGTCCCACTGAGCAGAAGCCCTAAGCCAACTGCTGACACAATGGTGGGGATGAATCTCACAAACATTTTGCCAGTGAAAGAAGCTGGGCACAATAATGTGACAGTGTTTTATTCCATGGATGCAAAATTCTAGAACAGATGTATCTGTAGTGACAGGAAGCAAATCAGTAACTATTTCTGGGGACTGACTGGGGAGGGGACATGAAATAACAATCTGCATAATAGAAAAGTCTGTATCTCACTAGAGGTTTGGCTTACACAGGAGTTTGCACTCATCAACACTCATCAGATCATAATGCTTAAGACTGGTACATTTCACTTTATGAAAATAATACCTAGGAGGAGTCAAGATGCCGGAGAAGTAGCAAGCTGAGACTGCTTCAGCTAGCCGGAGATCAGCTAGATACCTTATCTAAAGATTGCAAACACCTGAAAATCCATCGGCAGATCGAAGAGAAGAAGAACAGCAATTCTGGAAACAGAAAAACAACCACTTTCTGAAAGGTAGGACCGGCGGAGAAGTGAATCCAAAGCGACGGGAAGATAGACCCCGGGGGGAGGGGCCGGCTCCCGGCAAGCAGCGGAGCAACCGTGCACAAAATCAGGACTTTTAAAAGTCTCTTCTGCTTAGGGACATCGCTCCAGAGGCTAAACCGGGTGAAGCCCACGCGGGGTCAGCGTGGCCTCAGGTCCCGCAGGGTCACAGAAGGATCGGGGGTGTCTGAGTGTCGCAGAGCTTGTGGGTATTGGAACGGGAAAGCCGGCTACAGAGACAGAGCCGACAGTAAGCTCGCAGCTCGGTGTTACCTTGAACCGGTCGCAAGCTCGGTGAGCTCGGAGTAACTGGGCGCTGTTCTCTGAGGGCGCACTGAGGAGTGGGGCCCTGGGCTCTCGGCTCCTCCGGGCCGGAGACCAGGAGGCCGCCATTTGTATTCCTGTCCTTTGGAACTCTACGGAAAGCGCTCAGGGAACAAAAGCTCCTGAAAGCAAACCTGAGCGGATTACTCACCCTGGCCCCGGGTAAGTGTGGTGTAATTCCGCCGGGGCAAAGACACTTGAGAATCACTACAACAGGCCCCTCCCCCAGAAGATCAATAAGAAATCCAGCCGAGACCAAGTTCACCTACCAAGGAGTGCGGTTTCAATACCAAGGAGAGCAGCAGAATTCCAGAGGAGGAGAAAGCCAAGCACGGAACTCATGGCTTTTTTCCTGTGATTTTTTTTAGACTTGCAGTTAATTTAATTTTTTCTTTTTCATTTTTTTTTTCTCGCCTTCGGGTAAATTTTTTTTTAACTGTTACCTTTTTCTTTTTTAACGATTTTTTACTAGTTTATCTAATATATATTTTTTTTCTTTTTTACATTTTTCTTAGGTGTATTCTTTTTTAAAAAATTCTTTTCTTTTCTTTTCTTTTTTTCTTTTTGTTTTTTTTTTTTCTTTCTCCCCACTCACGATTTTGGATCTCCTCTAATTTGGTTAAAGCATATTTTCCTGGGGTTGTTGCCACCCTTTTAGTATTTTACTTGCCCCTTCATTTACTCTTATCTGGACAAAATGACAAGACGTAAAAATTCAACACAAAAAAAAGAACAAGAGGCAGTACCGAAGGCTAGGGACCTAATCAATACAGACATCAGTAATATGTCAGATCTAGAATTCAGAATGACAATTCTCAAGGTTCTAGCTGGGCTCGAAAAAGGAATGGAAGATATTAGAGAAACCCTCTCGAGAGATATAAAAGCCCTTTCTGGAGAAATAAAAGAACTAAAATCTAACCAAGGTGAAATCAAAAAAGCTATTAATAAGGTGCAATCAAAAATGGAGGCTCTCACTGCTAGGATAAATGAGGCAGAAGAAAGAATTAGTGATATAGAAGACCAAATGACAGAGAATAAAGAAGCTGAGCAAAAGAGGGACAAACAGCTACTGGACCACGAGGGGAGAATTCGAGAGATAAGTGACACCATAAGACGAAACAACATTAGAATAATTGGGATTCCAGAAGAACAAGAAAGAGAGAGGGGAGCAGAAGGTATACTGGAGAGAATTATTGGGGAGAATTTCCCCAATATGGCAAAGGGAACGAGCATCAAAATTCAGGAGGTTCAGAGAATGCCCCTCAAAATCAATAAGCATAGGCCCACACCCCGTCACCTAATAGTAAAATTTACAAGTCTCAGTGACAAAGAGAAAATCCTGAAAGCAGCCCGGGAAAAGAAGTCTGTAACATACAATGGTAAAAATATTAGATTGGCAGCTGACGTATCCACAGAGACCTGGCAGGCCAGAAAGAGCTGGCATGATATTTTCAGAGCACTAAACGAGAAAAACATGCAGCCAAGAATACTATATCCAGCTAGGCTATCATTGAAAATAGAAGGAGAGATTAAAAGCTTCCAGGACAAACAACAACTGAAAGAATTTGCAAATACCAAACCAGCTCTACAGGAAATCTTGAAAGGAGTCCTCTAAGCAAAGAGAGAGCCAACAAGTGGTAGATCAGAAAGGAACAGAGACCATATACATTAACAGTCACCTTACAGGCAATACAATGGCACTAAATTCATATCTCTCAATAGTTACCCTGAATGTGAATGGGCTAAATGCCCCTGTCAAAAGACACAGGGTATCAGAATGGATAAAAAAAACAAAACCCATCTATATGTTGCCTCCAGGAAACTCATTTTAAGCCCGAAGACACCTCCAGATTTAAAGTGAGGGGGTGGAAAAGAATTTACCATGCTAATGGACATCAGAAGAAAGCAGGAGTGGCAATCCTTATATCAGATCAATTAGATTTTAAGCCAAAGACTATAATAAGAGATGAGGAAGGACACTGTATCATACTCAAAGGGTCTGCCCAACAAGAAGATTTAACAATTTTAAATATCTATGCCCCCAACGTGGGAGCAGCCAACTATATAAACCAATTAATAAGAAAATCAAAGAAACACATCAACAATAATACAATAATAGTAGGGGACTTTAACACTCAGCTCACTGAAATGGACAGATCATCCAAGCAAAAGATCAGCAAGGAAATAAAGGCCTTAAATGACACACTGGACCAGATGGACATCACAGATATATTAAGAATACTGCATCCCAAAGCAACAGAATACACATTCTTCTCTAGTGCACATGGAATATTCTCCAGAATAGATCACATCCTCGGTCTGAAATCAAAACTCAACCGGTATCAAAAGATTGGGATCATTCCCTGCATATTTTCAGACCACAATGCTCTAAAGCTAGAACTCAACCACAAAAGGAAGTTTGGAAAGAACCCAAATACATGGAGACTAAACAGTATCCTTCTAAAGAATGAATGGGTCAACCGGGAAATTAAAGAAGAATTGAAAAAAATCATGGAAACAAATGATAATGAAAATACAACGGTTCAAAATCTGTGGGACACAACAAAGGCAGTCCTGAGAGGAAAATATACAGCGGTACAAGCCTTTCTCAAGAAACAAGAAAGGTCTCAGGTACACAACCTAACCCTACACCTAAAGGAGCTGGAGAAAGAACAAGAAAGAAACCCTAAGCCCAGCAGGAGAAGAGAAATCATAAAGATCAGAGCAGAAATCAATGAAATAGAAACCAAAAAAACAATAGAACAAATCAACGAAACTAGGAGCTGGTTCTTTGAAAGAATTAATAAAATTGATAAACCCCTGGCCCGACTTATCAAAAAGAAAAGATAAAGGACCCAAATAAATAAAATCATGAATGAAAGAGGAGAGATCACAACTAACACCAAAGAAATACAAACTATTATAAGAACATACTATGAGCAACTCTACGGCAATAACTTTGACAATCTGGAAAAAAGGAAGCATTCCTAGAAACATATAAACTACCACAACTGAACCAGGAAGAAATAGAAAGCCTGAACAGACCCATAACCAGTAAGGAGATTGAAACAGTCATTAAAAATCTCCAAACAAACAAAAGCCCGGGGCCAGATGGCTTCCCGGGGGAATTCTACCAAACATTTAAAGAAGAACTAATTCCTATTCTCCTGAAACTGTTCCAAAAAATAGAAATGGAAGGAAAACTTCCAAACTCATTTTATGAGGCCAGCATCACCTTGATCCCAAAACCAGACAAGGATCCCACCAAAAAAGAGAGCTATAGACCGATATCCTTGATGAACACAGATGCGAAAATACTCAACAAAATACTAGCCAATAGGATTCAACAGTACATTAAAAAGATTATTCACCACGACCAAGTGGGATTTATTCCAGGGCTGCAAGGTTGGTTCAACATCCGCAAATCAGTCAATGTGATACAACACATCAATAAAAGAAAGAACAAGAACCATATGATACTCTCAAAAGATGCTGAAAAAGCATTTGACAAAGTACAACAGCCCTTCCTGATCAAAACTCTTCAAAGTGTAGGGATAGAGGGCACATACCTCAATATCATCAAAGCCATCTATGAAAAACCCACCACAAATATCATTCTCAATGGAGAAAAACTGAAAGCTTTTCCGCTAAGGTCAGGAACACGGCAGGGATGTCCATTATCACCACTGCTATTCAACATCGTACTAGAGGTCCTAGCCTCAGCAATCAGACAACAAAAGGAAATTAAAGGCATCCAAATCGGCAAAGAAGAAGTCAAATTATCACTCTTCGCAGATGATATGATACTATATGTGGAAAACCCAAAGGACTCCACTCCAAAACTGCTAGAACTTATACAGGAATTCAGTAAAGTGTCAGGATATAAAATCAATGCACAGAAATCAGTTGCATTTCTCTACACCAACAGCAAGACAGAAGAAAGAGATATTAAGGAGTCAATCCCATTTACAATTGCATCCAAAACCATAAGATACCTAGGAATAAACCTAACCAAAGAGACACAGAATCTATACTCAGAAAACTATAAAGTACTCATGAAAGAAATTGAGGAAGACACAAAGAAATGGAAAAATGTTCCATGCTCCTGGATTGGAAGAATAAATATTGTGAATGTCTATGCTACCTAAAGCAATCTACACATTTAATGCAATTCCTATCAAAGTACCATCCATCTTTTTCAAAGAAATGGAACAAATAATTCTAAAATTTATATGGAACCAGAAAAGACCTCGAATAGCCAAAGGGATATTGAAAAAGAAAGCCAACGTTGGTGGCATCACAATTCCGGACTTCAAGCTCTATTACAAAGCTGTCTTCATCAAGACAGCATGGTACTGGCACAAAAACAGACACATAGATCAATGGAACAGAATAGAGAGCCCAGAAATAGACCCTCAAATCTATGGTCAACTAATCTTCAACAAAGCAGGAAAGAATGTCCAATGGAAAAAAGACAGCCTCTTCAATAAATGGTGCTGGGAAAATTGGACAGCCACATGCAGAAAAATGAAATTGGACCATTTCCTTACACCACACACAAAATTAGACTCAAAATGGATGAAGGACCTCAATGTACGAAAAGAATCCATCAAAATCCTTGAGGAGAACACGGGCAACAACCTCTTCGACCTCTGCCGCAGCAACATCTTCCTAGGAACAACGCAAAAGGCAAGGGAAGCAAGGGAAAAAATGAACTACTGGGACTTCATGAAGATCAAAAGCTTTTGCACAGCAAAGGAAACAGTTAACAAAATCAAAAGACAACTGACAGAATGGGAGAAGATATTTGCAAACGACATATCAGATAAAGGACTAGTGTCCAGAATCTATAAAGAACTTAGCAAACTCAACACCCAAAGAACAAATAATCCAATCAAGAAATGGGCAGAAGACATGAACAGACATTTCTGCAAAGAAGACATCCAGATGGCGAACAGACACATGAAAAAGTGCTCCATATCACTCGGCATCAGGGAAATACAAATCAAAACCACAATGAGATATCACCTCACACCAGTCAGAATGGCTAAAATCAACAAGTCAGGAAATGACAGATGCTGGCGAGGATGCGGAGAAAGGGGAACCCTCCTATACTGTTGGTGGGAATGCAAGCTGGTGCAGCCACTCTGGAAAACAGCATGGAGGTTCCTCAAAATGTTGAAAATAGAACTGCCCTATGACCCAGCAATTGCACTATTGGGTATTTACCCTAAAGATACAAATGTAGTGATCCAAAGGGACACATGCACCCGAATGTTTATAGCAGCAATGTCCACAATAGCCAAACTATGGAAAGAACCTAGATGTCCATCAGCAGATGAATGGATCAAGAAGATGTGGTATATATACACAATGGAATACTATGCAGCCATCAAAAGAAATGAAATCTTGCCATTTGCGACAACATGGATGGAACTAGAGCGTATCATGCTTAGCGAAATAAGTCAAGCAGAGAAAGACAACTATCATATGATCTCCCTGATATGAGGAAGTGGTGATGCAACATGGAGGCTTAAGTGGGTAGAAGAAGAATAAATGAAACAAGATGGGATTGGGAGGGAGACAAACCATAAGTGACTCTTAATCTCACAAAACAAACTGAGGGTTGCCAGGGGGAGATGGTTTGGGAGAAGGGGGTGGGATTATGGACATTGGGGAGGGTATGTGATTTGGTGAGTGCTGTGAAGTGTGTAAACCTGGTGATTTACAGACCTGTACCCCTGGGGATAAAAATATATGTTTATAAAAAATAAAAAATTAAAAATAAAGAAAATAATACCTAAAAAGAAAGAAAGAAAGAAAGAAACTAACAATCAGAGAAGATGGGGTGTGTAAGTGACCTGTTGTAGCCACGCAGGAGGGTGGGGGGCTCTACTGAGAGTTAGCCTATTCAGGCAGGCTGGAGCCAGCCATGGAGCAATGACTAGGTCATACTGTTTTGCCAAGAAATGGGTTGCACTGAAAGTCTCAGTGTTAGAGTGTGCTGTGACCATAACTGTGTTTGAAGAGAGTGATTATTTTGTCACCATCTCAGGTGGACACATCCCAGATTATCAGCCATTTGTGTACCTTCCATGGTAAGGGATTGTTCACATCTGCTCAGTGGGGAGAGATCACCCAGTCCCTGGATATTCAGGGGCTGAGCAAAGATCTAATCTCAGGAGAAAAAGAGAAAGTATGTATTGCTGAGATTTTGGAGGTCAGGGGATTCTCAAAAACGACCAGCATGGCACCAGGGGAATTGGAGAGGGATGGGCAGAGGGCTACCTGGTCCTCCCAGGTCACACCTCCTGCACAACTACCCTTCTTGTCATTCCAACACAGTAAAGCGAGAGCAATTTTGCTTCTGGAAACAAAGTAACTATTTTTGCATTGGGAGACAAATACCTGCAAACTGGGATTTTCCATTGACCTTCTGAACTGAAGTCCTCCGGGTTTAGTGGGTATGAAGTATTAGAAGCTGTATTCTAATCATGTGTTTGCCCCGGGTATGGATAGGGGAGAGGTGAATAAGTCTAGTGCAGAGGTGGAGGGTACATGTTATCACATGTCCCCATGGGACAGGAGCTCTGTATGATATTTTCTCGTATGTCCCTTTACAGCAGTGATGATCAGATTCTCATCAGAGGTTGCATCAACACACCTAGATCTGGAGTATCAGGTTTAAACACCTGAATGTTCCCTCTCCATTGTCCAGAGTCACAGTGTAGGGGCTGTGTTTGGAGCTTTGGTATCACTACCATGGTGACCCCTAAGTTTCTGCTGCTCCTCTTCAGGAGGAGGTGACCTGGGGTCTGGGATCATGAAGAGCTTCCCCGTGGGGGAGTGACACTTGCACATGGCAGTTGAAAGGGGGCACTTCCAGGGGGTGGGGAGAGTAGAGGACTCTGGCCTCGCTGAGCCCACCTGTTTCCCACCACCTCCCAGTAGGATGGCAGGACCATCACAAGTTACTCCAGGGCTACTAGGACAGGCTGGCAGGGGGGCAGTCCCATATAAGCCCTGAAGATCTGCTCGGTACCAGAAGTTTCCCAACCAGGTTAGGCACTGGAGAGGTTCCTTGGGCCTGGGAAGCTGCCCTTCTAAGTAAGTTTTGTTTTTTTGTATACCGAAAGCCTTCCCATAACCTTCCTGGACAAGGTCAAATTAGGATCTCGGGCAGGTTATACCCGTGAAGGGATCCTTAACAGGTCATTTTGTTCTTATAGATTTTCAGGGCTTTTGTTTATTTTGCTTCAATCCATGCCATCCACAAAATCATGGTTTGTGTACTCATGGAATATTTTGGCATTAGGACAAGATGGTGGTAATGGTTGTCCATGATACACTGGAATCTTGTGCAATAAAATATCATCTAAATTATTTAAAAGGCAGTGATGATTGTGTTTTATATTATAAATTATATGGGCAAGATTTGGATCTCATATTTCTTGGAATGTTCTTACTAACATAGCTCCCCTGTAATAAATGTAACTCCAAATTAGGCACCAGCCAGGCGGTAAAGGCACATTTGAGTCATTCCACGATACCCTAAACTTTTGGTTAAGATTATCTTTAGAATTGGTAAATATGGTGCTGCTGGCTGGTTTATTCCTTCTAATTTGGTAGCACAGGAAGTGATTAACAATACCTTGTGAGGTCCTTTCTCTTCTGGTTGTGGAGATTTTTAAATTTGTTTCTCTTCAAATATACATAATCACTTGGTATTTGTTCATCCTCTCTTCTACTTCATTTGGGCTTTCCTTGGGACAGGAGTCGGGAATTGTTACTCAGCACAGTGTTCATGGTTTTGACACACACAAATCCACTTAGTAGGGCTGACATGTTTGATAGTACTAACTGATTGAAGTGAGTTACATTGCTTTGTTACTAAATGTAGTGTTCAGCATTTCTCAGAACGCTTCACCGTGGTATATATTTGTTGTGAACTATGGCCAATGTCCGAACTCCTGTCTCAGTTACAAAATAAAAAGAAAAATTCCTTGTGAGGTATTTACCGAGTTATTTCTGTTGGGAATGTCTGGGTAAGTGTTTTCTACCTTGCTTTGGGATCAGTGTTTCCTCAGTGTTAATATTTTCTTGTTCACTAAGGAATAACAGATACCTAAGGACATTCCTTTCCTCATTACACCAAGAGGATATATTCTTCAGTGGGAATCCTGCCAGGTCCTTCATGTGTTGGCTCCATGAGGAATGGGATTCCTATATGGATTTCATTGGCATTCAGCAGCAGCAATGATGCAGGGTGTCCCAGGCGGTCCCTGCACCTTCGCTCCTGCATGAGGGATGACGTGCACTCTGAGATTGTAGTGGGAGCTCAGGCCAGAGACCCACCTGAAGCTTCTATCCAGGTGGTTGAAGACAGATCAGTTCTGGCTGAAGGATCTGCCTCATTGATTGGAGACACGGGGTTTGTACTGTGTGGTTTCTGTGGTGGTGAGATAGATGTGTGCTCTGGATAAAGGTGGTACCCGAATGATGACAGATGCAGGTTTCTCTGCTCAGAGTTGTCTGGTGTCTCCAAATGTGAGAGCTGTATGTAAAGGCCCTCCCATTGACCACATTTTTCAGGGTTTCCACCAGTGTGGATTCTCAGATGCTGGCTAAGGGTATAGCTGGACTAAATGCTTTCCCTTGTAGATGTCATTCAGTCCGTTTATTTCCATGTGAATGTGCCCATGGCCTCAAAGGGATGCATGTTGCTGAGAGCTCTTGTTCAGCAATCCCACCACATGGCTTCTACCCCGTGTGAGGTCATTGGTGAGAATAGGAGAGGAGTTCTCTGGATGAAGGATCTTCCACCTTTGTTCTTTGTTCTGTTGCTAACGTGTCTCTCCGGTGCATTTGGTGTGTACAAATGTGAGTGCTGCCCTTGAATTTTCCCCCCGTGTGTATCATGACTTGTTTCCTCAGACGGGTGAGTTCCCTCATGTCTCCTGAGGTTAGAGCCCCAACTAAAGGCTCTCCCATACTGGGGAGATGTATGTGGTGTGATCCAGTGTAAACAAGCTCTGATGTCACTTGAATTGGGACACATGGCAGAAGGTTCCTCTTCCCTGTGAGTTAGCACACATGCCATGAGGTGAGGAATGTGAGAAATCTTCCTCCTGTGCCCCAGCATTGGCTGGGTTCCTGTGCATGTGAACCCTCTGCTAATGGCCAGGACAGGAAAGGCTGTGGAAGGATTGCTCACTCATGTTCCTTCCTCCCTGACTCGACAGGAATTCCAGCCTCCTCCTTCAGGTATAGTCTCTGTGTAAAACTTTGTATTCCACTTCTAGTCGCATGCAGTGTTACTTTCCTGAATTCAGATAGATCTTTCTACATGGTAGCCTCACACCCATGTCAAATTCTGATTAAACTTTGGATGTTTATGTTTGAAAGACTATATAGGTGAGCTGTGCTGAAGCCAGTGGCTTTTCTAGAAACTCAGGTGATGGCTTGACTAGAGGTGAATATCAGTCCAATATTGAAACTATTCAATTTTTTTGGTTGCCCAGCCCTTATGCTCACTCTCTTTGAAGACAGGAAATGGTGATGAATTCACAGCCTATCCCATGTCCAGCTGTAGTGTGGAAGAACAGTGTTCATTGCTGTGAAGCTTACTGTTAACCTGATGAGAAGTGGATCTTTCATGACGCACCCTTGTAGATGGTATTTCATCCTTAAAAAAAAAAAAAAAAGATTTTATTTATTTATTTGACAGTCAGAGATCACAAATAGACAGAGAGGCAGACAGGGTGGGTGGGAAGCAGGCTCCCCACTGATCAGAGAACCTGATGTGGGGCTCAATCCCAGGACCCTGAAATCATGACCTTAGCTGAAAGCAGAGGCTTTAACCCACTGAGCCACCCAGGCACCCCTATTTCATCCTTTTTAATAGGGAACATATTGCAATGAGCACTTGAGTGTTACACACAAACAATAAATCATGGAACTGTACATCAATAAGTAATGAAGTACTGTACAGTGGCTCACATAACATAAAATAAGAAAGAAGAAGAAAGGAAGGAAGGCAGAAATAAAGAAGCAAGGAAGGAAGGAAGAGGCAATGAGGAAGCGTGGGGAGTGAGTCTGGAAAAAAAAATGGGAGAAGAGAAACAGGTAGAGAGGCATTAGGAGAAGGAAAATGTGGTGAAAGCTGTGAGGCAAATATTCGAGAATTAAAATTTGACCTTGATCACAAAGAAAAGAAATGGAGTCATCTACCAAGGGTCAAAAACGTGATAGGACATTGGTGATTAGAACCTATTGACAAGGCAAAATGTGAGAAAAAGAATGTGAGGATGGGATGCTGCGGGAGATTAAGATGGAGAAACTTAAACTTAACAAAAGCGAGGTACTGAAAGAGGTGCCATGTCACAGTTTCAGCCCAAGAGTCACAAAAGTGTCCTGTCCTCAGAGGCCACAGAATGTGCAGCAGGTTAGGTGGATAGAGACAGATGATTTGAAAGAAATGGGGCGGTGTTGTAGGGGTATTTACACAAGGGACTTACAGGAGAGAAGACTGATGTAGAAAAGACATTAGGGTTCAAGGATGATGGCCAAGAATTCTTAAGAAATCTTTGTTGCAAAAATGTGATTTTATTACAGCACAAGGACAGGTCCTGTGGGTAGAAAGATGCTACACTGGGGTCCTGAGGGGTGGTGGATTCTCTACTCTGGAGTTGGAGGAGGGAAGGAAAACGGAGGTTTTGCAACCTTGTTCCTGTATGAAAGAAAACACACAGGATACTGGGGGCTTTGTTCTTGTCAAGCAAAGGTGGTTTTTCCTTCTAGGAAGACATTACTAGGAAGATAGTTGGGAGCTTCCTGGAGGAATGTTACCTTCCTCCTCTAACGGTTCCTTCTGAATGAGCTGCAGGTTTGAAAAGAAATAACGTTTTATTGAAATTTCTTTCTGCCTCAGCTTCCCTCAGGGTTGTGGAGGGGAGGGAGATGTTAGGGCTTCAGGAAATGGAGTTACAGGTCTCTGGAGTTAGCCTATTGATACGCAAGCCTCTTCCTTGGCGATCACTAGGACATTTGTAAACTGAGGGAGACCCAGATCTTGCAGGGTTTGATCTCTGTTTGTGATGAATCTTTTTTTTTCCTTTCCTTAGCTTTAGGGAAGCCAGGAGTGCCTGAAGAATGTCACCCATATCACGTTGGGGGACAGTGTGGTGTGCCAGCTCCTGCTTTATCCTCAGCTAGTCTTCTCCTCTCTCCTCATGTCCCCCTGAACAGTTTAGACACTTCAGTCTTTAAATCCTTGAAGGAGAAAGGTCTCATCTTCTGTAACTTCCTCCTGCTGAATAGAGGCATAGAGCCGGCCCTACCTTTGGGTCAGCCCTGGTCACCTGGGGGCCTCTCTGTGTAAGAGCTGTGAAATGAAGAGGCCACTGAGTGCAGGAGATAACTTCTGTTCAGATATACCTGAGAAGAAAGGACCATCTGTCCTCTGGAAGTTAGTGCAGCAAAGGATTGCCAGCACCAGCTGGAGAGACAGAGGAGAAAACAACAAAACAGGGCTAGAAGAAGAAAAAGGAGAAGCCCCAAGAGTCCTTTAATAGTGGATGAGAATCCTCTTCCAAGCCAAGAGTTGAGCCAATCCTTACAGAGAGGAATCATTGTAAGATGGATTTGAGCAGTGGCATTTGTTAGGAACTCAGAAATATCTTCGTGTTGATGGGGAATATACGCACAGCATTCTGTCATTAGATTAGCAGAAGCTTCACCTTGTGCAGCAGTTACAAAATCTAAAGCCTTTGTGTTTTGTAGAACTGCTTTATGCATTGGAGTCATTCCCGTATTTAATAGAGAAATCCTGTTTGGGGTTATGTTCAGGGCCTTGAGTGTGTACTCAGTAAGGACTTCCCCATGCCACATGACATTCTCCAGTCCCAAAGAGGGAACAAAATGGATGCTAGGTGGCCATACCAATGAAACAGAGCACACATGCACCATTGCTTGAAATGTGGAAGGTTGGCTGGGTTGGTGATGGCTTTAATAATGCGCCCATGCATCTAGGCCCAACCCAAGAATTGGGTGGCCTCTGGAGCCTGGGGGAAGCCATGGCCAAAGGTTAGAGATACATTGCCATTGGGTCAGGAGCCTGCCATGTAATCCTGGGCCTCATTGAACTGCAGCCAGAATTTCAAGGGCTACTCATGTTTGGAGGGTCATTCTTTGAAATCTGGTCTACTCAATATCCTCTGAAGAGTTATGCTCCAGGGCGCCTGGGTGGCTCCGTGGGTTAAAGCCTCTGCCTTTGGCTTGGGTCATGATCCCAGGGTCCTGGGATCAAGCCCCACATCAGGCTCTTTGCTCAGCAGGGAGCCTACTTCCTCCTCTCTCTCTGCCTGCCTCTCTGCCTACTTGTGATCTCTGTCGGTCAAATAAATAAAATCTTTAAAAAAAAAAAAGTTACGCTCCATAGACATATAATGGTTAGGTCCAGGCCTAAGATTAGCTGGATTTAATGTTGGACAGGTTTCAGTTATTATTTCAGGCATATCTATAAGCAGAACCTTGTACTTAATAAGTTGGCCTCCTATCATTTATTGGTTGCCTTTGGTCTGTAAGATAGTCTGTACCTGATGTGAAGTCTGTACAGTCAGGGAGTGTCCCAGAGGGAACATTGAGGTTCCTTAAACCAGGAGGGAAGCTCTATGATTAGATAAAGCCTTCGTTTGCCACTGTACCTCAGTAGGTGTAGCTTCTAGGATCAATATGACTGTGAGGGATGAAACCATTAAGAAGACATTTTTGTTTAAGGATCCAACCCAATATCCTAATTACAAGCAGTCACTGGCAAGTGGGAGAAAACTTATCAGTAGATAAAGGCACCCCATCTGCCTCATCCAATCCAGTCACAAAGAGAGTGGGCTCATCCATTATCTCCATAAGTCCATAGTGATCCCTGGGGAGTGGCATATGCTCTGACATTGAGGGACTGATTTCATCATCCCAGGCACATAGAATTGGGCAAGGTTTTGGTTGAATTCTACAGTTGTGGGGGAATCTGTCCCATTTCCCACTTGTCCAACTACTACCCATGGCATTCTGTTATTATCCCCAAAGAATAAGAAGCAAGGGGGTTGCATATATATGAGCTTACACTGTAATTTTTCTGAAGTTTCACCTCAAGTTGTCTAGCTTAGGTAAACAACACATACTGAAAGACAACTAGAACTAGAATATATAATCCACAAATGTGAATTCTTGAAACATACTTTTTCTCTTTAAAAGAACACTCAGTGGTGCATGGGTGGCTCAGTTGTTTAAGCAGCTCTCTTTGACTCAGGTCATGATCCCAGGGCCCTGTGATCAAGCCCCACATCTAGCTCCGTGCTCAGCAGAGAGCCTGCTCTCTGGCTCCCTCTGCCTGCTGCCTTGCCTACTTGTGCTCTCTATCTCTCTGTCAAATAAATAAACAAAATCTTTAAAAAAATAAAAGAATGCTCATTTCCAGAGATAGCCAATTCTGGACTAATTTATTTGAAAAACAAGTCCAGTTTTAATATATTTGGACTAATTATTGACTTAAGCTCAGCAAGCATAGTGATGGATCATGTTGAGTTTTTACAATCTTTTCTGCTGGAATTTTTCTAAGGAATCTCTTGATGCAACTTTTCATTGTTTCTCTAGGCCAGAGGCCAGGGAAAGTGCTTACCATCAGACATGCCTGTGATACCTGTAGATTTGGGCAGATTCCTCTTCCTGAGGTCCCTAATATATCCTGAGGTTCGGCACCTGCCAGGAAGTGACATTCTTTACTCACCTTGTAAGGCTGTGGGGAACTCTGGAAGCAAGGGGTCAGGCCAACATTCCCAAGGGACTTGATGGCTGCAGGTCTTCCGAAAGTCAGCCTTAGTTCCTTAAAACCCTTTGGTTCCATCTGAGTCTCTGCATATCTCTCTCCAATAGGGCAGTCCAGTCCAAGCCTTGGTAAAATCACCCATATTTCCAGTGATGCCCTGTTACAAGAAGAGATTCTTTTTGAATATAGGCAAATGATGAGGATTGACATGGAATAACAAATACTTCATGAGACCTTTTGAATCTGAGGGTTCAGATAGAGCAAAACGTGAAATGCTTACAGAAGAATATTGGATCCCATTTCTGTAAGTCCTAGATCTCTAGCCTTCCAGTACTTCAGACCCAAGTTTTTCCCAAGGTGCAGTGTGGTGCTTGGGGCCCCAGTTCCTCTGCTGTGGTGTCTGGGTGCTCGAGAGGTCGAGTTCAGATTAGAGACAGCCTCTCCTCCCTATACCTATTGCTGCTGCAAAACACACAGGCTGAGGTGGGCTCATTTTGGTGGCCACTTCCAGTATTTGGCCCAGCATTGGTCACAGTCCTGTGCATGGAAGCGACAGCGACAGTTCAGGGGCTAGGCCACAGGGGAATACAGCTGGGGTGGCTGCTGCCCCTCGAGTATATTCCAGGGTGGTCACAGGGACCTGACAGTCCCGCTTGTCCTGCATCTGTCATGCTCTACATTCTTGATGGAGACTGGAGTGACAGCAGGAGGAGGAGTAGCCCATGCAGCAGACAAGGGAAAAGACTGGAAGGCTGCTGGGCCCCACAGTCTCAGGTGGGCCCTATCTTACAGAACAATGGACTGTTGAAGGCCTAGAGTTTTGCCACCTTCTCAGAGTGTCAGTCATCAGTAGTGACTGGAATCTCAGCTCTGAATGAGGTGGCCGACTTAGAGGATCTCCTTTTCTTGTCCCCAGGGCTCCCGTGCCATCTTGCAGCTGGATGCACAAAAACTTTTGTTGTCAAGACCTGCAAAGTTGAGGTACAGGAGAGCAGTTTCTCCAGGTGTGTTTCCTCTACTTTGTTTTCACGTGAACTCTTCCACTGTGACAATATAAGCTGGAGTTGGAGCCCCAGGGCCCTTCTGGGACACATTCTGTAAGGACCTCTGAAGAATCTGGAACATCAGGATCATGGGCAGAATGTTCTGTGGTGCAGCTGTGGGAGACAGCAGGTGGAGTTGTATGAGATTGCCTGGTGCATGTGGTCTGAGGAAGCTCTTACCAGAGGCCTGTGGGATATTGGTGGAGGTGTCTTCTGAGGTCTTGAGGTGGCCTTCAGGACCCATCTGTAGCATGAAGAAAGGAAAGTTTCCTATAGGCCCCCTGGGACTGAATGAAGGATACACTACCAGTCACTCGGGCCCCTTGCCTGACCATACTCCTCCGGGATTTCCGGGTCCCCTTCCTGCTGGACTGTCCCTTTCCCAGCCATTAACATGCCCATCTCAGTGGGGGGAGGGGAAGATTTGCACATGTGAGTGTTGCAGATGGTGTAGCAGAGATGACATGCTCCTGACTCCCATGGAAAGTGATTTAGACACTGTGGGCAGGCCGTGGGTGAGTTTGGAGCAGGCAGGGTGGCCTTCTCCTGATTGTGTTGCCTACATATCAAGGAGAATCAATTGAATATCAAACACACATGGCAAAATGGTGCCATGAGGGGATCCATTACATCGCACAAGGCTTTGTGGAAACTCAGGAGACCCAAGGAATGGGACAGCTTCTGAGTGATTGGAAATGCTACAAGTCTCAGTTGATACCAGGGCCTACTCTGTGCCCTCATGGATGCAGCACTGAGTCTGGTGAGCTGTCCTGCTCACATGAGCCCAGGGACCTTTCTTGTTCCCTCATTTCTCAGATGCCTGAAGTGGGAGATTAGGCCACCCCACCACTGTCTCATCCTGACTGGTAATGTTCTGGAGGAATCTCTCTGCTGAATTTTATAGGTTGGGAATCCAGGGCTGGGTGCTGCAGAGTGAGGGGATCAACAGCTAACAGTGCCCTTTTCTAGAAGAGCACAGTGTGTAGGCTGTCTGGGGTCCAGTCCCTCTAGGCAGCCACTGCCCTCCCTCCAAGTTCAGAAGCTACTGGAAGACATAGCCCAACCACCACAGGGAGTTGCACAGATCAGGTTGAGGTTCCCCATGGGATGTTCTCAGGGCATCCTAGTGCCTGCAAGGACTGTGACCTTCTCCTCATCTCCTCTTTGTGGTCAGCTTCTAGGGCAGCATCCCGGGTTTTGTGTGGTGCCCTGAACTGCCCACAACTAGGTCAGGGAAACGAGGGAGGACATGTTTGCATGTTTGCCTGCCCCTTTTCCTGCCCAACTCACCCCATTCCCAAGTCCTTCTCTTCTGATGGGCATACTGTTTCTCTTGTGGTTTCTCTCAAGTCAATTGAAGGGAAGCTTCTTGAGAGCCAAAGAGAAAAATAGAATTGGGCATGAGCACAGATTCCCAGGCAGGAGACATCCAGGGTGGATCCAGGGCCAGCCTTCCATCCTGAGGCCCCTCCAGAAGGGGGAGCTGTGCCCTGCTGACTCCCAGCCCTGCTCCCTGCTCTGCTGTCCAGGGCTGCTTCCCAGACTCAGTGGTGAGGGGACAGGGTGATGCTAGGAAAGGGGTGAAGAGGGCTACACAGGGGGTTCATGCAACAGTTCAGAATCAAAGCCTCATTGCCTGCAGGAGACCAGGGCCTCCGGGGTTGGCCTCGTAATAGCAGGAAATGGGGAGAGCTAGGAAGTGGGCCTTGTGGACAGCAAAGAGAGGAAGAACAAAGGATGGAAGGAGAAATGAATTACAAGCACAGTGTTGCTCCTTCCATCTGAATCCTCTTCATCCATGGATCCATCCTCAAGTGCAGAGAGCAGCGATGCCTGGGTAGACTTAAAAGACAACATAGGGAAGTTAATGGAGATAAGAACCTAAGGCCTGTTGTTCTGGAGATGATGGTCTCTGACTACAACTTGATGGGTCCGCAGCTCTGAGTCCTTCCTGTCCTTGGTCAATTTAGCTTGACAGGGTTGAAGTGCTTCTGTTGTCTCCCACCTACTTTTCTAACCTCAGGTTCTCACCTTGACCAGGAATGACATAGTGTCATCCTGCCTCTCCTGTAGTCATCAGTGCCCCATGAGTGTCTATGAAGTACTTTGCCATCCTCTGAATATCCTCTTCACCCTCCCTCACATTCTTCTCCTTGCCTAATGATGCTCCAGGTCCTTCCCCTGCCACACTCCAACAATCATATTGTCAAGTATGGGACAACTGAGGAAAGAGAGGAGAATCCTGGCTCCCACAGAATCAACCCCCTGATCCCTCTGTATTGGGAGCAGCTGTCATGGGTCTGGGATTGCTGGGGAACTGCAGGGAGAGATGGCCAATCACCTCTGTGTATCCCATGTCTGCCCAGTGACTGAGATGACCTTCCTAGGGACATGTTTCAGTCAAACACAATGTCCTATGTTTCCAGAAGTGTTACAGAGGTTGAATGGAGATGAAAGCACAGTAAATTATCCCAATTTCCCTCAACTGTTCACTGCAGCCCTGGAAAATGTCTAGTGGTGTGGTCACTGAAACACAGGGTGCCTTCCAGTATTCCTGCTGAGTCTTGCAGTGAATGGATGGGGCATGGGGTGTGTGTAGGGCCCTGGGCAGGCCTGAGGAATGTTTACAGGATTGGCATGGCTAAGGAGTGAGGAACATGGCCAGTGCTGTGTTCACTGTGAACATTACCCAATTGTATGTCCTTGCAGTGAAAATTTCAATGTCTGAGTTGGTATCTCAGTTTCACACTAAGAAGTTCCTTGGGAGGTATTTTCCCAGTGATTTTCTGATATGAGCGTCAGGGAAGAATTTCCTCCTTCCATTCGGATCAGTGTTTCCTCAATGTGAGAATGTCCTGCTTGATTAGGAATAAGGGATACCTGAAGACATTCCTTTCCTCATCACACCAATAGGATTCTCTTCTGTGTATCCTCCTTGGTCCTTCATGTGTTGGCTCCATGAGGAATGGGATTCCCACATGGATTTCATCAGCATTCAGCAGCAATGATTCAGGGTGTCCCAGGAGGTCCTTCATTGCTGTGTGAGGGATGATGCACACTCTGAGATTTTAGCAAGAGCTCAGGCCAGAACCCCAGTTGGATGCATTTGGATCTCCCATATGGATGCAGCACTAGTGTTTCTCCTCACCTGAGTTCTCTGGTAGATGGAAAGGGGCCACTTCTGGCAGAAGGCTTTGCATTATTGATTGGAGGCACAGGGTTTGTACTGTGTGATTTCTGTGGTGGCGAGAAAAGTGGGTACTCTGGGTAAAGGCAGTATGCCAGGGATGACAGAGACAGGTTTCTGTGCTCTGAGTTGTCTGGTGTCTCCAAAAGTGAGAGCTGTATCTAAAGTCTCTTCCACATTGACCAAAATTGTCAGGATTCCCACCGGTGTGGATCCTCAGATGCTGGCTAAGGGTATAGCTGGACTAAATACTTTCCCTTGTAGATGGCATTCAGTCCGTTTCTTTCCATGTGAATGTGCCCCATGGCCTCGAAGGGATGCATGTTGTTGAGAGCTCTTATTCAGCAATCCCACCACATGGATTCTACCCCATGTGAGGTCATTGGTGAGAATAGGAGAGGAGTTCTCTGGATGAAGGATCTTCCACCTTTGTTCTGTTGCTAACGTGTCTCTCCGGTGCATTTGGTGTGTACAAAGGTGAATGCTGCCCTTGAATTTTTCCCCCATGTGTATCATGACTCATTTTCTCATGAGGGTGAGTTCTCTCATGTCTCCTGAGGTTAGAGCTCCAACTAAAGGCTCTCCTGTACTGGGGAGATGTATGTGGTGCGATCCAGTGTAAACAAGCTCTGATGTCACTTGAATTGGGACACATGGCAGAAGGCTCTTCCACACTGGCTGTAAATGCAAGGTTTCTCTTCTCTGTGAATTAACACACATGCAGTGAAGTGAGGGACATGAGAAATCTTCCTCCAGTGCCCCAGCATTGGCTGGGTTCCTGTGCATTGTGAACCCTCTGCTAATGGCCAGGACAGGAAAGGCTGTGGAAGGATTGCTCACTCATGTTCCTTCCTCCCTGACTTGACAGGAGTTCCAGCCTCCTCCTCCAGGTATAGTCTCTGCGTAAAACTTTGCATTCCACTTCTAGTCGTGTGCGGTGTTACTTTCCTGAATTCAGATAGATCTTTCTACATGGTAGCCTCACACCCATGTCAAATTCTGATTAAATTTTGGATGTTTATGTCTGAAAGACTATATAGGCGAGCTGTGTTGAAGCCAGTGACTTTTACAGACACTCAGGTGATGGCTTGATTTGAGGCCCATTTCAGTCGAGAAATGAAACTATCCATATTTTGGTGGGACAACCCGTATACTCAGTGTCTCAGAAGACAGGAGGTTGTGGTGAATGCGTTGTATACCCCATGTCCAGCTGTAGTGTGGAAGGCCAGCGTTCATTACCGTGACGCTAACGTTGAGTTGAGGAGAAGCAGATCCTTCAAGATGCATCCATGTGGGTATCATTTCATCCTTTTTAAAAAGGAACGTATTGTTGTGAGCACTTAGATCTTAAACACAAAGAAGGAGTCATGGAACACTACATGAAAAACTATTGAAGTACTGTGTGGTGACTAACATAACAGAACAGAATAAAGAAAGCGGGAGGGAGGAAGGAATACAAAGAACAAAAAGACAATGAAGGAAAGGAAGGAAGGGAAGGAGTGAGGGTTTGAGAAAAAGGGAAAAGAGAAAGTGGTAGGCATTAGGGGCAAGAAAACTTTTGAAAGTTGTGAGACAAGCATCTGAGAGTTACGATTTGAGCTTGAGGACAAAGCAAAGAAATGGAGTCATCTACTGAGGAGCAGAAACATGTTATAGGGTATTGGTAATTAGAACCTATTGACCAGATAAACATGTGAGAGGAAGAAAGTGAGGATGGGATGCTGGGGAGATTAAGATTGGGAAACTCAACAAAGATGAGGAGTGAAAGAGGTGACATGCCACAGTTTCAATGCAAGAATCACAAAAGTGTCCTGTCCTCAGAGGACATGGAATGTGCAGTAGGTTAGGTGGATGGGGACGGATGAGTTGACAGAAATGGGACAGTGTTGCAGGGGTGTTTCCACAGTGGTCTTACAAGAGACAGGGCTGATGTAGGAAAACATTAGAGGTTAAAGACAATGGTCAGGAAAGAAGTCTTGCGGAGTCTTTGTTGCCAAAAGATGATTTTATAAAGCACGGGACATGTCCTGTGGGTAGAAAGCGTTGCTATGCTGGGGTTGTGATGGGTGGCTGACTCTTTTCTTTTTCCTTTCCTTCTTCCCCTCTTCACATCCCTCTGATCAGCTTAGACCCTTAAGTCATTAAGATTGTTAAAGAAGGTCCCATCTTCTGTAACTTCATTCAGCTGAATAGGGGTGTAGAGCTGTCCTTACCTGTTGGTCAGTACAGGTCATCTGAGGGCCTCTCTATGTGAACTGAAGAGGCCATTGAGTGTTGGAGTTGTGAAATGAAGAGGCCACTGAGTGTTGGAGAGGTCAAGAAAATGGGAGGTTTTGAAAGAACATTTCAGTATAAGAGAAGACACACAGGATACTGGAGGCTTTGCTCTTGTCAACTAAAGGTGGTTTTTCCTTCTAGGAAGGCATTACTAGGAAAATAGTTGGGAGCTTCCTGGAGGATTGCTACCTTCTGCCTCTCACAGGTCCTTTTCAAGGGACTGCAGGTTTGAAAAGAAGTTCCATTTTATTGACATTTCATTCTGCCTCAGCCTCCCTCAGTGTTATGGAGGAGAGGGAGATATTAGGGCTTCAGAAAATGGAATGATGGGTCTCTGGAAGTTAGCTATCCTATTGATAAGCAAGCCTCTTCCTTGGCAATCACTAGGACATTTGTAAACTGAGGGAGACTGGTCTTCAGGGTTTTGATCTCTATTTGTGAAGAATCTGTTGTTTTTTTCCCCCATTCTTTTGCTTTAGAGAAGCCAGGAGTGCCTAAGGAATGTCACCCATGTCACTTTTTGGGGGGTGGTGTGGCATGCAAGCTTCTGCTTTGTGCTCAGCTAGCCTTCTTCTCCCTCCTCATGCCCCCCTGAACAGTTTAGACACTTCAGTCGTTAAGATTGTTGAAGGAGGAAGGTCTCATCTTCTGTAACTTCCTCCTGCTGAATAGGAGCATAAAGCCATCCCTACCTACCTATGGGTCAGTACTGGTCACCAGGGGGTCTCTCTCTGTAAGAGTTGTGAAGTGGAGAGGCCACTGAGTGCAGGGGAAAACTTCTTTTAGGATCTTCCTGTGTTCAAAGAACCATCTGTCCTCTGGAAGTTACTGCAATGAAGGGTTCCTGGCACCACCTGAAAAAACAGG
The DNA here is from genome assembly GCF_011764305.1 of Mustela putorius furo. Taxonomy (NCBI): domain Eukaryota; kingdom Metazoa; phylum Chordata; class Mammalia; order Carnivora; family Mustelidae; genus Mustela; species Mustela putorius. The sequence continues at coordinate 2,111,643 of NW_025421272.1, read as the reverse complement.
GGAGAAAACAACAAAACAGGGTTAGAAAAAGAAAAAGAAGGAGAAGCCCCAAGAAGAGTCCTTTGAGAGTGGGTGAGAACCTTCCCTCAGGCCAAGAGTTGAGTTTATACTTAAAGAGAGGGATCCTTGAAAGTGCAGATTTGAGCAGTGGCATCTGTTAGGAATGGGACCTCTCATCTACGGCCATACCACCCTGAACGCGCCCGATCTCGTCTGATCTCGGAAGCTAAGCAGGGTCGGGCCTGGTTAGTACTTGGATGGGAGGAATGGGACCTCTCTTGTGATAATGGGGAATGTACACACAGCATTCTGTCATTATATTAGCAGAAGCTCCACCTTGTGAAGGAGTTATAAAATCTAAAGCCTTTGTGTTTTATAGAACTGCTTTATGCATTCGAGTCATTCCCATATTTAATAGAGAAATCCTGTTTGGGATCACATTTAGGGCTTTCCTGGGTACTAACTAAATACCTTCTGATGCCTCATGACATCCTCCAGTCCCAAAGATGGAAAAAAGATGGATGCTATGTGGCCATAACAGTGAAACACAGAACATGTGCACCATCACTTGAAATGTAGAAGGTTGGCCAGGTTGGTGATGGTTTTAATGTGCCCATGCATATAGGCCCAACCCAAGAGACCAGTGGCCTTTGAGCCTGGGGGAGGCCATGAGCCAGGTTAGAGCTGAATAGCCACTGGGTCCTAGCCAGAGGTCACCATCTAATACTAAGTCTCCTTGAACTCCAGTCAGGAATTCAAGGGCTACTTGGGTTTGGAGTGGCATTCTTTGAATGTGCAGTCATTTCAGACCCATATTGGATTGGGGGGCATTATTATGTCTTGAGAATAAGCCCCTTTACTGTAAATTGCTTCATGGGCATAGAGAATGGGGAAGTTCTGTTTGGAGTCAAGATACATTCTTGTATGGTTTTTGCCAGTTACAACTAGCAGGTTGTAACTGCTTTGGGGGCAGACATGTTTGCTGACAGGCTTTGGCCTCAGCAGTCTGAGTTCGACTATGACGGCATACTTGGTTTTTCTTACCCCCTTTCCATGAAATTGTTGCCATTGATAAACCAACTGTCCTCTACCTTTTCATAGGGGCATTGTAAGTCTCGTTGACTTAAGAACTTTTGAGGAGTTATGAGCCACGGATGTAGAGTGGTCGGGTCCAGGTCTAAGGGTTGCTGGGTTTAAAGTTGGGCTGGTTTCAAGTGTTAGTTCAGGCATATCTCAAAGCACAAGCTGGTACTTGATAAATAAGCCTCCTATCATCGGTTAATGGCCTTTGCTCTCTACGACACTCTGGACCTGATGTAAAGTCCTTAGAGTCAGGGGCCATCCTTGTATGGACTTGGAGGTTCCTTTTACCAGGAGGGCAGTTGGATGCTTAGCTAAAGCCTTTATTTGCCATTGTACTTCAACAGGGGTGGATTCTTGGATCAATATGACTGTGAGGTAAGAAACGATTCAAAGAATCCCTTTTTATTTGAGGTCTCACCTGAATACTCTCACTACAAGGAGTCACTGGCAAGTGGGAGAAAACTTGTCAAAGAGATAAGACATCCCTAAGTACTCCAGTCATAGAGAGAGTGGGGTCCTTCATTATCTCCATAAGTCCATAGTGAACCCTGTGGAGTGGTGTATGTTCTCTGGGTTTGAGGGAATGAGCTCCTCACCCCAGCCACATCCGATTGGTCAAGGTGCTAGTTGAGTTCTACAGTTGTGGGGGAATCAATTACATATTCCAGTTGTTGAATTAACCCTGTGCCCATGGGGTCCTGGTATTATCCTCACAGAATAATAAACAAGGGGATTGCCCATCGATGAGCTAAAATGTGGAAATGTTTCTGAAGATGACCTCAAGTTGCCTAGCTTAGGTAAGAAACACATATGGAAAGACTACCAGCATTCGACTTGAACATCCACAAAGATGGTTACTTGAAACCTACTTTTCCTCGTCAAAAGAACGTTCATTTACAGGGATAGGCAAATCAGGGCTGATTTCTTTGAAAAAACAAGTACAGCTTTAGCACACTTGGTCCAATTACTGACTTAAGTTCAGTAAGCCTAGTGATTGACCATGTTGATCACTTAGAATCTGCATCCAGGGAACTTTTCTAAGGAATCTCTAGGTGGAGCTAATCATTGTCTCTCTAGGCCAGAAGCCAAGGGAAGGGCTTGCCATGAGGCATGCCTGTGATACCTGCAGATTTGGGCAGAGTCTTCTTCCTTAGGTACCCAATATATTCTGAGGTTTCTACACCTGCCAGGAAGTGACACTCATTATGCACCTGATGAGGCTGCAGGGAACTCTGGAAGCAAGGGGTCAGGCCAACATTCCCAAGGGGCTTGATGGCTGCAGGTGTTCTGAAAGCCAGCCTTAGTTCCTTAAAGCTGTTTGGTCCCATCTGAGTCTCTGCATATCTCTCTTCAAAAGGACAGTCCCGTCCAAGCCTTGGTAAAAATAACCCTTCTGGTATGTTGTCAGATGTTCATAGGGCTGGTGGAGTCAGAGCCCTTCAAGGAGACAGGATCAGCATTTTGACCCTTCTAATGAGACAAAAATGGTGCAGGAGTCGCCTCAGTATCAGTTCTACATGCCCATGACCACTTTCCCCTCCAAATATCAAAATCTGAAATTTCAGCCATTTTGGGATACTTCCATGTGGCTAGAGAGTAAGCAATTGGATGTTTTCTTTGCATTTATGGTTTTAGTATAGTTAACTGAGTTAATGAATAACTGTGAAAATGGATTATAGACAGAATCCTTCATGGATAGCACAGCACTAGAAGACAACAATGAGCTCGACAGAACCCCTGCACCACTATCTATTTCTCTGGCATTAATTGCTGGCCTGATAGGACCGTTTGTGTGTAAGAAGAACCTGGGCTCACACACTGCTGCCAGGAACTGTTGGAGGTCTTTGGACCCTAAGAGATTAAGATGAACCCCCAGTTCCTAGAATAAATGAGGAAAAGATTCAATGAAACGCTGACCAAAATCACAATGTGATGTTCTCAGAACAGAAATTGCTAGAATAGATATGGAACCATGAAGGAACACAAAGAGCCAAGACAATTCGGAGTATGAAGAAATAGGTGGTGGCTCCATATATGCTGACTTTCAAATACCTTAGATCACTTCCCTGAGCAAATATGATGGTGCTGGTATAATAATAGGCAGGGACATGTGGGAGAAAAATAGAGACCCCTGAATAAATGCAGTCATGATGGCATCATGATACTTGACAAGGTGACAAACTAGAAAAATCATCGTCTTCTAAAACAACTAACAGAATGAAAAGGCAGTCCACATATTGGAGACACTGTTTGCAATCCTTATTTCAGAAAATGTGTTCACTTACAAAATGAAAAAAAAAAAAGAAGAAGAAGAAGAACGGCATTTCAACAAATTAGAGAATATAGAAAAGACTTGAATAGACTATGTTGCAAAGGAAACAAATCACTGGCTGAAAGGACATATGAAAAGTTGCTCAATATAAGGCATCGAGGGCAATGTAAATCCAAAGATGATGAGCTGTGGCATTGTCTGTTAGGGTAGCGAGGACCCAAACCAGGAATTCAAACCCAAAGCCCATGTTGGAAGGATGCAGAAAATTTGAAACTTTGTATGCAATTAGTGGAATGCAGAATGGTGCAATTACCCTGGAAAAGCCTGTTGAGTGTCCTCAAACAGTTGTGTAAGGAACTCCCATAGATCCAGCACGCATATGTCTGGGTATATAGTTAAAGGAATTTAAATCATTATGTTGAAAATATACCTGCAGTCCCATCTTCCTTGCAGCTTTATCCAGAATCCCCAGGGTATTATAAATAACCCACTGCGACAGATGAATTTCAAGAAAAAGTTGGTATACCCTTGCAATGTAATATTCCTTAGCTTTTAAAGGAGGATCCATCCATGTTACTGCTGACACATGAATGTCATTGAGGACATGAATGTGTGTGGAAGAAGCCAATTACCAAAAAATCACTCCTGTCTGACTGCATTTACATGAGGGATCTAAAAATAGAGCCCTGGAAGCAGGGAGTAGCTGGGTGGCTGGCAAGGGTTTAGGGAGGAGGAAATGTGGTGTTGCTGTTCCATGCTTGTGGACTTTCAATCATGCCAGATGGAAGAATCTAGAGACCGGTACCATCCGGGCACATCGAGCTGGCAGTGTGTGCTTTATACTTGGAAATTTGTCAAGAGGATAGATGCGATGTTACTTGCATTTATACCACAATATAAATCTACATAATCTAAGGTATGAAACTGAAAAGGACAAATGGGGTCTGGTGGGTAGGAGAGAGGGGAAGAGTCACAGAGGTGGATGGAGGAAAGGATGTCAGAAAGCCACTCTGTCTAGATGCTGAGGAAGAGATGTGCACGATGTGACCCCAGAAAGTTTTCCATGTCCTTTCTCATCCTCTTTCATAAGGGAGCTCAACATTAGGCTAAGGCAGTGGGGGGCAGGGGGCAATGTGGGCTCAGATAATACTGGTGCCCCAGATGTTGAAACTGTGCAGTCAACCTCCAGAAATGGAAACTGGAATGCAAAGATAAAGGATTTCTAGGACACCCTTCTTTTAGTGGTACAGTTTCTGGAGCAAACTAATGACATTTAACAATCAAGGGGTCTGTGTGTAATTGTGTCTTTGAGGAAGAGAGGTATATGAAAATCAGATTCCTTGTTTATTTTTGACTTTTAATTTTTTATTTTTTATAAACATATATTTTTATCCTCAGGGGCACAGGTCTGTGAATCAGCAGGTTTACACACTTCACAGCACTCACCAAAGCACATACCCTCCCCAATGTCCATAATCCCACCCCCTTCTCCCAAACCCCCTCCCCCCAGCAACCCTCACTTTGTTTTCTGAGATTAAGAGTCACTTATGGTTTGTCTCCCTCCCAATCCCATCTTGTTTCATTGATTCTTCTCCTACCCACTTAAGCCCCCATGTTGCATCACAACTTCCTCATATCAGGGAGATCATATGATAGTTGTCTTTCTCTGCTTGACTTATTTCGCTAGGCATGATACGCTCTAGTTCCATCCATGTTGTCGCAAATGGCAAGATTTCATTTCTTTTGATGGCTGCATAGTATTCCATTGTGTATATATACCACATCTTCTTGATCCATTCATCTGTTGATGGACATCTAGGTTCTTTCCATAGTTTGGCTATTGTGGACATTGCTGCTATAAACATTCGGGTGCACGTGCCCCTTTGGATCACTACGTTTGTATCTTTAGGGTAAATACCCAATAGTGCAAGTGCTGGGTCATAGGGCAGTTCTATTTTCAACATTTTGAGGAACCTCCATGCTGTTTTCGAGAGTGGCTGCACCACCTTGCATACCCACCAACAGTGTAGGAGGGTTCCCCTTTCTCCACATCCTCGCCAGCATCTGTCATTTCCTGACTTGTTGATTTTAGCCATTCTGACTGGTGTGAGGTGATATCTCATTGTGGTTTTGATTTGTATTTCCCTGATGCCGAGTGATATGGAGCACTTTTTCATGTGTCTGTTGGCCATCTGGATGTCTTCTTTGCAGAATTGTCTGTTCATGTCCTCTGCCCATTTCTTGATTGGATTATTTGTTCTTTGGGTGTTGAATTTGCTAAGTTCTTTATAGATTCTGGACACTAGTCCTTTATCTGATATGTCATTTGCAAATATCTTCTCCCATTCTGTCAGTTGTCTTTTGATTTTGTTAACTGTTTCCTTTGCTGTGCAAAAGCTTTTGATCTTGATGAAATCCCAATAGTTCATTTTTGCCCTTGCTTCCCTTGCCTTTGGCGTTGTTCCTAGGAATATGTTGCTGCGGCTGAGGTCGAAGAGGTTGCTGCCTGTGTTCTCCTCAATGATTTTGATGGATTCCTTTCGCACATTGAGGTCCTTCATCCATGTTGAGTCTATTTTTGTGTGTGGTGTAAGGAAATGGTCCAATTTCATTTTTCTGCATGTGGCTGTCCAATTTTCCCAGCACCATTTATTGAAGAGGCTGTCTTTTTTCCATTGGACATTCTTTCCTGCTTTGTCAAAGATTAGTTGGCCATAGAGTTGAGGGTCTATTTCTGGGCTCTCTATTCTGTTCCATTGATCTATGTGTCTGTTTTTGTGCCAGTACCATGCTGTCTTGATGATGACAGCTTTGTAATAGAGCTTGAAGTCCGGAATTGTGATGCCACCAACGTTGGCTTTCTTTTTCAATATCCCTTTGGCTATTCGAGGTCTTTTCTGGTTTCCTATAAATTTTAGCATTATTTGTTCCATTTCTTTGAAAAAGATGGATAGTACTTTGATAGGAATTGCATTAAATGTGTAGATTGCTTTAGGTAGCATAGACATTTTCACAATATTTATTCTTCCAATCCAGGAGCATGGAACATTTTTCCATTTCTTTGTGTCTTCCTCAATTTCTTTCATGAGTACTTTATAGTTTTCTGAGTATAGATTCTGTGTCTCTTTGGTTAGGTTTATTCCTAGGTATCTTATGGTTTTGGGTGCAATTGTAAATGGGATTGACTCCTTAATTTCTCTTTCTTCTGTCTTGCTCTTGGTGTAGAGAAATGCAACTGATTTCTGTGCATTGATTTTATATCCTGACACTTTACTGAATTCCTGTATAAGTTCTAGCAGTTTTGGAGTGGAGTCTTTTGGGTTTTCCACATATAGTATCATATCATCTGCGTAGAGTGATAATTTGACTTCTTCTTTGCCGATTTGGATGCCTTTAATTTCCTTTTGTTGTCTGATTGCTGAGGCTAGGACCTCTAGTACTATGTTGAATAGCAGTGGTGATAATAGACATCCCTGCCGTGTTCCTGACCTTAGTGGAAAAGCTTTCAGTTTTTCTCCATTGAGAATGATATTTGCCATGGGTTTTTCATAGATGGCTTTGATGATATTTAGGTATGTGCCCTCTATCCCTACACTTTGAAGAGTTTTGATCAGGAAGGCATGCTGTACTTTGTCAAATGCTTTTTCAGCATCTATTGAGAGTATCATATGGTTCTTGTTCTTTCTTTTATTGATGTGTTGTATCACATTGACTGATTTGCGGATGTTGAACCAACCTTGCAGCCCTGGAATAAATCCCACTTGGTCGTGGTGAATAATCTTTTTAATGTACTGTTGAATCCTATTGGCTAGTATTTTGTTGAGTATTTTCGCATCTGTGTTCATCAAGGATATGGTCTATAGCTCTCTTTTTTGGTGGGATTCTTGTCTGGTTTTGGGATCAAGGTGATGCTGGCCTCATAAAATGAGTTTGGAAGTTTTCCTTCCATTTCTATTTTTTGGAACAGTTTCAGGAGAATAGGAATGAGTTCTTCTTTAAATGTTTGGTAGAATTCCCCCGGGAAGCCGTCTGGCCCTGGGCTTTTGTTTGTTTGGAGATTTTTAATGACTCTTTCAATCTCCTTACTGGTTATGGGTCTGTTCAGGCTTTCTACTTCTTCCTGGTTCAGTTGTGGTAGTTTATATGTTTCTAGGAATGCATCCATTTCTTCCAGATTGTCAATTTTGTTGGCATAGAGTTGCTCATAGTATGTTCTTATAATAGTTTGTATTTCTTTGGTGTTAGGTGTGATCTCTCCTCTTACATTCATGATTTTATTTATTTGGGTCCTTTCTCTTTTCTTTTTGATAAGTCAGGCCAGGGGTTTATCAATTTTATTAATTCTTTCAAAGAACCAGCTCCTAGTTTCATTGATTTGCTCTATTGTCTTTTGGTTTCTACTTCATTGATTTCTGCTCTGATCTTTATGATTTCTCTTCTCCTGCTGGGCTTAGGGTTTCTTTCTTGTTCTTTCTCCAGCTCCTTTAGGTGTAGGGTTAGGTTGTGTACCTGAGACCTTTCTTGTTTCTTGAGAAAGGCTTGTACCACTATATATTTTCCTCTCAGGACTGCCTTTGTTGTGTCCCACAGATTTTGAACCGTTGTATTTTCATTATCATTTGTTTCCATGATTTTTCAATTCTTCTTTAATTTCCCGGTTGACCCATTCATTCTTTAGAAGGATGCTGTTTAGTCTCCATGTATTTGGGATCTTTCCAAACTTCCTTTTGTGGTTGAGTTCTAGCTTTAGAGCATTGTGGTCTGAAAATATGCAGGGAATGATCCCAATCTTTTGATACCGGTTGAGTCCTGAGTTAGGACCGAGGATGTGATCTATTCTGGAGAATGTTCCATATGCACTAGAGAAGAATGTGTATTCTGTTGCTTTGGGATGAAATGTTCTGAATATATCTGTGATGTCCATCTGGTCCAGTGTGTCGTTTAAGGCCTTTATTTCCTTGCTGATCTTTTGCTTGGATGATCTGTCCATTTCAGTGAGGGGAGTGTTAAAGTCCCCTACTATTATTGTATTATTGTTGATGTGTTTCTTTGATTTTGTTATTAATTGGTTTATATAGTTGGCTGCTCCCACGTTGGGGGCATAGATATTTAAAATTGTTAAATCTTCTTGTTGGACAGACCCTTTGAGTATGATATAGTGTTCTTCCTCATCTCTTATTATAGTCTTTGGCTTAAAATCTAATTGATCTGATATAAGGATTGCCACTCCTGCTTTCTTCTGATGTCCATTAGCATGGTAAATTCTTTTCCACCCCCTCACTTTAAATCTGGAGGTGTCTTCGGGCTTAAAATGAGTTTCTTGGAGGCAACATATAGATGGGTTTTGTATTTCTATCCATTCTGATAGCCTGTGTCTTTTGACAGGGGCATTTAGCCCATTAACATTCAGGGTAACTATTGAGAGATATGAATTTAGGGCCATTGTATTGCCTGTAAGGTGACTGTTACTGTATATGGTCTCTGTTCCTTTCTGATCTACCACTTGTAGGCTCTCTCTTTGCTTAGAGGACCCCTTTCAAGATTTCCTGTAGAGCTGGTTTGGTGTTTGCAAATTCTTTCAGTTGTTGTTTGTCCTGGAAGCTTTTAATCTCTCCTTCTATTTTCAATGATAGCCTAGCTGGATATAGTATTCTTGGCTGCATGTTTTTCTCGTTTAGTGCTCTGAAAATATCATGCCAGCTCTTTCTGGCCTGCCAGGTCTCTGTGGATACGTCAGCTGCCAATCTAATATTTTTACCATTGTATATTACAGACTTCTTTTCCCGGGCTGCTTTCAGGATTTTCTCTTTGTCACTGAGACTTGTAAATTTTACTATTAGGTGACGGGGTGTGGGCCTATGCTTATTGATTTTGAGGGGCGTTCTCTGAACCTCCTGAATTTTGATGCTCGTTCCCTTTGCCATATTGGGGAAATTCTCCCCAATAATTCTCTCCAGTATACCTTCTGCTCCCCTCTCTCTTTCTTCTTCTTCTGGAATCCCAATTATTCTAATGTTGTTTCGTCTTATGGTGTCACTTATCTCTCGAATTCTCCCCTCGTGGTCCAGTAGCTGTTTGTCCCTCTTTTGCTCAGCTTCTTTATTCTCTGTCATTTGGTCTTCTATATCACTAATTCTTTCTTCTGCCTCATTTATCCTAGCAGTTAGAGCCTCCATTTTTGATTGCACCTCATTAATAGCTTTTTTGATTTCACCTTGGTTAGATTTTAGTTCTTTTATTTCTCCAGAAAGGGCTTTTATATCTCTCGAGAAGGTTTCTCTAATATCTTCCATGCCTTTTCGAGCCTGGATAGAACCTTGAGAATTGTCATTCTGAACTCTAGATCTGACATGTTACCAATGTCTGTATTGATTAGGTCCCTAGCCTTCGGTACTGCCTCTTGTTCTTTTTTGTGTGTTGAATTTTTACGTCTTGTCATTTTGTCCAGATAAAAGTATATGAAGGGGCAAGTAAAATACTAAAAGGGTGGTAACAACCCCAGGAAAATATGCTTTAACCAAATTACAAGAGATCCAAAATCGTTAGGGGGAGAGAGGGGATAAAAAGAGGTTCAAAAAGGAAGAAATAAAAAAAAAGAAAAAAAAAGAGAAAAGAAAAGAATTTAAAAAAAAGAAAACACCTAAGAAAAACGTAAAAAAGAAAATATATATATATTAGATAAACTAGTAAAAAATCGTTAAAAAAGAAAAAGGTAACATTTAAAAAAAATATTTTACCCGAAGGCGAGAAAAAAAAAATAGAAAAAGAAAAAAGTTAAATTAACTGCAAGACTAAAAAAAATCACAGGGAAAAAGGCATGAGTTCCGTGCTTGCCTTTCTCCTCCTCTAGAATTCTGCTGCTCTCCTTGGTATTGAAACCACACTCCTTGGTATGTGAACTTGGTCTTGGCTGGATTTCTTTTTATCTTCTGGGGGAGGGGCCTGTTGTAGTGATTCTCATGTGTCTTTGCCCCAGGCGGAATAACACCGCCCTTAACAGGGGCCAGGGTGAGTAATCCGCTCGGGTTTGCTTTCAGGAGCTTTTGTTCCCTGAGCGCTTTCCGTAGAGTTCTGGAGGACGGGATTACAAATGGCGTCCTCCTGGTCTCCCGCCCAGAGGAGCCGAGAGCCCAGGGCCCCACTCCTCAGTGCGCCCTCAGAGAACAGCGCCCAGTTACTCCCGTCTGCCTGACCTCTGGCCGGGCTCCGAGCTCACTGAGCCTGCGACCGGTTCAAGGTCACCCAGAGCTGCGAGCTTACTGTCGGCTCTGTCTCTGTAGCCAGCTTTCCCGTTCCAATACCCGCAAGCTCTGCGACACTCAGACACCCCCGATCCTTCTGTGACCCTGCGGGACCTGAGGCCACGCTGACCCCTCGTGGGCTTCGCCCCGGTTTAGCCTCTGGAGCGATGTCCCTCAGCGGAACAGACTTTTAAAAGTCCTGATTTTGTGCTCCGTTGCTCTGCCGCTTGCCGGGAGCCGGCCCCTCCCCCCGGGGTCTATCTTCCCGTCGCTTTGGATTCACTTCTCCGCCAGTCCTACCTTTGAGAAAGTGGTTGTTTTTCTGTTTCCAGAATTGCTGTTCTTCTTCTCTTCGATCTGCCAATGGATTTTCAGGTGTTTGCAATCTTTAGATAAGCTATCTAGCTGATCTCCGGCTAGCTGAAGTAGTCTCAGCCTGCTACTTCTCTGCCATCTTGACTCCTCCTCCCCTGTGTGATGCTATTCTTAAGTAAACTGAGCAAGCCTGGGCCACATCAACCTGAGGGCACAATGAGGGTGATTTTCATGATTAATGGCTCCATGTGTGTAACTGGAGCACATTAGCCATGCCTCCTTCTTGTGTTTTTGAGTTTTCCTGAGTGTCCACAGGGTGTCCTGAGGGGGGAAAAATGCAGATATTCCTCCACTCTGTTCTCTGTGAGGATGAACAAAACTCCCATCAGAAGTCCTTGATTTCCCCAACAGTGACAGGGTCTTACTCCTCTCTCTTCTTTCAGTCAAAACAGCTCCTCTTTCACCAAATTCCCATGCAAGGGGATGCTCCGATGCATCAGCTACTTTTCCAAACAGCCAGACTCGGAGAGCTGGTCTGGTTCAGTTAGGTTTAGGTGGGTCACTTCAGACATCAGAACTCTTTGTGCAAGTGACAGAAACCCACTTCAGACTGGGCCAAATACAAAATAAAATCTTGACATAACTGAGGAGTCTAGAGGTGTGGTGACTTCAGGCATGGTTTGTTCCAGACGCTCATGTGATGCTTTCATTCTCGGACAGGCCCTTCCTATGCAGTGGCAGAAATGGATCCCAGCAGCCACTGCCCAACATTCCTCTAGTCTAGGAAATCAAAAGGAGAAAATAGTGTGTATTTCTCTGTAGTTCCAACAAAATCTCATTGTCCTTGGCTCAGGTTGATCACATGACCACCTCTTCCCCAATGCCTGTGACTCCAGAATGAGTCCCATACTAGGTCAAATCAACCCCATCCAAACCACAGAGTGCTGGAGAAAGAGTGACCCCAAAGCTAGCAGGAGAAGTGGCAGTATGGGGAGAAAGCACAGTCCACCCAGAGTCCCCTTGTCTGGTTGGTTTTAATCTGCCCCTTACAGCTAATGAGCTTTGCTCCTCCAGGAAACATGGGCTCAGTGTGGTCTTTTCTGTGTGCTCTCTTCTCCTCCACCTGCAGGGCTCTGCTGAAACTCACGTGACAACATGAAGTACCAGATCCTTTCCAGAGCCTTCTATGGATGTGCGTATTGGCCCTCACTTGCATTGTGGTCCGTGGGCACATTTCTCAAAAGCCTGTTTTATGGCAACAACATCAAGGGAAGAAGGCTGGCTCTGGCACCTGAACTCCAGCTCCCTAGTTCCCAGATATGTCTAGATTAGTGAAACTATGCAGACTTTTCAGAGCCTGAACTTCCTCAAGTAGAGACTGGGCATAAATTTTGTCTCTGGGCTCTAAGAGAGGGCTGCCAACGATGGGGCTTCTCAGTGGCAGGGATTTGTTTAGTCACCATTGCACCCCAGTACCCACCTTAGAGGGTTTGTTTTCATAATTAAATGAGAGGCATATATAAAGCCCCTAGCAGCTGGCATCACCTGTCATAGGTGTTCAGTAAAAGTTGGTTCCACTCGCCTGTGGGCAGAAGCAGAGAATAAAGAGAAGTAACATTTAAAACTTAAATCCAGGTATTCTAATTATTTCCATGTAACACATGAGGAAACTAAGGCATAAGGAGGCAAGGTGACTTGCCTAAGGTTGCAGAATACAGGACAGAGCTAGGTCTTAGGCCTAGGTCTGCCTGACCACAAAGCTGGTTTGTTTGTTTGTTTGTTTGTTTGTTTGTTTTTCACTCTGCTGTGTTCATTCTTAGCACATTTTATTTTCCCAGCCTCCCAGCCTAAATGGGGGAGAGAAAACCAGTGTATTGTCAGGGATTCTAGAAAAGTGTTACTATGACCTTCGTGGGCCTGGAGAACAACAGTGCCAGCCATGTGCCCAAGCCCCTGGAGGGGCAGAGAGAGCATGAGCTTCCAAGATCAAGGTTTTTTCCTGTTGTATTTTCATCCATCCCCAGTGCCTAATGAAGTTCTGGCATGGAACAGGCCCTGAGCAAGTATTTATGGGACCCAAATCGAAGAGATTCCTGGAGGAAGGGTTGGGGGTCAAGATGCATCTTGAACAGTGTTATCACAGTCAGTGGCTCATCCACGATGGGGGTTGAGAGCCCAGGTTCTGCCGCTATGCAGTGTGGGTTCATATCCCAACTCTGCACGTCCAAAGAGTGAGGCCCATCCAAGAGACAGAAGCAGTCTGTGTCTGGGTTTCCCTATGTACAAGATGGAGAAGGTAGGAGTACTTGTTTCATATGGTTGTCATGAGAATTTAGTGAGTTAAGTATGTGAGCTCTGGGCAGTTCCCGGCAGGTAGTATGTGCTTGTAGAAGTGTTAGCCGTTTCCTCCTCTCCCTTTCTCTCCTCTCCCTCCTTGCCCTCCTTCTTCTCTTCTGCCTCCTTCTCCTCATTGCTGGTAGGGGCCAGTCCTCAGGCTCCAGAAGGCCCAGAGCCTTCACTGGGAGTTGATAAGGAGAAGCCAGAGGGAGGGTGCAAAGGGTAAACACAGGGTGGCATTTGCGGAGTTCCTCCTGTTTACCAGGGACTGTGCCCTCCAGGTGCCCAGGGCGGAGCAGGTGAAGGACATCAGTTTGGTGGCCTTTAAGAGTGCTGGGCCATCTTTGAAAGCAAACTATGTGCACCTCCCAGGGCTGCATTTTGAACAAGAATTGTTCACCTCTGTTATTCTCCTTCTCTCTTGGGATGGATTGGAAGCACCCAGAGGCCCTGTGAGCTTGTGAGGTCACTTACTACCTCCTTCCTGCCACCCCTTCCCTACCTCCTGCCAGTGGATTAAATGCCTTGACTTCCAGCAGAAGAGGTAATGTCACCCTTGCCCAGGCTGAGGAAGATGATCAGACATCCCTCATAGAAGACACAACTTGTAGACAAGCCAGCAAGGGATTTTGCTCCTTGGCACCCCTTCCTTTTCTGGAAGAGAGAGATGATGGGACTTCCTAGGTCATGAGGGTTCATGAGGATTGCAGGCCAGGCAGAGCTTTGTGATCCATGACACGAGAAAAGATGGATTGGATGATGGATGATGGCACTCTCCCTCCCTCCCTTGCCAGGGCTTGCCTACCTGCAGACACCAGTCCACCATGAGGACCCACCTGTCACCTCCGGTCAATCAAATAATCATGTGTCCAGATTTGCCCTGTGATGCTGGGCATGGGCTGAAGGTCATCATCTGGGAGCAGCACCTTCAGGACAGCAAAGTAAGGCTTGGCCTGACTTGGCCTACAGTAGGGCAGAGCCAGTAGGGGGGCCATCTAGTCATCTGAGCAGGAGACCCATTTGCTTGTGGGGCTCAAAGCTGTTAGGACACCTTTGGGTTCTGCATACCCAACCTGAAGGCCCCTTCCTTCTTGAGAATTCTAAGGCCCACAGTCCACTTCTGCCCATATGGGTGAGGATAAAGGAGGATGGAAAGTATTCATGCTTCTCTAGAAGGAGTAAGAATGAATCCATTATTATAAAGCACCAGCTGTATGTTCAGTGCTGCAGGAGGTGCTGTGAGTCCTCAATAGGAAGGGACTTACAGTGCAGTTGAACTACTTAGAATGACAATGGTAGCTAAGTCAGAGGCAGGAAGTGGGCAGAGGAAAGCCCACCAACTTGAACTCTTCCATCTCTGCCTCAGGGGCTGAGAATCCTCCCATTAGATATTCCACCCAGAGTCAGATTCTAAGACTTTATTAGAAAGTAAATATCCCCACAAGGAAGGTGTTTACATTTGAAAAACTGTCATGGTCAAAGTGTTTGGGAAATAAGATGAGTCAACATTTCTGTATCCTGAAGAACTTCCTCAACTTTGGCTAGGCAGATACTCCTGCTGTTCTCAAGAAACTAATGGCAGGTGGGGGTGGAACAGTCCCTCAAAGCATGGGTCCATAGAGGCCTGTGTTGCAAAAGTGCCTCCATGGCTGGTGTGGAAGACAGAATCCATTTTGATAGATGCTAGGTTAACCACCATCTGGAGTGGGCCTTTAGAAGAGATAGCTGATACCTCCAGGTGGGATGAACACAGTGGCTCACTCCACTGGGTGTTTTCCCACCCAGGCCCTGGGGAGGGCCAGCAGTGAGCATCTGGGTCAGCCTGGCTTTCCCATGCTGGGGAAAGGTGCTATTCTGTGTAACAATTTGGCAATGCTGGAGGACTCTAGGAAAAAGCTGGCTCCAAAACCTGGACAAGCAGAAGGGTTGTTTCACATTTCTTTCTTTCTTATTTTTAAAAAAATTCATTCATTTATTTATTTATGCCAAAACTAGCTGTTTTTCTAAATGATAAGAGGAATGTTTACTTGCTGTGACAACTCAAACAATGAAGAATACAGGTGTAAAGGACAAAAATTGTTTATATATTTTCTTTCCACCACAGTCCAATTGTTCTGATCCCGAGTTAATGAATAGTGTCAGTTATGTAGAGACCCTGCCATATATTTCCTGTGCTTATACATCCATAGAAACATCTGTGTAGACGTATCTGTAATTCTTATTCTTTAAAATGAAGTGACATTATATTTGTATTTTAAGCAACAATTTCATTTCATATCAAAGACGTCTTTTAGATCTCTATGTGAAATACTAAATCCTAGCACCTTAGCACCTCACAGATGAGTAGCCCTTAACTTATTTAAATCTTCCCCTGATGATAGACATCTAGGATCTTTCTCTCTTTAAAAAGTATTTCAAATAATGCTTCAGTCAGCATCTTTATATGCACATATCATTCTGACCAGTGCTTTTATTTCAGGGGCATATTCCAAGAAATTAAATTGATTGACATGCATTTAAAACTTAAATAGATATGCTAACTTAATTTCTCAAAATCCCTGGAGGCCTGAGGGAGTGCACATTTCCTGCAGAATTCAAAAGATTTATAGACTTCTGGGCTCCTCTCCAGGGTTACTGATTTAGCATCTCTGGCAGTAGAGACCAAGATTTTATATTTTTTGAAATTTCCCCAAAGGCGTGCAGTCATCTCCCCAGTTTGGGAAGTACTATTCTAAAGATGGAGTGGTTGAAAAAAATAAATTAGTCAAAAATGAGTAATTTTGGTCTAACACTTTTGCAACCCTTTCACCACCAACTGGCCATATTTTTACCCTTTTTTTTTTTTTGGTTGCATTGCTGTATTAGAGTGGACTGAACTGCAGTAAGAAATAGTCCACACTTTTTCCATTATCTGACATCATGGGGTGTATTCCTTGCTCCCTGAGGAGTTCTAAGTGGGATTTCTGGTGATTGGGCATCTGTCCTCCTCCAGAGTTTCAGGGGTGTTTAAGTCTTGTGTCCTCACAGTTCTCCAGGGCTACATGGTCATCTTCCTCCAGGGAACAGAGGGGAAATGCAGAGTCTGAAGGGAGTATACCTGCTTCTTCAAAGCTCTGGCCTGGAAATGAGCTGTCACATCCCACTGGCCAGCACCTAGTCACATGGTCACACCTAACTGCAAGGGTTGCTGGGAAACAGAGTCCAGCTGTGGCCAAGCAGGTGGATTTTTTATGAATAGATTATAGCCTTGGCCACAAATAGTTCTCTGATTTTTAAATAGCTTTGACAAGGCCATCTGAAGAATGCAAATTAAACTTCCCAACAAAGACAAAAGAGTGGCTGGATTGTCATTTTTGGATGAGTACATCTAAGACAAGCATTAAGATGTGAATTCAGTGGTGTGCTCGGCTGGCTCAGTCAGTAGAGCATGTGACTCCTGATCTCAGGGTTTTGAGTTTGAACGCCATGTTCAGCATTGAGCTTACTTTTAAAAAAAATGGGAAAGATGCTGGTAATTTTGGTATGTTAAGAGATAGGAAGAGACAGAACCATACTACCCTTCAAAGTAGCTTTCTAGTATCATTGGTATTTTCCATACACAGACATGCACACAGACACACAGGCACGCGAACGCACGCACACACACACGAATGAACAGAGAGGACCTTCTGGTCCCCCAGCATGACGAATCATAACTGTAAAGCCTTTACCTGAAAAGAGACATACAGAGATAAGACCGAGAAAGACCAAGGGAGAGAGAGAGAGAAACAGGTAGAAATGTTTCCCCAGGAGATATGCCAAACAGATACTACATGATATCAACCTTCTCAAAAAAAAAAAAGTTATCACATTGCACACTTTACAATGTGGGTGGCCCAACAGTGGCACTTCAGTCAATGCTTGGTAACCAACTGGCTCCATACACTCTAGCATTGTGTCCATATTAAACAATGCCTGCCGAGTTATTCTTTTTTAGATTTTATTTATTTATTTGACAGAGATCACAAACAGGCAGAGAAAAAGGGGGAAGCAGCCTCCCTGCTGAGCAGAGAGCCTCAAGTGGGGCTCAATCCCAGGACCCTGAGATCATGACCTGAGCCAAAGGCAGAGGATTAACCCACTGAGACATTCAGGCACTCCTCCCTGAGTTATTCTTGAGCAACACCACTAATGTGCTGACAGGTGCTCTGTGCCCTAGATTTCTTGGCAAACTAAAACAAGAAACAACTTGTTTCAGGGACAATTTAGGAACAACTGTAGTCAGCATTGAGGAAGAAGACCCACCTCCTGCCGTGGTAAGCCTCATGTTCTCTAAGGGACAAGTGCTCTTTTCTTGGTTTCTTTTCAATCAAATTCAGATGGAAATCAGACAATGTACATTTAAGATAAATGTACAAATATACACAAAATTTAAGAGTAAAAAACAAACAGAAAGAATATGTGTCACACATGACAGAAAATTCCTTAAGGCTCTGATACAAAAATAGTGGAAAGGAAAGTGACGGATCAAGAGAAGAAATACAAAAAGCCAAGGAACTTGGAAAAATGTATTCAGCAGGACTGATAATCAAAGAAATGCAAAATAAATATCTTCCAAAAGGAGGCACAGGAGAGTATCTTTGCAAACTTGGGAGGAGGAAAAATATTCTTACGAGTCTCCTTCTAGATATTTTCATGTGTTGGTGTCCTGCCTCTTCTGTGCCCTAAGTGCCTGGTTTGCCTACTGGGTAATTCAGCACTGCTGGAGCAGGAGACCTGGAGTTGGCACACACACCCCCACCAGAAAAAGGGTACCTGGAACAGCACCATCCTAGAGCAGGAGACCTGGGATAGTGCCCCCATCCCTGACCAGAACAAAAGACATGGGGCAGTGCCCCCACCCACAGAGCAGGAGCACTGCGTCAGCACCATCCCTAGAGAAGGAGACCTGGTACAGTGTCCCCTCAAGAGCAGGAGACCTGGGACAGTAGCTCCCCACCCAGAAGGGGAAACCTGGAGTTTGCACCCCCCCCCACCCGGAGCATGAGACCTAGAGATAGTTTCCCCCCCCAGAAGAGATCTGGGACAGCACCCTCCCAGAGGGGGAGGCCTGGGACAATGCCCCTCTGCCAAAGCAGGAGACCTGGGATAGTGCCCCCTCCACCACAGCAGGAGAACTGAGACAGGGCACCCCCTCCCAGAGCAAGAGACTTGGGTCAGTTTCCACCCGGAACAGGAGACCTGGTACAGAAGTTCCCCCAGAAGGGGAGACCTGGAGAAAGTGCCCCCTTAGAGAAGATCTGGAACAGCACCCCACCATAGGGCGAGACCTGGGAACAATGTCACCTGGAAGGGGAGACAGAGGACGCTGCTTGGAAGAGATGTTACAAGTAGTTGACTTAAAGACAGAGGGCAGGGATGAGGACAGAATTCCCACAGCACTGGATATTTGTTGTGTGTAGGGATCCAAGAGCCATGCCTTGTTGCTAAAGCATAACAGGCAAAGTAGTGAGCAGCTGGAGATAAATCTGGAGGCAAGTGGCAGGTCCACAGAGTGGGTCCCTTTCTTCTCCACACAGATGGCAACATAAGTGCTCCAACATGGGTCAGTATTTACCTTAGAGCTACTTCGGAAGTGCCAAGAGGAGAACCTGCCTCATGAAACTTCTCTGTAAATGCCAGATGCTTATTAAAAGCCTGGGCTGTCAACACAGATGGCCCCAGGGAGAACCTGCCATCACTTCCGATCAGCTCTGTGACCTCAGCCAGTGGCTTACTCCACAAGTCAGCTTCCTCTGCTGGAACATGAGTGTCAGACAGGGCCTGCGGTGGTGTGGGCATGTGAAGATCAGAAGGAGGATCTCTCATATGAACTATAATGAAAAAAATGAAGGGGAAGTATAAACGATAATTAGGAAAGACACAATGAGCGAAGTCACTAATTATAGGAAGAGCAGAGGGGTCGGCGTGAATGTGGGAAGAGCTGTGGGATGCATCCACCTGTAGAAGTGTGCAGTGCCCATGAGCCATGTGCACTTCTGCCAGGGAGACCCAGGTTTCAGCAGTGGGACCCCTGAGAGAGCTCCATCCCTAGCTGTCCTGGAACAGGGACCTGTTTATCATAACAATGTCATGAGGAAACAAGCCAAGCCCTGGGTCACATGACATGGACCTTCCCAAGACCCTACCTCCCTATGGCCTGCCTTATTCCTCAATGAGGGAGGTCTGGGGAAGAGTGTGAGATCACAGGGGAGATAATATAGTAATAATAAAGGGAGGGTGGCAGGCTAGGCAGCTGACACTACTCAGTCACCAAGACTGAGTGGGTTTTATTCTAAGCATCATGTGGGATGTATCCAAGGAGGTTACAACCTTCATATTTTAAGAAAATCAGTGTTTCTGCTTGTGTAAGAATGCTTTGGAAGAGAAGAAGAGTGGAAGCAGGAGGACCAGTTAGAGGCTGTCCTAGAGAGAATGGGGGCTGCCGAGCTGGAGAGGGGAGCAGGGTCCAGCTTGTCCTAGGACAAACACCAGACAGGTGAGGGAGAAAGGAGCCATGGACTATTCTTTGACTTTCATCTTGAGCAACGTAGGGATCACCAAGGGTGCCATGTGGTCAGAATGGAGATTTGAATGCCTACACTAACGTGGTGAGTACCAGCATAGATAAATGGAGTTGAAATCACCGAAGAATTCATACAGAAGCGTGTGTGAGAACACCAGACAGAGATGTGGAGGGGTGATGCTTGGTGACTGACTCCAGAGGTCGAGATAAGGATGCTGGAGACCAACATCTCTTTTCAGGGAAAAGATTCCTTTGAAAATACAGGGATGCACATGACTTCCTAAGAAGAGATTGCAAGAGGTAGAGGGGAGAGATGCTGAGCAGCATGTCCAGGAGCCTGCAGAGAGGAGGGAAGGAAGACCAGTTGGGGCTGGAGCAAAGCCAGAACATGTAGACCTAGGCCAAGAGGTGGAGGAAAGGAAGGCCCAGGGAATACTTAGCCTGTGTCTGAAACAGAGGAAACGTGCAAAGATGCTAACTAGTGTTGTCCTCGGCTCCCAACCAAGCTCCGGTCTGTCCTAGGGGCATTGCTGAACAGTTGTCTGCACAGCCTCCCTGTGGGGCCTCAGCCTCCAGATATGGACCCTCCTGGGAAGACCCCAGGGCCCCTTCTATCCATCCCAGGTTCCCATGTCACCTATTATCTTTCCTGAAGCCAGAGCTGGCAATTTCATTGGAACTCTGTAAAGCATCAGAAGCATTTTACCGATCCTCTGGGGTCTGAGCCAGAAGTAAAGGTTGAGGACTTTATGTGTACAGAGACTAATCTGATTACTCTCCAAGGCAATTACTTGGTTTTACTATTTCTGTTCTCAGACATCTCATTATGGAATAAAGCACTGTGCTGTGGGTCTTTCATAGATAGATTTTATGAAGTTCATGTATGTTCCCTCTATCCCTATACTTTGAAGTGTTTTAATCAGGAACGGATGCTGGATTTTGTCAAATACTTTTTCTGCATTGATTGAGAGGACCATGTGGTTCTTCTCTCTTCTCTTATTGATTTGTTCTATCACATTGATTGATTTGTGAATGTTGAACCATCCTTGTAACCCAGGGATGAATCCCACCTGGTCATGGTGGATAATCTTTTTAATGTGCTGTTGGATCCTGTTTGCTGTTTGGATCTTGTGCTTGTGCTGTTTTGATAATGTGCTGTTGGGATCTTGCTGAGAATCTTAGCATCCATATTCATCAGTGATACTTGTCTTAAATTCTCCTTTTTGGTAGGGTCTTTGCCTGGTTTGGGGATCAGGGTAATGTGGGCTTCATAAAAAGAGTCTGGAAGTTTTCCATCTGCTTCAATTGTTTGAAACAGTTTCAGGAGAATAGGTGTTATTTCTTCTTTGAAAGTTTGCTAGAATTCCCCCAGGGAATCCGTCAGGTCCTGGCCTCTTGTTTTTTGGGAGGTTTTTGATCACTGATTCAATCTCGTTACTAGATATTGGTCTATTCCGGTTGTCAATTTCTTCCTGGTTCCATTTTGGGAGTTTATGGTTTTCCAGGAATGCATCCATTTCACCTAGGTTGCGTAGCTTATTGGCATATAACTGTTGGTAATAATTTCTGATGATTGTTTCTACTTCTTTGGTGTTAGTTGTGATCTCTCCCTTTTCATTCATAATTTTATTTTTTTAATTTATTTTCAGTGTAACAGTATTCATTGTTTTTTGCACCACACCCAGTGCTCCATGCAGTCCTTGCCCTCTATAATACCCACCACCTGGTACCCCAACCTCCCAGCCCCCGCCCCTTCAAAACCATCAGATTGTTTTTCAGAGTCCATAATCTCTAATGATTCACCTCCCCTTCCATATCCCTCAACTCCCTTCTCCTCTTCATCTCCCCTTGTCCTCCATGCTATTTGTTATGCTCCACAAATAAGTGAAACCATATGATAATTAACTCTCTCTGACTTATTTCACTCAGCATAATCTCTTCCATTCATAATTTTATTAATTTGGGCTTTCTCTCTTTACTTTTGGATTAGTGTGGACAATGTTTTATCGATCTTATTCTTTCAAAAAAAAAAAACAGCTTCGTAGCAATACAGGAAATAACATGTGTTGGAGAAGATGTGGAGAAAGGGGAACCCTCTTACACTGTTGGTGGGAATGCAAATTGGTGCAGCCACTTTGGAGAACAGTGTGGAGATTCCTCAAGAAATTAAAAATAGAGCTTCCCTATGACCCTGCAATTGCACTCCTGGGTATTTACCCCAAGGATACAGATGTCGTGAAAAGAAGGACCATCTGTATCCCAGTGTTTATAGCAGCAATGGCCATGACCATGGCCAAACTGTGAAAGAACCAAGATGCCCTTCAACGGACGAATGGATAAGGAAGATGTGGTCCATATACACTATGGAGTATTATGCCTCCATCAGAAAGGACGAATACCCAACTTTTGTAGCAACATGGACGGGACTGGAAGAGATTCTGCTGAGTGAAATAAGTCAAGCAGAGAGAGTCAATTATCATATGGTTTCACTTATTTGTGGAGCATAACAAATAACATGTAGGACATGGGGAGATGGAGAGGAGAAGGGAGTGAGGGAAATTGGAAGGGGAGATAAAACATGAGAGACTATGGACTCTGAAAAACAACCTGAGGGTTTTGAAGGGGTGGGGGGTGAGGTTGGGGGAACCAGGTGGTGGGTATTAGAGAGGGCACATATTGCATGGAGCACTGGGTATGGTGCAAAAACAATGAATACTGTTAAGCTGAAAAGAAATTAAAAAAAAAAAAAAAGCACTGTGCTGTTTTATCAAAGGGATGACCCCAAGACAGCATCATGGTGTGGTTGTGGGAAGAGTTCAGGTTGGCCAGCAAGTTCTGAAGTGAGTGAGCCAGTTCACTAGGCACAAAGGATAAAAAAGAGGAGAACACATTATGGTCAATGGCTAGCCTGGTCCTTACACTGCACAGTCCTGGTGGGCATTGCTCAGAAAATGAGATAAAAATGCCCAAACACACATACTGACTGCCCCTTCCTTCCCCTCCAACCCTTCCTCATAACACTTCTGTTTTTCTACCATAGAAATATGATCTGATCCTTCTGGTGAAGATTCTGCAGCTGATGACTCCAAAACTTCATTTGGGTGGCGAGGGCCAATTTCTACACAGTATGATATTTAATTGAGAAAACTCGGTCAGCAATTAGTTTTTAGACCCACGAAACTGTAATGGAAATACCGGAAGCCATGAAAACAGGAAAAGACCTCAGAAACAATATTGAACATGGAAGTTTTGGATGTTAGCATGTGGAGTTACTAGCCAAAATGCCCACACCAAATTTTACATTTCACATTTTAAAATGTACTCATTTGGGCACATTTTAAAAATTTAATGTGCCAAGCAAAATTTTGGCTCTTTGTGCTGACCAATGTGGGCCAGTGCTAACTGATGTCTAAGAGAAACAAAACTAGCTAGTGGGTAAATCAGCTCCATGTGGCACCACCCTCCCAGCACGGTCTGGAGACGTTTCTAGAAGAAGCCCTTCCCAGTGGTGGCCAGATGGCTCAGTTGTTGGGTGTCTTCCTTTCACTCTGGTCATGATACCAGGGTCCTGGGGCTAAGCCCCACGTTGGGCTCTCTGCTCCATGGAAAACCGCTTCTTCCTCTCCCACTCCCCTGCTTTTATTTCCTCTCTTGCTGTGTCTCTCTCTCTCAAATGAATAAATAAATTTTTTTACCCTATGAAATTTATTAAGTCATTATATCCTTGCAGCTACCTAAGCAACACAGCTCTCTCTAATCCAGGCACACCATTAATGAACAAACTAATATTTACAGTGTAGACAGAAACTTTAGTACAATAAAGAATCAATTTTCCTAAATGTTGTCTGGTTTTCACTTTGTGAATTATGTTTTAAATCAGAGAGGGGACTACTTGTTATTTCTATTTGAGTTCTCCAAAACTGATTCACCCTTAAATTCCCAGTGAAGACAAATATGAAGGAAATGTCAGGATAAAATACCTATTCTTCTCCCCCCGCACATTTCCTACTGTAACTGGTTTGTTCTGAAATCTAAACTGAAATTGTTCAAATCATCAGACGTGGCCTCATACTGAGATAAACTTGGAAAAATGTGTCCAAATAAGACTGTGGTATCATAAAGAGTTGGTCCGGTCTTTGCCCCAGTTTCCTGAGATAGAACTCTAAATCCTTGGAAGTTCCTGAGCAACTGATTTAGCTGTCTGTGGGGGGCCTGCTGGGACCTACCTGCATTTATGTCAATAATGGCACGGATGGCACTCCCTGCAGAGTTCCAGGAGGAGACTTGCCCTGCTGGAGAAACCAACCATATGGTGAGAGGGCTGAGCCCTTGAGCTAATGATTTCAGCCAGATCTTCTGATCTCTTAGAAGTAGAGTGGTGGGACCTCTCAGGTGGGCACACTCCTGCCTGCACTTGACAAAGTCTGGTGTGGGTGCCAGCCAGTGCTATCTAGGTCCTCAGCCTTCTGCACTCTGTGCACCCTGTATGACCATGAGGTGTGAAAGCAATAGCGCCCACACTTGAAAGCTTGGTGTGGGTGCCAGTTGGTGCTCTTTAGGACCCCAGCATTCTGCGACTGGTTGAGGGTCTGAATGCTCTCAACCCCTGCATGAGAGAACCTGGGGCAGTCTGTGGTTGTGATCCCTCAGCGGTGGCAGCCTTCTGCGACCCGCATGGCCATGAGCTCTGAGTGCACCCTGTGTGGGCCTGAACCCCAAAGAGCAGTCCTGGCAAAGGCAGCCATGGGAAGTAGGCTCCCTGGACCAACACTGCTCACTGTTGTAGTGGCACGGGGGTGCAGAGACAAGCGGGCACCTCAGGGGACCACTAAGAGGGTGGCTGGGTGCATACCCCCTGTGGGAGGTTGTGATGCTTAGCAGAGTTTGCAGAAGGGGAGTCTGTGTGTTCTGGATTGCAGAG
This sequence comes from Mustela putorius furo, assembly GCF_011764305.1. NCBI lineage: Eukaryota > Metazoa > Chordata > Mammalia > Carnivora > Mustelidae > Mustela > Mustela putorius. The sequence continues at coordinate 2,086,930 of NW_025421272.1, read as the reverse complement.
GGGAGCCAAGTGAAGAATCTTTCTGAGGTGGAGGTCTGGGTGTAGTTTGCTTTCCACTACACCCCTGAAGGACAAAAACGTCCAGAGAACAGAAGCCTGAAAAACCGGTTTCCACAAAACCCAGTTCCTTTTTAGGGTGCAGGATGACACAACATAAGCAAGACTGAATGAAAAATAACCTGGCAGGTCCCTCCCCCAGAAGACAAGCAAAAGATCCAGAGGACAACCACCACAGGGTCCTCAAAGAAATGTAAACCCCAACACCAGGGAAAACAATATATTAAGCTCCTGGTATTGTCCTAAAACCATATATTTCATAGATACTTTTTTTTTTAATTCATTCTCACAATTCTTGCTCCTTTAATTTTTTAACCGATTTACCATTACAACTAGATGTTTAATACAACATATTTCATAATAACCTTTTAACTTGAACTTTTTTCATACATATACCTATATTTTACTTTTTCTTTCCTTTCTTAAAAATATACATATAGATATGAGCTTCAATGTAATCCTTTTTCCCTATTCAATACTACCCCTATATATAAACCGGCTTTAATCTTCCTTTATCTCTGGAAAGTTGAGTCCTTTAACAAAGATACCAAGATACACCCAGTAAGAACCCAAATAACCCTCTTTGCCCATGTCAAGGATTCATAGCAACCCACCAATTTTCTCTTCTGTCAGTGTTTCTGTGTATTTGTTTCTGTTTTGGTATTATATAAATTTTATTCCTGGGGTTTGTTTTGGCTGGGTTCCTTTTTTTTTTTTTTCCTTGCCATTTGTCAATATTTTTGTTTGTCCATTTTTGTTTATAAACCTAATAAATCTTAATTTGGGGGCCTCATTCTGCCTGAGTTCTCTCTCTCTCTCTCTTTTTTTCTTTTTTCCTTCTTTTTGATGGTGACTTCTGATAGTTCCAAAACATTCCAGGGCACACCTTACCTGGATCAAAGTTAATAGATTCAGCTATACGTTCCCTCAACCACCTCTCACCGAAATCACTAGGAGGAGGAACACCTAACAGGAAAAATTCAGAGACTGAGCCCTCTCCATCAGGACTAATAGATATGGACACAAACAGTACGTAGGAAAGGGAATTAAGGGTAACAATTATCCAGGCAATGGCTAGGTTGGAGAAAACCATTTGTGACAAAATAGAATCTCTAAGAGCAGAAGTGAGAGCTGACCTAGCAGAAGTTAAAAATGCTATCAATGAGATCCAATCTAATGTAAATACACTAACAGCTAGGGTAACTGAAGCAGAAGATAGAATTAGTGATCTAGAGGACAAACTAATAGAGAAAAAGGATCAGGAGAAGACATGGAACAAACAGCTTTGAAGCCATGAAAACAGAATTAGGGAAATAAATGACACCATGAAACATTCCAACATCAGAATTATTGGGATCCCTGGGTGGGGGGAGAAAGAGAGAAGACTAGAAAAAATAGTTGAACAAATTCTGGATGAAAAGTCTCCCAGTATGGGGAATGGAACAATTCATGGAAACCAGTGAGAATAAAAACACATTGGTCCAACCCCTATTGGATACAGCAAAGGCAGTCCTAAGAGGGAAATACCTAGCCATTCAAACCTCATTTTAAAAATTTGAAAAATCCAGAATAAACAAGCTCTCTTTACAGTTTAAAGAACTTGAAAATCAACAACAAACTAACAAAAAATTAAGCCAACCCCAAACACAAGAAGGGAAATAATCAAGATTAGAGCAGAGATAACTGAGATAGAAACTAGAGATACAGAAGAACACATCATCAGAACTAGAAGCTAGTTCTTTGAAAGAATCAATAAGATCGATAAACCAATGGCCAAGCTAATCCAAAAGAAAAGAGAAGGGATCCAAATTAATAAAATTATAAATGAAAGGGTAGAAATCATGACTAACACCAAGGAAATAGAAACGATCATCAGAAATTATTATCAAGAGTTATTGCCAATAAGTTAAGCAACCTAGGAGAAATGGATGCATTCCTGGAAAACTATAAACTCCCAAAATTGAACAATGGATCTTGGAACACCAAAAAAATAAAATTAAAAAAAAATGGAGGGAAGGTGTGGGAACTGGGGACCAAGCTCAGCCATGTGGCCAGTGATAATTACACTCCAGTAAAACCCTGGACTTCAATCTCCGTTGAGCTCCCTGGTGAGTAGCCAGCCAGACATATATGCGCTGGGATGATGATGTCTCCCAATGACAATGGAAGCTTTGTGTTGGGACTCTCCCATACCTTGTCTTTACCTCTCTTCATATGTCTGGATCTGATTTTATCCTTTACAATAAGATGGGAGTCCTCAGTATGGCACTTAACTGAGTTCTGTGAGTTCTAGGCAATCATAAACTCTGTTATGGTAGTGGGAAGCCCCAAATGCTAGTTAGTTGGTCAAAGTCACATGTGACCGGAGGCCATAAACTGTGCCTCGTGTTTTAAGTGAGGAATGGTGCTCTTCATCTGTGGAGTGCCACTGACTCCAGGGGGTCAGAGTTGCACTGTAAAGAACTTTCCTTCAAGTACAAGGCTTTCCAACAAGACAAACACTAACTGGGAAGTTTGACAGGTGATAATTGGTTTTTTAGGCTGTTGTTTATGTAGAACACTGCCACACACAGGCCTGAGCCTCCACTTCCTAGTTGGGAGGAGAGATATGCATGCATCCCCAAGGCTTGGAAGCAGATGCAGCAACCTGGAGAGCCTGGAAGGAAAAAGATGATGGACATGATGCACTGGGAAGTCCTAAGAGGATGTTATGTTGAGCAGGAAGCAAGTCCAGTGAGTGACACATTTCAGAGGAAGGATCTCTTGAGTTTGACAGTGAGTCATGAACCATTCATCCCACCAAAGACAGTGTTGGTTTGCTTGTCCTTCTTTCAGTCAGTGGTTACACTTCTATCTCCACTCCCATGTCCACCCTCACATGCATCTATGTAGTCACTGTTTGAACTACTGTACCTGAAGAATGGCCATAACACCAATCCCTTATTACCACAGACAAGCCTCATCCCAACTGACATTTGCTCTCCCATTGAGCCATGACCTGGGATCCTACCAATAGTCCTGCTTGCTGTCATTATACAGGGTCATATGATGAGCTGCTCCCTGCTTCCGCTATGACCCCCTCCCACACTCTTTAGCCCCAAAACAACCCTGGGAGCCCTTCTGAGAGCATCAAACCTCCAGAAGCTCCCTGAGTCAAGCCATTATGTGACCTGTGTGCAGTCATATGTGATGCCCCATTGACTGGAGGGTCAGGCCAATGAGAAAGTCAACCTCTGAGGCTCAGCATCCCTCTCACCTTTGAGTAATTCTTGGGCAGAACAGATCACTTCTACTTCTTGATTTCTATTGCAATTGACATATTTTTCAGTTCACCAAACAGCTTGAAGTTCTATAGGAGCAGGAACCCCACTGCATCCTATTTGATTCTGGATCTGCCTACCTTCGCTAAGGTAGGAAATTTCTCTTCTCCTTTTTGTGCCTCTTTCCATTGACCTTGAGGGAGAGACTGCCACTGCCCTTCTCTCCCAGAGCTGACAAGCCAAGAAGGGGCATGAGGTCTGTACACAGACTGGGACAAGGTGAGGCCCCTCAGATCAGGAGCCACAGGGTGGTTCTGAAAATAATGTTGGGTAGGAATGCAGGGTAGGGCTGCAATGAGGGTCGCCTTGTGGAGGAGATGGTCACATGACTAGAGTGATATGGGTGAGTAGAGTGGGAGAGGAGTCTTCTTAGGCAGGAGGGGTAAGAAGGGGAATGACCCACTGTGGGTAAGGGGGAGGCTGGGGGCGGTTTGGGGGCAGTGGTGGGAATGCACGGTTTGCACTGGGTAGCAGTGGCACGTAAGAGAGGAAGGCATGTAGGAGACATGTGTGTTCAAAATTTCTGGGCTATCTTTGTGACACTGACTTTCCAGGGCTAGAACCCCAAGGGCAGCTCATTGGAAAGTGTCCCAGGGACTACACAAATATCATGACATCTGCATAATGGTCAGGAGAGAAGAGAGATCCTGAGACAAAAGCTGGGTTAGAGGTTGAGGATCCAGGCATCCAGGCTCTGAGAGGAGACAGTGGGGAGTTCACAGCTTGCTGGGGACAAGACTTGTAGAATGGCCCTTCTGGACCTTGAGTTTGGATGGACTGGCCCCAAGGCTGTAGGTGAACAGGCTCCTATTGGACAAAGGGAGTGTCCATCCTGTGGCCCCAGAGAAACTACTGTGTCTCTGCACACCTTGTCTTGTGGCCTTGAGTGGGCCACACTGGATCTAACTCTAAATCTTGAAAGTATGTCTTTCAGGCAGCTGTGAAAATATGCAGTTCTTTTGCTCAACTTCAGATCATGCTTCTCTCAGTCTAGAACAAGGCCTAAGAAATGACCAATGTGACACATGACCAGAGAGCTTTTTTCTGGGGAGTGGAGTGTTTTGTTGCTTATTAGCAAATCACAGCCACTTCTGGAGGGAGAGCAAACTACTTGAGCACTTGCTTCTGGAGGGTGTTGTGCACAGTCTCTCTGCCCCTCAGAGCTTCCTGATTCTCACTCAGTGTGTGATTCTAGTAAGAGTAGTTTTTGAATTCTCTCCCCCTCGCTGATCAAAAGCCACCAAAGAGAGGGCCCTAGGGCCTGCTAGAAGGGGACACCCTGAATGGCAAAATGGCAGGTAGGGGCCTGAAATAGAGGGTCAGGGAGGCCTTCCTGGTCACCCCAGGTCAGGCCTGTTCCCTTGTTTCATAGCCCTCATCCCTGGCTAAATTATCCCCTCCTCCACTGTCCATCTCCGTACTTCAGGACCTCTGCTCACATGTCTTCCTCAGAATTCTGTCCCCAAGCCTGAGAGACCTGAGTGCCTGAAAGACCCAGAGGCCGAGTAAATGTTGAATGAATGAACTAATGTTACAGTGTGTTAACTATACTGGAATTAAACTTAAATTTAAAAGAAGAGAAAAGAAAAAAAACTGTGTTTATTTGTGCCACACAGTCGCCCAGTTAGCATAAAATGCACTTTAAATAATTCTAATAGATCGAAACTCAGTTTCCAGCTTAAGTACCCATTATTATCACCACATTTTGAAGTGATACTGGCTTCCTATGCTCCAAAACAGAGGCTAGATTTGGGCAAGATTCAAGGAAGTGACCCCTACTTTACCAAAATATCAGCATGGAATCCTTAAATTCTGAACTTCTGACAGACAAGAGTCACCTGCCTGTGGACATGATTTGCTTTCTCAGATGGCTCTGACACCTGAGGATATATCAGCATTTTGCTTCCAGAAGGGCAAATGGGAAAGGTAGAATTCTGTAACCACTATGTTCTACAAAATTTTAGAAGAGCAATATTACAACCGTGGGATGAAGAAAACTCGCAGATACAGTGAATACCCATACCTTCATTTTATTTTTCAAAGAAAGAGTGCCAAAGACTTTCTCCTAATGGGATAATAAAAGAAACTTACAAAAGACCTATAATTGTTCAATAAAACTAAAATAGAAAATGAATATAGAAAATGGAGGAAAGATCCAAAGAAAAGTTTAGGAATAAGCTGTTCACTGAACGGTCCTTCCAGTTGAGTCGAGAAAAATGGAGATCCCCCACCCCCGCCACCACTTCTCAGTAGAGAGGAGGGCTCAAGTCTCGCCTGTGAGCAGGTCAGGCCCCAGAGCATGAGGACAGCAAGGTGTATTGCTGCCCAGGGGCTGAGCACATGGGGTCCTGTCAGCCGGAGAAGTGGCTCTCCACAGAGGGTCACTGCTGGCCCCTGTACTCTGTCTGTTGCTGAACAGATGCTACCATTTTCCCTCTGGCTAAGGGCCCAGCCCAGGTGGTCCGGCTTTGCTGAGGGGCGGTACTCACTGGTGGTGTGCAGGTAGGTGCAGGTCTGGATCTCCCTTCCTTCATTACTGGCAAAGCACTGGAAGATCCCCAAGTCCTGCAGATGCAGCTTCTGGATGCACAGGCCCCAGCCTGACAGCATCATGTATCGGGGTTCTGGAGCCTGCTCATGGACACAGCATCCTTGTACCACACCGAAGGGTGGGAAGAGGAACCCCTATATGGGAGTGGAAATAATTGGGCATTTGAAAAAATTAAATTTCAATCATTTACTGTGAGGGCTGAGGCAAGCATGATTCAGAGGATACAGGCAATACTTTTGTGGCATTTTTCCGTCTAGGAGCCCTTTCAACAACCCCATACGGTGTTATTTTTCTCATGTCTATGAAGAAATGGACAGAGAGAAGCAGCAAGAGGAAGAGCAGGACTGAAGTCCTGATGCCAGGCTGCAGACTGTTCTGTTCCTCCTGAGCTGGTGCAGGACTGTGCTCTGGTCTGGACTGAAAGGAATTCCAGCCGTGACCGTGACCGACCTGGGGGCAGGTAGGGATTGGGAGGAAGGTCCTTGCTACACTGCAGAGCCTGACTCTGGTACTCAAGGCTCGGGGAAGGTCCACCAGGAAATGAGACGCATTTTGCAGGAAGTAGTCATTGCAACCCCAAGATGTCAGGGAGATCAACCGCATGAGTGTACACAAATCTCCTAGTGCCCAGCACACGGCCAGCCCTCAATGGCTAGAATGACTATGATTACAACTAACCGCAAGAAGGCATCCCATCTTTCCAACCGTCTCCTGCTGAGGGCGCTGGACATCACTGGCCTAAGTGGGTGTCTACAGCACTGGAAGATGGGTGTTCTTAATTAAGCACCCAAGATGCATGTGGGTGGAGAATGAGGAGACACGAGTGGCATTCAACTCTGGACATGGGAAAGGCTGCCATGGCCCCTGAGATAAATGTGAGTCCAGCAGGTGATGAGGAAGGGCTGCAGGACAGTGCCTGTCCCTAGGAGCTAATTGCATTCAGAGCAAGGCCAACACTTGGACCAGGAGGATGGGAGCTTCCATTGTGGTTACGTGTGCCTTCCTCATCCTAATGATAAGTGAAAACCCAGGCCTCGGTTAGTGAGACCAGAGCTCCGTGCCACCCAACTGGCCCAGCTGATGGAGAGTGAGGCTGGATTTGGGAGGGAAGATGCAGGGGCAAAGGACATGCCCACAGGGGCAGAACTTGGGTTGTAAATGAAGGGGCTGTCCTCAGTCTGAGAGCACGAGGACCTCTGTTGCTCACCCATCCCATAGCTGTGCTCAGCATGTGGACCCTGGGTGATTATGCCTCATGAACTGTTCCCCTGGTGCCTTACTGCATGGGATGAGCCCTGACTGGGGAGGCGCCAGGCTCCTTCCCTGGGCAGTTCCCCTAGTCACACAAGCCTGAATAGCAACAGGGGACACAGCCTCCTTGGCACTTCTCCAGCCCTTCTAAATCACTGGAGAGGCCAACTGGTAGACATGACAGGCTGTGCACAGAAACTCCACCAAAGCACATGAGACAACGAGGTCCTGAGCCACGGCAGGCATGTGTATGCTTGCTGCGGGTCCATGGGAAACGCACAGGAATGTCTAGGCTGGTTCTGTACCTCAGTATCCCTACCGATGAAATTAATTTAAATAAAACACGTCTCGACAGGATTCATGGTGAGACGCACATCCTACTACCTTGACTTCAGGTGCTATGTAGGTATAAGAAGTATAAGATGTAAGACTTAATAAATAAAGTCAATATCACAGAATATTTCAAGATGATATGTTCTCAGATTCTGTTCTTTGCCTTAATTATGTTTTCTGCCACTTTTCATCAAATTAGGAAATTTAAAAGAATCAATTTAAGGGAAAAGCATAACCAAGTCATGTAAGATCTCATAAGAGCAATTACATGATGTGGTTTCATGAAGAGTAACCACTTCCCATGCTGCTATAGTTTCATTGTCAAAATTAAAAGAAAGCAGTAAATTATCCAATGGCAACATTGAAAGGCCAGATCAATATATATATTTACATGTCTATATTTAACAAGCCATTTACCATATATAAACTATGCAACAAAGAGCATTATCTTATCAAGGGAAGAACTTAAGATTGTCACTCATCAGAAATTGTTACTGTACATGGAACTGGGAGCCTTTCCATTTGGGGGCGATGTAGTGTCATAAACAGAAATCTTATCCCAGACAGTGCTGCAGATGCTGGTTTGTAAAATCTGAGTACTCAAAATGAAACACAGTTGCAATTCCAGACCACTGCTAAATTTAGAAAATGGTGTTTATACCAGGAAGAGAGCAATGTGGCCCACTGCGAATGGGACACTTCCATGTAGAGTTCACATTACTCTCTCCTCACCCTTCCCCAAGATCCTGAGCAGCAAGGGATCCTGCAGAGCAGATGCGGCAACAGCATCCCCGTGAACTGACCAGGAAACTGGGGACCAAGTACCCCAGGACACATGCTGTGGGCAGAAGCACAGTGGGTATAGGAGGGTGCCCATGGCAGACTCCGATCTCCACAGGAGCCGTCTGCACCGCTCAGAGGGCACCCCCCACTCCCTTTCAGAGATGGAAGATGATATGCCTGGACCTGTGGATTGCTAGCATGTGTTCTAGGCCTGGACCTCGGAACTCTGGGAGAAGTCAGATGCCCTGGCCAAAGCCTCTGCTCTGCAAGCTGATGCCTCTGGAACTGGATCCTATCTCCCTTTCCATGCACTCCTGGTGGTTTGTTCAGTCTTCAATGAGCAGTTTCTACATGCCAGACACTCCTCTCCCTGGTTCTGAGACTTGAACATATTACTCAGCCTCACCTTCTAAAGTCTTGATTTCATAAGTGTACACTGAGATGACAGTATCTCTTTTATGGAGCTGTTTTGAAGATTTACAAAATTGCTAGTGATCTTTGTACTGCAAGTTCTTAGAATAAAATACCTGCTCTGAAGATGCACAGGTTTAAACATAAAAATTAAAAAAAAAAAAAGGTCCTTTTCACTGACAGTCTCCTGTGCACTAACATATAGTAATTGTTAATGAAATTGCCCTTAAAAAGCCTGTCTCTGTGAGGGAGGTCCATATAATTATTTGTGCTGCCTGACAGTGGACAGCTCATTTAACAAGGCAAGGGGATGAGCAGTGAAGATTACTAGAATATCAAAATATAAGTCAGCCCAAAGCTGAAAAAAAACAAAAAAAGAAAGGTTTCCTGTTCAAAGAATTTGAAGCCATGTCTCTTACTACAGAGCACATGTGGTCACCAGTCCCAATCACCCTATAAATGGGGAAGTATCTCCTGCCCCAAGCCTTAGGGAGTCACACACTTGTAGAATGAGAGCGTTGAAAGGGAATCCAGAGGGCAAGAAAGTCCCTCTCTGTGGGGATGGATGGGGTGAAGGCCTCCTTGTTGTTCCGTTGGGTGAATATTCTTCTCTCTGTTCTGTGGGCAAGGAAGCAATAGCTCAGCAAGGTCAAGGTCATGTTCCTCATGGTCAAACGCCCAGTAACTGAGATCTACTAGGATCCAAAGGCCCTGTCACTAACATCACACTCAACGTGTGTCCCATTTGTGATCAAAGTGCCCCTTCCATTCCTCCACCCCGTGGTGGCCTGTGGAGCAGCTGCCCCACACTCACCCACGGCTTGACACGTGATGTCCACAGTACTGCACACTTCTCCTATTATCTGACTCTCAGGCTCAGCAGTAAAATACTGTTGCTCTTTAAATGAGAAAAAAAAATTCCCTAAGCAAAAGAGGAGTATATCAGGAGACACATCTAGCCTGAAAGTGTTTTGAACTCCTTTTAAAAGCTATTTCTGGAAACTTCATTAATCACGATCATACACACAGACTTGGAATTCAGTGTTTTATATTCTAAGGGTTCAGAAACCAAATCACTACTCAGGGTGATGGCTACTTTTCTGTTTACAGACTTGAATCGGGAATATCTTAATTCACATTTTAGAAGGATTATACCGAGAGTTTCCTAAATTTTTATATTTACAGCAGTGTTTTATAAGAGAGTTAGTTTTAGTGTCTAAACCAAAGCTCGATGCATGCAGCTTGTCAAATAAAGTGCCATAGCCAGGCACGGGGCCTGTGTCAGGGAATGGGCAGACCAATAACAAATTTATTCAAGTCTTGACGGTTCTGCTCTAAAACGTAGGTTTAATACTTCAATGGAAGGCTAAATAATAGTGAAGAGAAGAAAGAAAAAGGGCCTCTCATCCACTTTTAGGAACAGAGGAAACTCCAGCACTTGTGTATAGTATCTCAAGCTACCGCCTGGCAGCACAAGTGTTGTTGAAACTGCTGTCATGTTTCAGTACAATTTACCCAAGTGCTCAGAATGCAGATCTCCAATAGGAAGGAATGTGCTCCTGACAGCCCATGAGGCTAGAGCACTCTCTTCTTAAGAACTAAAATCTCAATCAAACTTGCATGGGCACATGGATGACCCTGTGTGAGAACTCGAGTTGTCAACTGGCAACCTGGGTCTCGTGGGAGACACCTGGATCCCAGAGTGCAGAGATTTTCCCTCTGGGCCATTTGTTCTCAGTGGAGAAGAACCTTACCTGTGTGTCCGTCTGTCTGTCCTGTATAGCTGCTGTCTATTCTGCATTCAGTACAGGGCAGAAAGTAGATTGTTCCAGAGACAAACCATTTACCTCTTCCCTCGGTCACCAGCTCCAGTTCCTATCAGTACCTCTGTGACCCAGAGCACCCCAGGTTTCCACAGGCTGCTACCTGGGCCCCCATAGCCCCTGTTCTACCATCGGAAAGCAGTTTCTAGAAACGGCTTCACCTCCAATCCCTGAATCATTCCTGTTGATGTTTTCTGTTCGTTTGTTTGTTTGTTTTTTTGTCATTGTGTTTCTCAGTCTCTTACTCCTTTATTGCTTTTTAGAGGGTTTTTACATATTTTTTAAGTGTGATGCAATAAGAGATGCTTTATCTGCCATTTTGAATGTGCCATGCTGACTTAGCTACCAATTCCCCCCCCCCACATTCATTTTATAAGAGAGATGCAAAGAATTGGCATTTCAAAAAGAATAAAGCAGCTTATTTCTGCTGTTCCACACTGTCTAAGATACAAAAGCATTCAAAATCCTTTATGATTGGCTATATTTTTCATAAATATTCCACAATAGTGAGTCACAGCTACCCCAACAGGAACAGTACCCTCTCCTTCAATGCTCTATGTTAACAGAAGATTTTAAAAATGCTGCATGCCAATGTATTAAGAATTATTTCTGAGAAGAATGCAAACAAAGGACAAGGGAAGGGGGAGCACACTTTACCAAGCTCCCGTGTAGCCACCAAGTCTATAGCTGAATGACTTGCAAACATTTCCCGACTTGATGTAATGGCCAAACAACAAGAGAGCTATTACCACCCCCCTTTTATAGATGAGAAAATTCAGGCCCAGGGTCACATGACTTCAAATGGCAGGCAAAGGGTTTAAATAAAGGAAAGTCTCATCCAAAATTTGTCAACTTCCTTTCACAACATGACATCTGCTCCTAATAAAAGCTCTCGTGGTGCTCATTTAACAAAAAAAAAAAAAAAAAAAAAATTATATTAACTAGAATACTCCTTCCCCCAAGCATTTCCTTAACTGAGACTTTACTGCAGTTTTCCACATGACCAGTTCCCTGGCTGGTTTAAGGTGGTTGGACCTGAAGACACTGAATCAAAAGAGGCTTTCTACAGAGGTCCTCAATAAATGGGCACCAAGCAGCTTGGCAGCAGCAAGGTCGAAGCTTTAGCAGAGGCCTCTTTGTACTTATGGGAATAGAGCATCTGAGCCAGGAAGTGACACATAATCTTCCTCAGTCTCCCCCTCCCCAGGAACCCCTAAATCATTGGAGAGCTGAGTAGGGGAAAGTTGTTCAGGTGGCATTTAGTTAGAAAGTACATAAACAAGGTATCTTGGAATGCAAATAATAATAATAATAACAACAACAAAAATTTCAAAGTTCACCTAATCTCCTATAGCTGCAGATCTGCAAATGAAGGAGGGTAAAAGGCAGACACCTGGCTCTGTTGCTTTAGGGGAAGAGCAAGCATAAGGAGACAGGAAGATAGACTCTGGAGAGTGTATGGAACCCAGAATGTGTGGGGGGACGGGGGAGGAAAATCAGCCTGGGGATGCCTGGGAGCAGGGCATTCCAGGCAGGGAATGCTGCAGAGCCCACACTGCCTGGTGGGCTCGGGGTGCTAGAGGAGCTGCTGGGGCCTACAGGCTGAGCCCTGAAGGCAAGGGGAGACATGGGGCAAGGGGCGGTGATGGCAGAGGTCATCCCAGAGAAAGCCTCGCTCCTCCAGGAGAACTCTGGGCAATAGCCTAAATGTGGGGGCACCTGGTTGGCTCAGATAGTTGTGTCTGCCTTCTACTCAGCTCATGATTTCAGGGTCCTGGGATCTAGCCCTATAGGACCTATATCCAGGCAAGGGACCTTTCTTCTCCCTATCCTTCTACTGCTGCCCTTGCTTGTGCTCTCATTCTCTCTGTCAGGTAAATAAATAAAATCTTTTTAAAAATGCATATATATTTATCTTAAAGGCAGGTTGGAAGGCACTGGAACATCTGGGGCAGAGGATGGCATGATGTGACCCTGTTTTAAGATGCAACATGGGGGCTTAAGTGGGTAGGAGAAGAATAAATGAAACAAGATGGGATTGGGAGGGAGACAAACCATAAGTGACTCTTAATCTCACAAAACAAACTGAGGGTTGCTGGGGGGAGGGGGTTTGGGAAAAGGGGGTGGGATTATGGACATTGGGGAGGGTATGTGCTTTGGTGAGTGCTGTGAAGTGTGTAAACCTGGTGATTCACAGACCTGTACCCCTGGGGATAAAAATATATGTTTATAAAAAATAAAAAATTTAAAAAAAAAAGATTCAAACCCTTGAACCCACTGTAGGGGGCAAGGGATGACATAGGAGGTCAGACAGGTGACCGAAAGAAGAGGTAGTGGGGGTGGAAACTAGGTTTGGGATATTTTTCAAGGGCAGAGTCAGAGTTTGCTGGCAGTAGGATATAGGAATGTCTATGGAAGAGGACCTGTGGTGAGAAGCGGCTTTGTCTGAGATGAAAGAACAGGCAGGTTCGGCCTTGTAGGGAGCAGTTCTGGAACAGGGTTTGTGATGTGTGGAATAGGCTGGATGCCTACTCTTCTCAAGGCTCAGCAACGACCGTGGCATATCCCTCCACACTTGGTTTTTTTTTGTTTTGTTTTGTTTTGTTTTGCCTTTTTGCTCACAGAGTTCACTTTTGCCATCCTGTGCCCAATACCACCCCTGTGAATTCCTCAAAAAAATTAAAAATTAAAAATACAACTACCATATGATCTGGCAGTCCCTTTTCAGTATATGGACCCAAAGGAAAAGAAATCACTAACACAAAAGTTCTACACCCCCAAGTTAGTGGAAGCATCATTCCCATCAGCCAAAACATGGAAAAAACTTACATGCCTATCTGCTGAAAAACAAGTAAAGAAAATATAGTACATTTATGGCATATAGCACAGCCATGAGAAGGAAGGAAATCTTGCCATTTGCTACAACATGAATGGACTTGGAGGGCACTGTCCTAAGTGAGAGGAGTCAGAGAAAGGCAAACATCACATGGTCTCACTTACATAAGTGATCTATAAAAGTGGAGCTCACAGAACCAGAACAGGGTTGCCAAAAGCAGCAGCGAGGAGAAATGGTAAAGGCAGTCAAAAAAGACAAAATGTTACTTACAGAATAAATAAGGTTGAGGATGTAATGAGAAAAAAAAAAGTTTCTAGGCATTGATAAATGTCCCTGCGCAGCAAAATTCTCCTTGGTTGGGAAACACTGGTTTTAGACACACTCCTAGTCATTGATACGGGCAGGAATAAAAATTATTTCTTCACACTTAAAAAAAAAAAGAAAGAAAAAGAAAGGAAAGGAATGGAACAGCCCTCTGCTGTGAGTAATAACTACACAGACTCTCCCTATCCAGGGTCTCAGTTTCTACCTGGAAACACTGAAGGCTGTGGGCAAGCCCAGGTGAGGTCTTTTCAAAGAGGTCACCTCTTTGACATCAGCCACAGCACATCTTTCATGACATATCTCCAGAGGCAAGAGAAACAAAAAACAAAAAAGAAACTTTGGGACTTCATCTAGATAAAAGCTTCTGCACAGCAAAGGAAACAGTCAATAAAACTAAGAGATAATCCATGGAATGGGAGAAGATAATTGGAAATGACACAACTGGGGGAACCTGGGTGGCTCAGGGGGTTAAAGCCTCTGCCTTCGGCTCAGGTCATGATTCCAGGGTCCTGGGATCTAGCCCCACATTGTGCTCTCTGTCCAGCGGGGAGCCTGCTTCCCTTCCTCTCTCTCTGCCTGATGCTCTGCCTGTCAAATAAATAAAAATAAAAACTTAAAAAAAAAAAAGAAATTGACACAACAGATAAAGGGCTGGTATCCAAGATCTATAAAGAACTTCTCAAACTCAATACCCAAAACACAAATAAATCAAGTCAAAAAAATGGGAAGACACGAACAGACACTTCTTCAAAGACATGCAAATGGTTAAAAGACACATGAAAGAATGTTCACCATCATTAGCCCTCAGGGAAATTCAAATCAAAACCACATCAAGATACCACCTTATACCAGTTAGAATGACAATAAATGACAAGATAAAAACAACAAATGTTGGAGAGCTTGTGAGGAAAGGGGAACCCTCTTACACTGTTGCTGGGAATGCAAGTTGGTGCAGCCTCTTTGGAAGACAGTACACAGGTTCCTGAAAAAGTTAAAAATAGAGCTACCCTATGACCCAGCAGTTGCACTACTGGGTATTTACCCAAAGATAAAGATACAATGAAAAGAATGGACACATACACCCCAATGTTCAAAGCAGCAATGACCACAATCACTGAATGGTGGAAGGAGCTGAGGTGTCCTTCAACAGACGAATGGATAAAGAAGATGTGGCCCATATATACAATGGAATATCACTCAGCCATCAGAAAGGATAAATACCCAACATTTGCATCAACAAGGATGGAACTGGAGATTATGCAAAGTGAAATAAGTCAAATAGAGAAAGACAATTATCATATGGTTTCGTTTATTTGTGGAACATAAGGAATAATATGGAGGACATTAGGGGAGGGAAGAGTATCAGAGGGGAAGAGGAACCATAAGTGACTATGGACTCTGGGAATCAATCTGAGGGTTTTATAGGGGCGGGGGTGGGGGGATGGGTGAACCCAAAGATGCATATTATGAAGGACACATATTGCATGGAGTACCGGGTGTTATATGCATAAATGAATCATGGGGGACGCCTGGGTGGCTCAGTTGGTTATGCCGCTGCCTTCGGCTCAGGTCATGATTCCAGCATCCTGGGATGGAGTTCCACATTGGGCTCCTTGCTCAGCTAGAGCCTGCTTCTCCATCTGCCTCTGCCTGCCACTCTGTCTGCCTTCGCTCACTCTGACAAATAAATAAAATCTTTTTTAAAAAAAATGAATCATGGAACTCTACATCAAAAACTAATGATGTACTGTGTGTAGATTAATATAACATAATAAAAATGATAAAATGAAGCAATATATAATGCCACTGATCTGTATGTTTTCTTACCTGAGCCAAAGGCAGACCCTTAACAGACTGAGCCACCCAGGTGCCCCTAGGTCTGTCCACCTTTTGGACTAAGAAAGGACATATGTGTTATTCATCTGTCTATGAAACAATGTGTATTGGCCATAATAGCTCTTCTGCAAGTGCTTGTTAAATATAGAATTAAGTCATGTCCAAATAGAACAGGATTGGTTGTCAGCAAAGCATTACCACTACAGCACAGCACCAGCCTAACAGCTGCTGCTTAGTTCGTATGCACTGCGTTCAGGCACTATGCTAATGCTGGGGATTCCAAGTTTTAATACCTGAGGTCAGTGTCATCCAGGAGGCGTGGGCTAGTAGAGGAAGATGGCCCTTTCACAGAGTGAGTAGGAACAGGCTGTCTGGGGCTAGGAGAGGAGCAGGCAGGGACACGGCAGGACCAGGTGGATGTGTTGTGGCAGAGTTAATTCTTCCAGGGGAATTTGGAAAGCCTGAACCATGTCCTTGAATGATGCACAGACATTCACCAGGTGGAGGAGGGAAGGAAAGGCATTTCAGGAACAGAAAACAACAAAGGTGAAAACTGTCAGCACATATGGAAAGGTGAAAACCTGTAAAGCATCTCAACAAGTATGTCTGATAACTTGCCAACCTGGGAACCAGCATCTCAACAGCTCAAATTCTATAATGTTGAACCCCCCAGGGTACTCTCCCACTGTAGCTTTTTCTAGAAATCGAGTCTCACCTTTGGAGTTCCAAGTGGAACAATGACAGCTGAGAGCAGAAACACCCCCTGCCAGCTTCCACAGACCCTTCAGATCTGAAGCCCTTTTGGTGCCTCTGAACTAGGTTTGGGTTGGTATCCACATCCATGGGGCATCACATGACCACTGTCCCTGAAGCTTGGCTAGAGGGTGCAACATTTCTGCCTCCCCTATAGCCTCTACCTGACACACCCAGATGTTCCTTTATTTAATCTGAGAGAAACTCTTTCTGTCTCCACATTTCTCTCAAGAGCTCACTTGTCTCTTTGAACTTTATACTCCCAATGAGCTTAAGCTTTGAAACTAAAGCAGGTTGGGGAGAAAAGTATCTGGCAAGTACTTTCTGATTCCCATTCACCTGATGCAGATGGAATCAAAGGATCTGTCACATGAAATTTGCATTTCAGTGAATTGGGGACTGTGACTTCTCCTATCTCTCCTTGTGTCTTGCTAAGCCAGTGCTTTAAAAAAATCAATAGGAGAATCAGTACGTGTGCACCTAATGATGTGATCAAGTTCGTTATGATTTCTGGAGTTGCCATTGCCATCAACTGTCTTATCAAAACTGCAAGTTAATATCTAAGACTGTAGTTTTGAGATAATCCCTAAAGGATCTCCGCTTAGAATTAGCAGGATCCTGGAGTACTCCATTCATCAAACATCTTTAAAAGTGGGCACATCTTGGTGAGTCATTTGTTTATTTATTCAACCTAGTCCTGAAGCACCTGGAAATTTCAATGAATATGAGTGATTCTTTCAAATAAAGAAGAATCTGATAAAGATATGGCTGAGCATACAATTTAGATGAGGGTAATGAAACCATCCTTTGTAGATGAGGATACAATGGCAACCCCACTAATAGCAGACAGTGGGTTTAATTATCTTTCCAGCAAAAAGAATTGATTTCCATTAATCTGTGTTTCTCTTTTACTTCTGGTTGCTAAAATCCACTTCAAGTTCCAGTTCTAGATAAGATGGAACATTTCACCTCTCTTTTCCACTATGCTTAATTACAAAACTTGGACAGAATGCATGGGGCAGGTACTGAGGTCCCTCAGAAAAAAATAGTGCTGGGCAGATTGGGGAAGAAGACCAAGATTTAAAGGACCTCCAGTGGTGGTGAGTTTGCCATTTTCCCTCCAGTGTTCCAGCCTGGATAGGATGTAGCTGGAAACCCACCTGTGACCCGTGGGGGCACAGGCAGAAGCTGCTGGCTCTGGTTCAAAGTTGAAAACAGGATTCCTAATCCCCAGAAACAGCAGCAGTGCCCTGGCCTTCCTTTTCCTTCTTCTTTCTTGTTTTCCCCTTTCTCTCATACCCTGGCCCCCGGACAGTCCCAAAGGTGGTGGCTGGCGAAGGGGACACCAGGAGCCCAAATGCAGAGAGGGGAACTTCCGTTTACATTCAGTGGAACTATGACCCTCAAAAGGCTATTGACCCTGGAGCTTTCCTCTCCCTCTCCTCCCTCCACATGAGCCCACATGCAATCCTCAGGGAAGAGGTGGTCAGCAGACTACAGTGATGAGAACCTCAAGCTTTGGCTAGAGGACCCTAAACAGGGGCATCAGAGAAGTTGAATTTCTTAATATATTTAAGGAAGAAACCATACATAGAATTTCTAACAACAGCAGAATTCAGTGAGTGATTGATGAGAAGAGAAAATTAGGGAAACTCAGATACATGGACTCAAAAAACATGTAGGGCAAAAGAGGAAATCACTAACAAAATAAAAATATATTTTACCATGAAGGAGAAGAAAATGCAACATACCAGAAGTTAAAGAATGCAACTGAAGTGCGCTTAAGAGAAATTCATAATAGTAAAGAAAAGAAACAGGAAAGAAGAGTAATGATTTAAACCAATCCCCCCTTTCCACTTTAACCAAAAAGAGAGAGAGAGAGAGAGAGAGAGAAAGCAAAACCCACAGCAAGTAGAAAACAATGGAATCATAAGGAGCATGCCAGAAATATGATAGAGAATAGAAAATCAACATAAAATATCAATATAACATATGATAACTGACTCTCTGCTTGACTTATTTCACTCAGCATAATCTCTTCCAGTCCCGTCCATGTTGCTACAAAAGTTGGGTAGTCGTCCTTTCTGATAGAGGCATAATACTCCATAGTGTATATGGACCACATCTTCCTTATCCATTCGTCCATTGAAGGGCATCCTGGTTCTTTCCATAGTTTGGCGACCATGGCCATTGCTGCTATAAACATTGGGGTACAGATGGTCCTTCTTTTCACGACATCTGTATCCTTGGGGCAAATACCCAGGAGTACAATTGCAGGGTCATAGGGAAGCTCTATTTTTTAATTTCTTGAGGAATCTCCACACTGTTCTCCAAAGAGGCATTCCCACCAACAGTTTAAGAGGGTTCCCCTTTCTCCACATCCTCTCCAACACATGTTGTTTCCTGCTTTGTTAATTTTGGCCATTCTAACTGGTGTAAGGTGATATCTCAATGTGGTTTTAATTTGTATCTCCCTGAGGGCTAATGATGATGAACATTTTTTCATGTGTCTGATAGCCATTTGTATGTCTTCATTGGAGAAGTGTCTGTTCATATCTTCTTTCCATTTTTTGATATGTTTGCCTGTTTTGTGTGTGTTGAGTTTGAGGAGTTCATTATAGATCCTGGATATCAACCTTTTGTCTGTACTGTCATTTGCAAATATCTTCTCCCATTCCGTGGGTTGCCTCTTTGTTTTTTTGACTGTTTCCTTTGCTGTCCAAAGATCATGGAGGACAAGGGGTGTTAGAGAGGAGAAGGGAGTTGGGGTAAATTGGAAGGGGAGGTGAATCACGAGAGACTATGGACTCTAAAAAACAATCTGAGTGGTTTGAAGTGGCGGGGGTGTGGGAGGTTGGGGTACCAGGTGGTAGGTATTATAGAGGGCACGGATTGCATGGAGCACAGGGTGTGGTGAAAAAATAATGAATACTGTTTTTCTGAAAATAAATAAATTGAAAAAATTTTAAAAATATATCAATAGAACAATATGCATTCTTGAAAAGATCAACAAAATTGATAAACCTCACATAGACTGCCTAAGGGGGAAAAAACAGAGTCAAATTACTAAAATCAAGATTAAACAAGAAGGTGTGCCTAGTGACTTCATAAATTTAAAAAAAAGAGAGTATAAGGAAATTATGTTAACAGTTATAGCAATAGGCAAGATAACAGAAGAGAGAAACAAACTAGAAGACCATAAATCGCCAAAACCATCTCAGGAAAAGTGGAAAATCTGAATAGATGTATATAGTAAGTGAGCAGACTGAATTAGCAATAAAACTTCCCATGAAGAAAAATTCACATCTGGATGGTTTTGCTGGTCAATTCTGTCAAACACTGAAAGAAGAAGAAGAAGAAGCACTAATACCTCACAAACTCTTCCCAAAAATAAGAGGAGGAAGAACATTTACTAACTAATTCTTGTGAGGCCAGAATTACCCTAATACTGAAACCAGACAGAGAGATCATGAAAACAAAAATACTCCAACACTACACATCAATATCCCTTATGGATAGTGATTAAAAATCCTTAACAAAATCTTAGTCAATGAAGCAACAAAGGAAAAAGATATATTATGACCATCTAGGATGTAAAGTGAGGTTGGTTTAATATGTGAAAACAAATCATTAATTAAAAACATTAAGAGAATGAAGAACATAGCCCATATGATCATCTCAATGGACACAGGAAACACATCTGACAAAATCCAATACTCTTTCATAATACAAACACTGAACAAATGAGAAATAGAAGGGAACTTCCATAACCTGATACATCATCTCTGAAAAACCCGTATTTAGGACAGTCAATGATGAATAATTGAAGGATTTCCCTTAGGTAGGATCAGTAAAAAGACCATTATGCCTGCTTTCCCCACTTAAAAAAAATATATTTTATTTATTTATTTGACAGACAGAGATCACAGATAGGCAGAGAGACAGGCATAGAGAAAGAGGGGGAAGCAGGCTCCCTGCTGAGCAGAGAGCCTGATGTGGGGCTCAATCCCAGGACCCTGAGATCATGACCTGAGTGAAGGCAGAGGCTTAACCCACTTTTCTCCCAATGTTGTACTGGAAGCTTCAGACAGGGTACTTAGGAAATAAAAATATATTTTAAAAAATCCAGTTTGAATGAAAGAAGTAAAACCATCTCTATTTGTAGAAATATGATTTATATATAGAAAGTATCTAAAATACACTTAAAAAAAAAGAGAAAACTATTCGGACAACTGATGAGGTTAAGCAAGTTTCGGATGAGAGATCCACACAAAGAAATCACTTGAATTTCTCTACAATAGCAATGAACAATCCTCAAATAAAATTGAGAAAAGAGTTTCTTTTATAATAGCATCAGAAGAGTCAAATAATGAGGGGTACACAATAAAGGAAGTTCAAAACTCATACGCATTAAGTTATGAAACATTATTGGGAAAAGTAGTTCAAAAGACCTAAAGAAATGGAAAGACTACCCATAATCATGGATTAGAAGACACATACTATTATGATGCAAGGCTTCCCAAATTGTCTACATATTCAGGAAATCTCTATCAAAATCCCAGCTACTTCCCCACTGCCAGAAATTTACATATTTATCCTCGAATGCACTTCAACATGCAAGGGACCCAGAAGAGCAAAACACTCTTGAGAAAGAATACAAATGAGTACTAACACCTTCTCCCTTAAAAGCTTAAAACAATGCTAAAGTAATCAAGATAATTTATCCTGGCATGAGGATTGACATTTGGATCAAGGGAATGTGTAACTGTCCCTCAGAACAATGTATTACTTAAAATATAGCCCATGAAAAATTACACTAGTTACCAAGCATGCTTAGATATAGCCTTAAGGAAAACATATACAGGCAACAGACCTCTGCAGGAGAGGACGATATATGTCCTTAAAGCTGAGCAGTTAGCTGTGAATGCCCGGCTAGGTCAGGGCCAAATGCCGCCTGCTTCATTTTTCCATTATCTTCCCTTCCTGCCGAGAGCACCTGTGCCTAATTAGATGAACCCTTTGAATGTGCTTGCTCAACTATAAACTTTATACTGCTTCACCAGATATATTTCGCCTTCCCTCTTGTTTATCTACAAGGCATATGATTAATGTTTAGCCTTCTTCGGCTCCTTTGTTGATTACTGTCTATAGCAAATAAAAATGGAACTGAGGAGTTGTTGGGGGCAACAGTCTTTTCTACTATTGTCCCCTGCTCCCTTTCTCTTGCAGCTGACTTGTTTGTGCCTCGTTCTTCTGCCATGCACAGTCAGGAAGTGGCAGAATGGATCTGAGAGCTTGCAAATCAACCCTTAAGGTTGATTGATTTAGAAAAGGCAGCCAGCCAAGACAATTCATTCAGAAACAATCATCTTTTCAGGAAATAATACAGGAACAAGTAAATAATCACATGGAAAGGAACAAAGTGGATCTTCCCTCCTCACATGATCCACAGGAAATGATACAAAGGTATTACAAAGCTAAGTGTGAGAACTAAAACCACAGCTGCAAGGAAACACAGGAGCAAATCCTCATGGTCTGGAATTATTCAAGGGTTCCATAGATATGACACCAAAAGCACAAACAAGAAAAAAAGAGGTAAATCTTATTTAATTAAAATTCAAAACATTGGAGCTTTAGATGAAAATCTCAAGAAACAGACAAGACAACCCACAGACTGGGAGAAAAATGTTTGCAGATTTATATCTGAAAAGGAACATAATACCACTTATATAATTGGTTTTTAAAAAGTAACCTAAATTGAAAAATGTGGGCAGAGGATCTGAGGAGATATTTCTCTGAAGAAGATATGAAAATGGCAAAAAAAAAAAAAAACAAAAAACAAACACACAAAAAGATGCCTAAACCATAACCACCGGGGAAGAGGGAATCAAAACCTACATGAGCAAACATGCCCCACCCTCCAAGATGGCTGTGGTCACCCATACAGAGGACACAGAATGTTGGCAAAGACAGGGAGAAATCAGAAACTTGGTGCAGCACTGGTAGAAATGTGGGATGGGTCAACTACTCTGGAAAGCCCTTTGGCAGTTCCTCCAAATGCTAGACACAGAGTTATCATCTAGCCTGGATGGACGTTCTGCTCCTTGGTATCTCCCCCAAAGAAAACACAGAAACTCTGCACATAAGTGGACATGACAACATTACTGGTCATCCCTCCCAAGTGGAAGCAAGCAAGTGTGCATCTACAGAGGAAACTGTAGTCACTGCTCTACCCAAGCAGTGGAACCATTTTTAACAGTAACATGGATTGAATTACTGAAACATGGTACAGTGTGGATGAACCTAGTACATGAAAAGAAAGAGGCAGTCACAAAAGAGGCAAGACAGAGATGAGGCGCTCTGTCTCAAGTGCCCAGAAAGCAGTCTACAGAGAGAAGTAAATTAGTGTTTGCTGGGGCAGGAGGTGCAGGTGACCTAGGAGGTGAATCTTGAGGTACAGGGTCTCTGTTGGGGGTGGTGATGAAACTGTTCTAAAACGTGATTTGAGATGGATATACTAACCTTACTAAAGTATGTTCTGTAAAAGAAATATAAAATATATAAAATAAAATAAATATACTAAAAACGGCATCTAGTGAATATACTAAAATCCATCGAATTGTAAACTTTAACTGGTGAGCTGTATCGCATATGAATTCTCTCTCTCTGTATGCCTACATATATATTTGAAGAGTCAGTGCACGATTCTCAGTCTTAGGACCTCTTTACCACTGACATCAGACATTGTGAATGTTACACTATCCCAATATTCAGGGCTAAGGACTTACTGGTCAGATCCTCTTTTGGCAGGGTTGAGGGCACTGGGCTTTGGGCCCTACCCGTCAGGATGGAAGCCTCCATTAATTTGGGCAAGAGCCAGCAGGTCTATGATGTGTGCTGTCAGGCCCCGAGCAACCCAAAAAACCCACCTTTCCAGAAGACCAAGGCAGAGGTCACATCTTAGGGCTGTCCTTGTGCTGAACTCCATAGGCACTGCTGACACTGTCATCTGTGTAGGGGTGACCTCTCATGAGAACCATTGCATCCAGACTACTGCATGACATAGAACCTGGGTTCTTACATCCTCTCTGTGAATTCGCAAAGCCAACAATTGTCCCGGGGGTATGTTTATTTCTTCCTTGATATTCCCGTCACCCTTTGACAGCAAATCCAAGAAGACTGGGTACAATAATGAATCTCGGTGACCTTCCTCAACTTTACGAATCCCACAGCGTCAGGCTGCTGCCAACCTGCAGGATTTGTGGCCCCTTCAGGGAAGAAGAACAGGGAGCAGGGACATACTGAATACAGTTCTCATGGCAGGAGTTCTGGCCCCTGTGAGGTGTCTCATGACAAGTCTTTCGGGGGTGGACAGATGATGGACACATTGGACAAAAGACAAGGCAGGCGAGGCTCATCTCCAATCTCTGCCGACCCTCAGGTGGCCAGTCTGCAATAGGTCACATGTCACATGGGGCTCCTCTTCCCAGGGTGTTGGCCTGGGCAAAGCAAACCTCAGAACCTCCAGTTCAGCACCGATATTTGTGTCAGCTCTGATCGGAGGTCCTGATCCTCAGGGATGGAAACAAACATCTTTGTCCTAGGAAAATTCCACCCTTCAGGAAGCCATGTAGGGTGTTACAGGGGGTCCCCTGAGGGAGGAAAGAGGCTATGGAGGGAGATGTATTTTATCAACCACCTCTTCATAATTTCACTTGATGCACCCCCCTGCCTTAGGGTACTCCTAGCAAATGACTCAATTTGAGAAGGAGCCCCAGGAGCCCCTGACCACCTCAAGACTGGGTGATAGCCTCTGAGCATCTGCACCTCACCTGAGAGCCAGAGACAACAATCACATCTGGCCCACAGCAGACTGTCTCATCCAGGCAGAAACCCACTCTGCCATTGGCGTTTACCTGCTGGTAAGCCCACTTCTCCACCTACACACTGCGAGGCCCACCAAAAGACAGACTGGACCTGCCACGACGTTGCCTCTGGCTTTCATCCTGTCACGACCCTATGTCCATCGGTAATTACCTGGAGACTGTGGTGCCTGACACTGGGGGAGGCCATGGGCCGAGTGCCCTGGACTCCTGTCTGCACACCAGGCTCAGGTCAGCAGAGATCCAAAGCCTTCTCTTTTCCGTTGTCTTGTCCCCAAAGTCTGGAACCCAGCTCTATGTGTCCCTAGAGGGAGCTAAAACAGCAAGAAGCAGTGCCATTTCTCTCTCCTTCCAAACAACAACAATTAATAATAACCTCTTACAACAAAGGTAGAGCCCACAGCTCACAGTAAGTTTCTCTCTCTCTCTCTCATTCTCTCTTAAAGTTCTTTGTTCTCTAAAAAAAGAGCCAAGCAATCATTCCAAGGTGCTTTGTGGTCTCCTGAAGCAACACTCAGGCCCAACATGACCCACATGGCCCCTAAAACAACTGATGACAACAGCTCACCATGACTGTCCATTTTCCCTTTACAGAAAAAATTGTTGTGTCAAAGAGCAAAGGTCAGGCTGCTGACCTGACCTCCCATGGGCACTTCTCACCAGGTGTAGGAGAAATTCCAACTCCCTCTTTGGAGGGAGAACCAGTCCAGTCCTTCCTTTCCCTGGGGTGATAGTTCGCTGCCTTGACAGTGCATCCCACTAGGGCAGGCAGATCCTGCCCTTTCTCCCCCAGGTGCACGGCACACCCTCTCCTGGTGTCTGCCAGGCCACGCTGCCTCCATGTTCCTTGTCCTTGACTTGTCCCATTGGAAGGCTGTAACCCAAATTATGGTAGAAAGAGTAACATAAAACTTCCTTCCCTATCTCATTCCCTATACCCATCTGAGGTTGTGCGGGGAGGGGAGTACAGAGCTGCAGGAACATGCACATGGGGTTCTTCCTGTGTCATGCTTCCATGAATCCACTTGCAGAGAGCCGGGCCTTAACACTTAACAGGCCTCTCTGGTCCCTGCCTTACTGCCCGGCCACCCCACCCACAGAGCAGCATCCTGTCTGCCTGCCTGCCTCCCTGGCTAGCTGCCTTCTCTTCCCCTGCTCAGGTGCTGTACGAGGTGTGGAAAAGAGACTCGATAAAGAAACATGTGTATTGGGGGGAGGAGTCAAGATGGCGGAGAAGTAGCAAGCTGAGACTGCTTCAGCTAGCCGGAGATCAGCTAGATACCTTATCTAAAGATTGCAAACACCTGAAAATCCATCGGCAGATCGAAGAGAAGAAGAACAGCAATTCTGGAAACAGAAAAACAACCACTTTCTGAAAGGTAGGACCGGCGGAGAAGTGAATCCAAAGCGACGGGAAGATAGACCCCGGGGGGAGGGGCCGGCTCCCAGCAAGCGGCAGAGCAACGGAGCACAAAATCAGGACTTTTAAAAGTCTGTTCCGCTGAGGGACATCGCTCCAGAGGCTAAACCGGGGCGAAGCCCACGCGGGGTTAGCGTGGCCTCAGGTCCCACAGGGTCACAGAAGGATCGGGGGTGTCTGAGTGTCGCAGAGCTTGCGGGTATTGGAACGGGAAAGCCGGCTACAGAGACAGAGCCGACAGTAAGCTCACAGCTCCGTGTTACCTTGAACCGGTCGCAGGCTCGGTGAGCTCAGAGCACGGCCGGAGGTCAGGCAGACGGAGTAACTGGGCGCGGTTCTCTGAGCGCGTACTGAGGAGTGCGGCCCTGGGCTCTCGGCTCCTCCGGGCCGGAGACCAGGAGGCCGCCATTTGTATTCCCGTCCTCCAGAACTCTACGGAAAGCACTCAGGGAACAAAAGCTCCTGAAAGCAAACCCGAGCAGATTACTCACCCCGGCCCCGGGTAAGGGCGGTGTAATTCCGCCTGGGGCAAAGACACTTGAGAATCACTACAACAGGCCCCTCCCCCAGAAGATCAACAAGAAATCCAGCCAAGACCAAGTTCACCTACCAAGGAGTGCAGTTTCAATACCAAGGAGAGCAGCAGAATTCCAGAGGAGGAGAAAGCCAAGCACGGAACTCATGGCTTTTTTCCTGTGATTTTTTTTAGTCTTGCAGTTAATTTAATTTTTTCTTTTTCATTTTTTTTTTCTCGCCTTCGGGTAAAATTTTTTTTAACTGTTACCTTTTCCTTTTTTAACGATTTTATACTAGTTTATCTAATATATATATATATTTTCTTTTTTACATTTTTCTTAGGTGTATTCTTTTTTAAAAAATTCTTTTCTTTTCTTTTCTTTTCTTTTCTTTTTTTTTTTTTCTTTCTTCCTTTTTGAACCTCTTTTTATCCCCTTTCTCCCCACTCACGATTTTGGATCTCTTCTAATTTGGTTAAAGCATATTTTCCTGGGGTTGTTGCCACCCTTTTAGTATTTTACTTGCCCCTTCATTTAGTCTTATCTGGACAAAATGACAAGACGTAAAAATTCAACACAAAAAGAAGAACAAGAGGCAGTACCGAAGGCTAGGGACCTAATCAATACAGACATCGGTAATATGTCAGATCTAGAGTTCAGAATGACAATTCTCAAGGTTCTAGCCGGGATCGAAAAAGGCATGGAAGATATTAGAGAAACCCTCTCGAGAGATATAAAAGCCCTTTCTGGAGAAATAAAAGAACTAAAATCTAACCAAGGTGAAATCAAAAAAGCTATTAATGAGGTGCAATCAAAAATGGAGGCTCTAACTGCTAGGATAAATGAGGCAGAAGAAAGAATTAGTGATATAGAAGACCAAATGACAGAGAATAAAGAAGCTGAGCAAAAGAGGGACAAACAGCTACTGGACCACGAGGGGAGAATTCGAGAGATAAGTGACACCATAAGACGAAACAACATTAGAATAATTGGGATTCCAGAAGAAGAAGAAAGTGAGAGGGGAGCAGAAGGTATACTGGAGAGAATTATTGGGGAGAATTTCCCCAATATGACAAAGGGAACGAGCATCAAAATTCAGGAGGTTCAGAGAACGCCCCTCAAAACCAATAAGAATAGGCCCACACCCCGTCACCTAATAGTAAAATTTACAAGTCTCAATGACAAAGAGAAAATCCTGAAAGCAGCCCGGGAAAAGAAGTCTGTAACATACAATGGTAAAAATATTAGATTGGCAGCTGACGTATCCACAGAGACCTGTCAGGCCAGAAAGAGCTGGCATGATATTTTCAGAGCACTAAACGAGAAAAAATGCAGCCAAGAATACTATATCCAGCTAGGCTATCATTGAAAATAGAAGGAGAGATTAAAAGCTTCCAGGACAAACAACAACTGAAAGAATTTGCAAATACCAAACCAGCTCTACAGGAAATATTGAAAGGGGTCCTCTAAGCAAAGAGAGAGCCTACAAGTGGTAGATCAGAAAGGAACAGAGACCATATACAGTAACAGTCACCTTACAGGCAATACAATGGCACTAAAATCATATCTCTCAATAGTTACCCTGAATGTGAATGGGCTAAATGCCCCTGTCAAAAGACACAGGGTATCAGAATGGATAAAAAAACAAAACCCATCTATATGTTGCCTCCAAGAAACACATTTTAAGCCCGAAGACACCTCCAGATTTAAAGTGAGGGGGTGGAAAAGAATTTACCATGCTAATGGACATCAGAAGAAAGCAGGAGTGGCAATCCTTATATCAGATCAATTAGATTTTAAGCCAAAGACTATAATAAGAGATGAGGAAGGACACTATATCATACTCAAAGGGTCTGTCCAACAAGAAGATTTAACAATTTTAAATATCAATGCCCCCAATGTGGGAGCAGCCAACTATATAAACCAATTAATAACAAAATCAAAGAAACACATCAACAATAATACAATAATAGTAGGGGACTTTAACACTCCCCTCACTGAAATGGACAGGTCATCCAAGCAAAAGATCAGCAAGGAAATAAAGGCCTTAAACGACACACTGGACCAGATGGACATCACAGATAT
The DNA here is from genome assembly GCF_011764305.1 of Mustela putorius furo. Lineage (NCBI taxonomy): Eukaryota > Metazoa > Chordata > Mammalia > Carnivora > Mustelidae > Mustela > Mustela putorius. The sequence goes on along the minus strand of NW_025421272.1, from coordinate 2,058,749 downwards.
ATTCAGAATATTTCACATCAAAGCAACAGAATACACATTCTTCTCTAGTGCACATGGAACATTCTCCAGAATAGATCACATCCTCGGTCCTAAATCAGGACTCAACCGGTATAAAAGATTGGGATCATTCCCTGCATATTTTCAGACCACAATGCTCTAAAGCTAGAACTCAACCACAAAAGGAAGTTTGGAAAGAACCCAAATACATGGAGACTAAACAGTATCCTTCTAAAGAATGAATGGGTCAACCGGGAAATTAAAGAAGAATTGAAAAAAATCATGGAAACAAATGATAATGAAAATACAACGGTTCAAAATCTGTGGGACACAACAAAGGCAGTCCTGAGAGGAAAATATATAGCGGTACAAGCCTTTCTCAAGAAACAAGAAAGGTCTCAGGTACACAACCTAACCCTACACCTAAAGGAGCGGGAGAAAGAACAAGAAAGAAACCCTAAGCCCAGCAGGAGAAGAGAAATCATAAAGATCAGAGCAGAAATCAATGAAATAGAAACCAAAAAAACAATAGAACAAATCAACGAAACTAGGAGCTGGTTCTTTGAAAGAATTAATAAAATTGATAAACCCCTGGCCCGACTTATCAAAAAGAAAAGAGAAAGGACCCAAATAAATAAAATCATGAATGAAAGAGGAGAGATCACAACTAACACCAAAGAAATACAAACTATTATAAGAACATACTATGAGCAACTCTACGGCAATAAATTTGACAATCTGGAGAAATGGATGCATTCCTAGAAACATATAAACTACCACAACTGAGCCAGGAAGAAATAGAAAGCCTGAACAGACCCATAACCAGTAAGGAGATTGAAACAGTCATTAAAAATCTCCAAACAAACAAAAGCCCAGGACCAGACGGCTTCCCGGGGGAATTCTACCAAACATTTAAAGAAGAACTCATTCCTATTCTCCTGAAACTGTTCCAAAAAATAGAAATGGAAGGAAAACTTCCAAACTCATTTTATGAGGCCAGCATCACCTTGATCCCAAAACCAGACAAGGATCCCACCAAAAAAGAGAGCTATAGACCAATATCCTTGATGAACACAGATGCGAAAATACTCAACAAAATACTAGCCAATAGGATTCAACAGTACATTAAAAGGATTATTCACCACGACCAAGTGGGATTTATTCCAGGGATGCAAGGTTGGTTCAACATCCGCAAATCAGTCAATGTGATACAACACATCAATAAAAGAAAGAACAAGAACCATATGATACTCTCAATAGATGCTGAAAAAGCATTTGACAAAGTACAACATCCCTTCCTGATCAAAACTCTTCAAAGTGTAGGGATAGAGGGCACATACCTCAATATCATCAAAGCCATCTATGAAAAACCCACCGCAAATATCATTCTCAATGGAGAAAAACTGAAAGCTTTCCCGCTAAGGTCAGGAACACGGCAGGGATGTCCATTATCACCACTGCTATTCAACATCGTACTAGAGGTCCTAGCCTCAGCAATCAGACAACAAAAGGAAATTAAAGGCATCCAAATCGGCAAAGAAGAAGTCAAATTATCACTCTTTGCAGATGATATGATACTATATGTGGAAAACCCAAAAGACTCCACTCCAAAACTGCTAGAACTTATACAGGAATTCAGTAAAGTGTCAGGATATAAAATCAATGCACAGAAATCAGTTGCATTTCTCTACACCAAGAGCAAGACAGAAGAAAGAGAAATTAAGGAGTCAATCCCATTTACAATTGCACCCAAAACCATAAGATACCTAGGAATAAACCTAATCAAAGAGACACAGAATCTATACTCAGAAAACTATAAAGTACTCATGAAAGAAATTGAGGAAGACACAAAGAAATGGAAAAATGGTCCATGCTCCTGGATTGGAAGAATAAATATTGTGAAAGTGTCTATGCTACCTAAAGCAATCTACACATTTAATGCATTCCTATCAAAGTACCATCCATCTTTTTCAAAGAAATGGAACAAATAATGCTAAAATTTATAGGGAACCAGAAAAGACCTCGAATAGCCAAAGGGATATTGAAAAAGAAAGCCAACATTGGTGGCATCACAATTCCGGACTTCAAGCTCTATTACAAAGCTGTCATCATCAAGACAGCATGGTACTGGCACAAAAACAGACACATAGATCAATGGAACAGAATAGAGAGCCCAGAAATAGACCCTCAAATCTATGGTCAACTAATCTTCGACAAAGCAGGAAAGAATGTCCAATGGAAAAAAGACAGCCTTTTCAATAAATGGTGCTGGGAAAATTGGACAGCCACATGCAGAAAAATGAAATTGGACCATTCCCTTACACCACACACAAAAATAGACTCAAAATGGATGAAGGACCTCAATGTACGAAAGGAATCCATCAAAATCCTTGAGGAGAACACGGGCAGCAACCTCTTCGACCTGTGCCGCAGCAACATCTTCCTAGGAACAACGCAAAAGGCAAGGGAAGCAAGGGAAAAAATGACTACTGGGATTTCATCAAGATCAAAAGCTTTTGCACAGCAAAGGAAACAATTAACAAAACCAAAAGACAACTGACAGAATGGGAGAAGATATTTGCAAATGACATATCAGATAAAGTACTAGTGTCCAGAATCTATAAAGAACTTAGCAAACTCAACACCGAAAGAACAAATAATCCAATCAAGAAATGGGCAGAGGACATGAACAGACATTTCTGCAAAGACGACATCCAGATGGCCAACAGACACATGAAAAAGTGCTCCATATCACTCGGCATCAGGGAAATACAAATCAAAACCACAATGAGATATCACCTCACACCAGTCAGAATGGCTAAAATCAACAAGTCAGGAAATGACAGATGCTGGCGAGGATGCAGAGAAAGGGGAACCCTCATACACTGTTGGTGGGAATGCAAGCTGGTGCAGCCACTCTGGAAAACAGCATGGAGGTTCCTCAAAATGTTGAAAATAGAACTGCCCTATGACCCAGCAATTGCACTATTGGGTATTTACCCTAAAGATACAAACGTAGTGATCCAAAGGGGCACATGCACCCGAATGTTTATAGCAGCAATGTCCACAATAGCCAAACTATGGAAAGAACCTAGATGTCCATCAACAGATGAATGGATCAAGAAGATGTGGTATATATACACAATGGAATACTATGCAGCCATCAAAAAAAATGAAATCTTGCCATTTGCAACAACGTGGATGGAATTAGAGCGTATCATGCTTAGCGAAATAAGTCAAGCAGAGAAAGACAACTATCATATGATCTCCCTGATATGAGGAAGTGGTGATACAACATGGAGGCTTAAGTGGGTAGAAGAAGAATAAATGAAACAAGATGGGATTGGGAGGGAGACAAACCATAAGTGACTCTTAATCTCACAAAACAAAGTGAGGGTTGCTGGGGGGAGGGGGTTTGGGAGAAGGGGGTGGGATTATGGACATTGGGGAGGGTATGTGATTTGGTGAGTGCTGTGAAATGTGTAAACCTGGTGATTCACAGACCTGTACCCCTGGGGATAAAAATATATGTTTGTCAAAAAAAAAAAAAGAAACATGTGTATTGCATGTGTGTGCATGTGTGTACAGGAGTACTGGGGTCACAGCAGTCACAGGACAGATATCACTGCTACTTGTCACCTTGATTCAGTATGCGACATCCCTGATTAGCCTGTTCCCCAAATTATTCCCACCTGCTCTGAGACATGAAATCCACCCACATCATCTCACCCTACCTGGGCGTTTCCCAGTGCTCAGGAGTCTCATAGCTATTCTCCTGCCTCGTGCTCATGGGAGTTTGGTGGGACCTCTATCTATAGGACAGCAAAGGCACTCAGGTCCCCTTTGGTCCTAAGCTCAGGATGAGGCAAATTTTGAGATAAGTGTTCATGGTCCCATTACTAGGTAGACAGGACAATACCATCTGATAACAAAGGCAGAGGTGTCCACACAATGCCTGTGGATCTGGGCACAGAGGGAAAAACTTGGACCTGTACCTGGGAAGGGGCCAGAGACAGCTGGAGTTAAAGAACCTGGAGTTGGGTCCTGGGCATGAGGGGTAGAGATCAGGGCTAAGAGGCTGGGCAGTGCTCTACATGCTGAGTACAGAACTCTTAGGAGAGTTTAGAAGTCCTGGGGCACCTGGGTGGCTCAATGGGTTAAAGCCTCTGCCTGCGGCTCAGGTCATGATCCCAGGGTCTTGGGATCAAGCCCCACGCTGGGCTCTCTGCTCAGTGGGGAGCCTGCTTCCTCCTCTCTCTCTCTTTGCCTGCCTCTCTGCCTACTTGTAATCTCTGCCTGTCAAATAAATAAAATCTTTAAAAAAAAAAAAAAAAGAAGAAGAAGTCCTTTTTAGCATCTCCTGCCAGTGCCCTCAGCAACAGAGCTGGCTCCTAGAGTATGTGCGGGGTGTCAGATGGCCCTGGACACTGGGCTTGATATGTACGGCTCCTCTTTTCCCTTCTGGGGGGCCATGGGGTCCAGGAGGCTGATACCCAAGTTTTGTGGAGATAGCATGGGTAGTGGGTAGTAGAGGAGATGGGCCAAAGCAGGACCCCTCCCAGAGAGTGTGCAGGAGGAGCCCACACCCCACCTCAGGGCTCAGCCCCCCATTGTAGCCTCTGTGGCTCCCCTGCCCACCCAGGACTTCTCAGCCACTTCTGGAAAATACCAGTGCATCACCGTTCCCAGCAGCTCCCCTCACAGAAACCGAATCATGAGGCTAAGCCAAGGGTCCATCAACAGATGGGGAGAGACAAAATGTGTGTGTGCACATAGCAGAATATTACCAGCCATGATAAGGAACAAGATGCTGATCTGTGCTAGGAAACTTGAAAATGTTTGCAGGGTAAGAAGCCAACTGGAGAGTACAGATACTGTGACACTTTCAGCACAGGCAGATTCATAGAGACCAACAGTGACCTCCAGGCTGTTGGGCCAGGGAAGTGGGGCCGGGCAGGGAGGGACAGCTGGATGGCAGGGGGCTTCTCTGTGGGGTAGGGGGCTCTGCCCATGCAGGGCTGACAGCTGCCCCAGAGCATGAGTGCACTCCATGCCACACCTTCTGCGTCAGGGTGGTGGGGATGGCAGACTTCACACTGTGTGCATTTTCCCCTGAGACACGCCAGCCTTCCAGTGTGGCACAGAGCATGGAGCTGGGCTTCAAGTCCCCGTGATCTGGCTGGCTGACATGCCTGGGTCTGCCTGCCTCTCTCCCTGGCTCCAGTCCTTTCCTATGAGCATCTGCCCTGGGCCCTGAGACTTGAGGCTCTGCCTCCAGGGCCCCGGGCCCTGGGTGCAGGTTGCCAATAGGCAGCTCAGGTGCCACGGACTCTAGCTGGCCAGCCCTGTGTTCCCCTCAACCCAACCACCGTGATGACCAATGTGGGCCCAGGTGCCAGATATGACTGGATCCCCTGCCTTCCTGCTCAACTTCAGGGGCCTCCTCTGAGGCAAGGCACATCTGCCCCCGCCTATCAGCCTGAATAACCCCTGGCAACAATGCACAGGGACTCCAACACAGCCTACACTCTAGACACTGCAATTCACTCATCCTCACATCCTACAAAGCTTGTTTGATGGTTCCAGAAAAACCCGCTAAATTAGTCCCCAGGTGCTATTGTTATGTTTAGAACAGTAACCTCACCAGATTTTCAAAGGTCACCTGACCCATGTCTGAGGGCTGGCCCAGCGACCACGCTGACTTCTCCTGCCAGCCTAGGACTCAGTCCTCAGGGGCAATTCCCATGATTGCTGGCCAGAGGCATGGCCCTCCAACTGCTCCAGCTGACCTGAGCAGGAGCCCGGCAGAGTGGGGGGAGAAGGGACTGGGCCCTCTGTCAAACAGAACCCCAATCTACTATCGATGTGACATGACACCTCTCTGGGAACCTCCATGAAGGGACAGCCCTTGAAACTCAGAGGCTGTGTCTTACACAAAAGGGGTAAAACAATGATCCACATGGCTTTCTGTGACCTGAGAAGGGGCTATGACCAGGAAGTCAGGATGACATGGGTGCCAGGCCACTGCTGGGACCCATGACGGAGAGTAATTGAGCAAAATCTTTGCAGTAGAGGCCAAGGTCCCCACATGCCTGGATTCCTGAGGAACCAGCAGCCTCTCTCTAGGAGCAGGCCCTGGGATGCAGGACGATGCCTTCTGGGTGTGAAGGGTCTGTCCAGCACATTGGCAGATCTGGTCTTTCCCAGCAGTGACCTGGAACCCTCCAGTGGCACACCAGAACTGGACTCCTCCATGCGGGCATGCTGCTGGGCCTGAGACACCCAGGCCAGGTCTCCCAGAGGGCCAGGGCACATGGAGTATTCTAGTCTCACTGATGAACACCTCCATGTGCACCCTGGCCAGTCTTTGGTTGATGATGTTGTAGGCCACCAGGATGACTGCATAACACCGGCATTTCTTCTGACCTACAGGCCAGGTGGCCTGGGACAACTTCCTTGCCTTGGAACCACACCAAGGGGCCATGGGGCAGGCCAGGGGCATCCTAGATGTTCTTTGCAGTGGCCTCCTCCTCCTTCCCTAGCTCCAGACTAATAGCCACCAAGTGTGACAGTAGACCCATCCCTTCTGTGCTCAGAGTCAAGGTGGCAGCAGGCTCTCTTCCAGAGGGAAGAGCAGAGGTGCCAGAACAGAACATCATGGGGGCTTGCCTTTGCTCTAGAATTTCTCTGAGAATAGATGAGGAAAGACCCCAGCATTTCAGGAGGTTAATGGACTGTTTTTAATCTCGAGTCTTTTAATTTTGTAATTTTCCAATTGTGCATACTTTGGATTTCTCCTTGGGAGTACTACTGAAAATGCCAAAGTAATTGTTGCTCCAAGAATAGAAGATAGCCATCAGACCCTAAGTAACACCTAGACATGGTGTCCTCAAATCTTCTTCTTACTGAGATACGGTCCTAAGTCTCATCTAGCATGGATTATCCAAAAACTAGGAAACTGCCACCTTCCAGGGGCATGAGGGACCTGAAGCAGTTTGTCAACCACCCAGACAATGAAATGTGATGGTAGGAAAATATAACTGAATCATTGATGTTTTCCTGTTAGTAATATGTCAGAAAAGAGATAGACTAGAATTGTGAAAAAAAGGTTCATAAAAATTAAGCTTTAAAAAAAAGGATATTTATTTATTTGACAGAGAGAGAGAGATCACAAGTAGGCAGAGAGGCAGGCAAAGAGAGAGGGGGAAGCAGGCTCCCCGCTGAGCAGAGAGTCTGATGCTGGGCTTGATCCCAGAACGCTGAGATCACAACCTGAGCTGAAGGCAAACGCTTCACCCACTGAGCACCCAGGCTCCCCTTTAAAAAAACTTTAAGGTATTGCTGGGTGGGTCTGTCAGTTAAGCCACTGCCTTTGGCTTAGATCATGATCTCAGGGTCCTTGGACTGAGTCCCTCATTGGGTTCTCTGCCCAGTGGGGTGCCTGCTTCCCCATCTCTCTCTGCCTGCCTCTCTACTTGTGATCTCACTCTCCCTCTGTCAAATACATAAACAAGTAAATCTTTAAAAAAAAAAAAAAAGTAAGCTTTGCTAAAAAAGTAAACTTTGGGAAGAGAGTCACTCTAAAACTAGACTGCAAAGGACAAAACAGAAGGAAACCATAGGCACATCTCCTGTTTCAGTTTTCCGAGCACCATGAACTTTTGACTTCTGGCACATGGAACTCCACCACTGCCTAGTACACACCCTTCTACTATGGACTGAAAAAGAGACAATGTAACACCTGTTAGCTGCCATTACTCATTATCATTCTTCAGAATAAGTGCCTGTGTTGTTCCATCATAAACCTATACTCCCTGCTCAAAATCAGGACCATACCTGATTTCTCTCCACTCTAAGTCTCCCAGATGACTGTCCCTAATTCCCCAAATAGAAGTGTCAGTTGTTTTCCAGCACCTACTTCTTGACTGACACCATGATGTACCAATGCAAAGGCCATGTTGGGCTATTTATACATCATCAGGTTATGGCAAACATCAGAGGAAACATTAAAATGCCAAAGTGCACATCACGTTAAATTCAGATTCCTGAAATTGATTTGTTTACAGTTAAATCTTTTTGGAAAATTTGGTGCAAAAGAACTAGCTCTGGGTGTCATAAGTAAAATTTGTATTTTGACAGAATACCAGAAATCCATCCAAGTCATCCATAATAACCTAGAAGGTACTCCCAATAACCTAGAAGTATACTTGTATTCACTCTACCACCTATAAAAAAACAAAAATAGTAAGAAAAACAAAACAAAAAATCCTGGCAAAGTCATAAACTCAAATTAGTTGTTATCCAACACTGGACAAACTGAGAGATTATTTGATTTAAATAAAAATATAGTTCTTAAAACTATACATTTTTATAACACAACTAATAAACTTTTCTAAAACTATGCCAGAAAACCACTGGATAAAACACTATGACTGCATTACCTAAGGAAGCAAAAATATTGATTTGTAATGCTTAAATTTATGCTGTTACTCATTTTTTCCCAATCCTATTTTAAGTCCTAAAATTTTTTATTTTTCTTATTTTCTTAAATATTTTATTTAATTACTTGATAAGAGGGATAGAGAGCACAAGTAGGCAGAGTGGCAGGCAGAGGGAGAGGAGAAGCAGGCTCTCCACTGAGCAGGGAACCTGATGCAGAGCTCAATCCCAGGACCCTGGTCCTGATCTACAGGCAGCTGCTTAACCAACAGAGCCAACCAGGCATCCCAGGAGAGAATTTTTGAAACATGGTATTAATAATAAAAGTTTTATATAAAATGTAAACATAAAATGAAAATTTAAATCTCCTATGTACTTACCTTTTTTTAATTTTAGTTCGTTAACATGGAGTGCAGTATTAGTTTCTGGTAGAATTCAGTGATTCATCACTTACATACACCACTCAGTGCTGATCACAACAAGTGCCCTCTTCAATGCCCACCATCGTCTATCCATCCCCGACCCACTTCCCTCCAACAACCCACAGTTTGCAGAGCTGCCTTAACGCTACATGCTCTAAGAGCATGACCCATCACCACGGTGACTTGATGACACATACCCTTCCTTGGGTATCTGTAAGCCAAGGCTTTGCAGTTTGGTAACAGGTGTGAAGGTCCCCAAGACGGGAAATGTGAACTGCTGTTCTACGGGTATGTTCATGTTAATATTCTGAATTCTATTCTCACAAGCTGGCTGCCTTACTCTTAGGGAAATTCGATTCTCTGTGTTTTTTTTTTTTTTTTCTTTCCCTGTTCATGTACTCCTTCCAATTTGTTGATACTAGTTAATTTGATTTTTCAATGAAGATGGCTGCCTTAAATATTTTCTAAATTAAGAAAACTATATTTTTTAAAAAGATTTTATTTATTTATTTGACAGAGAGAGAGATCACAAGTAGGCAGAGAATCAGGCAGACTGAGAGGGGGGAAGCAGGCTCGACGCTGAGCAGAGAGCACAATGTGGGGCTCGATCCCAGGACCCTGAGATCATGACCTGAGCTGAAGGCAGAGGCTTTAATCCACTGAGCCACCCAGGAGCCCCAAGAAAACTGTATTACTTCCAAGGGCCAATTTTTTATATAGTCCTACAGTCAACAAACATGGTAAGACAACACACTTCTCTCACTGGATCAGGAGAATCTTGGTGTGACACGAGCACCACATTTGAGTGAAAGGAGTAACCAGTCAACTCTTCTCAGTGGGAAATGACAAAATCAGAAAGGGACTGTCAGCAGTCAGAATGCAGCCGTTTTTAGAAGGAGACACACTGGAAGACCCTGGGGTGTTTTCATGGGTTGATGTGGAGGGTTTCACTGGCCGTCTGCATGATGCCCAAGAGTGGATGGGAATAGGCTTGGCCACTGGGTGGGTGGAATGAACAGTTGGCAGCTGTACTGTCGACTGTTGGTCTCAAAGATACTGCTGGGGTGGGTTCTCAAGGCCAGGCCTATGGAGGGAGAGAGGAGACTGTCCCCTAACCCTACAGTCTCCAGAGGGGATCAAAAGACCTGAGAGGATGTTTGAAAGGAATGGAAGAGTAGGGAGAAACTCACTCCAGCCAGGGTAGCCATCACTTCTACCTAGGTTCCTCAGATCAGCCCATAGATCAAGATTAAGACATTCAGGGGTACCTGAGTGGCTCAGAGTGTTAAGCCTCTGCCTTCGGCTCAGGTCATGATCTCAGGGTCCTGGGATGGAGCCCCACATCAGGCTCTCTGCTCAGCACAGAGCCTGCTTCTACCTCTTGTCTGCCTGACTATCTGCCTACTTGTGGTCTCTGTCAAATAAATAAAATCTTAAAAAAAAAAAAAAAGTAGGACATTCAGCAACATTGATTTCCTTCCTGAAACCAGCCATCCCCAGCCCAGATGGCCACTTCCATGTTAATTCTTACCATGAACTGCTCCTCAGGATTGGCCAGCTGAAGGCAAGCGAATTCTTGGCAGGGTCATACTGTGAGAGTTGGGAGTGGAATGGCCTGGAGTGTGAATCAGCTTGGGAGCCAAGCAGAACACCAGTAGCAGTGAGGTTCAACCAGCCTTTGGGAAGGCCCTGGATGACAGTGCTGACCTTGCAAAGAGGTGGGGGAAGGTGCCCAAAGCTACACTTTCCTGGTCCTTCACTAGGGCTCCATTTGGAAGAAACTGCCTCATATGTTATGTCAGGGCCCCAAACACAGAGGTGAGGGACGACTGAGTCTAGTCTTGTGGCACAGACACCTCCTTCAGGGCACTCGCTCTCCCCTACAGAAACACTGGTACAGGGGAATTGGAGATCGTGAGGGCAGCTCTTCATTCAAGGCTTCAGGACATTCTCTCAGGGGCCCTGGACTGGTGTCAGGGGCTCAGGGATCTCCATCCACAGGGAAACAATGACATTCCTGTTCCAGATCCATCACTCATCAGCATGGCAACTCTGGACAGTCCCTTCTGCTCCCCATGTTTCAGTGCCCCCCCACTGTCAAATGTGGCTTCCAACCCATTTTGACTCCCATCATTGCTGCTGTGGGGAGGACAGGAGAAAGGAACACAGATTCTCTGTTGGCTGTAAAGCATCATTCCCATGTGAATGATAAAGAGGCACCTTCCATCTTCCTGTGCAGTGGAGCCATCCCAAGTCTCATGTCTGGATTCACCCACAGCCAGCCGTCGAGCTGATACCATAGGCATTCCATTCCTCAACACCTACAGAGAAACTGAGAAGCATCCGTCCTTTCCTATGTCCAGGGCGCTCCTTGTAGTCAATCACTTGGGACACCGTGATGGCACACTAATGTCTAGGCCACAGGGCAGGGAAACAGGGCACAGAGGGCTCTCGAGAACTTTCTTGGGTAGGTGTGGCTGCTAAATGGGATGAGAATCCAGGCCATCAGGCATGCGCACTGCACTTTGTAGAGTTTCTGTAATGTCTCTGCTAAATATAAGCAGTTGTCCACAAAACCTATGTGAGTTGGGAGTGGGGCAGGGGGCGGAATTCAGAGCACAGCACACAGCAACATCTTCCTAAGTCTGACCTGGAGGAAGAAATGCCTGCTGGGCAGCTGATGAGTAGGGGGAGGAGAAGAGTGGACTAGAAGAAAAGAATATCAAATCCCCCTATGGTCTTCTTACTACAGGATTCCAACACTGTTCTCTATTTCTATGCATCTCCCATGACTTTATTATTTTTTTTTAAGATTTCATTTATTTGACAGAGATACAGTGAGAGAGGGAACACAAGCAGTGGGAGTGAGGCAGGGAGAAGCAGGCTTCCTGCAGAGCAGGGGGCCCAATGTGGGGCTGGATCCTAGGGCCCTGGGATTATGACCTGAGCTACAGGCAGATGCTTAATGACTGAGCCATCCAGGGCTTTGTGAAGAGGAGCAGACAGAAGTTGTGGAGCCTCCCAAAACCACATCTGCCCCTTCCACGATGAGACAGGAAAGAGTCCATTTCTGTCTCCAGACCCAGGCGTACCCAATCAGAGACACAGAATCAGGTACTGTGGAAATTTACTCATTATGTTGATTTAAGAAAATTCTTGCATTTGCTAACATTGATAGAACAACAACAAAAAACACTAAAACAGATATTTCTATTATTTTATATGTTTATATTTAAATTTACTGAGTCCATCACCATTAAGTACAGCAGGCAAAATGAATTTCTCTCTGAAACTAGATCCATGTGTCACAGGAAAAGAACTGTCTATGGGCTAAATATATGGTTCTTAGCTATTTTTGGAACATAGGTCAATATAGATCTCCCCATTAAAATGGTTCTAGATTTTTAGTAAGAGGGAGACACTGTTTTGAGCAGTTTCAATTAAAATAATATTGGAACAGATAATTAGAGGAGGACTCCATAACCCATCCCTCCACGTTCATCCATTAACCACATCTTACAAGTGTGTACTACACACCTTACAATTAACAAAACAATCTCAAAAATTTATGAAAATCCCACACTTTACATTAAGTAAATTCTTTTTCTTTACCATTCTACAAGTTATACAAATGCATAATGTCAAGTATTCACATTTCAGTAATGGACAGAAATTTGTGCAACAATGTTATGATGGCAGTATCCATATGATGGCTATTCTCAATAGCCGTAGACAGACACATTCCAAAAACCCATCACGTGAGGAAAGACCACATTAAATGTGTTACGTACACATAATGGAATGCTATTCAGCCATAAGAAGAAACAAAAATTGTCAATATTCTGTAAAATGGGTGCATCTTGAAAAACTTATACTCTTTTTGAAAGAAGGCACACACAGAAAGATGTACATTACAAGATCCCACTCTTTGAGGAAACTAGAGCAGGGAAATTCACAGAACCAGGAAGTACGATGGACAGAGGAAGGGGAGAGGGGTGGTTACGTCTTTATAGGTACAGAGGTTACATGGGATGGGATGGAAATGTTTTCAATGTAGACGGTAATGTTGTCTACAAAGCATTAGGGATGTATAGAGTGTCACTGAGAATATATGTACTAATTAATAAAAGCATAAATACTACATAGATTCCATCACATAAAAACCTAATACTCCAAGGCAATAGAAGAGAGATAGGGTCACAGCAGATGTGGAGGGAAAACAGCTGAACATGTCTAATGACCAGGTGAAGAAGTGGCAAGCTGGCTTGGCTTCACAGTGGGCAGGAGGGCTTAGGGGTGTGTGTGCTGAAACCCAGTGTGCCTTGAGTGTTTTTCCCAGATTGATGCTGATGAGTTCCCACTGATGACATTCTCTCTATTTGAAAGCCAAGGCCCCATTTCCCTTTTCCATCCTGCTCCCCTCCTCTGTGTTTCTATGTACACCAAGGATGCTGGCCCAGCAGCAGGTCAGGCCTTGCTTGGTCACTTTTCACATCAATTCACTCTGGCCCTGCATCCACATCAAGCAGTACTCCCCAAGTCATTCCTGACTAGCACAGCCAATGTCCTGACAGCTCCTCTGTGTTCTCCTAGACCCAGTGGAGATCCAGCCCAATGACCTTCCTAGGGACAGGACAAAGGAAGGCGTCCCAACTCGCCCTGAGGTAAGCTCACCTCTCTTTCTCAGAGACAGAAGTGTTCCTTCCTTGATTTCTTCCACCAATGGAGGATAAAAATCTGGTACTTTACCTCCCAGGGGAGGGGGTAAGCAGTCTCCCCTTGTGGAGCAATCCACAAGCTGGGTCCAACCTCTGACGGACAGTGGACTCAAAAAGGGTGATGACACGGGACAGCCTCAGTTACAAATCTGATGTGATCAAACAGCTTCTTCAGCAGAAAGGGTTTCTCCTTGAAAAAGATGTTCTGTCAATCAGAATGGACTTGAGAGATCTGCCATGAAAAACTCCAGCATCATTCAAAGTGTCCTCTTTAACACGGGTGTGGGGACAAGGACTTAACCACGATACCTCATCCATTTAATTGCCTGAAGTCCCTCCCAGACAACAGAGGTGGCCCAACAGTGTACAGGATGCTGGGATCCTCACTGTATTTCATTTTCCCCAATCACAGATAGACACTGGGAAGAATGACAGCTATATATATTTAGGACTATCAGGCTTTGGGAGGAAATCTAGAGTACAAAGAAGCCTGCCACCTGATTCTGGGTTCCAACAAGGAATGGGGGTTGTGGGATACTGACTGAGACTGACTAGTAAGGCACAGTGACCACATTGTACAGGTCCTGGAAGAACTAGTACATATGGAAGGGGTGATTTTTGTGCATGTGGGATGAAGGCTCTGAGTGTGTATCTGTGTGTGTGTGTCTGTGCGTTATGCTTGTGGACACGAATGTGTGCCTTTCTCAGGAGGTCTTTCTCAAACTTTCATCACAATCAAAGTGTCACCCTTCCAAAACGCTATCATCACCCTGGCACACTATATACTCATTCCCCTGCTCACCACAGCTGTACCTGGAGGATGTCTCCATTTGCTTTCCTGAGATGGGTGGGATGTGGAGATGAATGATCCAAACCCTTGACCTCCTATATGGAGAGCCAAGATTTGAACCCAGGTTTCAATATGAAAGTTGCTCTGGCCTACACACCTTAGTCCCTCAGCCAGGGGGTCGTGATGTACCATAGGTGCTAGCTAGCAAAGGGGCACCAGCATCTGTGCACACAGCCAAAAACCTAGATCCTAAAAGGTCCCCTACAGGACCCAACATGACACAGTGGCCTCCAAGGTCACAGAAGCCGGGGCAAGGATAGAAGCCCATGTTAAAGATTACAGCCTGGTCCTGGAGTCAAGTGCACAGTGAAAAGTCACATCCTCGTGGACAAGCCCATAATGCTGGAAAGGCTGTGGGCCTATGGAGGACAGAACAGGGCTACATATGTCATAGCTGGACTCAAGGTGTACACATGACCAAGGGCAGAAAAGCATCACAGAGGGAATTTAGTGTACTTGGTAAGATTTCCATAAGCCTTAGGAAGGTTCAAATTCTCTAAGCACACACTCAGCACCACTGGCAAATAGAAACCCAAGGTCAAGCTTGGTTGGAAGCTTTGGAACCAACACCCCTGGGGCAAATCTCCTGTAAAGCCAGCTTAGAAAATGTTAGCACACACTCCAAGACTCCTCTGTGTAAGGAATTTCCCACTGGTCAGAACACCTGGGGAGGTTTGAACAGCTGTTGTCTTCATTGGAAATACACATACACATACACACACACACACACACACACACACACACACACACATGCATACACACATGGTACAGCCCAAGAAAAGTGGAAGGAATATATCAAACTCATTGACTGGTGGCTTTTTACACAAGCTACAATTTCAGTATTTTCAAGTGTTGTACATGGGATTTTCTAAAGACAAATGATAAGTGAAGAAAACTACTGGGATCTTTTTCTGAGGATTGAATTCAGTCCCAGAAGAAAGATTGCTTATCATCCCGTGCAAAATCTTACAAAGACATGATGCATACAGTCACAGCATATGGGGATCCTGGGCCCAGAATGGATTTCCAAAGAAGAGTGTAACAGCTAAGTGGCACTTCAGTCAGGAGAGGTTATGGGACTCAGTCCTCAAACAGAAGCCATCTTGGGGTTCACATGTATTTGACTATTTTGCTTTGATCGAGCTCACCTTAGCTAGAAAGACAAACCCCCTCTTCTCATTTCCTTCCTGCTCCTCCCCCATCCCTTCCTCTGTGCACCAAGGAGAAGGCCGGACAGCAGTGCAGTCTGTACCTCCTAACCATGCACACATTCCCCTCCTGTCCTCATCCATTCAAACTCCCTGCGTACTTCCTGAGCATCCACACTAGTGACCTCATAGTGGCTCTGGATCCTCCTAGCTCCTGCCAAGGACCTAATGGAAGAGCTACCCAGTTTGACAGCAGAGGAAGAAACTCCAATTCTCACTCCAATTCTCAGGTAAACTCATTTTTAAAAGATTTTATTTATCTGAGAGAGAGGGAGAGAGAGTGCAAGCAGGGAGAGTAGCAGAGGGAGAGGAAGAAGCAGGCTCCCCGTTTGAGCAGGGAGCCAAATGTGGGCCTCCATCCCAGGACCCTAGGATCCTGTCCTAAGCTGAAGGCAGAAGCTTGAGTGTAGAGCCACTCAGTCACCTCAGTAAAGTCATTTTGTGCATCTCAGGGACAACCGGTGTTTGCTTTCTATTTCCATGAACATCTGAGCATGTACATGCCAGAGGGTAGAGAATATTTCCTTGGTGCTAAGAGTCTGCAGTGAGTTTATACCATTAACCGACACTGTATTTAGAGGGGCACTGAGAAAACATCATCACCCATTCATTAGGCAATGGCTAGTCATGAGTGTTTTCCAGGAGGTAATTTTGTCTATGGAAACTAGCTCTGTAGTTGCTGTGGAGATTGGACTTGGGAGAGCTGACATTCCAAACTAGAGCCTTTTCTGGAGGTGATTTTTCTCCTTCTTTGGGTCAAACTCAATGACTGCATCCCATCTAGCTTGCTTACATCAGCAAGGGCACAGAGATGTGTGCACATGAGCACAGGGTGATGTAATTCTCACAGGTTTCCCTTTATTCACCTGCAGGAGGCGGCAACTGGAAATGGCCCATGTACGTATTCTTAGATCAGTCACATCTTGGGGACAAATCTAGCTGAAGAGCAAGGTAGGGCTTTCTCTCCTCCTTTGGTCTGACCTTCCCTGATTCTGAGTTCCTGCTGGGAATGGAGGCTGGGGTAGACTGAAAAAAAAAATGGTGTCCTGTATTAACCTAGGACCCTGTGCTACAGGTCCTGCAAACAAGGAGGTCATTTAGGTGGTGTGCTTGGTGCATCTGTGGGTTGGGGCTTGTTCCTGTGTAGGTTGATGAGATGGGACTGAGCACGCGGGTGTGCTGAATGTGTGTTTCATCAGAAGACATCTCCCAGATAATGGAATTCAGTGCACAGGTCAAAGTTTCAAAGTTAAACCTCCTACATCCCCACTGTGCACACCCCCTAGGATACCACATTCTTCGCTGACCACAGCTACATCTGGAGGGCTGCTTAGGATTCCCTTTCCTCAGACAGGGATGGGAAGAAAGGAAGGGACCAACATCTGCCCTAGTTGGGGACATTTCTCAGACATGGTCAAAGCACAAAAGAATCAGGAAGCTAGTCTATCAACACATAATCATCAGCCTTAGAAAAATGCTCACATCTTGAATGCACAGAATGAAGGCTCCTGGCAAATGGCAACTGCCAGGAAAGCGGCAGCATTAGCTTGGTGCCCGATCAAACTTCCTGAAAATCTGCTACATGGCCAGGTTAGAGAGTCTCGTGCTCTCACCTGAACTCTGCTCTCTAATGAAGTTGCCGCTTGCTGCGGGGGGCAGGTGGGCTCCTGGGACATTGGGTCCCACTGACTCAAAGGACACACCCACATGGCACAGGAAAGGAAGACTGGGAAGAACCAGCACTTTGTGGATGGGGACTCTTTTGAAATGCAGAGATGTCTTATGTTGAAATCCTGTGTCTTTGGTTTTCCTTATCAAATGATTCATGAAGGAAACAACAACAACAATAACAAAACAAAAAAACCTCTAGGATAGTTGTGCTAGGATTGAATGCAACCTTGTAACACAGTGTTCTTCTGATGAAATACGATCTTCCAGAAGAGATTAGAGATAGGTACGAACAGCGTAGGTTTATCCTGGCAAAGAAATGGTCTTGAAGAGACTCCTGGATAGCTCAGTGCGTTAAAGCCTCTGCCTTTGGCTCAGGTCATGATCCCAGGGTTCTGTGATTGAGCCTGGCATCTGGCTCCCTGCTGGGGCAGGTGGGAGTCTGCCCCTCCCCGCCTGCCTTTCTGCCTACTTGTGATCTCTGTCTTTCAAATAAATAAATAAAATCTTAAAAAAAATAAAAAGAAGAAGAATAAGTGGTCTTGAGAACGTCCACGACACAGTCGCCAGTTTGAGGAATTTGTCTGTCAGTAAAACCTAGTGTGCATATTAGTATTTACCCTCTTTCAGATTGAAGAGGTCACCCTGATTCATCCCCTGTAGCTAAACTTTAGAGTCAATGTTTCTATTTCCATTCCTGCTCCTTCCCCTGACCTTCCTTGATGCAGCAGCAGCTTGCTCAGTCCATACTCATTTAATCCAACGTCTCCATACACTTGCGTGCATGCCCATACCAAGCAAAACTCTCTGACCTATTCTGCCAAGCCCCACCAATGTCCTGAACGTTTCTGTATATTATCTACCTAGCTTCCCTGGATGGCCTGATGGGTGAAGGTTCCACAGAAAGTACAGATGAAGACACTCCATTTTTCACCAGTGTGGTGTGTTGGCCTTTCTTTGTGTGAGACACAACATTCTTCTCTTAATAAAATCAGGTACAAAAATATCAGCATATAGAATTCACATGGTAGGGAGAAGGTTTAGTGATAATCTGCTACCAAGAGCTACCTAATCCCAAAGACATTGTGTGTGGGTGGGTAGGTGGACAACCACAGCAGGATCGCCTACAATCTGTAGGGCAGTGAGCTTTGGTACGGGTAACAGCTATTCCTCCTTGCCACCTATTTTGTCCAGTGGGACCCAGAACGTGGAACCTGTAGGAAGACTGGGCACCTTTCTGCATGACTCATTTTGCTCTCTTCATTCTTTGGGGTTCACCAGCCTCTATCACCCTTCCCCGTCTGGTTTTCTTCCATCACCAAGAGAACAAAAGAGCTGTGCATGCAGGACTAGGCATGATTTGATGTTCATAATGTTTTATTTTCTGAAATTCCAGGTGGCCCTGCCAGAAAGGGGGAGTGGTAGGTATGCTGTAATCTGGAATCTCTCACTGGTTTGGAACAATCTGGACAATGGGCAAGGTGGGAATTCCTTGTAGGCTCCATCTTGAGAGCCACCCAGAATGCAGATCCTGCTGCAATGAGATTAAGAGTCATGTTTTGGACAAAGACCTGGGGCCTCATGACCTTGTTCCCGGAAGCTACTTTGCTGTACTTAGGTGCTGTAGGTTTGGGTGCTGGGCAGGAAGTGTGTTTCCATGGGAATCCATGTGCTGTGATTCTCAGGGTTGGTGTGTGTGTTAAGTTTCATGAATAGTGTGTAACTGTATGGGTTTGTTCCCGTCAACATGGTGATTAATGGCGTCCACTTTCTCAGCGAATTTTCCCATCACCATCACGTCATGAATGTCTATGCATGTGAAAACTTTTCAACACTTACAATTTAAATAGGTGTTCATTCCTTGCAAATACACATCGATTCCCCTGGAAAACAAATTCCATTGCTAACTAGGAAGGAGAGAAATGTGCCCCAAAGACACAAGGTTGTCTTTTCCAATCCCTGTTACAGAGCCAGTGTCCATGGCACTCTCACCTCATGGTAGGTCTCGGGCAGGAGTGGTCACGGTACCTCCCTCTTACCACTTCATTCACACACCCATCTTTGCATCAGAGGCCCCACGATACATCTTCCCAACCTCATCAGAAGCACTGAGTGCTGGGACAGACTCCATCCTTCTGCAGGAGGCTTCTGGGGCAGCCTCGTGCAACAGCCCATTCGAGGAGGACCCTGACGAAGAAGCAGTGGCCAGGAAGCTGGGGCCAATTCACTCCATGTTTCTTTGTGGATATCTACCATTTCCTTTCAGATACTGTGTCTACGAATTAAACCGGCCTTCTCCTGTGGGAAATCACACACCCACCACTGGTCTTAGCTGGGGCTCTCTTATGTGTGCCCAAAAGGTGTCCTATCAAAGAGAAATTGGTCTTCCTCAGGGACTAAGCACCACTGTGGGGGCCTGGGTATTCTCCATGCAGAAACAAAGGGTGTTTTGTGCATTGCAAGGTGGTGAAAAAGAAGCTCAGACTTCAACAAGTGTGACAGGACAATCACCACTTCCCTATCTGCCCATCAGTGCAAGAGGGGCTTGTTTTATCTGGAAGGCTTGGGCCTATAAACAAGTCAAGGTGGTTCAGTGCCTGGGAATGGAAACAGAGCCAAATTAGGATTTCACATTTCTTTTGCAGCAAACAAGTGTTTCTCTTGTGAGAAACATGTATTTTAATAGAATCTGATTTTCATATACCCATTTTCCTTACTCGTGTGTGCTGGATCTACGGGAGTTCCTTTCGTAACTCTCTGAGGACACTCAACATGCTTTTGCAGGGTAGTTGCACTATTCTGCATTCTAACTAATACCATACAAAGTCTCAAATTTTCTGAATCCTTCCAAAATGGGTTTTGGGTTTGAATTCCTGGTTTGGGCCCTCGCTACCCTAACAGACAATGCCACAGCTCATGGTCCTTTGGATTTAGATTGCCCTCACGATGCCTTATGTTGAGCATCATTTCATATGTCTGGCCAGTGATTTGTTTCCTTTGCAGCACAGTCTCTTTTTTAAAAATTTATTTTTAGCATAACAGTATTCATTGTTTTTGCACCACACCCAGTGCTCCATGCAATCCATGCCCTCTCTAATATCCACCCACCTGGTTCCCCCAATCTCCCACTCCCCACCGCTTCACACCCCTCAGATTGTTTTTCAGAGTCCATAGTCTCTCATGGTTCACCTCCCCTTCCAATTTCCCCCAACTCCCTTCTCCTCTCTAACTCCCCTTGTCCTCCATACTATTTGTTATGCTCCACAAATAAGTGAAACCATATGATAATTGACTCTCTCTGCTTGACTTATTTCAGTCTATTCAAGTCTTTTTCTCAATTCTCTCATTTGGTGAAATGCCAATCTTTTTTGTTCTTTCTTTGTAAATGAACACTTTTTGTGAAGTAAGGATTGAAAATGGGTGTCTGCAATACGTATGCTACCTTTTCATTCTCATAGTTGTTTCAGAAGAGGATGCATGAGGATGCCTATTCTGGTCTGTAGTCTTGTCAAGCATTGTGATGTCATCATGAACACATTTATTTGGGGGTTTTCTATTTCACTCCCATGTGCCCTGACTATTTTTATGCCAGCACCATCCTCCTTGCTCAGGGAAGTGATATAATGTATTTTAAAGTCTGCATATATGGAGCCAACACCTGCTTCTTCAACGTTTTGGCTCATTGTGTTCCTTTGTGGTCCCATATATATGTTAGCAATTTCTCTGTTTTGAGAACATCACATTGTGATTTTGGTCAGTGTTGCATTGAATCTGTTCCCCATTTATTCTAGGAACTGGGGATTCACCTTACTCTCTTAGGGTCCAAAGGCCTCCAAAAGTGCCTGTGGGTGTGCGTGAGCCTGGGAACTTCTTACATATCAGCGGCCCTGTCAGGCCAGCCACTAATGCTAGAGAAATATGCAGGAGAACAGGGCTTGTGTCTCGCTCATGGTTGGCTTCTAGTGTTGTGCTATCCAGGAAAGAGTCTGTCTACAATCCATTTTACACAGTTATTATCTCAATGAACTATACTAAAATCATAAAAGAAAAGGAAATGACCAATTGCTCATCCCTGAGGGGAGAGCGGTCATGGGCATGTAGAAATGACACTGAGGTGACTGCTGCAGCATCCTGGGCTCATTAGAAGGGATGAGACTCCGATCTCTGTCTCCTTGAAGGGATCTGACTGCACCAGCCCCATGAACATCTGACAGCATAGTAAAGAGATCAGGCAGATGCTGCATGGCCCATAGACATCTCAACGGAACTGGAACGAATGGGTGAGCCAGTCTGTCTAATAACAGCATTATTCCTGTTTCAGTTCCTACAGATTTGTATGTAGAGAACATCTACAACTCCAGCAGTGAGGATGAAGTCCCTTCAGGTAGGGAATGGCACAGAGGAAGGAAGCAGTGGGAGAGGACTCCAGGGAACATGGGGTTTCCCCTGCCACTCTGGAGAATGAAGGTGGGTTAAAAATTAGAAAGCAAAGGGACGCCTTGACGATAGACATGATTTGTTCATTTTATTCTTTCTGAATGAAAAGAACAGAAACTGTGTCCACGGGCCTTTAGGGTAGTCTGGGTTTGTAATCACCACTCTACTCCTTGGCAGCTATTTTAAGGCACTTTCCCATAAAAGCTGCACTTGCCTCCCTTTGCTGCTGCCACATGTCAAAGCTTGGTCTCTTTGCTCATGGCCTCTCAGGAATTGTGCACAAGAGATTCTGTATCTTTCTTGGAATGGGCCTATAACCATCATGACTTGGCAGCCACAACAACCTCCTCCTGTGAGAGAACCAGGACACTAAGTTCCGGGGTGAGCCAGGAGGTGGAAGACGGGTAATCTCTCTCCCTCATGACATCCAGTACCAAACCTTCTTTATCCTGTCCAAGCTGCTGTACCTTCCAGGGGACTCCCAGAGCTGGAGAAGGTAAAGCGTACTTCCCCTGACTCCACTACATAGTCTCCCATGTCCCTTAGCTTCTGCCAGCCTTCACACATCCCACAGAAGTCTGACATGTGAATGTGTTTGCAGGAGAGAGAGACCCCCATGCAGCTGCCTTGGAAAACCCCTGTCACGGGCCTGGGTTCTCCAGGCTTGTGTGAAGGGGCTGCTGGACCTGCTTCACACACCTGTGGTCCCAGTTCCACCCTACCTCTCACCAGGTGTTGTCCAAGCATAGTATAGAGCCTCTCGGGAGCAGGGCCAGGGAGTCACTGCTCCTCTCACAAACCCACCTCTCCAGCATACAACACAAGCCATGTTCCCTACTCCCCCCATCAGGCCCATCCTGTGAACGTTCCTCAGGCCTGCCAAGGGCTCTACGAACACCCCTGCCCCATCCATTTAATGCAAGCCTCAAGAGGAGTACTGGCAGGAACCCTGTGTTTCAGTGACCACAAAGTTACTCATTGTCCAGGGCTGCACTCAACAGCTGAGGGAAATTGGAGAACTTCCTATGCTCTCATTTCCATTCTCTGGAAGTGTTACCTCTGTAACACTTCTGGAAACAGAGGACGTTGTGTCAGCCTGAAACACGTCCCTAGGATGGTCATCTCGGTCACTGGGCAGACATGGGCTATGGGGAGGTGGTTGGCCATCCCTCCCTGCAGTTCCCCAGCAATCCCAGACCCATGACAGCTGCTCCCGACACAGAGGGATCAGGGGCTTGATCCTGAGGGAGCCAGGATCTATACTCTCTTTCCTTGGTTGCCCCCTCTTTGACAGCAGTATGACTGGTGAAGTATGGCAGGGGGAAGGACATGGAGCATCATTAGGAGAGGAGAAGGAGGCTGGGAGCAGGAAGGGAGAGGACAAGGACAGAAGAAGGCAAAGTCCCGCATAAACAGTCATGGGGACACTGATTGCTTCCAGGTGTGAAAACAGACCTCCTTCCTGGTCTTGGAGAGAATCGGAGGTGGGAAAAGCAGGTGGGCAACTGGAGACCCACTTCCACCCTGTGGGAATAAGTGACCAAGGTCAGGGAAGACTCAGAGCTGGGGTCCCATCCAACTGAGGTCAGAGCCCATCATCCTCAGAGCAGCAGGCCATAGGTCCTCAGCTCCACTAACTCCCCTTTGTCCTCTCCTACGGCTGCCCCAGCATCATTGGAGCTCTATGCACTGGAAGTTAATTCCCATGAAAGGAGCCACACTGTGCCTCTAATTCATTATCACCTCCATCTCCTGCACTTCCTCTTTCTTCTGTCCATAAGCAGCTCTTCTTAGCTCTTCCCTATTCCCTGTTTTATGAGGCCCACCCTGGAGAACCTTGTCCCCTGCAGGCTCTGAGGCATTGCATCTGAACTGTTTCATGAAATCCCTCTGCAGCCCTCCTCAGCCCTTTCCTAGCATCACCTTGACCCCTCACCACTGAGTCTGGTAACCAGCACTGGACAGCAAAGAAGGGAGCAGGATTGAGAGTCACAGGGCACTGCTCACCCTGCTGGAGGGGACTCAGGAAGGGAGGCTGGGCCTGGGGGTCCCCAAATGGTTGTCTCCTGCCTGGGAGTTGGGGCTCATGACACATTCTGCTCTTGCTTCCAGCTCTCAAGAAGCATCCATTCTATGGACTTGACAGAAACAACAAGAAGGACTTGGGAATGGAGTGTGTTGGGCAGGAAAAGGGGCAGGCAAACATGGACACATGTTCTCCCTCATTTCCATGACTTCGTTGTGGGCACCTTGGGAAGCCACACAAAACCCGGGGTGCTGCCCTAGCCTCTGACCACAAAGAGGAGATGAGAGGAAGATCACAGTCCCTGTAGGCACTAGGAAGCCCTGAGAATATCCCACAGGGAACCTCCACCAGATCCATGCAACTCCCTGTGGTGGTTGGGCAGTGTCCTCCAGGAGCTGCTGACCTTGGAGGGAGGGCAGTTGCTGCCTGGAGGGACTTGACTGCAGACAGCCAATGCATTGTGCTCTTCTGGTAAAGGGTGCCACGACCTATTGATTCCCTCACTCTACATGACCCGTGTCTTGCCCTCCTACCCTGTAAAAGTAACCAGAGGGCTTGCTCCAGAACATCAGTAGTCAGGGAGAGGGAGTAGTGGGGTGGCCTCATCTCACACTTTAGGCATCTGAGAAATGGGCAAACAAGACAGACCCCTGGGCACATGTGAGAAGGCCAGCTCACCCCTCCCCACACTGCATCCCTGTGGGCACGAAGTAGGCCCTGGTTTCAAGCTGAGTTATGTATGCCTGCCACTCCCTGAGGACCTGCCAAACTCCTCGATTTCCCCGAGCCTCTAAGAAGCCTTGTGGGTGGTAGTGGGTCTCCTCACGGCACCATTTAGTCATGAGAGTTTGATATTCTATTGATTCTACTCAATCCCTCAATCTACAGGGATGACCATCAAGGAAAGGACATGCTGCCTGCTCCCAACTTGCCCGCTGCCTGCCCATGGCATGTGGACTGTACAAACTCGCTTCCCATGGGAGTCGGGAGCACATTGCCTCTGTAACACCGCGTGTGCAAAGGCTCCCCCCACAGAGAAGGGCATGTTGAGGGCTCTCAGAGAGGCTGGTGAAGGGACATTCCAGCAGGAGGAGGACCTGGCAGTCATGGAGGAGGTCAGGGAAATGGCTAAGTGACCCTGGGAGTGTAGCCTTCATTCAGCCCCAGGGGTCCCTTGGGAAACTTCTCTTTCTTCATGCCACACAGGGGTCCTGCAGGGAAACCTCCACCTCAAGACCTCAGAAGACACGTCCCACAGTACACCACAGGCCTCTGGTAAGACCTGACCCAGGCCACAGGCCACTCACTATCTCGTACAACTCCATCTGCTGTCTCCATAGCTATGCCATAGGACAGTCTGTCCATGACCCTGAGGCACCAGAGTCTCCAGAGATGCTCAGACAAAGAGAGCCAAGAGGGCCCTGGGGACCCACCTGTGGCTTCAATTTGGGCCTGGAGGAACACTCGGTATATAAACACAAGGAAACACGTCTGCAGGAATGGCTTGACCTCTGCAGGCCAAACAAAGAGAAGATTTCTGTGCATCCCGCCAGAAGATGGCACTGGAACCCCAAGGATAAAACAAGGGGAGCCTCTGAATCAGCCCCCACACCCAGAGTTGACTGCCCAGGCCCTGCTGATGACTAACACTTGGAGCAGAAGGCAATTTTCTGGGCCTTCAACAGTCCATTGTCTGGTGAGACTCGGCCCACCTGCGACTGTTGGGCCCAGCAGCCTTCCCAGTCTTTTCCCTGTTTGTTGCAGTGACTGCTCCTCCTTCGCCATCCCTCCAGACCCCAGTAAGAATGCAGATGTTTGTCTCACAACTTTTAAAATATTTATTTCCCCTACTGCCTCTCTACCAGTTTCTCTTCTCCCTTTCTCAAACCGCTCCTTCCTCCCTTCCTTCCTTTCCTTCATTGTCTTTTTGTTCTTTGTAATCTTTCCTCCCTTCCCCTCTTTTTCTTTTGTTCTGTTATGTCACCACAAAGTACTTCAGTAGTTTTTCATATAGCGTTTCATGACTCACTATTTCTGTGTAAGACCCAAGTGCTCACTGTAATGTTCCCTATTAAAAGAATGAAATGATACCCACACGGGTGCATCTCAAAGGTCTGCTTCTCTGCAAGTCAAGTGTAAGCTTCACGGTAATGAAGTCCACACTACAGCTGGACATGGGAAACACTAAGAATTCCCCACAATCCCCTGTCTTCCAAGAGACTGAGCAAATGGGCTATTCCACCAAAAATCTAAATAGTTTCTAAACTGAAATGGGCCTCAAGTGAAGGCATCACCTGAGTGTCTGTAACAAAGACACTCACCTACATAGTCTTTGAAACTTAAACATCTAAAATATAATCACAATTTTACATGGGTGTGAGGCTACCATGCAGAAAAATCTATCTGAATTCAGGAAAGTAACAGTGCACCCAACTAGAACTGACATGCAGAGTTTTACACATAGACTAAACCTGAAGGAAGGGGCTAGAATTTGTACACTGAGTCATGAAGGAACATGAGTGAGCAATCCTTCCACAGCCTCTCCTGTCCTGGCCATTAGCAGACGGTTCACCTGCACAGGAATCCAGCCAATGTTGGGGCAAAGGAGGAGATTTCACATGTACCTCACCTCACTCCACGTATTAATTCATGGTAGAGAGTGCTGGCCTCAATGAATGGCTCAAATCCTGAGCCATCTCCTGTCTCTACATTTCAGTCACTGACAGAAATACAATGTCTTTTTCCCAAATGCAGACCCCCTAGTTGATTGGGGGGACCCCAGCATGTCCCCAGCTCCTCACTTGCCTTTCCACAACCAGAATTTGACTTTATCAACTGCCCAGCAGTGGAAGTCCCAGGTCAGATGACCACCCTGAATGACCAATAGGCTTCTTGACTCCCAACTGCCTCAGAACACAGCACATTCCAAACCGACTGCCTACATGACAGTTGCTCAACTGACCACACCTCATTGTGGAACAGTTAATGAACAAGGAAAGGGCTGCTCAGGATGGCCCTTTGGTGCCTTAATGCATGAAGTCTACCAGCCCCCGAGACTCCTAGACTAAGATCTGAATCACTATCCCTGCAGCCTGGACTAAGGCCTTGTGAGAGCGGGAAGTAGCTGCACTTGCTCTGTGTGTGACCTTTCCTGCTCCTTCCTTCCTCCCGGCATCCACTCTCTGCTGCGCAAACTGCAGTTTCTTCTCTTGAATGTAAATAGTGATTTACATCTACAGCACCACAAAGTTGTAGTCAGTGGAAGTAATGTTTGTGACTCCCCTGTTGTTTGGACAGATGCCCATGTAGGTGCTGGTGAACCACGGCTGGGGACAGCCAGGAGAATGTCTTGGCTGCCAATGATGCTCTGACTCCAGTGTTTGAAGCCCTTATGATTTTTCCTTCTTCTAACCTGAGCCACAATCTTGGAAAATACACCAAAACCAGAACCGTTAAGGTGAAGCTGAGGAAGACCCTGGAATCTCGTCATTCACCTCCTGGTCACACACACATTCCTGTTCACGAGGACCTGGGGAGGCAACTGAGTCTGAGCTGGGCCTAGAGAGGGTTGTTGGATGTGGTGTGTACCTGACACCCCAGGAACTGGGTGGGAACGTAAGCATTTGGATGAGATAATCTCAAAATGCAGTGCTCACGGTGAGCAGAGAACACAGAGGCTGCTGTTGGTGGCTGGTATCAAATCTTACTAGAAGCCACATGTAACTGGGCAAGTTACTTGACCTTTCTGTCCCTGGCTCCCTGTTCTCCCCACAGGTCGTCCTTACTGGTATTATGTTATGAAGCATCCTAGAAAAAATCCAGGTAACCCTCAAAGACAATGAGTGGTCCCCCATAAATGCTGCATGAGTGTTCCAATATGGCACGTCTGCAGGAATAAGCAATAAATATAGGGGTGACTTCCCCCAGAGAGGAAATGTTGATGCCTGCAGGGAAGGGAAGGGGAGAAGGTGGCCTTTCAGCATTCACAGGGACATGAGGCTTTTCTTCCCATGGAGAAGATGTGTCATCGTCTCCTGTCATATGCCATCCTCTGTGTGGGAGGCAGAGGCCAGGGGCTATGACCCCTGTACTGGGGGTCTTGGCACTGACATGTGGAGATGTTAAATGGTTTGCCCAGAGTCACAGTGCAATGACAGGGACAGGGAAAGCTCAGGGATAGGAAAGTAGTTGGTTTTCTTAGGACACAGAACCCTGAACCCTGAGTCCTTTAGGTTACATCCATGATTTCTGAATAGAGGGCTCCCTTCCTTCCTTTCCCCAATTCCTCACCCAGATAACAGCACATGCCTGACCCAGCCACCACCCCAATGGAGTCAATTCCTGCCTGAATCAAAAGCCATGACATTTTCCTGAAAGGAACTGCAAGGAAGGCCTAGGAGGCCAATCTGTATCCCTCTTCCCCAGCATCTTTACATGCCAGATTGAGCTCCTGAGGGTCTGACCCATGGTCTACTCATGACCACCCCCCTGTCTTCACTTTGTGTTCATACACAATAGCAGCCACCCCACTATTTGGAAACTTTTCTTGAAGTGACAGTAAGCACATCAGGGAAGTGATGGAGAGCATGGGCACGTGGCTGTCTTCCCCCTTTTCATGCCCAGCTCACCACATTTGTATTTTCTCTTGTTCTGACTTCCAAACTGCTTCCTCTACTTTCTCTTAAGTCTGTTTAAAAGAAGCTTCCTGAGAAATGAAAGCAAGAGCTGCCCAGAGCATGACAGCCACCCAGGCAGGAAACAGCCAAGTGGGGACACCCAGGCAAATCCTCAGTTCCTGAAGCTCCTCCTCCAGCAAGCTGGACTCACCCCTGCTGACTCCTAATCCCACTCCCTGGTGGGCTGTTCAGGGCTGCTCCCTGGACTCAGTGGGCCAGCCCAGGGGTCAGGAGCCAGGGCAACACCAGCTAAAAGGTGTTGAGGAGGGCTTCAGGGAAGTTTCAGGAACATGGCAAATGCGAGGCCTCAGTGCCTGCAGGAGACCAGGTACTTCCAGGTGGACACTGGAAAAGGAGGGGATGGGGAAAAGCTAAGAAGAGGTGCTCACTGGCAGCAGAAAGAGGAAGTGAAAAAGCAGGGAGGGAAAAATGAGTGAAAGGAACAGTGATGCTCCCTGTGCTTGAGCCTTTGAACTCTGCAAAGGAATCCTGTGTGTGGACAATTGCAGGGGGTCCAGGTAGGTCTGGGAAACAACAAGGACAGTCAGAACTGAAGTGGGTGGATAGCCTCCTCACCACTGGCAGGACAGAGACTGACTCTATCTAGGGGCAGGGTCCACCCCACTGTCCCAGGAGCCCTGAGCCTTTGCTTCCTAGTGAGTCGTCCTCTGAGGTTGAGTTAGAAATGCATCTTAACTTCTGCAGTTACACTAATGATGCACTTGAATCATTTAACTGTGCTTTTATGAAATGGAAAAATGTCACACAACATCTTTATAGTTTCTCTTAAGTGTACAACACTGAAGAAATTATAAAAATTTTTCTTGAGGTAATGAGTCAATATCCAAGGTACCTTACACAGTGCCCCCAGTGGGGTACACCCGATTATGGAGGAAGAAATGGACTTTCTTCAGAGGTGGTGGTGGAGAGGTTGGCGTGGTTGTGGGCTGCTCCATATCCTCAGGGGGATGCTCTACATAGATTGCTGGGAGATGCACAGAAATAGAGAGCAGTGTCGGCATCTTGTTGTCAGAAGACCTTGGGGGATTAGACATCCTTTACTTCTAGTCCAACCTTTTCCTCTCCCTACTCACCAGCTGCCCAGGGGCATTCATCCCTCCAGGGCAGACTTAGGACTATGTCCCTGTGTCCTGTGCTCTGAATTCTGCCCCTCTCACAAACATACAGGTTTTGTGGGCAACTCCTTGTATTTAGCAGAGACATTACAGGAACATAGCAAACGACAGTGAACACGCCCAATGGCCTGGATTCACATCCCATTTGGCAGCGACACCTACCCGAGAGCATTCCCGATATCACTCTGAGCCCTGGTTCCCTGCTCTATGGCCTAGACGTGAGTGTGTCATTACGGTATCCCAAGTGAGTGCCTCAGACATAGGAAAGGACTGATGCTTTCCAATTGCTCCTTAGGTGTTGAGGTACTGAATGCCTATCAAAACAGCTAAACAGCTGGTTGTGGGTGAATCCAGACATGGGACTTGGATGGCTCCCCTGCATGGGAGGATGGAAGCTCCCTCTTTATCCTTCACATGGGAATGATGCTTACAGCCAACAAAGAATCTGTGTCCCTTCCTCCTGTCATCCCCACAGCAGCACCGATGGGAGGGGAAATGGGGCTGGAAGCCATACTTGACAATGGAGAGCACTGAAATGTAGGGAGCTGAAGGGACTGTCCAGAGTTGCCATGCTGATGAGTGATAAATTTGGGACAGGAATGTCATTGTTTCCCTGTGAATGGAGATCCCCGAACCCCTGACACCAACCCAGGGCCCCTCAGAAAATGCCTGAACCCCTGAAACAAGAGCTGCCCTCAAAATCTCAAATCCACCTGTGCCAAAATTTCTGTAGGGAAGAGTGGGTGCCCTGCAGGAGGTGTTGTGCCATGAGAATGGTCTGTCCTATCTCTGTCTCCTGTCTCTATATTTCATTCCCTGACCCAAATTGTAGTGCAGTTTTCTCCCTACACTGCCCCTCTGGAATACAAGGGGAAGTGTGCATGAAGCCATTCCCACCCCCCACACCGCATCTCATGGGGCAAGCCAATGTACATGAAATAAATACAAAAATAAACATTGATATGAGTATTAACCTGAATGTCCCATAGGGAAATGATGAAATACAGTATGATATGCCCTTTGATTTAAACTTACGCATTTTCAATTGTTTCAAATAATTGGAACATGATGACATTAAACACAGGGTAGTGAAAAACTGGGAATGGAAGGTATAAAGTATAATCTCTATCCTCAACCATTGAAAACACTTTTACCTAAGTGGAGGAATACTGATTATTTGCCACACTAAACAGGGGTTATCTTGTTAGAAAGGTGACAAAATTTTCCCTCTGATCTGTAATATTTTCCCTCTCAAAACATTTTTCTTTATGTTTTGTCACTCATGTCAGAGCACAGTGGGTCAGCAAAGGGTCACATTCTGCTGACGATGCTGTCAGCCACCTGTCCTCCAGGCCAACTGGGACAGACCCCACTGTGTATAACAGAGATCCCCAGGCTTGCCCTTTGACAGGAGGCTACTTTGCATGAAGATTTGTGAGGTTCTGAAAAGACTGCCCACTGCTTCCTTATCCCCCATGGTACATAATTAAGGACAGAAGATTTTAGTCTTGAACACATTTCATCCTGGGTTCTGGTTATAATATGAACATCCAGGAAGGAAAGCAGCTGTCCCCCAAATCTTATCAAGGATAAAGGTAACCTCCTGCCAGCCCTGGGGGGACAGGCAGAATGACCCACCGGATTCATCATTACTGGCCTTGGGGAAGAGCTCACAGCAAACTAGCTCTACCAAGGGCTTTTCACACCGTCCTGGCTCACAGGGATAGCTGCTACTGTTGGACATGGCTGTGAAATTATTCAGGAAAAAGCAGGGAAAGTACAAAGATATTTAGAAATCGCTGACCATTTTCTGGTGGGATTTCTTTTTTTCTCTTTACCAAAGAATTTATCATCTGTCCCACCTGCCTCTTTGTGGATCAATCAATCACTACTTTTTGTAGGGATGGTTGCCTGGAAGATACTAGGATTTTGCACCAAAGCCTCTGCTACAATTCCATTCTCCCATGTGAAAATGGGGTCTGCCACCTCTCAGGCAGGGTGCCTGCACTTGCTCAGCTCTTGCTATACTTCTTGGAAAGTATATTGAACACAGTGAAGAATAAGCATTGAGTCATTCTCTGAAATGATTAATTTCTATTTGCCATATGAGGAGGATACACTCAAGGCCCCAGAACACTGGTCTATGATAAACTCTATACAGACCACTTTGGGGAAGTCTAGCCAATGTCACAGTAAGGCCATGACATGGACGATTAGACCCAAGCTTCTCCCTTGCCCTTCTAGGCTTGGCTAGTAGCCCTGAGCGGGTCCCTCTCTGGGACTGTACCACTAGGGTTCCTGTGCTCAGCTAAAGTGTAGGCTGACCAGTTCTCCAATGAGATCAGATCACATGATTGATCCCTTTGTCGCATCCCTGCCTCCTGAAATGGTTATGTTGAGTAAGAGGCTTGCCACGGGAAGGGGTCAGTGAGCACTGGAGTCATCTGCTTCCTTTTACTCCCATATATCTCACCATTACAGACCTTAGGAAGATGGAGCACACACCAAAAATGGTTTTGGCTTTTTCTTTTTGGCTTGGGTTAGTCCTTTGGGTTTGAGAAGGACTGCCAGTATATATCGCTTGGCTATTCCAAAGACACAGAGTAGAATTGCTGATTTGTGGCACCTCATATCTTTGTGATTTCTTTTTTTTTTTCTCCCCAAGGGCAGAAGGGAGAGTGATTCCTGACCTACTATGCGCCATATGCCTTGAAGCAAATTTCTTTCCAACTTGAATCTCATAGCTGAGAAAACTGCAGACTAATGTGTTCCCTGAGGCCAAGTGCACCCAAGGAGATAGCTGAGAGCTATCATCTGTCTAGTGACAGGGACTGCCAAGATCCCCTCTGCTTTGCCTGCTTCCCTGCACAGGGGCCACCTTCAGCTGCGTGCAGCCTCCAGTTTCGGCATTGTGGGGATCCCTGGGTTTCTGAGAAGGAGGAGCCACAGGAATTCTGATGGGTGATCCTGGTGTGTATAGACCTTCTTAGAGTTCAAACAATAGGATCCTACAGACCAACTAGTAGGGAGACTTGGTGCTTACATTTTCAGGCTTTTCAGGGAAAACTGTCCACTTATTTAGGAAGGAACCAACATTAGTGCTTTAGCTGACACTATTTCAGTGTTGCTTTTCTTAAGGATGAAGCACTGTAAATATGAAAGTAAAAAGACAAAATCTTTATACTCAATGTGTTGGTAATGAGTAAGGGGGTAATCAACACTGCAGTAGTAAAATGTCAAGTAAGACATGGTTTTAAAAAAAAAATCCAAACATCTAATCAAAACATGCAGAGATTTTCAATGCCACTGGTGATTACAGAAGGGAATATAAAGCATCCATTAAGCATCCAACTGGTGGAGATGAAAATCCTGCCAACAGCCAGTGCCAGGGAGGCAACAGAAAACTACATTTCACTATCTGTCACATGATATTCACTGGGATGACATTTGTCAGGCTGTTTCTCAGTATACTGTGACAGTTCAGAAGATGCACACAGACTTTCCCTGCCTCCTGCCTCCTGCCTCCTGCTAAGAAGAATGGGCAAAGCCCAAAGGAGAGTGCCAGGCCCTGTTAATACAGCATCCTTTATTCTATGTGATAGTCACTGAAGAGCTTCTCCTGATCTGTTTTCTCTGGCGACTGGACACTTGGCTCCTGGGAGGACCCAAGTTATGTTGCAGTGATGCAAATGACATTTGCTCTAAATGAAGTCTCACAAATTCTAGAGCAAGGCAGACAGGATTTTAAGAGGATCCACTTTCCATTTCCTACAAGCAAATAATTAACATGGTGGCCAGGGACTCTGCCCCCACTCTGACTGCCACCAGCAGTGTCAACACTGCACTGGTCTGGGGAGGTCCAGGAAATGGCCAGACTCCTGACTCTCTGTCCTCCCCATCAGTGTTAAGGCTCTGTGTTTCAGGAACAACAAACACCCCCGTCCCTGCTCTACCCTTAGAATCCGTCACCTGGAATTTCAGAGAGAGTGCTCACAGCAGCAGCATCCATTTTTCTCCATCTGCAGGTGTCCCCAGAAGCCATGAACACAGAGGAGACCTGGTGTGGACTCATGTTAAGAGTCATTGGGGTTTAGAAACTACGTATACTTGTCATGGGTAACCAATCAAAAGCTCTTCTACTTCTTTTTTTTTAAAGATTTTATGTATTTATTTGACAGAGAGAGAGAGAGAGAGAGAACAAGCAATGGAATGGGAGAGAGAAAAGCAGGCTCCCACTGAGCAGGGAGCCCAATGTGGGGCTTGATCCCAGGACCCTGGGATCATGACCTGAGCCGAAGACAGTCACTTAACAACTGAGCCACACAGGTACCCCAACCAAATGCTCTTCTAAGAATTCAACTAATTGCTGCAGCTAACCATGGTGTAGCCAAGCCCTGTGTTCAGGGAATTCTGCATACAAAACATGGGAGTGGATTCAGAAAAGCATGATCAGGGTCAGGGAAACGAAGCCCCAGCTACTCACAGATGCAGCTGGCCAGAGCTGCCCTCAGCCTTGCCTCTCCTTCCATAGCCACATCTCTAGCCACATGTTCCAGGGCAACTGTGCCCTTATAACAGTGGGCGGAGTTCATGCCCAGGCCCATGAAAAGTGAGTTAGGAAAGAACCTCACTTTTGTGTCCTATCTTTCACTTAACTCGCACTGTGCCCATGCGTCCAGAGGTTATCCTACATTTATTCTTTCACTTAATGAGAACACTACCTAGGGGGCAAAGCCAGTTGATGAAGAGAAAAAATGCACAGAAAGGCATTTCTGCCTTCATTGCATAACAATGGAGACTATGCGGATGGCCCAAGGGCCTGGCAGGGCACAACCACATCACTGCACAGGGCAACTCTGAGTCACCCACTGCCTCCTTTTCTCCTTTCTCACCCTTGACCCTGGAGGGACTGACCACAGCCCACCTCACTGAGTCTGAAGAGGAGAGACCACTAAACCCTCACGGCCATTCAAAAGGGTGAATCCTGATTTTCTGGGATCCTGTGGGCAAGGATGGTATCCTGGGCATTCCTGACATCACACACCACCTCCTGGTTTGTATACGCACCCGTCCCAGCATTTACAGAGATTTCACCCCTTTGATGTTCAGATAGTGGAAAGGAAGGATCATTCTTTAAACTGAAAAAAGGTTTGAAATTCAGCCTACTCTTCCTATGTCACCTTAACCAACGACCTTAAAAGGTCTCCAACTGCATGTACATATCTTCTATTTTTGTCGCTCTTCATTTGGACATCTGTTTATATCACAAGCATTGGCCAGTGTGAACTGGTGCCCACCTCATCCAAATTGCGAGAGAACCCAATGGGAAAGATTCTATCATGCTTAACGATATAGGAAATTCTATTATTTTCACAGGAGACTGCTCAGTCTTCTTTCCTCTCTCTCCCTTCCCCAACCTTCTCTGGGCATAGCTACGAGAAAACGACAGTCCGGAGAACAACAGTGTGGTTGTGCAGAGCAATTCTTCAGAACCATGAGTTCTGAGCATAAATGATATAAACAAAGGAGGCCACCTTTCTCTCTATTTAATACAACCAATTAGAGTCCTTGAATCAGTTTCTTTATTGACAATGTTACACAATGAAGGAGAACAGCTTGAGATTCAGAAGACTGAGCTTCCGTGTGTGGTCCTCTCCCAAGAGCTCCTGCATGACCGTAGACAGTCTCCAACCCCAATGTCACCAGTGGATCCTTCTGGTCCATCACACCTCCGAAATAAACTCAGTCTACATGTTTTCAATACTGCAATATTGTAGTTCTGAATCATTGCTGATGGTGGTATATCTATGGTGTCCTGGGGCCTCTTACTTAATCCCAGTTGGCTTTCAAGAAATTAGAGTAGGAATGACTTCAATCTTCCTTCTGGCGAAATTTTTCCACTGCAGCCCAGGGACCCAGAACCTTCAGTTGGACACCAGACTATCAAAAATGACGTAGACTTTCAGCTGATGTGCCCAGTTCTTTGCTAAAGACCTTTTTTTCTACATTACTGCCCCAGACAAGCCCTTAAAAACCTTGTCAGCCAACTTGTGCTAGACAGCAGCCATGGTGATATACAATCCTCTTGGCCTTAAACAGAGGCAGTGCTCTGCCTGAAAACTTAGTATGGGGGAAGTCCCTCCTGAGACTGTTGGGGCTGCAATGTCAGAATGCATCATTCCAGAATGGTGCTGTTCTACTTCAGTGGGAGGTTCTGGCAACTGGAGTGCTGCTTCAGGTACACTGAATCCCAGGCACTGTCCAAACACTCAGCTGAAGGTTGTTTCTATAACAACTGTGTGCCTACTAAGCAACTCATTAACAGTTGATGGAAGATAATTCTTTTTTAATTCAGGGTAGACCACCTCATATGAGATCTTTAAATACCTGGAGCAATGCTGATCTGTAAAATAAGTCAGTGGCCTATCTCTCCCAGATTCATGGGTGGAAGCAAGAAGTGCAGTGAACTCAAAAGAGAATCAGTGAATCTTCAGAGCCTTCAAGCCTCTGTCCCCAAATATATACAAACAACTTTTCCCTCATCATCTGTTTCCAAGAACTGGGACTGCTTACAGCAAAAATTCCCACTACGTTGTGAGTGTTGTAACATGGGGAGATATAAAAGATATGAGAAGAGCACAATGGATAGAAAAAGGAACACAGAACTGTCCTGTAGTAAGGACTTGACAATTGGATGTTTATTAAACTAGCACACTCTTAACTCTAAGTGGATTCTGATACATTAAACTGTATACTGTGCTCTCAAGAGCAACCATAAAAAATGCAAAATGTGTCACTGAGATGCAAGTAAAGGCATTAAATAGAATAAAAGGAGTATTTGGTTATAAACAAGTGGCCATGGTGCATGGACTGCACCAAGGGGCTCTCCTGCAGGAACTCATTCACCCAGCTACAACCCCAGCTGGGGATGGGGGCACTGAAGTGTGGTGGTGGGTGTGGGCAGCTCCCAAGAACAAGGAGCAGCACTTCCCATCAGAAATGGACATGGATGTCAGGAAGTTAACCAGAGAAAACATGGCCTTTTAAGTTTCCTATTAAGATTCCTCTGATTTTTCTTTTCATTTCATTGTTTTAAAAGAACAGAAGGTCTTCTGATATGCCACTTCCCTTATTCTGATTTATTCAGGAATAATCACTGTACCTCATGATATTGGTAACAGAAATGTCTGGGGTTGGAAGCTGCACTTTATGGATTATCTTAATGGAAAAAAAGAGCTTTTATTCACCTCTGTGGAACCAGATGCAATTTTGCTCTCAGATACTCAGATTTATGTTCCAGGACAGACCTTCATTTTCTCTCTTCATTCTCTTTTTATTTGGTAGATGGGTGCTGAAAGTGACAAATACATTTACATATAACTACAGAGTCCCACATGATTTTGCTTCATGTGTTGAGAATAGGATTGCATTAGTAATGTTGAGATTGAAAGTTTTACATTCTGAAATTGCTCTACTTCCACAGCTATAAGCATATTCTTTTAAATATTGCCTTTAAAACTGACTTTCTGTTGATCAGATAAATTTTAGTAATTTACACTGAGGACGTAAATAAAAGGAGGTACAGCGTGATGTACCTTAAACCTCTTTAGAACCAACCGATGAATTTAAATGTTCTTCATTTTAACAATTTAACATTTAACATTTTAACATTTTAAGGCATCACTGTTGTTCTGGGGAATGTGGCTCTTTATATTTGTGATGGGTCTTCTCTTGGCAGAACTTTTCATTATGAACAAAGGATTTCCATAAATTATGGCTTTCTATGTGGAAGGGAAAAATGCCTGTGACATGAAAACCTCAGTGCTGGTAGAAACATCCTAACAAATCAGACAAAAGTTCTCACCTAATATCTAAATAACCACCTTTTCTGTCCTATAGCCACATGTTCATGTTAAGTCTACCCATATTCACAGGATTGAGTTAGGAGGCACTTGTGTTTCCTTGCCATGCAAATGTAAAGGATTATTTGTGTGAGAGAAAATTCAGGCATCCGGTGATCTGAAGGAGGAAGAGTTGCCAAATCTAAACAGAGAGACCTGGCAGCTGAATGTGTCAGATCAGAATTAGTCAACATGTGTGGCTCTGGACAATCAACCTGAATGACCTAGAGCAGAAGCTATAAATGGTAGAGACAGGCTTTCAGAAGCATCAATATGCTGACAACTTCCTATTTTTCCTCTATCCAGACTTTTCTTCAGGTCCCCTTGGGTATCCATCTAGCTGCATGATAGGTCTACTTCTAGCTCTCATCAGTGTTTCAGATCCCCGTGGTCAGAAGGAAACTGGATTGCAACCACTTAGGAAATGAGCTTTCTCTTCCAGTCTCTCCCACTTACCCAGTGATCAGTCCAGAAGACTGGCAAATACTGTAAAACTCCCATACCTCACCACCCACATTCAACTAAGACATTTTAAAAAATTCATTACAAAATATATATTTTGAACTGAGGTGCTTCTGACCACTGCCACCACTTTCATCGTAGCCATCATCTTGGAGTTCAGACCACCACTCTCAATCCAGACAGTAGAAATTGAATGAGAAAGGTCAGTCAGGTGGGAACTGCACTGTTATGTAGTGAGGCCCTCTTCTCCCAAAGCATTTAAACATAAATGGTTAATAAAATAGTTTTTGAAATGAGAAGACATAGATGGGAATACAAATATGTAAATATTTACAGGCATCAAAATGAAAAGGAAACCCCAAATGTGAGCAAAGCTTAAGCCCTGTGCACACTGACATCTGTGTTCTGACTTAGGTGGAGGCACCTCAGAGCAGGTGTCCACAGGGAAATAGAGACTGAGTCATCCAGGCCAGAGAGCCAGCCAGAGGCAAGCACAGTATTTACAACAAGGGGCCAGAGCAGGACTCTCACTCTCATGAAAGCGGAGGTGCCAAAACATGCAGACTACTTCCCAGGGTGACAGAAGACTTAAGAGTTGCTTCCTGAGATTCTTACAGGAATGACTAGAAACATGATTAAAATTAGAAACCCAGCTGATCCAAGAAAGGTGATGTAGAAAGTCCCTAAATTCACTCCTGTTGACTGTGTTCACACCCTATCTACATTGACAGCAAGGGAGACAGAGACAAGGTTATGAAGGCAATGCCCACTCCTGACACTGCAAACTGGAGTGGGGAAGAATAGGATGGAGGCAGACTTGTCAGCCCTGGGGCACAGTAGAAAAGCAGGTATTTAAAAGGGCAACTAGAATATAAGTCGATCAGCCCCACAACCCTGCCAAATGGCAGAGAAGTAGTTGGAAATCTCTCCCCATTGGAGAGGCTGGCAAGTACTATGGTTTCCACAATCCCTCCAGAATGATAATGGACACAGGAGCACAGGACACTGGGAGTCCTAGCTTGCCTATCATCTCAGCCCCAGGCCCCTAGCCCACACCACTCCCAGCCATCCAACTGCGGCAACCCCAAAGCGGTGCACACTGAGAAACCCTGGTCAGCACTCACTGCATTTCCAGCTGTCTTGCCCATGTGCCACAGGTGTAAAGAAGCCTAGAATTGTCCATGTCCACAAAAATTGATCTCCAGAAGGCTTACTGGGGCACCCCTGGGGCAGAGTGCTCTGGGGCCCCCTGACTCATGTCTGCTTTGCCTTCAGCCTCCCTGGCAGGGTGCCTTCTTCCCCCAGCACCCATTTCCTGGTGTGACTCCCATCTCAACTCCAGCCACCCTATCAGTACATGCTCTCTACGGAGCACCATAGGACCCACATGCCTAATTCCTGGCTCTAACTGCTGGACCAATGTTCACTTGGTACTGAGCACACTGGGAGGCCCCACCTTCCTGGGAGGACCCAGGAAGCACAGAAATTCCAAAACCTTGCACCCAGTTCACCTAAGATTGCCTTACTAGGGAGCCCTCTGAACAGGGAGCCGAGGACCACCCTCACTCCTATCCATTCTCACTTAAGATATCCTGTCAGGGCATTCTCTGCTCAGAAAGCCCTGGGACCACCCTGGCTCACACCTACTTCAGTTATAACTATCCCACCTGGCAGCCCATACAAAGTGACCGAGTCCCCTAGCACATGCCATCCAAAACTCTGGCCAGCTGTTCAATCAGGCACACACAATCTACAGAGAGGATGACCATACACAAGACCATTGCTTATTTGGACAAGCAGCTTTTCTGCATCATACATTAAATAGAACAAAAGCAATGACAACAACACAGAAAGTCAAAAAAAGGAGGCGAAAGAGAAATATGCTCCAAATAGATGAACAATATAAAACCTCAGAAAAGGAACTCAATGAAACAGAGATAAAGAATATACTTGGTAAAACGTTTAAAGTAATGATCATAAAAGATGTTCACTGGGCTGGAGAAAAAGTGGAAGTACTCAGAACTTCCAAGAAGATATAGATAGAAGACAGAAATTTTAAAAAAAACAGAGTTAAGAAATATAATAACTGAAATGAAAAATACAATGTAGAGAATCTAGATTAGGAGATTCTGAACAATGGTTCTGTCATCTGGAAAACCAGGTGATGGAGAGTTTGGAAGCTGAACAGCAAAGAAAAAGAAAAACAGTAAAGAAGATGAGGCTCAGTCAAAGGGTTACTTGGACACCATGATGCAAGGATACATTAACATTATAGAGATAATAGAGAAGAGAGAGGGAAAGGTCAGAAACCACAGTTGGAAGGAATACTGGATGAAATCTTCCTTCAACTGGAGAATGAAACAGACATCAGGAACCAAATTCAGGAAGCACAGAAATTCTAAAACAAGAGAAACATAATGAGGCCCACAGGATGGCACAATAACTCAAACGTCAAAGTTTAAAGGTAAAGAGTTATAGAAACATCATGAGAGAAACAAGTTCTGTGCAGGAAACTCCATAAAGTCATCAGATGAATTTTCAACAGAAACCTTGCAGCCCAAAAGACAATGGGATGATCTAGTCAACATTTTGAAAGGAATTATCCTGTAACCAAACATACTCTACCCTCAGGGCACCTGGGTAGCCCAGCAGGTTAAACCTCTGCCTTCAGCTCAGGTCATGATCTCAGGGTCTTGGGATCCAGCCCTGCATCAGGTTCTCTATTCAGCAGGGAGCCTACTTCCCCCCCACTCTCTGCCTGCCTCTCTGCCTACTTGTGATCTCTGTCAAACAAATAAATAAAATCTTAAGAAAAAAGAATATTCTAACCAGCAGGGTGATCATTCAGAACTGAAGGAATGGCAAATAATTTCTATGACAAAAAAAACTCAAAGGAGTTGTTTCACCCCTAACAAGACATTACAAGAAACAGGATGAGATTTCTTTGAAGTGGAAAAGAAAAGCTCATTACAGATGGAGAAAAGTATGAGTACAATTGTGGAACACAGGACAACACACACACACCAAGTGTGGAGGAGGGAGTAAAAAGTTCTAAAATGTGTTCAAACTTAAGTGAACATCAACTTATTATAGACTGCCTTATACTTTAGATGTCATATATGAACCTCATGGTAACCACAAACCCAAAACCTCTAATAAATGAAAAATAGATAAATAAATAAAGAGAAAGCCAAACATAACACTACAGAAAGTCATTGATCGCAAAACAAAGACAACAACAAAGAGAAGGACCATAAAAACAAGCAGAAAACAATTAACAAAATGGCAGTAAGTACAAACTTTCCAATAGGTATTCTAAATGTAAATGGCCTAAATATCCCAATGAAAAGAGGGAAAATAACAGAATGGATTCACATGAACAAACAAACAAAATATGACCCATCTATGTGCTGCTTACAGGAGATTCCCTTTAGTCCTCAGGGTACACAAAAACTGAAAGTGAAAGGTTGGAAAAAGAACAGTTATGCACAGGGAAGTGGAAAAATGCTGGGGTAGCCATACTTGTATCAGACAAAACAGACTTTGAAACAAAGGCTGGAACAAGAGACAAAAAGGGGCATACATAATGGTGCAGGTCAATCAATTCGACAAGAAGATACAAGAGTATAAATGTCTAAGCACCCAACACTGGAGCACCTAACTACATAAAGCAAATATTAACAGACATAAAGGAAATATGGACAGTAATACAATGATAGCAGAGGCTTACCACCCCATGTGTATGAATGGATAGGCCATCTTGGCAGAAAAGCAATAAGACACTTGTTGTTTTGTTGTTTTTTGTTTTTGTTTTTGATTTCTTTTCAGCGAAACAGAATTCATTGTTTTTGCACCACACCCAGTGCTCCATGCTTGTGTGTCCTCCATAATACCCACCACCTGGCTTCCCCAACCTCTCACCCCCCACACCCCTTCAAAACCCTCAGGTTGTTTTTCCGAGTCCATAGTCTCTTTTTGAATGACAGCTCTGACCAGGTGGACTTCACAGGTATAAACAAAACATTCAGTTCAAAAACAACAGAAACCTCATTCAATCTAGTGCAAATGGCACCTTCACATTCACATGTTAAGCCACAAAACAAATCTCAATAGATTTCAGAAGGTTAAAATCATATACAACTTTTCCAATGACAACCGTATAAAACTAAAAACCATCACAGGAAAAAAGAAACTGAGAAAAAAAAAACAAAACAATGTAAGGCATGGAGGCTAAACACCATGCTATAAAACAATCTATAGGTTAATGAAAAAAGGGGAAACCACAAATCACATGGAGATTAATACATATTAGTCAGAAGTATTTCAGACACAGCAACAGCAGTTCTAACAGGGAAATTTATACCAATACAGGCCTGCATACAGGAACAAGAGGGTACCAGGAGGGAAACATACCATACAAGACTCTTAATCTCACAAAACAAACTGAGGGTTGCTGAGGGGTGGGGAGGTAGGGAAAGGGTGGTTGGGTTATGGACACTGGAGACAGTATGTGCTATGGTGACTGCTTTGAAGTATATAAGTCTGACGATTCACAGACCTGTACTCCTGGGGCAAATAATACATTAAAGATTAACAAAAATAATTTTAAAGAAATAAAAAAAATAAAATGGCTGCAACCTCCAACTGGACAACCAAACCAATGCCAGACCTCCTCTGACTGTAGCCCAGAAAAGGAAGCACATGACAACTGGGCCAAGTTGCTCTCCCAAGACAGGGCCAGGCCTGTACCCTAGTACATTCAAAACACAACATTCTGATGGAAATTCCTAAAGCAGCTGAAATCTCTGGCCTATTTTTCTCTGTGTACGAATTGTGATTCTTGCTCTTTGACACTGAGCAGGGCTACTGCTCTGCTGGTAAACATAGTCTCAAAGGTTTCTGGATTCCTACTCTTATTCCCTCCCTGCCTTTACCTATATTCAAAAGCGGGATATTTTTATTTTTTTTTAAGAGGAAGAAAAGATTTATACTTTATTTGAAATTCTCAAAAATTAACATTTAAGATAAAACAATCAGGAGATGGATTTTATCTTTATAATTTTTGAATTACACTATCAGTCTAATTAAAAAGTTCATTTGATGGGAGGAGTCAAGATGGCGGAGAAGTAGCAGGCTGAGACTACTTCAGCTAGCCGGAGATCAGCTAGATAGCTTATCTAAAGATTGCAAACACCTGAAAATCCATCGGCAGATCGAAGAGAAGAAGAACAGCAATTCTGGAAACAGAAAAACAACCACTTTCTGAAAGGTAGGACCAGCGGAGAAGTGAATCCAAAGCGACGGGAAGATAGACCCCGGGGGGAGGGGCCGGCTCCTGGGCAAGCGGCAGAACAACCGCGCACAAAATCAGGACTTTTAAAAGTCTGTTCCGCTGAGGGACATCGCTCCAGAGGCTACCCGGGGCAAAGCCCACACGGGGTCAGCGTGGCCTCAGGTCCCGCAGGGTCACAGAAGGATCGGGGGTGTCTGAGTGTCACAGAGCTTGCGGGTATTGGAACGGGAAAGCTGGCTACAGAGACAGAGCCGACAGTAAGCTCGCAGCTCGGTGTTACCTTGAACCGGTCGCAGGCTCGGTGAGCTCGGAGCGCGGCCGGAGGTCAGGCAGACGGGAGTAACTGGGCGCTGTTCTCTGAGGGCACACTGAGGAGTGGGGCCCTGGGCTCTCGGCTCCTCCGGGCCAGAGACCAGGAGGCCGCCATTTGTATTCCCGTCCTCCAGAACTCTAAGGAAAGCGCTCAGGGAACAAAAGCTCCTGAAAGCAAACCCAAGCGGATTACTCACCCCGGCCCTGGGTAAGGGCGGTGTAATTCCGCCTGGGGCAGACACTTGAGAATCACTACAACAGGCCCCTCCCCCAGAAGATCAACAAGAAATCCAACGGAGACCAAGTTCACCTACCAAGGAGTGCGGTTTCAATACCAAGGAGAGCAGCAGAATTCCAGAGGAGGAGAAAGCCAAGCACGGAACTCATGGCTTTTTCCCTGTGATTTTTTTT
This sequence comes from Mustela putorius furo, assembly GCF_011764305.1. Classification (NCBI taxonomy): domain Eukaryota; kingdom Metazoa; phylum Chordata; class Mammalia; order Carnivora; family Mustelidae; genus Mustela; species Mustela putorius. Next base: position 2,014,793 of record NW_025421272.1, on the reverse strand, counting down.
AGTCTTGCAGTTAATTTAATTTTTTTCTTTTTCATATTTTGTTTTTTTTTTCTCGCCTTCGGGTAAAATTTTTTATTTAACTGTTACCTTTTTCTTTTTTAACAATTTTTTAACACTTTATCTAATATATACATATATTTTCTTTTTTATATTTTTCTTAGGTGTTTTCTTTTTTTTAAATTCTTTTTTTTCTTTTTTCTTTTTTTTTTCTTTTTCTTTCTTTCTTCCTTTTTGAACCTCTTTTTATCCCCTTTCTCCCCCCTCACAATTTTGGATCTCTCCTAATTTGGTTAAAGCATATTTTCCTGGGGTTGTTGCCACCCTTTTAGTATTTTACTTGCCCCTTCATATACTCTTATCTGGACAAAATGACAAGACGGAAAAATTCAACACAAAAAAAAGAACAAGAGGCAGTACCGAAGGCTAGGGACCTAATCAATACAGACATTGGTAATATGTCAGATCTAGAGTTCAGAATGACAATTCTCAAGGTTCTAGCCGGGCTGGAAAAAGGCATGGAAGATATGAGAGAAACCCTCTCGAGAGATATAAAAGCCCTTTCTGGAGAAATAAAAGAACTAAAATCTAACCAAGGTGAAATCAAAAAAGCTATTAATGAGGTGCAATCAAAAATGGAGGCTCTAACTGCTAGGATAAATGAGGCAGAAGAAAGAATTAGTGATATAGAAGACCAAATGACAGAGAATAAAGAAGCTGAGCAAAAGAGGGACAAACAGCTACTGGACCACGAGGGGAGAATTTGAGAGATAAGTGACACCATAAGACGAAGCAACATTAGAATAATTGGGATTCCAGAAGAACAAGAAAGAGAGAGGGGAGCAGAAGGTATACTGGAGAGAATTATTGGGGAGAATTTCCCCAATATGGCAAAGGGAACGAGCATCAAAATTCAGGAGGTTCAGAGAACGCCCCTCAAAATCAATAAGCATAGGCCCACACCCCGTCACCTAATAGTAAAATTTACAAGTCTCAGTGACAAAGAGAAAATCCTGAAAGCAGCCCGGGAAAAGAAGTCTGTAACATACAATGGTAAAAATATTAGATTGGCAGCTGACGTATCCACAGAGACCTGTCAGGCCAGAAAGAGCTGGCATGATATTTTCAGAGCACTAAACGAGAAAAACATGCAGCCAAGAATACTATATCCAGCTAGGCTATCATTGAAAATAGAAGGAGAGATTAAAAGCTTCCAGGACAAACAAAAACTGAAAGAATTTGCAAACACCAAACCAGCTCTACAGGAAATAATGAAAGGGGTCCTCTAAGCAAAGAGAGAGCCTACAAGTGGTAGATCAGAAAGGAACAGAGACCATATACAGTAACAGTCACCTTACAGGCAATACAATGGCGCTAAATTCATATCTCTCAATAGTTACCCTGAATGTTAATGGGCTAAATGCCCCTGTCAAAAGACACAGGGTATCAGAATGGATAAAAAAACAAAACCCATCTATATGTTGCCTCCAAGAAATTCATTTTAAGCCCGAAGACACCTCCAGATTTAAAGTGAGGGGGTGGAAAAGAATTTACCATGCTAATGGACATCAGAAGAAAGCAGGAATGGCAATCCTTATATCAGATCAATTAGATTTTAAGCCAAAGACTATAATAAGAGATGAGGAAGGACACTATATCATACTCAAAGGGTCTGCCCAACAAGAAGATTTAACAATTTTAAATATCTATGCCCCCAACGTGGGAGCAGCCAACTATATAAACCAATTAATAACAAAATCAAAGAAACACATAAACAATAATACAATAATAGTAGGGGACTTTAACACTCCCCTCACTGAAATGGACAGATCATCCAAGCAAAAGATCAGCAAGGAAATAAAGGCCTTAAACGACACACTGGACCAGATGGACATCACAGATATATTCAGAACATTTCATCCCAAAGCAACAGAATACACATTCTTCTCTAGTGCACATAGAAAATTCTCCAGAATAGATCACATCCTCGGTCTGAAATCAAAACTCAACCGGTATCAAAAGATTGGGACCATTCCCTGCATATTTTCAGACCACAATGCTCTAAAGCTAGAACTCAACCACAAAAGGAAGTTTGGAAAGAACCCAAATACATGGAGATTAAACAGCATCCTTCTAAAGAATGAATGGGTCAACCGGGAAATTAAAGAAGAATTGAAAAAAATCATGGAAACAAATGATAATGAAAATGCAACGGTTCAAAATCTGTGGGACACAACAAAGGCAGTCCTGAGAGGAAAATATATAGCGGTACAAGCCTTTCTCAAGAAACAAGAAAGGTCTCAGGTACACAACCTAACCCTACACCTAAAGGAGCTGGAGAAAGAACAAGAAAGAAACCCTAAGCCCAGCAGGAGAAGAGAAATCATAAAGATCAGAACAGAAATCAATGAAATAGAAACCAAAAAAACAATAGAACAAATCAACGAAACTAGGAGCTGGTTCTTTAAAAGAATTAATAAAATTGATAAACCCCTGGCCTGACTTATCAAAAAGAAAAGAGAAAGGACCCAAATAAATAAAATCATGAATGAAAGAGGAGAGATCACAACTAACACCAAAGAAATACAAACTATTATAAGGACATACTATGAGCAACTCTACGCCAATAAATTGGACAATCTGGAAGAAATGATGCATTCTGAACCAGGAAGAAATAGAAAGCCTGAACAGACCCATAACCAGTAAGGAGATTGAAACAGTCATTAAAAATCTCCAAACAAACAAAAGCCCAGGGCCAGACGGCTTCCCGGGGGAATTCTACCAAACATTTAAAGAAGAACTAATTCCTATTCTCCTGAAACTATTCCAAAAAAAATTGAAATGGAAGGAAAACTTCCAAACTCATTTGATGAGGCCAGCATCACCTTGATCCCAAAACCAGACAAGGATCCCACCAAAAAAGAGAGCTATAGACCAATATCCTTGATGAACACAGATGCGAAAATACTCAACAAAATACTAGCCAATAGGATTCAACAGTACATTAAAAAGATTATTCACCACGACCAAGTGGGATTTATTCCAGGGCTGCAAGGTTGGTTCAACATCCACAAATCAGTCAATGTGATACAACACATCAATAAAAGAAAGAACAAGAACCATATGATACTCTCAATAGATGCTGAAAAAGCATTTGACAAAGTACAGCATCCCTTCCTGATCAAAGCTCTTCAAAGTGTAGGGATAGAGGGCACATACCTAAATATCATCAAAGCCATCTATGAAAAACCCACCACAAATATCATTCTCAATGGAGAAAAACTGAAAGCTTTCCCGCTAAGGTCAGGAACATGGCAGAGATGTCCATTATCACCACTGCTATTCAACATAGTACTAGAGGTCCTAGCCTCAGCAATCAGACAACAAAAGGAAATTAAAGGCATCCAAATCGGCAAAGAAGAAGTCAAATTATCACTCTTTGCAGATGATATGATACTATATGTGGAAAACCCAAAAGACTCCACTCCAAAACTGCTAGAACTTATACAGGAATTCAGTAAAGTGTCAGGATATAAAATCAATGCACAGAAATCAGTTGCATTTCTCTACACCAAGAGCAAGACAGAAGAAAGAGAAATTAAGGAGTCAATCCCATTTACAATTGCACCCAAAACCATAAGATACCTAGGAATAATCCTAATCAAAGAGACAGAGAATCTATACTCAGAAAACTATAAAGTACTCATGAAAGAAATTGAGGAAGACACAAAGAAATGGAAAAATGGTCCATGCTCCTGGATTGGACGAATAAATATTGTGAAAATGTCTATGCTACCTAAAGCAATCTACGCATTTAATGCAATTCCTATCAAAGTACCATCCATCTTTTTCAAAGAAATGGAACAAATAATTCTAAAATTTATATGGAACTCTAGAAAAGACCTCGAATAGCCAAAGGGATATTGAAAAAGAAAGCCAACGTTGGTGGCATCGCAATTCCGGACTTCAAGCTCTATTACAAAGCTGTCATCATCAAGACAGCATGGTACTGGCACAAAAACAGACACATAGATCAATGGAACAGAATGGAGAGCCCAGAAATAGACCCTCAACTCTATGGTGAACTAATCTTTGACAAAGCAGGAAAGAATGTCCAATGGAAAAAAGACAGCCTCTTCAATAAATGGTGCTGGGAAAATTGGACAGCCACATGCAAAAAAAATGAAATTGGACCATTTCCTTACACCACACACGAAAATAGACTCAAAATGTATGAAGGACCTCAATGTGCGAAAGGAATCCTTCAAAATCCTTGAGGAGAACACAGGCAGCAACCTCTTCGACCTCTGCCACAGCAACATCTTCCTAGGAACAACACCAAAGGCAAGGGAAGCAAGGGCAAAAATGAACTATTGGGATTTCATCAAGATCAAAAGCTTTTGCACAGCAAAGGAAACAGTTAACAAAATCAAAAGACAACTGACAGAATGGGAGAAGATATTTGCAAACGACATATCAGATAAAGTACTAGTGTCTAAAATCTATAAAGAACTTAGCAAACTCAACACCCAAAGAACAAATAATCCAATCAAGAAATGGGCAGAGGACATGAACAGACATTTCTGCAAAGACGACATCCAGATGGCCAACAGACACATGAAAAAGTGCTCCATATCACTCGGCATCAGGGAAATACAAATCAAAACCACAATGAGATATAACCTCACACCAGTCAGAATGGCTAAAATCAACAAGTCAGGAAATGACAGATGCTGGAGAGGATGCAGAGAAAGGGGAACCCTCCTACACTATTGGTGGGAATGCAAGCTGGTGCAGCCACTCTGGAAAACAGCATGGAGGTTCCTCAAAATGCTGAAAATAGAACTTCCCTATGACCCAGCAATTGCACTATTGGGTATATGCCCTAAAGATACAAACGTAGTGATCCAAAGGGGCACGTGCACCCAAATGTTTATAGCAGCAATGTCCACAATAGCCAAACTATGGAAAGAACCTAGATGTCCATCAACAGATGAATGGATCAAGAAGATGTGGTATATATACACAATGGAATACTATGCAACCATCAAAAGAAATGAAATCTTGCCATTGGGACAACATGGATGGAACTAGAGCGTATCATGCTTAGCGAAATAAGTCAAGCAGAGAAAGACAACTATCATATGATCTCCCTGATATGAGGAAGTGGTGATGCAACATGGGGGCTTAAGTGGGTACGAGAAGAATAAATGAAACAAGATGGGATTGGGAGGGAGACAAACCATAAGTAACTCTTAATCTCACAAAACAAACTGAGGGTTGCTGGGGGGAGGGGGTTTGGGAGAAGGGGGTGGGATTATGGACATTGGGGAGGGTAAGTCCTTTGGTGAGTGCTGTGAAGTGTGTAAACCTGGTGATTCACAGACCTGTACCCCTGGGGATAAAAATATATGTTTATGAAAAATAAAAAATTTAAAAAAATTAAATAAATAATGGAAACCACACACAAAAAATGATAGATCAGGTTTCAAACATATAGGGGAGCAATAATTTTCATTGAGAACCATTAAAATTTGAATGTAGCTTGAAAGAAATTGAAGAAGACACAAAACGATGGAAGACCATTCCATGCTCTTGGACTGGAAGAATAAATATTGGTAAAATGTCTATACTGCCGGGGTGCCTGGGTGGCTCAGTGGGTTAAAGCCTCTGCCTTCAGCTCAGATCATGATCCCAGTGTCCTGGGATCGAGCCCCACATCGGGCTCTCTGCTCATCAGGGAGCCTGCCTCCTCCTCTCTCTCTGCCTGCTTCTCTGCCTACTTGTGATCTCTGTCTAGCAAATAAATAAAATCTTTAAAAAAAATGTCTATACTGCCTAGAGCAATCTATACTTTTAATGCCATTCCGATCAAAATTCCACCAGTATTCTTCAAAGAGCTGGAGCTAATAATCCAAAAATTTGCGTGGAATCAGAAGAGACCCTGAATCGCTAAGGAAATGTTGAAAAACAAAAATAAAACTGGGGGCATCACGTTACCTGATTTGAAGCTTTACTACAAAGCCATGATCACCAAAAGAGCATGGTACTGGCATGAAAACACACATAGACCAGTGGAACAGAGTAGTGAACTTTCATTGTTATCGTCATATTTTATCCTTCATTGTATCTACTTTATTTTTTGTATACACATAGGGTTTTTTCTTCTAAAAAAATTGGGGATAAAACTTCTTCTAATAGATCAAAATACACCCTAAATCTAGCACAGGGCTTTGTTCTAGTCTCCAGCTTGAGCACATTTTCTCCACTTTCTTTTTCTTTATCCTCCCAACCAACTTATCAACTCATTTTTTAGAAATTAAAAAAAAAATTCATGTTTATAGTCATATTCCATCCCTTCATCATGTTTACCCTTATATATGTTTTTCATTCTTTAAAATTTGGGGAGGTTGTTTCTTCTAAGAGACCAAAATACTCCCAAAATTAAGTGAATGGCCCTGTTCTATTCACCAGTCTAATATATATATATATATATATAAATATATATTTATATATATATATTTACATTTTTTCCTTATTTTTTCTTTTTTAATTTTTTTTCTGAACATCTTCTTACCCCCATTCGCCCTCCCCCATGATTTGGGTTCTCTTCTGATTTGGTTAAAGCACGTTTTACTGGGGTCTTTGCCACTCTTTTAGTATTTTATTTGCTCCTTCATATAGTTATCTGGATAAAATGACAAGACAGAAAAACTCATCACAAAAAAAGAACAAGAGGCTAGGGACCTAATCAATACAACATTCGTAATATGTCAGATCTGGAGTTCAGAATGACGATTCTCAAGGTGCTAGCTGGGCTTGAAAGAGGCATGGAAGATATTAGAGAAAACTGTCTGGAGAAATAAAAGCCCATTCTGGGGGAATAAAAGAACTAAAATCTAACAAAGTTGAAATTTTAAAAAGCTATTAATGAGGTGCAATAAAAAATGGAGGCTCTTATTGCTAGGATAAATGAGGCAGCAGAGAGAATTAGTGATATAGAAGACAAAATGATGGGGAATAAAGAAGCTGAGCAAAAGAGAGACAACTACTGGACCATGAAGGGAGAATTTGAGAGATAAGTGATACCATAAGATGAAACAACATTAGAATAATTGGGATTCCAGAAGAAGAAGAAACAGCAGAGCAGAAGGTATATTGGAGAGAATTATTATAGAGAATTTCCCTAATATGGCAAAGGGAACAAGCATCAAAACCCAGCAGTCACAGAGACCCCCTCAAAATCAATAAGAAGAGGTCCACACCCCGTCATCTAATAGTAAAATTTACAAGTCTTAGCAACAAAGAGAAAATTTTAAAGCAACCTGGGACAAGACCTCTGTAACTTACAATGGTAAAAATATTAGATTGGAAACAGACTTATCCACAGAGGCCTGGAAGGCCAGAAAGAATTGGCATGATATATTCAGAGCACTAAATGAGATAAATATGCAGCCAAGAATACTATATCCAGCTAGGCTATCATTGAAAATAGAAAGAGAAATAAAAAGCTTCCAGGACAAACAAAAACAAAAAGAATTTGTAAACACCAAACCAGCTCTACAGAAAATATTAAAAGGGGTCCTCTAAGCATAGAGAGAGCCTAAAAGATGTAGATCAGAAAGGAACAGAGACAATATACAGTAACAGTCACCTTACAGGCAATACAATGGCACTAGATTTATATCAATAGTTGCCCTGAATGTAAACGGGCTAAATGGCTCAATCAAAAGACACAGGGTAGGGACACCGATGGCTCAGTGGGTTAAAGCCTCTGCCTTTGGCTCAGGTCATGATCCCAGGGTCCTGGGATCGAGCCCCACATCAGGCTCCCTACTTAGCAGGGAGCCTGCTTACTCCTCTCTCTCTTTCTCTGCCTGCCTCTCTTCCTACTTGTGATCTCTGTCTACCAAATAAATAAATAAAATCTAACTTGACTTCAGAAACACGAAAACAGTGAGAATAGGTTATCAGTCTAAAAATGTAACTGAAGTAAAGGAAATGACATCATCAGATCTACTTGTTATAGGAAAGATAAGGGTCAGTTGAGATCCAACAGCAGAAGTCACTCCCAGAGCCACCTGAGGGTAATGTCACCAGGCCTGGAGAGTGGAGACAGATTTTGTCTCACTTCCTGGAGTCTGAAACATGGTGTGCACTGGCCCTAGGGTGCCATATATGACAATAATAGTTACCTCATCCTTGTGCTGGTCTCCAGAGATGTACAGAACCCCTCAATTATGTGATGCACCTTTGGATGCAAGAAAAGCAAACAGGTCCCCAAATCCCTGGAGCTTATCTGAGTCTGAACTGAGTCTCATGTGATACGAGGGAGGGTTCCCCAACTTCTGTTGGTACAAATATACATATTTTTTTCTTTTACCAACAATGATGTTACATCTCAGGGTGCAGGGAAGATTCACCCAAGGATGCATAGGGGAAGCCAGCTGAGTTAGCGCAGGCTGGAAGAGAGAACTTCAAGGACCAGAGTAAAGCTGAAGGGGATGTGAGTCACTGGGGTTGACACAGCCTGGGAACTGTGACCTTGTCCCCCAGGCCTATCCCTACCTGGATACAGAAAGAGGAACACAGCCCATGATGACACAGCTGGAGGCCCCACTCTGGGGCTGGGCTGTCCCAGTCTTTTCTTGTCTTATGTACTGCCCCCAGGTAAATAAAAGACTATTGTCCTTGTGCAAATTTGCACACCCCATTTCTGGTTCTCTCAGTCCTCACCTGACCACTGATTCATGAGCCTGAGAAGGGACCTGAGGGCAAAGCCTACTCCAAGTGGGACCCAGGAGAGTGTGGAGGGCGCAGCTGTGGAGACACCCACAGGAACTTGCTCAGGAACCCCTACCAGGCCCTGAGGGACCAGGCTGCTGGGTGTCACCAGGAAACACAGTGGGCAACTCTGCCTCTGCCTAACCCTGAGGCCAGAGGGGCTCCCCCAGTTGTGACGGCTCCCCTACAGGGTCTAGAGAGATACACAGTGCCCTCTGCTTGTCACATGCCCACCTGTGGGGTCCTCAGTGTCTTGAGGTTACTGTCCACAACTGTATCACCTCTGTGGAACCCCTGTGGGCACCTCTAATTGATCATTTATCCCAAGTGCAGAGGTGGGTGTAGGTTTAGGACAGACCAACCCTTCTTTGTCTTCCTGAGGAAGTGTTACAGCAAATTCCCAAGGCTTTGAAGAGGCCTTTGGTGGAGACATTTGTAGCCCTGCACAGCAGGGAAGCTCTGGGATGGGTCATGAGGTCATGTCTGTGTATAGTGCCCAAGGTCAAGCTGAAGTGCCTGGGACAGGGGACATCATGAGAGGTGGGGATGAGAAGAAATTGGGGTTCATTGTGTGATAAGGTGGTATGCTCACCCTCTCTAGACTTTCCTCATTTCCTCAAATGTCTTCTTTCTCTCCTTAGCATAGCTCTTTTGCAAACTCCTCTGTCCCTCTCTGTCCCTTTCCCCCACAGCCATTCTGCCCATCAGAGAGACTGCCTTCTCACTTGCTCTCCTTAAAGTTTGAGAGGTAATCAGGGCAAGGCCATTAATTGTGCTAACTTTGCTGCTGCTGAACAAATCTCCACAGTGGGAGCAGGGTCAGTTCTGGAATCCCACATGGGGATTGGTCTGGGTGGAAGGGACCTCCTGCAGGTGAGGGTAGGGCCTCCTTCCTGAGTTATACTTGGCTAGCAGGTGGTGATCTCATATGGACTTTTTGTTGCAAATGGACATGAGGTCATGTAGGAAATATGACAGGACAGCCTCCAAAGGGCCACCATGGGGACTAGGGACATTGAGTCTCACTCATTTCTTCCCCTTCATTCTTATAAATGGAGTCAATTAGTGCACACACGATGCTGCCACTCTCCATGTCCAGTTCCTGCATTGCTCTGTGCTGGTGATGGTTCTAGTCACAGGGAGAAAAAAGAATGAAATTGTTCTCTCATGGGCTCATGAGGTTAGAAGTTACAACTGCAGGGTGCCTGGATTGCTCAGTGGGTTAAGCTGCTGCCTTCGGCTCAGGTCATGATCTCAGGGTCCTGGGATCAAGTCCCGAGTTGGGCTCTCTGCTCAGCAGGGAACCTGCTTCCCTTCCTCTGCCTCTCTGCTTACTTGTGATCTCTCTCTCTCTCTCTCTCTGTCAAATAAATAAATAAATAAATCTTAAAAAAAAAAAAAAGAAAGAAAGAAAAGAAGTTACAACTGCAGGAGAGTCACATATGGGTGGGTGTTATTGTTCCCAGCCCCACTAGAGCAGGTTCGGGCTCTTCCCAGTCTACTCTTTTGTAAGGCTCACAGTGCCCCCTGATGTCCCCAGAATCACAACCTCCATTCAAATAACACAGCTGACTCTGAGAAGATAAACTTGCTTCTGACATGCTTTCTTACATTTACAGAGGGAAAACTGGATTTTAAGACAAGTGATATCCCAGGTCCCCTCCCAGTGGGGTCACCATTTCCTGGACGAATCCCCAATTGGCCTGTTTCACCCCTACGTTATTACTGCCACTTCCTTCACACACATCACTGGTCCCCACTATGACTAGGTTATGGTTTTCAGTCTCTATTGGGGTTCCCAGATGCTCTGCTCACAAATTCATAAATTATCTCATTAGTAAACACTCACCAAAATATCCTATTTTGAGCCTGTCAGAAATGTCTTATAAGATCCCTAATCAATACTTCTTAATTTTAATCAAGCACAACAGAATCATTTTGGTGAATAAATCTCCTCTTCCAGGTAAGAGACCATATAATTCCCTGTTGTCTTCCTAGAGAGATTTTATGTCATGAAAAAGGACTTGATGTTGTGTAGAAATAGAAAAGCCCAGACTGTCCTATTAACAATGGGACAGACATTCTCTAAATGACAACTTCATGGCAGGGCTGCACAGTCTCAGCAATAGAGTATAAATGGCTGGAGTTATTTCTTGATGTGGGCTGTTGTTACTGGTAGTGAGGACCTAGTGAGACAGCACAAGCAGTGAAGTTAGCCTCATTTCCCCAGTGACCTAGAGCATGGTGTGAGCAGTGGTCCTGTCAGCCCATATCTCACAGTGTTGACAATTTCATTGGCATGATTATGGCCACAATTTAGAGAAATATTGTGAGCTCCTCAAAACGTCATTGGACCCTGAGAGGCAGCTGGGATCCCAAAATCTTAGTCCATATTTAAATTTGAGTAGAATCTTAAAAGATATTCAGAAAAGGGCTCCCAAAATTTGTTGCTAAAAGGAGACTATTTTTGAAACCAATATTTGGAAATCTCTGCACATTCCACTCAAATTTGACATAAATCCAAAATTTGTCTTAAAAATAAAGACTATAGTTTGAAAAATGAGACAATAAGTGCCTTGTAAAACCCATATGGTAAAGAAAAGAACAATGAGGAGGGAGATTCTTCCATGAACAACAACAAAAAAAAGTTTAAGAAACTAAAAACGAGGGAGGGAGGCAAGATGGCAGAGGAGTACCAGACTGAAATGACATCAGGTTGAAGGAGTTCAGCTGACTAGGTTTCAAACCATTCCAAACACCTACAAATTCAACAGGAGATCAAAGAGAAGAGCAGCAATTCTAGGAACAGAAAATTGACCACTTTCTGAAAGGTAGAATGTGCGGAGAAGTGAATCCAAAGTGATGGGAAGATAGACCATGGGGGGAGAGGCCGGCTTCTGGCAAGTAGTGGAGCGGTGGAACACGAAATCAGAACTTTTAGAAGTCTGCTCCACTGAGGGATATCACTCCAGAGGCTAAGCGGAGGTGGAGCCCTCACAGGGACAGTGCAAGACCAGCAGGGTCACTGAAAGATCAGGGCTGTCTGAGTGTGGCAGAGCTCCCAGATATCAGAACAGAGAAGTTGACTACAAGACAGAGCCAAGGAGTGAGCTCTCAGCTCAGGGTTACTTTAAACCATGATACACAGCAGAGTCAGGTCCTTGTTCTTTCAGCAGGGACCCCACCAGTGGCAGATCCAGGGAGACTCACCCTCCTCCTCTGGAGGCAGGAATCTGCTGGGTTTAGAGACTCCAAACAGGCCGAGGGAGCTTGGAGTGCAGCTGGAGACCAGGGAGATGGGAGTGATTGACCCTTTTCTCTGAGGCACACTGAGGAGTGGGGGGCCCTAAGCTCTCGGCTTCTCCAGGCTGGAGATTGGGAGGCCACCATTTTCATTCCCATCCTACAGAGTTCTACAGAAAGTGGCTGGGGAACAAAAACTCCTGAGAGTGAACTTGGGCAGACTTCTTAGCCTTGCCCCTCCCAAGAGTGGTGCAATTCCGCCTAGGGCAAAGACATTTGAGAATCATACCACAGGCCCCTCCCCCAGAACATCGGCAAGAACATCCAGCCAAGACCATGCTCACCAATCAAAAAATAGTGGAACTCCAGAGCTAGGGAAAGCAATGCATGGAATTCTTGGCTTTCTCCACATGATCCTTTAGTCTTATAAAGTTAAATTAATTTTTTTAATTTTATTTTTTTCTTATTCTAAGTTTTTTCTTTTCCTCTTTCCTCTTTTAACATTTTCTAACTAGTTTATCTTAACAATACCTCTCCAAAAAATCCATTAAAACCTTTATTATATTGTCATATTTTATCCTTCATTATATTTAATGTTATTTTTTGTATACATATAGGGTTTATTTTTTCTAAAAAATTTTGGGTAAAATATTTTCTAATAGATCAAAATATAACTTACATCTACAAAAGGGCTTTGTTCTGGTCTCCAGCCTCAGCACATTCTGTCTTTTTTTTTTCTTCTTTCTTTTCCCAACAAACTTATCAATTCCTTTTTTAGAATTTTTTTTAATTTTCATTTTACAGTCATACTCCATCCCTTCATGATACTTACCCTTATTTTTGTATATATATGTTTTTCTTTCTTTAAAATTTTGGGAGGTAGTTTCTTCTAAGAGACCAGAATACACCCAAAATCAAGCAGGTGGCTCTGTTCTATTCACCAAGCATATTTATTTATTTATTTATTTATTTATTTATTTTTACCCTATTTCTTCTCCCCCCAGTTTGGGGTCTCTCCTGATTTGGTTAGTGCACATTTTTCTGGGGTCTTTGCCACCCTTTTAGCATTTTATTCTCTCCTTCATATATTATTTTTTTTTAAGATTTTGTTCATTTATTTGACAGACAGAGACCACAAGTAGGCAGAGAGTCAAGCAGAGAGAGAAGGGATAGCAGGCTCCCCAATGAGCAGATCTAGAGTTCAGAATGATGATTCTCAAGGTGCTAGCTGGGTTCAAAAAAGGCATGGAAGATATTAGAGAAACCCTGTCTGGAGAAATAAAAAAACTAAATTCTCACCAATCTAAAATAAAAAATGTATTAAAGGTACAATAAAAAAAAATGGGGGCTCTTATTGCTAGGATAAATGAGGCCTTTCTCAAGAAACAAGAAAGTTCTCAAATACACTACCTAACCCTACACCTAAAGGAGCTGGAGAAAGAGCAGCAAATAAAACCTAAACCCAGCAGGAGAAGAGAAATAGTAAAGATCAGAGCAGAGATCAATGAAATAGAAACCAAAAAAGCAGTAGAACAAATCAATGAAACTAGGAGCTGGTTCTTTGAAAGAATTAATGATTGATAAACCCCTGGCCAGACTTATCAAAAAGAAAAGATAAAGGACCCAAATAAACAAAATCATGAATGAAAGAGGAGAGATCACAACTAACACCTAAGAAATACAAACAATTATAAGAACATTTTATGAGCAACTATATGCCAGCAAATTTGACAATCCGGAAGAAATGGATGCATTCCTAGAGACATATAAACTACCACAACTGTACTAGGAAGAAATAGAAAACCTGGACAGGCCCATAACCAGTAAGGAGGTTGAAGCAGTCATCAAAAATATCCCAAAAATAAGATCCCAGGGTCAGATGGCTTCCCAGGGTAATTCTACCAAATATTTAAAGTAGAATTAATTCTTTTCTCATGAAACTGTTCCAAAAAATAGAAATGGAAGAAAAACTTCAAAACTCATTTTATGAGGCCAGCATTACCTTGATCTCAAAGCCAGCAAAGACCACCTCAAAAAAGAGAATTACAGACAAATATGCTTGATGAACACAGATGTAAAATTTCTCACCAAAATACTGGCCAATAGGATCCAACAGTACATTAAAAGGATTATTCACCATGACCAAGTGACATTTATTCGTGGGCTTCAAGGTTGGTTCAACATCCACAAATCAATCAATGTGATACAATAAATTAATAAAAGAAAGAACAAGAACCACATGAAACTCTCAATAGATGCTGAAAAAGCATTTGACAAAGTATAGCATCCTTTCTTGATCAAAACTCTTCAGAGTGTAGGGATAGAGGGAATATTCCTCAATATCATCAAAGCCATCAATGAAAAACCCACAGTGGATATCATTCTCAATGGAGAAAAACTGAGAGCTTTTCTTCTAAGATCAGGAACACAGCAGGGATGTCCATTATCACCACTGCTATTCCACATAGTACTAGAAGTTCTAGTCTCAGCAATCAGACAACAAAAATAAATTAAGGACATCTGAATCATCAAAAAAACCAAAATCACTCTTTGAAAATGATATGATACTATATGCAGAAAATCTAAAAGACTCCACTCCAAAGCTGCTAGAACTTGTACAGGAATTCAGTAAAGTGTCAGGATATAAAATCAATGCACAGAAATCAGTTGCATTTCTATACACCAACAACAAGACAGAAGAAAGCGAAATGAAGGAGTCAATCCCATTTACAGTTGCACCCAAAACAATAAAATGCCTAGGAATAAACCTAACCAAAGACATAAAGAATCTGTACTCAGAAAACTATAAAGTACTCATGAAAGAAATCGAGGAACACACAAAGAAATGGAAAAGCATTCCATGCTGCTGGATTGGAAGAACAAATATTGTGAAAATGTCTATGCTACCTAAAGCAATCTACATTTTTAATGCTATCCCTATCAAAATTCCACTTTTTTTTTCAGAGAAATGGAACAAATAACCCTAAAATTTGTATGGAACCAGAAAAGACCTTGAATAGCTAGAGGAATGTTGAAAAAGAAAGCCAAAGTTGGTAGCGTCACAATTCCAGACTTCAAGCTCTATTACAAAGCTGTCATCATCAAGACAGCATGGTACTGGCACAAAAACAGACACATAGATCAATGGAACAGAATAGAGAGCCCAGAAATAGACCCTCAACTCTATGGTCAACTAATCTTTGACAAAGCAGGAAAGAATGTCCAATGGAAAAAAGGCAGCCTCTCAACAAATGGTGTTGGGAAAACCGGACAGCCACATGCAGAAAAATGAAACTGAACCATTGCCTTATACCACACACAAGAACAGACTCAAAATGGATGAAGGACCTCAATGTGAGAAAGGAATCCATCAAAATCCTTGAGGAGAACACCGGCAACAACCTCTTCGACCTCAGCTGCAGCAAATTCTTCCTAGAAACATTACCAAGAGCATGGGAAGGAAGGGCAAAAATGAACTATTGAGACCATCAATATACAAAGCTTTTGCACAGTAAAGAAAACAGTTAACAAAACCAAAAGACAACTGACAGAATCAGAGAAGATATTCGCAAATGACATATCAAACAAATGGCTAGTATTAAAAATCTATTAAAAAAAAACTTATCTGAGGCACCTGGGTGGCTCATGGGTTAAGACTCTGCCTTCTGCTCAGGTCATGATCTCAGGGTCTTGGGATCAAGCCCTGCTGCTCAGCAGGGAGCCTGCTTCCTCCTCTCTCTCTCTCTCTCTCTCTCTCTCTCTGCCTGCCTCTCTGCCTACTTGTGATCTCTCTCTCTGTCATAAATAAATAGTCTTTTTTTTAAAAAAATGAACTTATCAAACTCAACACCCAAAGAACAAATAATCCAATCAAGAAATGGGCAGAGGACATGAACAGACATTTCTGCAAAGAAGACATCTAGATGGCCAACAGACACATGAAAAGTACTCAATATCACTCAGCATCAGAGAAATACAAATCAAAACCACAATGAGATACCACCTCACACCAGTCAGAATGGCTAAAATTAACAAGTCAGGAAATGACAGATGTTAGAGAGGATGGGGAGAAAGGGGAATGCTCCTACACTGTTGGTGGGAATGCAAGCTGGTGCAACCACTCTGGAAAACAGCATGGAGCTTCCTTAAAAAGTTGAATATAGGGCTACCCTATGACCCAGCAATCACACTACTGGGTATTTACCCTAAAGATCCAAATGTAGTGATCTGAAGGGGCACGTGCACCTGAATATAATGGAATACTATGAAACCATCAAAAGAAATGAAATCTCGCCATTTGCAACAACGTGGATGGAACTAGAGTGTATTAGGCTGAGCGAGATAAGTCAATCAGAGAAAGACAATTATCATATTATCTCCCTGATATGAGGAATTTGGAGAGGCACCATGGGGGGTTTGGAGGATGGGAAAGGAATAAATTAAACAAGATAGGATCAGGAGGGAGACAAACCACAAGAGTCTCTTAAACTCACAAAACAAACTGAGGGTTGCTGGGGCAAGGAGGGTAGGGAGAGGGTGGTGGGGTTATGGACATTGAGCTTCCATTGTGCAATGATGAGTGCTGTGAAGTGTGTAAACTTGGTGATTCACAGACCTGTACCCCTGGGGCTAATAATATGTGTTAATAAAAAAAATTTTTTTTAAAGGAAGAAATACATACTTCCCTTGGAAAATACAAAGTTGGCCCCATTAAAGAAAAAGTTTAAAACAGACTGATTTCATTAGGGAAAAAAATAGAGAATGCTATCATGAAAATATTCCACATAAAGACATGAGTTATTAAGAAATCTGTTAATAATATAATGTGCCATATTAATAGGTCAAAAGATAAGATCGCATTCACCAAATCTGATAATGACTCCTATTAAAAAAAAAAAAAGGTAAAAAATTTAAAACAGGGGCACCTGGGTGGCTCAGTGGGTTAAGCCTTTGTCTCAGGTCACAGTCTCAGTGTCCTGAGATCGAGCCTCATATCACCATCAGGATCTCTGCTCAGCAAGGAGCCTGCTTCCCCCTCTCTCTCTGGCTGCCTCTCTGCCTACTTGTAATCTCTTTCTCTGTATGTCAAATAAATAAATAAAATCTTTAAAAATTATTTTTAAAAAAGAAAAGAAAAGAAAAACAGACAGATACATTTATAACATGGAAATACACTCTCTCTCACAAACACATATCATTTAGTTCCAAAGTCAGCATCTCTTTTAATGGGGCATCTCCACAAAAATCAGGAAAAAAGAGGTTTCTCATTAGCTCCGCTATTATTCAATATTCTCCTATAACTATTAGTGCAATTTTTTAAAGAATAGTCAATGGTCAGGTCTAAGCCTTGGCAGGACCACATGAGTAGACATTGATAAAGACCCAAATGCTTTAGGTTTTTGGGTACTGGTGCCAGAAGCAACCGCAGAAACGTCCCCAGCGAGTTAGTTTTGGTCACCCAGGTTATGATAAGGATGTCAATGGCTAGGCTAAGGATGCAGAGAGGATGTCTTGGAGCACTTCCCTAGGGCTAAGAGCAGAGCTCTGAGGCTGTAATTCCAGGTCTGCAGTAACAGTCTCCCCTCAGGCTATAGTCAGGGAATAACAATTATATTTATAGCATTTTAGGTTGATAGCTGTGGATGCTATCTATGGCTATTCATACACTGTATTAAAATTACCCACATTTTTAAGGCTTCCATTGAAGAAGCTGGAGACCTTCTAACCAAGTGACCAATACACCAAGACAGAGGGTTATGAGAATAGTATCACAGCACACCAGCTCCTTGCAGACCAGAGAAGAAAAGCACATCCTGTGTGACCTCAAAGTCCCCTTCACCTAAATCCCTGGCAAATGCCCTATTTACTGAAGATTGAGGGAGGAAATCTCCAGGGCATGTTGAAGATGCCTCAGAGCTTTGTCTCCAGGAACCACAGTGGGGACTATGCCTAGAAGCTGTGTCATACTCCCTAGCCAGACTCTCCTAGGAGCAAACTTAACTCTATCCAGGTACATTCTGGGTCTCCACTGTCTATCAGTCCTTCTTGGACAGTTGGGCAAAGACTATAGCCAGACCTAGAAGCTCATGGGGATGGGAGATGGGCATCACAGGTGGAGGAAAGTCACACATCAGTGAGGGCACGTTTTGCCCAAATTCCCTAGAGCTAGCTGAATGGTTTACCAGTTATCTGGCATATCTCAGGGCATCACACAGCACCCCCTGCTGGCCAAAGCACCCACATCCTCCAGGCACTGTTCTAACACTAAGCACATGGGACAATATCTTTACACTATTTTTCCTGGTGTCACCATCCAAGACAGTAGAGTGAGAAGAGGCCTCTGTAAGCCCACCATTGGAACAGTAATGTTCTAACACCCAGTTTTTTATCTTCATGGAAAACTATCACTTTTTTTTTCAAAGTGTCAATTTCAATTATATCCCTACAGCTCCAGAGTCCCTACCTTATGGCAAGATCTACAGCCAAGTGATGGCATTTTTCATGTATGAGGGAGAAAAAAGTTTTTATTGATAAATAGGTTACAATGAAATAAATAGACTGTCGAGGAATAAAAACTCTAGCAGAATCTGTCTCTTGCCACCCTAGCTCTAGCATTCAGCTTCTGCCTTTCTTCCTGAACAATTCGGACAATGAGGTTTTGGTGGGCATGCTGGGACTTCTCAGGCCCTTAGGAGCCTCTGTCTTCCTGGCCAGGGATTCAGACATCATCTTAAAACCACCACCCCTAGGAGGAGGAGCAGCCTTAGCTTTGGGCCTCTCCTTAATGGCATGGGCAACAACTACTTTAGGGATGTTGTTCTCCTAATTTTGGCTGGAGAAGAAACACTGTTCTTGCCCTTGGGGACCATGGATTTAAACTCCATTTCCCAGCTTTTGTTTTCCTGTGGGCCTCACCATCTTCACTGCTCCTTCAGCCCAACTTTGCTTGCTCTTTCCAGACATCTACATATGGTATGTGAAAAGACAGTTTAAAGGTGAAACAGGAACACAAATATGGGGAAATTTCCCTGTGTGCATATGGATAGATGGAGAGAAGTTAAGCCCAAAAGTCACAAAAAGCCTCAAAAAATCTTATGTGTAAGTTGAGATCTGTAGGATTACTCAAGTGATCTTCCTGGAAAAAAGAAAGAAAGACCTCTAGAGTCAAAGGTCAGGGCATGTACAAAGGTTAGAAAAAAAGGAGAAGCTGGTTGTTGGTGACCCTTTTGAAAGACTACTCCCAGTTGCAGAGCCAAACAATCTGAACATATGAATCTAGCACCCCCAAGTGGAATAAAAAAGAAAAATCTGGGGTAAAAATATTTCTAGTTTAAATCTTGTATTCCTTTTTGCCAATTTTTTTTATTAAATTTTTTATTTTTTTTTACAAACATATAATGTATTTTTAGCCCCAGGGGTACAGGTCTGTGAATCACCAAGTTTACACAGTTCACAGCACTCACCATAGCACATACCCTCCCGAATGTCCATAACCCCACCACCCTCTTCCTTTTTGCCAATTTTAAATGCATGTGAATGTATAGATGTTTAAATTACCATAAATATATTCACAATGATGTTTCCTGTATACATTTGCCAAATCCATTCATTTTAACTCATATTATTTTTAATACTCCTGAATAGTATATTCACCTGTCACTTGGAACTCAGCCTTGTTTTTTCATGGGTCCAATTCAAATGGTGCTCTGTGAGGCCAAAGGAGCTCGGCGTTCGTACCTCACTTTCTCACTGCCCTGAATCACTGTGCAAGTGCTGAGGCTGCTGCCCCATGCTGAGCAGTAATAATCAGCATCATCATTGGGCTGGAGCACCAAGATAGTCAGGGAAGCCATACTGCCTGACCTGGGGAAAGAGAATCAGCTTGAGATCTAATATTATATAATATTATATCATTATATCGTTATAGTATAGTATTTGAAAATGACATATTTGGGGGTCAAAAGAAATAGAATTCTTTATCACAGAACCAAGCTGCTTATTTTAGAACCAAAGGCTTAGGGAAAACTTATTATGACTACCAGGCTTCTGCTGGAAATATTCAGGTTTCTACTCAGTAATTCATAGATTATCACCTAAGACTCCATTGATATCCTTCCTCAGAGGAACACAGCTGTGAAGTCATCAATAGTAAGCAGTCTCACCCTCAGACTTGGGGTTCATTCAGCTGGGAGCAGCTAAGAGCAAACTATTCATGATTAGTCCCACAAGACCTTCTGGTAGTTCAAGTCAAATCTTCTCAAGGACCTGATAGTTCTGGGACTTTCCTTGTTTTAACTGGCTTACTAGAGACTGCAATGCACATTTTTTTTTTACATGACTCCAGTGTGCCAAGTATTATCATAGGGCTTAATGTTAGAACAACACAGCTCCTTACCATATGACTCTATATTTGGGCCTTTCAGAGGAGGTAGAACTTGTTATAGTTCTAAAGGGATAGCAGAAAGGACATTGTAAAAAATAGAAATAGAAAGCACAAAACCTTTGCAGCATTCCAGATCAGGGACATCCAGAAGTTAGCAAGAGTCTTCTGTGCTTGCAACAGGAGAAGATGGTGAGTTGGGGAAAGGCTAAGTAGAAAAAGGAACAAGAGAGACTTGTGATGGGGGCAAGGGGTAGCAGAAAAGTGCTTTATATGCCATCCTTGGGACTTAGAGCTTCATTTACTTGAAAGACATTGAAAGTGACATTCTCAAGTTTCCATATTTGAAACATTAGAAAATATAACTTAAACTAGAGAAACCCAGCAAAAAGAGAGCATGGCTATAAGATAGTGCGCCTGGCATAGAAATCAAGAAGGAATGAGCTTGAAATGTGATTAAGAGTAAAATCTTGTATGGAGAGAGTGGTTGGGTTATGGACATTGGAGAGTGTATGTGCTATGGTGAGTGTGTGAAGTGTGTAAGCCTGACAATTCACAGACCTGTACCCCTAGGGCAAATATACATTATATGTTAATTTTTAAAAAATAAGAGTAAAATCTATCCAGGTGGTGAGCATGTGGATCTAGCAGGTGATAAAAGAAGTTAAAAAGTTTGAAGTTTAAAAAAAAAAAAGTTTGAAGTTAACTAAGGTGGTGGGTTTGGATGATTATGTCAATGTTCCTAAACTGGGGATAATTTTTGTCTCCCAGGGGACTTTTGACAATGACTGGAGACATTATGAGTTGTCATGCTTGGGGTTAGAGGGATTAGGTTGCTAAAGGCATCTGGGGGGTGGTAGCCAGGAATGCTGTTAACATCTCTAAATGCACAGGGCATTCCCCCATGACAAAAAATTATCCAGCCCAAAATGTTAGTTGTGCTGAGGGTGGAAAATCATGACTCATATGGGAAAGGTTTGGGAAGGACTAAAATTAGGCAAATATTTCTCTCCCTGACAAATAAATAAAATCTTTTTAAAAAGGAGTTATCTGTTAGAGGGCACATACCTCAATATCATCAAAGCCATCTATGAAAAACCCACCACAAATATCATTCTCAATGGAGAAAAACTGAAAGCTTTTCCGCTAAGGTCAGGAACACAGCAGGGATGTCCACTATCACCACTGCTATTCAACATAGTACTAGAGGTCCTAGCCTCAGCAATCAGACAACAAAAGGAAATTAAAGGCATCCAAATCAGCAAAGAAGAAGTCAAATTATCACTCTTCGCAGATGACATGATACTATATGTGGAAAACCCAAAAGACTCCACTCCAAAACTGCTAGAACTTATACAGGAATTCAGTAAAGTGTCAGGATATAAAATCAATGCACAGAAATCAGTTGCATTTCTCTACACCAAGAGCAAGACAGAAGAAAGAGAAAGTAAGGAGTCAATCCCATTTACAATTGCACCCAAAACCATAAGATACCTAGGAATAAACCTAACCAAAGAGACACAGAATCTATACTCAGAAAACTATAAAGTACTCATGAAAGAAATTGAGGAAGACACAAAGAAATGGAAAAATGTTCCATGCTCCTGGATTGGAAGAATAAATATTGTGAAAGTGTCTATGCTACCTAAAGCAATCTACACATTTAATGCAATTCCTGTCAAAGTACCATCCATCTTTTTCAAAGAAATGGAACAAATAATGCTAAAATTTATAGGGAACCAGAAAAGACCTCGAATGGCCAAAGGGATATTGAAAAAGAAAGCCAACGTTGGTGGCATCACAATTCTGGACTTCAAGCTCTATTACAAAGCTGTCATCATGGTACTGGCACAAAAACAGACACATAGATCAATGGAACAGAATAGAGAGCCCAGAAATAGACCCTCAACTCTACAGTCAACTAATCTTCGACAAAGCAGGAAAGAATGTCCAATGGAAAAAAGACAGCCTTTTCAATAAATGGTGCTGGGAAAATTGGACAGCCACATGCAGAAAAATGAAATTGGACCATTTCCTTACACCACACACAAAAATAGACTCAAAATGGATGAAGGACCTCAATGTGCGAAAGGAATCTATCAAAATCCTTGAGGAGAACACAGGCAGCAACCTCTTTGACCTCTGCCGCAGCAACATCTTCCTAGGAACAACGCCAAAGGCAAGGCAAGCAAGGGCAAAAATGAACTATTGGGATTTCATCAAGATCAAAAGCTTTTGCACAGCAAAGGAAACAGTTAACAAAATCAAAGACAACTGACACAATGGGAGAAGATATTTGCAAACGACATATCAGATAAAGGACTAGTGTCCAGAATCTATAAAGAACTTAGCAAACTCAACACCCAAAGAACAAATAATCCAATCAAGAAATGGGCAGAGGACATGAACAGACATTTCTGCAAAGAAGACATCCAGATGGCCAACAGACACATGAAAAAGTGCTCCATATCACTCGGCATCAGGGAAATACAAATCAAAACCACAATGAGATATCACTTCACACCAGTCAGAATGGCTAAAATCAACAAGTCAGGAAATGACAGATGCTGGCGAGGATGCGGAGAAAGGGGAACCCTCCTACACTGTTGGTGGGAATGCAAGCTGGTGCAGCCACTCTTGAAAACAGCATGGAGGTTCCCCAAAATAGAACTGCCCTATGACCCAGCAATTGCACTATTGGGTATTTACCCTAAAGATACAAACGTAGTGATCCAAAGGGGCACGTGCACCCAAATGTTTATAGTAGCAATGTCCACAATAGCCAAACTATGGAAAGAACCTAGATGTCCATCAACAGATGAATGGATCAAGAAGATGTGGTATATATACACAATGGAATACTATGCCGCCATCAAAAGAAATGAAATCTTGCCATTGGGACAACATGGATGAAACTAGAGCGTATCATGCTTAGTGAAATAAGTCAAGCAGAGAAAGACAACTATCATATGATCTCCCTGATATGAGGAAGTGGGGATGCAACATGGGGGCTTAAGTGGGTAGGAGAAGATAAATGAAACAAGATGGGATTGGGAGGCAGACAAACCATAAGTGACTCTTAATCTCACAAAACAAACTGAGGGTTGCTGGGGGGAGGGGGTTTGGGAGAAGGGGGTGGGATTATGGACATTGGGGAGGGTATGTGCTTTGGTGAGTGCTGTGAAGTGTGTAAACCTGGTGATTCACAGATCTGTACCCCTGGGGATAAAAATATATGTTTATAAAAAATAAAAAATTTAAAAAAACAGACTATTATATGTTAAGATTATAACAGTATGGCACTGGGTAATAAACTACTGGAAGATTAAAAAAAAAGGAGTTATCTGCAATCTCATATTCATAGAGCATTATTCACACAGCCAGAATATAAGAAGAGTCTAAGTGTCCAATCTTTAGCTATGAATGGATAAAGAAAATGTGGTTCATGCTCACACCTATGCACACTGGAGTATTATTCAGAATTAAAAAAGAAGAAAATTCTGCCATTTGAGATAACATGGATGAATCAAAAGGATGTTCTGCTAAGTGAAATAAGCCAAACACAGAAAGATAAATAGGCCATTCACAAAAAGATAAATATTGCATGATCTCACACGTGGAACCTAAAAAAAATCAATCTTAGAAGCAAGGAGGCTTGGGGTTGGGGAGGGAAATGGGAAATGATGGCCAGAACTAACGAAGTTTCAGTTCTGTAGTATGAATAAATTCTGGGGTCCAACATTACATCACGGTGACCATAGTTAATAAAACTGAATAATATACTTTAAACTTGCTAAGAGAGTAGACCTTAATTATTTTTTTATTTTTGTCTTTTTAATTTAATTTTATTTTTTCAGTGTTCTAAGATTCATTGTTTATGTACCACATTCAGTGCTCCATGCAATACATGCACTCCTTAATTTTTGGAGGACTCTCCACACTGTTTTCCTCCACCAGTCTCACCCATCTCCCCATCCACTCTCTTCCAAAACTCCAGTTTGTTTCTCAGAGTCCACAGTCTCTCATGCTTCATCACCCCTTCCAATTTCCCCCAATTCACTTTTCCTTTCCTTCATAATTTTATTAATTTGGATCCTCTCTCTTTTCTTTTGGATTAGTTTGGTCAATGGTTTATTGATCTTACTGATTCTTTCAAAAAACCAGCTTCTAGTATCATTGATGTGTTCTACTGTATCTCTAGTTTCTTTCTCATTGATCTCTGCTCTAATCTTGATTACTTCCCTTCTTGTGCATGGGGTTGCCTTAATTCATTGTTGATTTTCCAGTTCCTTAAGGTGCAGAGTGTAATTGGGGTTATTCAATTTTTTTTAGTGAGGCTTGGATGGTCTTGTATTTCCCCCTTAGGACAGCCTTTGTCTTTTCCCATAGGTTTTAGACTGATGTATCTTCATTCTCATTGGTTTCCATGACCAGTTTAAGCTCTTCTTTCATTTCCTGCTTAATCCAAACATTCTTTTTTTAAATTTTTTTATAAACATATAATGTATTTTTATCCCCAGGGGTACAGGTCTGTGAATCGCCAGGTTTACACACTTCACAGCACTCACCATAGCACATACCTTCCCCAATGTCCATAACTCTACCACCCTCTCCTAAACCCCCTCCCCCCAGCAACCCTCAGTTTGTTTTGTGAGATTAAAAGTCACTTATGGTTTGTCTCCCTCCTGATCCCATCTTGTTTCATTTATTCTTTTCCTACCTCCCAAACCCTCCACATTGCATCTCCACTTCCTCATATCAGGGAGATCATATGATAGTTGTCTTTCTCTGATTGACTTATTTTGCTAAGTATAATAACCTCTAGTTCCATCCATGTCATTGCAAATGGCAAGATTTCATTTCTTTTGATGGCTGCATTATATATATATATATATATATATATATATATATATATATATATATATATCACATCTGCTTTATCCATTCATCTGTTGATGGACATCTGATTCTTTCCATAGTTTGGCTATTGTGGACATTGCTGCTATAAACATTCAGGTGCATGTGCCCCTTTGGATCACTATGTTTGTTACCTGTATCTTTAAGGTAAATGTGATCCAAACATTCTTGAGCAGGTTGGTCTTTAACTTCCAAGTGTTTGAATTCCTTCCAACCTTTTTCTTGTGGTTGAGTTCCAGTTTTAAAGCACTGTGGTCTGAGAATATGCATAGAATAATCTCAGTCTTCTGGTATCAGTTGAGCCCCAACTTGTGACCCAGTATGTGATCTATTCTGGAGCACTTCCATGTGCCCTAGAGAAGAGTAAGTATTCTGTTGTTCTAGGGTGAAATGTTCTGTATGTATCTATGAGGTCAACTGGTCCAATGTGTCATTCAAAGTTCTTGTTTCCTTGTTGATTTTCTGCTTAGATGATCAGTCTATTGCTGAGAATGGTGTTTCCAGATTCCCTACAATTAATGTATTCATATCAATATGACTCTTTATTTTGTTTAACAATTGGCTTATGTAGTTGGCTGCTCCCATATTGGGGGCATAAATATTTACAGTTGTTAGAGATCTTCTTGGTGGATAGACCCTTTAAGGATGATGTAGTGTCCTTCTGTTTTCTGTCCACAGTCTTTAGCTTACAATCTAATTTATCTGATATGAGAATCCCTACCCCAGCTTTCTTTTGAGGTCCATTTGTATGAAAGATGGTTTTCCATCCCTTCACTTTCAGTCTGGCTGTATCTTTAGGCTCAAAATGTGTCTCTTGTAGACAGCATATGAATGGGTCCTGTCATTTTATCCAGTCTGAAACCCTGTGCCTTTTTATGGGAGCATTTAGGCCATTCACAATGAGAGTGAATATTGAAAGATAAGGGTTTTTTTTTTTAAGATTTTATTTATTTATTTATTTGAGAGAGAGACAGTGAGAGAGAACATGAGCGAGGAGGTCAGAGGGAGAAGCAGACTCCCCATGGAGCTGGGAGCCCGATGTGGGACTCAATCCCGGGACTCCGGGATCATGACCCGAGCCGAAGGCAGTCGTCCAACCAACTGAGCCACCCAGGCACCCGAAAGATAAGTTTTTATTGACATTATGTTGCCTGTGAAGTCCTTGTTTCTCTACACTGTCTCTAACTTTCTGTTCTATGTCACTCTTGGGTTCTTTCTTCTTTTATAGAAACTCCCCCCCCCCCACCATCCCGCTTAGTATTTCTTGTAGCACCAGCTTGGTGGTCACATAATTTTTAAGACCTTGCCAGTTATGGAAACTCTTTATCTCTCCATCATTTTTGGATGTCGTCCTTTCTGGTTAAAGTATTCTTGCCTGCATGTTCCTCTAATTCAGTGCCCTGATTATGTCTTGCCAGCCCTTTCTGGCTTGCTAGGTTTCTATGGACAGGTCTGACATTATTCTGATGGTCCTTCCTCTGTACATAAGGAATCTTTTCCCCTAGCTCCCCTTAGGACCTCTTGTCTGACATTATAATTCATGAATTTCACAAATGTCTGGATGTCTTTCTAGACTCATTGATCTTGGGAGGAGGGGGCTGTGTTCAGATTTCCAGATTATGGAAAATTTCATCCAGTATTTTCATCCAGTATATCTTCTAGTCTTCTCTCTTTCTCCACCACCCCAGAGATCCCAAAAATTCTTACATTGGAAATTTTCATGGTGTCATTTATTTCCCTAATTCTGTTTTCATGGCTTCTAAGTTGTTTGTTCCAGACCTCCTCCTGGTCCTGCTTTTCTATCAGTTTGTCTTCTAGATCAATAATCCAATCTTCTGCCTTGGTTACCCTAACTGTTAGAGTATTTAGATTAGATTGGATCCCATTAATAACATTTTTTACTTCTGCCAGATCCACTTTCACTTTTGCCCATAGAGATTCTATGTTGGTCTTCTCCCACCTAGACATTGTCTGGACATTTTTTACTCTGAATTCCTTTTCCGACATATTGTTTATGTCCATATCCAATAGTTCTGTGACAGAGGCCACAGTCTCTAAACTTTTCCTCTGTTGTGTGTTCCTCCTCATGGTCATTTTGGTGAGAGTTGGTTGAGGGGATGTATAGCTGAATATATCAACCTCGATCCAGTCAAGGTGCCTCTTGGAAAGTTTCAGAGCAATCAGAAGTCACCACCAAAAAGAGAAAAAGGAAAGAAAGAGAAAAAGAAAAAAATGAGCCAATCATGAGTTCCAAAAATAAGATTTATAAGGCATGTAAACCAAAAATGAACAAACAAAAAGACTGACGAAAGTAAAAGATAAGGGGGAAAAAAGGAAAAACCCAGTCAAAATGAACCCCAAGAATAAGATTTATGTAGTACAAAAATAAAAACAAATACACAGAAACACTGACAGAAGAATAAGAGGGGAAGGTGGTTATAAACCATTGATGTGGGTAAGAAAGTTTATTTCAGTACTTCCTAGGAAGTTATTTCAGTACTTACCTTATCTTTGTTAAGGGACTTAACTTTCTAGAGATACAGGTAAATTAAACCTGCCTTATATATAGGGGTAATATTGAATAGGGAAAAGGATTACCTTGACGTTCACATCTATATATTAAAAAAGAAGAAAGAAAAAGAAACCCAGGTATATGTATGAAAACAGTTCAAGTTAAATAGTAATTATGTAATATGTTGTATTAAATATCTAGTTGTAATGGCGAGTAGGTTAAAAAAATAAAAGAAGAATTGTGAGAGCTAATTTTAAAAAAAAAGTTGTATCTCTGAAATACGCAGGTTTGGGGCAATATATTGTTTTCCCCTGATGTTGGGGTCTTACAGGGTTTTTTTTGTTGTTGTTCAATTTTATTTTATTTTTTCAGTGTTCCAATATTCATTGTTTATGCACCACACTCAAGTGCTCCATGCAATATGTGATCTGGTGGTGGGTATTAAGGAGGGCACATATTGCATGGGGATTTACAGTTTTATGTGAACCCTGGGGTTATTGTCCTCTTGTTCTTTGGGCTTGTCTTCTCGGGGAGGAGCCTGCAACATTGTTTTCCAGTCAATCTTGCTTAGGCTGAGTTGCTCTGCCCCCTAGGAAGGGGCTGGACTCTGTGAAACTGATTTTTCAGGTTTTTGTTCTCTGGAGGCATTTGTTCTAGGGCAGCTTTTTGCAGCTTTCCAGAAGGCTAGCGCAAAAGGTAAGCTGTCTTCAATAAATGGTGCTGGGAAAACTGGGCAGCAATATGTAGAAGAATGAAACTCGACCATTCTCTTACACCGTACACAAAGATAAACTCAAAATGGATAAAAGACCTCAATGTGAGACAGGAATCCATCAGAATCCTAGAGGAGAACATAGGCAGTAACCTCTCCGATATCAGCCACAGCAACTTCTTTCAAGATATGTCTCCAAAGGCAAAGGAAACAAAAGCAAAAATAAACTTTTGGGACTTCATCAAAATCAAAAGTTTCTGCACAGCAAAGGAAACAGTCAACAAAACAAAGAGGCAACCCACGGAATGGGAGAAGATATTTGCAAATGACAGTACAGACAAAAGGTTGATATCCAGGATCTATAAAGAACTTCTCAAAGTCAACACACACAAAACAGACAATCATATCAAAAAATGGGCAGGAGATATGAACAGACACTTCTCCAATGAAGACATACAAATGGCTATCAGACACATGAAAAAATATTCATCATCACTAGCCCTCAGGGAGAGTCAAATTAAAACCACATTGAGATACCACCTTACACCAGTTAGAATGGCCAAAATTAGCAAGACAGGAAACAACATATGTTGGAGAGGATGTGGAGAAAGGGGAACCCTCTTACACTGTTGGTAGGAATGCAAGTTGGTGCAGCTTCTTTGGAGAACAGTGTGGAGATTCCTTAAGAAATTAAAAATAGAACTTCCCTATGACCCTGCCATTGCACTACTGGGTATTTACCCCAAAGATACAGATGTAGTGAAAAGAAGGGCCATCTGTACCCCAATGTTTATAGCAGCAATGGCCACAGTCACCAAACTGTGGAAAGAACCAAGATGCCCTTCAACAAACAAATGGATAAGGAAGAGGTGGTCCATGTACACTATGGAGTATTATGCCTCCATCAGAAAGGACGAATACCCAACTTTTGTAGCAACATGGACAGGACTGGAAGAGATTATGCAGAGTGAAATAAGTCAAGCAGAGTCAATTATCATATGGTTTTACTTATTTGTGGAGCATAACAAATAGCATGGAGGACATGGGGAGTTAGAGAGGAGAAGGGAGTTGGGGGAAATTTGAAGGGGAGGTGAACCATGAGAGACTATGGACACTGAAAAACAATCAGGGGTGGGTATTATAGAGGGCACGGATTGCATGGAGCACTGGGTGTGGTGCAAAAATAATGAATACTGTTATGCTGAAAATAAATAATTTTTTTAAAAAATTAAAAAAAAAAAGTAAGCTGTCTGCATCCAGTCCTTGGCCTCAGAGAGAAGCCTCAGTCTGCTCCCCACAGATGATCCAGAACACACAGACTCACCCTCCACAATCTCTGCTAAACACTGCAATTCCCACAGGAGTGCACATTTCCAACCATCACTTCAGTGGTCGCCCAAGGCCTCTGCTTGTCTATGCACTCCAGTGCCACTAAAAATGCAAGCAATATTGGTCTGGGGGAGCCCGATCCTGATGGCTTTTGTGACTGCTGCCTGAGGTCCATGTCCATGACCCAGCAGCAGTGTAGGTCACAGAAAGCTGTGGGTTCAGAGACCACTGGCTGGGACCCACACCAGGCTTTCTCGTGGGAAGGCGGGAGTGCACCCAGCCCAAGCAGTGGTGCAAGCAGGGGAAAGCTGCAGCCTGGTCTTTGGAGCCCCTGCCAGATTCTCTCAGGCATAGGTGATTGCCAGCTATGACCATCCTGGGACCATGGGTTTGGCCACCCAATTCCACTAGTTGCCCCTTAAGACCTTTTGCTCTTTTTGAGTGCTTTTAACCAGACTCTAAGTTAATGCTGGTCACCAAGCACAGGGCAATTTCATACTGGGTTATTACTTTCCAGTGAGTCACTTCTGATGCTTCCTCCCCTTCTGTTTATCCCCTAATATCAGTCCAAGCATTCCCACTCCATTTTACCTCTTCACAGATGATCTGGCCCTGTAGAGATCCAGAAGTGTATAATCTTACATCTCAGGCTGATTTCATGGGTGTTCAGAGTGTTCTTGCAGATATTTAACTCACTTCAGGGGACCATTTGAAACGGGGTCTCCTACTTCTCTGCCATCTTGCCCCTCTTTCCAGATGAAACCCTTGTTTTCAAAATGTCACTTGGCTATCTTCTGAATGGAGGTCTGCATAAGGGATGGGTCCTGGATGCTGCCACCAGCCCTCCAGAACCTTGCATGCAATGCTTTAGCCTCCAGACCAGCCCATTCTGAGGTAAAAAAAGAGCCTTACCACATTGCCTTAAATGTGAATTTATTTAGACACAAGCACTGGGAACATGGTCTGTGCATATGGAATGGGCTGGTTTTGACAGCAGATCCTGTCTGAAGTGGCCTTCTTCCTTCATGGTTTTCCCCTACCTGTTCTATGATTGAACCCCAGATGTGTTCTTACTAGCCAAGCTAATATGTCTGCCTAAAAACCCCACACAACTGTAGGGTCAAATCCAGCTTGAGTGATGGTGTTGGGCAAATTCACAAATAAATCAGATTTCTGGAAAAAAAATGATCTCAAATCCAATAACTAAATTTTACACCGTAAGGAATATTAAAGACTAGATCAGAGATAAACAAAATAACAAATAGGGAGGAAAAAAACCCAGAAAATCAACTGAAGGGGCACCTGGGTGGCTCAGTTGCTTAAAAATCCAACTCTTGATTTCTGCTCAGGTCATGATCTCAGGGTTGTGAGACTGAGCCCAGCTACAGACTCCATGCTGAACATGGAGCTAGTTTAAGATTCTCTCTCTCCCTCTGCCCCTCCCCTCTACCTACATATGCACTCTCTCTCTCTCTCTCTAAGAAAAAAAAGAATAAAAAAGAAAGTACAAATCAAAATCACAATGAGATAGTTCACACCTACAAGTGTGGTTATAATTTTTAAAAAACGAAAATAACACATGTTGGTGAGTACATGGAGAAATTGGAAATCTTGTGCATTGCTGGTAGTAAAGTGAAATGATGCAGTTACTGTTGAAAACAATGTGGTGATTCCTTAAAATGTTAAATATAAATTTATCATAAGAACTAGCAATTCTGTTTCTAGGTGGGTACTCAAAAAATTAGATGCAGGCACTCAAAGAGATACTTGTCTGCCGTGTTCATAGCTGTATTATTCATAAAAGCTAAAAGATACAAATAACCCAAAGGATCATGAGCAGATAAATGGATAAACAAAATGTGATATATCCATGCAATGGAATATTACTCACTTTGAAAAAGAATGCAATGAGGATATATGCTACGACATGAATGAATGTCGAAAATGTCACACTAAGTGAAAAAAAATTGGACCCATAGGGACAAATATTATATGATTCCACTTATTTGAGGTACCTAGAACAGGCTAATTCAGAGGGACAGAAAGTAGAATAGAGGTTACCAAACACTGGGAAGAGGAAGGAACACAGAATTATCATTTATTAGTCGGAGAACTTCTGTTAGGGATGATGACAAACTTCTGAAAATGGATCATGGTAATAGTTGCACAATATTGAAAATATTCTTAATGCCACTGAATTATAGACTTAAAGTATGACAATGGGGGTGCCTGGTAGCTCAGTCAGTGAAGCATGTGATCTTGATCTTGGGGTCATAAATTCAAGCACCACATTGGGTGTAGAGCTTACTTTTAAAAGTGCCAACTATCTGCTTGTCATCTCTCTCTGTCGAATAAATAAATAAAATCTTAAAAAAAAAAGAATTTTAAAAAAGTGCCAACTATGGCAAATTTGATGTTATATAAACTTTACCACATTATTTTACCAAAAAATGTGGAGGGAAGAAAAAAGTTAAGGCTTTACTTTTAACTTTAATCAGCTGGTGTGGTTTTGGGTCCCCAGATAAACAAAATGTATTATACACATGCAATGATATATTATTCTTCAGCTTTAAAAAGAAATTTTTTTGAATTTTTTTAAAAATTTTTACATTATTTTAAAATTTCTTTCCAGTGTTCCAGAATTCATTGTTTATGCACCACACCCAGTGCTCCATGTAATACGTACCCTCCCTAATACCCACCACCAGGCTCACCCAACCTCCCACATTCCCCCCATCCAAAAACCTCAGTTTGTTTCTCAGAATCCACAATCTCTCATGGTTCATCTCTTCCTTAATTTCCCCCAACTCACTTCTCCTCTCTAACTCCCCAAGTCCTCTGTGTTATTCCTTGTGCTTCACAAATAAGTGAAACCATATGATAAATGACTTTCTCTGCTTGACTTATTTCACTCAGCATAATCTCTTCCAGCCCTATCCATGTTGATACAAAAGTTGGGCATTCATCCTTTCTGATGGAGGCATAATACTCAATAATATATATGGACCACATCTTCTTTATCCACTCCGTTGAAGGGCATCTTGGTTCTTTCCACAGTTTGATGGCTGTGGCCATTGCTGCTATGAACAATGGGGTACAGATGGCCCTTCTTTTCAGCTTTGAAAAGGGATGCATTAGAAGTACAAATCAAAGAATCATTATTACATGCTTTTAGGTTGATTCACTCATTGTCAAAACCTCTGGTTCAGTCCCACAACAGCCTTGCTTGTAGAGCAATTTCCCTTTCCTGCATTGGCTACCACAGTCCTAATGTGTCATATAAAACCCACTTAGATTACTTGTTCCAGAGAAATATGAGACTCTGGAACCCATTAAATGCACAATCAGCCTCACCTTCAAGAGATATATTCCTCCGTGAAGAATATTATCTGTCCCATGAAGGACCCTCACCCCTGTCCCTCTTGGCTCTTTTCTTGCCCCTTCACTCTGTCCTTCTTCCTTCTTTGTCCCCATGATCTCTCTTTAATCTTCATAAAACCTGGTCAATCTTAAAAACCCATCTTTCCACTTAGTGAACCCCCCACTCTTTACCTGCCATTCTTATCCTGTTTCTTATCTTTCACTGCTCATTCCCACAATCCACTTAATTCAACACTGACTGCTGGAGAACCAGGGTCTCAGAGCTTCAAAGAAAATGTTTAAAGGTCCAAATACCCAGGAGCTGGCTCTGATAGTGTGCTCCACCTGCTCAAGGCTGATTATTAACCCAGAGCTTATAAAAGGAAAGGGCCATCCCTGGGATGGGAAAGTATCACCTGCAGCCATGGCCAGCACATTAAGCCCCAGCACTGTGACTGGGACCCTGGGTCCTCCTGAGATGTCAGAGCGCATCCAAAATGCTGCTGACATCTCTGTCATTGTCATCTATTTCATGGTGGTGATGGCTGTCGGGCTATGGGTATGTAGGAGTCCAATGGGGTATTCATGGTAGGCACCACGCTTATGGTTAAAATGTCTGAGGGAGGGAGGGGTGTGGTGCGACAATATGATAAAACTAAGGGAACATTAACAGCTGTCAGATTTCATTATCCTTCCTTCAGAATCATTGTCTTTTGTGTGACATAAATAATGTTTATTCAGTTAATATAGTCTCCTACCAAACCCATTTGAACAAAGCCAGCAGTGAGAAGTTTGGACTTACTCAGTTCAGCATCTCCAACTCCTGGTATAATGAATAAAGATGTTATTTTTATTATCTCACTACTTTTATTTTATTTTTTTCTTTTGCTCACTTTCTAAATGAGTCAGTTGGGTGCTTAATTAATTTATGCTCATTCTTAATTTTTAGCAATATAAGGCTGAAATTTATATCCAAGCACAGCTTTAGTGTCACCCCTCATTGCTTTCATAAATGAAAAGAAACAGGGCAATTGGGACAGAGTTAAGGAAGATGGTTTTTAAAGTCCTTCTATTTCTATGAAACTATGATTTTGTCTACTGTGTTTAAAAAATTTAAAAATTGATGCTATATCACAGTTTCTAGGAAAATGTTTCTCTTCAAGAGTGCTGGAAGAGTGACCACTATGAACACTCTAGCCAGATCATCTATAGCACCATGGGTGATCTTGTGGTGGTTTGGCCCTCACATGTCTTCCCTTCTGCTTAGGCAATGCTGAAGACCAACCGGGGCACCGTTGGAGGTTTCTTCTTGGCTGGTGGAGATATAGCCTGGTGGCCGGTGAGTGGGTCAGAGTTTCCCAGAGACAAATTTCCTGTGTTTCCATGGTTTAGAGTCAATAAAGAGAACACTGGGAATGCTGAGTTTCTTATGTGCATTTGTTGCCTACTTGCTGCTGTCTTTTCCTAAACCCCTGACCCCAAATGATAGTGTGTCACCCATTATGAGAGCAAGTGTAATGTGGCATTTGAGAATATTCAGTTCAGCTCTGTGTCATATTTTTCCCCTGGTCCTCATCAAGAATCTTCTGCCTTGGCTCCTTAGCATCCCCAACACATTCCTTCTTTGTTCCCAATCCTGAACCAGGGCTGCCCCTCTTGTTTGGATGAGCATCCCCCTTTCTGCTTTCCTCCTTCAATGTTCAGCTCCAGCCGTGCCTCATTTGTGATGTCTCACCCTGCATTCTAGCCTGACTGTCTAGTCCTTATGATCCATGCAGTTATGATAGTGGTTGTGTATTCCCTGTGATGTTGTAAATCATGATGCCTCTTTGATTCTTGCCCAGTTGATCATTTCCTTGCTGGGTTTTTAATGTCTGACCTCCTTGACAAGAGTCCCATTGCACCAGAAGGTCCATCTTCTTTTCTGAATCCATACAGAGTCAGCAGAGTGTTGGGTAAGACAGTGGGTGCACAGTACATTCTTCCTTCATGGATCCGCTGATTAAGTTGTAGGAATGAAAATGGAGAGTGGAAAGTGATTTGGCCAGAGTGGTTGAAGCAGACCAACTGCAAGCTTGAGATGAATTGTTACTGAAGTGTCCAATCAGACATTACCTTCTTAAGACTGTTTATGAAACATTCAAGTCTCAACCAATCCCATAGCCACCAATGAGCTCAATCCCATCCCCTGGATCCAAATGTCTGAATAGAAAATGTGGTTTTACAAAGGGTTGGAAAGATGGGAATGAGTGAATGAGCATTGCAGCAGTCCCACATTCCAATTCTGTTTTGTCAAGACTCGTGCTTGCTCCTGCCTACTCACAAGATTTCTCTTTATCTTTGATACTTAAACACAGTAGACATTGGGATGGAAGAAGAAGTAGGTGAGAAGAGAGTCCTTAGGGCTGGGAGAATGAAGAAAAACTTCCTCCTATCCACGTTTGTAGTCCTTGAGGATGAGTGAGGGGGCCAACAGGAGGTCTGGCAGTTCTTGTCCAGGAACAGTCTCAACCCAGAGTATCTGGGTGGATAAATTAATGTTCCCCTGCAAAGTTCTCTGTAATGTTCTCTGTAAAGTGCCAGACTGTAAGTATTTTAGAGTTTTGAGCCATACAGTCCATTGCAGTCACACAGTGTTGTTTCTGCTGTTGCAGGACAGAAACAGCCAGGGTGAATATGTAAAACCAATAAGCCCAGCTGTGTCCCCATAAAACTATTGATGAACATTGAAACTTGAGTTTCATATAATTTCAAAAATATGGGTCTTCATTCGTCTTTTTAAACCATTCAAAAATGTAAATAAAATAAAATAAAATAAAATAAAGCATTTTTAGCTTATCAACCACACAAAAACTGGTGAATGGTTGGATTCAGCCCACAGAACTCCTGCCCTAAGGAGGCATGATGGTAACATCTCAACACTTGCCTGTTGTGAAGGAATCTGATTTGGATCTCTTAACTCATACTCATCTGTTTTCTTGGATTCCAGATGGGGGCCTCTCTCTTCGCTAGTAACATTGGCAGTGGCCACTTTGTGGGGCTGGCTGGGACAGGGGCAACTTCAGGAATTGCCACTGCAGCATTTGAATGGAATGTAAGTGACATCATAGGCTTTTTCCTTTAAATCCAAACTCTGTCCAGATATGTTTTTCTGGGAGTCCGTATAGGATAAGCTTCTCTTTGATTTGATTTCTATTTTTTCATTGTAACCTACCCAGTGTTTGAAACTCAAGGCCTTGCCTGTGTGGCCTCGCTCTGCCTGCCTGACCCAGTCCGGTCCCATTATTCCCCACCTCTGAGATTTTGCTCAAGCAGTATTCCCATCAGGAATGTCATTTCTATATGATTTAATCCCCACTTTCACTTGACTTTCTTAACCATTTTTATCTCTCACTTTTTAATTTCCTCCCTAAGCTAATACCCTATATGTCCAGCTCTGAATTAGATGCAGAGAATAGAAAAATACAAAAAGCAATGGTCCCTTCTTTTGGGAAACTTACATCCCAGTGGGACAGACAGGTGCATGCTCACTGTGGTGCAGAAAGTACAAGGAGAGAATTATGCATGAAATGTTGAGAGAACTCACACAGGAGGGACAACCATCTCAGATGATTGGTGAGACTTGGCACATATCAAAGAAGCCTCCTGGAACTGGTACCAGATAGATAGATGGACAGAAACTGACCAAGTAGGACCTAGATAAGTAAGTGACAGCAGAGTAAGGAATGAATGATTTAGACATAGTAAGTAGAATCTTCAAGGCTTGTGATTGAGTTTCTAATTGCTCTACTACTTTTTTGCCAGTAGAAGCTGTGCCCCCTTAATTAGACACTAAATCCTTTAAGGAAGAGACCATCTCCTCTCATGTCATGCATATCACCCTGTCATCTAGCACTTGGCTGGGCACATGCATTAATAATTCTTGAGTTGCCTAAGCTTTTTCTGTTCTTGTATCCTTTCTGATTTGCATATATATATGTGTGTGCATTTCAGTCAGAAGGAGATGCTTATGTGGAAAAAAGTCAGATCACAGTGAACATGTAAATAGATCATGCATGGATGAGCTTAGAAAATTACCTTGAGTCATCAAAATTCTTGTACCTCTCCCTTGTTGAAGATTTTGTCCCTAGCTTTGATTTATTAGTTTTGGGGCCTCCAAACCAGACCAAGTCTCCAGACATGCCCTATGGCCCAAGTTTTGTTCTGATAGTGCCATAACTCCAGGATGGAGCCAGCTTCCAGAGATGTGAACAACATGCCCTATGGCCCCAGTGTATGTGATTATCAGGTTGCCAAGAGCCTGGCCCTTTTAGCCTGTGACCTTGGACTTCTTTAATCTCTGTGAGGCTCAGGTTCCCCTTCCATTAAACAGGAATAACTGCTTATCATATCTGCCCCACTAATTGCTGTGAGGGCAGCATGAGTGATATATTATATATATATATATATATATATATATATATATATATATAGTTGAATATATATATTGTTGAATTATATTTTTATATAATAACATATTATATATATATATATATATATATGATAATATATCACTTGGGGGACAGTGGGAATAGTCTATCACCAAGTTGTTTTCTCATTGCTTTGTCACTCTGTATAATTCCTTCCATTCAAGAATTAATCCTTTTAGCAAAGATTGTATGACCTTTCAGGGGTCCACTTGTGCTTTTGGATGTCTTATTTTCTGTCCACCTTATATCAAACATCTTTTTCCCCACCTTAAACCCCAGGAAGGTGTAGTATCTGAATCATGGAAACAGAGGAAAGGAATCCACAGTTGTCTTGGGCTCATAATTGGTTGAGTGGGACAAGATCCATGCAAACTTATTTTATTTTCAGACTCAGAACTGTTGAAGTGATAAGTCCCACAAGCCAAGCCTCTTGAACTTTGTACTCTTTTTTGAATTTTTTTTTTTTTTTTTTTTTGCAGGCTTTGCTGTTGTTGCTGGTTCTAGCTTGGGTCTTTGTCCCTATATACATTAAGGCAGATGTGAGTATCTCCAAGTGTTCTCATACATCTGTCAGCATTCATTTAATTACTCATTCTTTCTGCTTAGTCATGAAACCTGGGTAATATCCCTTGTTCCAGGATCTCTGGGCTTATGTAAATCCACTAAACTCTATCAGATTGCTCTTGGAAATGGCTGCAGTCACCTCTCCTTTTGCTGATCATTATTGTGAGGGTTCCCATTTCCCCACATCCTCACCAACACATGGTAATTTTCTTCACTCTAATTTTTGCCATTCTGAGATTTGTAGTTTCTTTTTTAAATTAAGTGTAGGATATTTAGATACTCAAAAGTAGTAGACAGTTTTCCAACTGAATATAACATTTCCAAATGTATAGAAATAGAGAAAACCTGTATTTTTAGATCTCAAAGATATAGCAGAATTCCAAGGGAAAAAAAAATTAAGTGTAGGAAATAACCACAGCTATGTTAGCTCCTCTTCAGAGCCGGTGTTGCCAACCACTTCTGTGCTTCTCTGATCCTACTACCCACATTTATTCTTCTGCTGCTTGTGCTCATACCATGAGGTGCTATAACCTAGAATAATTCCTGAGATGAGTGTGCTCAGTGGATAAGCCTTCTGGCTTGTACCTCTGCAGGTCACCATATATTGTCTCTTTGCTCATCTTGGGTCCTTTCAAGTACCAGGTTTGAACAATTTCTGTTTAAGTGTGCTCTCCTTGGTGTAAGAACAAACGCCACAGAACTCATGCATGTATTTTTGGATGTGGTTTGCCATGTTTGAGGGGGTTCCACAGAGTTTCTGAGCCACCAAGTGTTCCCTTTTTTGCTTTTGATGTTATATAAATATGTATTCTTTTATACTGAAGGAGATTAACTCATGAGCTTAACCTGCTCTGGTACTACTTACACATCACATAGTTAATCCCATATTTCAGTAATGATAACCTCAGACTTTTCTCTCAGTAGGGATTTAATGTAATTGTCTTTTTTTTTTTTTTAATTCATCTCTTTGGCAGAGAGAGAGAGAGCAAAGACTCACTCCTGAGCAGGAAGCCATACATGGGGCTCAATCCCAAGACTTTGACATCATGGCCCTTTCTGAAGGCAGACACCTAACCAACTGAGCCACCCAGTCACCCCTTAATCTCTTCTTTTCAATAAAGATAATCAAATAGATGTGTATTGAGGATGAGCACTGGGTGTTATATGCAACTAATAAATCATTGAACACTACATCAAAAACCAATGATATACTATATGCTGGCTAACTGAACATAACAATAATTTTAAAAAGATAATCACATAAATATATACCCAAGTATATATTTGCAATTTGTTTAATTATCAATTTATTATAACCATTCATTGTGGTTCATTATTTATAAATAATGTTTTTACTAGACAGCAAAATTATTTTAGTGAAAATAATGAAAAGTATTTGTTGAGCATTCACCATGCATTAGGTGTTGTTGTGGGTATTTTACATCTACTTTCATATTAAACTCCCACTTTACAAATGAAAAAAATGGAGGTTCAGAGAGATTGTTGATTGCCAAAGGTCGCATTTCTAGTAAATGTCCTATATGGATCCTAAGTTTTCAATGTCTGTGTTTATTCCAGGCTCACTGTTCTCCCAAGGGACTGTTTTTCTAACCTTTGCATTCCTAAGGTACCATGCACAGTAATCATGTGCAGGTATACAAGTGCTTAGTAAGTGTTGAATAATATGAATGTGCTGGGCTCTGAAGGTGAATCTTTGTTGATGTCTGTCTCTGCAGGTGATGACTATGCCAGAATATCTGAGGAAGAGGTTTGGTGGGAAGCGACTACAGATATATCTCTCTGTCCTCTCCCTCTTCATATCTGTGGCTTTGAGAATCTCAGTAAGTTCAGTGCTCCTGGCATTTTTGGTTCTTAAGATTATTTTGGTGGGGCTAGAATGATAGAATCAGAGAAATGAGTGTAGAGACTATCATTAGCCTTTACATATCTGGTCATACGGATGTCTTAAACTACCTAGGATCTTTCTACCAAGTTTTTATGGGGGGGAAAGGAGCTTTAGGAATCCTGCATGCATAGAATAAAATAACTACAAGTCAGGAGAGGTTCCAGAGTGTAAACCCACCTATTCATTAAGTATATATATAAAAAAAAAAAAAACAGATGTACAGAAGAAACAAAATGTCTCATTCAAGAAATACATTTAGTAGTAGAAAGGAGGAGGATTCTCTAGTCCCCTGCCTTTCCACTGCAAAATAACCTCTTTATTCCCTTAGTTGGAAACAATCTGGGCTTATATTTTCATTTTCAGCTTGATTATCTGGCACATGAACCAGAAGGAAAATGCTTCATATTATTAAACTGACTTCTTACATTTATTCTGTTTTATTTTCTAAGACTGTCCTTAGTATACAGATGTCACAAATAAGTCTTAGAAGAATTCTAAAGCTTTTGGAAAGCTAAATTCCTTGGAGATAATCATTGAGGAGAAAGAAATGAATTACAAGATTGAGCAAAACATGTAGAAAACAGAGTACTAGGTGATATACCTAACATGTTATATTTAATCATTGAACACTGCATCAAGGACTAATTATGTAATATACAGTGGTTAACTGAACATAATAAAAAAATTAAAGAAAAAGAAAAGAAAACAAAGAGTTACATTTGCTCCTCGTGTTTGGTGACTAATAAAATCATTTCCTCCAAGTTTATGGTCTAGGAGTTCACGAAAGAAGCTGACCCTCATATTTGTTCTTCTGTTGAATCCTTGTTGTAAGTTAACAACAGCTGATCAGATTAGAAGGCATGAGCTTCCTAATGCAACATGAGCACTTTCCAATACTCACTGTATATTGCTGAGTATCTGTGCTAAAGATAATAAAGATTCCTGTGCATTAGGAGTTCATGATACAGTTAAGAATATAAAAATTTTACTCATGAAATCATAAAAACTTTATGACAATACATGAAAGTATATTAAGATGTGAGCTGGAATAGGTTTTGTGGACAAGTATAGGAGACATGCTACAGACATCCAGGGAAAGGGGTGATCCCAGCTGGGTGGAATTGGACATCACCCTCATGGTGGAAGAAGGGGTTGCTTAAACAAAACCTCAGGATGGGAAATTTAGGAGAGGGCAAGAGAAGCAGAGGAGCCTGTATGTTGCACAAATGGGTGGGATTCAGTGATCTCCCTCTTCTTCTCTGGCTCTGACATCTACAGTTTGTAGTTTTAAAGAACATGAATAAGGTGCTAGAGCAAAATGACAGTAACCAAAGGGACCTGAGGGATGCACTTCTGGAAGTGGAAGGTTCCTGGTGGTAGGGAGGGCATGGATTCTTAAGGAGATGGATAGGCAAGCAGGAAAGGCCAAGAGCCTGGATATAACTATGCAAAGTCTGTGGTTGGCTCGAAAGACACAATGGGCAAGGGTCCATTCTTACCTACAAGGTTATGTTTAAAGTGATATTAATTGTGATTAATCTTACACATGACATTTTGTGTATTATTACCCTTTGATAACAGAGTCATTTTAGTTATTCATTAAACAGATCATTATGAGGAGTTAGGACAGTGCTGTTTTCAGTCTCCCCTGTCCCAGGTTTGAAAGACATAATCTTATTCACTGGTTTTCAACCTCCAGTAATACCTATATGGAGAATCATTGCAGAAATGATGCACCTTGAGCTCTAAATATTTCAGTCTGCATGTCTTTTTTTTTTTTTTTTTTTGACAGACAGAGATCACAAGTAGGCAGAGAGGCAGGCAGAGAGAGACAGGAGGAAGTAGACTCCCTGCTGAGCAGAGAGCCTGATGTGGGGCTCGATCCCAGGACTCTGAGATCATGACCTGAGCCGAAGGCAGAGGCTTTAACCCACTGAGCCACCCAGGCGCCCCTCAGTCTGCATGTCTTAAACACACTGATATTCTTTTAGAAAATGCACTGCAAATTTTAAAATCAGAAACTTAATCTTTATACAAACTAATATGTAACTTATAGACCTTATTCATATATGACAATTGTCCTAATACTATCTTTTTTTAAAGATTTTATTTATTTGACAGAGATCACAAGTAGGCAGAGAGGCAGGCAGAGAGAGAGGAGGGGAAGCAGGCTCCCAGCTGAGCAGAGAGCCGGATGTGGAGTTCAATCCCAGGACCCTGGGATCATGACCTGAGCCAAAGGCAGAGGCTTTAACCCACTGAGCCATCCAGGTGTCCCATTAGTAATATCTTTTAACGGGGGGGGGGGAGCTGTTTTTTTTTTTTTTCATAAGAAATATTCATTTATGAGAAATACTTTATAATCATTGTAAATTTAATTAATCCCATTGAATTATACATACTAAAATTGCAAGTTGCATGTTATTTATTTTACCTCAAAAAAAATCACTGGTAATAGAGGCTTGCATATGTCAAAACTATAAACTTAATGTTTTAACTGTCCTAGATAAGAGAAATTAAAGTCAAGAAATGCATAATATGATAATGTGTGTTTAACATATAAGTTATTCAATATGAATATACAAGGCCTAATGCTGTGGTTAAATAACTATCACCACTGTGTAAAGCAGTATGAATGTGACAGCTATAAATCCAGGCAGATGCAGGTATGTTTTATGGCAACTCAGATACAATGAGTGGCATCTCAGTAAGTGATATCTTTTTTGAAATGGTAAATAATTTTTTTCCAAATACCCAATTTTATAAAAAGTTAAATCTTGCCTCAATTTACACAGCAGTTTAATTCCTTGAAAACCCAGTGATAAAGTTGCAGAAAGCACTTTGTGTGTAATTCAGAATCAGGTTCTAAGTTCAAATAATCAAGAACAGGATTTTCACTGACACAAATGTCTAGTGGGATGATAAAGCATCAGGTTTTATTTCAAATTAGGGGGGAAAGTTAACCATACCCTGTGAAACCCCTTCCAAATTCAAGTTCTACAAAAAAAAATTTAACTTTAATTCTTCGATTCTGAATCCTGATATCTTATTCTTTCCGTCACCTCACTCATGCTTTCCTTTTTCTTAGATTCCATGATCCATCCTTATAATCACCCTTCTGTCTCAGTTTCGTTGTCTATCTTTCCCTTCACTGAACTCCCCAAGAAGAACTCCAAAACTGGTTGAATACAGCTTCCCACTTACTCTGTGCATTCACCCAGAGATTTTACTTCTGTATATCCAACTATCATTCTTATGTGATGTGTTGAGGGTTTTGGTTTGGTTTAGGGTTTTGATATGGAACCTGGGAGGATCAGAGTTGATGGGGTGGATCCAAGTGGGGCCAGTCCAAGTTTGTGTTGAAGAAAGATCCAAGAAGCTGGTAAGCACACTTTATAGGCACAAGCATCCAGGTAATGCAGGGTGGACATGATCTCTTCAGGAGACTCTGCTGGCCTCTAAGCTTCAACCAACAATCTTTTTATCTGTGTTTATTATTTTCTCTGGTACTCTAAATAACTATTCTAAATGATCCACAATTTTTTTTATCTACTAGACCTCTGCCTCTTATCTAAAACCCTCATCTCACACTTTATCTAGAAAATTTAAGCATGAAGCACTAATCCCCCACTTAATCTACATTTGCCTCATTCTTTCCACCAGTCTGAAGATAGAGTCTTCTTTTTGTCAAAGACCAACCCCTCAACCTGTGCCTACTCGTCATCCCATCTCTTCTCAAGGTTTCTGAAATTTGCTTCATAATTACCCCTCTATCATGTTTTCTTTTAATTTTCTACTACCTCAAATGTGCTCAACTATCCTCCTCCTTAAAAACCGTTGCTTTGGAGCACCTGGGTGGCTCAGTGGGTCAAAGCCTCTGCCTTCAGCTCAGGTCATGATCCCAGGGTCCTGGGATTGAACCCCACATCCGGCTCTCTGCTCAGCAGGGAGCCTGCTTCCCCTCCTCTCTCTCTGCCTGCCTCTCTGCCTACTTGTGATCTCTGTCTGTCAAATAAATAAATAAAATCTTTAAAAAAAAAACATTGCTTTACTGTGCCTTTTATATCTAATATTCTAGTTTTAATCATTGTTTCTCTGCAGACAATCATGAAAGAGTAGTCTATGCAAGCTATAGTGTAGACATTTCTTATTTTCTGTTCACTCACTCATTGTTCCTTTTTATGGCCTGTCCAATAACTAATCCTCTGAGGATGAGATCTGACTTCCAAGGAGTTCATATTTGGATTGCAGAAATGCCATGTATAGGTACAGCAAATACCAGTGGGAAGTCATCAATGAAGAGCTAAGTGATGCAGTTCATGTTTCTTTCCCATTCTGACTATTTCCTTTTTAGTCAGATATATTTTCTGGAGCCATATTCATCAAGCTGGCCTTGGGATTGGACCTTTACCTGGCAATCTTCATCCTCTTGGCTGTCACCGCTATTTACACAATCACCGGTAAGTTTTTTGCCTGTTTAGTTCAGTTCTGCTGACCTCATACCAATCTTCAATTAGCAATTTCAGCCTTGTCACCACTAAGCTTATGGTTATCATTTTGTTCCCAATATGAGAGTCAGGCACAGGCCCAGAAAC
Organism: Mustela putorius furo; assembly: GCF_011764305.1. Lineage (NCBI taxonomy): Eukaryota > Metazoa > Chordata > Mammalia > Carnivora > Mustelidae > Mustela > Mustela putorius. The sequence continues at coordinate 1,970,025 of NW_025421272.1, read as the reverse complement.
ACAACTAGAACAAAGCAAATAGAATCCTCAGTATTATAGGATGACAGGGTGACTAAAAAACCAAGACTCATCTCTATGTAGCCTGCAAGAGACTCAGATTGAAAGTGACGAGATGAAGAAACATTTATCATGCAAACAATGTCAAAAGAAAGCCAGAGCAGCAATATTTATATTGGACAAAATAAACTTTAAAACAAAGACTGTAAAAAGAAATTTAAAAAAAAAACACTGTGTAATAATAAAGGGCACAATCCAACAAGAAGATATAACAATTGTAAATATTTAGGCACCCAACATGGGAGCACCCAAACACCTAAAATAGGTAATAAAAATCATAAAGGAACTAACTAATCAATTGTAAAACAATAATAGTAGGGAACTTTAACACCCCACTTACATTGATGGACAGATCATTCAAACAAAAAACAACCAGGAAACAGTGGATGAGGATTTAACAGATATATTCAGAGCTAAAACATCCTAAAATAGCAGAACACTTTTCATGTACAAATGGAATGTTCTACAGAACAAATTGCATATCAGGCCACAAAATAAGCCTCAACAAATTCAAAAATTTCAGTCATACCATGCATCTTTCCTGACCACAAAGCTAAGAAACTAGAAATCAACCACAAGAAAAAAATCTGGAAAAAGTTCAAATACATGGAGGTTAAATAAAATGCTACTAAACAATAAATGGGCCAACCAAAAAATCAGAAAGTACAGGAAATAAACAAAATGAGAACACAGTTGGGATGCAGCAAAAGTGGTTCTAAGAGGGAAATTTACAGCAATATAGGCCTATCTCAAGAAGCAAGAAAAATATCAAACAACTTAACCTTACACCTACATGAGCTAGAAAAAGAACAACAAGCAAAACCCAAAACCAGCAGAAAGAAGGAAATGATAAAAGTTACAGCAGAAATAAATAATATAAAAACAAAAACAAAAATGAAACCCAAAAAACTATAGAACACATCAATGAAACCAAGATCTGGTTCTTTGAAAAAAAAATCAATAAAATTGATAAACTTCTTGATAGACTCATCAAAAGAGAGAGAAAGGGAGCATTCAAAAACCACAAATTAAAGATAAATAACAATCAACATCACAGAAACACAAACTTTGTAGGAGAACATTATAAAATACGACATGCTGTCAAATCAGGCAACCTAGAAGAAATGGATAAATTCCTAGAAACATATAAACTACCAAAACTGAACAGAAAGAAACAGAAAATTGAAACAGACTGATTACCAGAAATGAAATTGAGTCAGTAATCAAAAACACCCCAACAAACAGAAGTCCAGGACCAGATAGCTTCACAAGCAAACTCTATCAAACTTTTAAGAAGAGTTAATAACTGTGCTTTTCAAACTATTCCAAAAAATTTAAAAAAAAAAAGAAAAGAAGGAAAATTTCCAAATTCATGCTATAAGACCAGTATCAATGTGACACCAAAACCAAAAAAAAGTACTCCAAAAAAAAAAGAAAAAAAAAGAATTGTAGGCCAATGTCTCTGATTAACATAAATGTAAAAATCCTCAACACAATACTAACAAACCAATTTCAATAATACATTTTTTAAAAATCATTCAACACAGTCAAGTAGGATTTATTCCTGGGCTGCAAGTGTGGCTCAATATTCATTAAACAATCAACATGATACATCACACCAATAAGAGAAAATATTTTTTTAAATGACCATTTCAATAGATGCAGAAAAATCATTTGACAAATTACAACATCCATTCATGATAAAAACCCTCAACAAAGTACATTTAGAGGGCACATACCTAAACATAATAAAGGCTACATGTAGAAAAAATCCACAGCAAGCATCACACTCAATGGAGAAAAACTGAGACCTTTCCCCTAAGATCAGGAACAAAAGAAGAATGTCCGTTCTCATCACTTTCATTCAATAAAGTACTGAAAGTTCTAGCCACAGCAACAATGAAAAGATATGAAATGTATCTAAATCAATAAGGAAGAAATAAAACTTTCACTATTTGTAGGCGACATGATATTATACATGGAAAACCCTAAAGAATCCACCAAAAAAATACTAGAACTGAATTCAGTAAAGTCACAGGATACAAAATCAATGTACAGAAATCTGTTGCATTTCTTTTTTTTTTTAGTATAGTATATTTTTTTATTTTATTTTTCCAGTATTCCAAGATTCATTGTTTATACACAGTGCTCCAAGCAATATGTGCCCCCCTTATTACCCACCAGGCTCACCCATCCCCCCACACCCTTTTCCTCCAAAACCCTCAGTCATTTCTCAGAGTCCACAGTCTCTTATGGTTTGCCTCCCCTCTGATTTCCCCCAATTCACTTTTCCTATCCTTCCCCTAACGTCTTTCATGTTAATCTTTATGCTCCTGAAGTAAGTGAAACTATATGATAATTGACTTTCTCTGCTTGACTTATTTCACTCAGTATAATCTCCTCCAGTCCCATCCATGTTGATACAGAAGTTGGGAATTCATCTTTTCTGAAGGAGACACAATATTCGATTGTACATATGAACTATATCTTCTTTATCCATTCGTTTGTTGAAGGGCATCTTGGCTCCTTCTTTAGTTTGGCGACTGTAGCCATTGCTGCTTTGAAAATTGGGGTACTAATGGCCCTTCTTTTTTTTTTTAAGATTTTATTTATGTATTTATTTACAGACAGAGATCACAAGTAGGCAGAGAGGCAGGCAGAGAGAGCGAGAGGAGGAAGCAGGCTCCCTGTTGAGCAGAGAGTCCAATATGGGGTTCAATCCCAGGACCCTGAGATCACAACCCAAGCTGAAGGCAGAGGCTTTAACCCACTGAGCCACCCAGGAGCCCCGCAAATGGCCCTTCTTTTCACTACATCTGTGTCTCTGGGGTAAATACCCTGTAGTGCAATTGCAGGGTGATAAGGAAGCTCTATTTTTAATTTTTTGAGGAATCTCCACACTGTTTTCCAAAGTGGCTGCACCAACTTGCATTCCCATCAACAGTGTAAGAGGGTTCCCCTTTCTCCACATCCTCTCCAACACTTGTTGGTTCCTGTCTTGTTGATTTTGGCCATTCTCACTGGTGTAAGGTGATATCTCAATGTGATTTTATTTATTTTTTTTTAAAGGTTTTTTTTTTTTTTTAAGATTTTTATTTATTCTTCAGAGAGAGAGGGAGAGAGAGCAAGCACAGGCAGACAGAATGGCAGGCAGAGGCTGAGGGAGAAGCAGGCTCCCTGCTGAGCAAGGAGCCCCATGTGGGACTCGATCCCAGGACGCTGGGATCATGACCTGAGCTGAAGGCAGCTGCTTAACCAACTGAGCCACCCAGGCGTCCCCTCAATGTGATTTTAAATTGAATCTCCTTGATGGCTAATAATGATGAGCATGTTTTCATGTGTCTGTTAGCCATTTGTCTGTCTGTCTTTGAGGATGTGTCTCTTCATACCTTCTGCCCATTTTTTGATGTGGTTATCTGTTTTTTGAGTATTGAGTTTGAGAAGTTCTTTATAGATCTTGGATATCAGCCCTTTGTCTGTAGTGTCATTTGCGAATATCTTCTCCCATTCCGTGGGTTGCCTCTTTGTTTTGTTGACTGTTTCCTTTGCTGTGCAGAGCTTTTAATCTTGATGAAGTCCCAAAAGTTTATTATTGCTTTTGTTTCCTTTGCCTTTGGAGACATGTCTTGAAAGAAGTTGCTGTGGCCAGTTTCAAAGAGGTTACTGCCTATGTTCTCCTCTAGGATTTTGATAGATTCCTGCCTCACATTGAGGTCTTTTATCCATTTCGAGTTTATCTTTGTGTATGGTATAAGAGAAGGTCGAGTTTCATTCTTAGTTTTCCCAGCACCATTTATTGAAGAGACAGTCTTTTTTCCACTATTTTTTCCTGCTTTATCAAAGATTATTTGACCATAGAGTTGCAGGTCCATATCTGGGCTCTCTACCCTGTTCCACTGGTCTATGTGTTTATTTTTGTGTCAGTACCATCCTGTCTTGGTGATCACAGCTTTGAAGTAAAGCTTGAAATCAGGCAACGTGATGCCCCAGCTTTGTTTTCCTTTTTCAATGTTTCCTTAGCAATTCAGGGTCTTTTCCAGTTCCATACAAATTTTAGGATTGTTTGTTCCAGCACTTTGAAAAATGCCAGTGAAATTTTTTTTAATTTTTTAAAAGATTTTTATGTATTTGACAGAGATCACAAGTAGGCAGAGAGGCAGGCAGAGAGAGAGAAGGGGATAAGCGGGTTCCCTGCCCAGCGAAGAGTCCAATGTGGGGCTTGATTTCAGGACCATGAGATCATGACCTGAGCTGAAGGCAGAGGCTTTAACCCACTGAGCCACCCAGGTGCCCCAACAGTGGAATTTTGATCAGGATGACATTGAAAGTATAGATTGCTCTGGGGAGTATAGACATTTTAACAATATTTATTCTTCTGATCCATGAACATGGAATGCTTTTCCATCTTTTTGTGTCTTCTTCCATTTCTTTCATGAGTGTTCTGTAGCTCCTTGAGTATAGATCCCTTACCTCTTTGGTTAGATTTATTCCAAGGTATCTTATAGTTCTTGGTGTTATAGTAAATGGAATTGATTCTCTAATTTCCCTTTCTGTATTTTCATTGTTAGTGAATAAGAAAGCAACTGATTTCTGTGCCTTGATTTTGTATCCTGCCAGAGTACTGAATTGATGTTTGAATTCTAGTCATTTGGGGGTGGAGTCTTTTGGGTTTTCCATATAAAGTATCATGTCATCTGTGAAGAGAAAGAGTTTGACTTCTTTGCCAATTTGAATACCTTTTATTTCTTTTTGTTTTCTGATTTTCCTTGCTAGGACTTCTAGTACTATGTTGAACAAGAGTGGTGAAAGTGGGCATCCTTGTCGTGTTCCTGGTCTCAATGGGAAGGCTATCAGCTTTTCTCCATTGAGAATGATATTCACTGTGGGTTTTTCATAGATAGATTTTATGAAGTTGGGGAATGTTCCCTCTATCCCTATACTTTGAAGAGTTTTAATCAGGAACAGATGCTGTATTTTATCAAATGCTTTTTCTGCATCAGTTGAGAGAACCATATGGTTCTTCTGTCTTCTCTTATTGATTTTTTTCTATCACATTGATTGATTTGCGAATGTTGAACTGTCCTTGTATCCCAAGTACAAATCCCACCTGGCCATGGTGGATAATCTTTTTCATGTACCATTGGATCCTATTAGCTAGGATCTTATTGAGAAACTTGGCATCCATAATCATCAGAGGTATTGGTCTGAAATTCTCCTTTTGGATGGGGTCTTTGTCTGGTCTGGGGATCAGGGTAATGTTGGCTTCATTGAAAGAGTCTGGGAGTTTTCCCTCTGTTTCTATTTTTTGAAACAGCATCAGGAGAATATGTCTTATTTCTTCTTTGAATGTTTGGTAGAATTCCCCTAGGATTCCGTCATGTCCTGGACTCTTGTTTTTTGAAAAGTTTTTGGTAACTGCTCCAATCTCATTACTAGATATTTCTCTATTCAGGTTGTCATTTTCTTCCTGTTTCAATCTTGGAAGTTTCTAGGTTTCCAGGAATGCATCCATTTCTTCTAGGTTGCTTAACTTATTGGTATATAGCTGTTGCTAATAATTTCTGATGATTGTTTCTATTATCTTGGTGTTAGTCATGATCTCTCCCCTTTCATCCATAATTTTATTAATCTGGGTCCTCTCTCTTGTCTTTTGGATTAATTTGGCCAGTGGTTTATTGATCTAATTGATTCTTTCAAAGAATCAGCTTCTAGTTTTGTTGATGTGTTCTACTGTATCTCTTGTTTTAACTCATTGATCTCTCCTCTAATCTTGATTATTTCCCTTCTTGTGTGTGGGGTTGCCTTAATTTGTTGTTGATTTTCCAGTTCTTTAAGGTGCAAAGAGAACTGGTGTGTTTTGGATTTTTCAATTTTTTTTTAGGGAGGCTTGGATGGCCTTGTATTTCCCCCTTAGGTCTGCCTTTGCCTTATCCCATAGGTTTTAGACAGATGTGTCTTCATTCTCATTGGTATCCATGAATAGTTTAAGCTCTTCTTTCACTTCCTGGCTGATCCAATCATTCTTGATCAGGTTGGTCTTTAGCTTCCAAGTGTTTGAATTCCTTCCAACCTTTTTCTTGTGATTGAGTACCAGTTTTATGGTCTGAGAATATGCAGAGAATAATCCCAATCTTTTGTTATCAGTTGAGTCCTGATTTGTGACCCAGTATGTGGTCTATTCCGCAGAAAGTTCCATGAGTGCTTAAGAAGAATGAGTATTCTGTTGTTTTAGGATGGAATGTTCTGTATGTATCTATGAGGTCCATCTGGTCCAATGTGTCATTCAAAGCTCTTGTTTCTTTATTGATTTTCTGCTTGGATGATCTATTACTGAGAGTGGCATGTTAACATCCCCTACAATTAATGTATTCATACCAATATGACTATTTTGATTAACAGTTGGTTTATGTAGTTGACTGCTTCCATATTGGGAGCATAAATATTTTCAATTGTTTGATCTTCTTTGTGGATAGACCCTTGAATTACAATATAGTAATAGTGAAGCAGCAGAAAAAGAAATAATAAAAAAAAGAAATTATGGAATGAATCACATTCACATTGCACCAAAAAAATAATAAGATACCTAGGAATCAATCCAGTCAAAGAGGTAAAGATCTATTTTCAGAAAACTATAAAACATTGATGAAAGCAATGTAATGGACTGGAAGAATGAATATTATTAAAATTTCTATATTACCCACAGGAATCTACACATTTAATGTAATCTCTATCAAAATACCAACAGCATTTTTCACAGAACTATAACAAGCAATCCTAAATTTTATATGGAACTAAAAAGACCCTGAACAGCTAAAGCAATTTTTAAAAAGAAAAGAAAAACTGGTTACATCATAATCCCAGATTCAGTTTATATTACAAATCTGTATTTTCAAAACAGTATGATACTGGCACAAAAAAGACACATAGATCAATAGAACAGAATAGAAAACCCTGAAATAAACTCATAATTCTATGGTCAATTAATGTTTACCAAAGCAGCAATGAATATCCAATGGGAAAAAGATAGTCATTTCAAATGGTGTTGGTAAAACTTGTCAGATACATGCAAAAGAATGAGACTGGACCACTTTCTCACACTATATACAAAAATACTCTAAAAATGGATTAAATGTCTTCACTACAAGTGAAGATAATCAGGTTCACAGCAGATCAGTTCACAGCATATCAGTCCACAGACACTTGGCAGGTCAGAAGAAAGTGGCAGGATATATTCAACATGCTGAATGGGAAAAAATTACAGTCAGTAATTCTTTATCCAGCAACCCTGTCATTCAGAGTAGAAGGAGATATAAAGAGTTTCCCAAATAAACAAAAACTAAAGGAGCTCATAACAACTAAATCGGCCCTGCAAGAAATTTTAAGGGGACTCTTTGAGTGGATTAAAAAAAGACCAAAGCAACAAAGACACACCAACTCTACAGCTAACACAGTGACACTAAAATCATATGTTTCAGTAATCACTCTGAATATAAATGGCCTAAATGCTCCAATAAAAAGACTTAGGGTATCACAATGGATTAAAAAAAAAACAAGATCCATCTATATGTTGCCTATAAGACACTGAATTTAGACCTAAAGACACCTGCAGATGGGAAGTGAGGTGATGGAGAATCATTTATCATGCCAATGGATGTCAAAAGGAAGCTGGAGTAACCATACTTACACAGACAAGCTAGATTTTAAATCAAAGACTGTAACAAGAGGTGAAGAAGGACATTATACCATAATTAAGGGGTCTATCCATCAAGAAGATATAACAATTGTAAATATTTATGCCTACTTTGGAGCACACAAGTATATAAATCAATTAATAATAAAAATAAAAAATTAAAATAAAGAAATATAATAATAGGAGGAGGCTTTAACACCCCACTGACAAGAATGGACAGATCATCTAAGTGGAAAATCAACAAGAAAATAATGACTTTAATGATACACTGGGCCAGATGGACTTAACAGATATATTTAGAATATGTCATTCTAAAGCAGCAGAATACACATTCATTCTGAGTGCACACAGAATAAATTATATACTGATCAAAATTAGCCCTCAACAAATACAAAAATATTGAGATCATACCATACATATTTTCAGACCATGATGCTATGAAACTTGAAGTAATGACAAGAAAAATTTGGAAAGACCTCAAATACATGGAGGTTAAAGAGCATCACTAAAGAATGAATGAATTAACCAGGAAATTAAAGAACAAATTTAAAAAATACATGGAAGCAAATGAAAATAAAAATATGACTGTCCAAAACCTTTGGAAGGCAAAAAGGCAATCCTAACTGGGAAACATATTATAATAGAGGCCTACCTCAAAAGCCAAGAAAAGTCTCAAATCCACAACCTAACCTTACAACTAAAGGAGCTACAAAAAGAACAGCAAATAAAGCCTAAAGCCAGCAGAAGGAGAGAAATAGTAAAGATTAGATGATAAATAAATGACATAGAGACAAGCAAACAAAAAACAATAGAACAAATCAATGAAACTAAGAGCCAGTTCTTCAAAAACAATTAATAGAATTGATAAAACCCTAACCATACTTATCAAAAAGAGAAATGACCCAAATAGATAAAATCATGAAAAGAAATAGGAGAGCTCACAACCAACACCAAAGAAATACAAACAAAGAGAATACTATGAAAAATTATATGCCAACAAACTGGGCAACCAGGAAGAAATGGACAAATTCCTAGAAACATACAAAATACTAAACTGAAACAGGAAGGAATAGAAAATTTGAACAGACCCATAACCAGTAAAGAGATTGAATCAGTAATCAAAATCTCTCAACAAACAAAAGTCCAAATTTCTTAAGAAATTAAAAATAGACCTACCCTATGATCTTGTAATTGAAATATTGGGTATTTACCCCAAAGATACAGATGTAGTGAAAAGAAGGTCCATATGTACCCCAATGTTCATAGCAGCAATGGCCACAATTGGTCAAACTGTGGAGAGAGCTGAGATGCCCTCCAACAGACCAATGGATAAAGAAGATATGATCCATCAGAAAGGAGGAATACCCAACTTTTATATCAACATGGATGGGACTGGAGGAGATTATGCTGAGTGAAATAAGTCAGGCAGAGAAAGTCAATTGTCATATGGCTTCACTTACCTGTGGAGCATAAAAAATAACATGAAAGACAATAGGAGAAGGAAAGGAAAAGTGAATTGGGGGAAATTGGCAGGGGTGATGAAGTATGATGGACTGTGGACTCAGAAACAAACTGAGGGTATTGAAGGGGAGGAGGGTGGAGGGTGTCTGTGAGCCTGATGGTGGGTATTAAGGAGGGCATGTATTTCATGGAGCACTGGGTGTGGTGAATAAATAACAAATCTTGGAATACTGAAAAAATAAAATTAAATTTTAAAAAAATTCCAGGGCCAGATGGCTTCCCAGAGAAATTCTACAAGACATTTAGAGTTAATACATATTCCCAAACTGTTCCAAAAAAAAACGATATGGCCCAATACCTTCCATTTCCAATATGGAAGTGGAAGGAAATGTTCCAAACTCATTCTACAAGTTACCTTGATTCCAAAACCAGACATAGACCCCACTAAAAGTAGAATTACAGACGGTTATCCAATTGGCATCCAAATTGGCAAATAAGAAGTCAAACTTTCACTCTTTGCAGATGATACTCTATGTAGAAAACCCAATGACTCCACCAAAAATTGCTGGCACTGATGCAGAAATTCAGCAAAGTCTCAAGATATAAAAATCAACACACAGAAGTTGCATTTCTATACACTAACAAGAACACATAGAATACTTATGAAAGAAATTGAGGAAGATACAAAAAAATGGAAAAGTATTTCATGCTGATGGATTAGGAGAAAAAACATTGTTAAAATGTCTATGCTAGCCAAAGAAATCCACACATTTAATGCAATCCCTACCAAAATACCACCAGCATTTTTCACAGACCTGGCATAAACACTTCTAAAATTTGTATGAAACCAGAAAAGACCCCCAATAGGCAAGGTGATGTTGAAAAAGAAAAGCAAAGCTGGAATCATCACAATTCTGGACTTCAAGCTATATTGCAAAGCTGTAATTATCAAGACAGTATAACACTAGCACAAAAACAGACACACAGATCAATGAAACAGAATAGAGAACCTAGAAATGGACCCTCAATTCTATGGTCAACTAATCTTTGACAAAGCAGGAAAGAATATCCAATGGGAAAAAGACAGCATCTTCTACCAGTGGTGTCAGAAAAACTAAAAGATACATGCAGAAGAATGAAACTGGATCACTTTCTCACACCACACACAAAAATAAATTCAAAATGGATGAAAGACTTAAATGTAAGACAGGAAACCATCAAAATCCTATAGGAGAACACAGGCAACAACCTCTTTGACCTAAGCTAACAACAACCTCACACTAGACATATCTCCAAAGGAAAGGGAAACAAAAGCCGAAGGAACTATTGGGACTTCATCAGGATAAAATCTTTTTCACAGCAAAGGAAACAGTATGGAGTTTCCTCAAAAAGTTAAAACTAGATGAATGAGTCAAGATGGCAGAGAAGTAGCAGACTGAGATGACATCAGGTAGCAAGTGATCAGCTAGATAGCTTATCAAACCATTCCAAACACCTACAAATCCAACAAGATATCCAAGAGAAGAAGAGCAGCAATTCTAGAAACACAAAATCGACCACTTTCTGAAAGGTAGGATTGGCAGAGAAGTGAATCCAAAATGACAGGAAGATAAACTGTGGAGGGAGAGGCTGGCTCCTGGCAAGTGGCACAGCAATGAACACAAAATCAGAACTTTTGAAAGTCTGCTCCACTGAAGAACATTGCTCCAGAGGCAAAGCCAGGGTGAAGCCCACGTGGGGACAGCATGGCCTCAGGTCCCATGGGGTCACAGAAGGATTGGGGCTGAGTGTTGCAGAGCTCACAGGTATTAGAGCAGGGAAGCCAGCTACAGAGACAGAGCCAAGGAGTGAGTTCTCAACTCAGGGTTACCTTGAACCATAATCCATGGCACAGGTCACTGCTCAGTGAGTAGGGTCCCCACAAGATCCGGGGAGACCCCCCTGGAAGAGCTCAGGGATCTGCAGGGTTCAGAGACTCCAGGTGGAGCTGTGTGCCAGAGTCAGAGATGCTTGGTCTCAGACTGGGTGAGCTTGGAGAATCGCTGGAGGCCAGAGAGACAGGAGTGATTGAGTGCTTTTCTCTAAGGGTGCACTGAAGAGCGGGACCCCAAGCTCTCAGCTCCTCCAGGCTGGAAATTGGGAGGCTGCCATTTTCATTCCCGTCCTCTGGAGCTCTACAGAAAGCGTTCAGGGAACAAAAGCTCCTGAAAGCGAACTGAGAGAGCTCTAACCCTGAGAGTGGATTACTTAGTCTGGCCCCTGGTAAGGGTGGTGCAATTCTGCCTCGGGCAAAGACACTTGAGAATCACTACAACAGGCCTCTCCCCGAGAAGATCAGCAAGAAATCCAGCCAAGACCAACTTCACTTACCAAGGAGAACAGCGGAATCCAGAGGAGGAGAAAACAAAGCATGGAATTCATGGCTTTCTCCCCATGATTCTATAGTCTTGCAAGTTAACTAATTTTTTTTTTCTTCAGCTAAGATTTATTTAACTTTTACCCTTTCCTTTTTAATGTTTTTTAACTAGTTTATCTTAACAATACCTTTCATTTAAAATCATTTTTTAAACCTTCTTATTATATGCATATTTTATCCTTCATTGTATCTAACTTATTTTGTATACACATAGGGTTTTTTCTTCTAAAAAAATTTGGGGTACAACTTCTTCTAATAGATCAAAATATACCTAAAATCTAACACAGGGCTTTGTTCTAGTCTTTAGCATGAGCAAATTCTCTCCACTTTCTTTTTCTTAATGCTCCCAACCATCTTATATTATCAACTCCTTTTTTAGAAATTTTTAAAAATTTTTCATCTTTATTTTTATGCCAGTACCATGCTGTCTTGGTGATCACAGCTTTGTAGTAAAGCTTGAAATCAGGTAACGTGATGCCCCCAGTTTTATTTTTGTTTTTCAACATTTCCTTAGCGATTCAGGATCTATTCTGATTCCATACAAATTTTTGGATTATTTGCTCCAGCTCTTTGAAGAATACCGGTGGAATTTTGATCGGAATGGCATTAAAAGTATAGATTGCTCTAGGCAGTATAGACATTTTAACAATGTTTATTCTTCCGATCCAAGAGCATGGAATGGTCTTCCATCTTTTTGTGTCTTCAATTTCTTTCATGATTGTTCTGTAGTTCCTCGAGTATAGATCCTTTACCTCTTTGGTTAGGATTATTCATCTTTATAGTCATATTCCATCCCTTCATTGTGTTTACCCTTATATATGTTTTCCATTCTTTAAAATTTTGGGAGGCTGTTTCTTCTAAGAGACCAAAATATTCCCAGAATTAATTGGGTGACCATATTCTATTCACCAGTCTAATATATATTTTTTTCTTTTTATATTTTTTCTTTATTTGTTTTCTTTTTAAAATTTTTTCTGAACTTTTAAAAAAAGATTTTATTTATTTATTTGACAAACAGAGATCACAAGTAGGCAGAGAGGCAGGCAGAGAGAGAGAGGAGGAAGAAGGATCCCTGCTGAGCAGGGAGCCTGATGTGAGTCTCGATCCCAGGACCCCAGGATCATGACCTGAGCCAAAGGCAGAGGTTTTAAACCACTGAGCCACCCAGGTGCTCCTGAACTTCCCCCCACAATTTGGTTAAAGCATTTTCCTGGGATCCTTGCCACCCTTTTAGTATTTTATTTACTCTTTCATATATTCATATCTGGATAAAATGACAAGGCTGGAAAAACTCACCACAAAAAAAAAAAAAAAAAAAAAAAAAGAAGAGGCAGTACCGAAGCCTAGGGAACTAATCAATACGGAAATTGGTAATATGTCAGATCTAGAGTTCAGAGTAACAATTCTCAAGGTGATAGCTGGGCTTGAAAAAGGCATGGAAGATATTAGAGAAACCCTGTCTGGAGAAATAAAAGCCCTTTCTGGAGAAATAAAAGGACTGAAACCTAACCAAGTTGAAATCCAAAAAGCTATTAATGAGGTACAATTAAAAATGGAGACTCTTCCTGCTAGGATAAATGAGGCAGAAGAGAGAATTAGATATATAGAAGACCAAATGGCAGAGGATAAATAAGATAAGCAAAAGAGAGACAAACAACTACTGGACCATGAGGGGATAATTCAAGAGATAAGTGATACCATAAAATGAAACAACATTAGAATAATTGGAATTCCAGAAGAAGAAGAATGAGAGAGGGGAGCAGAAGGCATATTGGAGAGAATTATTGTAGAGAATTTCCCTAATATGGCAAAGGAAACAAACATCAAATTCTAGGAAGTGCAGAGAACCCACCTCAAAATCAATAAGAATAGGTCCACACCCTATAATCTAATGGTAAAATGTAGAGTCTTAGCGACAAAGAGAAAATACTGAAAGCAGTCCAGGACAAGAAGTCGGTAACATACAATGGTTAAAATATTAGATTGGCAGCAGGCTTATCCACAGAGACCTGGCAGGTCAGAAAGAACTGGAATGATATATTCAGAGCACTAAATGAGAAAAACATGCAGCCAAGAATACTATATGCAGCTAGGCTATCACTGAAAATAGAAGGAGAGATATAAAGCTTCCAAGACAAACAAAAATTAAAGAACTTGTAAACAACAAACCAGCCCAACAGGAAATACTGAAAGGGGTCCTCTAAGCAAAGAGAGAGCCTAGAAGTAGTAGATGAGGAAGTAACGGAGACAATATACAGTAACAGTTACCTTATAGGCAATACGATGGCACTAAATTCATATCTCTCAACAGTTACCCTGAATGTACATGGGCTAAATGTCCCAATCAAAAGACACAGGGATGTCAGAATGGATAAAAAAATACTAAACTCCTCAATATGCTATCTTCAAGAAGCTTGTTTTAGACCCAAAGACACCTCCAGATTTAAAATGAGGGGGTAGAAAACAACTTATCATGCCACTGACCATCAAAAGCAAGCTGGGGTGGCAATCCTTCTATCATATAAATTAGATTTTAAGCCAAAAACTATAATAAGAGATGAGAAGGGATACTGTATCATACTCAAAGGGTCTATCCAACATGAAGACCTAACAATTGTAAATATCTATGCCCCTAACATGGGAGCAGCCAATTATATAAACCAATTAATAACAAAATCAAAGAAACACATCCACAATAATACAATAATAGTAGAGGAGTTTAACACTCCCCTCCCTGAAATGGACAGATCATCCAAGCAAAAGATCAACAAGGAAATAAAGGCTTTAAATGACACACTGGACCAGATGGACATTACAGATATATTCAGAACATTCCATCCCAAAGCAACAGAATACACATTCTTCTCTGTTGCACGTGAAACATTCTCTGGAATAGATCACATCCTGAGGCAAAAATCAGGTCTCCACCAGTATCAAAAGACTGGAATCATTCCCTGCATATTTTTAGACCACAATGCTCTAAATCTAGAACTCAACCACAAGAGGAAATTTGGAAAGAACCCAAGTACATGGAGACTAAGGAGCATCCTTCTAAAGAATGAATGGGTCAACCAGGAAATTAAAGAAGAATTTAAGAAGAAGAAAAAACTCATAGAAACAAATGATAATGAAAACACATGTCAAAAATTGTGGGACACAGAAAAGGCAGTCCTGAGAGGAAAACAAACAAGCCTTTCTCAAGAACCAAAAGGGTTTCAAATACACAACCTAACCCTATACCTAAGGGAGCTGGAGAAAGAACAGCAAATAAAACCTAAACCCAGCAGGAGAAGATAAATAGTAAAGATCAGAGCAGAAATCAATGAAATAGAAACCAAAAAAAAAAAAAAAATAGAACAAATCAATGAAACTAGGAACTGGTTCTTTGAAAGAGTTAACGATTGATAAAACCCTTGCCAGACTTATCAAAAAGAAAAGAGAAAGGACCCAAATAAATAAAATCATGATTGAAAGAGGAGAGATCACAACTTACACCAAAGAAATGCAAACTATTATAAAAACATACGATGAGCAACTCTACGCCAACAAATTTGACAATCTGGAAGAAATGGATGCATTCCTAGAGACATATAAACTACCACAACTGAACCAGGAAGAAATAGAAAGCCTGAACAGAACCATAACCAGTAATGAGATTGAAACAGTCATCAAAAATCTCCAAACAAACAAAAGCCCAGGGCCAGACAGCTTCCCGGAGGAATTCTACCAATCATTTAAAGAAGAACTAATTCCTATTCTCCTGAAACTGTTCCAAAAAATAGAAATGGAAGGAAAACTTACAAACTAATTTTATGAGGCCAGCATCACCTTGATCTCAAAACCAGACAAGGACCCCATCAAAAGAGAGAACTACAGACCTATATCCTTAATGAACACAGAAAAATTCTCACCACATACCAGCCAATAGGATTCAACAGTACATTAAAAGGATTGTTCACCAGACCAAGTGGGATTTACTCCTGGGCTGCAAGGTTGGTTCAACATCCACAAGTCAATCAATGTGATAGAACACACTTATAAAAGAAAGAACAAGAACCACATGAGACTCTCAATAGGTGCTGAGAAAGCATTTGAAAAAGTACATCATCCCTTCCTGATCCAAACTCTTCAAAGTATAGGGATAGAGGGCACATACCTCAATATCATCAAAGCCATCTATGAAAAACCCACTGTGAATATGATTCTCAATGGAGAAAACTGAAAGCTTTTCGACTAAGGAACACAGCAGGGATGTCCATAATCACCATTGTTATTCAGCATAGTCCTAGAAGTCCTAGCCTCAGCAATCAGACAACAAAAAGAAATTAAAGGCATCCAAATCAGCAATGGAGAAGTCAAACTATCAGTCTTTGCAGATGATAAGATACTATATGTGGAAAACCCAAAAGACTCCACTCCAAAGCTGCTAGAACTTATACAGGAATTCAGTAAAGTGTCAGGATATAAAATCAATGCACAGAAATCAGTTGCATTTCTTTACACCAACAAGACAGGAGAAAGCGAAATTAAGGAGTCAATCCCATTTACAACTGCACACAAAACCATAACATACCTAGGAATAAACCTAACCAAAGAGGCAAAGAATCTATACTCAGAAAACTATACAGTACTCATGAAAGAAATTGAGGGAACACAAAGAAATGGAAAAAATGTTTCATGCTTTTGGATAGGAAGAACAAATATTGTGAAAATGTCTATGCTACCTAAAGCAATCTACATGTTTAATTCAATCCCTATAAAAGTACCATCCACCTTTTTCAAAGAAATGGAACAAATAATCCTAAAATTTATACAAAACCAGAAAAGACCTCGAATGGCCAAAGGAATATTGAAAAAGAAAGCCAAAGTTGGTGACATCACAATTCCAGACATCAAGCTCTATTACAAAGCTGTCATCATCCAGACAGCATGGTACTGGCACAAAAACAGACACATAGATCAATGGAACAGAATAGAGAGCCCAGAAATTTACCCTCAACTCTATGGTCAACTAATCTTCAACAAAGCAGGAAAGAATGTCCAGTGGAAAAAGGAAAGCTTCTTCAATAAATGGTGTTGGGGAAATTGGACAGCCACATGCAGAAAAATGAAATCGGACCATTTCCTTACACCACACATGAAAATAGACTCAAAATGGATGAAGGACCTCAATGTGAAAAAGGAACCCATCAAAATCCTTAAGGAGAACACAGGCAGCAACCTCTTCGACCTCAGCCACAGCAACATCCTCCTAGGAACATCACCAAAGGCAAGGGAAGCAAGGGTAAAAATGAACTATTGGGATTTTATCAAGATCAAAAGCTTTTGCACAGCAAAGGAAACAGTTAACAAAACCAAAAGATAACTGACAGAATGGGAGAAGATATTTGCAAATGACATCTCAGATAAAGGGCTAGTGTCCAAAATCTATAAAGAACTTAGCAAACTCAACACCCAAAAAACAAATATCGAATCAAGAAATGGGCAGAAGACATGAACAGACATTTCTGCAAAGAAGACATCCAGATGGCCAACAGACACATGAAAAAGTGCTCCATATCACTCGGCATCAGGGAAATACAAACTAAAACCACAATGAGATATCACCTCACATCAGTCAGAATGTCAAAAATTAACAAATCAGGAAATGACAGATGCTGTAGAGGAGAAAGGGGAACTCTCCTACCCTGTTGGTGGGAGTGCAAGCTGGTGCAACCACTCTGGAAAACAGCATGGAGGTTCCTCAAAATGTTGAAAATAGAACTACCCTATGACCCAGCAACTGCGCTATTGGATATTTACCCTAAAGATACAAACGTAGTGATCCGAAGGGGCACGTGCACCCAAATGTTTATAGCAGCAATGTCTACAATAGCCAAACTATGGAAAGAACCTAGATGTCAACAGATGAATGGATAAAGAAGATGTGGAATATATACACAATGGAATACTATGCAGCCATCAAAAGAAATGAAATCTTGTCATTTGGGACGACGTGGATGGAACTAGAGGGTATCATGCTTAGCAAAATAAGTCAAGCGGAGAAAGACAACTATTATATGATCTCCCTGATATGAGGAAGTGGAGATGCAACATGGGGGTTAAGCAGGTAGGAGAAGAATAAATGAAACAAGATGGGATTGGGAGGGAGACAAACCATAAGTGACTCTTAATCTCACAAAACAAACTGAGGGTTGCTGGGGGGAGGGAGGTTGAGAGAATGGGGGTGGGGTTATGGACATTGGAGAGGGTATGTGCTATGGTGAGTGCTGTGAAGTGTGTAAACCTGGCGATTCACAGACCTCTACCCCAGGGGATAAAAATATATTATGTGTTTATAAAAAATAAAAAAAAAATTTAAAAATTTAAAAAAATTGTAGGACACAGTAAAAGCAGTCCTGAGAGGAAAACAAACAAGCCTTTCTCAAGAACCAAAAGGGTCTCAAATACACAACCTAACCCTACGCCTAAAGGAGCTGGAGAAAGAAGAGCAAATAAAACATAAACCCAGCAGGAGAAGAGAAATAGTAAAGATCGTAGCTGAAATCAATGAAATAGAAACCCAAAAAACAATAGAACAAATCAATGAAACTAGGAGCTGGTTATTTGAAAGAGTTAATGACTGATATGCCCATGGCCAGACTTATCAAAAAGAAAAGAGAAAGGATCCAAATAAATAAAATCATGAATGAAAGAGGAGAGATCACAACCAACACCAAAGAAATATAAACAATTATAAGAACATATTATGAGCAACTGTATTCCAGCAAATTTGACAATCTGGAAGAAATGGATGCATTCCTAGAGACAAATCAACTACCACAACTGAACCAGGAAGAAATAGAAAACCTGAACAGACCCATAATCAGTAAGGAGGTTGAAGCAGTCATCAAAAACATCCCAAAAATAAGACCCCAGGGCCAGACATCTTCCCAGGGGAATACTACCAAACATTTAAAGAAGAATTAATTCCTATTCTCCTGAAACTCTTCCAAAAAATAGAAATGGAAGGAAAACTTCCAAACTCATTTTATGAGGCCAACATTACTTTGATCCCAGAGCCAGCAAAGACCCCTTCAAAAAGAGAATTACAGACCAATATGCTTGATAAACACAGATGTAAAAATTCTCACCAAAATAGTGGACAATAGGATCCAACAGTACATTAAAAGGACTATTCACCACGACCAAGTGGGATTTATTCCAGGGCTGCAAGGTTGGTTCAACATCTGCAAATCAATCAACTTGATACATTAATAAAAGAAAGAACAAGAACCATATGATACTCTCAATAGATGTTGAAAAAGCATTTGGAAATGCATTTGACAAGCATCCTGATCAAAACTCTTCAAAGTGTAGGGATAGAGGGAACATACCTGAATATCATCAAAGCCATCTATGAAAACCTACCACAAATACCATTCTAAACGGAGAAAAACTGAGAGGTCTTCTGCTAAGGTCAAGAACACGGGAGGGATGTCCATTATCACCACTGCTATTCAACATAGAACTAGAAGTCCTAGCCTCAGCAATCAGACAACAAAAGGAAATTAAGGGCATCTAAATTGGCAAAGGAGAAGTCAAACTATCAGTCTTTGCAGATGATATGATACTATATGTGGAAAACCCAAAAGACTCCACTCCAAAGCTGCTAGAACCTGTACAGGAATTCAGTAAAGTGTCAGGATATAAAATCAATGCACAGAAATCAGTTGCATTTCTTTACACCAACAAGACAGGAGAAAGCGAAATTAAGGAGTCAATCCCATTTACAACTGCACACAAAACCATAACATACCTAGGAATAAACCTAACCAAAGAGGCAAAGAATCTATACTCAGAAAACTATAAAGTACTCATGAAAGAAATTGAGGAAGACACAAAGAAATGGAAAAATGTTCCATGCTTTTGGATTGGAAGAACAAATATTGTGAAAATGTCTATGCTACCTAAAGTAATCTACATGTTTAATGCAATCCCTATCAAAATCCTATCCACTTTTTTCAAAGAAATGGAACAAATAGTCCTAAAATTTGTATGGAACCAGAAAAGACTTCGAATAGCCAGAGGAATGTTGAAAAAGAAAGCCAAAGTTGGTGGCATCACAATTCCGGACTTCAAGCTCTATTACAAAGCTGTCATCATCAAGACAGTATGGTCTGGCACAAAAACAGACACATAGATCAACAGAACAGAATAAAGAGCCCAGAAATAGACCCTCAACTCTGTGATCACCTAATCTTCAACAAAGCAGGAAAGAATGTCCAATGGAAAAAGGACAGCCTCTTCAGCAAATGGTGTTGGGAAAATTGGATAGCCACATGCAGAAAAATGAAACTAGACCAATTCCTTACACCCCACATGAAAATAGACTCAAAATGGATGAAGACCTCAATGTGAGAAAGGAATCCATCAAAATCTTTAAGGAGAATCAGGCAGCAACCTCTTCAACCTCAGACACACCAACTTCTTCCTAGGAATTATTGCCGAAGGCAAGGGAAACAAGGGCAAAAATGAACTATTGGGACTTCATCAATGTCAAAAGCTTTTGCACAGCAAAGAAAACAGTTAACAAAACCAAAAGACAACTGACAGAATGGGAGAAAATATTTGCAAACGGCATATAAGATACAGGGTTAGTATCCAAAATCTATAAACAGCTTATCAAACTTAACACCCAAGGAACAAATAATCCAATCTAGAAATGGGCAGAGGACATGAACAGACATTTCTGCAAAGAAGACATCCAGATGGCAAACAGACACATGAAAAAGGGCTCCACATCACTCGGCATCAGGGAAACACAAATCAAAACCACAATGAGATACCACCTCACACCAGTCAAATTAACAAGTCAGGAAATGACAGATGCTGGTGAGGATGCAGAGAAAGGGGGACCCTCCTACACTGTTGGTGGGAATGCAAGCTGGGGCAACCACTCTGGAAAACAGCATGGAGATTCCTCAAGAAGTTGAAGATAGAGCTACTCTATGACCCAGCAGTTGCACTGCTGTGTATTTACCCTAAAGATCCAAATGTAGTGATCTGACAGGGCACATGCACCCAAATGTTTATAGCAGCAATGTCCACAATAGATAAACTATGGAAAGAACCTAGATGTCCATCAACAGATTTATGGATAAAGAAAAAGTGGTATATATATACAATGGAATACTGTGCAGCCATCAAAAGAAATGAAGTCTTGCCATTTGTGATGACATGGATGGAACTAGGGGGTATTATGCTTAGCAAAATAAGTCAATCGGAAGAAGACAATTATCATATGATCTCCCTGATATGAGGAAGTGGAGATGCAATGTCGGAGCTGTGGGAGATAGGAAAAGAATAAATGAAACAAGATTGGATTGGGAGGGAGACAAACCATAAGTGACTCCTAATCTCACACACACACACACACACACAAATAAATAAATAAATAAAAACTGAGGGTTGCCAGGGGAAGTGATGGGGAGGAGAGGGTGGTGGGGTTATGGACACTGGGGAGGGTATGTGCTATGGTGAGTGCTGTGAGGTGTGTAAACCTGGCAATTCACAGACCTGTATCCCTGAGGCTAATAATACATTATATGTTTATTTTTAAAAATTATAAATGTCTTTAAAAAACATTTAAAAAGTTAAAACTAGGACTACCTTATGATCTAGAAATCATACTACTAGGTATTTACCCAAAAAATGCAAAACACTGATTCAGAGGGATATATGAACCTCTATGTTTATAGCAGGTTTATTTACAATAGCCAAATTTTGTAGGTAGCCCAAGTGTCCATCAATAGATGAATGGATAAAGAAAATGTGATATGTATCTATATATCTACATATCTATATATACATATGTCATATATATATATATATATATAAACTTTCCATTATATATACATATAATGGAATATTATTCAGCCATAAAAAAGAATGATATTTTGCCATTTGCAGATATATGAATGGAGCTAAGCAAAATAAGTCAGTTAGAGAAAGACAAATACCATATTATTTCATTCATGTGGAATTTAAGAAATGAAACAGAGCAAAGGAAAAGAAAAGAGAAAGAGAGAGAAACAAAGAAACAGTCTCTTAACTATAGAGAAAAAACGGATGTTTACCAGAGGGAGGTAGATTGGGGGATAGATGAAATATGTGATGGAGTTAAGACACTTTTTTTAAAGATTTTATTTATTTATTTGACAGACAGAGATCACAAGTAGGCAGAGAGGCAGGCAGAGAGAGAGAGAGAGGAGAAAGCAGGCTCTCCGCAGAGCAGAGAGCCCGATGCAGGCCTCAATCCCAAGACCCTGGGATCATGACCTAAGCCAAAGGCAGAGGCTTTAACCCACTGAGCCACCCAGGTGCCCCCTAAGGCACTTTTTCTAATGAGCACTGGGCAATGTATGGAATTGTGGAGTCAATATATTGTACAACTGAAAATAATATAATACTGCATGTTAACTAATATTGGAATGAAAATGTTTTTATATTAATTGAGGAAAGAAGAATTTGACTGCACATCCAGAACATTTCCATTTCCAAAATAAAAAAATCTTTAGTATTAGGTGTGAATACCTTGACTGAAGATAATCATGTAGTAGTTGAAGTGGAGAAATGGTGATTTGGCTCAGCTATGTGTTCAGTACCCAGACTGACATTTGGAATCCATCATATCATACACATGCAAAGTCAGAATGAAATAGCAGCTCAGACATGAGACTGGCAAATTCAAGGCAGGATGCAAATGAATGCAAGTTGCCTGGGTTCTGAATGGCAGAATCAGGAGAGGAGAACTGGAGCAGTGTATTGTAGAGAAAAAGTATCTGACAACAGTCCAAGCAGGCTCCCATGGACCACATCCACTCCCCTAGTGTCCAACCCTTACTAACTTATGAAAATGAAACTAGACCAGCTCAGTTGGAAAAAATAGAGAAAAATAACAGCTAGAACAGTCAAGACAGCTCTAGAGCCATTTTCATACATTTAGTTTATGTTTCAAAAATAAATAAAATATGAAGACTTGAGTCTTTTCCTTTACAGAATCAGTCTTGTTTTCCAATGACACTCTCATAAGAAAATAGCTTGTTCACTGAGAGACTAGCAAGTCTAGAGTTGAAAAAGAAGTTGTTTGTACAACACTGAAGCAAAACACAAGTGAATGACTGACTATATAACTGGCATTCAACTTATGAATCAATGATGTGTTTCAACACTAGAGTAAAAATGGCTGTGCCCAAATTTTTGAGAAACAGTATGCATGGAGTATTACATGGAGTGAATTAAAGGATTGTTAAGGGAAACTTTCATGATCATAAACTTTTGCTTTTTCTACTATTTAATATTGAGAAACTCACATGAGTGTGGAATTTCACTATGGTTCATAGAAATTTGAGTTGAGGCCAGGCAAGGGAGACAGGAGGGTCAATGAAACACATAATTAAGAAGATAATGATACCAAGAGAAGCTTGTGGCCAAGCCAAGAGCTTTTCATATGTTCTTTGCTGAGTTTCTAGGGTTTGGTTTTAGGAGAACCTAAAGGTGAAGGCAAAGAGATGAGGGGACAAAGATAAAATGTCCTGGTTCTTTTCTTTCTCTCCACAGGGGGGTTGGCCTCAGTTATCTACACAGACACCCTCCAGACCATCGTCATGCTGATAGGTTCTTTTATTCTCATGGGGTATGGTAAGTAATGACAGTATGTGCAGTGCCTAGGGCTGGAAATGGTGAGACTGCTCTTTACTGCTGCCTCCCTGCTCTACATGGTTACACTTTCTAACCATTTATATAATTTATATCATTGAAACATCTGCTTAACTTCTTTCTTGCTATACTGTCTCAGCATGAGGGAAGAACTTCCCTTTCTTTAAAAAAAATTCTTGCTCAGGTTTAATCTTAATATGTTTGTGTTTGGAATCAACAAAATCAGTTTCACTGAGTTGGTTCTTTGCAAAAATATTGGTGCACTGAATTCAAGGCACAGAAACTATTTACATAAAACCTTCATAAAATGAAGGATTAAAAATAAGAATGGTTTAAGATAATGATAACTGACTATTAACTTCGTTATGACTGATGCCATGGAAATTGTTAAAGTATGTTACTCCCTCTCCTGCTGGAATATACAAGCAGAGGTTGGATTTTCCTTTATGACTCTCACTTAATTAGTATCAGTTCATTCTTTTAAGTCATGCAGCAAGCACTATTAATGAATTTAATTTACAGTTTGCCTATTTTTGTTTTCTTTTATTATGGTATCTGTTTACCTTTGCCCAGGAAATCCATGTGCAAAATCAAAAGGATATAAGATGAAAATAAGTGTCTTTTCATTCCTCCCCTGTCCTGCAGCCACCATGATCCAACCACTCAAGCTGCACTGAATACAATTCTGAATATGCATGCACCTAATCACAAGCCACAGTAAATACAATTCTAAATATGCAGGTACCAATTACAGAGCTTGAAGATAATGTGAAGCAAAAACTGATAAAACTGTAAGGTCAACAAATCCGCAAAGAGAGTTGGTGATTTTGACACAACATGGGTACCATTAGTCACATATGGCTATTTAAATTTAAATTAATCAAAATTTAAAATTCATTTTCTCATTTGCCTAGCCATATTTCTTTTTTTATTCCGTTTATTTATTTGACAGAGAGAGAGAGATCACAAGTAGGCAGAGAGGCAGGCAGAGAGAGAGGGGGAAACAGGCTCCCTGCTGAGCAGAGAACTCAATGCAGGGCTCAATCCCAGGACCCTGAGACCATGCCCTGAGCTGAAGGCAGAGGCTTTAACCCACTGAGCCACCCAGGTGCCCCTGCCTAGCCATATTTCAAGTGCTCAATATATGGCTAGTAGTTTTCATATGGGCAGCACAGATATAGAACTGTTCCATCATAGCAGAAAGTTCTATTGAGAGCAGCTCTAGAGACAACTGCTAGTAACCAATTACTTGCAAACTTTCTATTTAGCAAATTTCTATGCTGTTCTTACTTGTGTTTCTTTTTGTCTAGTTTTGGTGATGTACCTCTAGAGTCACCTTCTCCTAACCTTGTAAGAAGAGAGGAGGTTCACATCTCCTAGCATCATTCCTTTATTGCTGTTAAAAACCGTATTCCCCTTAGCAGAAAAATTTCTTTGTAAGTTCTGTATCCTCCATTGGATTGAATTCCTGTCCTGCACATTTATTTTGCACATAATCCTAGCACAATGCTTGGCACATACAAACACTTTGGTGCTAAACGAAATAAGTAATGGAGAAGTAAATTAATGACAACCACAACACTAAGGATGTATGACACTCTGATGAATTTTGTACTACTTTATTTAACTTATCCTAGGTGGGCCCAGATGCCTGGGCTCATCCTTCTTTCTAGGGTTTCTATACATTATTGCTCTTTTCTACATTTCTCTTGCCTTTCCAGACCCCCAGTGGGCTCTCACCATTTCACCTCACTACATATAATCTGCTGCCTCCAATATCTGTTCCTTATCTTCTCATTTTTTTTATTCTAGCATGAGTAGAATACAGTATTGCATCAGAAAAACCAGACTGTGCATAAGGTCAGAATAGCCAGACTTTGTGTCAGCAAGAGAGACCATTGCTCTGGTTTTTTCAGAGGAGTTGGGGCTTTCTCATGGCTAATTCTGCTAGTCTCACTCTGTTACCTCACCTTCAGGCTTATTTCTGTTCTGGATGGTTATGAGACATCAACATAAGTCTGTTGCATAACAGTTTTATTTTTACTGTAAACCTAGGCACTAAAAACTATTTTCAAAAGTGACATAAGGAGAAAGGTTAAAGGGTGATTTGCTTTGTGTACCTTGTGAAAGCATGATAGAATTGCCAATGCCAGTGAAAGTACTAGAAAGACATGGATCCGAGAACACTGAAGATTTGACTAGGCTGATTGGAGATGCTTGGATACCTCCACCACAAAGGAATAACTATGAACAGATTCCTATTAAATTATATTTAATAATAGATTTAGTTCTATTAAATTAGATTTAATATGATTAGATTTCTATTAAACATTTCATGTTATCCAATACCTTTGCAGCATTTACCGAAGTGGGAGGCTATGAGAGTTTTACAGAAAAGTACATGAACGCCATCCCAACCATAGTTGAGGGGGACAACCTGACAATCAGCTCCAAGTGCTACACTCCTCAGGCTGACTCCTTCCACATTTTCCGAAATGCTGTCACAGGGGATCTTCCTTGGCCAGGAACAATATTCGGAATGACCATAGTAGCTCTGTGGTACTGGTGCACAGATCAGGTAAAGTATGTGTGTGATGTATAAATATGTTTATGTTGCTCTTTTTCTACTCATAGAAAAGCATCTAGTTTCTAATTTGTACACACATAAACACACGTGCATGCACACACATTGTTTAAACAGCCAAACACTTCTACAAGGGTTGTTATGAAAAATAAATGTCTGTTGTCCTGCTCTCTATCCTATTTGTCTCTCAAAGCAAACATTTTTGGCTCCTTCAGTTAAGTATTTTGGTTTGTATTTCTCTTCTCTAAATCTTTGTACAGCATGGTTGTACAAACCTCCAGGGTCATGGACTATGGAGTTTAAAGGGGCAAGTCTGGCCTTTCCTGGGTCAGCAGTGGGGTATCCATGTAGAGGCACAGGTGGAGGCCAACAGCCCAGGCTTCCCACCTGTCTGCAGTCTAGTTGTGTTTGGAAAAGTATTCTTTGCTGTCGTCCACGTTAGGCTTGATTGTGTCACTGCCTGGCTTCCAGCCAGCAGGACAGACTTCCCCATGCTCATGCATGTACTGGAAGGCCTGAACCAGCTGTAGGACTTCATCCACAGAGTGCCCCACAGGCAAATCAGTATGGTTGGTGAACCATTGGAGTGTCATCACCTTGGAGCACATTAGAAATAAATGCTCTCAGATGTTACCCAGACCCACTGAATCAGAATTTACTTGTAAATTTGATCCCTAGGTGATTTAAATAAATTCTTGCATTGTTCCCTTTTGGTTTTTCAGTTTTCAGATTTTTATATTGTCTTCCAATAATTGAATTCTCCAGCAATTCGTGAGGAAAATAAGAGATAAATTTGTCTTCATGTTTGAAAATGTCTTCACTTCAACTTTTCTTAAATTGATCCTCTGGCCATGTACACATTTCTAAGTTGGAAATAATTTTCCCAAAGACATAAATTCATTGTCTTCTGACTTCTACCATTACTGGTGAGAAGCCTGAAGTTATTCTTGATCCTTTGGATGTAACCTGTCTTTCCTCTATGGAATTTTGTGTTTTCCTTTGGAAACCTTCTGCTGTTGGATGTTGGCCTTCTACAACTGGTTTTCTAGTGTTCTTATCTTTCATCCCCCATCTTTCATCTCTTGGTCTTTTTGCTCTACTTTCTAAATTTCCTCAATATTATCCTCCAGTTTCCTGCCTTTGTATTTATAACTCTCAAGATCTTATTTTTTGTTTTTTGGATGTTCCTTTTCATAGCACTTGAGTTTGTTTTTGTTTTTTATTTTGAAGTTTTCATCACCGTGCTTGCTTCAGCAGCACATATACTAAATTTGAATGAAGTTTTCATCACTATCTATAATCTGTCAACTCAAACCTATAATTTCACAATTTTAACCCATCTTGGGCCAGTGGTCACTTGTGTCAGTGAGGAATCAGTTCTCTTCTCTATATA
This sequence comes from Mustela putorius furo, assembly GCF_011764305.1. Classification (NCBI taxonomy): domain Eukaryota; kingdom Metazoa; phylum Chordata; class Mammalia; order Carnivora; family Mustelidae; genus Mustela; species Mustela putorius. The sequence goes on along the minus strand of NW_025421272.1, from coordinate 1,942,724 downwards.
AAATAAACTGATTTTCTCAACCTCTCTACCAAAGAGTGCATCCTTTCATTGATTTCTGTAACTATCTTTATTATTTACATTTGTCTCTGACCATCTGATTTATCTCCTGTAAATGGCCTCACATTCACCCTTCGATTTGATATCTGACCTTGCTTGTCTGCTGACAGGCCTCCACTCCTCACCTTTGTGTTGTTCTTCCAACTCTCTGTTTCAAGCCCTCTGTCTAAAGATGGCACTGCTCCCCCAGCACTGAGTGACACTGTTGCTATCCTTAACAGATCTATCTCTCCAAACAGAATGAAACATTAAAAGCCATCCCTATATTCTGACATTCCTTGAGAAGAAAAATGTCAAGAAGTTATGGCATTATAGGTAGAAATCCTGCTTTACTAGAAAATTCTTAGTTAAGGGATTGCACAACTTAAGTGGAATGGTAAAATTATACACATTGAATTTCCCAGGACCACTATTTTTGCTCCATAACTCAATGAGGTCCTCAGAATATTCTGAAGAAATCTAGAGATTAGTGTCTCGGGGTTCTCTTCTGATGGCTGCCTGACTCTGATGTTTCTATGCCAATGAGTTTGATTTCCCAAGGAGACAATTCTTTTCTAATGGTGAAGAGATACTGATGAGTATGTGGCTTATTTGGTGCTTACAACACTAAAAGCAAAACTTAATCACACAACTGGTGGCAAAGACCAGCAGTGACAGCCTTCTACTTGGAGGAGCACATGGCCATGGTTTCAGTGCAGCCTAGGAGCTGTAAATATTTTAATAGTACTGATGTGTATTGACTTGTATGTATCAAGAGTCTTACAAACATTATACCAAATATTCAACTGTCCTGCAAGAAATAACCCTTTTATTTATTTTTTATAACAAGTTTTTTTATTATATTCAATTAGCCAACATACAGTATATCATTCGTTTTTGATGTAGTGTTCAACAATTCATTAGTTGCATATAAAATGTGAATTGTATAATGCAATCACAAGTTTAGTGATTATTGAAGTTAGTAATTATTTTTTTTTTTAAAGATTTTATTTATTTATTTGACAGACAGAGATCACAAGCAGGCAGAGAGGCAGGCAGAGAGAGGGGAGGAAGCAGGCTCCCTGCTGAGCAGAGAGCCCGATGTGGGGCTCAATCCCAGGACCCTGGGATCATGACCTGAGCCGAAGGCAGTGGCTTTAACCCACTGAGCCACCCAGGCGCCCCGAAGTTAGTAATTATTGACATTTCAGTTGACCCATTTATATCCTTCTCTAAGTTAAAGTTATCATTAATTCTTTTTTCCATTTTTTAATTTATTTTTTATGTTCAATTGAAGATAACCTTTTTAGAGATGAAAAATCTGCATGTCACAAGGCCAAATACTCAAAGAAGTAGAGCAGAGATTCGAGTTCTGATTTCACTCTGAAGTCCATGATTATCCATTACTCATGGCCTCATATCTTATTGTAACATTAATCCCTTAAAAGAAGCACTCACCTTCTTTTACATCATCCTCAAGTTGTTTGATGACTATGTCATGTTTTCCTGGCAGGTAATTGTGCAGCGCTGCCTATCAGGTAAGAACATGTCTCATGTGAAGGCCGCCTGCATCATGTGTGGGTACCTGAAACTGCTGCCCATGTTCCTCATGGTGATGCCAGGAATGATCAGCCGCATCTTATACACAGGCAAGCCATTGATTCATAAATCCTCTTTCTTTTATTCTTGAACTCTGAGTAGTGGTTTTAAGATGTATTAAAACCTTGATAAGATAGAAAACCCATTATGGGGCACCTGGGTGGCTCAGTGGGTTAAGTCTCTGCCTTTGGCTCAGGTCGTGGTCTCAGGGTCCTGGGATCAAGCCCCACATGGGGCTCTGCTCAGCAGGGAGCCTGCTTCCCCCCTCTCTCTCTGCCTGCCTCTCTGGCTACTTGTGATCTCTCTCTCTCTCTCTGTAAAATAAATAAATAAAATATTTTTAAAAAAAAAGATAGAAAACCCATTATGAATGGAAGTAAAAACACAATTCCAGGTGGCAAGAACAGTTTTTGCAGGGGCTCAGAAACAGGAAATTCTGGCATATTTGACACCTATATATCCAATTAGTAGGGAACAGTGAACAAAATTATTGTATACCCCCTTTATGAAAATTACACACAAGAGACCAAAAACTTTCTCAAAACTTAGTAAAATTGTTATTATGTTTAAGTATAAAAAGCAAACTACAAGGGGCACCTGGGTGGCTCAGTGGATTAAAGCCTCTGCCTTCAGCTCAGGTCAGGATCTCAGGGTCCTGGAATCAAGCCCTGCATCGGGCTCTCTGCTGAGCAGGGAGGCTGCTTCCCTTCCTCTCTCTCTCTGCCTGCCTCTCTACCTACTTGTGATCTCTGTCAAATAAATTAATAAAATATTGTTTTAAAAAGCAAACTACAAAATATGATCTCAACAATTACTACAGTTTTGCAAAAGAGACATTTCTCTGTGGGAAAAGATTAGAAAATAATTAAAAGAAAAAACAAAGAGGTTCCTGAGTGGCTCAGTCAATTATCTGCCTTCAGCTCAGACCATGACCCCAGGGCCCCAGGATAGAGCCCCACATAAGGCTTCCTGCTCAGTGGGGAGTCTGCTTCTCCCTCTGACCCTCCCCTTTTCATGCTCTCTCTCTTTCACTCTCTCTCTCTCAAATAAATAAATAAAATCTTTTTTTAAAAAGAATTAAAAAACTAAAAGCAGCTAATGTGTTATGGTGTTAGTATTCTGGGAGATTTTTTTTTTAATATATGGACCATACTGTTCATCTTTTGAAAGGGCATCTTGGCTTTTTTCACAGTTTGGTGATTGTGGCCATTACTGCTATGAACATTGGGGTACAGATGACCCTTCTTTTCAATACATCTGTATCTTTGGGGTAAATACCCAGTAGTGCAATTGCAGTGTCATAGGGTATCTCTATTTTTAATTTCTTCTTTTCCCTATTAAAATTACATTTTATTTATTTTATTTTTTAAAACTTTTTCAGTGTTCCAAAATTCATTGTTTATGCACCACACTCAGTGCTCCATGCAATACATGCCCTCCTTTATCTGCCACCAGGGTCACCCAATCCCTCCAACCTCGTCCCCTCCAAACCCTGTTTGTTTCTCAGAGATTTTTTTAAGTCTTTTTTTTTTTTTTGCTATCTGTTGTCATAATGATGAAGTTCTAGAATCTAGGTGAGGTTCGGTGGGCTGAGGTCTGGAGCCGATGACCAAAAAAGAATTCTTGAGACATCTTTGGTGCAAAATGGTGGTTTATTAAAGCATGGGGACAGGACCCATGGGCAGGAAGAGCTGCTGCCCTGGGTTGTGAGGGGTGGCAGGTTATGTACCCTGTGGTTGAGGGAAAGTGAGGGAAAGGGAGGTTTCAACGGAGTTTTCATATGCTAAAGAGGGCCTACAAGGTGCCAGGATGTCAGAGGCCTACCTGAGGCCTTGCCCTGGCGGCTTGATCAATGTTGTCTTTAGACCAGCCATTAACATTAAGATAGTTGGGAGACTTTTTGGTGGGATGTCACAATCGTCTTTGTTAGTGAGATTTAGGACATTTGTAAACCAAGGGAGACTCCTGTCTAGCAGGATTTTGAGCTCTGCAAGTTAACTATTTGCTTATTGTTCATGGCAGTCAGGGCTGCCTGAGGGATGCTACATATAGGACTGAGGGGGAGCAGATGAGGGGTGGGTACAAGGCACCAGCTTTTGCTTTGTCTTCAGCCAGCCTCGTGCTGCCTCATCAATAATATTAAGCAAAAAAAAAAAAAAAAAAAAAAAAAAAAAAAATTTGCCAAGGTGTTGTAAAACTGCCATAGTGAAGGGAGACCTCATCCCACATGAGCAATCATCCCTGAGAAAAATCACAAGTGACACCTCTTCTTAGATGCAGGTGGAAAGCACTGGGCTAAATGACTGGACACGGAACTAACTTCCTGAGTATTGTTTGGCTGTTATGGTTATTTTATCTCAGGAGTTCTGTGCCTCTGGGAGGATTTATGCTTTTGCAACTTCTCTGGAGGATGGAATCAGTTCCTCCTGTTTGCTCTCATGTTCTAGCTGGGCCACAACCCCAAGAGGAACCCTGCTCCTTAGGTCAGTGCAAAGGGAGCTAAATGTTCCCAGCAAATGTCTTTCCTCTCACCCATAATGTACAACTTGTCTCTATGTTCAATGGTTGTAGATCTTACCTGTTTGGGCCGCACTCACTGAACATACTTATATGAATCCTTCCGCAGAGAAAGTGGCCTGTGTTGTGCCTTCTGAATGTGTGAAACACTGTGGTGTTGAAGTTGGCTGCAGTAACTATGCCTACCCAATGATGGTGCTGGAACTGATGCCTGATGGTAAGAAAATGTCCATGCCCAAATGAATGGAGAAAATGTAATGATAGTTAGATAAATGATAGAGATAGATAGATGATAGGTGGATAGATAGATAGATAGATAGATAATAGACAGTAGATAGATGACAGATAGATGATGATAATAGATAGATAGATGATAGATGATAGAATGATTCCATTAATTTGTGGAACATAAGGAATGGCATGGAAGATATTAGGAGAAGGAAGGGGAAAATGAAGGGGGTAGGAATCTGAAGGGGAGATGAACCATGAAAGACTATGGACTCCAGGAAACAAACTAATAGTTTTAAAGGGGAGGGGAGCTGAGGGATGGGTTAGCCCCGTGACAGGTATTAAGAAGGGCCCATGTTGTGTGGAGAACTGGGTATTGATGAAGTTCTAGAACCTAGGTGAGGTTCGGTGGGCTGAGGTCCAGAGCCGATGACCAAGAAAGAATTCTTGAGATATCTTTGGTGCAAAATGGTGGTTTATTAAAGATCGGGTGGTTTATTAAAGGACCCATGGGCAGAAAGAGCTGCCCCGGGTTGTGAGAGATGGCAGGTTATGTACCTTGTGGTTGGGGGAAGGTGAGGGGAAGGGAGGTTTCAACGGAGCTTTCATATGCTAAAGAGGGCCTACAAGGTGCCAGGATACCTGAGGCCTTGCAGCTTGATCAATGTTGTCTTTTGGCCAGCCATTAACATCAAGATAGTTGGGAGATTCCTGGTGGGATGTCACAATCCTGCTATCAAAGCGTCTTTGTTAGTGAGATTTAGGTTCAGAAGAGATTCAAATATATTTACATTTCCTTCTACCTCAGCCTCCTTCAGTTTTGTTTATGGAGTGGAGGGTGACATTAGGGCTTGAGGAACTGAGTTATTTGTCTCCGGAAATTGTGCTATTGATAAGGTAACTTCTTTGTTTGTAGATCTCTAGGACATTTGTAAACCAAGGGAGACTCCTGTTCTTGTAGGATTGTGATCTCTGCAAGTTAACTATTTGTTTCTTATTTATGGCAGTCAGGGGTGCCTTAGGAATGTCACATATATTACTGAGGGGAGGGGAGCAGGTGGAGAGGGGGTGCAAGGTGCCAGCTTTTGCTTTGTCCTCAGCCAGCCTCCTGATCCCTCATCAGGTATTATACACAAACAATGAATCATGGAATGTTACATTAAAAAATAATGATGTACTGTATGGTTACTAACAGAATTTTTAAAAAGATAAATGATAGATTAGATAGATAGATGATAGATAGAAGTGTAGAAATGAAAATGAAAACCTGCCATTTGCAACAGCATAGATGGACTTAGAGGACATTATGCTAAGTGAGATAAGCCAAATAATGTCACTTATATGTGGAATCTAAAGAAGTGGAACTCATGCAATAGAGTAGAATGGTGGTTGCTGGGGCTGGGGGTCGGGGAAATGGGAAGATGTTGGTCAAAAGATACAAACTTTCAGTTATAAGATGATTAAGTTCTGGAGAACCAGTGGACAGCAGGGAAATTATAGTTAACAAAAATGTATGCTTAAAATTTGCTAAGAGAATAGATCTCAAGTGTTCTCACCATAAAACCAGAAAACCATAACTATGTGAGGGGATGGATATGTTAATTAGCTTGATTGTGGTAATCATATCACAGTGTACAGTGTACATAAACATCACATTGTACACCTTAACTATATGCAATTTTTATTTGTCAATCATGCCTCAATAAAGCCGGAAAAAAAAAAGAAAAAGAAAAACGTTAATGCTGGGACTGCCTCACAGACCTGGTCTATAGATGGGCCATGAGGAAAGATGGTGGTATAACCCTCAATAATTCTAACTTCCATTAATTCAGTTGTCTTCATCAGACATTTCTTGAGCACTTTACATAGGTTATCAGCCCTGAGCTGACCCTGGGGAATACGGAGATGAATCAGATATAATTCCTATTAGAAGAATTTTACTCCTTTGGATTTAAGATGTCTTCCAAGGCAATCAAGAGAATTTAAGTGATGGATTTGTCAATAAAAGTGTTGCAACTAAAGCCTTCTCATCTTTGATGCCTGGGTGGTGTAGTTGGTTAAGTGTCTCTTTGGCTCAGGTCATGATCCTGAAGTCCAAGGATCAGCGGGGAGTCTGCACTGTCTCTCACTCACTCTCTCTCACTCTCTTTTTCAAATAAATAAATAAAATCTTTTTTAAAAGGAGTTGCATAGACATAAACTTATAAATTCAGAAAACTAGAAGTTAACTATTTATCCTGCTTTCTTTAGACCAATTATACCCAAATAATAGACCCCAACCTATGCAATTTACAACTATTTATTTAGTGCCTATTATGTGCCAGATAGTGCCCTGATGGTTAGAAAACATCAGTGAAATAGGCACAAAATCCCATATATGTTGGAACTTGCATTGTAGTTTCATGAGATAGAAAATAAATTACACATGTGAAAAGGAAGTAAATTACTAGGATACTAAAAGGTGATCTGGGTTGGTCAGAAGCAAAGCAGAATATGCAGGTGCTCTTGTACCTTAGGTCCATCAAAAGTCAGCTAACACTTCTGTGATCTTTCTCCTTCCTGACACACATAAGCATTGTCAGGACGAAGGGAGCACCACCCACAAATGACATCACCCATCCATCTCATTCCAACTTGGTCCTAGGAGTTTTAGGGGCATTACTCATAAGCAGAAAGAATTGGAGGATGAAGTGACCATAATATCTCAAAATTACTTGCTTTTCCCACCAAAAACTTCAACAGAACTACCTACTATTGTATTCCCTCTCCAGTTCCCTAAGTCTTCAGGAAACCAAGAGGTTCTTGCCCAAAGAAAGATGGCCCAACACTGTTTCCTCTCTCCAAAATTTAAGTTCCAGCAAATTATCTCTAAATTTATATTTATAACTAAAATTATATACTGGATTATTCTAAAATCACCAGGAAATATGCAGGAAATGCCACATGATGATACAGATTGACAGAAGCATCAGTTAGTAAATGTTCCAGGTGACACTTTTCAACAACTCTCTGGTTTGGCAAGGTCCTCATTGATCATGGAGTCCCATTTCTAGCTAATGTTTGCACTCTCATCTGGCCCTAGGACTGCGAGGTCTGATGATGTCAGTCATGTTGGCCTCTCTCATGAGCTCCCTGACCTCCATCTTCCACAGTGCCAGCACCCTCTTTACCATGGACCTCTACACCAAGATTAGGAAACGGGCATCAGAGAAAGAGCTTCTTATAGCAGGACGGTGAGCGCATCCTGATTTTTGTCTAAAATTTCTCTGGAAAAATGCAGAAATAAAAGTGAACTAGAGCCTTCTCATCTTTGGTTTCAGTGAAATAAATTATAGAATTCTAGAATGGGGAAGGTACGCTAAGAGGACGTTTAACCCAACTTTATCTCTTTCCAGATACAAAACTTGGGACCATACTTTTAAATGAAATAGTTGCTTTCTCAGACTTTCAAATGCCTCTCTGATTTTCTCTTATTTCTTCCTCTCATCACACTCTCTTCCACTTACATCTTCATTAAACTCTAGTGTTTTTCGTGGGGTATAAATTTCCCACCTACTCCCATAGGCTAATACATTGTCTGTAGAAGTTTCCATGTACATCTCATGAAGCAATCCAAATTGTCATCCACACACTACTACAGGGTGGTTTATCAACTGCATTCATTAAGAAATGGGTTGTTATAGGATAGCTTTATTTTTAATTCTTTCCTTTTTTTTTTTAAATTCCTTTTCAGTGTTCCAGAATTCATTGTTTATGCACCACACCCAGGGCTCCATACAATATGTGCCCTCCACAATACCCACCACTAGACTCACCCAACCTCCCACCCCCTTTTAAGGAATCTATACACTATTTTCCAAAGTGTCTGCACCAACTTGCATTCCCACCGACAGTGTAAGAATGTTCCCCTTTCTCCACATCCTCTCCAACGCTTGTTGTTTCCTGTCTTGTTAAGTTTTTGCCACCCAAAGATACAGATGTACTGAAAAGAAGGACCATATGTACCCCAATTTCATAGCAGCAATGGCCATGATTACTAAAATGTGGAAAGAGCCAAGATGCCCTTCAACAGACAAATAGATAAAGAAGATATGGTCCATATATACAATGAAACATTATGCAGCCATCAGAAAGGATGAATACCCACCTTTTGAATCAACATGGACAGGACTGGAGGAGATTATGCTGAGTGAAATAAGTCAAGCAGAGAAAGTCAATTATCATATGGTTTCACTTACTTGTGGAGCATAAGGAATAACATGGAGGATATTAGGAGAAGGAAAGGAAAATTGAATTGGGAGAAATTGGTGAGGATGATGAAGCATGAGAGACTATGAACTATGGGGTAGGGGGTGAGCCTGGTGGTGGGTATTAAGGAGGGCATGTATTTCATGGAGCACTGGGTATGGTGCATAAACAATCTTGGAACACTGAAAAAAAAATTAAGATGTTAAAAAATAAAGAAATGGGGCATCAAGAGAAACTGACTACATATATAACAGATAGTAGTTTACTGAAGACAGTAAAAATTGCTTAGTAAATTAAGCACTTCCAGGTAAAATTCCAAGGACTCACTTGGTCCAGGTTTTGACTCTGGAAAAATGCTATAGAAGAAGGACAGTAAGGGATCTAAGTTTTTTGGTAGAGAAAGTGTTAAGACCTGAATTCAGTAAGCCCAAGAAGCAGAAGTCCACTAATAGGCATATGATCTCGGGTATGAATACTTTTTAAGTTTCAATAATAAATTAATGAATTTTTCTCTCTCTCTCATTAAATGCCTCCTAGGTCCCAGAATACAAATATAAAAAAGGACATATACATGAAAAATAATTTCCTGCTTTGTAGAATTTATGCCTTTGTTGGGAAGATAGACAATTAATAAACATATTCTATGTCTAATGACAGAGAGTGCTAGGGAAAAAAATTAAAGCAGGATTAACCACTCAGATAGCTGTTCAGGGTGTCTTCCCTGAGGAGGTGGCATTTGAGGGAAGCCCTGCGGGAAGTGTGGGAGTAAACCCAGTGGCTTTGTGGGAATGGAATAGTAAGTGTTGAATTCTTACTACAGTCATGTGTGCAGTGTATTTAAGGACAGCAGGGGTGAGGTTGGCACATGATGAGCAAGTGGAAGCATGATAAGAACCAAGGTCTAAAAGGTAACTAGAAGTGAAATTATGTAGGACCATATAAGCTATAACAAGACTTTGGATTTTATTCCACATATGATGGAAAACAACTGAAAATAAGATAAGGTAGGTACATTATTTGCTTCCCAACGATGATAACAAGGAGAACGAGGGTAGTGGGCATTATTTGTTCATTAAAGTTTATTATCTAGGAATCATGTTCAGACTTTCCATGGTTTATCATATTTAATTACTGCAAGGTTGCAGAAGTTTGGCAAAGCTTCAGTGAGACACTTGTGCCTCAGTCTCTTGCCCAAATGCTTGTCCCTCATGTCTCCCCCACAGCTCTATTTCTGGTGAGCACAGAAAGTAATGAAAGTCCAATAAATTGTTCATTTATTTATACAATAAGCACAGAATACTGTGAAGTTTAACCTTAGTCATTCTCCCTGGACCCCAGGAACCTCTAAGCAGTTTTTAGCAATATTTTAACCAATTCTTTCTACCTGCCAATGTACTCAAGTAGTAAAACACACAAATTAACATTTCTGGCCAATTCACTCAGCATTTTGGAATAAAGGATATTTTAATTAACCTGGGAAGCTTGACTTAGTTTTCCTCAAGCTAGGAAAAAAGATTAAAATGGAAATCACTTTCTTTATCATACAAATAATTACTTACTCATAGAAATACTTTGATTTTTTTCTAATTGATATATTACATAAATTGTGTTAGAGAATTATTAACAAGTTGGTGACATTTGAACTGTTATGAATGGATGTTTAACCTTATAGTTAAAGCTGCTGTTACTAATTATAGACAAGAAATTTTTTTATTGGCATTTTGCTAACCAATGGTCATTAAACATGGCATGGCTTCACATGAGGTCATGGAGTTTGATTTTTTTAAGATTTTTATTTATTTGACAGAGAGAGACATAGTGAGAGAGGGAACACAAGCAGGGAGAGTAGGAAAGGAAAAAGCAGCCTCACCGCTGAGCAGGGAGCCCGATGTGGGGCTCAATCCCAGCACCCTGAGATTATGACCTGAGTAGACACGTAATGACTGAGCCACCCAGGTGCCCCTGGGAGTTTGATTTTATTTGGAAAATCAGTGAATGACCGCAAGAATGAATTCAAGAACAAAAACACAATAGAAGTACCCATAATACTTTTGTTTAATATTTAAATCATGTTGTTTTCTCCCCAGGCTATTTATCATTCTATTAATTGTCATCAGCATTTTGTGGGTCCCATTAGTGCAGGTATCTCAAAATGGACAACTGTTCCATTATATAGAAGCAATTTCTAGCTACCTTGGGCCTCCTATTGCAGCTGTCTTCCTGCTTGCCATCTTCTGTAAAAGAGTTAATGAACAAGTAAGTAAAAATCAGAAAACTTCTTTCAAACTAGAGTGAGAAAATTATTTCTTTCACTGGTAGAAAAATGCATTCTTTCCACCCTGTTTATACAACTCAAAGCCCATCTCAATTACAATCATAGTCAGTTACAATTCCTCATTCTCACTGAAGTGTGTAAATATATAGGGCACACTTATAGTACAGTCTTTACATTTCTCACAAAATATTATACAGGACATGATGATGAGGAACACAAGTTTTGAAGTAAGACTGACAGGACCCAATCTTGGCTCTACCATTTTATATCATTGTGATCTTAAGCAAACCATTTTGTTTCTGGGTAGAACAAAGATCATCATAGTGCCTAACTGATAGAATTCTTGTGAGAATTAAAAGAGATTTTTTTAATGTGAAGTGCTCCAGTTCCTTCTATGCTGATGCAAATGTTGGGTATTCATCCTTTCTGATGGCTGAGTAATATTCCACTGTATATATGGACCATCTCTTCTATACCCATTTGTCTGTTGAAGGGCATCTCAGCTCTTTTCAGTTTGGCTCTTGTAGACCTTGTTGCTATTAACATTGAGGTACATGTAGCCATTCTTTTTACTACATCTGTATCTTTGGGGTAAATGCCCAATAGTGCAATTGCTGGATCATTATTGATTCTTAGTGAAGAAAGCAGGTAGGATAATAAATATGGTCTATTCAAATGAGCTTCTCATCTTTTCTAAATATTCTGATTTTATTCTTATTTTCTTTGCAGGGGGCCTTCTGGGGTCTAGTCACTGGACTTGTGATTGGCCTCGTTCGCATGATTGCAGAATTTGTCTATGGAACAAATAGTTGTTTGGCTACCAGTGATTGTCCCAAGGTCATCTGTGAAGTGCACTATCTGTACTTTGCCATCATTCTCTTTTTTGTTTCTGTGCTGGTCATCCTGGGAATTTCCCTGCTAACAAAACCCATTCCAGATGTACATGTGAGTAATGAGTAGTAGATACATGCTTATTTTAAAATAAGAGTTCTTTGCCTTCCAGGGAATTGGGAAATGGGCTTCAACCTCAAAAAAACTTCACAATGCATTTGGGAGGTAAATCTTCATCTTTATTTTAGGATACCAAGAAGAGAGTAATTAGTGTTGCCTAAGAGTTTGGAAAAGTCTTCAAAGCAGAGCTCTCATCTGAGCTGGTACTATTTAGTGGCAAGTAGAATTTCATATGCAACACAAACACTGACACAGATTTTTTATTAAAAAAAAAAAAAAGGCAGGTACCAGTTGTCAGGAAAAAGAAAAATAGAACAATGAGATGCCTTTCAAATTAGCATAAATGTTTAATATTAATATGTCAAGTTTTGGTAAGGATGTTGGGAAATGTCCACTCTCCAAAATTGTTGGTGAATGTATGAATTTTGTAATTTGTAGGAAGGTAATTGGGCAGTATTTATCAATTAAAATTCTCATACCCTATGAACCAACAGCCACATTTCTAGGAGCTTATTGTGTAGAAATACTTGCACAAGCAGGAAAAATAATATGTATAATGATTTTCTCTACCAAAGGCTTTTTGTAGAAAAAAGATGAAGACAACTCGGATTTCTCTCACTAGTGGAATGGATACACAATAGAACACTGAACTTGAGAAGAAATTGAGAAGCTCTATTATTTGCTTTTTCAAGAACTTGAAAAGCTCTATTATTTGCTTTTTTAAATGCCCACGATATGGTTAAGGGGGGAAAACACTTGCAGAAATATATACTATTATATAATACCACTTTTTGAAAACAAAATACACATATATAAGTTTGTCTAAGCATAGACAGAATACCTTAAAACACATACACCAGAAATTCTCAGTAAAAGGTATCTCTGGGGAAGACACTATAGAAGACCAGAAAATATTAGTCTGGTTTTTTTTTTTGTTTTTTTTTTTTTTTGGAGAAATGTCTGTTCATGTCTTCTGCCCATTTTTTGAACATGATTATCTGTTTTGCATACAAATGGCTAACAGACACATGAAAAACTATTCATCGTCACTAGCCATCAGGGAGATTCAAACCAAAACCACATTGAGATACCACCTTACACCAATTAGAATGGCCAAAATTAACAAGACAGGAAACAACAAGTGTTGGAGAGGATGTGGAGAAAGGGGAACCCTCTTACACTGTTGGTGGGAATGCAAGTTGGTGCAGCCACTTTGGAAAAGTGTGGAGATTCCTTTTTTTTTTAAAGATTTTATTTATTTACTTATCAGATAGAGATCACAAGTAGGCAGAGAGGCAGGCAGAGAGAGAGGGGGAAGCAGGCTCCCTGCTGAGCAGAGAGCCTGATGTGGGGCTCAATCCCAGGATCCTGGGATCATGACCTGAGCTGAAGGCAGTTTAACCCACTGATCCACCCAGGCACCCCCTGAAAAGAAATTTTAAAAATAAATAAAAAATTTTTAAAAGGTAAAAAAAAATTTAAAATACTCATTTTAAAAGATATATTGCTTATATACTAATATTTTTAAAATTTATTACATTTATTTTGCATTAATCAATCTTTGAAGTAATATTTATTTGCATATTTCCTTGGAAAGTAGTAAATATTAATTGTGGAAGAAACCTGAAGTACAGAATGGCTCAAACTACTTTACCTAAGACATGTCACCAGAAGTCATAACTAAATATTTATGTTGAATATTGGGAATTGAGTGAAAAAGACACTAAAAAACATGCTAGTTTTCAAAAATATATAAATATTAAGCTCTTTTATGGCAATAAAAATAACTACAATTTATTATAATTTTTAGAAAATATGTATCTGAAGGTTCAACGAGACCCTTTATCTAATTTATGTTTCAGTTTCATAAATACACTGTGTGGTTTGAATTTTCAAAATCAACTGATAAAAATCAATAGTCATTTCAGAGGAAGGCATGAGGAGTGTTGTAGACCTAACCTAACAGAGACAGAAATTTCAGAATGATAATTTTTTACCTTGGGAAGACTACAAATTGCCTTGTCCAAGTTAAAAATTCAATAAAGAGTTTCAGTAAAGAAAGTAGATATTGTTTAAGAAGTATTAGGATTTAAAAAAATCTTATGAAGTATATTTAGGAATCTTAGTGGTAAGGTGCATGTGCCCGCTATGCCAACAACAAACAAAAAAGCCAATTACAAATCCTGGTAAATCTGTACAAGAAAGTCATGAGCTAAATATGAAGTCAATTAAAATGAAGCATGACTTAGAACATATGATAGGTTATAATTTTGAAACCCATTTGACATTTGGAACCATTTCCTTGAAATGACTTAGAGCTGATATTTATTCATTGTGTCCAAGCACATGTCTTGAATCTATGGCACTAAAAAAAGTTATATAATAATATAAATAGCTATTTGTTTTCAAATTCTAATCAACATATAAAGCATGGAAGTATTAATCACATTTGCAGAAAATAATTAAAATTCTATTAAGCTTATAACACTTTAAAATAATGACACAGTTGACAGAAGTTTGGAGGTTGGCTGGGAAATAGATGTGTAAGAGCATAAATTGTTATCAGAACTTAATAGCAGTACATAGATACTACCTAAACATGATAAATTTAAAAATGAAGCTTAAGAAGATATTTTAGGGACACCTGAGTGGCTCAATCAGTGAAGCATCTGACTTCAGCTCAGGTGATGGAATTCTCAAAGTCCTGGAATTAAACCCCAAGTCTGCTCTGTGCTGGCCAGGGAGTCTGCTTCTCTCTCTGTTCTTATCCCTGCCCATGCTCGCTCTCTCTCCTCAGATAAATAAATAAAATCTTTCTTTAAAAAAAGAAGATATTTTACAAGTTACAAGAGTAACCACTAGACAAACTGAAAGTAATAATTATGCAGCTAATAACAGCTGAATGATAAGGACAATGAGTGAAGCAGGGGTATATGTAAGTTAGATAAACCTTTGACTTTAATAAAATTATAAACCCAGAAGTAAGAATTTTAAGCATATTACTTAAAAGTGTTTAAGAACTACTGGAAGAGTTAAAAAAAAAAAAAACAATTTTAAATGGTTAGTGTGTTTTTGTGAATTAGTGTGGTAGAAGACCTTTTTTTGTTACATACACTATTAAGTGCCATTTGATTTTTTTTTTGCACTACACAATAAACAATAAACAATAAACAAATGTACCATCATATTATTGTAAAGATTTTCCCATCACTAATGTGCTTGTCTTTGGTTTCTGTGCAGCTGTATCGCCTATGCTGGGCTCTTCGGAACAGTACAGAGGAACGAATTGATTTAGATCCAGAAGAGATAAGACATGAAGAAGCTGATGGTGATGTTGATGAATGTAATACCTGGTTTACATTTGGTTTTCATGTGGAAACTTTATGTACCTGAATTACTTATGCTTGCTTTATTTTTTAATACCAGTAAATTCAGTTTCTGAAAAAGCTATTAGGTTTATGGCAAACTGAGACTTTAAAATCTTACCACCCCAAAACAAAGCTATTAGGTTTATGGCAAACTGAAACTTTAAAATCTTACCAAAACAAAACAAGACAAGACAACTCTTTACAAATAAAATATCCCCATAAATCTGCCTATCTATCAGTCTGTCTGTTGATTCATCCATCATCCATCCATGGATCTGTGTTATAGCTCTGAGGTGAAAATCAATTCCAGTATCTCCTGTTCCTGGTCACGTATTAAATGTTCAACCAATCAAACTTGATTGATCATGATTAGGTGTACCTAGCATCTAGTCCCACCTTTTTCTCCAAAATTGTTTCTCACTATTCTCTTCAATATACCCTGCACTCCAGCCAACCAGATTTCTTCACTTTTCCCCCACATATACCAAGCTCTTTAGAATATTTTTACCTCTCTTCTCTAAGAGAAAAAAGTTATCCTTTGAAACTAGGTTCTAATCTCATTTCCTTCAAGGAAACTTCAACAAACATCCCTGTGGATCTTTGTTTACCTGTTTGTGTTTGTTTTCGTTTTGTTTTTTTGAAAGTCTGCTTTAGTTTTTTATTTTGATTGTGTGGTTAGAATGACAACCATTGTATTAATCTGGTCCTGGAAGTGATGTGCCTTTGTTGTAAAGTGAATTTGTTTCTTTTTATTATTATTGTTATGTTCAATTAGCTGAGATATGTTCTAGAAAATCCTGTTTTGTTTCAGTAAGAAACAAATCAGAGTGGAAGATATACCTGGCATTTTTAAAACCATTGACAAAGTTTAGCACTTCAGGAAATGTTGTCTTGAACTATACGTAATTGTTTCATTTGGCTTGGTGTAGATTCCTCAAATCTAGGGGAGGATAAATGTCTTCTACTCCTTTTAGATTTTTATATTAGTGTTCCTGAGTTATACTGTCTTGTATAGTTTTCCTTTTTTATACTTTGTTTGATTATATTAAAATCATAGTGTTCTATAGAATGAATTAGAAATATTTCAATAAGATTTAAATGATTTCTGCATTGAAACTTTGGTATTTTGCTAATTATACCATTAGGCATTAGGCCTAGTGAATGTGTGTGTGTGTGTGTGTGTGTGTGTGTGTGTGTGTGTAAGAGAGAAAAAGAGAGGCTATAGAGGTATTTAGATGTTTCATTTCTTGGTTAATCAGTTTGGGAAAATTATATTTTCTAGGATTGCGTCAGTTTAGTACACATTTTAAATATATTGACATAAAGCTATTTATACTATTTATTGGCTTTTCCATCTCTATTACCTCTGTAGCTATGCCTTCCTTTTGACTCAATATAATTTTTTGTGATTTCTCTTTTTTCTTGATAAATCTTAATAAAGGATTGACTATTTTACTTTTCTTTTACTTTTTTTATTATATTATGTTAGTCACCATGTATACACCATACTTCATTACATTTCTTTAAAAAAATATATTTATTTAAGAGAGAGTGTGTGAGGAGGGGGAGGGGCAAAGGAAGAAGGAGACAAGCAGACTCCCAGCTGAGCAGGGAGACCTATGTAGGGCTTGATCTCATGACCCTGAGATCATGACCTGAGCCACAATCAAGAGCTGGACTCTTAACTGACTGAGCCTCTCAATTCCCCCTATTTTACTTTTCTTAAAAAACTAATTTTGGGTTTTGTTATTATTCTCTATTGTTATCCTTCTTTTCTATTTTATTACCTTCTTTTCTCTTTTGCATACCCTTCCATTTACATTATTTGGATTTGTTCTGTTGTTATTTTTTCTAATTTATTTTTTAAGACTGTATTTATTTATTTGAGAGAGAGAAAAAGAGCATCTGAGAGAGAGAGTACGAGTGGGGAATGGGGCAGAGGGAGAAGGAGAAGCAAATTTCCTGCTGAGAGAGCCTGAAGCTGATGCAAGGCTTGATCCCAAGACCCTGAGATTATGACCTGAATGGAAGGTAGATACTTAACAAACTGAGTACCCAGATGTCTCTATTTTTTCTAATTTAAATTTAATATTATTTCATTAATTTTCAGGCTCCCTTCTTTTATAATGTAAGTAAGTAAAGCTAGGCATTTTTCTCAAAGTAATGCTTTGCTACATTTCACAGCTTTTAATTTGTAGAATTTTCTTTACCATTTGTTTACAAGAATAGTCTTACCTTCATTATGGTTTTTCAAAGACATTTGAATTTAGAATTATGTTCTAAATTTTTTTTATGTTCTAAATTTTCTAATGCAAGAACAAATAACCTTGTACTTAGAGCTTTTTGTATTTTTACCAGTTTACCTTTGGGATAGATTTTGAGAAGTTGAAGTTTTGGGTCAAAGGGTTAATAACTAAGCAATTTTGCTGTACACTACCAAATTCCCATCCATAAGAGTTGAGTCATGGTTTCCTAGCACCAATGTGTGGGAGTACCTGCTTCCACACAAACTAATAAAGTATATTGTGAAATTTTAAAATTTTTGTCACTGACAGATTAGTAGTGGTATCTCAGTATCATTTTATTTCAAAGTTCTATTTTTTTGTTGTTTCACATTTTTATTTAAATCCTAGTTAGTCAGGGTGGCTGGGTGGTACAGTCAGTTAATTGTTCAACTCTTGATTTTGACTCAGGTCATGATCTCAGTGTTATGAGATTGAGCCCGCTGTGGAGCTCTGTGCTCAGAGCAGCATCTGCTTAAAATTCTCTCTCTCTCCCTCTGCCATTCCCACTTGCACTTTCTCTCTTTTTAAAATAATTAAATAAAATCTTTTTTAAAAATTAATAAATTCTAGGGTACTTGGGTGGCTCAGTCAGTAAAGCGTCTGCCTTTGGCTTAGGTGATGATCTCAGGGTCTTAGGGTAGAGCCCCACATCAGGCTCTTTGCTCAATGGGAAGTCTGCTTCTCCCCCTCCCTCTGCCTGCTGCTCTTCCTGCTTATGTTCTCTTTCTCTCTGTCAAATTCATAAATAAGATCTTTAATAATAAATAAATTTATTTAGTGTATAAATTACTAATAAATAATAATTGTTTATTTAAGAGTGTGATTTATTTATTTATTTATTTATTTGTTTGTTTATTTATCTGTTTGTTTAAGAGAGAGTGTGTTTATTTAAGAGAGAGTGTGTTTATTATATAAATTAAAAACCTAAATTTATTAGTTTAAAAATTAATAAATTATAGTTAGTCAACATATAGTGTAATACTGATTTCTGGTGTAGAATTTAGTGACTCATCACTTACATATAACACTCAGTGCTCAACATAACAAGTGCCCTCCTTAATACTCATCACCCATTCAGGCCATCCCCCACCCACCATCCCTCCAACAACCTTGAGTTTGTTCTCTATGGTTGAGCCTCTTATAGTTTGCTTCCTTCTCTTTTTTTTCCTTTCCCCCATGTTCATCTGTCTTGTTTCTTAAATTCCACATCTGAGTGAAATAATGTCATATTTCTATTTCTCTGACTGACTTATTTCACTTAGCATAATACACTGTAGCTCCATCCAAGTCATTGCAAATGGCAAGATTTCATTCTTTTTGATGGTTGAGTAATATTGCATTTTATATATATCTCTATAATAGATAAATGATAGATAAATAGGTATAGTCACATCTTTATCCTTTCAAATTTCTCTTTTTTGAGTGAATTTAATAACTATTTATCTATGTATGCACATGTGTCTACATGGAGTTAATGGAAGTCTTCTTTATTTTTAAAGTCCATTGTTCATTAAGAATATTAAACCCTTCGTGGTATAAGATGCAAATGTTTTTCTCCAGTTTGTCACTTGTTTTGACTTTATTGAACTTTATGCAATGCAAGTTTTCTCTTTTTATATAATCAAGTTATCTATGTTTTTCTCAAGGTTTCTTCTAACACTTAAAAGTGGCTGTAATCATTCATTACAGTCGTCTGTACTACATTTACAGAGGTTTTATTTCCCATGTTCTGTGATCATTTGTTTGTCCTTTTTTTGTTTGTTTGTTTCAGATAATCCTGAGGAACCCCGGGGATGCCTCAGGAAAGCTTTTGACTTATTCTGTGGTTTGCAGAAGACAGGCCACAAACTGAGCAAAGAGGAGGAAGAAGCCCAGAAAAAGAAGCTGAGAGACACATCTGAGAAGCCTTTATGGAGAACTATAGTGAATGTCAATGCCATTCTCCTCCTGGCAGTGGCTGTCTTTGTCCATGGCTATTTTGCCTGAACTCTGAGCCACTAAATATTTATTAAGCAAAGGATAATTTTATTGATTTTTTTTCACTTTTTGAGTTTGCTATGTTTAAAAAGGGAGGTAATTTCAAAAGGGAGAAAGAAATTGGTAATTTTATCATATGAGATGACTACAGACCTGATTTTTATCTTTTGTTATTTCTTTGTGTCAATAAAGAAACAGTCAACTTAGAAAGCCAGGGAGCTGACTCTATATGTGTGTGTAAACTAGGAGGATTTGGTCTAAAAAGATTTTTTATAGTTCACCTAGTAGATTACCCTACCTTATTCTTGCTTTCTGTTTCCAGAGATTATCAGAAAGAATGCCTCTTCCAATTCGGCCTCATGTAGTGACCTCCTCGTCTATAAAACAGTGACCTCCCAACCTCACTTTATTGACCTCAAGGAAAATAGAAATATTTCCTAATGGTTGAGGGGAGGTGAGCCACAAATGTCTGTTGTAAATATTTTTGTCAATTTCCTGGAAATCATTAGCTTATGTCTCAAATAATACTTTAAATATTTTTTTAATATATTTGTGAATTTACTGGAAACTATCAATATTTTTGTGAATTTACTGGAAATTATTAGCTTATGTCTAAAAGCCATCATCCAATAAATGTTAGCATATTAAGTCGTTGATCTGATAAACTACTTTATAAAATTAATTCACATATCATAAAATGCATCTATTTAAAGTTTACAATTCAGTGGGACTCCAGGGTGCCTCAGTTGGTCAAGCGTTTGACTCTTGGCTACAGCTCAGGCCATGCTTTCAGGGTTGTGGGGTCCAACTCCAACCTTAGCATAGAGTCCGCTTCTCTCCTTTCCACCCTCCCTCTCCCTCTGCCTCTCTCCAACTTGCATCCTCTCTCTCTGTCTCTAAAATAAGTAAATAAGGGGAACCTGAATGGCTTAGTTGGTTAAGTGTTGGACTTTTTGTTTCAGCTCAGACCATGATCTCAGGGTCATGAGACCAAATTCCACACTGGGCTTTGAGCTCAGCTCAGAGTCTGCTGGAGAGTCTCTGCCTCTCCCTCTCTCTCTGTTCCTTCCCCCACTCTCTAACTCTCTCTCAAAAAAATAAATAAATTATTTTACCTTCTTCAATTATTTTTTATTTAATTTCTTTTCAGTGTAACAGATATCATTGCTTATGCACCACACCCAGTGCTCCATGCCATACATGCTCTCCATAATACTTACCACCAGGCTACCCAAACTCCCATGCACCCCCCTTCAAAGCCCTCAGATTGATTTTCAGAATCCATAGTCTCATGTGATTCATCTCCTCCTCCAATTTCCCTCAACTCCCTTCTCCTTTCCATCTCCCCATGTCCTATGTGTTATTTCTTATGCTCCACAAATAAGTGAAACCATATGATAATTGACTCACTCTGCTTGACTTATTTCACTCAGCATAATCTCTTCCAGTCCCATCCATGTTGATACAAAACTGGGTATTCATCATTTCTGATGGAGGCATAATACTCCATAGTGCATATGGACCACATCTTCCTTATCCATTCGTTGGTTGAAGGGCATCTTGGTTCTTTCCACAGTTTGGAGACCATGGCTACTGCTGCTATGAACATTGGGGTACAGATGGCCCTTCTTTTCACTACCTCTGTATCTTTGGGGTAAATACCCAGGAGTGCAATTGCAGGGTCATAGGGAAGTTCTATTTTTAGTTTCTTAAGGAATCTCCACACTTCTCCAAAGTGCCTGCACCAACTTGCATTCCCACCAACAGTGTAGGAGGGTTCCCCTTTCTTCACATCCTATCCAACACACGTTGTTTCCTGTCTTCCTGATTTTAGCCATTCTAACTGGTGCCACGTGGTATCTCAATATGGTTTTTCTTTTTTTTTTTATTTTTTATTTTTTATAAACATATATTTTTATCCCCAGGGGTACAAGTCTGTGAATCGCCAGGTTCACACACTTCACAGCACTCACCAAAGCTCATACCCTCCCCAATGTCTATAAACCCACTCCCCTTCTCCCAAAACCCTCCCCCCGGAAACCTCAGTTTGTTTTGTGAGATTAAGAGTCACTTATGGTTTGTCTCCCTCCCAATCCCATCTTGTTTCATTTATTCTTCTCTTACCCACTTAAGCCCCCATGTTGCATCACCACTTGGTCATGTCAGGGAGATCATATGATAGTTGTCTTTCTCCACTTGACTTATTTCGCTAAGCATGATACGCTCTATCTCCATCCACGTTGTCTCAATTGGCAAAATTTCATTTCTTTTGATGGCTGCATAGTATTCCATTGTGTATATATCCACTTCTTCTTGTTCCATTCATCTATTGATGGACATCTAGATTCGTTCCATAGTTTGGCTATTGTGGACATTGCTCCTATAAACATTCGAGTGCACGTGCCCCTTTGGATCACTACGTTTGTATCTTTAGGGTAAATACCCAGTATGCAATTGCTGGGTCATAGGGCAGTTCTATTTTCAACATTTTGAGGAACTTCCATGCTGCTTCCCAGAGTGGTTGCACCAGCTTGCATTCCCACTGACAGTGTAGGAGGGTTCCCCTTTCTCCGCATCCTCGCCGGCATCTGTCATTGCCTGACTTGTTGATTTTAGCCATTCTGACTGGTGTGAGGTGATATCTCATTGTGGTTTTGATTTGTATTTCCCTGATGCCGAGTGATATGGAGCACTTTTTCATGTGTCTGTTTGCCATCTGGATGTCTTCTTTGCAGAAATGTCTGTTCATGTCCTCTGCCCATTTCTTGATTGGATTATTTGTTCTTTGGGTGTTGAGTTTGCTAAGTTCTTTATAGATTCTGGACACTAGTCCTTTATCTGATATGTCGTTTGCAAATATCTTCTCCCATTCTGTCAGTTGTCTTTTGATTTTGTTAACTGTTTCCTTTGCTATGCAAAAGCTTTTGATCTTGATGAAATCCCAATCGTTCATTTTTGCCCTTGCTTCCCTTGCCTTTGGCGATGTTCCTTGGAAGATGTTGCTGTGGTTGAGGTCAAAGAGGTTGCTGCCTGTGTTCTCCTGAAGGATTTTGATGGATTCCTTTCGCACATTGAGGTCCTTCATACATTTTGAGTCTATTTTCGTGTGTGGTGTAAAGAAATGGTCCAATTTCATTTTTCTGCATGTGGCTGTCCAATTTTCCCAACACCATTTATTGAAGAGGCTGTCTTTTTTCCATTGGACATTCTTTCCTGCTTTGTCGAAGATTAGTTCACCATAGAGTTAAGGGTCTATTTCTGGGCTCTCTATTCTGTTCCATTGATCTATGTGTCTGTTTTTGTCTTGATGATGACAGCTTTGTAATAGAGCTTGAAGTCCGGAATTGTGATGCCACCAACGTTGGCTTTCTTTTTCAATATCCCTTTGGCTATTCAAGGTCTTTTCTGGTTCCATATAAATTTTAGAATTATTTGTTCCATTTCTTTGAAAAAGATGGATGGTACTTTGATAGGAATTGCATTAAATGTGTAGATTGCTTTAGGTAGCATAGACATTTTCACAATATTTATTCTTCCAATCCAGGAGCATGGAACATTTTTCCATTTCTTTGTGTCTTCCTCAATTTCTTTCATGAGTACTTTACAGCTTTTTGAGTATAGATTCTGTGCCTCTTTGGTTAGGTTTATTCCTAGGTATCTTATGGTTTGGGGTACAATTGCAAATGGGATTGACTCCTTAATTTCTCTTTCTTCTGTCTTGCTCTTGGTGTAGAGAAATGCAACTGATTTCTGTGCATTGATTTTATATCCTGACACTTTACTGAATTCCTGTACAAGTTCTAGCAGTTTTGGAGTGGAGTCTTTTGGGTTTTCCACATATAGTATCATATCATCTGCGAAGAGTGATAATTTGACTTCTTCTTTGCCGATTTAGATGGCTTTAATTTCCTTTTGTTGTCTAATTGCTGAGGCTAGGACTTCTAGTACTATGTAGAATAGCAGTGGTGATAATGGACATCCCTGCCGTGTTCCTGACCTTAGCGGAAAAGCTTTCAGTTTTTCTCCATTGAGAATGATATTTGCGGTGGGTTTTTCAGAGATGGCTTTAACAATATTGAGGTATGTGCCCTCTATCCCTACACATTGAAGAGTTTTGATCAGGAGGGGATGCTGTACTTTGTCAAATGCTTTTTCAGCATCTATTGAGAGTATCATATGGTTCTTGTTCTTTCTTTTATTGATGTGTTGTATCACATTGACTGATATGCGGATGTTGAACCAACCTTGCAGCCCTGGAATAAATCCCACTTGATCGTGGTGAATAATCCTTTTAATGTACTGTTGAATCCTATTGGCTAGTATTTTGGCGAGATGTTTTGCATCTGTGTTCATCAAGGATATTGGTCTATAGCTCTCTTTTTTGGTGGGATCCTTGTCTGGTTTTGGGATCAAGGTGATGCTGGCCTTATAAAATGAGTTTGGAAATTTTCCTTCCTATTCTATTTTTTGGAACAGTTTCAGGACAATAAGAATTAGTTCTTCTTTAAATGTTTGGTAGAATTCCCCCGGGAAGCCATCTGGTCTGGGCTTTTGTTTGTTTGGAGATTTTTAATGACTGTTTCAATCTCCTTACTGGTTATGGGTCTGTTCAGGCTTTCTATTTCTTCCTGCTTCAGTTGTTGTAGTTTGTATATGTTTCTAGGAATGCATCCATTTCTTCCAGATTGTCAAATTTGTTGGCATAGATTTTCTCATAGTATGTTTTTATAATAGTTTGTATTTCTTTGGTGTTAGTTGTGATCTCTTCTCTTTCATTCATGATTTTATTTATTTGGGTCCTTTCTCTTTTCTTTTTGATAAGTCTGGCCAGGGGCTTAGCAATTTTATTAATTCTTTCAAAGAAACAGCTCCTAGTTTCGTGGATTTGCTCTATTGTTTTTTTGGTTTCTATTTCATTGATTTCTGCTCTGATCTTTATGATTTCTCTTCTTCTGCTGGGCTTAGGGTTTCTTTCTTGTTCTTTCTCCAGCTCCTTTAGGTGTAGGGTTAGGTTGTGTACCTGAGACCTTTCTTGTTTCTTGAGAAAGGCTTGTACCGCTATATATTTTCCTCTCAGGACTGCCTTTGTTGTGTCCCACAGATTTTGAACCGTTGTATTTTCATTATCATTTGTTTCCATGATTTTTTTCAATTCTTCTTTAATTTCCTGGTTGACCCATTCATTCTTTAGAAGGATGCTGTTTAATCTCCATGTATTTGGGTTCTTTCCAAACTTCCTTTTGTGGTTGAGTTCTAGCTTCAGAGAATTGTGGTCTGAAAATAAGCAGGGAATGATCCCAATCTTTTGATACTGGCTGAGTCCTGATTTAGGACCGAGGATGTGATATATTCTGGAGAATGTTCCATGTGCACTAGAGAAGAATGTCTATTCTGTTGCTTTGGGATGAAATGTTCTGAAAATATCTGTGATGTCCATATGGTCCAGTGTGTCGTTTAAGGCCTTTATTTCCTTGCTGATCTTTTGCTTGGATGATCTGTCCATTTCAGTGAGGGGAGTGTTAAAGTCCCCTACTATTATTGTATTATTGTTGATGTGTTTCTTTGATTTTGTTATTAATTGGTTTATATAGTTGGCTGCTCCCACGTTGGGAGCATAGTTATTTAAAATTGTTAGATCTTCCTGTTGGACAGACCCTTTGAGTATGATATAGTGTCCTTCCTCATCTCTTATTATATAGTCTTTGGCTTAAAATCTAATTGATCTGATATAAGGATTGCCACTCCTGCTTTCTTCTGATGTCCATTAGCATGGTAAATTCTTTTCCACCCCCTCACTTTAAATCTGGAGGTGTCTTCGGGCTTAAAATGAGTTTCTTGGAGGCAACATATAGATGGGTTTTGTTTTTTTATCCATTCTGATGCCCTGTGTCTTTTGATTGGGGCATTTAGCCCATTAACATTCAGGGTAACAATTGAGAGATATGTATTTTGTGCCATTGTATTGCCTGTAAGGTGATTGTTACTGTATATTGTCTCTATTCCTTACTGATCTACCACTTGTAGGCTCTCTCTTTGCTTAGAGGACCCCCTTCAGTATTTCCTGTAGAGCTGGTTTGGTGTTTGCAAATTCTTTCAGTTTTTGTTTGTCCTGGAAGCATTTAATCTCTCCTTCTATTTTCAATGATAGCCTAGCTGGATATAGTATTCTTGGCTGCATGTTTTTCTCATTTAGTGCTCTGAAAATATCATGCCAGCACTTTCTGGCCTACCAGGTCTCTGTGGATAAGTCAGGTGCCAATCTAATATTTTTACCATTGTTTGTTACAGACTTCTTTTCCCGGGCTCCTTTCCGGATTTTCCCTTTGTCACTGAAACTTGTAAATTTTACTATAAGGTGATGGGTTGTGGGCCTATTCTTATTGATTTTGAAGGCCATTCTCTGAACCTCCTGAATTTTGATGCTCATTCCCTTTGCCATATTGGGGAAATTCTCCCCAGTAATTCTCTCAGTATACCTTCTGCTCCCCTCTCTCTCTTCTTCTTCTGGAATCCCAATTATTCTAATGTTGTTTTGTCTTATGGTGTCACTTATCTCTCGAATTCTCCCCTCGTGGTCCAGTAGCTGTTTGTCCCTCTTTTGCACAGCTTCTTTATTCTCTGTCATTTGGTCTTCTATATCACTAATTCTTTCTTCTGCCTCATTTATCCTAGCAGTGAGAGCCTCCATTTTTTATTGCACCTCATTAATAGCTTTTTTTATTTCAACTTGGTTAAATTTTAGTTCTTTTATTTCTCCAGAAAGGGCTTTTATATCTCCCGAAAGGGTTTCTCTAATATCTTCCATGCCTTTTTTGAGCCCAGCTAGAACCTTGAGAATTGTCATTCTGAACTCTAGATCTGACATATTACCAATGTCTGTATTGATTAGGTCCCTAGCCTTCGGTACTGTCTCTTATTCTTTTTTTTTGTATTGAATTATTCCGCCTTGTCATTTTGTCCAGATAAGAGTATATGAAGGAGCAAGTAAAATACTAAAAGGGTGGCAACATCCCCAGGAAAATATGCTTGACCAAATCAGAAGACATCCCAAATCGTGAGGGGTGAGAAAGGGGATAAAAAGAGGTTCAAAAAGAAAGAAAGAAAGAAAAAAGAAAAGAAAAGAAAAGAATTTAAAAAAAGAAAACGAATAAAGAAAAATATAAAAAAGAAAAAATATATATATTAGATAAACTAGTTAAAAAAAACATTAAAAATGAAAAGGGTAAAAGTTAAAAAAAATTTAGCAGCAGAAGAGAAAAAAATGAAAAAGAAAAAAATTAAATTAACTGCAAGACTGAAAAAATCACAGGGAGAAAGCCATGAGTTCCGTGCTTTGCTTTCTTCTCCTCTGGAATTCTGCTGCTCTCCTTGGTATTGAAACCACACTCCTTGGTAGGTTAACTTGGTCTTGGCTGGGTTTCTTGTTGATCTTTTGGGGCAGGGGCCTGGTGTAGTGATTCTCAAGTGTCTTTGCCCCAGGCGGAATTGCACCCTCCTTACCGGGGGCTGAGTAATCCGCTCAGGTTTGCTTTCAGGAGCTTTTGTTCCCTGAGCGCTTTCCGTAGAGTTCCGGAGGATGGGAATACAAATGGTGGCCTCCTGGTCTCAGGCCTGGAGGAGCTGAGAGCCTAGGGCCCCACTCCTCACTGAGCCCTCAGAGAACAGCATCCAGTTACTCCCGTCTGCCTGACCTCTGGCCACGCTCCGAGCTCACCAAGCCTGTGACCAGTTCAAGGTAAGCCCGAGCTGTGATCTTACTGTCGGCTCTGTCTCTATAGCCGGTTTTCCCATTCCAATACCCGCAAGCTCTGCGACACTCAGACACCCCCGATCCTTTTGTGACCCTGTGGGACCTGAGGCCATGCTGTCCCTGCGTGGGCTTCACCCTGGTTTAGCCTCTGGAGTGATGTCCCTCAGTGGAACAGACTTTTAAAAGTCCTGATTTTGTGCTCCGTTGCTCCGCCGCTTGCCGGGAGCCGGCCCATCCCCCTGGGGTCTATCTTTCCATCGCTTTGGATTCACTTCTCCACCAGTGTTACCTTTCAGAAAGTGGTTGTTTTTCTTTTTCCAGAATTGCTGTTCTTCTTCTCTTCTATCTGTTGATGGATTTGCAGGTGTTTGCAATCCTTAGATAAGCTATCTAGCTGATCTCCTGCTAGCTGAAGTAGTCTCAGCCTGCTACTTCTCTGCCATCTTGACTCCTCCCTCTCAATGTGGTTTTGATTTGAATCTCCCTGAGGGCTAGTGATGATGAACATTTTTTCATGTGTCTGAGAGCCATTTGTATGTCTTCATTGGAGAAGTGTCTGTTCATGTCTTCTGCCCATTTTTTGACATGATTATCTGTGTGTGTTGAGTTTGAGAAGTTCTTTATAGATCCTGGATATCAGCCTTTTGTCTGTACTGTCATTTGCAAATATCTTCTCCCATTCTGTGGGTTGCCTCTTTGTTTTGTGGACTGTTTCCTTTGCTGTGCAGAAGCTTTTGATTTTGATGAAGTCCTAAAAGTTCATTTTCACTTTTGTTTCCTTTGCCTTTGGAGACATATATTGAAAGAAGTTGCTGTGGCTGATATCGAAGAGGTTACTGCCTAAGTTCTCCTCTAGGATTCTGATGGATTCCTGTCCCATATTGAGGTCTTTTATCCATTTCGAGTTTATCTTTGTGTATGGTGTAAGAGAATGGTCGAGTTTCATTCTTCTACATATAGCTGTCCAATTTTCCCAGCACCATTTTTTGAAGAGACTGTCTTTTTTCCACTGTGTATTTTTTCCTGCTTTGTCGAAGATTATTTGACCATAGAGTTGCAGGTCCACATCTGGGCTCTCTACTCTGTTCCACTGGTCTATGTGTCTGTTTTTATGCCAGTACCATGCCTTTGTGGTGATCACAGCTTTGTAATAAAGCTTGAAATCAGGTAAAGTGATGCCCCCAGTTTTGTTTTTTCTTTTTCAACATTTCCTTAGCAGTTTAGGGTCTCTTCTGATTCCATACAATTTTAGGAATATTTGCTCCAGCTCTTTGATAAATACTGGTGGAATTTTGATCAGAATGGCATTAAAAGTATAGATTGCTCTAGGCAGTATAGACATTTTAACAATGTTTATTCTTCTAATGCATGAGCATGGAATGGTCTTACATCTTTTTGTGTCTTCTTTGATTTCTTTCATGAGTGTTCTAGTAGTTCCTCGAGTACAGATCCTTTACCTCTTTGGTTAGGTTTATTCCGAGGTATCTTATGGTTCTTGGTGCTGTAAATGGAATAGATTCTGTAATTTCCCTTTCTGTGTTTTCATTGTTAGTGTATAAGAAAGTAACTGATTTCTGTACATTGACTTTGTATCCTGCCACATTACTGAATTGTTGTATGAGCTCTAGTCATTTGGGGGTGTAGTCTTTTGGGTTTTCCATATAATGTATCATATCATGTGTGAAGAGAGAGAGTTTGACTTCTTCATTGCCACTTTGGATACCTTTTATTTCTCTTTGTTGTCTGATTGCTGTTGCTAGGACTTCTAATACTATGTTGAACAAGAATGCTGAGAGTGGGCATCCTAGTCATGTTCTTGATCTCAATGGGAAGGCTGCAAGCTTTTTCCCATTGAGGATGATATTTGCTGTGGGTTTTTCATAGGTAGATTTTGTGAAGTTCAGGAATTTTCCCTCTATCCCTATACTTTGAAGCATTTTAATCTGGAATTGATGCTGGATTTTGTCAAATACTTTTTTTGCATCAATTGAGAAGATCATGTGGTTCTTCTCTCTTCTCTTACTGATTTGTTCTATCACATTGATTGATTTGCGCATGTTGAACCATCCTTACAACCCAGGGATGAATCCCATCTGGCCATGGTGGATAATATTTTTAATGTGCTGTTGGATCCTATTTGCTAGGATCTTGTTGAGAATCATAGCATCCATATTAATCAGGGATATTTATCTGGAATTTTCCTTTTTGGTGGGGTCTTTGCCTGGTTTGGTGATAAGGGTAAAGCTGGCTTCCTAAAGAGAGTCTGGAAGTTTTCCTTCTTCTTCAATTTTTGAAACAGCTTCAAGAGAGCAGGTGTTATTTCTTCTTTGAAGGTTTGGTAGAATTCCCCAGGGAATCCATCAGGTCCTGGGCTCTTGTTTTTTGGGAGGTTTTTGATCACTGCTTCAATCTTGTTACTAGATATTGGTCTGTTCAGGTTGTCAATTTCTTCCTGGTTCAATTTTGGAAGTTTATAGTTTTCCAGGAATGCATCCATTTCATCTACATTGCTTAACCAATTGACATATAACTGTTGATAATGACTTCTAATGATTGTTTCTATTTCTTTGGTGTTAGTTATGATCTCTCCCTTTTCATTCATAATTTTATTAATTTGGGCCTTCTCTCTTTTCATTTGGATTAGTTTGGCCAATGATTTACTGATCTTATTGATTCTTTCAAAAAACCAACTTCTAGTTTCATTGATGTGTTCTACTGCATCTCTAGTTTCTAGCTCATTGATCTCTGCTCTAATCTTGATTATTTCCCTTCATGTGTGTGGAGTTGGTTTAATTTGTTGTTGATTCTCCAGTTCTTTAAGGAGTATAGACAGCTGGGGTATTCTGGATTTTTCAATTTTTTTAAGGGGGGTTTGGATGGCTATGTTTTTCCCCCTTAGGACTGCCTTTGCTGTATCCCATAAGTTTGGGACTGAAGTGTCTTCATTCTTATTGTTTTCCATGAATTGTTTAAGTTCTTCTTTGATTTCCTGGTTGATCCAGGCATTCTGAAGCAAGGTGGTCTTTAGCTTCCAGGTGTTTGAGTTCCTTCCAAACTTCTCCTTGTGATTGAGCTCCAGTTTCAAAGCATTGTGATCTGAGAATAAACAGGGAATAATCTCAATCTTTTGGTATTGATTGAGTCCTGATTTGTGACCAAGTATGTGGTCTATTCTGGAGAAGGTTCCATGTGCACGCGAGAAGAATGAGTATTCTGTTGTTTTAGGGTGGAATACTTTGTATATATCTATGAGGTCCATCTGGTCCAATGTGTCATTCAATGCTCTTGTTTCTTTATTGATTTTCTGCTTGGATGATCTATTACTGAGAATAGCATGTTAAGATCTCCTACTATTAATGTATTCATATCAATATGACTCTTTATCTTGATTAATATTTTCCTTATGTAATTGGCTGCTCCCATATTGGGGGCATAAATATTTACAATTGTTAGATCTTTTTGGTGGATAGTCCCTTTAAGAATTGTGTAGTGTCCTTCTGTATCTCTGACTACAGTCTTTAGTTAAAATCTAATTTATGTGATATGAGAATCACTACCCCAGCCTTCTTTTGAGGCCCATTGGCATGAAAGATGCTTCTCTATCCCTTCACTTTCAGTCTGGATGTATCCTTGGGTTTGAAATGGGTCTCTTGTAGACAACATAGGGATGGGTCCTGTCGTTTTATCCAATCTGCTATCCTGTGTCGTGCTATGTGTGCCTTTAGGCCCTTCACATTGAGAATGATTATTGAGAGACACATTTTTATTGACATCGTGTTGCCTGTGAAGTCTTTGTTTCTATAAATTGTCTCCATATATTTCTGTTCAATGATATTCTTGGGATTTTTCCTCTTTTATAGCACCCTGCAGTGTTGGCTTGGTTGTCGCGTACTCTTTTAAACCTTGCCAATCTTGGAAGCTCTTTATCTCTCCATTCATTTTGAATGTCAGTCTTGCTGGATAAAGTATTCTTGGCTGGCTGTTCCTCTCAGTTAGTGCCCAGAATACATCTTTCCAGCCCTTTCTGGCTTGCCAGGTTTCTGTGGACAGGTCTGATGTTAATCTGATGGGCTTTCCTCTGTACATAAGGGATTTCTTTGTCCTAGCTGCTTTCAAGAGCTCCTGTCTACAATTTATGATTCATCATTCCCACTATCAGGTGTCTTGAGGTCTTTCTAGATTCTATGATCTTGGGGGGAGACCTTTCTGCCTCTAGTACATGGAAGCTGGTTCCTTTCGTGAGACTGGGAAATTTTTCAAGGAGAATTTGTTCAACTATATCTTCTAGTCTTCTTTCTTTCTCCTCCCCCTCAGGCATTCCAATAATTCTGATGTTGAAACGTTTCATGGTGTCATTTATTTCCCTAATTTTGTTTTCATGGCTTCTAAGCTGTTTGTTCCAGGTTTCCTACTGATCCTTTTTCTCTATCTGTTCATCCTCCGGATCACTAATTCTACCTTCTGCCTCAGTTACCCTAGTTTTTAGGGAATTTAGATTAGATTGGAACTCATTGAGAACATTGTGATCCCCCCTGGTGGCTTTCACTTCTGCCTTAATCAATCCCATTTTGTCATCCATGGCTTTCTCCAACCTAGCTATTGCCTGGATAATTGTTAGCCTGAATTCCCTTTCCAATGTATTGTCTATGTCCATACTCATTAGCTATGTTGCAGAAGGCCCAGCCTCTGAATTTTTCTTCTGTTCAGCATTCCTCCTCCTAGTCATTTTAGTGAGAGATGTCTGAACAGATGTAGCTGAATATATCAGCCGTGGTGCAGGCAAGGTGCAGCCGGGAATGCTCCCCACCCAAGAGAAAGAAAAAAAAAAGGGGGAGAGAGAGAGACAGGGAAAAAAAAGAAATATAAAATAAAAGAGAAGGCCCAGCCCAAATGAGCCCCAGGGTAAGATTTATGAAGTATACTAACAAAAACAGACAAGCAAAAAGACTGATAAAAGTAGATGACAAGTGAAAAAAAAATAAATATATAAGAAGAAACAAACAAAAAAGAACCTCATCACAAAGAGCCCCAAGTATAAGATTTATATACTACCAGGACAAAAACAAATACACAGAACCACTGACAGAAGAAAAAGATTAGAGAGTGGTTATAAATTCTCAGTGTGATGCAAGAAGTAATTATTTTGATTCTTCCTGGATGTATCTTGATATCTTTGTTAAAGGACTCAACTTTCCTAAGATAAAGGGGGATTAAAAACTGGTTTACCTATAGAGGTAGCACTGATTGGGGAACGGGGATTACCTTGAGGCTTATCTCTATATGAATATTAAAAAAATAATAATAAAATAAAATAAATTTAAAAATAGAAAAGCAAAAGAAAAACAAAGGTATATGTATCAAAAAGTTCAGGTTATTATGGAATTTGATGTACTGGACATCTCATGGTAATGGCAAATAGATTAAAAAGTTATATGTCTAAAAAAAATTTAAAAAACCAGAATAGTGGGAACAAATTAAAAATAAAAGTTGTATTTATGAAGTAGTGGTGGTTATCCTCTTGTCTTTTTCTTTTTTTTTTTTTGGTTGCCTTTCTGGGAGAGAGGCCCTCCGTGTGGGTTTTCAGGCAATGATATTCCTAGAGTTAAGTCCTCCTGCCCCCAAGGGGTTGGGATGTGAGGAAACCGGTTTTTCAGAATTTTGTTCTCTGGAGGTTTTTTTATTTATTTGTTCCTTTGTTTTCTCTCCCCTTGGTGACTTTTGATGGTTTTTGGACGTTTTGAGGAAAGCAGACTGTACCCAGACCTCCCCCTCAGAAAGAAGCCTCAGTCTGTTCCCCTCTGGGTGTTCCAGAGCTCATAAATTCCCCCTCTGCCTCTGGCAGAGCACATTCCCAGTCACAGTCTCTAGGGTCAAAGGAACTCCTGCATGTACCCAAAACCATGAGAAATACTAGCCTTGGCTGTCTGGGCAGGTTCAGACCACCAGAGAGGTCCCAAGCAGCAATAGCACACTGAGATTTTCACGCTGGCTGGGGCTGGGAGTGCTCAGACTCTCCCGTCTGAGAGAGCATGAACTGTTGCCTGCATGCACCTCTCTAAGGGAAGGGTGTGGGGTGCAACTCAGACTCTGACAAAGATAAACTCGAAATGGATAAAAGACTTCAACATGAGACAGGAATCCATCAGAATCCTAGAGGAGAACTTAGGCAGTAACCTCTTCGATATCAGCCACAGCACCTTCTTTCAAGATATGTCTCCAAAGGCAAAGGAAACAAAAGCAAAAATGAACTTTTGGGACTTCATCAAGATCAAAAGCTTCTGCACAGCAAAGTAAACAGTCCACAAAACAAAGAGGCAACCCACAGAATGGGAGAAGATATTTGCAAATGACAGTACAGACAAAAGGCTGATAACCAGGATCTATAAAGAACTTCTCAAACTCAACACCCACAAAACAGATAACCATGTCAAAAAATGGGTGGGACACTAACAAGACAGGCAACAACATGTGTTGGAGAGGA
The DNA here is from genome assembly GCF_011764305.1 of Mustela putorius furo. Lineage (NCBI taxonomy): Eukaryota > Metazoa > Chordata > Mammalia > Carnivora > Mustelidae > Mustela > Mustela putorius. The sequence continues at coordinate 1,909,009 of NW_025421272.1, read as the reverse complement.
TGTGGAGAAGGGGGAACCCTCCTACACTGTTGGGGGGAATGCAAGTTGGTGCAGGCACTTTGGAGAACAGTGTGGAGATTCCTTAAGAAACTAAAAATAGAACTTCCCTATGACCCTGCAATTGCACTCCTGGGTATTTACCCCAAAGATACAGAGGTAGTGAAAAGAAGGGCCATCTGTACCCCAATGTTCATAGCAGCAGTAGCCATGGTCTCCAAACTGTGGAAAGAACCAAGATGCCCTTCAACCAACGAATGGATAAGGAAGATGTGGTCCATATGCACTATGGAGTATTATGCCTCCATCAGAAATGATGAATACCCAGTTTTGTATCAACATGGATGGGACTGGAAGAGATTATGCTGAGTGAAATAAGTCAAGCAGAGTGAGTCAATTATCATATGGTTTCACTTATTTGTGGAGCATAAGAAATAACACATAGGACATGGGGAGATGGAAAGGAGAAGGGAGTTGAGGGAAATTGGAGGAGGAGATGAACCACGTGGGACTATGGACTCTGAAAAACAACCTGAGGGCTTTGAAGGGGGGTGCATGGGAGGTTGGGGGAGCCTGTTTGTGAGTATTATGGAGAGTACATATGACATGGAGCACTGAGTGTGGTACATAAACAATGAATTCTGTTATACTGAAAAGAAATTAAAAGAAATTATAAAAATATATAATATTTTTTAAAAAGATAAATATCCACCATTTATATCAACATGGATGGAACTGGAGGAGATTATGCTAAGTGAAATAAGTCAAGCAGAAAAGGACAATTATCATATGATTTCACTCATATATGGAACATAAGGTATAGCAAGGAGGACATTAGGGGAAGGAAAGGACAATTTAAGAGGGGGTACTCAAGGGGAAGATGAATCAGGAGATATTATGGACTATGGGAAATAATCTGAGGGTTTTGGGGTGGTGGGGGATGGGTAGCTTGGTGATGGATATTAAGGAGGGTATATGTTGTAATGAGCACTGGGTGTTACATGCAAATAATGAATCATGGAACACTACATCAAAAACAAATGATGATTAATATAACATAAAAACATAAATATAACATAAAAAAATAAACATTTTTGAAAGTGTAAAAAAAAGAAAAGAAACACCTGTCATATTGTTGCAAAATTCAAACAATGCTTTGGTCTATATAAATAAATAAAATACTCTCCATTGACAATCCATCTCTCCCATCTACTCCCATTAATTTTACAAAGAATGACTGTTAACAGTTTAAAGCCTATGTTATGCAATTTTTTATTAAATTGTACACATATCTTTTACACTATGCATCATATGTAAAAAATCCTTGGAATTTTTGCCTGTTAGTACATATAGGCACCTCTCCTTCTTTTCAATGATTGCACATTATTCTATGAAATTATTTGCCCACATTTGAACACTTTTCTACTGAAAACATTCATCTTAATTTCAATTGCTATTCCATAGCTATTCAATTGCTATTCAATAGCAATTTCAATTGCTATTATCAATGATACTTGACTACATGTACCTGTGTGTCCATCTTTTGGCACATTAACCACTTCTGCTTTCTTTAATTATTGATTTTTAGGAATGGAATACTGGGGCTAAGTGTATAAACATTTAATATTTTAATAAAAATGTAAAAGTTGTGTTCCAAAAAGGATTCACCAATTTTTATTCTCACCATCAGGGTATGAAAGTTCCTTTTTATTCACATCCTTAATTAGCATAACAAATAGCATGGAGGAGGAGGACAAGGGGAGTTAGGGAGAAGGGAGTTGGGGAAAATTGGAAGGGGAGGTGAACCATGAGAGACTATGGACTCTGAAAAACAATCTGAGGGTTTTGAAAGGGCAGGGGGTGGGAGGTTGGGGGAACCAGGTGGTGGGTTAGAGAGGGCACATATTGCATGGAGCACTGGGTGTGGTGCAAAAACAATGAATACTGTTACGCTGAAAATAAAAAATAAAAAATAAAAATAATTTTCCATTGTAAAAAAAAAAGAAAGTATATTATCAATCTTAATTCATCTTTATCAATTTGATGATTGAAAAATAATTTAATTTTTTAAATGTGTGTTTCTCCACTTTGTGAGATTGCTTGTATTTACATATATTTATTAACTTTTTATATGTTTTTCTTCTGTGAATTTCTTGATATATTTTACCAATTTTTCATTCACTTATATTCTTTAGCCTATACTTCATTTGAATATGAATTGCAAATATTTTTCTTGCAATCTGTAACTTGCCTTTTAATTTTATGTTGCCCTTTATTATACAAAAGTTTTCATTTTTATTTAGTCAGATTTATTCTTTTCCTTATAGTTTCTGGATCTTTTGGCTTACTTTCAGTGGCTTACTTTGTCCTTTGAGGATTTTGTTGTCACTGATTTGTTTTGTTTTGTTTTAAAGAATGCTCTTGGAACACCTGGGTGGCTCAGTCAGTTAAGCCTCTGACTCAATCTTGGCTCAAGTCATGATCTCATGGTCATGAGATCCAGTCTTTCATCAGGCTATGCACTCAGTGGAGATTTTGACTGAGATTCTCTCCCTCTTCCTCTGCCCCTCTCCCTGCTCGAAATCTCTGTCTCTTTTTCTAAAATAAATAAATCTTTTTTTAAAAAATGGTTTTTTTAACATCTTTTTACATTATTTTGCAATTTACTCTTCTCTCTTTATAGTATGTTGTGGACATCATCAAGCCCAATGTAAATCACATGAATTTATTTTTACTTCCACCTAATAATTTATAACATGAAATACATTTGATTTCTTTAACAATGTCCCCTTTGGATGGATATATTAAATATTCTAAATATCTTTTCTTACCAGAATAATGTTGAAATAATTATGATGGTTTTATAAGATAGAGTCCTCAAAACAGTATAACTGAGCAATGAATACATTTATTTATACTTTTAGTATATACTAGCAAATAGCTTCCAAAAAGCTGAAGCAGTTCCCATTCCTACTAGCAACAGGGAATGATTAGGCTTAGTAGCACAAAAAGTTGCTGCTATTTCAGAAATTGCCGACCAGTCTGGTTGATTAAAAAAAAAAAAAATTATAGGTGCTCTAATAATCTATTTTCATTTCAGTGAGTTGACTATTTATAATCTTTTTCTAGTCTTCCATTTGGTGGCTTATGATGAGAAACATTCTAACACAAAACAAGAAAACCTAGAAACCACAAGAGATGAAAATATGTACTTATCTAAACAAATCATTATCTTTTTGACACCTGGGTGGCTCAGTTAAGCAACTGATTTTGGCTTAGGTCATAATCTGACTTTGGCTCAGGTCCTTGGATCAAGCCCCACATTGGGCACCCTCCTGAGTGCAAAGCCTGCTTCTCCCTCTCCCACTCCCTGACTTGTGTTCCATCTCTTGTAGTCTCACTCTCTGTCAAATAAATAAATAAACAAACAAATAAATAAATATATATTTTAAGAATAGTACAAACAGAAGTCAAAATATGGAGCTAAAAACTATTGCAGCAAAATAAAAAGAAAGTGATTCCATAAATAAATGAGAAAACATAAAATAAGCCAATCATGGCACATTGTAACTGGAAGGAAAGACACAGACTTGGGCTTCTCTGCAGGTGATGTAATTCTTGTAATCTAGAAAATAGTGTAGAATCAATTAGCACATATCCAAGGAAGTTATTTTCACAAGTTTTTACAAAAGATTCCTTTCTTTGTTTCATGATGTTTAACCTTGATTTAAATGGAGCACTTCTAAGTGAAACCAACAAAAATTATTTAGGTTTATTAAAATTTTATCTTTAAAAATTTTATTTTATTATGTTAAGGAAGCTTCTTTTAATTCCCAATATACTAAGAGGTTGTTTTAAAATTATAAACAAATCTTGAGCTTTGTCAAAAATTTTATTGAGTTAATAATGTGTTTTCTTTCTTTAAAAGAGTCATTGAATTACTGTCTGGAAATAAGAACCTTGACCACTGCTTCATATTACATGCAAAAAGATATTTCATTCAAATCACACTCCTAACTATAAAAGCTAAAACCATAAGAAATCTAGAAAAATTATGAAAGATTATCTCTATGTCCTTGGAATAGACAATGTCTTTGTAGAAAGAACATTAAAAATACTAAGAATAAGAGAAAAAATGATACCTCAGACAACATCAAAACTGGAAACTATTTTTCCAGTTTTATTAAGATAAAAATGACATGTAATACTGTGTAAGTTTAAGGTGTAAAGTGTTTTCATTTTATACACACACACTTTCAGAAATGTTTACCACAATAACATTAATTAACACTTTCTTCACCTCAGATAATTACCATTTTGGATCTGTTGTTATGACAAGAACATTAAAGCTCTAGTCTCATAACAAATTCAAGTATATAATATAATATTGTTAATTACAATCACCATTCTGTAGATTAGATTTTCTGGAACTTATTTGTCTTATAACTGGAAGTTTGTACCCTTGGACAACTATCTCCCCACTTTCCCTATGTGTTTCCCTGGGCAATCATCAATCAACTCATTGTTTCTATGAGTTTGATGTTTTCGGATTCCACATATAAGTAAGGTCATCTTTTTCTGTCTGACATTTTTCACTTAGCATAGTGCCCTCAAGATCTATCTATGTTGTAACAAAAGATAAGATTTACTTCTTTATAGGATTGAATAATATTCCTCTGTGTGTGTGTAACATTTTCTTTATCCATTCAACTATCAGTGGACACTTAGTTTGTTTCCACGTCAACCATAAGAAATGTGCAATGAAAATAGGAGTGCAGGGCACCTGGGTGGCTCAGTGGGTTAAGCCGCTGCCTTCAGCTCAGGTCATGATCTCAGGGTCCTGGGCTCGAGTTCCGCATGGGGCTCTCTGCTCAGTGGGGAGCCTGCTTCCCTCTCTCTCTCTCTCTGCCTGCCTCTCCATCTACTTGTGATTTCTCTCTGTCAAATAAATAAAATCTTAAAAAAAAAAAAAGAAAATAGGAGTGCAGATATTTCTTCAAGATAGTGATTTCATCTCCTTTGAGCATATACTCAGAAGTGGGATTGTTAGGTCATACGGTAATTCTATTTTCAATTTTTGGGGGAACCTCCATATATTTTCTGCTGTGGCCATACCAATTTGTATTCCCACCAAGAGTACACAAGGGTTCTGTTTGCCCCACATCCTCACCAGAATTTATATCTTGTCTCTTTTATAATAGCCATTCTAACAGGCTTGAGCAATATCTCATTGTTATTTTTTTGCATTTATTTTATTTTTTTACAGTGATCCAAGATTCACTGTTTATGCACCATATGCAGTGCTGCATGCAATAGATACCCTCCTTAATACCCACCACCAGGCTGTTGTGATTTTGACCTGCATTTCCTTCATGATTACTGTGTTAAGCACCTTTTCATGTACTTATTGGTCATGTGTCTATCTCCTTTCAAAAGTGTCCTCAAGTAGTCTGCCATTTTTTAAATTGGATTGTTTGTTTTTTTGCTAGTGAGTGGTATAAGTTCTTCTTATATTTTGGGTATTAACCCCTAATCAAATAAATGATTTACAAAATTTTCTCTCATTCCATAGGCTATCTTCCCATTTTGTTTATTGTTTCTTATGCTGTGCAAAACTAAAAAAGATTTACTTTGATGTGGTCCCACTTGGGTTTTGCCTTTGTCACTTATATCATATTAAAAAAATTGTTGCCAAGACCAGTGTCAAGAAGGTTTGCCCTGTATTCATCTGGATTTTATGTTTCAGGCCTTATATTTAAGTCCATAATCCGTTTTGAGTTAATTTTTGTGAATGGGGTAAGATACAGATCAAATTTCACTTTTTGGCATTTGGATATCCAATTTTCCCCACATCTTTTATTGAAAAGACTATTTTTCCCCAATTGAATATTCTTGGCTCCTTCTTGACTCTCCGGACTCTCAAGCCAGGTTCTATTGATTTCCATGTCTGTGTTTATACTAATGCCATACTGTTGTATGTTTTACTATTGTAGCTTTATAATAGCTTGAAATCAAGAAGTGTGATGCCACTAACTTTGTTCTTCATGCTCATGATATTTTGCCTTTTCTGTTTCCATATAAATTTTAGCATTATTTATTTTATTTATATGAAAAATGTCATTGGAACTTCGAAAGAAATGCAGTGAGGGCGCCTGGGTGGCTCAGTGGGTTAAGTCGCTGCCTTCGGCTCAGGTCATGATCTCAGGGTCCTGGGATCGAGTCCCGCATCGGGCTCTCTGATCAGCAGGGAGCCTGTTTCCCTCTCTCTCTCTCTGCCTGCCTCTCCATCTACTTGTGATTTCTCTCTGTCAAATAAATAAATAAAATCTTTTTAAAAAATGCAGTGAAACTGTCAATTACTTTGGGGAGTATAATATTTTGGGTAAAATTTTTAGTAAAATATTAATTCTACTGATCCATGAGCATAAGCTATATTTCCATTTATTTGTGTCTTCTTCAGTTTCTTTCATCAGTGTCTTTCATCAGTGTTTTTGGTATATAGATATTTCAATACCTTGGTTAAATTTTTTCCTAAGTATTTTATTGTTTTGATGTTATTATAAATGATATTATTTTCTTTTTCTTTTTCAGATACTTTATTGTTAGTATGTACAAATACAACTGATTTTTGTATCTTGATTGTTCTATCTTTAAAATATTACTAGATTTTTTAATTAGGTCTAAGAGCGTTTCAGAGTCTTTCAAGTTTTCTATATAAAAAAATCATCTTATCAGTAACAAATATATATTTATCTCTTTCTTTCCAATCTGAATGACTTTTATTTCTTTTTCTCACCTAAAAGCTCTGCCTATGACTTCCAGTACTATGTGAGTGGTGAGAATAGGAACACTTATTTTCTCCCTGATCTTAAAGGAAAAGCTTCAGACTTTCACCACTGAGTAGTATGATGTTACCTGTGAGTTTGTCATATATGGTCCTTTATACCTAATTTACTGAGATTTTGTCAGGAAGGAATGTTGAATGTTGTTAAATGCATTTTATATATAGAGAGAGATGATCATACGATTTTCTCTTCATCCCATTAATGTAATATATCACATTTTTTTGTCATGTATGTTGAACTATCCTAGCACCCAGGGATAAATCCGACTAGACCATGGACACCATCCTTTTAATGTACAATTGAATTCAGTTTACTAGTATTTTGCTGACAATATTTGAACCTATATTCATCAGGGATGTTGGCCTGTAGTCTTCATTTCTCATGGTATCTTCATTTAGCTTTGGCAACAGGGTGATGCTGGCTTTATAAGTAGGAGTGTTCCCTCCTTTTCAATTTCTTGTAAGAGTTTGAGAATTGCCATTAACTCTTCTTTAAATGTTTGGTAGAATTCACCCGAAAGCCATTTGATTCTGAATGTTTCTTTGTTGGAAGGTTTTTTATTTAAATAGTTTTTAAATTAACATATAATGTATTATTAGCCCCATGGGTACAGATCTGCAAATTTCCAGGTTTACACACTTCACAGCACTCACCATAGCACAAACCTTCCCCAATGTCCAAGAGGTTGCTGCCTGAGTACTCCTCAAGGATTTTGAAGGATTCCTTTTTCACATTGAGGTCCTTCATCCATTTTGAGTCTATTTTCATGTGTGGTATAAGGAAATGGTCCAGTTTCATTTTTCTGCATGTGGCTGTCCAATTTTCCCAACACCATTTATTGAAAAGGCTGTCTTTTTTTCCACTGAACATTCTTTCCTGCTTTGTTGAAGATTAGTTGACTATAGAGTTGAGGGTCTATTTCTGGGCTCTCTATTCTGTTCCATTGATCTATGTGTTTTTGTGCCAGACCATACTGTCTTGATGATGAGAGCTTTGTAATAGAGCTTGAAGTCTGGAATTGTGATGCCACCAACTTTGGCTTTCTTTTTCAATATTCCTTTGGCTATTCAAGGTCTTTTCTGGTTTCATATAAATTTTAGGATAATTTGTTCCATTTCTTTGAAAGAAGTGGATGGGATTTTGATAGGGATTGCATTAAACATGTAGATTGCTTTAGGTAGCATAGATAATTTCACAATATTTGTTCTTCCAATCCAAAAGCATGGAACATTTTTCCATTTCTTTGTGTCTCCCTCAATTTCTTTCATGAGTACTTTATAGTTTTCTGAGTTTAGATTCTTTGCCTTTGGTTAGGTTTATTCCTAGGTATCTTATGGTTTTGCGTGCAATTGTAAATGGGATTGACTCCCTAATTTCTCTTTCTTCTGTCTTGTTGGTGTAAAGAAATGCAACTGACTTCTGTGCATTGATTTTATATCCTGACACTTTACTGAATTCCTGTACAAGTTCTAGCAGCTTTTGGAGTGGAGTCTTTTGGGTTTTCCACATATAGTATCTTATCATCTGCAAAGACTGATAGTTTGACTTATCCTTTGCCGATTTGGATGCCTTTAATTTCTTTTTGTTGTCTGATTGCTGAGGCCAGGACTTCTAGTACTATGTTGAATAGCAGGGGTGATAATGGACATCCCTGCTGTGTTCCTGACCTTAGCGGAAAAACTCTCGGGACACCTGGGTGGCTCAGTTGGTTAAGCCACTGCCTTCGGCTCAGGTCATGATCCTAGGGTCCTGGGATCGAGTCCCGCATCGGGCTCCTTGCTCAGTGGGGAGCCTGCTTCTCTCTCTGCCTCTGCCTGCCGCTCTGCCTGCTTGTGTTCTCCCACACTCACTCTCTCTCTCTGATAAATAAATAAAATCTAAAAAAAAAAGAAAGAAAGAAAAACTCTCAGTTTTTCTTCATTGAAAAGATATTCGCTGTGGGTTTTTCATAGATGGCTTTGATGATATTGAGGTATGTGCCCTCTATCCCTACACTTTGAAGAGCTTTGATCAGGAAGGGATGCTGTACTTTGTCAAGTGCTTTTTCAGCATCTATTGAGAGTATCATGTGGTTCTTGTTCTTTCTTTTATTAATGTGTTGTATCACATTGATTGATTTGTGGATGTTGAACCAAACTTGCAGCCCTGGAATAAATCGCACTTGGTGGTGGTGAATAATCCTTTTAATGTACTGTTGAATCCTATTGGTTAGCATTTTGGTGAGAATTTTCACATCTGTGTTCGTTAAGGATATTGGTCTCTAATTCTCCTTTTTGATGGGATCCTTGTCTGGTTTTGGGATCAAGGTGATGCTGGCCTCATAAAATGAGTTTGGAAGTTTTCCTTCCATTTCTATTTTTTGGAACAGTTTCAGGAGAATAGGAATTAGTTCTTCTTTAAATGTTTGGTAGAATTACCCTGGGAAGTCATCTGGCCCTGGGGTCTTATTTGGGAGATATTTTTGATGACTGCTTCAACCTCCTTGCTGGTTAAGGGCCTGTTCAGGTTTTCTATTTCTTCCTGGTTCAGTTTTGGTAGTTTATATGTCTCTAGGAGTGCATCCATTTCTTCCAGATTCTCAAATTTGTTTGTGTAGAGTTGCTCATAGTATGTTCTTTTTTTTTTTTTAAATTGACTTTATTTTTTTAGAGCAGTTTTTAGTTTATAGCAAAATTGAGCAGAAGCTACAGAAATTTCACATATACCTCTGCCTCCACACATGTATAACTGTCCCCAACAATCAATATCTCCCACACAGTAGTACATTTTTTACAATTAATGAACCTATACTGATGCATCATAATCACCCAAAGTCTACATAGTTTTTTTTTTTTTAATTTTTATTTTTTATAAACATATATTTTTATCCCCAGGGGTACAGGTCTGTGAATCACCAGGTTTACACACTTCACAGCACACACCAAATCACATACCCTCCCCAATGTCCATAATCCCACCCCCTTCTCCCAAACACCCTCCCCCCGGCAACCCTCAGTTTGTTTTGTGAGATTAAGAGTCACTTATGGTTTGTCTCCCTCCCAATCCCATCTTGTTTCATTTATTCTTCTTCTACCCACTTAAGCCTCCATGTTGCATCACCACTTCCTCATATCAGGGAGATCATATGATAGTTGTCTTTCTCTGCTTGACTTATTTCGCTAAGCATGATACGCTCTAGTTCCATCCACGTTGTTGCAAATGGCAAGATTTCATTTCTTTTGATGGCTGCATAGTATTCCATTGTGTATATATACCACATCTTCTTGATCCATTCATCTGTTGATGGACATCTAGGTTCTTTCCATAGTTTGGCTATTGTGGACATTGCTACTATAAACATTCGGGTGCATGTGTCCCTTTGGATCACTACATTTGTATCTTTAGGGTAAATATCCAATAGTGCAATTGCTGGGTCATAGGGCAGTTCTATTTTCAACATTTTGAGGAACCTCCATGCTGTTTTCCAGAGTGGCTGCACCAGCTTGCATTCCCACCAACAGTGTAGGAGGGTTCCCCTTTCTCCGCATCCTCGCCAGCATCTGTCATTTCCTGACTTGTTGATTTTAGCCATTCTGACTGGTGTGAGGTGATATCTCATTGTGGTTTTGATTTGTATTTCCCTGATGCCGAGTGATATGGAGCACTTTTTCATGTGTCTGTTGGCCATCTGGATGTCTTCTTTGCAGAAATGTCTGTTCATGTCTTCTGCCCATTTCTTGATTGGATTATTTGTTCTTTGGGTGTTGAGTTTGCTAAGTTCTTTATAGATTCTGGACACTAGTCCTTTATCTGATATGTCGTTTGCAAATATCTTCTCCCATTCTGTCAGTTGTCTTTTGATTTTGTTAACTATTTCCTTTGCTGTGCAAAAGCTTTTGATCTTGATGAAATCCCAGTAGTTCATTTTTTCCCTTGCTTCCCTTGCCTTTTGCGTTGTTCCTAGGAAGATGTTGCTGCGGCACAGGTCGAAGAGGTTGCTGCCCGTGTTCTCCTCAAGGATTTTGATGGATTCCTTTCGTACATTGAGGTCCTTCATCCATTTTGAGTCTATTTTTGTGTGTGGTGTAAGGAAATGGTCCAATTTCATTTTTCTGCATGTGGCTGTCCAATTTTCCCAGCACCATTTATTGAAAAGGCTGTCTTTTTTCCATTGGACATTCTTTCCTGCTTTGTCGAAGATTAGATGACCATAGATTTGAGGGTCTATTTCTGGGCTCTCCATTCTGTTCCATTGATCTATGTGTCTGTTTTTGTGCCAGTACCATGCTGTCTTGATGATGACAGCTTTGTAATAGAGCTTGAAGTCCGGAATTGTGATGCCACCAACGTTGGCTTTCTTTTTCAATATCCCTTTGGCTATTCGAGGTCTTTTCTGGTTCCATATAAATTTTAGAATTATTTGTTCCATTTCTTTGAAAAAGATGGATGGTACTTTGATAGGAATTGCATTAAATGTGTAGATTGCTTTAGATAGCATAGACATTTTCACAATATTTATTCTTCCAATCCAGGAGCATGGAACATTTTTCCATTTCTTTGTGTCTTCCTCAATTTCTTTCATGAGTACTTTATAGTTTTCTGAGTATAGATTCTGTGTCTCTTTGGTTAGGTTTATTCCTAGGTTTCTTATGGTTTTGGATGCAATTGTAAATGGGATTGACTCCTTAATATCTCTTTCTTCTGTCTTGCTGTTGGTGTAGAGAAATGCAACTGATTTCTGTGCATTGATTTTATATCCTGACACTTTACTGAATTCCTGTATAAGTTCTAGCAGTTTTGGAGTGGAGTCGTTTGGGTTTTCCACATATAGTATCATATCATCTGCGAAGAGTGATAATTTGACTTCTTCTTTGACGATTTGGATGCCTTTAATTTCCTTTTGTTGTCTGATTGCTGAGGCTAGGACCTCTAGTACGATATTGAATAGCAGTGGTGATAATGGACACCCCTGCCGTGTTCCTGACCTTAGCGGAAAAGCTTTCAGTTTTTCTCCATTGAGAATGATATTTGTGGTGGGTTTTTCATAGATGGCTTTGATGATATTGAGGTATGTGCCCTCTATCCCTACACTTTGAAGAGTTTTGATCAGGAAGGGATGTTGTACTTTGTCAAATGCTTTTTCAGCATCTATTGAGAGTATCATATGGTTCTTGTTCTTTCTTTTATTGATGTGTTGTATCACATTGACTGATTTGCGGATGTTGAACCAACCTTGCAGCCCTGGAATAAATCCCACTTGGTCGTGGTGAATAATCTTTTTAATGTACTGTTGAATCCTATTGGCTAGTATTTTGTTGAGTATTTTCGCATCTGTGTTCATCAAGGATATCGGTCTATAGCTCTCTTTTTTGGTGGGATCCTTGTCTGGTTTTGGGATCAAGGTGATGCTGGCCTCATAAAATGAGTTTGGAAGTTTTCCTTCCATTTCTATTTTTTGGAACAGTTTCAAGAGAATAGGAATGAGTTCTTCTTTAAATGTTTGGTAGAATTCCCCCGGGAAGCCGTCTGGCCCTGGGCTTTTGTTTGTTTGGAGATTTTTAATGACCCTTTCAATCTCCTTACTGGTTATGGGTCTGTTCAGGCTTTCTATTTCTTCCTGGTTCAGTTGTGGTAGTTTATATGTTTCTAGGAATGCAACCATTTCTTCCAGATTGTCAAATTTATTGCCGTAGAGTTGCTCATAGTATGTTCTTATAATAGTTTGTATTTCTTTGGTGTTAGTTGTGATCTCTCCTCTTTCATTCATGATTTTATTTATTTGGGTCCTTTCTCTTTTCTTTTTGATAAGTCGGGCCAGGGGTTTATCAATTTTATTAATTCTTTCAAAGAACCAGCTCCTACTTTCGTTGATTTGTTCTATTGTTTTTTTGGTTTCTATTTCATTGATTTCTGCTCTGATCTTTATGATTTCTCTTCTTCTGCTGGGCTTAGGGTTTCTTTCTTGTTCTTTCTCCAGCTCCTTTAGGTGTAGGGTTAGGTTGTGTACCTGAGACCTTTCTTGTTTCTTGAGAAAGGATTGTACCGCTATATATTTTCCTCTCAGGACTGCCTTTGTTGTGTCCCACAGATTTTGAACCGTTGTATTTTCATTATCATTTGTTTCCATGATTTTTTTCAATTCTTCTTTAATTTCCCGGTTGACCCATTCATTCTTTAGAAGGATACTGTTTAGTCTCCATGTATTTGGGTTCTTTCCAAACTTCCTTTTGTGGTTGAGTTCTAGCTTTAGAGCATTGTGGTCTGAAAATATGCAGGGAATGATCCCAATCTTTTGATACTGGTTGAGTCCTGATTTAGGACCGAGGATGTGATCTATCCTGGAGAATGTTCCATGTGCACTAGAGAAGAATGTGTATTCTGTTGCTTTGGGATGAAATATTCTGTATATATCTGTGATGTCCATCTGGTCCAGTGTGTCATTTAAGGCCTTTATTTCCTTGCTGATCTTTTGCTTGGATGACCTGTCCATTTCAGTGAGGGGAGTGTTAAAGTCCGCTACTATTATTGTATTATTGTTGATGTGTTTCTTTGATTTTGTTATTGCTGAGGCTAGGACCTCTAGTACGATGTTGAATAGCAGTGGTGATAATGGACATCCCTGCCGTGTTCCTGACCTTAGCGGAAAAGCTTTCAGTTTTTCTCCATTGAGAATGATATTTGCGGTGGGTTTTTCATAGATGGCTTTGATGATATTGAGGTATGTGCCCTCTATCCCTACACTTTGAAGAGTTTTGATCAGGAAGGGATGTTGTACTTTGTCAAATGCTTTTTCAGCATCTATTGAGAGTATCATATGGTTCTTGTTCTTACTTTTATTGATGTGTTGTATCACATTGACTGATTTGCGGATGTTGAACCAACCTTGCAGCCCTGGAATAAATCCCACTTGGTCGTGGTGAATAATCTTTTTAATGTACTGTTGAATCCTATTGGCTAGTATTTTGTTGAGTATTTTCGCATCTGTGTTCATCAAGGATATCGGTCTATAGCTCTCTTTTTTGGTGGGATCCTTGTCTGGTTTTGGGATCAAGGTGATGCTGGCCTCATAAAATGAGTTTGGAAGTTTTCCTTCCATTTCTATTTTTTGGAACAGTTTCAGGAGAATAGGAATTAGTTCTTCTTTAAATGTTTGGTAGAATTCCCCCGGGAAGCCGTCTGGCCCTGGGCTTTTGTTTGTTTGGAGATTTTTAATGACTGTTTCAATCTCCTTACTGGTTATGGGTCTGTTCAGGCTTTCTATTTCTTCCTGGTTCAGTTGTGGTAGTTTTATATGTTTCTAGGAATGCATCCATTTCTTCCAGATTGTCAAATTTATTGCCGTAGAGTTGCTCATAGTATGTTCTTATAATAGTTTGTATTTCTTTGGTGTTAGTTGTGATCTCTCCTCTTTCATTCATGATTTTATTTATTTGGGTCCTTTCTCTTTTCTTTTTGATAAGTCGGGCCAGGGGTTTATCAATTTTATTAATTCTTTCAAAGAACCAGCTCCTAGTTTCGTTGATTTGTTCTATTGTTTTTTTGGTTTCTATTTCATTGATTTCTGCTCTGATCTTTATGATTTCTCTTCTCCTGCTGGGCTTAGGGTTTCTTCTTGTTCTTTCTCCAGCTCCTTTAGGTGTAGGGTTAGGTTGTGTACCTGAGACCTTTCTTGTTTCTTGAGAAAGGATTGTACCGCTATATATTTTCCTCTCAGGACTGCCTTTGTTGTGTCCCACAGATTTTGAACCGTTGTATTTTCATTATCATTTGTTTCCATGATTTTTTTCAATTCTTCTTTAATTTCCCGGTTGACCCATTCATTCTTTAGAAGGATACTGTTTAGTCTCCATGTATTTGGGTTCTTTCCAAACTTCCTTTTGTGGTTGAGTTCTAGCTTTAGAGCATTGTGGTCTGAAAATATGCAGGGAATGATCCCAATCTTTTGATACTGGTTGAGTCCTGATTTAGGACCGAGGATGTGATCTATCCTGGAGAATGTTCCATGTGCACTAGAGAAGAATGTGTATTCTGTTGCTTTGGGATGAAATATTCTGTATATATCTGTGATGTCCATCTGGTCCAGTGTGTCATTTAAGGCCTTTATTTCCTTGCTGATCTTTTGCTTGGATGACCTGTCCATTTCAGTGAGGGGAGTGTTAAAGTCCGCTACTATTATTGTATTATTGTTGATGTGTTTCTTTGATTTTGTTATTAATTGGTTTATATAGTTGGCTGCTCCCACATTGGGGGCATAGATATTTAAAATTGTTAAATCTTCTTGTTGGACAGACCCTTTGAGTATGATATAGTGTCCTTCCTCATCTCTTATTATAGTCTTTGGCTTAAAATCTAATTGATCTGATATAAGGATTGCCACTCCTGCTTTCTTCTGATGTCCATTAGCATGGTAAATTCTTTTCCACCCCCTCACTTTAAATCTGGAGGTGTCTTCGGGCTTAAAATGTGTTTCTTGGAGGCAACATATAGATGGGTTTTGTTTTTTTATCCATTCTGATACCCTGTGTCTTTTGACAGGGGCATTTAGCCCATTCACATTCAGGGTAACTATTGAGAGATATGAATTTAGTGCCATTGTATTGCCTGTAAGGTGACTGTTACTGTATATGGTCTCTATTCCTTTCTGATCTACCACTTGTAGGTTCTCTCTTTGCTTAGAGGACCACTTTCAATATTTCCTGTAGAGCTGGTTTGGTATTTGCAAATTCTTTCAGTTGTTGTTTGTCCTGGAAGCTTTTAATCTCTCCTTCAATTTTCAATGATAGCCTAGCTGGATATAGTATTCTTGGCTGCATGTTTTTCTCGTTTAGTGCTCTGAAAATATCATGCCAGCTCTTTCTGGCCTGCCAGGTCTCTGTGGATAAGTCAGCTGCCAATCTAATATTTTTACCATTGTATGTTACAGACTTCTTTTCCCGGGCTGCTTTCAGGATTTTCTCTTTGTCATTGAGACTTGTAAATTTTACTATTAGGTGACGGGGTGTGGGCCTATTCTTATTGATTTTGAGGGGCATTCTCTGAACCTCCTGAATTTTGATGCTCGTTCCCTTTGCCATATTGGGGAAATTCTCCCCAATAATTCTCTCCAGTATACCTTCTGCTCCCCTCTCACTTTCTTCTTCTTCTGGAATCCCAATTATTCTAATGTTGTTTTGTCTTATGGTGTCACTTATCTCTCGAATTCTCCCCTCGTGGTCCAGTAGCTGTTTGTCCCTCTTTTGCTCAGCTTCTTTATTCTCTGTCATTTGGTCTTCTATATCACTAATTCTTTCTTCTGCCTCATTTATCCTAGCAGTTAGAGCCTCCATTTTTGATTGCACCTCATTAATGGCTTTTTTGATTTCACCTTGGTTAGATTTTAGTTCTTTTATTTCTCCAGAAAGGGCTTTTATATCTCTCGAGAGGGTTTCTCTAATATCTTCCATGCCTTTTTCGAGCCCGGCTAGAAGCTTGAGAATTGTCATTCTGAACTCTAGATCTGACATATTACCGATGTCTGTATTGATTAGGTCCCTAGCCTTCGGTACTGCCTCTTGTTCTTTTTTTTGTGTTGAATTTTTACGTCTTGTCATTTTATCCAGATAAGAGTAAATGAAGGGGCAAGTAAAATACTAAAAGGGTGGCGGCAACCCCAGGAAAATATGCTTTAACCAAATTAGAAGAGATCCAAAATCGTGAGTGGGGAGAAAGGGGATAAAAAGAGGTTCAAAAAGGAAGAAAGAAAAAAAAAAGAAAAGAAAAGAAAAAGAAAAAAAAAAGAAAAGAAAAGAATTTTTAAAAAAAGAAAACACCTAAGAAAAATGTAAAAAAATATATATGTATATATTAGATAAACTAGTAAAAAATCGTTAAAAAAGAAAAAGGTAACAGTTAAAAAAAAAATTTTACCCAAAGGCGAGAAAAAAAAAAATGAAAAAGAAAAAATTAAATTAACTGCAAGACTAAAAAAAATCACAGGAAAAAAGCCATGAGTTCCGTGCTTGGCTTTCTCCTCCTCTGGAATTCTGCTGCTCTCCTTGGTATTGAAACCGCACTCCTTGGTAGGTGAACTTGGTCTCAGCTGGATTTCTTGTTGATCTTCTGGGGGAGGGGCCTGTTGTAGTGATTCTCAAGTGTCTTTGCCCCAGGCGGAATTACACCGCCCTTACCCGGGGCCGGGGTGAGTAATCCGCTCGGGTTTGCTTTCAGGAGCTTTTGTTCCCTGAGCGCTTTCCGTAGAGTTCCAGAGGACGGGAATACAAATGGCGGCCTCCTGGTCTCCGGCCCGGAGGAGCCAAGAGCCCAGGGCCCCACTCCTCAGTGCGCCCTCAGAGAACAGCGCCCAGTTACTCCCGTCTGCCTGACCTCCGGCCGCGCTCCGAGCTCACCGAGCCTGCGACCAGTTCAAGGTAACACAGAGCTGCGAGCTTACTGTCAGCTCTGTCTCTGTAGCCGGCTTTCCCGTTCCAATACCCGCAAGCTCTGCGACACTCAGACACCCCCGATCCTTCTGTGACCCTGCGGGACCTGAGGCCACGCTGACCCCGCGTGGGCTTCGCCCCGGTTTAGCCTCTGGAGCGATGTCCCTCAGCGGAACAGACTTTTAAAAATCCTGATTTTGTGCACGGTTGCTCCGCCGCTTGCCGGGAGCCGGCCCCTCCCCCCGGGGTCTATCTTCCCATCTCTTTGGATTCACTTCTCCGCCGGTCCTACCTTTCAGAAAGTGGTTGTTTTTCTGTTTCCAGAATTGCTGTTCTTCTTCTCTTCGATCTGCCGATGGATTTTCAGGTGTTTGCAATCTTTAGATAAGCTATCTAGCTGATCTCCGGCTAGCTGAAGCAGTCTCAGCTTGCTACTTCTCCGCCATCTTCGCTCATAGTATGTTCTTATAATTGTTTGTATTTCTTTGGTGTTAGTTGTGATCTCTCCTCTTTCATTCATGATTTTATTTATTTGGGTCCTTTCTCTTTTCTTTTTGAAAAGTCTGGCCAGGGGTTTATCAATCTTATTAATTCTTTCAAAGAACTAGCTCCTAGTTTCATTGATTTGTTCTATTGTTTTTGTTTGTTTGTTTGTTTCTATTTCATTGATTTCTGCTCTGATCTTTACTATTTCTCTTCTCCTGCTGGGTTTAGGTTTTATTTGCTGTTCTTTCTCCAGCTCCTTTAGGTGTAGGGTTAGGAACCAACCCTTCTTGGTTCTTGAGAAAGGCTTGTATCGCTATATATTTTCCTCTCAGGACTGCCTTTGCTGTGCCCCACAGATTTTGAACAGTTGTGCTTTCATTATCATTTGTTCCCATGAATTTTTTCAATTCTTCTTTAATTTCCTGGTTGACCCATTCATTCTCTAGAAGGATGCTCTTGAGTCTCCATGTACTTGGGTTCTTTCCAAATTTCCTCTTGTGATTGAGTTCTAGCTTGAGAGCATTGTGGTCTAAAAATATGCAGGGAACGATCCCAATCTTTTGATACTGGTTGAGACCTGATTTATGACCCAGGATGTGATCTATTCTGGAGAATGTTCCATGTGCACTAGAGAAGAATGTGTATTCTGTTGCTTTGGGATGGAATGTTCTGAATATATCTTCCATGTCCATCTGGTCCAGTGTGTCATTTAAGGCCTTTATTTCCTTGTTGATCTTTTGCTTGGATGATCTGTCCATTTCAGTGAGGGGAGTGTTAAACTCCTCTACTATTATTGTATTATTGTGGATGTATTTCTTTGATTTTGTTATTAACTGGTTTATATACTTGGCTGTTCCATGTTAGGAGCATACATATTTAAAATTGTTATATCTTCTTGTTGGAAAGACCCTTTGAGTACGATATAGTGTCTCTTCTCTTCTCTTCTCTTCTCTTATTATAGTCTTTGGCTTAAAATCTAATTTATCTGATAGAAGGATTGCCACCCCAGCTTTCTTTTGATGGCCATTAGCATGATAAATTGTTTTCCACCCCCTCACTTTAAATCTGGAGGCGTCTTTTGGTCTAAAATGAGTTTCTTTTAGACAGCATATTCATGGGTTTTGTCTTTTATCCATTCTGATAACCTGTGTCTTTAGGTAACTATTGAGAGATTTGAATTTAGTGCCATCATATTGCCTGTAAGGTGACTGTTACTGTATATTGTCTCTGTTCCTTTCTGGTCTGCTACTTTTTGGCTCTCTCTTTGTTTAGAGGACCAATTTCAATATTTCCTGTAGAGCTGGTTTGGTGTTTACAAATTCTTTTAGTTTTTGTTTGTCCTGGAAGCTTTTTATCTCTCCTTCTATTTTCAATGATAGGCTAGCTGGATATAGTATTCTTGGCTGAAAGTTTTTCTCATTCAGAGCTCTAAATATATTATTCCAGTTCTTTCTGACCTTCCAGGTCTCTGGATAAGTCTGCTACCAATCTACTATTTTTACCATTGTATGTTACAGACTTCTTGTCCCAGACTGCTTTCAGGATTTTCTCTTTGTCACTAAGACTGTAAATTTTACCATTAGATGATGGGCTGTGGACCTATTCTTATTGATTTTGAGAGGATTTCTCTGCATCTCCTGGAATTTGATGCTTGTTTCCTTTGCCATATTGGGGGAATTCTCTACAATAATTCTCTCCAATATACCTTCTGCCCTCCTCTCTATTCTTTTTCTGGAATCCCCATTATTCTAATGTTGTTTCATTTTATGGTATCACTTATCTTTCTAATTCTTCCCTTGTGGTCCAGTAGTTGTTTGTCTCTCTTTTGCTTATCTTCTATATTCTCTGTCATGTTGTCTTCTATATCACTAATTCTCTATTTTGCTTCATTGATTCTAGCAATAAGGGACTTAATTTTTTATTGCACCCCATTAATACCTTTTTTTAAAATTTCAGCTTGGTTAGATTTTAGTCCTTTTATTTCTTCAGAAAGGGCTTTTATTTCTCCAGACAGCATTTCTCTAATATCTTCCATGCCTTTTTCAAGCCCAGCTAGCACCTTGAGAATTGTCATTCTGAGCTCTATATCTGACATATTATCAATGTCCATATTTATTAGGTGCCTAGCCTTTGGTATTGCCTCTTGTTCTTTTTTTTGTGGTGAGTTTTTCAGCCTTGTCATTTTATGCAGATAAGAATATATGAACGAGAGAATAAAATACTGAATGGGTGGGAAAGACCCCAGAAAAATGTGTTAACCAAATCAGAAGAGACCCTCAACTGTGGGGAGAAGAAATGGGATACAAAGAACTTCAAATTTTTTTTTTAAATTAAAAAACAAAACATATATATATATATATGACTAGTGAATAGAACAGAGCTGCCCACTTGATTTTGGCTGTATTTTGGCCTCTTAGAAGAAACTACCTCCCAAGATTTAAATATATGTATATATATATATATATATATATATGAGTAAACATAATGAAGGGATGGAATATGACTGTAAAGATAAAAATTTTTAAAAATTCTTAAAAAGGAGGGGTAGGAGTCAAGATGGCAGAGAAGTAGCAGGCTGAGACTACAGCAGGTAGCAGGTGATCACCTACATAGCTTATCAAACCATTGCAAACACCTACAAATCCAACGAGAGATCGAAGAGAAGAAGAACAGCAATTCTAGAAACAGAAAATCGACCACTTTCTGAAAGGTAGGACTGGTGGAGAAGTGAATCCAAAGCGCCGGGAGGATAGACCACAGGGGGAGGGGCCTGCTCCTGACAAACAGCGGAGCAAAGGAATACAAAATCAGGACTTTTGAAAGTCTGCTCCACTGAGGGACAAAGCTCCAGAGGCTAAACCAGGGTGAAGCCCACGTGGGGCCAGCATGGCCCTAGGTCCCGCAGGGTCACAGAAGGATCAGGGGTGTCTGAGAGTCGCAGACCTCACAGGTATTACACCAGGGAAGCTGGCTACCAAGACAGAGCTGAGGAGTGAGCTCTCAGCTCGGGGTTACCTTGAACCGGTCGCAAGCTGGGTGAGCTTGTAGCACAGCCAGAGGCCAGGGAGACGGGAGTGATTGGGTTCTTTTCTCTGAGGGTGCACTGAGGTGTGGGGCACCAAGCTCTGCTCCTCCAGGCCAGAGACTTGGAGGCCGCCATTTTCATTCCCATCCTCCAGAACTCTACGGAAAGTGTTCAGGGAACAAAAGCTCCTGAAAGCACATCTGAGCAGATTACATAGCCTGGCCCCTGGGAAGGGTGGTGCAATTCCACCTTGGGCAAAGACACTTGAGAATCACTACAACAGGCCCCTCCCCCCAGAAGAGCAACAAGAAATCCAGCCAAGACCAAGTTCACCTACCAAGGAGAGCAGCAGAATTCCAGTGGAGGAGAAAGCAAAGCACAGAACTCATGGCTTTCTCCCCATGATTCTTTAGTCTTGTGGTTAATTTAATTTTTTTAAATTTTATTTTTTTCTTCTGCTTAGTTTTTTAAACTTTTACCCTTTTCTTTTTTAATGTTTTTTAACTAGTTTATCTAATATATTTTTTTCCTTTTTTATATTTTTTCTTTCTTTGTTTTCTTTTTAAAAAATTTTTTTTATGAACTTCTTTTTCTCCCCTTTCTCCCTCCCATGATTTGGGGTCTCTTCTGATTTGGTTAAAGCACATTTTCCTGGGGTCTTTGCCACCCTTTCAGTATTTTATTTGCTCCTTCATATACTCTTATCTGGACAAAATGACAAGGCGGAATAATTCAATACAAAAAAAAGAAGAAGAGACAGTACCGAAGGCTAGGGACCTAATCAATACAGACATTGGTAATATGTCAGATCTAGAGTTCAGAATGACAATTCTCAAGGTTCTAGCTGGGCTCAAAAAAGGCATGGAAGATATTAGAGAAACCCTTTCGGGAGATATAAAAGCCCTTTCTGGAGAAATAAAAGAACTAAAATTTAACCAAGTTGAAATAAAAAAAGCTATTAATGAGGTGCAATAAAAAATGGAGGCTCTTACTGCTAGGATAAATGAGGCAGAAGAAAGAATTAGTGATATAGAAGACCAAATGACAGAGAATAAAGAAGCTGAGAAAAAGAGGGAGAAACAGCTACTGGACCATGAGGGGAGAATTTGACAGATAAGTGACACCATAAGATGAAACAACATTAGAATAACTGGGATTCCAGAAGAAGAAGAAAGAGAGAGGGGAGCAGAAGGTATATTGGAGAGAATTATTGTAGAGAATTTTCCTAATATGGCAAAGAGAACAAGCATCAAAATCCAGGGGTGCAGAGAACCCCCTCAAAATCAATAAGAATAGGTCCACACCCCATCACCTAATAGTAAAATTCACAAGTCTTAGCGACAAAGAGAAAATCCTGAAAGGAGCCTGGGACAAGAACATTCAATGGTAAAAATATTAGATTGGCAGTAGATTTATACACAGAGACCTGTCAGGCCAGAAAGAACTGGCATGATATATTCAGAACACTAAACAAGAAAAACATGCAGCCAAGAATACTATATCCAGCTAGGCTATCATTGAAAATAGAAGGAGAAATAAAAAGCTTCCAGGACAAACAAAAACTAAAAGAACTTGTAAACAACAAACCAGCCCAACAGGAAATATTGAAAGGGGTCCTTTAAGCAAAGAGAGAGCTGAAAAGTAGTAGATCAGAAAGGAACAGAGACAATATACATAACAGTCACCTTACAGGCAATATGATGGCACTAAATTCAAATCTCTCAATAGTTACCCTGAATGTACATGGGCTAAATGTCCAAATCAAAAGACACAGGGATGTCAGAATGGATAAAAAAACAAAACCCCTCAATATGCTATCTACAAGAAACTCATTTTAGACCCAAAGACACCTCCAGATTTAAAGTGAGGGGGTGGAAAACAATTTACCATGCTAATGGACAACAGAAAGAGATCAACTAGATTTTAAGCCAAAGACTATAATAAGAGATGAGGAAGGACACTATATCATACTCAAGGGTCTGTCCAACAAGAAGATCTAACATTTTAAATATCTATGCCCACAAAATGGGAGCAGCCAACTATATAAACCAATTAATAACAAAATCAAAGAAACACAATGACAATAATATAATAATAGTAGGGGACTTTCACAACCCTCTCACAGAAAAGGACAGATCATCTAAGCAAAATATCAACTAGGAAATAAAGGCTTTAAGTGAAACACTGAACCAGGTAGACATCACAGATATATTCATAATATTCCATCCCAAAGCAACAGAATACACATTCTTCTCTAGTGCACATGGAACATTCTCCAGAATAGATCACATCCTGGGTCATAAATCAGGTCTCAACCAGAATCAAAAGATTGGGATCGTTCCCTGCATATTTTCAGACCACAATGCTCTCAAGCTAGAACTCAATCACAAGAGGAAATTTGGAAAGAACCCAAGTACATGGAGACTCAAGAGCATCCTTCTAGAGAATGAATGGGTCAACCAGGAAATTAAAGAAGAATTGAAAAAATTCATGGGAACAAATGATAATGAAAGCACAACTGTTCAAAATCTGTGGGGCACAGCAAAGGCAGTCCTGAGAGGAAAATATATAGCGATACAAGCCTTTCTCAAGAACCAAGAAGGGTTGGTTCCTAACCCTACACCTAAAGGAGCTGGAGAAAGAACAGCAAATAAAACCTAAACCCAGCAGGAGAAGAGAAATAGTAAAGATCAGAGCAGAAATCAATGAAATAGAAACAAACAAACAAACAAAAACAATAGAACAAATCAATGAAACTAGGAGCTAGTTCTTTGAAAGAATTAATAAGATTGATAAACCCCTGGCCAGACTTTTCAAAAAGAAAAGAGAAAGGACCCAAATAAATAAAATCATGAATGAAAGAGGAGAGATCACAACTAACACCAAAGAAATACAAACAATTATAAGAACATACTATGAGCAACTCTACGCAAACAAATTTGAGAATCTGGAAGAAATGGATGCACTCCTAGAGACATATAAACTACCAAAACTGAACCAGGAAGAAATAGAAAACCTGAACAGGCCCTTAACCAGCAAGGAGGTTGAAGCAGTCATCAAAAATATCTCCCAAATAAGACCCCAGGGCCAGATGACTTCCCAGGGTAATTCTACCAAACATTTAAAGAAGAACTAATTCCTATTCTCCTGAAACTGTTCCAAAAAATAGAAATGGAAGGAAAACTTCCAAACTCATTTTATGAGGCCAGCATCACCTTGATCCCAAAACCAGACAAGGATCCCATCAAAAAGGAGAATTAGAGACCAATATCCTTAACGAACACAGATGTGAAAATTCTCACCAAAATGCTAACCAATAGGATTCAACAGTACATTAAAAGGATTATTCACCACCACCACCAAGTGCGATTTATTCCAGGGCTGCAAGTTTGGTTCAACATCCACAAATCAATCAATGTGATACAACACATTAATAAAAGAAAGAACAAGAACCACATGATACTCTCAATAGATGCTGAAAAAGCACTTGACAAAGTACAGCATCCCTTCCTGATCAAAGCTCTTCAAAGTGTAGGGATAGAGGGCACATACCTCAATATCATCAAAGCCATCTATGAAAAACCCACAGCGAATATCTTTTCAATGAAGAAAAACTGAGAGTTTTTCTTTCTTTCTTTTTTTTTTAGATTTTATTTATTTATCAGAGAGAGAGAGTGAGTGTGGGAGAACACAAGCAGGCAGAGCGGCAGGCAGAGGCAGAGAGAGAAGCAGGCTCCCCACTGAGCAAGGAGCCCGATGCGGGACTCGATCCCAGGACCCTAGGATCATGACCTGAGCCGAAGGCAGTGGCTTAACCAACTGAGCCACCCAGGTGTCCCGAGAGTTTTTCCGCTAAGGTCAGGAACACAGCAGGGATGTCCATTATCACCCCTGCTATTCAACATAGTACTAGAAGTCTTAGCCTCAGCAATCAGACAACAAAAAGAAATTAAAGGCATCCAAATCGGCAAAGGATAAGTCAAACTATCAGTCTTTGCAGATGATAAGATACTATATGTGGAAAACCCAAAAGACTCCACTCCAAAAGCTGCTAGAACTTGTACAGGAATTCAGTAAAGTGTCAGGATATAAAATCAATGCACAGAAGTCAGTTGCATTTCTTTACACCAACAAGACAGAAGAAAGAGAAATTAGGGAGTCAATCCCATTTACAATTGCACGCAAAACCATAAGATACCTAGGAATAAACCTAACCAAAGGCAAAGAATCTAAACTCAGAAAACTATAAAGTACTCATGAAAGAAATTGAGGGAGACACAAAGAAATGGAAAAATGTTCCATGCTTTTGGATTGGAAGAACATATTGTGAAATTATCTATGCTACCTAAAGCAATCTACATGTTTAATGCAATCCCTATCAAAATCCCATCCACTTCTTTCAAAGAAATGGAACAAATTATCCTAAAATTTATATGAAACCAGAAAAGACCTTGAATAGCCAAAGGAATATTGAAAAAGAAAGCCAAAGTTGGTGGCATCACAATTCCAGACTTCAAGCTCTATTACAAAGCTCTCATCATCAAGACAGTATGGTCTGGCACAAAAACACATAGATCAATGGAACAGAATAGAGAGCCCAGAAATAGACCCTCAACTCTATAGTCAACTAATCTTCAACAAAGCAGGAAAGAATGTTCAGTGGAAAAAAAGACAGCCTTTTCAATAAATGGTGTTGGGAAAATTGGACAGCCACATGCAGAAAAAGAAATCAAACCATTTCCTTATACCAAACATGAAAATAGACCCAAAATGGATGAAGGACCTCAATATGCGAAAGGAATCCATCAAAATCCTTGAGGAGAACACAGGCAGCAACCTCTTCGACCTCAGCCTCAGCAACTTCTTCCTAGGAACATCACCAAAGGCAAGGGAAGCAAGGGCAAAAATGAACGATTGGGATTTCATCAAGATCAAAAGCTTTTGCATAGCAAAGGAAACAGTTAACAAAATCAAAAGACAACTGACAGAATGGGAGAAGATATTTGCAAACGACATATCAGATAAAGGACTAGTGTCCAAAATCTGTAAAGAACTTAGCAAACTCAACACCCAAAGAACAAATAATCGAATCAAGAAATGGGCAGAGGACATGAACAGACATTTCTGCAAAGAAGACATCCAGATCGCCAACAGACACATGAAAAAGTGCTCCACATCACTCAGCATCAGGGAAATACAAATCAAAACCACAATGAGATACCACCTCACACCAGTCAGAATGGCTCAAATTAACAAATCAGGAAATGACAGATGCTGGCGAGGATGTGGAGAATGCGAACACTCCTACACTGTTGGTGGGAATGTAAGCTGGTGGAAATACTCTGGAGAACAGTATGGAGGTTCCTCAAAAACTTGAAAATAGAACTACCCTATGACCCAGCAATTGCACTATTGGGTATTTACCCTAAAGATACAAATGTAGTGATCCGAAGGGGCAGATGCACCCGAATGTTTATAGCAGCAATGTCTACAATGGCCAAACTATGGAAGAACCTAGATGTCCATCAACAGATGAATGGATAAAGAAGAAGTGGTATATATATACAATGTAATACTATGCAGCCATCAAAATAAATGAAATCTTGCCATTTGTGACAACATGGGTGGAACTAGAAGGTATCATGCTTAGTGAAATAAGTAAATCAGAGAAAGACAACTATCATATGATCTCCCTGATATGAGGAAGTGGAGATGCAATGTGGGGAGTTAGGGGGGTAGGAGAAGAATAAATGAAACAAGATGGGATCAGGAGGGAGACAAACCATAAGAGACTCTTAATCTCACAGTACAAACTGAGGGTTGCTGGGGGGATTGGGGTCAAAACAGGGGGGTGGGGTTATGGACATTGGGAAGGGTATATGCTACAGTGAGTGCTGTGAAGTGTGTAAACCTGATGATTTACAGATCAGTACCCCTGGGGAATAAAATACATTATATGTTTATAAAAAATTTTTTAAAAATAAATTCTAAAAAAGGAGTTGATAAGATAAGTTGGTTGGGAAAAGAAAGAAAAAGAAAGTGGAGAGAATTTGGTCAGGCTGAAAACTAGAACAAAGCTCTATGATAGATTTAGAGTATATTTTGATCAATTAAAAGAAGTTGTATCCCAAAATCTTTTAGAAGAAAAACCCTATATGTATACAAAGAGAAAGTTAGATACAATAAAGGATGAAATATGACTATAATAATGAAGTTTCAAAAAGATTTTTAAGAAAGTTATTCTTTTTTTAATTTTCTCTTTCTTTCTTTTTCTTTATTTATTTATTTTTAATTTATTTATTTTCAGCATAACAATATTCATTGTTTTTGCATCACACCCAGTGCTCCATGAAATCTGTGCCCTCTCCGATACCCACCACCTGGTTCCCCCAACCTCCCACCCCCCTACCCCTTCAGACCCCTCAGATTGTTTTTCAGAGTCCATAGTCTCTCATGGTTCACCTCCCCTTCCAATTTCCCTCAACTCCCTTCTCCTCTCTAACTCCCCTTGTCCTCCATGCTATTTGTTATGCTCCACAAATAAGTGAAACCATATGATAATTTACTCTCTCTGCTTGACTTATTTCACTCAGCATAATCTCTTCTAGTCCATATACAGTATGGAGTATTATGCCTCCATCAGAAAGGATGAATACCCAACTTTTGTAGCAACATGGATGGGACTGGAAGAAAGTTATTTTTACGAAAAAGTTATTTTTACGATAAGCTAGTTTTAAAAAGTTAAAAGAGGATAGAGTAGAAGTTCAAAAAATTTTTAATTAAAAAATTTTTAAAATTTTTTAAAATAAAAATTAAAAGAATAAAAAAATTAAAAAATTAAATTTACTTTGCAATACTAAAAAATCATGGGGGAAAAGCCATGCATTCCATGCTTTGCTCTCCCCTCCTCTGGAATTCCACTCTTGTCCTTGAACAGTGAGCTTGGTCTTGGCTGGATGTTCTTGCTGATCTTCTGGGGGAGAGGCCTGTTATAGTGATTATCAAGTGTCTTTGCCCAAGGCAGAATTGTACCACCCTTGCCCAGGACTGGGCTAAGTAATCTGCTTGGGTTCACTCTCGGGAGCTTCTGTTCCCTGAACATTTTCTGTAGAGCTCTGGAGGACAGGAATGAAAATGACGGCCTCCTAATCTCTGGCCGAGAGGAGCCAAGAGCTAGGGCCTCACTCCTCAGCACAGTCTCAGAGAAAAGCACTCAATCACATGCCTCTCCCTAGTCTCTGGACACACTCCAAACTCACCCAGCCTGTGACCGAGCGTTTCTGTCTCTGGCAAACAGCCTGTTTGGAGTCCCCAAGCCCTGGAGATTTCTGCTGCTCTGCTCTTCCAGGGAGGTCTCCCCAGATCTGCCACAAAGAGCAGTGGACTGACTGTGCCACGGATCACAGTTTAAGGTAACTCCAAGCTGAGAGCTCACTCCTTGGTTCCATCTCTGTAGTCAGCTTCCCCTCTCTAATACCTGTGAGTTCTGCTACACTAAGACATGCCCAACCCTTCTGTGACCCCACAGGACCTGAGACCATGCTGTCCCCACAAGAGCTCCACCCCTGCTTAGCCTCTGGAGCAATGTCCCTCAGTGGAGCAGACTTTTAAAACTTCTGATTTTGTGTTCCATTGTTCCACTACTTGCTGGCAGCCAGCCCCTCCCCCCATGGTCTATCTTCCCGTTGCTTTGGATTCGCTTCTCTGCACATTCTACCTTTCAGAAAGTGGTTGGTTTTCAGTTTCTAGAATTGCTGCTCTTCTCTTTGATTTCCTTTTGGATTTGTTGATTTTTCAGTTCTATACCCATCTTCCATTTCAGGGGGGAAAAAGTAGCTCTTCTTTGTACTCCTTTATACTTCCTCTGTACTTCTTACTGGCCCCTGGTCACCCAAACAACTTAGTCTGTCCTAAAAAGACATTATGCATTGAAAGTAGAATTACCTCATATTTACTAGAGAACTTGAGGTTGACATCATCTCCTTTGCTACCTTTTATTCAATTTGCCAGACTCCATTCTCACCTTTTTTGGGCTCCTATTTCCTAATCCACATCTTGTGCCAACTAAAGCTTACCACATGCATGGTCAGTACTTAGAATATCTAGAAAACAGGAAACCCGGATGTTACATTTTTAATGTTTTTTATTAGTATTAAAGTAATGCATTTTAATTTATGGGACTAAATGAAGCTTAATATAACATCTGTTTTGCATCTTTCAGGTATGTATCTTTCATACCATTTATAAAGTGATCTAGTCACATCCAGAGGAGGTAGGTAGATGCTATAAGCACCAAGGTCCCCATTTTTCAAAGAGAAAAATACACAGTTGAGGTAAAATAATTTACCACAATATACACATGAATCATTGGCAATGCCAGAAACTTAATCCAGGACAATCTACTTTGTGCTCATTTCATCCACCTGCTTTCAATCCTTTCCCTTTATCTTCTCAAAGCTCAAAAATACCGCAAACTTCACATGAAACTGAGTCTGCTGAGTAATGCCAGCCACATGAAATTCTCCACGTTTGCCTCCTCTGTGCCTCACTTAAGGGCAATATGGAGGGTGTATCAAATAGTGTCTTACCTTCTAAAAGAACAAGCCATCCCTTTGTCTGTTGAACCATTTATATGCCTAGAAAGCACTCTCAGCAACACAGAATCTCATATTCCAGCTCTTTCCTAAACTAGCTTGAAGTAGGTCAATACTAATGCAAATTTTTCTTAATTTCAACATTTATATTACAACATAATTGAGATTTCATAGGTGGGACTAAAAGAATTTAATTAATTAATTACAATTATATTTTAAAACGTCTCCCTAGGTTGAACAAATATACGTCTGTCAACTGAAAATGTTCAATGTTACCACTCAGAACAGAGACCACCTACCCTAACTTTGGTCAATAGATGATCACCACTTAAGACACCCAAAAAGGAAAGGCTGTGGTCACATGAATTCATGGAGAGGAGAATCTTGGGATAATTGTTACCATGTTACAGGAGAATGTGGCTGCTTTGAGAAGACAGATGCCCTAAGAGGTACCTTTGTTCTATTATGTGAGATAGATCAGTAAGCTCATTTGTCAGCATCCACGCTGCGGGGAAGAGTGGCCTCTAAAAAATGCCTTCCAATTGATAAAAGTCATCAGATTGTACTTTGTGCAGACACACACACACATAGATTAACCAAGGGCCAGGCTTACATAAAAATAAAGCAAGTATTTATAAGTAAGTGCCCAAATCATTCCTTTGGTCCATAAGCATTACTGAGTGCCCAAGACATTCTAGACAAAGCAAATGACAAGTGAAATCGCAAACATAAAGAACTCACAACAGACATTTTAAAGAAAGCCAGAAAATCCCCTTGACTCAAGATTATGCACTTTCCATACTGGCCTAAGGCTGGTGCCTGGGTTCCTCGATTTGGGGTAAGTCCTGCCATCCTCAAGCTTTCCCTTCAGAGAGCAAAGCATCCAGGACAGGGACCCTATCAAGTTCCCATCTTCAGCTTCAATGCATTTCGTCTGTTTATCAGATTGATTTTTTCTTGTGCCAGGAAAAACTTGGCAAGGATATAATGAGAGGGTAAATATTTTTCTTAAGAAAAGATGGTCATGAAGGGAAAAGAACATGAGCCAGGGAGATCACAATCTTAAAATAATATTCAATAATCACAAACAACACTGACATTCTGAATCTACCTGAGAAAAACTTGCATCACACATGGCAGGGTTTCTTTCTTGGTGCTCATTTTCCTGGACATGACTGAGTTGGGCTTTCTTTCTGCTGCTCTAATATGAACAGCTGATGATACCACACTGGCCTCAAAAACATAAGTTAACAGCAAATTAATGATTTTCTTTAGTTAGCCCAGTAATTACAGCTGTACACACTTATCAACAAGGCAAAATTTACAACTGACGGTTTTATCACCAGCTTAACACCACAGAATAGAACTAAAGAAGGCAGAGTAAAAAGTCTGGCCTTCCTGAATACAACCTGCCACAGAAGGCAAGGCTCAGGCAAAAAATGCATGGCAGAAAACAGCCACAGACAGCAAGATGATGCCATTGATGTTCACTACTGTTCGCCACAAAGGCTTCTCAGAGGTGTCTGTCATCTTTAGCTTCATAGCTTCCTCCTCTTCCTTTGTCATCTTGGGGCCCTTCTGCTGGTCCAAGCCACAAAATAGGTCATAGGCCCGCCTGAAGCATCCTTTTTTCTCCTCAGGAACTTCTGTGTCAGGGAAAAGGTAAAAAAAAAAAAAGATGGTTAGATACAGAAGAAGGAGGTACAAGGAAAGGTTTCAGGAAAGACACCACAAAAGGGAAACATCTGCAATCTGCAGATATTTCCCAATTTTCTTATTTGCAAGGATGGAAATGGTACAAAATATTTGAATGAACTTAATTATAAGGCGATGGTAATAGATGGATTCTATATCTTTATGATCAACTAAATTAAGCCTATATCTACCAGACCAATGCAAATACATTTTGATTTTAAAAAGTCAGAATCAACCAGGCAATAATAGTCTATGAGAAGAAATGTTAACAATGGGCTGGGAAACTATGACATAGAACAACATGGAAAATCTACCTCTGAATCACATAAAAATATCTGTTTACCACATCATTGGAAAGCGGTGAGACTTGCATGACTCAGGAGCATATTAAGCTACACCTGAAAGTTCCAAATCTTTACAACAGATCCAGCCATGTGGTAATGATTGGTCTGAATACTCCCTGATACAGGCTAGCAACAATGAACACTTCCAGAGCTTAAGATCTGATGTTGCATAACAATATTGCTGAATCAAACCACCTAACTGGTCTTGCCATTCAAAGTGGGTGCCCACCAAGGGAACTTATTCTCTACTCTGAGCCAAGGTGTGGTATTAATAGAATCCCAGGTCTACAGCTCACTAGAAATCAAGCCCACTGTGTTTTCAACACTGTAGTCAGAGACGACTGATCTATACTCTCCCATTTTTAAGAGTCACAGACTTTTAGAATTGCAAATAACCTTAGTAATTAAGCACATACATATACCAGAATCAAAACTCATGTTTATGGTTTTGCTAATTCACCTGTCTTATTTTCAAGTTCAGGTAAAACGTGGATAAATAATACCTTCTTCATTATAAGATTTTATGAGAGAATGCCCAGTGTGTAATAGATGTCAAGAAGTAATAGTGTCCTATTCTCTTTTCTCCCATGCACATAAAAAAAGAGAGGTAAGTCTCCATGTACCCCTCCACTTTGGCCAACCCACCAAAATAGAATCATGGAGAAGGAATAACAATAGTTGGACTCACTGACCAGCCCAAGGGAGAAATGAGTGGTTATCTGAGTGGCCTTGAGAAAGTCTTTATATATCATTTTCCCCATCTGTAAAGTTGAAAGAATTATATTTGTGTTACCTTACAAGTAAGATATGGTGCTTAAATTAATCACTAGAGTAAGGTATTCATAATTAAAATATGACATGATCATATCATAATCAATCATGATGACAATGACAGTGATGATAACAATATGAGGTTGAAGATACAGCTTCATGCTCCTGTTTCTCAGATAATGGAGATGGTGACAACCATTATCTATAAAAGCCTTCAAGATATCTTAATTTATTTTACTTTAATGAGCCAGGGCCTTCCATCTGTTTTCACCATGAATTGACCAAGAAACAACAGAATTCAAGTGTTGCCATGAACCTCAGAAGTCACTAAGCCAATTTTCTAGCCAGTGGGAATCTCCTTTACGGAATCTCTGATAGATGTACACTTGCTGCTCACCCTTTTCAAATCAACTCGGAAAATTCTTCCTTAGTAGCAATCATAATGGTAATAATTATAGTCAATTCTTATAAAGAAGCATTATCTCTTTCAATATTCCCAACAGTACTATAAGGTATAGGCTATCATTTAGAATGCTTTTATATTAAGAACCTAAGCTTTAGGAAAAAATGGAATCACTTGCACAAGAAGTGAATAGAGAAGTGAGGATTCAATCCCAGCTCTTCTTGAATCCCAATCCCACACTATGTGTTTGCACTATCCTGCCTCCTCACATTGAGTTAAGATTGGATGACTTCCATTCTGGTGAACAGAGGACATTGAACTGCAAAGCACAACAGGACCTCTTCTTCATAATGTCACTACTTTCAAGAGCAGGAAACATAGTTGATTTTCCAATACATAAAAACAGACACAGAGAATTAGACAAAATGAGGAGACAAAGGAATATGTCCCAAATGAAAGAGCAAGACAACACCACAGCAAGAGACCTAAGCAAAATGAAGATAAGTAATATGCCTGATAGAGAATTTAAAGTAATGGTCATAAAAATACTCATTGGACTTGAGAAAGAGTGGAGGTCCTCAGTGAGACCCTTAACAAAGACATAG
Source organism: Mustela putorius furo (assembly GCF_011764305.1). NCBI lineage: Eukaryota > Metazoa > Chordata > Mammalia > Carnivora > Mustelidae > Mustela > Mustela putorius. Next base: position 1,875,847 of record NW_025421272.1, on the reverse strand, counting down.
AAAACAAAAAAGAACCAATCATAGATGAAGGACTCAATAGCTGAAATTAAAAATACACTAGAGGGAATGAATAGTAGACTAGAGGAAGCAGAACAGACCAGTGACCGGGAGGACAGAGTAATGGAAAGCAATCAAACTGAACAAGAGCAAGAAAAATAATAATAATAGTAATGAATAATAATAACAATAAATAAAAATATGCTTAGGGAAATCAGTGACACCATCAAGTGTAATAACATTTGCATTATAGAGATCCCAGAATGAAAAGAGAGAAAAAAGGGGCCAGAAATTTTATTTGAAGAAAAAATGGCTGAAAAATTCCTGAATCTGAGGAAGGAAGCAGAAATCCAGACCCAAGAGACACTGTGAACCTCCAACAAAATCAACCCAAGGAGGTCCACACCAAGACACATAGTAATAAAAATGGCAAAATGTAGAGGAGTTGAGATGGTGGAGGAGTAAGGGGATCCGGTTTGCCTTGTTCCTCACATACAACCAGATAGTACAACCAGATAGTTATCAAATCATTCTGAACACTCGAGAAATCAGAGATTTGAGAAAACAAATGCTTCAAGTCTACCAGTGAACCACAGTTTGGAAGACAGGAGGTGTGGAGACTTGAATCTGGTGTGATATAGCTGAGGATATAGCACAGAGGAGGGACCCTGCTTAAGGAGGCTACCAAAAAGCATTATAAGCAACAGAACTTTTAGAAATCTTCTATGGTGGGGCATGTGCCTGGCTTAAAGGTGCTCAGGTGGTGAAGCAGGGCAGAATCCTAGGTGTGACAGTGAGGTCAGAGGATCCCTGGGGTCTTAAGAAAAACAGGTGGTTCCTGTGTGGCTTACTTCCCTGGCATAGGAGTGGGGAAGGCGGCTGAGAACAACTCTAGGTGCTGGCTTTCTGCTATGTTGTCATAAACTATGAACCACTGAATGGTCATGTAACCACATTCTTGGGAGGGGTTGAGCAAAAGGCAGAAGTCTCATGAGATGCCCCCATTCCCCTGGAAGGAACAGTGTGGGTCCACACTGCCTGAGTCCATAAAATTTGGAGTTTTGAAACTCATTCATATGCTTAAGATTAAAAAAAAAAAAATGCTTGGTCACAGACCAGGTGAACACAGAGTTCTGACAGAAACCAGGAAGACAAGGTGAGTTGGTTGCTTTTCTGTGAGAGCTCACTGAAGAGGGCGGGTGCCAATTTTCAGCTCCAGGGTTAGAGAACAGGACACAGGCATATTCATCCCACCTATTAGTGCTGAAAGCCTTCAGGGAACAAAACAGCACCAGTTAGTAGAGTCTGGGACCACTTACTCCAGGCTCTGCCTCTGCTCACTGCAGCCTCTTTTCCACTAGGGAAGTCCACCTGAGAATTCAGGCAACAGACCACTCCCACAAAAGACCAGCACAAACAACTCACTCTCACCAAGTTTACTGATCATTGAGGGCTGCAAAGCTTCAGCTCTTGGGGAAAATAGTATATAGCATTCTTTGTATTCTTATTTTTTGGTCTTCTTAGTATTATTTTTTGGTTATTTTCTCTTTTCAGTTCTTTTTTATTCTTAATTTTTATTTTTATATATACTTTATATTTTTAAAATTTTTTTCTTACATTGTAGTGTGTGTGTGTGTGTGTGTGTGTTTCTTTCTTATTTGAGACCTAATTTCTTTTAACAAGCAGACCAAAACACACCCAGAATCCCAGAATCTAGTGGAGTGTTGTTGTTGTTCTACTGCTGCTTACTGTTGTTTTTGTTGTTTTCTTTCTTTTTTTTCCTTTCTTTTCTGGACAAAATGATAAAATGGAGAAAAATCACCCCAAAAGAGAGAAGAGGAGGGAGTACTCACTTTCAGAGATTTAATCAATACATATATAAGTAACATATATAAGTAAATTCTTTTAATAATTTTTTTAAAGATTTTATTTATTTATTTGACAGAGAGAGATCACAAGTAGGCAGAGAGGCAGGTAGAGAGAGAGAGAGGAAAGCAGGCTCCCTGCTGAGCAGAGAGCCCGATGCGGGCCTCGATCCCAGGACCCTGAGATCATGACCTGAGCCGAAGGCAGCGGCTTAACCCACTGAGCCACCCAGGTGCCCTAAGTAAATTCTGAACTAGAATTTAAAACAATGATTATAAAAATATTAACTGGGCTTGAAAAAGGCATAAAGACACTAGAGAATCCCTTATTGTAGAGATCAAGAGAACTAAAATCTAGTCAGGCCAAAATTTAAAATGCTATTACCAAGATGCAGTCCGAAGTAGAAGCCATAAAAATGAAGATGAAAGAAGCAGAAGAGAGAATCAGTGATACAGAAGATAAAATGATGGAAAATAAGGAAGCTGAAAAGAAGAGGGTAAGAAACCTACTGGAGCACAAAGGCAGGCTGAGGGAACTCAACGATTCCATAAAGTGAAATATTATTCATACTATAGGAGTCCCAGAAGATAAGGGGCAGAGGAAAGGGGCAGAAGGTTTATTTGAACAATCTACAGCTGAAAACTTTCTTAATCTGGGGAAAGAAAGAGGCATTCGAGTCCAGGAGGCACAGAGATCACCCCCAAAATCAACAAAAATATATCAACACCTCAACATATTATAGTCAAGTTTGCAAATTACAAAGATAAAGAGAATATCCTGAAAGAAGCTCAGGACAAAAGGTCCTTAACCTACAAGGGAAGGTACATAAGGTTGGCAGCATTTGTGTCCATAGAGATCTGGCAGGCCAAGAAGGACTGGCATGACATATCCAGTGTGCTAAATGGGAAAAATACACAGCCAAGAATATTTTATCCAGCAAGACTGTCATTCAGAATAGATATAAAGAGTTAAAGTTAGAGATAAAGAGTTTCCAGGACAAACAAAACTAAAGGAAGCCTGCAAGCCAGGCTTGGCTAAAGCCAATCCTGCAAGAAATACTAAAGGCGGTCTTTTGAGCAAAGAGAACTATTAGGACTTCATCCGGATGAAAATCTTTTGCACAGCAAAGGAAACAGTGGAAAAAAAAAACTAAAAGGTAACCCAGAGAATGGGAGAAGATATTTGCAAGTGATTTATCAGATTAAGAATTGGTATCTAGGGGGGCGCCTGGGTGGCTCAGTGGGTTAAAGCCTCTGCCTTCAGCTCAGGTCATGATCCCAGGGTCCTGGGATCGAGCCCCGCATCGGGCTCTCGGCTTGGTGGGGAGCCTGCTTCCTCCTCTCTCTCTGCCTGACTCTCTGCTAGTTGTGATTTCTCTCTGTCAAATAAATAAAATATTAAAAAAAAAAAAAAAGAATTGGTATTTAGGGGCGCCTGGGTGGCTCAGTGGGTTAAAGCCTCTGTCTTCGGCTCAGGTCATGGGCCGGGAGTCCTGGGATCGAGCCCCACATCAGGCTCTGTAGGGAGCCTGCTTCCTCCTCTCTCTCTGCCTGCCTCTCTGCCTACTTGTGATCTCTGTCAAATAAATAAATAAATAAAATTTTTTAAAAAAGAATTGGTATCTAAAATCTATAAATTACTTAACAAACTCAACACCCCTCCCCTGCAAAAAAAAATCCAGTCAAGAAATGGGCAGAAGACATGAACAGACATTTCTCCAAAGACATACAAACCATAAGAGACTCTTAATCATGGGAAACAAACTGAGGGTTGCTGAAGAGGAGGTGGGGGGGCAGATGGGGAAACTGGGTAATGATATAATGAGCACTGAGTGTTATATGTAAGTGATACTAAATTATACCCATGAATACATAGGTATACATAATACATAATACATAGGAATACATGTATGTTAACTAAATTGAATTTAAACAAAAAATGTAAAAATAAATAATTGACTTTCTCTGCTTGACTTATTTCATGCAACATAATCTTCTCCAATCCTGTCCATGTTCATATAAAGTTGAATATTCATCCTTTCTGATAGAAGCATAATATTCCCTTGTATATATGAACCATATCCTCTTTATCCATTCATCTGTTGAAGGGCATCTTGGCTCTTTCCACAGTTTGGTGAGAGACTATGTACTCTGAGAAACAAACTGAGGGTTTTGGAAGGGTGGGCATGGAGTGATGGGTGAGCCTGGTGGTGGGTATTAAGAAGCACATGTATTGCATGGAGCACTGGGTGTGGTGCATAATCAATGAATCTTGGAACACTGAAAAAATAAAATTAAGTCTAAAAAATAAATAAATACAATTGAAAATAAAAAATAAATAAAATGGCAAAAAGTAGAGGTAAAGAGAGAATTTTTATTTTTTAATTTAATTTTATTTTTTCAGTGTTCCAAGATCCATTGTTTATACACCACATCCAGTGCTCCATGCAATACATGCCCTCCTTAGTACCTAGCATCAGGCTCACCTAACGCCCCAAACCCCTCCTCTCCAAACCCTCAGTTTGTTTCTCAGAGTCCATGGTCAAGAGATAATTTTTAAAGCAGCAAAATAATAATAATAGTAATAATGAATAAAACAAAACAACTATGTACAAAGGAAACCCCATAAGGCTATCAGCTAATTTTTCAGCAGAAACTTTCAGGCTGAAAGGGAGTAACATGATATACCCAAAGTGCTGAGAGGGGAAAAAAACTTACAGATAAGACTATTCTATTCAGCAAGACCATCATTCAGAATTGATAAAGGGTTTCCCAGATAATCAAAAGTTAAAGGAATTCATGACCACAAAACCAGAAATGTTAAAAGGGCACTCTTTGAGTGGAAAAGAAAGTAGGAGTAAGAAAAATAAGAAACACAAAAAACAATAAAAATAAGTATATTTATAAAAATCAGTCAAGAGATTCACAAAATAAAAGGATATGACACCATATACTTGAAACATGGTAGAGAGGAATAAAGACTGGGTTCAAGTTTAAGCAACCATTATTTAATGTAGACTGTATAGGCATAAAATGTAATATACAAACCTAACGGTAACCACGAATCGAAAACCAGTAATAGATATGCAAAAAATAAAGAAAAGGGATTCCAACTATATTGCTAAAGAAAGCCAACAAACCATGAGAGAAGAGAACAAGAGAAGAAAGAAACAGAGAAGAGCTACGAAAACAACCACAAAACAAGGAACAAAATGGAAATAAGTGCATACCTATCAATAATTACTTCGACTGTAAATGGACTAAGTGCTCCAGTCAAAAGACATGGGGTGGCAGAATGGATAAAAAAGCAAGACCCATCTGTAAGCTGCTATAAGAGACTCATTTCAGACTGAAAGACACAGGCAGATTGAAAGTGAAGAGATGGAAAAGATTTAATCACGCAAATGGAAGTGAAAAGAAAGCCAGAGTAGTAGTACTTACATTGGAAAAAAATGACTTTAAAACAAAGGATATTACAAGAGACAAAGAAGGGCACTATATAATCATAAAGGGAACAATCCAACAAGAGATATAACAATTGCAAATAATTATGAACCCAACCTGGGAGCACCCAAATACACAAAGCAGCTAAAAACAAACATAAAAAAAGTAATTGGTAATACAATACAATACAATAATAGTAGAGGACTTTAACACCCCACTTACATTAATGGACAGATTACCCAAACAGAAAATCAACAAGGAATTGGTGGCTTTAAATGACACATGGACCAAGTGAATCTAACAGACATATTCAAAACATTTATCCTAAAATAGCAGGATACACACTCTTCTCAAGTACACATGGAACATTCTCGAGAATAGATTACATATTAAACCACAAAATAAGCCCCAACAACAACAAAAACAACAAAAAAAGTTCATAACATACATCCATTTTAACACAATGCTATGAAACTAGAAATCAACCACAAGAAAAATATCTGGAAAAAAAGCACAAAAAACATGGAGGTTAAATAACATGCTATAAACAATGAATAGGTCAACCAAGAAATCAAAGGGGAAATAAAAAAACTACATGGAGACAGATGAAATTAAAAACACAACAGTCCAAAATCTTTGGGAGGCAGCAAGTGCTGTTCTATGGGGGATGTTTATAGCAATACAGGCCTATCTCAAGAAGCAAGAAAAAATCTCAAATAAGCAACCTAATCTTACACCTAAAGGAGCTAGAAAAAAGAAGAACAAACAAAACCCAAAGCCAGTAGAAGGAAGGAAATAATAAAGATTAGATCAGAAATAAACAAAATAGAAACTAAAACACACACACACACACACACAATAGAACAGATCAATGAAACGAGAGTCAGGTTTGTTGAAACCAAGTTTGCTGAAAAGACCAACAAACTTAACATACCTTAGCCAGACTCATCAAAGAAGAGATAAAGACAGAGAGAGAACTCAAGACTACAAAATCAAAAATGAAAGAGGGAAAAAACCCACACCACAGAAATACAAAGGATTATAAGAGAATATTATGAAAAATTATATGCCAAAAAATTGAACAATCTAAAAGAAATGGATAAACCTCCATAGAAACATAGAACTCCCAAAACCGAATCAGGGAGAAAAAGAAAATTTGAATAGACCAATTACAAGCAATAAAATTGAATCAGTAATCAAAAAACTCCCAAAAAGCAAAAGTCAAGGACCAAGAGCTTCACAGGTAAATTTTACCAAACATTTTTAAAAAGAGTCAATACCCAGTCTTCTCAAACTGTTCCAAAAAACAAAAGAGGAAATAAAGCTTTCAAACTCATTGTATGAGACCAGTATCATCCTGACACCGAAACCAGATAACAATACCACAAAAAAGGAGAACTACAGGTCAATAATGCTTATGAACATAGATGAAAATATCTTCAACAAAATATTAGCAAACCAAATCCAGTAATACATTTTAAAAAAATCATTACCATGATTAAGTGGAATTTATTCCTAGGATGCAAGGGTGGTTCATTTATCACAAATCAATCAACATAGTACAACACATCAATAAGAAAAAGAACAAAAACCATATGATCATTTCAAAGAAACAGAGAAAACATTTGGCAAAGTGCAACATCCATTCATGATTATCCCTCAACAAGGCAAGTTTAGGGGAACATATCAACACAATAAAGGCCATATATGAAAAACCTACAGGTATTACAGTCTAGAGAAAAATTGAGAGCCTTTCTCTTAAGGTCAGGAAAAAGACAAAGATGCCCACTCTTACCACTTTTATTCAACATAGTATTGAAAGTCCTAGCCACAGCAATTAAACAATTAAAAGATATAAAAAGCATCTAATTGGTAAGGAAGAACTTAAACTTTCACTATGTGCAGATGACATGGTACTATATGTAGAAAATCCTAAGGACTCCACCAAAAAACTACTAGAACTAATAAATGAGTTCAGTAAAGTTGTAGGATACAAAATCAATATACAGAAATCTATTGCATTTCTATATACTAAAAATGAAGTAGCAAAAAGAGAAATCAAGAAAAAACCTTCCATTTCACCAAAGATGATAAAATACCTAGGAGTAAACTTAATCAAGGAAGTGAAAGTCCTGTACTCTCAAAACTATACAACACTGGTGAAAGAAATTGAAGACAGTACAAAGAATGGGAAAAATATTCCATGATCATGGATTGGGAGAATAAATATTGTTAAAATGTCCATATTACTCAAAGCAACCTCTATCAAAATACCAACAGCATTTTTCACAGAACTAGAATAAATAATCTTAAAATTTGTATAGAACCACAAAAAACCTCATATCATCATAGCAAACTTGAAAAAGAAGAAAAAAACTGAAAGGATCACAAACAAACTTGAAGGTATCACAATTCTGTATTTTAAGATATAGTACAAAGCTGTAGTAATCAAAACATATGGTATTGACACAGAAACAGACATATAGATCAACTGAATGGAATAGAAAGCCCAGAAATAAACTCATAAATATATGGACAATTAACCTTCAACAAAGGAGGCAAAAATATGCAATGGGAAAAAGAATATCTTCAACAACCGGTGTTGAGAAAACTGGACAGCTACATGCAAAAGAATGAAACTAGACCATTTTCTTACACCATACACAAAAATAAACTCAAAATGAATTAAGGACCTAACTGTGAGACCTTAACTCTAAAAATGCTTGAGGAGAGCACAGGCAATTATTTCTCTGATATCAGCCATAGCAATATTTTTCTAGATATGTCTCCTGAGGCAAGGGAAACAAAAGCAAAAATAAACTATTGGGAGTACATCAAAATAAAAATTCATCATCACTAGCCCTCAGGGAGATTCAAATTAAAACCACATTGACATATCACCTTACACCATTTAGAATGGCCAAAATTAACAAAACAGGAAACAACATGTGTTGGAGAGGATGTGGAGAAAGGGGAACCCTCTTACACTGTTGGTGGGAATCCAAGTTGGTACAGCCTCTTTGGAGAACAGTATGGAGATTCCTCAAGAAATTAAAAATAGAACTTCCCTATGACCCTGAAATTGCACTACTGGGTATTTACCCCAAAGATACAGACGTAGTGAAAAGTAAGGCCATCTGTACCCCAATGTTTATAGCAGCAATGACCACGGTCGCCAAACTATGAGAAAGAACCAAGATGCCCTTCAACGGACGAATGGATAAGGAAGATGTGGTCCATATACGCTATGGAGTATTATGCCTCCATCAGAAAGGATAAATACCCAACTTTTGTAGCAACATGGACGGGACTGGAAGAGATTATGCTGAGTGAAATAAGTCAAGCAGAGAGAGTCAATTATCATATGGTTTCACTTATTTGTGGAGCATAACAAAGAGCATGGAGGACATGGGGAGTTAGAGAGAAGAGAGTTGGCGGAAATTGGAAGGAGAGGTGAATCATGAGAGACTATGGACTCTGAAAAACAATCTGAGGGGTTTGAAGTGGCGGGGGGGTGGGAGGTTGGGGTACCAGGTGATGGGTATTATAGAGGACACAAATTGCATGGAGCACTGGGTGTGGTGAAAAAATCATGAATACTGTTTTTCTGAAAATAAATAAATCAATTAAAATAAAATAAAAAGCTTCTGCACAGCAATCAACAAAACTAAAAGATAGCCTACTGAATGTGAGAAGATATTTGTAAATGATATATCTGATAAAAGGTTAGTATCCAAAACATATGAAGAACTTATTCATATGTTTATTGAAACATTATTTACAATAGCCAATTTATGGAAGCAGCCCAAGTCCATTGATAGATGAATGGATAAAGAAGATGTGAGATATATATCATGATAGATGCCATGGAATATTACTCAGCCATAAAAAAGAATAAAATTTTGTCATTTGCCAAAACATGGATGGTGTATAATGCTAAATGAAATAAGTCAGTCTTTCAAATCTGTTATATTCTCCTTCAGTGTGGAGACACTTTTGGAGGTGGGAGAAGCAGGCAGCATATTGATGCCTCCCTGCTCCAAGGAAGCAGAAAAGGTCTATTTTTTTTCAAACAACCTGGTCAACTGCCTATGGCTCCAGGTTCCTTCCAGTACATGCAGAGTTGCAGGTTTCAGAACTAAAATGTCTTGGTTAAGAGCAGATTATATCAGAGCTGGGATAATAGGCTCTGACCTCAATTTACATATCTGTAAAATAGGGCCATAAGAATAAGTGATCTTTAGGGCCCTTTCCAAAGCTAGGACTCTCTGATATTTCTAATGGCCATATTCAGAATTTATTCTGCTGTACCTGTACTTTCCTTCAGATGGAGTGATGAGACCTCTAGTCCTGCAGATAAAGCACCTATGACCTTGTACTCCCACACCTTAGCACATCATATATCTCCACAACCATCCTCCATCCAGTCCCAACTAAAGAGAAAAAGTTCTAATACATAAGCTGAGGAAAACTTTTCTCCATGATCAGGATAAATCTCTGAATACTGACTAAGCATTATCTTACTGGACTTCAGAGAAATTTAATTTTCTAAATCTTATGTGGATATAAGACACCAATGAGCCTCTCACCATCCTTCTGGTGTCACTAGACTGACCATAGCTTAGATTCCATCTGCTTTCAGTTCACAGGCTCTGACTCTTTCCTTCTCCCATGTCATGCCCCAGTCAAGTCAGGGTAGAAAATACACCACTCATACTTAGAGAGCATTCTGAACTATGAGGTATAAGGAGGCTGAGGAGATTCTGCACCTCTCTATTCCTCTTGACTAGACCTCAGATTGAACTTCCCAAAATCCATTTATCTATCTCATCCCCCCACCTCACTCACTTAAAAAGAGAGATCTGAGCTTTGATGTAGGCATTTTGTAAAGACTTCAGTAAGGTAGTCTTTCTGTTGGAGGAGTAACATTTTAGGGCTTGGGATAGGCTCTAAATCACAAATTACCTATTTCAATGGTCTCTTCTGGGGTTTCTTGAAAGTCCTCCTCTCCTGCATCCAAGTCAATACGCTCTTCTTTGCTGTTGCGCAGGCTCCAACACAGGCGGTAGAGCTGTGGAAAAAGCAAAACAGGTTGGCAGAAAGAACCAAACAGTGTCTGGTGCCAAGAAGTTGAGAGAAAAAAAAAGAAATGTGCTCAAGAAAAGAAAAAGTGCATCATTTCCTAAAGGTGTCAGTGAATGATTAGTTATTGCTCTAGAACACAGAGGATACTGGAGATGCCCCTTTTAAAACATTGATTTGGTCAGTGTTTGCTGAATGAAACTCATTTAAAAATGCAAACAACAAAGAAGATGTGGTATATATACACAATGGAATACTATGCAGCCATCAAAAGAAATGAAATCTTGCCATTTGCGACAACATGGATGGAACTAGAGCGTATCATGCTTAGCGAAATAAGTCAAGCAGAGAAAGACAACTATTATATGATCTCCCTGATATGAGGAAGTGGTGATGCAACATGGGGGCTTAAGTGGGTAGGAAAAGAATCAATGAAACAAGATGGGATTCGGAGGGAGACAAACCATAAGTGACTCTTAATCTCACAAAACAAACTGAGGGTTGCTGGGGGGAGGGTGGTTGGGAGAAGGGGGGTGGGGTTTTGGACATTGGGGAGGGTATGAGCTTTGGTGAGTGCTGTGAAGTGTGTAAACCTGGCGATTCACAGACCTATACCCCTGGGGATAAAAATATATGTTTATAAAAAATAAAAAATTTTTTAAAAATGCAAACAACAACAACAAAAAGGTACTGTGGTCTCTCAGTACTGACCAAAACATAGATAACAGTTTCTATCCACATTATCTCTAAATAAGTTGAGCACTTCGATGTAAATTACACACATGAATATAATATTCAAAGACTAAGAGATTGCCTTGAATAAAGAAATGTCTGTCTTGAATGAATGAACTCTTCTTATATATGATGACTAAATTTGTTCCTTTTAGCATTGGTGCTAAGAAAGAAGACCAAAAACCCATTTCTCCAGACCAGAAGTGTAGAGCAGAGTTTGCACCATGTGTTTGTCACATTATAAGAAAATAATCTGTAGAATCATGAACCATATTAGAATTGAGTAGCACTGGAGACAGTTTCTATGAACATGAAACCAGAAACTTGAAGAAGTCTGAAAGTCAATGAAATGTATTCATTCCAGCTATGCCCTCTTCGATGACTATGTTGCTTTCTCTACTTCAAGGGGAATCATGGATGGGGTGCCTGGCTGTCTGCCTTCAGCTCAGGTCATGATCCCAGGGTCCTAGTTCGGAGCCTTCTTGCATCAGGCTCCCTGCTCAGCAGGAACCCTGCTTCTCTCTCTCCCACTCCCCCTCCTTCTGTGTCTCTCTCTGTCAAATAAATAAGTAACATCTTTAAGGAAAAAAAAAAAAAAGAGGAATCCTGGGGCTAAATGTGTTTAGGGCTGCAATACTTGCAAACACTGAGACATCAGGAAGCAGTTAATACAGCACAAAGAAAGCCTATTGACAGATTCAGCCAATAAACATAATGGTGATTCTTCTTTTATAAAAGAAGTCTTTGTTTGACATTAAGATTAGGTACAGTTTTGAAAATTTGGCAAGGAGGTCGAAGGTCTCTTCAGGATTCCATAAGTCCCTGTATTTGTATATGCATGAGTAAAAAGTTAAAAAAAAAAAAACAAAAAACCTTCTCTTTCTCTATGGATTAACATGATCTTAGGTAAACTCTACCTCTGTTCTTAGAAACCTGAAAAAGTTTAAGTATTAGCTATGTTGGATGCCCAAATTATATTGTTTATGGTAAAAGTGACCTATAATTAGAAATTTTCATCTGCATTGGGAGAGCTTGAATGAATCCTAAACCAAGGGTGACATCTAGAATTAAAGAAGACTATTTGCCATTTTGGAGTCTTGAATCAATTGGACTTTGATATTTGAAATTCCTCAAATTATATGGATAATTGTTTGGAGGGTTAATAGGGGAAAAAATTAAGGGTATATCATACTTCAGATTTCCCTGAGCATGGTTTTTTTGTAACTATGTCCCTTGCTGAGACCCCTGAAAGTTATGCCATGGGTCTACTAGAAGAAATCTAAGTTTCTATTTGAGACTTGAGTATCTAAAACAGGCTAGTCCCTGTACTCACCCAAGTGATCTCATTCCCTTGCACCTGTGCTGTTACTTGGTGAGCAGGATCCAGAGATTAGCCCCTGGACTGAAATAACTGTGGTGAGGACTCCTACAGAAGACACACACTTGACACCACCTTGCTAGCACATCATGTTTTCTGGCTTGTGTCTTTCTATGTAAAACCAACGGTAAGCAAGGACTGTTTTAGTCATGTGAGTGTGAGATGTTTAATTGAGGAAAGGGCAACAAGGTGGGTGTTATAGCATGAGCATGAATCAAGGGAAGGACACATTCCCCAAAACGGATACTCACATGCACATCTGGAATTGGTTTGGTGAAGAGAGAGACAACCACGATGACGATGACAGATATGACAAAGAGGATGATGGCAAAGTACAGGTAGTGCACACCACAGATAATCGTGGGACAGTTGCTGGGCTGCATGCAGCTCCCAGTTCCATAGGCAAATTCAGTCACCATACGGGACACCCCAACCAGAAATCCTATGACTAGTCCCCAAAAGGCTCCCTGTGAAAGAAAACCTTGGGTTAATTAACACCAAACACACAAAACATCAGGGCATTCCTGGGAGACAGAGAAAAAGGAATAAAAATGAGACAAATGATAGCTTTAGGCCTTCTGAAGCCAGAATGCTGGCGTTCAGAATATGGCTAAGAGTGTGATGTCAGGCCAAGCCTGAAGGTGTGTTTATCATGTTTCAGTGATGATTTTACCCTGGGGCATAAAACAAGATTCATAATAATATAATGGGTAACAATGTCTAATAACTTGTGTCTAGTGTCAACCCAAAGCCTTAATTCCAAAAATTAATTTTTAATTTTATTTTTTTAATTAATTTATTTATTTTCAGAAAAAGCAGTACTCATTATTTTTGCACCACACCCAGTGCTCCATGCAATCCGTGCCCTCTATAATAATAATTTGACTCTGATTGGAGAAAGACAACTATCATATGATCTCCCTGATATGAGGAAGTGGTGATGCAACATGGGGGGTTAAGGGGGTAGGAGAAGAATGAATGAAACAAGATGGGATTGGGAGGGAGACAAACCATAAGTGACTCTTAATCTCACAAAACAAACTGAGGGTTGCTGGGGGGAGGGGGGTTGAGAGAAGGGGGGGTAGGGTTATGGACATTGGGGATGCTGTGAAGTGTGTAAACCTGGCAATTCACAGACCTGTACCCCTGGGGATAAAAATATATTATATGTTTATTAAAATTTTTTTTTTAAATTAAATAAATAAATAATTTGACTCTGGTTCCTGTAGCTGCTATCACCATCAGCCTCCAGATTTAAGCACATTCAAAGGTAATGTAATTACTTATGAAATAATTTGTTTTCCTTGAAGCCTTTGAAAAACAAATTGGGTCTTTGAGGGATGGAAGAGAAAAGAATGTTTCCATCAAAATATAAATACTACTTTCTTCATAGTCCCTTTTATAGATCCAAAGTCACTGTTTTTCATTTGAAAACACAAGATTATATTATGTGTCTTTACATTAAGTTTTGGGTTTGCATATTAAAAATATGGAAATCCTTTAAGAGACTAAAAATACAGGGGTACAATTTTTCAGGGTTTTTTTAAACCCCTTCCCTCCTTTCCTTCCTTCCTTATTTCCTTCTTGCTTCCTTTTCAGTCAGGCCTCACCTAGAGAACCAGGTCTAAATCTAGAGGCCATATTTTAAAAGGATCAGTGACAAAGTACAGTGAGCTCATAGAAGGGTGGTAAGAAAGAGCTTTCATGTCAAATGTTGATCCTTGAACTTTCCTAGCCATGGGTACCCCTGCACTTTATATCCCAGGTGTGTTCAATTATCAGTGTATTCATGTCCTATGTCTTTGTACAGGTCACTCTTTATCTGGGAGAACACAAGCTCCTCCCTTCCTGGTAACCTTGTTCTAGCTTACATGTCCCCTCTTCTCCTAAGACAGAATTGGATGGACCCATCCTCCGTGCTGTGACTGCACTATAGACACACCTCCAATTCCAGCACCAATTCCCCTTCTGTGGAATCACTCAATCACTTCTCTCTCTCCCCATCTGAACTGGGAATTTGCCCAGGGAAGGAACCAAGATTTATTCCCTTTGTGTTGTCAGCTCTCCGTCTGACATCTGGAAGTATCTGCTAGGTAGATAGATGATGGTAGATGGTAAAGGATAGATGATAGATAGACAGATAGATAGATGATAGATAGATGAGGAAAAAGATGTCCCCCATTCATTCCCCACACACATATTCATTCAAAAATTACTTTTTTACTTTAGTTTGTATGAATAGTATTGATAAAATCTGCTATAAAGTTTGTCTTCTCTTTTGATTTTTTGCTTTTCTTTTTATTTAAATTCAATTAGCAGGATGCCTGGGTCAGTTGGTTAGTGTCTACCTTTGGCTCAGATCATGATCCCAGGGTCCTGGAATTGAGTCCCACATTGGGTCCCTTGCTCACCAGAAGCCTGCTTTTCCCTTTGCCTTCTCTACCTGGCTCTCCCCCTGCTTGTGTGTGCGCTCTCCCCCTCTCTCTGACAAATAAATAAATAAAACTTTTTAAACTTAATTTCAATTTTCATTTCATTTCAATTAACTATTTAATTGAATTATCCAACATATAGTCCTTCTCTTTTGGCAATTAGTATCTTCCTGTTCCTTTCAGTTTATTCTCAAGAGGCTCTTGAAAAATCTGGGAAATTTTGACATTTTCCTCAAGATTTTAATAAGTGATCCCCTTTTTTTTTTTAAGATTTTATTTATTTACTAGAGAGAGAGACAGTGAGAGAGATCATGAACGAGGAGAAGAAGGTCAGAGAGAGAAGCAGACTCCCCATGGAGCTGGGAGTCCGATACGGGACTCGATCCCGGGACTCCAGGATCATGACCTGAGCCGAAGGCAGTCGTCCAACTAACTGAGCCAGCCAGGCGTCCCGTGAGTCACCCCTTATTAAACACAATCCCTGACTGGTCCTGAGAATCATTTTGTAGTCTCTATGTGCTGCTCTCCAGAGACTCTAACAATGGCTTCTCACCCTCAGACCTGTGACATTTGGGCTGGATAATTCTTTTGTGACTGGGGGTTGAGCCTGAGGGGAGCTGTCCTGTGTATTGGCTTCCACACAATAGATACTAGTAGCATTTTCTGAATCAAAGCCAATCAAAAATGTTGCCAGACTTTGCCAAAAGTTCCCTTGGGGAAGGGCAAAATCTCCCCCAGTTGAGAACCACTACACTCTATCCAATTTTTAGCCTTATTTTTTGGCTGCCACAGTCCTTTGTTGAACTGAGTCTGTTTTTAGTCCACAGCAATACCCAGATGGGCTTCTAGCCACACTATACTAACTTGTATTTTAGAAATCTCTCAGCTTCTGCCAATCCCTATTGAAATAAATCTGAAGAGTGTGCCTATTTCTCAAACCAGTCATGATCACTTGCAGGTTTAATTCTGATCTCTCAAGGGTATTTATCTGTGCATGCAGTTTTGTGTTGCCAGCAAATCTGGACTATGTTCCTAATGTCAAATGTTGAGTGAAGAGAAACACACATAATTTTACACTTCAAAGCTGGGTCATTCCAGTGAGGTATTTCCCAAGTGTATATTTGTTTCTGTCCTATTGGGAGAAAGGGGTTGTCTCTAACCAAAAATATGTCATCATTGATACTGCTTCAGAAAATGGGCTACACAGTTATTACCCCCACTCGATCCCAGCCTTCCCTGAGTGTGCAGATGGTTTAATACAGAGACAGGTGAGCAACACCTCAGTCAGAAGCCATATCCAAAGGCATCCTTTTCATGGTGCTTCAAAACCTGTAACAGCACCCCAATGAAAATCCAAACCCTCTGGCCTGGCTTTTTCAAAGGAGCCATTCCTAATTTAACTTCAACATTCTTGTCTAGCATTTCTTCCATTAACCCATACACACAAACTCCTTCTCAAGTCATGTGAAATGCCTTTCAAACTCCTCATCCTCATGCTTATCCTTGCACTTCTGCCTCCAAGTTCTGGTGCTGTTCTCTCTCTGCTTTGCACACCCTCTCTTCCCTCTAGTTCAGCCCATGCTAATATAGTCTTTCTGTGAATCCTTCTCATATTCTATGCTATGTTTTATCCCTTAATTATTATCTACCTTATGTTGTTTTGCATATACATTGCTTGAGCACCAGGACATCGTTTTTCACTGGGCCTTGAGAGGTGCTGGCTGGAAAGCCAAGCTCACTGCAGAACCACTAGAGGTACATACATACAATGGAATATTACTCAGCCATCAGAAAGGATGAATACTCACCATTTGCATCAACATGGGAGGAACTGGAGGGGATTATGTCAAGTGAAATAAGTCAAGCAGAGAAAGACAATTATCATATAGCTTTGTTCATATGTGGAATGTAAACAATAGCACAAAGGATCATTAGGGAAGGGAGGGAAATCAGAAGGGAGAGAAATCAGAGAGGGAGATGAACCCTGAGGGACTACAAACCCTGGGAAACAAACTGAAGTTTACGAAGGAGAAGGGGGTGAAAGGATGGGGTAACAGGGTGATGAGTATTAAGGAGGGCACGTGTTGTGATGAGCACTGGGTGTTACATGCAACTAACTAATGAATCACGGAACACTACATCAAAAACTAATGATGTACCATACAGTGGCTGAATAGAACTTTTTTTAAAAAGGAAATTTTTTTAAAGGAACCACTAGAGGGAGCCTGTGCTAGGACTCCCTCTGGAGCTGCTCGCCTGGGATACAAACTTCCCGGCTAGTGCCATGTTAACAGGCCAAAGTCATTCAGGTTGGATGGAACATGTATATCATTAGTTGGGAATGAGTTTGGAACCTGCAGCAAGGAGGGGAGGTGAATCCAAAAGAATGTATACCCAGGAGAGTCCCTGAAGGCTTTGCCATAAAAACCTTCAGCAGCACATCTATTTCTGCTTGAGATCTCTGGGAAATAGAATCCCTCCCATACAGAATATGGTGCTCCAGGTGGGGCTGTGACACTTCTGTGTCAGAGCGGCTTTTCAGGACATGCAAAAATGAAACCTACCGGCTCATTGGCTCTCTTCCAGAAAATAGCAAGCAAGAAGACGGCTGCAATGGGTGGTCCCAAGTAACTGGTAATGGACTGGATGTAATCGAAGAGCTGCCCACTTTGTGCTGACTGCACAATGGGTACCCAGGCAATGCTGACACCTATCAGCACCAGGATGAACAACCTGAAATCAAAATCCCCCAATACAACGTCAATAAATGGCTCTATATGAATAAATACATATTACTATGTGTCAGATGTATGATATATATATGTATCATATGTGTATGATTACTATATGTCAGATGTGTGTATATATATATAATATATATAGCAAATACATATACACACAAATGTAGATATTTATATGTGTGTGTATCATTTTATTTATTGTATATTATATATACATATTATGTGTGTGTGTGTGTGTAATATTACCATAGGCAAGGAAAAATAATTAGCAAATTCATTCTTGAGGCTTTTTTTCCATCTGTATTCTGCCTCTATGAGAAAGTCATCTGTGCCTGTGAATAAATGTAATGCACTTGACAAACCTAAACCAGTAACTGCCATAAGAGAATCACACTTTGACAAGTAGTAGAATGTAGGAACAAGGGTCCTGGACTCAAATTTTTCTTTTCTATGTGTGACATAGGATACGTTGCTTAACCTCTCTGAATCTCAATTTCTCTGTCTGTGAATTGGGGACAATAAGACTGACCTTGCAATTCTAGAATAAGGATCAGCTATAATAAAACACCTAGCAAACAGTAAATAGTAAAGGCCATAATTTTTATTTTTTTCTCCTTCTCCTCCTTTCCCTTCTCCTCCTCTTCTTCATAATAAAGTGAAGACCACAATGAAAAATAGTTTATAAAGAAACAGTCTAGAAAGAAAGGGACACTACCAAGTATTTCCAGCTCTCCTCTTGAATTTCACTTCAAGTCATGAAGAGATTGGAGGGTTCCCTTACAAGCTCCCCTTACTTGTGCTTTTGATTTAATTAGAAAGATGGCTATGATTCCTTTATCTTACATGAATTTAAGGCAAAAGAATCTTACACTAACCTTTACAAAGCAGTGTTTTCACTCATATATTTCTCCTGGAATCCCCTTCCACTGCCCCCATATACCCAAATCCTACCTACCATTTTGGCCTCAGGTCAGGCCTCCCTCTTCCAGGAGCTTTCCCCAACTACTGCATGCCATGTTCACCTCTTCCTGCTTTGAGCCCTTGATTGCTCTTACAGTCACCATAGCAAAGTCTGGAATTATTTTCTATAAGCTCATCTAGGGCAGGGATAAAATCCAGGGCAGCAGTCGTGGGATGTACAAAAGTGTGGTCCCCAACAATCTCAGAGCCAAGGGGGCCATCCCCGAGCAAAGCAACAAAATGGTTCTCTTCTCATGTTGCATCTTATAGATATAAGGGAGGAGGGGAGAAACAGGAAAAACTAAAGTCCTTTCTAAGGGAAAACCAGTCAGGATGATGGTTCTGATTTCTGTGAAGCAAAGGAGTAGACTCAGGCCTGGTTAGATATGCCCTGAGTGCTAGGTGTCTCAACACCTGACAGTGGCCTGTCCTCTTTCCTTCCTTTGCCCTAATCTTATTGATGGGGCCTATGAGGTGGCAGCCCATACCCCTCCCACACTCACTATGGAACTTTTCCTTGACTGACCTCACAGGGACTTGATTCCTCTGCTCCGAGGAAGTTGACCTGCCAGAGCCCCAGAAAGAGACACAGCAGAGCTTTAGTTAGTCCTCTCTCCAAGTATCTGCTCAATGGATAGTCAAGATTATGAGTACCTCTGAGCCATGTATCAACCCTTCTGTCTTTCAGTATTCTGTTGTGTCCACTATCTCATTTGCAATAACAAATGTACATATAGCATGGTGTTTTAGACTTTACAGAGCATGTTCCCAAGCACAGTATCACTTGACCCTCACAGTCAAATGCAAAAATGTTGCAGCAAATGGTCAAGGCATCAGAGGCGTCTGGGCCTTGAAGATGGCCCATGTGAAGACCTACAGTGTAGAGGGCTGAGGAGGGCCACATGGGGTAGCATAAAGGGATGTGAACAAGGACTCAGTTGGCCTGAATTCCAGTCCTCTTTCTGCCACTGTCCAGACTACATGGATTTAGGCAAGACAAGCCTCCTTTTGTTTGTTGATAAACTGAGGGTTAGATTGGATGATTTCTGATGTCGTATCTTACTCCAGACAGGCATTGTTTGATGATCTTCAATTTATATATTTTTTTAATTTATTTATTCATTTGAGAGAGATACAAGCAGAGAAAGAGAGAGAGCACAAGCAGGGGGAGAAGCAGAGGGAGAGGGAGAAGCAGAGTCCCCACCAAGCTGGGAGCCCAACATGGGGCTCGATCCCAAGACCTGGAGATAATGACATGAGCCAAGGGCAGAGGCTTAACCATCTGCCACCCAGGCACCCTGATGATCCTCAATTTAAAGTTAAATGTCACTAAAGTGTAAATATAACTAATGACAGAGGTTACTGCCATTCTACCCAAGCATGTACCAGTCTTCTCTACCTTGAAGGATAGTACAGATCATTCAAACTTTCATGGTGGGTGGCAAGAAGATGCTGCACTTACCTTCCTGCAATCATGAGCTCTTTCTCAGATGCTCCCTTCCGGATCTTGGTGTAGATGTCCATGGTGAAGAGGGTGCTGGCACTATTGAAGATGGAGGTTAAGGAGCTCATGAGAGAGGCCAACATGACTGACAGCATCAGGCCTCTCAGTCCTGAAAGAGAAGGAGGATCTGAGTGGCACACACAACAACTCAGCTCTTTTGTACTTGGAAATTGTGAGAACTCAAGGTCTGTTTGCCTTCCAATACCATGCCATGTTCTCCAACTTGTCTCTCCAGAAAGACTAGGTATTTCAAGAATGAATTGTGGCTTTAAATTATACTGTAAGCCCAAAGCAGTCAACAAAGAGATAAGGACAAAATATATATGAGTAAATACTTTGCAACTGAATGATGATGATGATGGTGGTGGTGATGGGGTGATAATGGTTAATGGTGATGGTGCTGATGGTATGTGTGATTCCATCTAAGAGGAGTTTTATAAGGTCTTTTATTTAAAAAATTCATGGTATAGCAGAAAGATTCAAACTATGATTCAAAAGATGATGTTTTCAATAAAGTGAAATCTCCATAGAATGGAAAGAAATACTAGCAATTCATATGTCTAATAAGGGTCTAGCATGCAGAATATAAAAAGGATGTGTATAACTGAATAATAAAAAAAGACAAATAATCCAATTAAAAATAGACAAAGAACTTGAATAGAAGCTTCTCCAAAGAAGATAAACAAGTGGCTAATAATCACATGAAAAGATGCTCAACATCAAAGAAATTCAAACCAAAAAACCACAATAAAAATACTACTCTGTATCCATTAGGGTGGGTATAATTTTAAAAAAAAAAAAAGAAGAAGAAGAAAGACAGACAGATAACAACAAGTGTGGATGAAGATGTGGAGAAATAGGAACCCTCACATATTGATGGCAATAATGTAAAAGGACACAGCCACTGTTGCAAATACTCTAGCAGTTTTCTCAAATCAAAAACATGCAGTTACCATATGACCCATTAATTTCACTCCTAGGTATCTGTTCAAAAGAAATAAAAACATGTTCACATAAAAACTTGGACGTGAACAACACTCAGTCGGTTGAGTGTTTGACTCTTGATTTTGGCTCAGCTCATGATCTCAGAGTCATGAAACTGAGCCCCTCATTGGGCTCCATGCTTAGTGGGCAGTCTGCTTAGGATTTTCTCTCTCCTTCTTCCTCTGTGCCCCCCACTCTCTCTCCCTCTAAAATAAATAAATAAATCTTTTTAAAAACTCAAATATGAATGTTCATAGTAGTATTATTTATAATAGCTAAAAAGTAGAAACAAGACAATGTTATCAACTGATGATAAACAAAGTGTGATATATCCATGCAATGGAATATTATTTATCAATAAAAAAGGGTGAAGTACTAATGCATGCTATAATGTAGATAAACCTTGCATTCTTCTAAGTGAAATAAGCCAGACACAAAGAACAACTATTGTATAACCCTGTTTATGTTAGGTGCTCAAAATAAGCAAATCCATAGAGAGAGGGAGTAGATGAATGGTTGCCTAGGGGATGGGATAAAATATGGGGTGATAATAGGTGCAGGATTTTTTAGAGGTGATAAAAGTTTTCTAAAATTATGGTGATGGTTGCACACCTCTGAATATACTAACAAAAATTCCCTAGCAGGGACACCTTTATGTTCTCCTTGGTGTGGAAGTAGTAATAGAGATTGTAGCAAACCATGTTGGCCATGATTGGGAGAAATTTTTTTTAATTTATTTATTTATTTGACAGATCACAAGTAGGCAGAGAGGCAGGCAGAGAGAGAGAGGAGGAAAGCAGACTCCCTGCTGAGCAGAAATCCTGATATGGGGCTTGATCCCAGTACCCTGGGATCATGACCTGAGCCGAAAGCAGAGGCTTTAACCCACTGAGCCACCCAGGTGCCCCCATGATTGGGAGAAATTTTAAAAGAAACAATCCCTTATTCTGATTTGGGAATGGTAGTATTATCCCCATTCAACACACAAGAAGTGAGGCCCAGGTTGGCATAACTTGCTTAGGGTCAGAGCTGGGAATACATCCTTGTCTTTTTTTTTTTTTTTTCTCCATTGAAATCTTTACTGAGCTATAATTCACATACATATGATTCATCACTTAAGGCACACAATTCAGCTCCTGCTGAGCAGAGAGCCCAATGTGCGGCTCCATCCCAGAACCCTGAGATCATGACCTGAGCATAAGGCAGAGGATTTAACCCACTGAGCCACCCAGGCGCCCCTACTTTAAAAAAAAATTTTAGGGGAACTTGGGTGGCTCTGTCACTTGATTCCTTGGTTTTGCCTCAGATCATGATCTCAAGGTCCTAGGATTGACCACCATGTGGGGCCCTGCACTGAGCAGAGTTTTGCTTCAAGGGTCTCTCACTCTCTCCTACTGCCGCCTACTCCCCCCCCATTCACTCATGCTCTCTCTCTAAAATAACTTAGTAGAGACGCTTGGGTGGCTCAGTCCCTTAAGCACCTGTCTTTGACTCAGGACATGATCCTGGGGTCTTGGTACTGAGTCCCACACATCAGGGTCCCTCAGCAGGGAACTTGTTTCTCTCCCTCTGCCTGCCATTCCCCCTGCTTGTGCTTTCTCTCTCTGACAAATAATAAATAAAAGCTTTTTAAATAAATAAATAAATAAATATAAGTAAATCATTTAAATTTTTCTAAAAAAAGGAGAGAAAGAAAAATAACATAAATAATTACAGTGTATCCAAACCAGAACTCTAAAAGAACCAGCCATGTGACTCTTCTTATTGCAACCTTAATTAATAAGCAGCCTGGTTCAGTGGAATTGTTAACGATTACCCCCATTTTTATAGAATTTGAATGCAAATGGTTTGTACAAGGTCACACATCCAGTTTTTGCAGTTTAAAAAAAAAAAATCTTCAATTCCAGCCTTTAGCACAGTTAAGCAAGCCAGATACTGAGTTGCTGTGTGGCCTTGGAAAAAATCATTTTCCTTTTGTAGGTCTCAGTTTCCCCTAACTATGAAATGGAGAGGTTTGACTAGTCTCTAGGTTTCTTCTCAATGATAAAATTTTGTAAGTTTATTGCAAGTTTTCCTGTTCAGTACCTTTGAATTTTTGGTCTCCTGAGACCCCTTAACCTAATTAAGTTTTACATCCCTTGATCCAGAATTAGATTTTTTTCTTCGACATGAAATATGAACAGTAACCCTACAGGCCTACCCCAAAACTCTAATTATTCTGGACTCCAAGGATAACACATTCTCTGTAGCCCCCTTGTGGCCCATCCATCTACTGCCTCAAACTTCCTCATCCTTTGTTGTTGTTGTTGTTTATTTTATTTCTTTATTAATTTTTTATTATGTTATGTAAGTCACCATACAGTACATCATCATTATTTTTGATGTAGTGTTCCGTGATTCACTGTTTGTGTATAACACCCAGTGCTCATTGCAATAATGTGTGTCCTTAATATCCATCACTGGGATAACCCCATTTCCCAGCCCTTCCCCTCTAAAACCCTCAGTTTGTTTCCCCAGAGTCCATAGTCCCCTCATGGTTCATCTACCCCTCTGGTTATCCTCCCCTTTATTTTTCCCTTCCTTCTCCTAATGTCCTCCGTGCTATTCCTTATTTTCCACAAATAAGTGAAACCATATATAATAATTGGCTTCTGCTTATTTCACTTAGTGTAGTTTCCTCCAGTTCCATCTATGTTATGCAAATGTTGGGTATTCATCCTTTCTGATGGCTGAGTAATATTCCATGTGTTTATATGGACCACATCTTTATCCATTCACCTGTTTGAAGGGCATCTAGTCTCCTTTCACAGTTTGGCTTTCTGGGCATTTGCTGCTATGAACATTGGGTGCATGTCTTTTCACTTCTTTTCACTACATCTGCCATCTTTGGGGTAAATGCCATGTAGTGCAATTTCTGGGTCCAAGGGTAGCTCTCTTTTTAAACTTTTCAATGAACCTCCACACTGTTTTCCAAAGTGGCTGCACCAACTTGCATTCCCACCAACATTGTAAAGAGGGTTCCCTTTCTCTACAACCTCTCCAACCATTTGTGCTGTTTCTTCTTGCCTTGTTCATTTTTTTGCCATTCTAAATGTTATAAGGTGGTATCTCAATGTTGGTTTTGATTTGAATTTTCCTGATGGCTAATGATGCCAAACCTCTTTTTCATGTGTGTGTTTAGCCATTTGTATGTCTTATTTGGAGAAAATTGTCTGTTCATGTCTTTTGGCCCATTTTTTGACTTGATTCTTTGTTTTTTTTGTGTCTTGAGTTGGAGAAGTTTCTTTATAGATCTTGAAATCCAGCCCCTTATATGTAAGTGTCATTTGCAAATAAAATCTTCACCCCATTCCGTAACGTTGCCTCTTTGGAAAAGTTTTTAAAACTTCCTTATTCTGTAGTTAAACGCTTTGCCTTTCCCTCCAGGCTTTTCCATTGGAATATCAATGCATTTCCAAGGAAAATTTCCAGCTTAGTTCACGCTTTCATGTTTATGTCTGTTGGAGAGTTCTGAAAGATCTTCTAGATGAGCACAGAAGAAGCCTGTGTTTTTCACTACGCATTTTTCACCTCTTTTCCAACCCCCTGACTGATGAAAAAGACACATGCTAGAGCCCTCATAGAGCTCAACCTAAACATATGTCCTCTTTTCCCATGATGGGAAGATGATGTTCCAAAAGCTGAGGACACAAGCCCATAGGAAAGCCTTCCCTACTGGTCTCCCAAGCTCGAAATGGCTTTTCCCCCATAGGGCCCACAGAAATCTACGTAAAGAGGAAGCCAAATCAGACCTCCAAAGAAGACTTTTCCAGAAAAATGACTCTCACCATCGGGGCATGAGCTCCACCACCAACGTCGGGTAAGCAACATTTGTTACAGCCACCTCAGTACCATCAAATTTCTTACTTTCCGAGTGGACGGTGCAAGCACTTTTTTCGGGAAAAAGATGAAGAGCCATGTCAGCAAGCAAAATCACGGAAGTCATTCCCAAGATTCACTTTCTTAAAATAAGACTTTTCAAACCGGACATTCCTGCCCAAGAATGCCCTGACTTGGTTCCCACAGAGAGTGCAACTTCAAGTTGAGCCCTACAACACCATGCCCCTGCCCTATCTGGTAAATGACCATATCCCAAGATTCTGACTGGGGGCAAAGAGTTTCTTAGTTAGTAGAGGAAGGGAGTAAAATAAAGCATGGCTCAGGGTGGTAGAGAGGGGGCACGTCTTTCAGACTTTTAGTAGACCTCCCTACAACATAGCAGTGACTAGTTGTCTGGTTTCTTCTCCTGAATGAACTCATAGTGACCCATGGCTCCTAATTTGAGGTTTTAGTGCAGCAGCATTTTTACAAGTAGGATTGAACACCCAGTTTTACTTCAGTGGGGGATGTTGGGCAATACTTCCAAAATGTGAAAATCTGGGTTAGAGAAAGATAAAAAGTAGCCTGATATGGGAAGGAAAATATTCAATAATCACAAAACAAACACTGACTGGCTGAATCTACCTGAGCAAACTTGCATCACACATGGCAGGGTTTCTTTCGTGGTGCTCGGATTTTCCCTGGACACGATTACTGATTTGGGCTTTTCTTTCTGGGCTGCTCGTAATATGAACAAGCAGATGATCCCACACACTGGCCTCAAAAACATAAGGCTAACAGCAAATTAATGATTTCTTCTTCTTTAGTTAGCCCAGTATAATTACAGCTTGTACAGACGAACACTCAATCACAAGGCAAATTTACAACTTGACCGGTTCTAAATCACCAGCTTAACACCACAGAATAGAACTAAAGAAGGCAGAGTAAAAAGTCTGTGCCTTCCTGAAATACCAAACCTGCCACAGAACAGGCATAGGCCTCAGGAGCCAAAGGAATGTATGCCATGGCAGAAAACAGCCACAGACAGCAAGATGATGCCATTGATGGGTCACTACTGTATCGCCAACAAAGGCTTCTCAGAGGTGTCTGTCATCTTTAAGCTTCATAGCTTCCTCCGTCTTCCTCCTTTGGTCCATCTTGGGGCCCTTCTGCTTGCCCCCCCCCAGCACCACAAAATAGGTCATAGGCCCGCCTGAAGCATCCCTTTTTCCTCCTCATGCAACTTCTGTGTCAGGGAAAGGTAAAAAAAAAAAGAATGGTTAGATACAGAAGACAAGGATGTACAAAAGAAAGGTTTCAAGAAAAGACACCACAAAAGGGAAACATCTGCAATCTGCAGGATATTCCCAATTTTCTTATTTGCAAGGATGGAAATGGTAACAAAATATTTGAATGAACTTAATTATAAAGCGATGGTAATAGATGGATTCTATATCTTTATGATCAACTAAATTAAGCCTATATCTACCAGACCAATGCAAATACATTTTGATTTTAAAAAGTCAAGAATCAACCAGGCAATAATAGTCTAATGAGAAGAAATGTTAACAAGGGGATGGGAAAACTATGACATAGAACAACATGGAAAATCTACCTCTGAATCACATACATAAATATATCTGTTTACCACATCATGGAAAGCGGTGAGACTTGCATGACTCAGGAGCATATTAAGCTACACCTGAAAGTTCCAAATCTTTACCAACAGATCCAGGCCATGTGGTATGATTGGTCCTGAATACTCCCTGATACAGGCTAGCAACAATGAACACTTCCAGAGCTTAAGACTATGATGTTGCATAACAATATTGCTGAATCAAACCACCTAAACTGGGTCTTGCCCATTCAAAGTGGGTGGCCCACCAAGGGAACTTATTCTCTACTCTGAGCCAAGGTGTGGTATGTTTAATAGAAAATCCCGGGTCTACAGCTCACTAGAAATCAAGCCCACTGTGTTTTCAACACTTGTAGTCAGAGACGACTGATCTATACTCTCCCATTTTTAAGAGTCACAGACTTTTAGAATTGCAAATAACCTTAGTAATTAAGCACTCACTACATATACCAGAATCAAAAACTCATGTTTATGGTTTTGCTAATTCACCTGTGTTCTTATTTTCAAGTTCAGGTAAAAACGTGGATAAATAATACCTTCTTCATTATAAGATTTTATGAGAGAATGCCCAGTGTGTAATAGATGTCAAGACAGTAATAGTGTCCTATTCTCTTTTCTCCCATGCACATAAAAAAAGAGAGGTAAGTCTCCATGTACCCCTCCACTTTGGCCAACCCACCAAAATAGAATCATGGAGAAGGAATAACAATAGTTTGGACTCACTGACCAAGCCCAAGGGAGAAATTAGTGGTTATCTGAGTGGCCTTGAGAAAGTCTTTATATATCATTTTTCCCCATCTGTAAAGTTGAAAGAATTATATTTGTGTTACCTTACAAGTAAGATATGGTGCTTAAATTAATCACTAGAGTAAGGTATTCATAATTAAAAGGTAATATGACATGATCATATCATAATCAATCATGATGACAATGACAGTGATGATAACAATATGAGGTTGAAGATACAGCTTCATGCTCCTGTTTCTCAGATAATGGAGATGGTGACAACCATTATCTATAAAAAGCCTTCAAGATATCTTAATTTATTTTACTTTAATGAGCCAGGGCCTTCCATCTGTTTTTCACCATGAATTGACCAAGAAACAACAGAATTCAAGTGTTGCCATGAACCTCAGAAGTCACTAAGCCAATTTTCTAGCCAGTGGGAATCTCCTTTACGGAATCTCTGATAGATGTACACTTGCTGCTCACCCTTTTCAAATCAACTCGGAAAAAAATTCTTCCTTAGTAGCAATCATAATGGTAATAATTTAGTCAATTCTTATAAAGAAGCATTATCTCTTTCAAATATTCCCAACAGTACTATAAGGTATAGGCTATCATTTAGAATGCTTTTATATTAAGAACCTAAGCTTTAGGAAAAAAATGGAATCACTTGCACAAGAAGTGCCAGTGAATAGAGAAGTGAGGATTCAATCCCAGCTCTTCTTGAATCCCAATCCCACACTATGTGTTTGCACTACTATCCTGCCTCCTCACATTGAGTTAAGATTGGATGACTTCCATTCTGGTGAACAGAGGACATTGAACTGCAAAAGCACAACAGGACCTCTTCTTCATAATGTCACTACTTTCAAGAGAGCAGGAAACATAGTTGATTTTCCAATACATAAAAACAGACACAGAGAATTAGACAAAATGAGGAGACAAAGGAATATGTCCCAAATGAAAGAGCAAGACAACACCAAACAGCAAGAGACCTAAGCAAAATGAAGATAAGTAATATGCCTGATAGAGAATTTAAAGTAATGGTCATAAAAATACTCATTGGACTTGAGAAAGAGTGGAGAGGTCCTCAGTGAGACCCTTAACAAAGACATAGAAACACAAAAAACCAACCAATCATAGATGAAGGACTCAATAGCTGAAATTAAAAATACACTAGAGGGAATGAATAGTAGACTAGAGGAGGCAGCAGAACAGACCAGTGACCGGGAGGACAGAGTAATGGAAAGCAATCAAACTGAACAAGAGCAAGAAAAATAATAATAATAGTAATGAATATAATAACAATAAATAAAAATATGCTTAGGGAAATCAGTGTTGACACCATCAAGTGTAATAACATTTGCATTATAGAGATCCCAGAATGAAAAGAGAGAGAAAAAAAAGGGGCCAGAAATTTTATTGAAGAAAAAATGGCTGAAAAATTCCTGAATCTGAGGAAGGAAGCAGAAATCCAGACCCAAGAGACACTGTGAACCCTCCAACAAAATCAACCCAAGGAGGTCCACACCAAGACACATAGTAATAAAAATGGCAAAATTGTAGAGGAGTTGAGATGGTGGAGGAGTAAGGGGATCCGGTTTTTGCCTTGTTCCTCACATACAACCAGATAGTACAACCAGATAGTTATCAAATCATTCTGAACACTCGAGAAATCAGAGATTTGAGAAAAACCAAATGCTTCAAGTCTACCAGTGGAAACCACAGTTTGGAAGACAGGAGGTGTGGAGACTTGAATCTGGTGTGATATATAGCTGAGGATATTATAGCACAGAGGAGGGACCCTGCTTAAGGAGGCTACCAAAAAGCATTATAAGCAACAGAACTTTTAGAAATCTTCTATGGTGGGGCATGTGCCTGGCTTAAAGGTGCTCAGGTGGTGAAGCAGGGCAGAATCCTAGGTGTGACACAGTGAGGTCAGAGGATCCCTGGGGTCTTAAGAAAAACAGGTGGTTCCTGTGTGGCTTACTTCCCTGGCATAGGAGTGGGGAAGGCGGCTGAGAACAACTCTAGGTGCTGGCTTTCTGCTATGTTGTCATAAACTATGAACCACTGAATGGTCATGTAACCACATTCTTGGGAGGGGTTTGAGCAAAAGGCAGAAGTCTCATGAGATGCCCCCCATTCCCCTGGAAGGAACAGTGTGGGTCCACACACTGCCTGAGTCCATAAAATTTGGAGTTTTTGAAACTCATTCATATGCTTAAGATTAAAAAAAAAAAAAATGCTTGGTCACAGACCAGGTGAACACAGAGTTTCTGACAGAAACCAGGAAGACAAGGTGAGTTGGTTGGCTTTTCTGTGAGAGCTCACTGAAGAGGGGCGGGTGCCAATTTTCAGCTCCAGGGTTAGAGAACAGGACACAGGCATATTCATCCCACCTATTAGTGCTGAAAGCCTTCAGGGAACAAAAACAGCACCAGTTAGTAGAGTCTGGGACCACTTACTCCAGGCTCTGCCTCTGCTCACTGCAGCCTCTTTTCCACTAGGGAAGTCCACCTGAGAATTCAGGCAACAGACCACTCCCACAAAAGACCAGCACAAACAACTCACTCTCACCAAGTTTACTGATCATTGAGGGCTGCAAAGCTTCAGCTCTTGGGGAAAATAGTATATAGCATTCTTTGTATTCTTATTTTTTGGTCTTCTTAGTATTATTTTTTGGTTATTTTCTCTTTTCAGTTCTTTTTTATTCTTAATTTTTATTTTTATATATACTTTATATTTTTAAAATTTTTTTCTTACATTGTAGTGTGTGTGTGTGTGTGTGTGTGTGTTTCTTTCTTATTTGAGACCTAATTTCTTTTAACAAGCAGACCAAAACACACCCAGAATCCCAGAATCTAGTGGAGTGTTGTTGTTGTTCTACTGCTGCTTACTGTTGTTTTTGTTGTTTTCTCTTTCTTTTTTCCTTTCTTTTCTGGACAAAATGATAAAATGGAGAAAAATCACCCCAAAAGAGAGAAGAGGAGGGAGTACTCACTTTCAGAGATTTAATCAATACATATATAAGTAACATATATAAGTAAATTCTTTTAATAATTTTTTTAAAGATTTTATTTATTTATTTGACAGAGAGAGATCACAAGTAGGCAGAGAGGCAGGTAGAGAGAGAGAGAGGAAAGCAGGCTCCCTGCTGAGCAGAGAGCCCGATGCGGGCCTCGATCCCAGGACCCTGAGATCATGACCTGAGCCGAAGGCAGCGGCTTAACCCACTGAGCCACCCAGGTGCCCTAAGTAAATTCTGAACTAGAATTTAAAACAATGATTATAAAAATATTAACTGGGCTTGAAAAAGGCATAAAGACACTAGAGAATCCCTTATTGTAGAGATCAAGAGAACTAAAATCTAGTCAGGCCAAAATTTAAAATGCTATTACCAAGATGCAGTCCGAAGTAGAAGCCATAAAAATGAATGATGAAAGAAGCAGAAGAGAGAATCAGTGATACAGAAGATAAAATGATGGAAAATAAGGAAGCTGAAAAGAAGAGGGTAAGAAACCTACTGGAGCACAAAGGCAGGCTGAGGGAACTCAACGATTCCATAAAGTGAAATATTATTCATACTATAGGAGTCCCAGAAGATAAGGGGCAGAGGAAAGGGGCAGAAGGTTTATTTGAACAATCTACAGCTGAAAACTTTCTTAATCTGGGGAAAGAAAGAGGCATTCGAGTCCAGGAGGCACAGAGATCACCCCCAAAATCAACAAAAATATATCAACACCTCAACATATTATAGTCAAGTTTGCAAATTACAAAGATAAAGAGAATATCCTGAAAGAAGCTCAGGACAAAAGGTCCTTAACCTACAAGGGAAGGTACATAAGGTTGGCAGCATTTGTGTCCATAGAGATCTGGCAGGCCAAGAAGGACTGGCATGACATATCCAGTGTGCTAAATGGGAAAAATACACAGCCAAGAATATTTTATCCAGCAAGACTGTCATTCAGAATAGATATAAAGAGTTAAAGTTAGAGATAAAGAGTTTCCAGGACAAACAAAACTAAAGGAAGCCTGCAAGCCAGGCTTGGCTAAAGCCAATCCTGCAAGAAATACTAAAGGCGGTCTTTTGAGCAAAGAGAACTATTAGGACTTCATCCGGATGAAAATCTTTTGCACAGCAAAGGAAACAGTGGAAAAAAAACTAAAAGGTAACCCAGAGAATGGGAGAAGATATTTGCAAGTGATTTATCAGATTAAGAATTGGTATCTAGGGGGGCGCCTGGGTGGCTCAGTGGGTTAAAGCCTCTGCCTTCAGCTCAGGTCATGATCCCAGGGTCCTGGGATCGAGCCCCGCATCGGGCTCTCGGCTTGGTGGGGAGCCTGCTTCCTCCTCTCTCTCTGCCTGACTCTCTGCTAGTTGTGATTTCTCTCTGTCAAATAAATAAAATATTAAAAAAAAAAAAAAAGAATTGGTATTTAGGGGCGCCTGGGTGGCTCAGTGGGTTAAAGCCTCTGTCTTCGGCTCAGGTCATGGGCCGGGAGTCCTGGGATCGAGCCCCACATCAGGCTCTGTAGGGAGCCTGCTTCCTCCTCTCTCTCTGCCTGCCTCTCTGCCTACTTGTGATCTCTGTCAAATAAATAAATAAATAAAATTTTTTAAAAAAGAATTGGTATCTAAAATCTATAAATTACTTAACAAACTCAACACCCCTCCCCTGCAAAAAAAAATCCAGTCAAGAAATGGGCAGAAGACATGAACAGACATTTCTCCAAAGACATACAAACCATAAGAGACTCTTAATCATGGGAAACAAACTGAGGGTTGCTGAAGAGGAGGTGGGGGGGGCAGATGGGGGAAACTGGGTAATGATATAATGAGCACTGAGTGTTATATGTAAGTGATACTAAATTATACCCATGAATACATAGGTATACATAATACATAATACATAGGAATACATGTATGTTAACTAAATTGAATTTAAACAAAAAATGTAAAAATAAATAATTGACTTTCTCTGCTTGACTTATTTCATGCAACATAATCTTCTCCAATCCTGTCCATGTTCATATAAAGTTGAATATTCATCCTTTCTGATAGAAGCATAATATTCCCTTGTATATATGAACCATATCCTCTTTATCCATTCATCTGTTGAAGGGCATCTTGGCTCTTTCCACAGTTTGGTGAGAGACTATGTACTCTGAGAAACAAACTGAGGGTTTTGGAAGGGTGGGCATGGAGTGATGGGTGAGCCTGGTGGTGGGTATTAAGAAGCACATGTATTGCATGGAGCACTGGGTGTGGTGCATAATCAATGAATCTTGGAACACTGAAAAAATAAAATTAAGTCTAAAAAATAAATAAATACAATTGAAAATAAAAAATAAATAAAATGGCAAAAAGTAGAGGTAAAGAGAGAATTTTTATTTTTTAATTTAATTTTATTTTTTCAGTGTTCCAAGATCCATTGTTTATACACCACATCCAGTGCTCCATGCAATACATGCCCTCCTTAGTACCTAGCATCAGGCTCACCTAACGCCCCAAACCCCTCCTCTCCAAACCCTCAGTTTGTTTTCTCAGAGTCCATGGTCAAGAGATAATTTTTAAAAGCAGCAAAATAATAATAATAGTAATAATGAATAAAACAAAACAACTATGTACAAAGGAAACCCCATAAGGCTATCAGCTAATTTTTCAGCAGAAACTTTCAGGCTGAAAGGGAGTAACATGATATACCCAAAGTGCTGAGAGGGGAAAAAAACTTACAGATAAGACTATTCTATTCAGCAAGACCATCATTCAGAATTGATAAAGGGTTTCCCAGATAATCAAAAGTTAAAGGAATTCATGACCACAAAACCAGAAATGTTAAAAGGGCACTCTTTGAGTGGAAAAGAAAGTAGGAGTAAGAAAAATAAGAAACACAAAAAACAATAAAAATAAGTATATTTATAAAAATCAGTCAAGAGATTCACAAAATAAAAGGATATGACACCATATACTTGAAACATGGTAGAGAGGAATAAAGACTGGGTTCAAGTTTAAGCAACCATTATTTAATGTAGACTGTATAGGCATAAAATGTAATATACAAACCTAACGGTAACCACGAATCGAAAACCAGTAATAGATATGCAAAAAATAAAGAAAAGGGATTCCAACTATATTGCTAAAGAAAGCCAACAAACCATGAGAGAAGAGAACAAGAGAAGAAAGAAACAGAGAAGAGCTACGAAAACAACCACAAAACAAGGAACAAAATGGAAATAAGTGCATACCTATCAATAATTACTTCGACTGTAAATGGACTAAGTGCTCCAGTCAAAAGACATGGGGTGGCAGAATGGATAAAAAAGCAAGACCCATCTGTAAGCTGCTATAAGAGACTCATTTCAGACTGAAAGACACAGGCAGATTGAAAGTGAAGAGATGGAAAAGATTTAATCACGCAAATGGAAGTGAAAAGAAAGCCAGAGTAGTAGTACTTACATTGGAAAAAAATGACTTTAAAACAAAGGATATTACAAGAGACAAAGAAGGGCACTATATAATCATAAAGGGAACAATCCAACAAGAGATAACAATTGCAAATAATTATGAACCCAACCTGGGAGCACCCAAATACACAAAGCAGCTAAAAACAAACATAAAAAAAGTAATTGGTAATACAATACAATACAATAATAGTAGAGGACTTTAACACCCCACTTACATTAATGGACAGATTACCCAAACAGAAAATCAACAAGGAATTGGTGGCTTTAAATGACACATGGACCAAGTGAATCTAACAGACATATTCAAAACATTTATCCTAAAATAGCAGGATACACACTCTTCTCAAGTACACATGGAACATTCTCGAGAATAGATTACATATTAAACCACAAAATAAGCCCCAACAACAACAAAAACAACAAAAAAAGTTCATAACATACATCCATTTTAACACAATGCTATGAAACTAGAAATCAACCACAAGAAAAATATCTGGAAAAAAGCACAAAAACATGGAGGTTAAATAACATGCTATAAACAATGAATAGGTCAACCAAGAAATCAAAGGGGAAATAAAAAAACTACATGGAGACAGATGAAATTAAAAACACAACAGTCCAAAATCTTTGGGAGGCAGCAAGTGCTGTTCTATGGGGGATGTTTATAGCAATACAGGCCTATCTCAAGAAGCAAGAAAAAATCTCAAATAAGCAACCTAATCTTACACCTAAAGGAGCTAGAAAAAAGAAGAACAAACAAAACCCAAAGCCAGTAGAAGGAAGGAAATAATAAAGATTAGATCAGAAATAAACAAAATAGAAACTAAAACACACACACACACACACACAATAGAACAGATCAATGAAACGAGAGTCAGGTTTGTTGAAACCAAGTTTGCTGAAAAGACCAACAAACTTAACATACCTTAGCCAGACTCATCAAAGAAGAGATAAAGACAGAGAGAGAACTCAAGACTACAAAATCAAAAATGAAAGAGGGAAAAAACCCACACCACAGAAATACAAAGGATTATAAGAGAATATTATGAAAAATTATATGCCAAAAAATTGAACAATCTAAAAGAAATGGATAAACCTCCATAGAAACATAGAACTCCCAAAACCGAATCAGGGAGAAAAAGAAAATTTGAATAGACCAATTACAAGCAATAAAATTGAATCAGTAATCAAAAAACTCCCAAAAAGCAAAAGTCAAGGACCAAGAGCTTCACAGGTAAATTTTACCAAACATTTTTAAAAAGAGTCAATACCCAGTCTTCTCAAACTGTTCCAAAAAACAAAAGAGGAAATAAAGCTTTCAAACTCATTGTATGAGACCAGTATCATCCTGACACCGAAACCAGATAACAATACCACAAAAAAGGAGAACTACAGGTCAATAATGCTTATGAACATAGATGAAAATATCTTCAACAAAATATTAGCAAACCAAATCCAGTAATACATTTTAAAAAAATCATTACCATGATTAAGTGGAATTTATTCCTAGGATGCAAGGGTGGTTCATTTATCACAAATCAATCAACATAGTACAACACATCAATAAGAAAAAAAGAACAAAAACCATATGATCATTTCAAAGAAACAGAGAAAACATTTGGCAAAGTGCAACATCCATTCATGATTATCCCTCAACAAGGCAAGTTTAGGGGAACATATCAACACAATAAAGGCCATATATGAAAAACCTACAGGTATTACAGTCTAGAGAAAAATTGAGAGCCTTTCTCTTAAGGTCAGGAAAAAGACAAAGATGCCCACTCTTACCACTTTTATTCAACATAGTATTGAAAGTCCTAGCCACAGCAATTAAACAATTAAAAGATATAAAAAGCATCTAATTGGTAAGGAAGAACTTAAACTTTCACTATGTGCAGATGACATGGTACTATATGTAGAAAATCCTAAGGACTCCACCAAAAAACTACTAGAACTAATAAATGAGTTCAGTAAAGTTGTAGGATACAAAATCAATATACAGAAATCTATTGCATTTCTATATACTAAAAATGAAGTAGCAAAAAGAGAAATCAAGAAAACCTTCCATTTCACCAAAGATGATAAAATACCTAGGAGTAAACTTAATCAAGGAAGTGAAAGTCCTGTACTCTCAAAACTATACAACACTGGTGAAAGAAATTGAAGACAGTACAAAGAAATGGAAAAATATTCCATGATCATGGATTGGGAGAATAAATATTGTTAAAATGTCCATATTACTCAAAGCAACCTCTATCAAAATACCAACAGCATTTTTCACAGAACTAGAATAAATAATCTTAAAATTTGTATAGAACCACAAAAAACCTCATATCATCATAGCAAACTTGAAAAAGAAGAAAAAAACTGAAAGGATCACAAACAAACTTGAAGGTATCACAATTCTGTATTTTAAGATATAGTACAAAGCTGTAGTAATCAAAACATATGGTATTGACACAGAAACAGACATATAGATCAACTGAATGGAATAGAAAGCCCAGAAATAAACTCATAAATATATGGACAATTAACCTTCAACAAAGGAGGCAAAAATATGCAATGGGAAAAAGAATATCTTCAACAACCGGTGTTGAGAAAACTGGACAGCTACATGCAAAAGAATGAAACTAGACCATTTTCTTACACCATACACAAAAATAAACTCAAAATGAATTAAGGACCTAACTGTGAGACCTTAACTCTAAAAATGCTTGAGGAGAGCACAGGCAATTATTTCTCTGATATCAGCCATAGCAATATTTTTCTAGATATGTCTCCTGAGGCAAGGGAAACAAAAGCAAAAATAAACTATTGGGAGTACATCAAAATAAAAATTCATCATCACTAGCCCTCAGGGAGATTCAAATTAAAACCACATTGACATATCACCTTACACCATTTAGAATGGCCAAAATTAACAAAACAGGAAACAACATGTGTTGGAGAGGATGTGGAGAAAGGGGAACCCTCTTACACTGTTGGTGGGAATCCAAGTTGGTACAGCCTCTTTGGAGAACAGTATGGAGATTCCTCAAGAAATTAAAAATAGAACTTCCCTATGACCCTGAAATTGCACTACTGGGTATTTACCCCAAAGATACAGACGTAGTGAAAAGTAAGGCCATCTGTACCCCAATGTTTATAGCAGCAATGACCACGGTCGCCAAACTATGAGAAAGAACCAAGATGCCCTTCAACGGACGAATGGATAAGGAAGATGTGGTCCATATACGCTATGGAGTATTATGCCTCCATCAGAAAGGATAAATACCCAACTTTTGTAGCAACATGGACGGGACTGGAAGAGATTATGCTGAGTGAAATAAGTCAAGCAGAGAGAGTCAATTATCATATGGTTTCACTTATTTGTGGAGCATAACAAAGAGCATGGAGGACATGGGGAGTTAGAGAGAAGAGAGTTGGCGGAAATTGGAAGGAGAGGTGAATCATGAGAGACTATGGACTCTGAAAAACAATCTGAGGGGTTTGAAGTGGCGGGGGGGTGGGAGGTTGGGGTACCAGGTGATGGGTATTATAGAGGACACAAATTGCATGGAGCACTGGGTGGTGAAAAAATCATGAATACTGTTTTTCTGAAAATAAATAAATCAATTAAAATAAAATAAAAAGCTTCTGCACAGCAATCAACAAAACTAAAAGATAGCCTACTGAATGTGAGAAGATATTTGTAAATGATATATCTGATAAAAGGTTAGTATCCAAAACATATGAAGAACTTATTCATATGTTTATTGAAACATTATTTACAATAGCCAATTTATGGAAGCAGCCCAAGTCCATTGATAGATGAATGGATAAAGAAGATGTGAGATATATATCATGATAGATGCCATGGAATATTACTCAGCCATAAAAAAGAATAAAATTTTGTCATTTGCCAAAACATGGATGGTGTATAATGCTAAATGAAATAAGTCAGTCTTTCAAATCTGTTATATTCTCCTTCAGTGTGGAGACACTTTTGGAGGTGGGAGAAGCAGGCAGCATATTGATGCCTCCCTGCTCCAAGGAAGCAGAAAAGGTCTATTTTTTTCAACAACCTGGTCAACTGCCTATGGCTCCAGGTTCCTTCCAGTACATGCAGAGTTGCAGGTTTCAGAACTAAAATGTCTTGGTTAAGAGCAGATTATATCAGAGCTGGGATAATAGGCTCTGACCTCAATTTACATATCTGTAAAATAGGGCCATAAGAATAAGTGATCTTTAGGGCCCTTTCCAAAGCTAGGACTCTCTGATATTTCTAATGGCCATATTCAGAATTTATTCTGCTGTACCTGTACTTTCCTTCAGATGGAGTGATGAGACCTCTAGTCCTGCAGATAAAGCACCTATGACCTTGTACTCCCACACCTTAGCACATCATATATCTCCACAACCATCCTCCATCCAGTCCCAACTAAAGAGAAAAAGTTCTAATACATAAGCTGAGGAAAACTTTTCTCCATGATCAGGATAAATCTCTGAATACTGACTAAGCATTATCTTACTGGACTTCAGAGAAATTTAATTTTCTAAATCTTATGTGGATATAAGACACCAATGAGCCTCTCACCATCCTTCTGGTGTCACTAGACTGACCATAGCTTAGATTCCATCTGCTTTCAGTTCACAGGCTCTGACTCTTTCCTTCTCCCATGTCATGCCCCAGTCAAGTCAGGGTAGAAATACACCACTCATACTTAGAGAGCATTCTGAACTATGAGGTATAAGGAGGCTGAGGAGATTCTGCACCTCTCTATTCCTCTTGACTAGACCTCAGATTGAACTTCCCAAAATCCATTTATCTATCTCATCCCCCCACCTCACTCACTTAAAAAGAGAGATCTGAGCTTTGATGTAGGCATTTTGTAAAGACTTCAGTAAGGTAGTCTTTCTGTTGGAGGAGTAACATTTTAGGGCTTGGGATAGGCTCTAAATCACAAATTACCTATTTCAATGGTCTCTTCTGGGGTTTCTTGAAAGTCCTCCTCTCCTGCATCCAAGTCAATACGCTCTTCTTTGCTGTTGCGCAGGCTCCAACACAGGCGGTAGAGCTGTGGAAAAAGCAAAACAGGTTGGCAGAAAGAACCAAACAGTGTCTGGTGCCAAGAAGTTGAGAGAAAAAAAGAAATGTGCTCAAGAAAAGAAAAAGTGCATCATTTCCTAAAGGTGTCAGTGAATGATTAGTTATTGCTCTAGAACACAGAGGATACTGGAGATGCCCCTTTTAAAACATTGATTTGGTCAGTGTTTGCTGAATGAAACTCATTTAAAAATGCAAACAACAAAGAAGATGTGGTATATATACACAATGGAATACTATGCAGCCATCAAAAGAAATGAAATCTTGCCATTTGCGACAACATGGATGGAACTAGAGCGTATCATGCTTAGCGAAATAAGTCAAGCAGAGAAAGACAACTATTATATGATCTCCCTGATATGAGGAAGTGGTGATGCAACATGGGGGCTTAAGTGGGTAGGAAAAGAATCAATGAAACAAGATGGGATTCGGAGGGAGACAAACCATAAGTGACTCTTAATCTCACAAAACAAACTGAGGGTTGCTGGGGGGGAGGGGTGGTTGGGAGAAGGGGGGGGGGGGTTTTGGACATTGGGGAGGGTATGAGCTTTGGTGAGTGCTGTGAAGTGTGTAAACCTGGCGATTCACAGACCTATACCCCTGGGGATAAAAATATATGTTTATAAAAAATAAAAAATTTTTTAAAAATGCAAACAACAACAACAAAAAAGGTACTGTGGTCTCTCAGTACTGACCAAAACATAGATAACAGTTTCTATCCACATTATCTCTAAATAAGTTGAGCACTTCGATGTAAATTACACACATGAATATAATATTCAAAGACTAAGAGATTGCCTTGAATAAAGAAATGTCTGTCTTGAATGAATGAACTCTTCTTATATATGATGACTAAATTTGTTCCTTTTAGCATTGGTGCTAAGAAAGAAGACCAAAAACCCATTTCTCCAGACCAGAAGTGTAGAGCAGAGTTTGCACCATGTGTTTGTCACATTATAAGAAAATAATCTGTAGAATCATGAACCATATTAGAATTGAGTAGCACTGGAGACAGTTTCTATGAACATGAAACCAGAAACTTGAAGAAGTCTGAAAGTCAATGAAATGTATTCATTCCAGCTATGCCCTCTTCGATG
Source organism: Mustela putorius furo (assembly GCF_011764305.1). Lineage (NCBI taxonomy): Eukaryota > Metazoa > Chordata > Mammalia > Carnivora > Mustelidae > Mustela > Mustela putorius. Next base: position 1,835,857 of record NW_025421272.1, on the reverse strand, counting down.
ACTATGTTGCTTTCTCTACTTCAAGGGGAATCATGGATGGGGTGCCTGGCTGTCTGCCTTCAGCTCAGGTCATGATCCCAGGGTCCTAGTTCGGAGCCTTCTTGCATCAGGCTCCCTGCTCAGCAGGAACCCTGCTTCTCTCTCTCCCACTCCCCCTCCTTCTGTGTCTCTCTCTGTCAAATAAATAAGTAACATCTTTAAGGAAAAAAAAAAAAAAGAGGAATCCTGGGGCTAAATGTGTTTAGGGCTGCAATACTTGCAAACACTGAGACATCAGGAAGCAGTTAATACAGCACAAAGAAAGCCTATTGACAGATTCAGCCAATAAACATAATGGTGATTCTTCTTTTATAAAAGAAGTCTTTGTTTGACATTAAGATTAGGTACAGTTTTGAAAATTTGGCAAGGAGGTCGAAGGTCTCTTCAGGATTCCATAAGTCCCTGTATTTGTATATGCATGAGTAAAAAGTTAAAAAAAAAAAACAAAAAACCTTCTCTTTCTCTATGGATTAACATGATCTTAGGTAAACTCTACCTCTGTTCTTAGAAACCTGAAAAAGTTTAAGTATTAGCTATGTTGGATGCCCAAATTATATTGTTTATGGTAAAAGTGACCTATAATTAGAAATTTTCATCTGCATTGGGAGAGCTTGAATGAATCCTAAACCAAGGGTGACATCTAGAATTAAAGAAGACTATTTGCCATTTTGGAGTCTTGAATCAATTGGACTTTGATATTTGAAATTCCTCAAATTATATGGATAATTGTTTGGAGGGTTAATAGGGGAAAAAATTAAGGGTATATCATACTTCAGATTTCCCTGAGCATGGTTTTTTTGTAACTATGTCCCTTGCTGAGACCCCTGAAAGTTATGCCATGGGTCTACTAGAAGAAATCTAAGTTTCTATTTGAGACTTGAGTATCTAAAACAGGCTAGTCCCTGTACTCACCCAAGTGATCTCATTCCCTTGCACCTGTGCTGTTACTTGGTGAGCAGGATCCAGAGATTAGCCCCTGGACTGAAATAACTGTGGTGAGGACTCCTACAGAAGACACACACTTGACACCACCACCTTGCTAGCACATCATGTTTTCTGGCTTGTGTCTTTCTATGTAAAACCAACGGTAAGCAAGGACTGTTTTAGTCATGTGAGTGTGAGATGTTTAATTGAGGAAAGGGCAACAAGGTGGGTGTTATAGCATGAGCATGAATCAAGGGAAGGACACATTCCCCAAAACGGATACTCACATGCACATCTGGAATTGGTTTGGTGAAGAGAGAGACAACCACGATGACGATGACAGATATGACAAAGAGGATGATGGCAAAGTACAGGTAGTGCACACCACAGATAATCGTGGGACAGTTGCTGGGCTGCATGCAGCTCCCAGTTCCATAGGCAAATTCAGTCACCATACGGGACACCCCAACCAGAAATCCTATGACTAGTCCCCAAAAGGCTCCCTGTGAAAGAAAACCTTGGGTTAATTAACACCAAACACACAAAACATCAGGGCATTCCTGGGAGACAGAGAAAAAGGAATAAAAATGAGACAAATGATAGCTTTAGGCCTTCTGAAGCCAGAATGCTGGCGTTCAGAATATGGCTAAGAGTGTGATGTCAGGCCAAGCCTGAAGGTGTGTTTATCATGTTTCAGTGATGATTTTACCTGGGGCATAAAACAAGATTCATAATATAATGGGGTAACAATGTCTAATAACTTGTGTCTAGTGTCAACCCAAAGCCTTAATTCCAAAAATTAATTTTTAATTTTATTTTTTTAATTAATTTATTTATTTTCAGAAAAGCAGTACTCATTATTTTTGCACCACACCCAGTGCTCCATGCAATCCGTGCCCTCTATAATAATAATTTGACTCTGATTGGAGAAAGACAACTATCATATGATCTCCCTGATATGAGGAAGTGGTGATGCAACATGGGGGGTTAAGGGGGTAGGAGAAGAATGAATGAAACAAGATGGGATTGGGAGGGAGACAAACCATAAGTGACTCTTAATCTCACAAAACAAACTGAGGGTTGCTGGGGGGAGGGGGGTTGAGAGAAGGGGGGGTAGGGTTATGGACATTGGGGATGCTGTGAAGTGTGTAAACCTGGCAATTCACAGACCTGTACCCCTGGGGATAAAAATATATTATATGTTTATTAAAATTTTTTTTTTAAATTAAATAAATAAATAATTTGACTCTGGTTCCTGTAGCTGCTATCACCATCAGCCTCCAGATTTAAGCACATTCAAAGGTAATGTAATTACTTATGAAATAATTTGTTTTCCTTGAAGCCTTTGAAAAACAAATTGGGTCTTTGAGGGATGGAAGAGAAAAGAATGTTTCCATCAAAATATAAATACTACTTTCTTCATAGTCCCTTTTATAGATCCAAAGTCACTGTTTTTCATTTGAAAACACAAGATTATATTATGTGTCTTTACATTAAGTTTTGGGTTTGCATATTAAAAATATGGAAATCCTTTAAGAGACTAAAAATACAGGGGTACAATTTTTCAGGGTTTTTTTAAACCCCTTCCCTCCTTTCCTTCCTTCCTTATTTCCTTCTTGCTTCTTGCTTTTCAGTCAGGCCTCACCTAGAGAACCAGGTCTAAATCTAGAGGCCATATTTTAAAAGGATCAGTGACAAAGTACAGTGAGCTCATAGAAGGGTGGTAAGAAAGAGCTTTCATGTCAAATGTTGATCCTTGAACTTTCCTAGCCATGGGTACCCCTGCACTTTATATCCCAGGTGTGTTCAATTATCAGTGTATTCATGTCCTATGTCTTTGTACAGGTCACTCTTTATCTGGGAGAACACAAGCTCCTCCCTTCCTGGTAACCTTGTTCTAGCTTACATGTCCCCTCTTCTCCTAAGACAGAATTGGATGGACCCATCCTCCGTGCTGTGACTGCACTATAGACACACCTCCAATTCCAGCACCAATTCCCCTTCTGTGGAATCACTCAATCACTTCTCTCTCTCCCCATCTGAACTGGGAATTTGCCCAGGGAAGGAACCAAGATTTATTCCCTTTGTGTTGTCAGCTCTCCGTCTGACATCTGGAAGTATCTGCTAGGTAGATAGATGATGGTAGATGGTAAAGGATAGATGATAGATAGACAGATAGATAGATGATAGATAGATGAGGAAAAAGATGTCCCCCATTCATTCCCCACACACATATTCATTCAAAAATTACTTTTTTACTTTAGTTTGTATGAATAGTATTGATAAAATCTGCTATAAAGTTTGTCTTCTCTTTTGATTTTTTGCTTTTTTTTCTTTTTATTTAAATTCAATTAGCAGGATGCCTGGGTCAGTTGGTTAGTGTCTACCTTTGGCTCAGATCATGATCCCAGGGTCCTGGAATTGAGTCCCACATTGGGTCCCTTGCTCACCAGAAGCCTGCTTTTCCCTTTGCCTTCTCTACCTGGCTCTCCCCCTGCTTGTGTGTGCGCTCTCCCCCTCTCTCTGACAAATAAATAAATAAAACTTTTTAAACTTAATTTCAATTTTCATTTCATTTCAATTAACTATTTAATTGAATTATCCAACATATAGTCCTTCTCTTTTGGCAATTAGTATCTTCCTGTTCCTTTCAGTTTATTCTCAAGAGGCTCTTGAAAAATCTGGGAAATTTTGACATTTTCCTCAAGATTTTAATAAGTGATCCCCTTTTTTTTTAAGATTTTATTTATTTACTTGAGAGAGAGACAGTGAGAGAGATCATGAACGAGGAGAAGAAGGTCAGAGAGAGAAGCAGACTCCCCATGGAGCTGGGAGTCCGATACGGGACTCGATCCCGGGACTCCAGGATCATGACCTGAGCCGAAGGCAGTCGTCCAACTAACTGAGCCAGCCAGGCGTCCCGTGAGTCACCCCTTATTAAACACAATCCCTGACTGGTCCTGAGAATCATTTTGTAGTCTCTATGTGCTGCTCTCCAGAGACTCTAACAATGGCTTCTCACCCTCAGACCTGTGACATTTGGGCTGGATAATTCTTTTGTGACTGGGGGTTGAGCCTGAGGGGAGCTGTCCTGTGTATTGGCTTCCACACAATAGATACTAGTAGCATTTTCTGAATCAAAGCCAATCAAAAATGTTGCCAGACTTTGCCAAAAGTTCCCTTGGGGAAGGGCAAAATCTCCCCCAGTTGAGAACCACTACACTCTATCCCAATTTTTAGCCTTATTTTTTGGCTGCCACAGTCCTTTGTTGAACTGAGTCTGTTTTTAGTCCACAGCAATACCCAGATGGGCTTCTAGCCACACTATACTAACTTGTATTTTAGAAATCTCTCAGCTTCTGCCAATCCCTATTGAAATAAATCTGAAGAGTGTGCCTATTTCTCAAACCAGTCATGATCACTTGCAGGTTTAATTCTGATCTCTCAAGGGTATTTATCTGTGCATGCAGTTTTGTGTTGCCAGCAAATCTGGACTATGTTCCTAATGTCAAATGTTGAGTGAAGAGAAACACACATAATTTTACACTTCAAAGCTGGGTCATTCCAGTGAGGTATTTCCCAAGTGTATATTTGTTTCTGTCCTATTGGGAGAAAGGGGTTGTCTCTAACCAAAAATATGTCATCATTGATACTGCTTCAGAAAATGGGCTACACAGTTATTACCCCCACTCGATCCCAGCCTTCCCTGAGTGTGCAGATGGTTTAATACAGAGACAGGTGAGCAACACCTCAGTCAGAAGCCATATCCAAAGGCATCCTTTTCATGGTGCTTCAAAACCTGTAACAGCACCCCAATGAAAATCCAAACCCTCTGGCCTGGCTTTTTCAAAGGAGCCATTCCTAATTTAACTTCAACATTCTTGTCTAGCATTTCTTCCATTAACCCATACACACAAACTCCTTCTCAAGTCATGTGAAATGCCTTTCAAACTCCTCATCCTCATGCTTATCCTTGCACTTCTGCCTCCAAGTTCTGGTGCTGTTCTCTCTCTGCTTTGCACACCCTCTCTTCCCTCTAGTTCAGCCCATGCTAATATAGTCTTTCTGTGAATCCTTCTCATATTCTATGCTATGTTTTATCCCTTAATTATTATCTACCTTATGTTGTTTTGCATATACATTGCTTGAGCACCAGGACATCGTTTTTCACTGGGCCTTGAGAGGTGCTGGCTGGAAAGCCAAGCTCACTGCAGAACCACTAGAGGTACATACATACAATGGAATATTACTCAGCCATCAGAAAGGATGAATACTCACCATTTGCATCAACATGGGAGGAACTGGAGGGGATTATGTCAAGTGAAATAAGTCAAGCAGAGAAAGACAATTATCATATAGCTTTGTTCATATGTGGAATGTAAACAATAGCACAAAGGATCATTAGGGAAGGGAGGGAAATCAGAAGGGAGAGAAATCAGAGAGGGAGATGAACCCTGAGGGACTACAAACCCTGGGAAACAAACTGAAGTTTACGAAGGAGAAGGGGGTGAAAGGATGGGGTAACAGGGTGATGAGTATTAAGGAGGGCACGTGTTGTGATGAGCACTGGGTGTTACATGCAACTAACTAATGAATCACGGAACACTACATCAAAAACTAATGATGTACCATACAGTGGCTGAATAGAACTTTTTTTAAAAAGGAAATTTTTTTAAAGGAACCACTAGAGGGAGCCTGTGCTAGGACTCCCTCTGGAGCTGCTCGCCTGGGATACAAACTTCCCGGCTAGTGCCATGTTAACAGGCCAAAGTCATTCAGGTTGGATGGAACATGTATATCATTAGTTGGGAATGAGTTTGGAACCTGCAGCAAGGAGGGGAGGTGAATCCAAAAGAATGTATACCCAGGAGAGTCCCTGAAGGCTTTGCCATAAAAACCTTCAGCAGCACATCTATTTCTGCTTGAGATCTCTGGGAAATAGAATCCCTCCCATACAGAATATGGTGCTCCAGGTGGGGCTGTGACACTTCTGTGTCAGAGCGGCTTTTCAGGACATGCAAAAATGAAACCTACCGGCTCATTGGCTCTCTTCCAGAAAATAGCAAGCAAGAAGACGGCTGCAATGGGTGGTCCCAAGTAACTGGTAATGGACTGGATGTAATCGAAGAGCTGCCCACTTTGTGCTGACTGCACAATGGGTACCCAGGCAATGCTGACACCTATCAGCACCAGGATGAACAACCTGAAATCAAAATCCCCCAATACAACGTCAATAAATGGCTCTATATGAATAAATACATATTACTATGTGTCAGATGTATGATATATATATGTATCATATGTGTATGATTACTATATGTCAGATGTGTGTATATATATATAATATATATAGCAAATACATATACACACAAATGTAGATATTTATATGTGTGTGTATCATTTTATTTATTGTATATTATATATACATATTATGTGTGTGTGTGTGTAATATTACCATAGGCAAGGAAAAATAATTAGCAAATTCATTCTTGAGGCTTTTTTTCCATCTGTATTCTGCCTCTATGAGAAAGTCATCTGTGCCTGTGAATAAATGTAATGCACTTGACAAACCTAAACCAGTAACTGCCATAAGAGAATCACACTTTGACAAGTAGTAGAATGTAGGAACAAGGGTCCTGGACTCAAATTTTTCTTTTCTATGTGTGACATAGGATACGTTGCTTAACCTCTCTGAATCTCAATTTCTCTGTCTGTGAATTGGGGACAATAAGACTGACCTTGCAATTCTAGAATAAGGATCAGCTATAATAAAACACCTAGCAAACAGTAAATAGTAAAGGCCATAATTTTTATTTTTTTCTCCTTCTCCTCCTTTCCCTTCTCCTCCTCTTCCTCTTCATAATAAAGTGAAGACCACAATGAAAAATAGTTTATAAAGAAACAGTCTAGAAAGAAAGGGACACTACCAAGTATTTCCAGCTCTCCTCTTGAATTTCACTTCAAGTCATGAAGAGATTGGAGGGTTCCCTTACAAGCTCCCCTTACTTGTGCTTTTGATTTAATTAGAAAGATGGCTATGATTCCTTTATCTTACATGAATTTAAGGCAAAAGAATCTTACACTAACCTTTACAAAGCAGTGTTTTCACTCATATATTTCTCCTGGAATCCCCTTCCACTGCCCCCATATACCCAAATCCTACCTACCATTTTGGCCTCAGGTCAGGCCTCCCTCTTCCAGGAGCTTTCCCCCAACTACTGCATGCCATGTTCACCTCTTCCTGCTTTGAGCCCTTGATTGCTCTTACAGTCACCATAGCAAAGTCTGGAATTATTTTCTATAAGCTCATCTAGGGCAGGGATAAAATCCAGGGCAGCAGTCGTGGGATGTACAAAAGTGTGGTCCCCAACAATCTCAGAGCCAAGGGGGCCATCCCCGAGCAAAGCAACAAAATGGTTCTCTTCTCATGTTGCATCTTATAGATATAAGGGAGGAGGGGAGAAACAGGAAAAACTAAAGTCCTTTCTAAGGGAAAACCAGTCAGGATGATGGTTCTGATTTCTGTGAAGCAAAGGAGTAGACTCAGGCCTGGTTAGATATGCCCTGAGTGCTAGGTGTCTCAACACCTGACAGTGGCCTGTCCTCTTTCCTTCCTTTGCCCTAATCTTATTGATGGGGCCTATGAGGTGGCAGCCCATACCCCCTCCCACACTCACTATGGAACTTTTCCTTGACTGACCTCACAGGGACTTGATTCCTCTGCTCCGAGGAAGTTGACCTGCCAGAGCCCCCCAGAAAGAGACACAGCAGAGCTTTAGTTAGTCCTCTCTCCAAGTATCTGCTCAATGGATAGTCAAGATTATGAGTACCTCTGAGCCATGTATCAACCCTTCTGTCTTTCAGTATTCTGTTGTGTCCACTATCTCATTTGCAATAACAAATGTACATATAGCATGGTGTTTTAGACTTTACAGAGCATGTTCCCAAGCACAGTATCACTTGACCCTCACAGTCAAATGCAAAAATGTTGCAGCAAATGGTCAAGGCATCAGAGGCGTCTGGGCCTTGAAGATGGCCCATGTGAAGACCTACAGTGTAGAGGGCTGAGGAGGGCCACATGGGGTAGCATAAAGGGATGTGAACAAGGACTCAGTTGGCCTGAATTCCAGTCCTCTTTCTGCCACTGTCCAGACTACATGGATTTAGGCAAGACAAGCCTCCTTTTGTTTGTTGATAAACTGAGGGTTAGATTGGATGATTTCTGATGTCGTATCTTACTCCAGACAGGCATTGTTTGATGATCTTCAATTTATATATTTTTTTATTTATTTATTCATTTGAGAGAGATACAAGCAGAGAAAGAGAGAGAGCACAAGCAGGGGGAGAAGCAGAGGGAGAGGGAGAAGCAGAGTCCCCACCAAGCTGGGAGCCCAACATGGGGCTCGATCCCAAGACCTGGAGATAATGACATGAGCCAAGGGCAGAGGCTTAACCATCTGCCACCCAGGCACCCTGATGATCCTCAATTTAAAGTTAAATGTCACTAAAGTGTAAATATAACTAATGACAGAGGTTACTGCCATTCTACCCAAGCATGTACCAGTCTTCTCTACCTTGAAGGATAGTACAGATCATTCAAACTTTCATGGTGGGTGGCAAGAAGATGCTGCACTTACCTTCCTGCAATCATGAGCTCTTTCTCAGATGCTCCCTTCCGGATCTTGGTGTAGATGTCCATGGTGAAGAGGGTGCTGGCACTATTGAAGATGGAGGTTAAGGAGCTCATGAGAGAGGCCAACATGACTGACAGCATCAGGCCTCTCAGTCCTGAAAGAGAAGGAGGATCTGAGTGGCACACACAACAACTCAGCTCTTTTGTACTTGGAAATTGTGAGAACTCAAGGTCTGTTTGCCTTCCAATACCATGCCATGTTCTCCAACTTGTCTCTCCAGAAAGACTAGGTATTTCAAGAATGAATTGTGGCTTTAAATTATACTGTAAGCCCAAAGCAGTCAACAAAGAGATAAGGACAAAATATATATGAGTAAATACTTTGCAACTGAATGATGATGATGATGGTGGTGGTGATGGGGTGATAATGGTTAATGGTGATGGTGCTGATGGTATGTGTGATTCCATCTAAGAGGAGTTTTATAAGGTCTTTTATTTAAAAAATTCATGGTATAGCAGAAAGATTCAAACTATGATTCAAAAGATGATGTTTTCAATAAAGTGAAATCTCCATAGAATGGAAAGAAATACTAGCAATTCATATGTCTAATAAGGGTCTAGCATGCAGAATATAAAAAGGATGTGTATAACTGAATAATAAAAAAAGACAAATAATCCAATTAAAAATAGACAAAGAACTTGAATAGAAGCTTCTCCAAAGAAGATAAACAAGTGGCTAATAATCACATGAAAAGATGCTCAACATCAAAGAAATTCAAACCAAAAACCACAATAAAATACTACTCTGTATCCATTAGGGTGGGTATAATTTTAAAAAAAAAAAAAGAAGAAGAAGAAAGACAGACAGATAACAACAAGTGTGGATGAAGATGTGGAGAAATAGGAACCCTCACATATTGATGGCAATAATGTAAAAGGACACAGCCACTGTTGCAAATACTCTAGCAGTTTCTCAAATCAAACATGCAGTTACCATATGACCCATTAATTTCACTCCTAGGTATCTGTTCAAAAGAAATAAAAACATGTTCACATAAAAACTTGGACGTGAACAACACTCAGTCGGTTGAGTGTTTGACTCTTGATTTTGGCTCAGCTCATGATCTCAGAGTCATGAAACTGAGCCCCTCATTGGGCTCCATGCTTAGTGGGCAGTCTGCTTAGGATTTTCTCTCTCCTTCTTCCTCTGTGCCCCCCACTCTCTCTCCCTCTAAAATAAATAAATAAATCTTTTTAAAAACTCAAATATGAATGTTCATAGTAGTATTATTTATAATAGCTAAAAAGTAGAAACAAGACAATGTTATCAACTGATGATAAACAAAGTGTGATATATCCATGCAATGGAATATTATTTATCAATAAAAAAGGGTGAAGTACTAATGCATGCTATAATGTAGATAAACCTTGCATTCTTCTAAGTGAAATAAGCCAGACACAAAGAACAACTATTGTATAACCCTGTTTATGTTAGGTGCTCAAAATAAGCAAATCCATAGAGAGAGGGAGTAGATGAATGGTTGCCTAGGGGATGGGATAAAATATGGGGTGATAATAGGTGCAGGATTTTTTAGAGGTGATAAAAGTTTTCTAAAATTATGGTGATGGTTGCACACCTCTGAATATACTAACAAAAATTCCCTAGCAGGGACACCTTTATGTTCTCCTTGGTGTGGAAGTAGTAATAGAGATTGTAGCAAACCATGTTGGCCATGATTGGGAGAAATTTTTTTTAATTTATTTATTTATTTGACAGATCACAAGTAGGCAGAGAGGCAGGCAGAGAGAGAGAGGAGGAAAGCAGACTCCCTGCTGAGCAGAAATCCTGATATGGGGCTTGATCCCAGTACCCTGGGATCATGACCTGAGCCGAAAGCAGAGGCTTTAACCCACTGAGCCACCCAGGTGCCCCCATGATTGGGAGAAATTTTAAAAGAACAATCCCTTATTCTGATTTGGGAATGGTAGTATTATCCCCATTCAACACACCAAGAAGTGAGGCCCAGGTTGGCATAACTTGCTTAGGGTCAGAGCTGGGAATACAGCCTTGTCTTTTTTTTTTTTTTTCTCCATTGAAATCTTTACTGAGCTATAATTCACATACATATGATTCATCACTTAAGGCACACAATTCAGCTCCTGCTGAGCAGAGAGCCCAATGTGCGGCTCCATCCCAGAACCCTGAGATCATGACCTGAGCATAAGGCAGAGGATTTAACCCACTGAGCCACCCAGGCGCCCCTACTTTAAAAAAAAATTTTAGGGGAACTTGGGTGGCTCTGTCACTTGATTCCTTGGTTTTGCCTCAGATCATGATCTCAAGGTCCTAGGATTGACCACCATGTGGGGCCCTGCACTGAGCAGAGTTTGCTTCAAGGGTCTCTCACTCTCTCCTACTGCCGCTCCCCCATTCACTCATGCTCTCTCTCTAAAATAACTTAGTAGAGACGCTTGGGTGGCTCAGTCCCTTAAGCACCTGTCTTTGACTCAGGACATGATCCTGGGGTCTTGGTACTGAGTCCCACACATCAGGGTCCCTCAGCAGGGAACTTGTTTCTCCCTCTGCCTGCCATTCCCCCTGCTTGTGCTTTCTCTCTCTGACAAATAAATAAATAAAAGCTTTTTAAAATAAATAAATAAATAAATATAAGTAAATCATTTAAATTTTTCTAAAAAAAGGAGAGAAAGAAAAATAACATAAATAAATTACAGTGTAATCCAAACCAGAACTCTAAAAGAACCAGCCATGTGACTCTTCTTATTGCAACCTTAATTAATAAGCAGCCTGGTTCAGTGGAATTGTTAACGATTACCCCCATTTTTATAGAATTTGAATGCAAATGGTTTGTACAAGGTCACACATCCAGTTTGCAGTTTAAAAAAAAAAAATCTTCAATTCCAGCCTTGAGCACAGTTAAGCAAGCCAGATACTGAGTTGCTGTGTGGCCTTGGAAAAAATCATTTTCCTTTTGTAGGTCTCAGTTTCCCCTAACTATGAAATGGAGAGGTTTGACTAGTCTCTAGGTTTCTTCTCAATGATAAAATTTTGTAAGTTTATTGCAAGTTTTCCTGTTCAGTACCTTTGAATTTTTGGTCTCCTGAGACCCCTTAACCTAATTAAGTTTACATCCCTTGATCCAGAATTAGATTTTTTCTTCGACATGAAATATGAACAGTAACCCTACAGGCCTACCCCAAAACTCTAATTATTCTGGACTCCAAGGATAACACATTCTCTGTAGCCCCCTTGTGGCCCATCCATCTACTGCCTCAAACTTCCTCATCCTTTGTTGTTGTTGTTGTTTATTTTATTTCTTTATTAATTTTTTATTATGTTATGTAAGTCACCATACAGTACATCATTATTTTTTGATGTAGTGTTCCGTGATTCACTGTTTGTGTATAACACCCAGTGCTCATTGCAATATGTGTCCTTAATATCCATCACTGGGATAACCCATTTCCCAAGCCCTTCCCCTCTAAAACCCTCAGTTTGTTTCCCAGAGTCCATAGTCCCTCATGGTTCATCTACCCCTCTGGTTATCCTCCCCTTTATTTTTCCCTTCCTTCTCCTAATGTCCTCCGTGCTATTCCTTATTTTCCACAAATAAGTGAAACCATATAATAATTGGCTTCTGCTTATTTCACTTAGTGTAGTTTCCTCCAGTTCCATCTATGTTGATGCAAATGTTGGGTATTCATCCTTTCTGATGGCTGAGTAATATTCCAGTGTTTATATGGACCACATCTTTATCCATTCACCTGTTGAAGGGCATCTAGTCTCCTTTCACAGTTTGGCTATTCTGGGCATTGCTGCTATGAACATTGGGTGCATGTCTTTTCACTTCTTTTCACTACATCTGCATCTTTGGGGTAAATGCCATGTAGTGCAATTTCTGGGTCAAAGGGTAGCTCTCTTTTTAACTTTTCAAGGAACCTCCACACTGTTTTCCAAAGTGGCTGCACCAACTTGCATTCCCACCAACAGTGTAAGAGGGTTCCCTTTCTCTACAACCTCTCCAACATTTGCTGTTTCTTGCCTTGTTCATTTTTTGCCATTCTAAATGTTATAAGGTGGTATCTCAATGTGGTTTTGATTTGAATTTTCCTGATGGCTAATGATGCCAAACATCTTTTTCATGTGTGTGTTAGCCATTTGTATGTCTTATTTGGAGAAGTGTCTGTTCATGTCTTTTGCCCATTTTTTGACTTGATTCTTTGTTTTTTGTGTCTTGAGTTGGAGAAGTTCTTTATAGATCTTGAATACCAGCCCCTTATATGTAGTGTCATTTGCAAATAAAATCTTCACCCATTCCGTAAGTTGCCTCTTTGGAAAGTTTTTAAAACTTCCTTATTCTGTAGTTAAAACTGCTTTGCCTTTCCCTCCAGGCTTTTCCTTGGAATATCAATGCATTTCCAAGGAAAAATTCCACTTAGTTCAAGCTTTCATGTTAATGTCTGTTGGAGAGTTCTGAAAGATCTTCTAGATGAGCACAGAAAAGCTGTGTTTTTCACTAGCGCATTTTCACCTCTTTTCCAACACCTGACTGATGAACACATGCTAGACCTCATAGAGCTCAACCTAAACATATGTCTCTTTTCCAATGAGGGAAGATGTGTTCAAAAGCTGAGGACACCAGAGGAAAGCCTTCCCTACTGGGCTCCCAAGCTCAGAAATGGCTTTTCCCCCAGAGGGCCACAGAAATCTACGTAAAGAGGAAGCCAAATCAGCCTCCAAAGAAAGACTTTTCCAGAAAAATGACTCTCACCATCGGGCATGAGCTCCACCACCAACGTCGGGTAAGCAACATTTGTACAGCCAACCTCAGTACCACAATATTTCTTACATTCCGAGGGGACGGTGCAGGCAACTTTTTCTGGGAAAAGATGAAGAGCCATGTCAGCAAGCAGAAATCAAGGAAGTATTTCCAAGATTCACTTTCTTAAAATAAGACTTCAAACAGGACATTCCTGCCCAAGGCCCTGAATTGGTTCCACAGAGAGTGCAACTTCAAGTTGAGCCCTACAACACCATGCCCCTGCCCTACTGGTATGACCATATCCAAGATCTGACTGGGGGAAAAGAGTTCTTAGGTAGAGGAGGGAGAAAATAAAGCAATGCTCAGGGTGGATAGAGAGGGGGCACAGTCTTCAGACTTTAGCTAGACCTCCCTACAACATAGCAGTGACTATTGTCTTGTTTCTCCTGATGATCATAGTGACCCATGGCTCCTAATTTGAGGTTTATTTGCAGCAGCATTTTTACAAGTAGGATTGAACACCCAGTTTTACTTCAGTGGGGGGATGTTGGGCAATACTTCCAAAATGTGAAAAATCTGGGTTAGAGAAAGATAAAAAGTAGCCTGATATGGGAAGGGAAAATGATCTAGAGACTTGGAGAAAATTCCAGTAACTTCTTTAGAATTAAATCAATAAACATTTATTAGGTACCTACTACAGTTATATCATTTAGTGCTGCTCAATAGAGACTGCCGATTCATTATAGCACTATCTCAAATATTTTTTTGTGTGTTGTACAATATAAATCATATAATATATAATTTACAACTTAATTATATATTATTATTACAACATAAATTATTTAGTTACAAATATAAATTATTCAGTTACAAATATTTTTCTCATGACAGGTGAGCCAGTATAGGAGTATACCTAAAAGGAGCCAATGGCAGCAAGTGCCCCAGACTGTCCTATCTTCATTTTGGGAGCTCACCAAAGTTTTACTCCCTGGCACTCTCTTTTTTTGCCATTATTTCACATTCCAAGAAACAGTTTGGACCTATGATGGCTGACCAAAAAAATGCAACTGGCAAAGCTGAAGAAGCCACAAAATGGTCAAAAAGACTCTAATACCCTAGATAGTAAAGTACAAGGCTCAGGACTCTTCAAAGAAATGGCCCAAGAAACGGGGTTAGAGACTGGCCAGGGTCCTTTGACATTAAAGACATCGTACACACTACCAGAACCTGAGGAAGACTGAGCAAAAAGTTAGCAAATATTAGTTGGAAGAAACTGCAGCTGGAGGTGTATCATAACTTCAGAAAATTTGCAAAAGGGTCTAAAGTCATTGTCAATGTTAGGAACCAGGGAAGACAACCCCACAGGTCCTGTGACCTCAAGTTTTTGCTATATAAAGGGGAAACAATAATATTTGGTAATTGTGGCAAGAAAAAAAGAAGAGGGCAGAAGAGAAAGAACAGGAAGCTACAGGGCTTTAGAAGTGACACAGAGAGAGGAAAGTGGGAGAGAGTGGCTGCTGAGTCCAGCAAGAGGCATCACCTGTGTATAGGATGCGGCTGATCATTCCTGGCATCACCATGAGGAACATGGGCAGCAGCTTCATGTACCCACATAAGATACAGCCGGCCTTCACATGAGACATGTTTTTGGCTGAGAGGCAGCGTTGCACAATGACCTGCCAGGGAAAGCCCGTAAGAGAGGGGTACAGGCCAGAGACCTCTCATTGCTCTCTGGCTACCTTCAGCTCCCCGCCCACATGTCCTTGGAATTCCCTTGTCGCAAGGTTCAGTGACCCCAGACCATATAAGCCCTGCCCTACTGTATCCAACACCACAAGCCTTAGATAAGAGTCCCTGTAGAGACCTGGAAACACCCTGTCCACCCCACACATCCAACATGGGTACCTGATCTGTACACCAATACCACAGGGCAAGGATGGACAACCCAAAGATGAGCCCAGGCCACGGCAGGTCTCCTGTGAGGGGATCTCGGAAGATGTGGAAGGAGTCAGCTCTTGGTGTATAACATTCTTCTTTGATGGTGATGTTTTCCGCAGTAACCACAGTTGGAATGGCTTTCATATACTTTTTCATGAAGGCATCATACCCTCCCACTTCGCGAAAAGCTGGAAAACATCAGCAACAAGCAACCTAAAACTCTCAGCTCTTCATGCAGGTTTCTTCCTATGAATGCCTGAGAAACCATCCTCCCTGTGTGATCTTGGGCAAGTCACTTTCTTATTCTGGGCCTCAGCTCTCTCATCCATAGAATGGGATTATTAATCCTGTCCAGCTTCCTGGGGTGGGGGGTTGACTGTGAGGGTCTAAAGCAGTAATGTGTGAAAGTATTCCAACCACAGACCTTTTCAAAAAGGGAAAGTATTTGAATTTATTAAAAGAGAGGCTTTGGTTTTGAAGACTCAAAGATGTTTTTCCCCTCACACTTCACTGTCAGCAACAGCCTTTAAAATCCTGCACAGCAACCTGGAGATCCACAGACTCAGCCATACCATCCCTGGTCACAGAAGTGTGGTAGGATAGACAGAGAAAGGGGGAGGAGTCTAGAACCCTACCACCGCTTTGCTGTGTGCCCTTGAATAAGTCATTCTAGCCTCTGTCCTGCAGAACCCACTACCACCACCATCGTCACTGGGGAAAATCAAATGGAAGCTCTTGGAAACAGGGAATAGAGAGTAGATAAGAAGCTTCACAGGACCCACAGAGAGTATGAGCCCTATTTTTTTAAAAATGCATTTTAGATTCTCCCATAATTAGTATCGCTAGATCTAGAGTCTCCAGTCTTCTCTTTAGGATTTTTATAGACAAATAAAATTTCAAAGTTGGGGTCAGGGGTCAATATAGACTGGCTAATTGTTTAAATTTTGTCAAATAAGGAAATAAATAAGAAAATGATCACTTACTATCATCAATTCATAAAATAAAGGACATTTAACATCAAATATAGACAAGATGTAATCTAAGGTTTAAGATACAACATTGAATATATTTAGCCTGATGCATATTTAAACATATCCCTTTTTTGTCCACTTTCTCCACGGAGAGCAGACCACAACATCAGAGGTCCACATTGGGGACTTCTGGCTCAGTTCATTTAAAGAGGGCAGCAGGGACCAGGTATTGCCTGAGCCTGGCCCAGACTGAGCTCCCCAGGGCTGAGGAAGTTGCCCCAGACATTCACTATGGTAGGCAATCCAGGCTTGACCACCCCCCTGGGGAGGGCAGAGGATACCCAGCTCACTGCCTGGGCCAGCAGCAAGCAGGGATGCTACACTTGCTTTTTTTCTCCCTAGGCCTGTTTCTGCCTCCCTGCCTCCTCAGTCTGCCCCAGCCCCACTTACCAAACCCAGTGAGGATAAAAGACCCCACCAGCATGATCACCGTCTGCAAAGTGTCCGTGTAAATCACAGCTGCCAAGCCCCCTAAACAGGCAAAGGAAATAATACATGTGACCTCACATAGGAGGAACACCTGTGTCTGTCTTTTGCCCACTCCCTGCCCCTCTCCCTCTGCACATCCTCTGAGCACACCTCTCAGTCACCTGTCTGCCTTTCTTTCCTTTCCTCCCTTGTCTTGTTATAGCAATCTACTACCCAACATGTTTCTATACCTTTATTTTTCACAGAAATGCTGGGAAGACCTTGGAAAAAGGAGAATGTTTCTCCCTATTTGAGGAAGAAGAGTTTGATGTGACTGAAGGCAGAAGAAGGCGTAAAGGAGATGGCTCTGGTAAGAACTTTCTCCCACAAAGGCAAGGAAGAGCAAAGAGTGTCTATCTCTACAGGGTGTTAGGGTGTTAATGAATCAGCGCTTTTTGAAGGCTACTTCCATGCATGTCTGTCTGCTCTCTCTTTACTCAGACCATTTAAGTAACTTCTTGTCCCCAAAACTGGGGGGCTGCAGTTGGGCAGTAAATTCCATTGCTGACCCTGGCCCACTATCAGGAGCAGAGTAACACCCCAACTGCTATTCCTGTCACCAGCTTCTCTAGTCACCTCTCAAGTCTTCCTCTAAAATCTCTTTTTTTGTGCATCACTCCCTCCCTTCCCACCTACAGTGCCTCCCAGTGCCTATCTCATCAAACCCAAGGCCTTCTTCTGGCTTCCAAACTCCCTGCACTGTGACCTTTTTTGAACTACCTGGACTTATCACTCCACACACACCCACCTCAGCTACCTCCCATTGACCATCCTTCTCCAACTAAATGCACCTGCTTGCTCACCCTGCCCCAGCGCCATGCCATGCCCATTCCTGACTCCATTCCTTTGCTCTCCCTGTCCCTGTACCTGGCACTCCCTCTCTGATTCTCCCAACTCAACCAACTTCTAGCCACAACCTGGAAGGCCAGTCCCAACCACACTTCCTAGAAGAAGTTACACTGACTATTCCAGCCAACACTAGAGTTTTCTGGGGTCCCTATATAACTTGTTAGGGTCTGAGCATTGAGACTAAACAAACACTCCATCCTAAAACTGTTTCCTGGGTGTATCTCTCTTCCTCAAGAGGAAAAGCTATGTCTCCTACTTTCTTCTCCTTTCCTGGGCTTTGGCTGAGTCATTTGTATGGACTCACCTGTGATTGTGTAAAGGCCAGTGATTGCCAATAAGAGAAAGATGGCCAGGTACAGATCCAGACCCAAGGCCATGTTGATAAATATGGCCCCAGAAAAGATGTCTGCCTAGAAGAAGAAAAGAGGCAGAGTTAGGGGTT
Organism: Mustela putorius furo; assembly: GCF_011764305.1. NCBI lineage: Eukaryota > Metazoa > Chordata > Mammalia > Carnivora > Mustelidae > Mustela > Mustela putorius. The sequence goes on along the minus strand of NW_025421272.1, from coordinate 1,817,752 downwards.
AAGGAGGCCAGCTGGCTGCAGGCTGCACCCAGAGCCTGGTTGAGGCACTTCAGCTGCAAAGACAAAGAGGCAAACGAAGGAAGTGAGTAGCAGAAGATGTCTCCTGAGTATTGTCAATGCCTGTGATTTCTGGGCCCAATGTTGGTTCACACCCCTCTCGCCCTTTGGTTAAATACCCCAATTAAATGTCCATATTTTTATCTCTGGATAAGAATATGAGATACAAATACTACACAATTCCACATATATAAGCTATCTAAAACACTCAAATTTGTATAATCAAAGACTAGAATGGTGAATATCAGAGGCTGAGGGGAGAAGGAAATGGGGAATTATTAATGAACAGGCATAAAGTTTCAGTTAAGTACAATGAATAAGCTCTAGAGATCTGCCACACAACATTGTGCCTATAGTCAACAATAATGTATTTTATACTTAAAATTTGTCAAAAGGACAGATAGCATGTTAAGTGTTCTTACCAGAAAAAAAAATTTTTTAATTAAAAAAAAAACACAGAAACTCCTCAGAGCCATGTTCTATTCCTAAGTTTCTCAACAGGCTTTATTCAAGATGATAATAGATATCCCATGGGCGGAAAAAAAGGATTCCCTAGTCAGAGATCTGTAAAATGCTTAAGCAACGTTAAGACAGTTTCCTCACCACACAACTCTCCTGAGCCTTTAATATACAGTATGTACTATGACTCCCCAGGAGGGTAACATAGTAAATGACTCTTCACAAACTTATTTAACTATAGAACTTTGTTTGCCAAGGAATAACTATTAACACCTTGAAGTTCCTCCTAACCCACTTGTAGACTGCTGATCTAAGCTATTCTTCATCATTTACACCTCAGTGTGCAAAGGTTTATTAGACCTATTCCCAAAAACAGGTACTAAAGAGTCCATGAGAAGGAAAAACCCACCCATACTCTGGAATGGAGAGAAACTTCAGCAACATCAGTTTTATCTTCTCAACCCAAATGGAGTCCACCTTGACTCAAACACAAGAACATCACCAAGAATCTCTTATATGGCAGGCTTGATTCTAGGTGCTTTTAGCTAGATTATCTCATGAAACTTTAGAAAGAATTGTTTCCTCTTCACCCCCAAATTCACCAGTTATGTTCTTGATGCAGTTCTCTTTCTCCTCCCTGCCTCATATAATCCAATAAAAAAAATAAAAAATTAAAAAAAAAAAAAAAAAAAAAAAAAAAAAAAAAAAAAAAAAAACCTTCTACCTGACAGGATGGTGAGCTGCTAATTTAAACCAAATAGAGAGTACCAGAATCACCCAAAATGAATTTTCATAGCAGCTCCAAAATACTACCAGGACAGGTAGTTAGTATTAAGGGAGGATCATGGTAAATCTTTTATTTCCAAATTGCTAAGTATGAAAGAAAATAGACATCCCCTAGATGCAATGAACAAGCTGTTTTGTTGCATAAAACCTAATATGTTTCAGGGTGTGTAAAGGGCCACCAGGTCATAACCCTGGGAATGATGCCCTTGCATCTCCTCTCCAATCTTAGCCTCCTTAAGCTCCTTGGGGCCCTCCAATGGCTCAGCTCCCCACCAATCGCATCTCCTATTCTCTGCCTCTATTAGTTGGCAGAGAGACTGCCTCACACCAACTCCAAGCTTTTATGCTAATGCACAACTCCCTCTCCCAAGACAGGTCTTCTGAGGACTGGTTTCTTAGCTCCCCTGCAGATTCTCTAGCCCCAGGAGACCTAATATCATTGTCTTTCTTGGTGGAGGAGGAGATGCAGAGTCAGAAGGTAAGGAGAGAATGGTGACTTAGAAAGAGAAAACACACATACACACAAAGGCTAGTGGTCAGAGGATCTGGGTTGTAACACCAGTGCTGCCATTATAGGCCTGACCTTAGATAAAACATTTCACCTCTCCATGTCTCTGTGTTCTCATCTTTAAAGTAAGAAGCTCTGACTCTGAGTGCTTATGATACTCAGTGGCTGGAAGTGGGAAAGCCCTGTAGCCAAAGAAAGCATTCCCCTCCCAGGTCCTGAATCTGTTCCATCCTATCCTCTATAGCCAGAGAGGAAGAAAGGACCTCCAGCTGCACATCAGCTTCGCTAAAGGTGAAATGGCCACTCTGTCGTGCGTCTGCACACTGAGCCATAGGAATTGGAATGAGTATTCATAATGCTGAACCCTCCCCTCCATGCCTCTGTAAAATCACAAAAAGTTATCTCATTTAAAGGGGTCCGATTTATTATAAAAGACCTCAGCGTGAGACAGGAATCCATCAGAATCCTAGAGGAGAACATAGGCAGTAACCTCTTTGATATCAGTCACAGCAACTTCTTTCAAGATATGTCTCCAAAGGCAAAGGAAACAAAAGTGAAAATGAACTTTTAGGACTTCATCAAAATCAAAAGCTTCTGCACAGCAAAGGAAACAGTCAACAAAACAAAGAGGCAACCCATGGAATGGGAGAAGATATTTGCAAACGACAGTACAGACAAAAGGTTGATATCCAGGATCTATAAAGAACTCCTCAAACTCAATGCACACAAAACAGACAATCATATAAAAAAAAATGGGCAGAAGATATGAACAGACACTTCTCCAATGAAGACATACAAATGGCTATTAGACACATGAAAAAATGTTCATCATCACTAGCCATCAGGGAGAGTCAAATTAAAACCACATTGAGATACCGCCTTACACCAGTTAGGATGGCCAAAATTAGCACGACAGGAAACAACATGTGTTGGAGGTAATGTGGAGAAAGGGGAACCCTCTTACACTGTTGGTGAGAATGCAAGTTGGTGCAGCCTCTTTGGAGAACAGTGTGGAGATTCCTCAAGAAATTAAAAATAGAACTTCCCTATGACCCTGCCATTGCACTATTGGGTATTTACTCCAAAGATACAGAGGTAGTGAAAAGAAGGGCCATCTGTACCCCAATGTTTATAGCAGCAATGGCCACGGTCGCCAAACTGTGGAAAGAACCAAGATGCCCTTCAATGGACGAATGGATAAGAAAGATGTGGTCCATATACACTATGGAGTATTATGCCTCCATCAGAAAGGATGAATACCCAACTTTTGTATCAACATGGACAGGACTGGAAGAGATTATGCTGAGTGAAATAAGTCAAGCAGAGAAAGTCAATTATCATACGGTTTCACTGATTTGTGGAGCATAACAAATAGCATGGAGGACAAGGGGAGATAGAGAGGAGAAGGGAGTTGAGGGAAATTGGAAGGAGAGGTGAACCATGAGAGACTATGGACTCTGAAAAATAATCTGAGGGTTTTGAAGGGGCAGGGGGTGAGAGGTTGGGGGAATCAGGTGATGGGTATTGGAGAGGGCACAGATTGCATGGAGCACTGGGTGTGGTGTAAAAACAATGAATACTGTTATGCTGAAAATAAATTTTAAAAATTTTTTAAAAGGGGGGGGCCCCACTTATTGATTATACATCTAACCTCAGGAATAAATTCTTCCCTTAGAACTCTAAAAGCCAGGAGGAGTGACTCAGGATACTGGCCATACCTAAGCTCACATTAACCCAGATGCTCTGATACTAGTCTTTGAATCCTAGGTGCCTGAGCTTTTCTAGCTTCACTAGGTTTTTTTCCCCCATAACCAGGGAATTTACCAAATGTTTTCAGGTACATTCATTGTTTTGATCCCCAAGACAAGGTAATAGGACAAATATATTGGCTCTACTCTACAGATGAGAGACACAAAATTAATGACAAACTCAATAGCTAAAATCCGGCTCTTTGTGTCCAAATCCAGTGACTTTCCCACAACACTAAAAGGTAAAATTTCTCTTTTCTGGAATATTTTCTGCAGAGAGCAAGATCTTTTATTGTTTAAAAAAACATTTTTTACTTACTTTTAAAATAAAATAACTTATGAGTATAGTCAGGGGGGACAACAGCCCAGAAAGTTATACACTGAAAAGTAAAAGTGTCCTTACTTCCATCACTTGGACCAACAGTGACCACTGTTGAGAGCTTTTGGTCCACCAGAAGATTTCTAAATGTCTTGCTGAAAATTATGTATCAATCATTAAGTTCACATCCCCCCAAAATAATAATTTTGAAGATGGAAACATGGAAAAATGTATACAGTTTGATGCTAAGATGGGGAAGAAAGATGACAAATGGTATGCACATTCTGACTGCAATTCTTTTTTTTTTTTATAAACATATATTTTTATCCCCAGGGGTACAGGTCTGTGAATCACCAGGTTTACACACTTCACAGCACTCACCAAAGCACATACCCTCCCCAATGTCCATAATCCCACCCCCTTCTCCCAAACCCCCTCCCCCCAGCAACCCTCAGTTTGTTTTGTGAGATTAAGAGTCACTTATGGTTTGTCTCCCTCCCAATCCCATCTTGTTTCATTTATTCTTCTCCTACCCACTTAAGCCCCCATGTTCTGACTGTAATTCTATAAAAGAAATCACACATAAGGGCAAAGAAACAATATGAAATATCTGTATTAGAGTCATGGGATTAAGGAGGCTTTTCCACTCTAGACTTTCTTAAATACTCCTGTCCCATCTTTCTTATAGTTTCAAAAGTGGGGAGAGCAAAAACTTTAACACACATTATATTCCTTATGGGTATATAAATATACATATATAGGTAGTAAAAATATAAAAGCAGACCAGAGGAAAACACAGTAAGTTTAAGACATGTATAACTTTTAATAAAGAAGGAAACAGGATCAAGATGGGTAGATATAGGGGAGCCTGTGTGGCTCAGTCAATTAAGTGTATGCCTTTGGCTCAAGTCAAAATCCCAAGGTCCTGGGATTGAGCCCCACATCAGGCTCCCTGCTCAACAAGGAGTCTGCTTCTCTTTCTCCCTCTGCCCCTCCCCCTCTTGTGCTCACTCTCTCTCTCTCTCTCTCCAATAAATAAATAAAATCTGAAGAACAAACTGAGGGTTTTGGAGAGGAGGGGGATGAGAGATTGGGTAAGCCTGGTGGTGGGTATTATGAAGGGCACATATTGCATGGAGCACTGGGTGTGGTGCATAAACAATGAATTCTGGAACACTGAAAAGAAATTTTAAAAATAAAATCTTTTTTAAAAAAGAAGGGTAGACATTGCTGCTATAAACATTCGGGTGCATGTGTCCCTTTGGATCACTACATTTGTATCTTTAGGGTAAATACCCAAACTATGGAAAGAACCTAGATGTCCATCAACAGATGAATGGATCAAGAAGATGTGGTATATATACACAATGGAATACTATGCAGCCATCAAAAGAAATGAAATCTTGCCATTTGCAACAACATGGATGGAACTAGAGCGTATCGTGCTTAGCGAAATAAGTCAAGCAGAGAAAGACAACTATCATATGATCTCCCTGATATGAGGAAGTGGTGATGCAACATGGAGGCTTAAGTGGGTAGAAGAATAAATGAAACAAGATGGGATTGGGAGGGAGACAAACCATAAGTGACTCTTAATCTCACAACAAACTGAGGGTTGCCGGGGGGAGGGGGTTTGGGAGAAGGGGGTGGGATTATGGACATTGGGGAGGGTATGTGATTTGGTGAGTGCTGTGAAGTGTGTAAACCTGGTGATTCACAGACCTGTACCCCTGGGGATAAAAATATATGTTTATAAAAAATAAAAAATTAAAAAAAAAAAAAAAGGTAGAAATAAGTCTTCCATAATATCTGTAATATTTTATTTGTTTCCTTTTAAAAATGAAGAGTTTTTTAAGATCTATAGAATCAGGGTGGGGGTATTTGCTACATTAGTCTTTGTACTTTTCTGTATGTTTGAAGCATTTTGTTATTTTTTTATTTATATAAGTAGGAGAATGATTAAGGACATATACCACCAGCATGATAGTAAAGAACTCTCCTATAATCCTATGAGACCATTTGTTTCACAGCTCTTCCCAGATTGCTCATTCTCTAAATTTCTCTTAGCCCTTAATAAAGAAAAAAGCAAGGAGGAAGGAAGGAAGGAAGGAAATAAGCAAATTTCCCCAATGCTGCTAAGCAAAACCAACTTGAAATAGAAATTACCATATTCTAGACCAAAGTTCAGCAAGCATTTTCTATAAAGTTTCAGGTAATAAACGTTTTAGGTTTTAAATACCATATAGTCTCTGTCCAACCTGCTCAGTTCTGAAGTTGATGCATGAAAGCAGCCATAGATAATACATCAAATCAGTGTGGCCATGTTCCAATAAAACTATATCTACAGGGGCACCTGGTTGGCTCGGTCAGTTGAGTATCTGCCTTTGGCTCAAGGAATGATATCAGGGTTCTGGGATTGAGCCCCAAGTAAGGCTTCCTGTTCAGTGGAGAGTCTGCTTCTCCTCCTCTCTCAGACTCTCCCTGCTGCTTCTGCACTCACTCACACTCTCTCTCTCTCTCTCTCAAATAAATAAACTGTTTAAAAAAAAACTATATTTACAAAAACAGGCAGTTGGATTCAGCTCAAAGGCTTTATTCCCATCCCTTTGGTGAAAAGTTGTCTGAACAATGTCCATGAGACTCATGGGGAATAATAAAATTACAGATTCAGTTGGGAAACCTCTTAAGAGTAATTGAGTCTCTGACCATGAGACTTGCATAGATTACTTGTCTGACGCTTTGAGATCCTATGATTTTATATGTTTGCTTTGCAGCCCATTCTGGTCCGAGTTATATCTGAGCACCCAATAAATCCTGCCTGGCAACGACATTTGAGATGGAGAGCCACATTGCTCAAATTTCTCTTTTCATTTGTGAAAGCAAATGGCTCAGGTAATGAGTATTCAAACCTTAAGTAAAAGCCAAAGCTCTTATTTTCACTCAAGGATCCAAAATGGACAGTGGAGTTGCTGTAAAAGTTTATTGCAGTCATGTTAACAGCCCCAGGAAATATAAACAGGGACATTCAGTCATCACATGTAATTCATAAAATCTGAGGCTTATCTCAAGTGATTGCGCACACTTAAATAAGATACATGATACTGGGAAATTCTATAGAGCAAAATGCATCCAGAACTTGATAAGGCAGGGTTCCAGGAAGGGGACAGCAGAGAGCCAATAAAATTCAGAGGAGTACATGGAGAAATAATCAAATCTGAGTCTTAGAGTCCAAAACCTAGCCACAAGATGGTGGCCATAGTCAAGATTCCACACCACTGCTGCTCAGTGGCTGGGTTATATCTGGGCTATCCAACTGAAATGATTTTTCTCTCCTATCAATTACACATACATTGAATCCCTATATCCTCTCTGAAGACTTCCTGGGAGACTTGGATCTCACAGGGCCACCCTTCTTCTTTCTTGCCCATCACAAATTGTCCATGCCTCTACATACACCCAACAAGACTGATTAATCTTTGTGTGCAATATAAATACGTATCTTACTTTGTTCACTAACAATTATTTTCTTTTGTCCATGAACTTTGATTCCATGTGTATCTTAATGTGAGTTCCTAGGAGGTACATTCAACATCAGTGTAATTATTTTAATGATTTCGTGCTCTATGACTCATGATGAACCTGAAGTAAGCCAAACTTATAAAGATAAAGTCTCACGTGTCAACCTTTCCCTCGTTCTCCCCCTGCCTAAATGTCCCTCCTTCAGATCCTTCATATACCAGTGTGCAGTCAATGTTCTCTCCTCACAGTCCTCTCAAATCCATACTCTTAGAAACTTGTTCATATTGTAAGGTCATTTAACTGGCTATCTTAATTTTTCCCAAGGTCTTGAATTTTAACAGACCCTGTAATAAAGGAATGAAAAATTTAGAAGTCAGGAACCACATAATGCCAAAGATTTTGTGTCAATAACAGTTACCCTGCTGTTCATAGTTCTGCTACTCTTTAACCCCACAGAGTCCCTTCCTTTCTTGGGACCTGTTTCTCCAGCTATAAAATGAGAGCATAGGACATAGCACTAGATGATCAATCCCAATCCATCATGCTGTGCATCCAAACATAGAGCAGAACTGTGAGAAGAACACAGACTCTGGGACTAGAAAGACATGGGTTCCAATCCTGGTTTTGCCACACACTTGCTATGTGATTTGAGACAAATTATCTAACTTCTCTGAGGCTCAGTTATCTTATCAATGCTCATGTAAACTGGAGATGAAATAAGTAAAACCTCTATCAGAATCTAAGCAAAGAGACCAACATTAAATAAAAGGCAGCTATCATCCTTCTTACACATTATTCAAAAGATTGCTGCCTCTGCGTAGCAGGTGGAGAATGTAAGATTCTGGGCAAAGCTTCCAGCAAGGAGGCCCAGAAATCATGCAGAGAAGGAGCAACCTGTACCAAGTACTTTTCAAAACCAAAATTCAGAAAAGGCTGACTGGTGGGGAATGAGCTCCATCAGGACGTGAGCTAAGCAAGACTGCCCCTCAGCTATCTGGGGGTTCCCAAGTCACAGAAGGTTTAATCAGTAACCTGAACAATAGATGAGGTGATTGGAAGGCAATGAGAGAGATTGGGTATTTAGTTTATTTATATGACTACCCCACACCAGCTCCAAGGATAAAGAGTACCCTTACATGGCAACTAGTCAACAGATTTTACCCACTTGAACTGTGGACTTGGAGAAGACTTGATTCAAAGAAGGGGAATCCCAGTAGCCTCCTCTACACCCTCATTAGACAGGTGCCACCTCACAAGCTGAACCAAGGAGCAGTTCCCTTGCCAATCCCCACCTAGCTCCAGAGTAACCTCCTCTTCCTCCCCGCTTACATTCCTTTTCCTCCTCTTACATCTGCTCTTCTCTACCTCAGGAAGCCTGATTTCTCCACCCCTCACAGCATTTCTGAATCTAGGCTCTGCACATTGATATCTAATGACATAGCACTAAAAAGCCCAGCATCTTCATCTTATAACTAAAGACTAACCCTGAAGGAGGGGAGAAGAAACTGAAGGTGGTAAAATCATCACATTGCTGGCAAAACGCATAGGCACCAGTCAAGAGCAGTAGTGGTTTGAGTCAAAAAGCTGGGCAAGGAGGAAGTAGTACTCTGGGAATCAGTCCCAACTCCAAGACAAAGTTCTATCAGCCTTATAGGCAAAAGCATGTTTACATTGAGTGGTATAGAAATGTATGTGCAAGACCATTCAATGAGGCAATTATCATATGGTTTCACTGATTTGTGGAGCATAACAAATAGCACGGAGGAAAAGGGGAGATGGAGAGGAGAAGGGAGTTGGGGGAAATTGGAAGGGGAGGTGAACCATGAGAGACTATGGACTCTGAAAAATAATCTGAGGGTTTTGAAGTGTCGGGGGGTGGGAGGTTGGAGGAACCAGGTGGTGGCTATTAGAGAGGGCACAGATTGCATGGAGCACTGGGTGTGGTGCAAAAATAAGGAATAATGTTATGCTAAAAATTAAAAACAAAAAAAAAAAGAAAAAGAAATAGTCTCTTCAACAAATGGTGTTGAAAGAACTGGACATGCGTGAACTTGAACCTCTTCAGTGAAAATAGAGGAGTCAATCTTCATGATCTTGGATTTGGCAATGGATTCCTAGAAATGACACTAAAAGCATAAACAACAAAAATAAAAATAGATGTGAACTTCATCAAGATTTAAAACTTTTGTGTCTCAAAGGACATTATAGAATTTGCATGGAGGGCAGGGTGTGGTACATAAACAATGAATCTTAGAACACTGAAAAAATTAAATTAAATTAAAAATAATTAATTAAATAAATAAATTTTAAAAAGAAAATGAAAAGAAAACCCACAGCATGTGGGGCGTGGGGGGGGAGTGGAATATTTGCAAATCCTTTATCTGATAAGGGTCTAGTACCTAGAACATATAGAGAATACTTTTAATGCAATCCCTATCAAAATCCCATCCATTTTTTTCAAAGAAATGGAACAAATAATCCTAAAATTTATATGGAACCAGAAAAGACCTCGAATAGCCAGAGGAGTATTGATAAAGAAAGCCAGGTTGGTGGCATCACAATCCCAGACTTCAAGCTCTATTACAAAGCTGTCATCATCAAGACAGTATGGTGCTGGAATAAAAATAGATACATAGATCAATGGAACAGAATAGAGAGCCCATAAATAGACCCTCAACTCTGTGGTAACCTAATCTTCAACAAAGCAGGAAAGAATGTCCAATGGAAAAAAGACAGTCTCTTCAACAAATGGTGTTGGGAAAATTGGACAGCCACATGCAGAAAAATGAAACTGGACCATTTCCTTACACCACACATGAAAACAGACTCAAAACAGATGAAGGACCTCAATGTGAGAAAGGAATCCATCAAAATCCTTGAGGAGAACACAGGCAGCAACCTCTTCGACCCAGCCGCAGCAACTTCTTCCTAGGAACATCACCAAAGGCAAGGGAAGCAAGGGCAAAAATGAACTATTGGGACTTCATCAAGATCAAAAGCTTTTGCACAGCAAAGCAAACAGTTAACAAAACCAAAAGACAACTGAAAGAATGGGAGAAGATATTTGCAAACGACATATCAGATAAAGGGCTAATACCCAAAATCTATGAAGAACTTATCAAACTCAACACCCAAAGAACAAATAATCCAATCAAGAAATGGGCATCCCTGGGGATAAAAATATATGTTTATAAAAAATAAAAAATTTTTTAAAAAAAGAAAAAGAAATGGGCAGAGGACATGAACAGACATTTCTGCAAAAGAAGACATCCAGATGGCCAACAGACACGTGAAAAAGTGCTCCACATCACTCGGCATCAGGGAAACACAAATCAAAACCACAATGAGATACCACCTCACACCAGTCAGAATGACTAATATTAACAAGTCAGGGAATGACAGAGGCTGCCAAGGATGAAGAGAAAGGGGAACCCTCCTACACTGTTGGTGGGAATGCAAGCTGGTGGAACCACTCTGGAAAACAGCATGGAAGTTCCTCAAGAAGTTGAAGATAGAGCTACCCTACAACCCACCAATCGCACTACTGGGTGTTTACCCTAAGGATCCAAATGTAGTGATCCGAGGGGGCACATGCACCTGGATGTTTATAGCAGGAATGTCCACAATAGCCAAACTATGGAAAGAACCTAGATGTCCATCAGCAGAGGAATGGATAAAGAAGATGTGGTATATGTATACAATGGAATACTATGCAGCCATCAAAAGAAATGAAATCTTGCCATTTGCGACAACATGGATGGAACTAGAGGGTATTATGCTTAGCAAAATAAGTCAATCAGAGAAAGACAATTATCATATGATCTCCCTGATATGAGGAAGTTGAGAGGCAATGTGGGAGGTTTGGGGGGCAGGAAAAGAATAAATGAAACAAGATGGGATGGGGAGGGAGACAAACTGTAAAAGACTCTTAGTCACAAAACAAACTGAGGGTTGCTTCAGGGGGGCAGGTAGGGAGAGGGTGGTAAAGTTATGGACATTGGGAAAGGTATGTGCTATGGTGAGTGCTGTGAAGTATGTAAACCTGGCGATTCACAGATCTGTAACCCTGGGGCTAATAACACATTATATGTTAATTGAAAAATTAAAAATCATATTTAAAAAAAGAATTCTTTCAATTCAACAACAAAAAAAGAAAAACAACCCAATTAAAAAAAAAAAAAAAGTATGTGCCTGTAGGTCCAGACTAGGGCTGGGAGGTAATGGCATAGAAGAAAAAAATAATTATGTTAAGTTGAAGATATAGATATTTCCTTTAAAGAAAGTATAGTCAAATACAATGTATATACTTCATTTAGATTCTGGTTCAAACAAATCAACTGTAAGAAGACCTTTTTTATATAATCAGGAAAATCTGGATATGGACCAGGTATTAAAACACCTAAATTAGAAAATTCCCTTGGATTTTGCTATGTGATAATAGCACAATGGTTATGTTTTTCAAAAGGCAAAGCTGTATTCTGAAAAATTCATAGCAAAATGACATAATGTCTGGGATTTGACTTAAAGTACTGCTGGGAGGAAAATGTAGAAGAAATAGATGAACAAGAATGACAAAATGATAGTCATTGTTAAAGCTGAGTGATAAGTATTGGTCCATTAGTGTTCATTATACTATTCTATCTCTGGGTGTATATGTTTGAAATTTTCCAAAATAAATAAAATTGCAAATGTTATTTAATATTGCTCTTGTCTTGGCTTTAAGTGACCCCGAAAATAAAAGCAATAGCAGCTATTTTTTCAGCACGCTACATAGCTAGAGCAGAAGGCTAATTTCAGATCCAACCTGACTCAAATTTCATCCAGGAAAGATCTTTCCAAGATGCTGAGATTGATCCAGTCTTACCTTTGGACGGACAAGGAATAGGGAAGGACAGGAAAACTGATCATAGTCAATGAGAAAACTCCTCTGATAGAGCAGTGAGTGCTTTGTAACACCCTATGTGGTCTCAGAAAATGCCACTTTTCTCTCAACCCTTGGATTTGGCAATGGATTCTTAGAAATGACACAAAAAGCATGAGCAACATCAGGGGGAAAAAAAAGATTAAAAAAAGAAGAAAAGCCTCGTGCAATGAAAAGGACAGAGAGGTGGAGCCAGAAGTTTGGGTTCTACTCTTGATTCAGGATCCTGTGCAAGTATTTTCAGTTCCCAGTTTTCATTTCTCTGTCCCAAAAAGAAGAGGCAGAATTTCTGAAGTCCCTTCAAGAGTTGTCACTGACTGGCCTTGTTTAAGTGTATTAGAAACATCACCAAAGCCAGATTCTGATCCCTTCAAGCACAAAGGCTCACAGCTAACTACAAGGTTGGAACCAGCCCTTAGATATTGCTAATTCCCTTTCAGTGTTCTATTAAGAACAGTTTTCACTGAAACTCGAGCCTGTTTATGTTTTTAACCTTCCACATGATGGAGTGTAAGGAGTTCCTATGTTGACTTCTTGATGCATGAAATAGGACTTTACCTTAAGAAGCAAGAAGACCTAAGGGACCAAGTTAATAAAACAAATACTGCTGTTCCTTGGTGGTCCAGTATGTGCTGAGGAACAGGAGTGGGCAGATTCTGAGACAGCTAATGCCCGTCCCCAGGGCAGTAGACTCACTGAGATTTTGGTGAAAATGTAGAGTAACAGGGACAGAATAGAGAGGTAGATCTGGATCCGCTTGCCTCCAAATCGTTTCTTCAGGTACTCTGGCATTGTCACCACCTGCATGGGATGTAAGAAAGGTAATCATCAGCCAAATTGACCAGAAGACTCAAAGAAGAAGGGTCAGAGAAATCTGTAAGGTAGCCAGATGGCCCCATTCTTCAATCCAAACTTGTTCCCATATGCCCTACCCCTGCAAGGGTAGGGTATTATCCCAGGACACTGAAGATGCTCAAAAGACACTGTTTTAAATGGACACATGAACACCTAACCAAGAAAGCAGATCTTCACCCTGAAGGAAGAGGAAATAGATATACATTCTTACACAGAGTGCCTACTGTGAACAAGTAGCCAGGCTGGGTGTATGGTTCTTCTGCTTTGCACACAGGCTTTGCCAAAGATTGTCAGTGCAGTCCTGCTCAACTGTTCTCCCAGTTCCTTTCTGCAAATTCTGACTATACTTCTGTCTCACTCACTCAACCCTGAGTCTGCTGTCTTCTGGGATCACACACGTGTCACCAATAGTCCATAAGCCTCCAAAAGATGTGGAGTCTGTCCTGTGTTCTTTCTGTATTGCTTTCAGCTCCTAATGTAGGTATTCATTATATCTCACTAAACAGATACCACCAAAGCTGTCTTGTGTAAAATGTCAGAGATATTTAGTCAAGAGACTTAGCACGCATTCAATAGTTGAGTAGCAGCTGCAAGAGCTACTGAAAGGGAAATACAGCTCTTTTCACATGCTGCTTCCCTTCCAGGAGCAGAGGCACACATGAGCAAATGCATGGCAGTGTCTTGCAAGTGTAGACCCAAGGTGAAGGGATGTGATGCTTAAGAGGGCGCTGCATAGAATGAGGTTGTTTAGGGGCCTTCTTAGACAGTCAAGTCATGGCTGAGTGGATCTGTTGAATGTCCCTAAAAGTGGTCAAAAATTTTATAACCTGGGGCGCCTGGGTGGCTCAGTGGGTTAAGCCTCTGCCTTCGGCTCAGGTCATGATCCCAGGGGCCTGGGATCGAGTCCCGCATAGGGCTCTCTGCTCAGCAGGGAGCCTGCTTCTCCTCATCTCTCTCTGCCTGACTCTGCCTACTTGTGATGTCTGTCAAATAAATAATCTCTGTCTCTCTGTCTATTTGTGATCTCTCTCTCTGTCAAATAAATAAATAAAATCTTTAAAAAAAAAAATTTTATATCCTGGAAAAGAGACCAAGCCACAGGTGTTCTCTGCCACTTATGCTATAAAGTCTCCAAGTCTCCTTTGTCTTTCAGGAGGATGGAGCTCATACTGTATGTGTGTGTGTGTGTGAGATACATATTATATGTAATATTTATATTATATATAATACATAATAATATGTTATATATTATATATTATAATAATATAATAATATATTTGTATTATAATATAATATAATATATAATAATAATAATATAATATATTTGTATTATATATATGTGGGTGTGGGGGTGTGTGTGTATGTATGTGTGTGTGTGTGTGTGTGTGTGTGTATATATATATATATATATATATATACTGCATGAAATGGAATAACAGAGGAGATACTTACCCCAGCCTTAATGTAAATGGGAACAAACACCCAGCCCAAGACAACCACCCAAATCAGTGCCTGAAACAAACAAAACAATAGGTAGAATCAAACCAGGAGGAACCTTAGCCCATTCTGCTATCTGCCCTCAATTACTACAGGAAAATCACCAAGCATATTCTCTTGGGGCTCTGGGGACAACTCCCCAAGTGGCCATCAGAAAATGAAAGAGGCCTTTGCTGCCTGATTGGCCCATAGGAATGGTAGTTGGGCAATAGCAGAGGGACCCCAGGGGGCCGCCATTGACAACATAGCCCCTTTGGCCTCTTCTCAGGTTTACAAGGAGTAAAATACTACTTAGAGAACTTTCAAATAATAATAATAATAATGATAATGGAAATCTGGTGGTAAGAATTTCAAAACCTCCAATATGGCCAAAAGGGTATAAGAGGACTTGGATTTTTAAAAGAAGAAAAAAATACTATTGCCATTATATCATTATATAGTTTTCTCACACTACTCTGGTGGAAGTGGAATGGGACCATGGAGCTCCTGAAGCTGTGCCCCTTTTCCATCTACATCAGAGGGAGGCCCTGGTTGATTCCCTAACACTTAGAGCATCTCCAAGAACAGACTGAACTGGCTGACTGCTAAACTTCCTTCCACCTCCAAGACCCAGTGTCTCTGATGTTACTCACATTCCATTCAAAGCCTCCCATGGCAATGCCTGCAGCAGCTCCTGTCCCGGCCAGCCCCACAAAGTGGCCACTTCCTATGTTACTGGCAAAGAGAGATGCTCCAATCTGGAAACACAAAGAGAAAGTCTGGTAAGGACTCTATGCTCCATCAGGACACTCAAAGGTAGACTAAACAGAGAAGAGGCATATCACCCACAAGAAGGACAAGAAAGAGCAGAGGCAGGCTGGAAACTTGACTGTATGTCTGTAGAGACCACTGATGCACAAGGTGGATGTGGGGTCTTGGGTAATAGTGAAGATGAAAAAGAGAGGATTGGGGAAGAAGCAGTGTGTATCCCCTAAGTAGATTATCTGTGGATCCTTTGTCAATCCAATGGCCAATAACAAAGAGGACCCACAGCCCACTGAGCTTTCCTTATAAGACTTCCAAGAGGTTGTCTGCTCATAAGCAGGCCCCGTGCCATTCATCTCTGTGTCCTCAACACTTCTGACATATGACCCTGACCAAACTGACTTTCAGTAAATGTGGACAGTTTTGATAAAAGGACTCATTAAAAGGAAGTCTCTGGGCCTTAGTCCTCTTACTTATTAGAGAAGGCAAGGGGTAGAACAAATGATTCCTAATTATTAAATTCTATGATCCCCACTGGATATTATATAAGACTGATGAATCACTGGCCTCTACCTCTGAAACCAATATTACATTATATGTTAATGGAATTTAAATAAAAATTTTTTTAAAATTCTATGATCCCATGTGCCCCCAAGTAACATGAGATGCTACTAATAATAACTCTCTAAAACAATATAGTATTTTTATTTTTTATTTTTTATAAAGGTCTCCTAGACCCCACGGACACATGCACAAAACACTGCATTTTTTTTAATTTTTTATTTTTTATAAACATATAATATATTTTTATCCCCAGGGGTACAGGTCTGTGAATCGCCAGGTCTACACACTTCACAGCACTCACCAAAGCACATACCCTCCCCAATATCCATAACCCCACCTCCCTTCTCCCAATCCCCCTCCCCCCAGCAACCCTCAGTTTGTTTTGTGAGACTAAGAGTCACTTATGGTTTGTCTCCCAAAACACTGAATTTTTCAAGATATATATATATATATATATATATATATATGTTAGAAGACAGGAAGGATATATATTAAAGACCCAAGATTAGAAGCCTAGAAGGAAAAATGAGAATGAAACTGTGAATGGGAGATGAAGGAGAAAACATCCAGTAAAACAAGAGAGGGATCTTGCACTAACCAGTGATGATACTGTGTGCTCAACTCAAATGCATCTAAAGTCCAAGAGAACTCTAGAAAGTTCAAGAGTCCTTCCATACCCAGGAGGAGAGGCATAGCATAGTTTGATAAGTACCAAACTAGTATAATTATCCCCATTCTTGCTGAGCAGTGAGAGAAGGTTGGTAATTATTTGTCTAATATCCCTAACATGTAACAAATCTGGAACAAAACACAGAATGCCATTTCCCAAAAGACAGATTACTCCAAGAAAATGTCCTAAATATATTAGCCCCTATCCCCAATATGAGGCAATGGTTGCTTAGTACCAAATAGTTTAGTCAGAGAAAAAGGAGTCCACTGAAGGCCAGGCCAGAAGGTCTCTGGAATGATAAGATAATTGTATAAAAGCACATTCATTAATTCACTGAATGAATATTAATTTGGTATTGACTCAATGTATTAAGCACTATTCTAGACCCTGGAGATTCTGTTGTGAGTAGCACAGACAAAATCTCTACTCTCCAGAAGCTTGAATTCTAACAGAGGAAATATATATAGTTTTTTTAAAAAGAGAGATCAGAAAAAGGCGAGTAGAGAGGATGTAATAGAGTAGCTATTTACAACTGGAGAGTCAGGCAAGATCCCTCTATGTGGATGACCTCTAAGTTAAGACTGAAGTGATAAAAGAAGTCCATAATCCCAAAATCAGAAGGAAGGTTGTCATTGTTGAGAAGCAGAAAGAAGGCCAAAAGGAGTATTGTTGGCAAGGAGGAAGGTGTTGTGAGATGTGGCTGGGAAGTTAGGCAGGCATACATCATGTAGCTCCTAGCAGACAAGGATAGGAGGTTTGGATTTTATTCTAAGTGTGAGAAGCTACTGGAGTTTTTTAAGGAGATAGGGAAGGCTGAGGGAGAGAGTGAGAGAGAATATTAAGCAGGCTCCCTCCACACCCAGCACAACCCTGAGATCATGACCTGAGTCAAAATCAAGTCAGATGCCTAACAAACTGAACCACCTAGGTACCCCACCACTAGAGTGTTTTAATCAGTGGAGACAGAACTTAATTTCCTTTTAAAGATTGTTCTCAGGCATGTGGATAATGTAGCGCTGGGGCAAGGGAGGAAGCAGAGAAACTGTATGTAGGCTAATGCTCTATATGCATGAGAGGACAGTGGCTTGGTCTCTGGTAATAGCAGTCAAGACAAAGGCAAGTGTAGAGATTGGAGTGTGTTTTAGAAATAAAGTTGACAGGAGTCCTGACTCTCGGAATTACTCTTAATGGATCAGATGTGGGAAATGAGTGAGAGAGTAATCAAAGGTAACTCCTAGATTCAGGACTTGGTAGGTGGATACCATTTATTAAGGGGAAAAATGGATCCATAGATGAGTGGATAAAGAAGATTTGATTATACATATAATGGAATACATATATATATAAGTGTATATATATATTTGTATATATATATTCTATTATATGTATAACCATATGTATATATGATATATATATAATGGAATATTACTGAGCCATAAAAAGAATATCTTTCCATTTGTGACAACTTGAATGGACCTGGAGAGTATGATACCAAGTAAAATAAGTCAGTCAGAGAAAGACAAATACCATATGATTTCATTCATATGTGGAACTTAAGAAACAAAACAAAGAAAAAAGAAGGGGGAAAAAAACAGACTCTTAAATACAGAGAACTAACTGGGGATTGCCAGAGGGAAGTTTGGAGCGTATGGGTAAAATAGATAAAAGGGATTAAAAGTACACTTATCTTGATGAGCACTGAGAATTGTATAGAATTGTTGAATCATTATATTGTTCACCTAAAATTAATATAACACTGTATGTTAATTATACTCGAATTTTTAAAAAGAAGAAGGGGAAATGGGAGGAAAACAGACTGTTCAGAGACATTCACCTCTTTCTTAGCAAAGCTTGGTGGAGATAACAGTCCACTTTTACTTTTTATTTTTGGAGGTTAATATTTGTTAGTATGTATCAATATTTTAATTGCAATTTAAGGAACAAAGAAGAGAACCTGCCATCAATTGAATTTTTTTTTCTGTTTCTAATGTGAGAATTTCAGTTACTCATTTACTTCATTGGTCTTTTCTGTGACAGTCTGCCCTTTGGTAAGAGTGTGTCATTGAAGGGAGATAAAACTTTGAAAACTGACTTCTTTTGAAGCCAAATACTCTTGTTCTTCACTCCGTGCACTGAACTATGATCACTTCCATACTCCCCTTTATCACTGTATAGCAAAGAACATTCACTAAGTTCAAAGAAAGCTCTACCACATGGATGAAGAAAAGCAGATGCATCAGAGAATGAGATTCCAGGAGATAGACATGCTACTTCCATTTTTCTATTCTTTCTCCTCTGGAGATTTCAATGGGAACTACTTCATCCAGTGAACACAACACACATTAAAAACAGACTCTGAAAAACAATCTGAGGGTTTTGAAGGGGTGGGGGGTGGGAGGTTGGGGTACCAGGTGGTGGGTATTATAGAGGGCACGTATTGCATGGAGCACTGGGTGTGGTGCAAAAACAATGAATACTGTTACGCTGAAAATAAATTAAAAAAAAAAAAAAGAATTCCCTTCTGCCTGTCCTGGCCCATTATCCTTTTATTTATCATCTCTCACTTGATAAATTATTAAGCATAATGTTGTACTATTAAGGGCATAATTACCAGTAATGATTAACTGCATTAGATTAACCTTAAGTTCAAGTCCTCTCCAACATCCCTCCAAAGAGGAACATTGGACTTTAAGCAGTTGCAGGCTTTCCTGAGGTACCCCCTCACCATCTGATAGAATGGGGATCAGGAGAGCTTTGGGGGTACCACATGTCCTGCCCAGAGTCAGTTAATTTCTGTCATGGTCACTACTATTTTCCCAGTCACTTACCCTGTCTTCATTCTGGACTTCCTCCCTTCACTCCTTGGCCTTCACTCAATCATTTACCAAAACCCTGACTCTGTCTTCACAATGTTAAAGGCATCTAGCACTTCTTATACTGCCCCTGTAAAGACTGGGGTTATCTCTCGGTAGGCTTCTAGATGATCTCCACTCTCCCCTACCCACATGGCTGGTTCCACAAAGTACAGCTCTGATCAAACCACATTTCCATATTTAGAGACCCTCCCCAACCCCCAGATGGGCCTGCCAAGGCAGTCTTCCTGGAAGTTCCAGATAGTCCTCAGGGTGCCTGGGTGGCTCAGTCGGTTAACATCTGCCTTTGGCTCAGGTCATAACCCCCAGGTCCTGGGATCCAGTGTCGCATGTCTGGCTCCCTGCTCACTGGGGAGGCTGCTTCTCCCTCTCCTGCCCTCCCTCCCCCGCTCATGTTCTCTCTCTCTTTCTCTCTCTCTCTCTCTTAAATACATATATAAATAGCATCTTTTAAAAATATATTTTAAAAAAAGATGTAGTCTTAGGAATTCAACAAGATTTCAAGTTAAAGTCCCCTCCAGTGAGAAGTTTGAAATTAAAAATTACAGTTTGAATACTTTCTTGACCTCTTACTATCTGGGTGATCATAATATCTGTGAGCTTCAATCTTCTTTCATGACATGGTTATTCAGGAGTCAAATGAGATTATCAGTCAATAATGACTGACATTTAGCCAGCACTCAATCAGAGTCCTTTCTCTCCTCCAAGAGGACAAAGACAATTCATAAGACCTACAATGGACACTGTTATAGACTGATTGTGTTCCCCAAAATGTATGTGTTCCCCCAAAATTTAACCTTCTAATGTGACTTTATTAGGAGATAGGTCATTTAGGGAGGTAATTAAGGTTAAATTAAGTCATAAGGGTGAGGCCCTAATATGATAGGACTGATCCTTATAAGAAAGAGACATCATTCTCTCTCTCTCTCTCTCTCTCTCTCTCTCCCTCTCCCCCCCCCTCTCCCTCCCTCTCCCTCTTCCTCTCCCTGCATCCCTCCCTCCCACCATTCCTCTCTTCCTCTCTTTCATTCTCTACTCAGAAAAAAGGCCATGTGAATGCATGGATAGAAGGCAATCATCTACAAGCCAGAAAAAGAGGTCTCACCAGAAACCAACCCCCCAGAAATGTGGAAAATGTGGAAAACATCCAGAAATGTGGATAAATAAATTCCTCTTGTTTAAAGCTCCCAGTGTATGGTATTTTGTCAGGGCAGTACAAGCAGGCTTGTAGTAACAGACACCACTGCTTCATCACTTCCACTCCCCTGCCAGGTTTTTACTCTGCCCTTTCTCTCACTAAAGTTCATTAACAATGCTTTCATCACTCTGATTTCCCAAACACTCTCTGTCTACTCCTCACTCACATTCATGCCCATTTGAGAAACATGTCCCATCCAGGGGGTGACCCAGTGATATGAATAATTATGTTCTTCTCTATAATTTCTTCCAACAGTCCCTCTGAGTTCAGGACTTTAGACTTCATCTAAAATTTCCCCAGCTTGACCCTGCTTCTGACTAACTTCTTTCCAAGACTTTCTCATCCCCTGATGGGGTTCAAGAAGCCATTACAAGTATTTAGATGGTTTTGCCGTCACTGTGCAAGTTGAGCTGGGTCTGACCACACTCAACAGGTTTGATAGCAAGGTAATTGGGGAAATAACATAATGTGACAATGAAAATGGCAAAAAGACTATGTTTTCCTTTGAATTTTGGGAAATTCATAATCACATTTGACTTCCTAAACTTCCTACCCTAGAAAGTTGGCAGGAGAGGAAATATATGGAGAAATTAGAGAATTGTAAGTCTTCCAGAGTTGTATTGGACCCACAAATGTCATGGCTTGAATTCCCTCTGCAACACCCAGCAAGTGATGGTCAGTTTCTGAATGCATACCTCTAGTGACAGAGAGCTCCCCACTTTACAAGGCAGCTGAAACCATATGGGAAAAATTCTAATGGTTAAAAAGTTCTCCTTTACCTTGAGCTCAAGTCTACCCATCTGGCTATTTCTGCCTTCTGGAGCGATAGAGAACAAGTCAAATCTCTCTCCCGTAAGCCAGCTCTTCCAATATCTAAGGAAAGGGGTTGTGCCTCCCCACAAATCTTCTCAAAGCTAAGCTTCCCCTTCTCATATGTCTGCTTCTCACTAGCCATGGACTTGAATCTATCTCACTAGAAATTACAGGCCTTCTAGGCTGTCTGCAATCCAACCCCCTCCTCCTTCTCCATCCCCAGAAGCCTCTCCATACTATTTCATATCCCCTGCACTCCAGTTAAATTACACTGATTCAGTTTCCTAGATATGCTCTGGGCTTTCCTACCTTCTGTTTTTATCTATTTATGCCATTGCCCTCTACGTGAACCTCCTCTCCATCAAACTATGATGTCCCCAAAACACTGACCCAGTCTTCAAAAGGAATCCCAATCCCATCTCTCCACTGACACCATTCAGAGCTGATCTCTTCCTCCTCCAATCTCTAACTCCCACTCCTCATCTGTTGCACTCTCCTGGGCATCATACTGCTTCCACACAAGTGTTGCCCCCCTCCCATATCTTCTAGTCCTCAAAGAGCATTTCTGCTTCTGCTTAGCACAGAACCTTTCTTGCACATGACAAGCATGCCGTAAGAGTCTGCTGACTGAGTGAGTGAGTGAGTGAGTGAGTGAGTGTATCAATTCCTAGGGTGGTGGTGACAAATTGCCTTAGAGTTGTATTTATTCCCACTGTCTGCATAGAGTTGGGACTCTTCATAGTGACATGTCAAGGATGGCTCTCTCCTGAGGAAGAGGCAATCAACTTGGCCTGCCAGGCCCAGATGGTACCCAGGGGAACTATGGGGCATGCTAGGACTATGCACTACTCTGAGATGTTAATATGGTGACCTGTAAGATCAGTGTTAGTAAGAACAAGAAACAAGACCTCAAGTGGAATCTGACCTTCTGAGTTAGTCCCTCAAAGAGCCAAGTAAATAGGTTCTCCCATATATTTCTGACATAAATGTAATTCTGGAAAGTAGTTTGTTGGTACATATCAAAATTTCATCTCCCTCCACCATATGATACTACTTTTAGTACTCTACCTTATGCAAGTTATCAAAAATACAGACAAACATTTATATAAAAGTATTTCTTAGTATGTTCATTGCCATGTTACTTATAATACAGGAAAGTTTGGAAACAACATAAAGTCCCCATAATAGGAAGACAACCAGATAGATGAAGGTATATAGCTGTGATAGACTATTACACAGCCATTAAAATCATTCCTTTGAAGAATCTGTTATGATGGGAAGATGAAAGTGATAAAATGTCAAATAAAAAATAATATCCAAAGTTTTAAAGAGAGAGATAGTGATAGAGATAGGGATACACTTCCACATTTAACAGTGGTTATCTTTGAAAGAGAAAACAATGAATGTGTTTTTGTACTTTTTTTGTACTTTTCTAATCTTTCCACAATCAGTTTGTGTAATTTTATAAGCAGACCACAATTTGTAAAACCTTTAACAATAAAGGGAAATCATTCCAGAGCTGTCTCAGATTCATTTGCAGAAGCTGAGAACAAAACATGCAGGAAAGTTGTGTTTGGTGGGGGTAATATAAGAAAAGATATGAAAATGTCATAAAATGCTACCTAAAAATTGTGTTTTGTGTGACAAGAAAAAGAAAATGGGAACTATATGGAACAGCCTATTTACTTGCCAACATCCAGTCATCTGATGGTAGAGCTGGAATTACCTTGGAAATAATTAAGGTCAACCTTGTTATTTTCAAATGAAAACAAAATTATAGCCTTGAGGAAGAATGTGATTCAAGTTTACCATTAATGCTACAATTAGTTTCACACCTTTAGGAAAGTAGGATAGTATGACACTCCAAACCACCCACCCAAGAGTCCAGAATTGCTTATGGCAAAGGACAATGGCTGTCTTTCTTATTTCACCATCGGAGGCAGCCAATGGATTTGCAAAAAGTATCCTGGATCAATAATCATGCCTGAAAATATAAATAAGTGGTAGGGACTCCACTGTTTTTCCTTCCATCCAAGAACACTGGGAGACTTCCAAACTGGTTCTAATCTTGGTTCTGTCAAAACAAATTTTATGACCATGAGCCAGTCACTTCCTTGCCTTGAACCTCAGTTTCTTCCACAATAAACTAAGGATAAGAATCCTTAGCTTGGGGCGCCTGGGTGGCTCAGTGGGTTAAAACCTCTGCCTTTGGCTCAGGCCCTGATCCCAAGGTCCTGGGATTGAGCCCCGCGTTTGCTCTGCAGGGAGTCTGCTTCCTCCCCTCTCTCTCTGCCTGCCTCTCTGCCTACTTGTGATCTTTGTCTGTCAAATGAATAAATAAAATCTTTAAAAAAAAAAAAAAAGAATCCTGACAACAAGGAGGTTGTCAGGCTTAAATGACATGATGAATAAGAGACATCTTTTTTTTAAGATTTTATTTATTTATTCTTTTGACAGACAGAGATTACAAACAGGCAGAGAGGCAGGCAGAGAGAGAGGAGGAAGCAGGCTCCCCGCTGAGCAGGGAGCCTGATGTGGGGCTCCATCCCAGGACCTGGGATCATGACCTGAACCTAAGGCAGAGGCTTTAACCCACTGAGCCACCCAGGCACCCAATAAGATACGTCTTCAAGAAAGTTTTCCCACTGTATGAGGGAAGTGTCAGGCAAGATAAAAAGAGAAAGGAAGAAGAAATGAAAGAAGGGAAAAGAAAGAAAGGAAGAAAAAAAGAAGGAGAAAGAAAGAAGAAAGATAGATGATAGAGGAAGAAAGAAGGAAGGGAGGGAGGGAGGGAGGGAGCGAGAGAGGAATGGAGGAAGGGAGGGGGGAGGGAGGAACAGGGAAGAAAGAAAGGAAGGAAGGAAGGAAAAGAAGGGAAAGTTAAGGGGGGCCTCTGATGGGATGAGCACTGAGTGTAATATACAACTAATGAATCAAACACTACTTCCAAAATTAGTGATGTATTATTGATGGCTAATTGAAATTTAATTTATAAAAAGAAAAGTTTTGTTCCACAAAGCTATGTTATTCTGGAGAAATACTGATGATGCTTTTATACACCCCATGTTTTTATGGAGTGCCCCCAAATTTCCTGAAAGAGACAGAGTGGTCACTTTCTCTTAGAGGGAGCAAGATCTTCACGGCTCAAATGGAAAATAAACTCACTTAATTTCAAGAAACTGTTTTTCTTTGTTAATGGACCATATAATACCCAGAATGCCCAGACCTCTGGAGATGGCTTTTTGCTCCAGTTTCTATCTTCCCTTTAAGGAATGAAACAAAATATCCCAGAGCTTCCTCTCCACCCTGTCTTTGGGCTGTGCTAGATGATTGCCTTCAACTGTTCTCAAACTGGAGCATGCATCAGAATCTAAAGTAAAAATATGGAACACCCAGTTATATCTGAATTTCAGATAAACAAAATCAGTTTTAATAAAATTATGTTCAAATATTGCATGAGACACGTTACACTAAAAAAGTATTCATTGTTTCTCTGAAATTCAGATTTAATGAGCCACTATTTTTTTATTTGTTAAATCTGGCAACTCTAAGCACAGTCATTTGGAAATTTTGCTAAACCACAGACGGTTGAATCCCATCCTTTCAACTTTCTGATACAGCAGGTCTGGGTTAAAGCTGGAAATTTTGCCTAACTAGAGCCCAGGTCTTGCCGCTGCTGCTGTTGTGGGCACCACACTTTGAGACGCCTGTCCTGGGAGAACAAGAAAGGGAGAGAAATGACTAAAATTCGCAGTGCCTCCTCTAGGCCAAGTGTGGGGCCAGGCACCTCATTCACTTTAACTTACATCATACTCACTATAGTCTGTGAAATAAGAATTATTCTCATCTTCATTTTACGGGTGAGAAGACTGAAAACCAGAATAGTGATGTGGCCAAGGTTCCATAGCCAAACTGACCAACATCCAGGAGAGAGAAAGGGAGGCCATACCACTGCTCTGACTTTCCCCTTCTTCCCCAGACATTCGCTTCTGAACATCCCTGAAGGGGCACAGTAGGGTCAGACTCCCCTACCCATCTCACTATAAATTTAGAAACAGCATGTATACATCTGCATCATGCTTATATTTCAGATTCTTCCCTCATCCTCTGGGGAAATGGTCTTTAATCTGAATTAGTATTTTGATTCTATTATATCTTTTCATAGGAGAGGTTTGGAAAGATTTAAACTTTGACTCTTGCCATCTCTTAAGGATCACAATTCATGGACCGGGACAGAAAAGAGGGTGAGGCTCATATATTCAGACCATTTTATTTGAGATTCTGGTAAATATTTAGACACACACATTGCTCCAGAGCCATCATAATCTCTGTTTACTTTATATCAGCTTATGTCCTTCATGAACAATGGTGGCCATTCACTCATTATCTTCTTAAATCTCTCTCCTTGCCCTAAGAACCAAAAGGGCAGGAAATCAGGAAACCCCTGCCAAGGCTGGCACTTTCCCACAGGTTATTGGCACAAAAGGCAGGTGAGGTCTTCTGGTGGCATTCATAGGTCAAGGAGGCTAAAGATCAACCCTCTCACCAATTCAGATGGGCTCTTCTTTGGGATCATCAACACTAGGGGGTCCCTCACTCAAAGGGTCTGATCCATATGCATTATCTCCCCTACTCTGGCCCCCTTCCAGTTCCTCAACTATCCCAAGATTTTTCATCTCAGGCCTTTGACCATTCTGTTCCCTCTTCTTGGATTATTCTTTCCCCAATCTTTCTATGACTGCCTCCTGATTCTTCATGTCTCAACCTAAGTACTCTGTCCTCGGAAAGGCCTTTCCTGATCCTCTTATGTAGGTTGAGAAAGACCACTTTCCTTCCCTCTCACCCTTGATTCAAATACACTTCCTTCTTAACACTTATCACTATTTGTAATTGTGGATATATTTTGTAAGAATGTGTGTCACGCACACAAAAATACATGCCAGCACCTAACATAGAACATAACACATAGTAGGTAATCAACATGTAAATACAGAATGAAATAATAACAATGCATAAATGGATAAATAATTGAATTTGCTTTAAGAAGGAAGTTTAAGTTTAAGAATTAAGTTTAAGAAGGAAGGTCTGGAGATGAGATAAAATAATAACGATGACGATGGGGGCACCTGTCTGGCTCAGTCTGTAGAGTATATGACTCTTGATCTTAGGGTCATGAGTTTCAGCCCGACATTTAAGCTAGAAATGGGGGAACTAGGGTTCAAAATAAATCAGCTTGGCTCCAGGGCCCCCGGTCTTAGTCTAAACTCTAAATCACCTCACTAATATAAAATTTACCCAAACAAAGAGAAACATAGGTGACCTAAAATGTGCCATGCCAGTGGTAGAATGGGAAAGCCCAGATATATATCTAACATGAATAACCCAAAGTCTTCATCTTAGCTGATAGTTTCAGCACTCTTCTGACTTGAACACGACTAGAAATGTTGATTATAATTTACTTTTTTCTTTCTCTGTCTGAGAAAGTGCTGATGTGTTAAAAAAAAAAAATGCTAGGAAGGTATCCAGAGAGAAAGGAAAAATCAAGAGTTTATGCACCAACTAGATGACAGGAAATTGGCTACACACCCATCAACTGATGCCTAAGAACACAAAGAATACATGGGGTGGTGAGTGGCTGTGCATTAATCAGAGAAACTCCTCAGAGGGGATTAAGCCATGAAGAGCGACTGGGAAATAAATGGCCCTATCAAAAAGAGAGGAAGAAAGGCAGGGAGAGAAAGTGAGGGAAGGAAAAGAAAGAGGAGAAGAATGACTTGGTGGTAGGAGATGAAAAGAAGAAGAAGAGAGGGAACAGGCTATTCAAGAGCAATGCAGCAACTGTCACATTAAGCAAAAAACTCTCATCAGAAAAGGGATACATATCTATGTAAACAGTCAAGTTTTACAAAATCTTGACTCAACCTGAGAAAAACCAAATGTTTGAGACATTAAGGAAGCATAGTCATACCAGACTTTTCCAAGGGGTCCAATAGGGCCGAAATCAGGCACTCTGAATGGGGCCTGTTTGCTTTTTCAATTTTACTACCAAAGTAAAAAAGAAGAAAAGTAAAAGTCCAAAGAAAAAAATTTTTTCTCTGTACACAGAAACACAAATGTGGAGCACTGCTGGACGAAGGCTTGACTTGGACCCAGCGCCCTCTTAACCTCCTAAATTCTTACAGCCTACACTCTGTGGCCAGTGGCCAGAGAGCAGAATGCAGGTTAAGGTCTTAGGTGACATCAACAAGGGGATCCAGCAAGAGTGTCTAAGGACAGGACGCCGGGGTGGCTTAGTTGGTTGGGCCGCTGCTTTCGGCTCAGGTCCTGGGATCGAGTCCCGCGTCCGGCTCCTTGCCCAGCAGGGAGCCTGCTTCCCTCTCCTCCTCTGCCTGCCACTCTGCCTGCTTGTGCACTATCACGCTCTCTCACTCGCTCTCTCTCTTTCTCTCTCTCTCTCTGACAAATAAATAAATAAATAAAATCTTAAAAAAAAAAAAAAGAGTGTCTAAGGACATGTCCTTCTCCTCCCTCCTATTTCTTTAATTCAGCACATATTTCTCAAATGCCCACTAGATGCAGGGTCCTAGACTAGGTATTAGAAGGAGAAAAAAAAGATTAAGAAAAACATAGCCTCAGCCCTGGGATAAACAAAAGCACACAGAGCTACATGCAAGTAGAAAACAATCAGAGCAGGAAGAAAGGGTCAACTGGACTTAGTGGTCACTTCTATTAAATCTTATGAAGGTCAAGTGCTTGTCTGTCCTGGGTCTCACATCTTCCTGAACTTTGTTCCCTTAGTGAGCTCTCGGCCTCTTCTGTGTCCATTCACATAGTTCATGCTCTTTCTCTCATTCATGAGTTACCACCTAGGTCTTAGGCCTGCTGGACTCTTTCAAGACCCACTTCAGTAGCATCTTAATAGATATTTGATCATTAGGATTTAAAGACTTAAATATCAAATCAGATATATTTTACTCAAGAAAGTTTAGTGAGTATAAAAAGCTGTCTTCTCAGTAAACAACGTGTGTTGGAGAGGATGTGGAGAAAGGGGAACCCTCTTACACTGTTGGTGGGAATGCAAGTTGGTGCAGCCACTTTGGAAAACAGTGTGGAGATTCCTTAAGAAATTAAAAATAGAGCTTCCCTATGATCTTGCAAGTGTGCTACTGGGTGTTTACCCCAAAGATACTGATACAGTGAAAAGAAGGGCCATCTGTACCCCAATGTTCATAGCAGCAATAGCCACAGTTGCCAAACTTGTGGAAAGAACCAAGATGCCCTTCAATGGATGAATGGATAAGGAAGATGTGGTCCATATATACTAAGGAGTATTATGCCTCCCTCAGAAAGGATAAATACCCAACTTTTGTTTCAACATGGATGGGACTGGAAGAGATTATGCTGAGTAAAATAAGTCAAGCAGAGAGAGTCAATTATCATATGGTTTCACTTACTTGTGGAGCATAAGGTATAACCCAGAGGACATTGGGAAATGGAGCGGACAAGTGAGTTGGGGGGAATTGGAGGGAGAGACAAAACATGAGAGACTGTGGACTCTGAAAAACAAACTGAGGGTTTTGGAGGGGAGGGGGATGGGGGGGTTGGGTGGGTCTGGTGGTGGGTATTATGGAGGGCACGTATTGCATGGAGCACTGGGTATGGTGCATAAACAATGAATCCTGGAACACTGAAAAATAAAATAAATAAAATGGAGGTGGGGGGAATCTGTCTTCTTTCCTGAGGGAAAATGTTCATCATGGTCTCTACTCAATCCTAAAGAAAAGAATTTCTTGGTTTTCAGATAAACCTTTAAACTATACCTATTGATCTAACAAATTTCCAACCCAAAGAATAGGAAGAAAGGAGCTGAAAAAGAGAAAGAGAAAGAAAAAGAGTCCTAACTCTGTAATTATCTTGTATGAACTTGGGCAACCCGTGGGGTTAATCTTCATTCTTGCTGGATCACTCAGATATGGGATACGATGATAGTCTTAAAAAGTTTTCAGCAACAATTTTAAGTAAGTACCATTATTGTCACTGTAGAGATAGCAAATGTAAGACACAGAGATGCTTAGTAACTCAAGCAAGGTCACACAACAATTAAGGGGCAGAAGCTAGGCTTGAACTCTAGCAGCCTGACTCCAGATCCTAGGCCCGAAAAAGGGGTCGAAAAATTAGGGCTTATAGACCAAACCTGGCCCTCTGCCTCTTTTTGCAAATAAAGTTTTTTTAGAACATAGTAATGGCCATCCATTTATGTATTGTCCATGGCTAATTTCATGCTACAATAGCAGAGTTGAATAGTTGTGACAGAGACCATATAGCCTACAAAGCCAAAATATTTATTATCTGGCGCATTACAGAGAATGTTTTTCAACCCTCACCCTACATCACTGCGGTATACTCCTCTCTGATGATTCTCTAATAATAAAAGAAGGAAAGGAACTGTGGCTATTGAGAGATCCACAGCCATTCAATTTTCCAGATCCTCTTTGGCAATAGACTGGCTAACATGCCCACACTCATTCTTGGTTCCTTCCCTGTGGTGTGGACTAGTAAACTTTTAGTACTGGAGGAGACTTTGAGTTCCTCAATCTGACTGTCCCCCATTACAGTGGAAACTCTGAGACTCAGAGAAGTTAATGACTGGCCCGATGTCACAAAGCTGGGACAAGCCAAGTCCTTTGGTTTCTTTGTGAGGTTCCCACTCCTTCTGAAGTGCTTATTTCTGCCTTGAAGGAGGTTGTCAAAGGGTTTAATCAACCCCATTATAACCCACTTCTCCCTTGGAGCTGACTCAGGTAAGTATAATCAAATCCTCCTCCAAAATAAGAATTCTCCACTGGGCGGTGTATCTGAGGCCCAGCCTCTCTGATTAATTTCTGCTACCACTAGACAAGGAGTAGGGAATTTCCCCTTCAATGCTCACATTCCTGCTTCCCCATTTCCCACATCCCCAAATAATCATTACAACATAGCATACAGGCAACTGTTTGTTAAAAGCTGCCAACCACAGAAGGGAATCCTGAGCCATCAACCAACCTAAAGTTACAAAATGTATAGCTTCATGGTTTCATATTACTCAGTTGGCTTGGCTTGCTCAAGTGTGACTCAGGTTTCTGGAGGCCTCCCTGCCTGGCCCACTGTGTAAGCTATCTCCTCTTGTAACCCAGCCTTGGAGTGCTTGCTCTTCCTCTTCAATTGTCCCTCACTTCTATTCTTTTTTTTTTCTTATCAGCGTAACAGAATTCATGTTTTTGCACTGCACCCAGTGCTCCATGCAATCCGTGCCCTCTATAATACCCACCACCTGGTACCCCAACCTCCCACCCCCCACCCCTTCAAAACCTTCAGATTGTTTTTCAGAGTCCACAGTCTCTCATGGTTCACCTCCCCTTCCAATTTCCCTCAACTCCTTTCTCCTCTCCATCTCCCCATGTCCTCCATGTTATTTGTTATGCTCCACAAATAAGTGAAACCATATGATAATTGACTCTCTCTGCTTGACTTATTTCCCTCAGCATAATCTCTTCCATGCCCATCCATGTTGCTACAAAAGTTGGGTATTCATCCTTTCTGATGGAGGCATAATACTCCATAGTGTATATGGACCACATCTTCCTTATCCATTCCTCTGTTCAAGGGCATCTTTGTTCTTTCCACAGTTTGGCGACCGTGGCCATTGCTGCTATAAACATTGGGGAATGGATGGCTCTTCTTTTCTTAAGGCAAGGCACAAATGATTTCTCTCTCTCAGGCTTATTAACTTTTTAGGAATAGGGTCTTTTTCCAGAGCTCCTAAATATTCACTGGTTACAGGTCATAACTTCTCCTTCAGCCTCCTTAGCTCCTAAGAATGTCCCCAGTGGACCTCTTTCTTCAATCTCTTTTCAGACTTTGCAAGGTACAATTTCCTCCTACTTTTTTTGTGGGTGAGTACCGAAGTCCTCCTGGCCTCTGGTGTATTAATCCCAGGTCCTCCCTTCCTCAAATCACCTAAGAACTATTTACCCAAAACTTCTCTGGTTGTTCACTCCTACTACATCACAAAGCAACATGACTAAAGGCAGATGGAGGGGACAAAGTGTCCCAGTAGGTTACTGACAGAGATGTGAGCTCCTGGGAAGCCTGTTATCTCTGTAATGTTCTCCTTAGGCTTGCACTTTTGGGAATTTATATTACAAGTATTAACTTCCAAGCCTGACAGGACTGAATTGACTTTGTATTTTTTTTTAAGATTTTATTTATTTATTTGACAGAGAGAAATCACAAGTAGATGGATAGGCACGCAGGGAGAGAGAGAGAGAGGGAAGCAGGCTCCCTGCCGAGCAGAGAGCCCGATGCGGGACTCGATCCCAGGACCCTGAGATCATGACCTGAGCCGAAGGCAGCGGCTTAACCCTCTGAGCCACCCAGGCGCCCCAATTGACTTTGTATTTTAACATGAAGAGAAATATAGATGTATAGGTTTAATATAGTATCAATTCTTTTTCAATTTTAGAGGGAAAGTCCTTAGATTCACATCTTCTCTTTTAACTCCTCCTTTCAAGCATGTATTGCAATATAATTTAAAACCATTTAAATTTTTAGAATAAAAATTATCATGCTTATTTTCCTTATAAATTAACAGTTTTTAAATTTTATAAATTAGTAGAACCTTGTTCTCAAACAAAATCTTTGCAGATTCACCTTATATAAAATAAATAAAAGTCAGTTAGCTGGGAAAGAGGAAGAGGGCAGCCTTTGAGATATTTCTGCAGTGAACATATTTGCAAACACACTGTTTTAGAATATAACCATACTTAATTGAATCTAAGACACCAACTACTATAAGACATACCATGTAGCACCAAGAAAGAAAAAGCATTGCCACTTAAGCTATGGCATGCCACTGATGGATTATAACACACAAGCCAATCTCAAAGATGTCAAAATGAGGTCAGTGTGTAGCTGGGATTGATGATTATAGTAGTATAAATAAAGATAAATAGAAATCATGCTCATTTATTGACATGGTCAATCTGAAAGCTAAATTTAAGTGAAGCAGCAGCTCTAGCTTCACATAAATGATAGTTTTCATTTATTGGGCATTACTAAGTGCTATGCCCCCAAACAAATGCCAACGGGAAGGCTGCCCTAATGCTCCTAACCTTCCTTCCATTTCTTAAAGGTCTCATTTACTGAGTACTTGCCAAGTGCGGAATGGAGTACATGGATTATCTCATTTAATCCTGACAAAAACACTCCAAATTTGGTAGGCACTATTCTCCTACTTTTTAGAGGTAGAAACTGAAGTTCAGGGAAGGTCAGTGACTTAGCCAAAGCATACAATTAATAAATGTGGCAGATCAGATATGATGACTTCAAAGCCCATACATGTTCTCTATAGAATTTTTTAGAATTAAATCATTCTCAAAATTGAGAAGGACTTAGAAGTCATTGATCCTCCATTCAAGAATTCCTCTCTCCAGCATCCCTAGCAGATGATGTTTTCAGTATATCTGACCAGATAGATAAGAGTCTACCCAAACCAGTAATTATCAAACCTGCCTGATAATAAAAAGCATCTGGACGCTTTTTTAAAATGCAAATTCTTAGGCCTCTCTTCCAAGGTTTTTTTGCTTGCTTGGTTGGTTTTTGGTTTTGGTTTTTGTTTTTTTTTTTAATAGGTCTGGAGTAAGGCCTAGAAATCTGTACCTTTGGTAAGCACACCCAGATAATTCTGATACATGGACAAGTTTGCAAACCACTTATGCAATCTCACAAAGCCTTAGATGGAAACCATTATTGGAAGAAGAAGTTGAATTTCAGCCCCATCAAGGAAGTAGTGACTTCTGTACAAAAGAATAATGATGCCATGTTTCTCTGTTAGTTAGAATAATCTAACAATGAAACATAATCTAACAATGAAAGCAACACCTACGGGAAAGCCCACATGAATCATTGACCCTACATGCTTTGGGAAGAACTAATTCCTCTCACCAACCAAATCTGAGCCCAGACGCACTCCCAGGTGCTATCAGGAAGAAAAACATCATTGCTAGTTAAGATGTGATGTGTTGCCAGACCAAGCCCAAAATGCAAATTTCCTAAGGATGGTTCTGTCCCATTCTTAGCCCCACACATACACTCTCATTGGCTTCTCCACGACCCAGAGATTAGAAGTTGATGTCTTACCCCCAATAAATCAGCCCTAGAAATTTTATATAAAGAGATATGAGAGTTTCTTGTCACAGTGTAGGGAGGGGAGATTAAGCAATTCTGGATCAAACTGAGGGCAGCTGAGTACTTGGCAGGTTTACTGATGCATTAGAAGGGGTGGGGGTGCACTGCTTTCGAAATAACTAAAAATGAACTTCCTATCCGGCTCTGTAATTCAGCAAATCTCAAGTCCACTAAGATTTCATCCAGCCTTGGCCCTGAAATCTGTACAACACCCTGTCCAATAGAAATTTCTATGATGATAGAAACATTCTAGATCTGTACTGTCTAATATGGCAGACACTACCCCCATGTAGCTATTTTTTTCTCTATTAAACTTAAGATTTTTTTAATTTTTTATTTTTTTATTAACATATAATGTACTATTAGCCCCAGAGGTATAGGTCTGTGAATCACCAGGTTTAAACATGTAGCTATTAAGCACTTGGAATATGGCAAGTAGGACTGAGTAAAGAAATTTTTTATTTTATTTAATTTTAATTTCAACTTAAGTAGCCCATGAGATTAGTGGCTACTATACTGGACAGCGCAGTTCTAGAGGGACTACCCTAGACTTGTCTTGAACTTTGTGATCAGAGCTGCCTATTCAACACCAACTTTTAGGAAAGCACCAAAGTACAAAGCTTGAGAAGATAAAATATATCAGGAGAGAGCATCATGAGGAACCCATGATATAAATCAGCATCTGCCCAGTATTCTTGGCCACCTTAGGAATAAGACAGAAATGACTTCAGGGATAATCCAAGCAACTGTGAAGATTTCAGTTATTAAAGTCCATCCCAAAACAGCTGATCAAAGGCCAACTGCAGGGTGTGGTGTGATTTCCTTGCAACTCTTCTCATTCTCTGCATATGACTGTGACAATTTTTAATTTCTTCTCTTCCTCCAGCCAACTCACACTCACTTTCTTCTAATTGTTTCTATGCTTCATTACCCACCTCTTTCACCAGCTAGTCTTGCTTGTATCTTATGTCCAAGGAACTGGACAACTTGGCCAATCTGGTCAACCAGTCATTTTGGAGAGAACTCTGAGTTGAGATAGTCATTGGACTGAACTGATAAGCTAGCCAGAGCTCTGTGCTGATAGGATGGAAGGGGCTTCCCAGTTTCTCTTCCATGCATGTACATGTCCTTTGACTGAGATAGTTCTGCCCATGTACAAGAAAAATACCTCTCAAATATACAAAACACAAAATCCTCAAAGAGATGAAGAAAACTGTAAGAACAGTAGGGGTCTCCTCCTCTATCTGTTCTATGAGTGCTTCTTGAGGTTCCCTTGTGTATCAGGCATTGCATTAGGCTCCCAACTTGGGACAAATAAAGTGTCTCTATCATGAGACATAAAGTAACAAAAAGGTTACTGTAGTGAAAGAGCTATTTATTGAGTTTCCACCCCACAAAAAATTATCCATTTCTCATAACACTCCTAGAAGGCAACTATTACCATCCTGTTTTTATACATACAAAAATGGAAGCTCAAATGTACCCAAGATCATCTCAGTCTGTGTGCTCTTTTTGCTTCTCCACACTGTCCACCTTGTGCAGTCTCTTCCTCTATGTAAACCGTGAAAGATTCCAAGCATTATTTATTTACCCTTACCATAAGAGATTAAGGGTACCCAGGAGACCTGGTGATCAGAAGACCTATTTTCAGAGACTTAAGGCAGGAAGGAAGAATCAGTGCCTCCCAAAACCTATGAAGAATATTATAGTTAAGCAGGTGGTTTTTCAGAGAAAACTTACCGGCCACCACACCATACTTCGTCCTGCCAGGAAGAAGCCTCCAACAGTCCCACGATTAGTGGAAAACATAGCCTGAGGAGGAAAGGTCAAAAATTTAATAGTAAACTAGAACAGAGTGGCTTTGCCAGCCAAAATGACCCACCTCTCCATCCACATATACTTGCACTTTCTTTTATCCACTTCATGTGCTGAAATACTTCCACATTCCTTACTCCCTTGGAGCTCTTCTATACTTAGAAGAAGGAAGCAGGGATCTAGATTTGACAGACAAGAAGACTGGAGCTCAAAAGGTTTAAACAGCTTGCCCTTGTGCTAGCTCTGAAATGAGTTCACAGTACAGCTCCAAGCAAATCACCCAACCCGGACCTATTTGTTAAAAAAAGGGAAATGGGACTTTTTGTGCATTTTTTACAAGCATACCCAAGGTGCCTAATGAAATATCATTCTTTTTAAAAGCACTATACAGTATGTGAACTATATATCTATATAGTTATCAAAACAAAAAGAAAAAGAAAAATGCTATAGGAATGCTTGGTGCTCGTACTAAATACACTAAATACATTCAAACTCAATTCAAAACTTTCCTCTCCATGATGTTGGTAGAAGCTTGCTGGAAACATTACTTTACAACATATTGTGAGTACTGTAGAATGATGATTATTATAAATGCAGAGGAAGGAGGGGATTCCTTCTGATTGGGGTGTCAGGAAACCTTCACAGAAGGAACAGCACTTCAACAAGTCTTGAAGATAGAATGGGATTTATTAGAGAAAAGAAGGAAAGAACATTTTAGACGGTGGGAACAGCATGAGCAATAACCCAGAGACACAACAGCAGCAGTGTGGGGAGGAAGGGAAGAGTAAACAGTATTACCTGGTGAACCTGGCTGAGGCATATGAATGAGGAGAAGGGTGAGAAGTGAGAGCAGATCACAGACCCTCAAATGCCAGGCTGAAAAATATAGCCTTTATTCCATAGGCAGTGTGGAAGCCACTGAAGGTTTATGAGGAGAAGAATGATATGCATCTTCAACAAATGACCACCAGCACCCTTAGAATGTTCCTTCTCAACCATCAGCTTATTCCCGGCGCAGCTCAGGCCCAGGCCCAGTCTTCCAGCTCAAAACTGGGACAGTGCCTCTGTCCATGGGCTCCTTCCTTCTCCCTCTTTCTTTTTGTTTTAATTTATTTACTTGAATTCCATTAGCCAGTACAGCCCTCCCACTATCTATGTCTGTGGCATTCTCTTAGCTGCTAATCTTCCTGAAAATGTTAATGACTGATAATAACTTAGCCTTCTTAAAGGTGTTTGCATTTTCACACATG
Source organism: Mustela putorius furo (assembly GCF_011764305.1). NCBI lineage: Eukaryota > Metazoa > Chordata > Mammalia > Carnivora > Mustelidae > Mustela > Mustela putorius. The sequence continues at coordinate 1,780,931 of NW_025421272.1, read as the reverse complement.
ACCACTGAGGCCAAAGAGTATCACTGGTCCAAAGGAATTAACCTCAGATGGGACATTTCAAACACTGGAAACTCGCCATCTATTCAGCAAACATGTCTACTACAGATTGCATGTTGCTGAGTGCTCAGACTCCAAAGATGGACTGGACTCAGTCCTTTAGAAGCAGGGTCATTCATACATCCAACAACCAACATAGATTGGTAAGCACCCCTGTGTGCCAGGCAGTGCCAGCGAGATCATGCTCAGATATTTCTGGATTCCGGGCAGGGTCCTCCCTCCCAGAGGACATACTCTTAGGGTTTCCGTAGAGGTTTCTCTAATAACAAAAGGGTTAACAGACCCAAGGAGCAAAGAAGGTAGCTAGGGGCTCAACAAACATGTCCCAAGGACTCAGGCTATGGAAGTTTGCCAGGGAAAGGCCATTCTGAAAGTCACTCTGAAGTCAAAGCATATGGATATGCCCCACGTGGTTTCAGAGGGACACAAAAAGTGGATTTGGGGCCCAGACACAACATTTCCAAGCTGGTCTCAGAAATAAAGAGCTTAGAGGAAGAATGTAAGAGTAGAGACTAGAGTGGGGAACTGGATAATTCAGGAAAGATGTTGGGGATGGATAAAAGACAAGGAGAGGTGTTTCTAAAGCAGGACTTCTCTTCTCTAGAATGTTCATCCCCTCCTCTCCACAAGCCCAGACCCTGCATAGCCATCCTGCAAGGTCCCTCAAATGTGACCTTCCCCCATAAAACTTTACCTGACACTCCTTCACAGAAACTTCTTCCTCTCCTATGGCCTCTTCCCCTTCCCAAACAAAAATAATCTCTCTTCTGTAAACATCTAGAGAACTTCCTCCATACCTCATTCACAGCCCCTACATTTTTTTTTTACTCTGTGCTACCATATTACAATTTTTCCAGCTTTATTAATGCATATTGACAAATAAAAATTATTTGTTTTTAAGAGATACAATGTGATATTTTAAAATACATACTCATCGTCAGGGGCTGGGGGTGGAGGAAACTGAGAGATTTTGATCAAGAGGTAAAAGGTAAGTGTACCTGAGTGACTCTGTCAGTTAAGCCGCCAACTCTTGGTTTTGGCTCAGGTCATAATCTCAGGGTGATGAGATGGAGCCCCAAGTCAGGCTCCACACTCAGTGGGGAGTCTGCTCAAGATTCTCTCTCTCCCTCTCCTTCTGCCCCTCCCCACTCCGTGAACCCATGCTTGTGCTCTCATCCTCTCTCTAAAAATAAATAAATAAAAATTTTTTAAAAGGTGAAAGGTAAAACTATAATGTGAATAAATTCTGGAGATCTAACTTACATCATGGTGACCATAGTTTATAATACCGTATTGTATAGTTGGATGAGGCAGCCCTGGAAGAGGGTAAAACAGAACAAAATAATGTTGGAAGAGATGAGGATGGTGAGAGGGACTTTAGCTGTGAGTGTCTTTTCTAAGATGAGGAAGCACAACAGGCCAGGATTGCTCTCTCTGGGCAGCCCAGAGATCATGCAGGAATCAAGGTGCCTATCCCTAAACCAAGGCACTTTTGATAATCCAGTAGAAAAAAAGAAGAATGTAAACTGGAAGAAATCCAGCACGTTAAATGATCGGGGCCCAGAAACACTGACAAATGGGGAAGATTAAATGTAGACAAATATCAGCAGACTCATTAAGTAGCATTTAACAGGACAAGTGATACTGATTCACAGATATTTGAAAAGTGTAAACACCATAATCAACAGGATTGGCAGAGGCTAAAATAAGATTGGCTAGGGAAAGAGAGATTATCAGTGATTGTCTGGGAAACAGGCAGTATGGCACAGCTAGCAAATGATGGATTTGCATCTTCACTACAGCACTTATAAGGTGGGGAGGGGTGAGGAGGAAGGCAGGCCAGGTGGCAAAGCCCCTGGTACTGTGGAAAACCAAGAGTCAAAAGACCTGAGTTCCAGGAACTATTCCATGTACTGCAACGTTGGACAAACCACAACCACATGGGCCTTCAGTTTCCTTCTTCTAAATTGGGATTAGCATTCCTGCCCTCCTTTTCTTGAGGCTTCCTGTAAAGATGCACTACCCGGTTGATCGTTTTTGCCCATTTTACTTAAAAGGACAAAAACAATTCAGGGCTTGCTTCATATCATGGAAGGCAAATGATTAATAGTATTCTTTTAAGATTTTATTTGAGAGAGAGAGGAAGCACAAGCAGAAATGGGGCAGGGGAAGAGGGAGAAGCAGACTCCCCAGTGAGCAAGGATTCCCCATGTGGGACTCTATCCCAGAACCCTGGGACCATGACCCAAGCTGAAGGCAGCTACTCAACCAACTGAGCCACCAAGGTGCCCCGATTAATAGTATTTAAAAGACTTCTCCATAGAGAATTTTCAGGTTCATCTCTGCAGAGCTTTAAAACAACCTTGGGGAATCATAAGAATAGGTAAAATTGTACCTATTTACACCGGAGTAAACTGAGGTTGAGGTGGGTTTCCCAGGGTTGTAGAGCTAGAACCATGTCAAAGCCAGTGGTAAACTTGAGATAGGTGAGCGTGGTGGTGGGTATTAAGGAGGGTATGTATTGTATGGAGCACTGGATGTGGTGCATAAACAATAAATCTTGAAACACTGAAAAAATAAAATTTAAAAAAAAAAAAAACTTGAGAATCCTGGTTCCTAGTTGGACACTTCTGGGAAGGTGAGACTATTGGGGAACAGTCAGTCACACTGACCCCTTGGAACACTAGAAGAGGTTTTTACTCACATCTGGTTTCTATAATTACTTAGAAAACAAACAAACAAAAAAACAAACAAACAAACAAACAACAACTTCCTTTTATCCCTAAGGAAAAAAAAAATGAAACAAAACTCTGTGGCCATGGAAGGGCTAATGTCCACCCTCCTCCCCTCTAAATCAAGAGTTCAACTACCTGCTGCCCTCGCAGCCTCCTGGCCCAACACCCCAACCAAAGCCACTGAGAGTGTCTGGAATATGTGCTCATTTATATTTTTTTAATGATTTATTTATTCAAGGATGCCTGGGTGGCTCAGTCGGTTAAGAGTCTGTCTTTGGCTCAGGTCATGATCCTGGGATCCTGGGATCAAGTCCTACATCTGGCTGCCTCCTCAGTGGGGAGCCTGCTTCTCCCTCTGCCTGTCCCCCTCCCCCCATTAGTTTCTCTCTCTCTCTCTCTCTCTCTCTCTCTGACAAATAAAATCTTTTTATAAAATTTATTTAAGAGAGAGCTCAAGTGCATGCAGGAGTGGGAGGAGGGGCAGATGGAGTGAATTCTCGAGCAGACTCCTGGATTGTAGAGCCCCGAGCCTGGAGTCCAAAGAGGGGCTCAATCCCATGACCCATGAAACATGACCTTAGCCAAAACCAAGAGATGGTGGCTCAACTGCCTGAGCCACCCAAGCGCCCCTGGAATATGTGCACATTTAAAACACCTCATCTTCTAGTTGCTGGGTGTGCCAGAGACTGTCATAGTGAAATTTCTAAGTTCCAATTTCCAAGGCTGCTAAGAACAAGTTTCTCTGGTTTGGTGTGTCCTCAGTCCCCAAGGGGAGCCACAGACACTTCCCTCTCCCCAGCACCAGGCCACCTTCCGGTCTTCCTCCTATTCCTCCTCCACCCAACTTTGCCAACTCTCACTCATTCCAGCCCCTCCACCGGCAGGTCAGCCTTTCCCAGGAGGACCCCTACAGCCACAGCCCCTGCAGTTGGCAGAGATTTGTGTCCTTCCTGCTCTGAATTGTTTATTTTCCAATCAAAACTGTATGACTAAGAAGAGGCAGAATAGTCCTAGACTCCTTGGGGTTTATCTCCCAAGCCAAAATCTCTTCCCTGCACCTCAAGCTGTCCCTCACGTTGGCCCCCAGCCTCTCCATTTGCTCCCCACCTCCTTCTCTGCTCACAGGCCAGGGGTATCCTCCTTGGATCTTCCTCACCAGCTCCCATGGGCAACCCTCTTCTTTCTGCTCATCCCTGCCTGCCCCCTCACCTCACACTGTGCCCCCTTAAACCCCTCTCAAACGCTTCCAAGTTATTTTCAACCCGCTCCACAGACCCTTAAGCCCATCATCCCCTCCTCACAGCTCACCGGTGCCATCGCTCCTCTGTGTGCCCCCCTTGTCCCTCCTGATGGCCCTTGTCCCTCCTGGTGGCCCTTGTCCCCTTAGCCCATGTCTCAGGGCCCTCACATACCCACAGCCCGACAGCCATCACCACCACAAAGTAGATGACGATGACAGAGATGTCGGCCGCATTGCGGATGCGCTGGTGGGGCGCGAGGGGTGCGGCAGTGGCGTTGGTCATGGAGCTCCAGGTGATACTGTCCATGGCGGCGGTGGCGGCGGCGATGCGTTCCTCCAGCCCAGGCCCCTTGCTCTTTATACTGCCTCTGGGTTAATGATCAGCCCCTGCTAGGCGGGGAGAAGGCACCCTCGAAGTCACGTCCCTGCCCCGGATCTCCTGCACCGCGCCGTCGGGAAGCAGCCTTGGACGCAAACCACACTGAAGGAGGAGTAGACGGATCTGTTGGCAGAAAGGTGGCAGGCGGGCAGGTAAGGGCTGTTCGGTGAGTGGGGAGGGGCCGGCCAGGGGGCGGTGCCCGCCTAGCACAAAGGCCCGCTGTGCTCCGGCAGCGGGCACCTGGCCCGGCAGCTTCAGCAGCTTCGCCTGCTCTGCTGGGGTGCAGAGAGGGTGCGGCTTCATTGAAGAACCAGGCTGCCTGAGGCCAGGGGCTTAACGGCTTCAGGTCACCTGCCACTGGATCAGTACCAAGCCCTCTGTAGACCGGCTTCTTCATGTGTAAAATGGGTGCAAGACTGTTCCTAGGAATCAGCCAAGTTATTGGTCTCTATAGAGAAAATTCTGGGGAAGATCAGTTGTCAAATATTGCTGGAAAGAAATTCAGAACAATTGCAGTCTCTTGACCACAGGGACAGCCACCTCCCTACCCACCTTTCTGACTCCCCTGCAGCCCCCAGAGGCAATGTTATCCACCCCGCCCCCACTCCTGGTAAGGATAAAGAAAGAGGATCCTGCTGGGAGCTATTTCCTTGCCCTTTGCCTCCCCCAGCAATGTGATGAGCCAGGTTTGAGGGAAGATACTAGAGAATCCTTTCCATGGAGCTCATCAAACGCTGACCCTTTTGGGGAACTCAACCTGCCCATCTGGAGACACATGTCTAAGCTGAAAGTCAGGGCTCAACACAGAGATGGCTGAGAGAGGAGGCATGACTCACCCAAGGTAAGTAAGCCAGTGACAGCGCTGGTCTAGGACATGGACAGCTGGACAGCGATGGTCTAGGCCATGGCAGGCCTATTTCAGAGAAGGGTTGGAGATGCTCTCAGGAGCTGGCGCTGGAGGTCATAGAGCAGTCACTTTGGAGAGGGGAACCATGCTGGTGTGATATGTAACCACATAAGCCCTGCTAGGACTCTGTTCTGCCTCAAGCCCTCCCTTCCCACCACTAGACAACCATCCAATGCCCAAACACCAGCAACTCATCCCTTTGTACCTCACTGAATCTGAGGTCCAGTCCCCTTCTCCCCCATCAGCACTTGTTCTTCCTATTGAGGTTGCAGTCAGAGAATCATTATTTATGCAGCGTCCGTGTAGGTCTTCCCCATTTCCCCCCACCCATTGGCCAGGACCCATCATAATGCTTGGCCACAGGATAAGGAATTCCTCTTCTGGAGAACCTGGAAGCAGAGACTCTTCAACATGGATGCCTTCCAAAACTCTGAGCTTAGCCATCAGCCGCAGCTTAGAGCAACTTGCCTTTCATCCACGTGCATCTGTTCCCAAATTTGGCAGAGCATTTTCACCTGGCTCTGACCAAGCAAAGCCCTTGCCCTCAGGGAACATCTGGTCTGGTCTGGAAGTGAGCTCATCCACAGCAAAAGTCCAGCCCTGAACGCCCAGCTGCAGGCAGCCAGCCTGTGCTAAATTCCAAAAATGAAGTCTGGCAATGAGCAAATCTGAAAAGTGAGCAGGAGGAAGGACCTGAAGTACTAAAAGACTTCAAAGGAGAGAGAGAGCTATCACCTAATCTTTTTCAGACAGGACAACATGGCCAAAGAAGGAAAGAAAGGGCACCTTGGAAGAGACCAGAAAACGGAATTCACTTCATTCCTTCATTCATTCATCCTTGCAACAGAAAAATACCTTCTGTGTTACCAGGTCATGTGTGCCAATGCTGGGGATACAACTGTGCACAAAATTCATAGGGTTTTCACCCTCACAAGTCTTCTAGTCTGGTGGGGGAGATAGACCATCATCAAAAATGAGACAAATACCTATAAACTTAGTATTGTGGTATGTGCTTTGAAAGAGACATATGTTCCAAATGTGTAGCAAGGATTTTTACCTGGGAATGAGGTGGAGTTGGGAGAAGGCCTGGAAGTTTCTGTTCATGCAAGAGGAGTGAGCCAGGTAAGGTGGGAAGGAGGGATACCAGGAGAGGACAAGCTGGGCGTAAAAATAAAAAATAAATAGGGGCACCTAGTGGCTCAGTTGGTTAAGCACACCAATCTTGATTTTGGCTCAGGTTATGATCTCTGCGCTATGTGATTGAGCCCCATGTCAGGCTCCACACTGGCTGTGGAGCTTGCATAAGATTCCCTGTCTCCCACTCCCTCTGTCCCTCCCTCTCCCTCCAAATAAATAAATAAATAAATAAGCATGTAACCAGCAAGTAACCTCCCCATTTCGTGGGTCGGGAGGACAGGGGCAAGAGATCTCCAGAATGCCTGAGGTCCCTCTGCAGTTTCTGTTCCTCACTGATCTCCTCTAAAAGGACAATTTAACTCAAGAAAAGAGCACAAAGAAAAAAAGAAAAAAGAAAGGAAACAGCACAGAGATTCTGCAAAAAAATTAAAAATAGAATTACCATGTGACCCAGGAATCCCACTTCTGGGTATATATCCAAAGGAAATGAAATCAGTATCTCAAAGAGATATCAGCACTCTCATGTTCATTGAAGTATTATTCACGATAGCCAAATTGGAAACAACTTCAAGTGTCCATCAACAGATGAATGGATAAAGGAAATGTGATATGTGTATGTATCACATACGTGTATGTGTGTGTGTGGTGGAATATTATTCAGTTAAAAAAATAAGGAAATCGGGGCGCCTGGTTGCTCAGTGGGTTAAACCTCTACCTTCGGCTCAGGTCATGATTCCAGGGTCCTGGGATAAAGCCCCTCATCGGGCTCTCTGCTCAGCGGGGAGCCTGCTTCCTCCTTTCTCTCTCTGCCTGTTTCTCTGCCTACTTGTGATCTCCATCTGTCAAATAAATAAATGAAATCTTAAAAAAAAAAAAAAAAGGAAATGACGCCCTTTACATCACTACGGATAAACCTGGAGGACATTATGCTAAATAAAATGAGCTAGACAGGTATGTGCAATCTAAAAAAAGTCAAACTCATAGAACCAAAGAATGATGGTTACGTTACCAGGGGCTAGAGGGTGGGAAAAATGGGGAGAAGTTGGGCAAAGGTTACAAACTTACAGTTGTAAGATGAATAAGTTCTGGGATCTAATGTACAGTATGATGACTATAGTAAACGATACTGTATTGTATACTTGAAAGTTGCTAAGGGAGATTTTAAGTGTTCTCACCATGAACACACATGCACACACACAAGCACACAAAATGGTAACTATGTGAGCTGCTGGATGCATGTATTGTGCATATATTAAATCACCACATTGTACACCTTTTTAGAAACCATGCTGTACAGCCTCATTTTTAAAGAAAAGAATTATTTCTCCTATGCAGATGCTTCCAGGGGGACACAATATGATGTACTACATGCCCCCTAAAGCTGGCCAGAGCTGCTGGACCACTGCTAATTAGTAAAGATCATTTTGGCCTCTCTCCTCCCCTCACTGGTACCAACCCAAATCAGGATCTGGTCACAAAAAGGGACATTACTACCAGAATACCAAGAGAAAGAAAAAAGCTGGCCAAACAGACAGGCTGTGGGAAAGATGAGGGTGATGAGGAAAGATAGACTTAAAAGCAAGATGCTGACCTCATCTGAGTCCACACAGGTTCACAAACTTGAGTCAGATTGGAGTCCTAAGCCTGAAAAACCAGGTGCTCACAGATTAAAAATTAAACCTGACTGTTGAAAGAAGATTATTCAAATGACTCTGAGGTCACTAAGGTAACATCTACAGATGGCAAGGGAGGAAACCAGATTTGAAGCATAGTGACTCATCACTGAGTGGAAATTCTCTTTCCTCTTCTTGGCCTCACTTCCACACTACTCATCTGTCCAGGTCCCACAGGGGTCCCTACCTACTTTTGTCAGCCCAGGAGCTCTTCCCCAGCAGGCCTCAAATGTTCAGTGTGTCCACCTCTCACTGACCAAACTGTTCTCCATGGCAAGAAATCCCATGGTGTGATGGCCAGCCTCTGAATTCTTGCCACACTGTGAAATGAACAGTCTATGTACAGAGGCTAAGAGTTTGGGAAGTTATCTGAAGAGGGGAAACCACATGGCTGGTTTGAATCTTAGCTCAGTCATCAACCAGCAGCAGACCATGGATAGCTCATTTGACACCTATGATCTTCCATTTGAACATCTGTAAAATGTCATAGACAAAGACTATTTTCTGTACATATGAGGTCCAAATGAGAGGAAGGTGCAAAGAGGCCTCATTGACAACAAAAAGGCAAAGATGAGGGACTGAGAGGGCTGCTATGATTTCCTCTTTTTCCTTTTCCTTGTTGCAAGCTCAGTTGTGGGAAGCAGACTGTTTGCTCAGTGATTTATCTTCCTGTGGCTGCTGTTAAAAATTTACCACAATTGAAAAAGAAACCCAACGTTGGTGGCATCACAATTCCGGACTTCAAGCTTTATTACAAAGCTGTCATCATCAAGACAGCATGGTACTGGCACAAAAACAGACACATAGATCAATGGAACAGAATAGAGAGCCCAGAAATAGACCCTCAATTCTACAGTCAACTAATTTTCGACAAAGCAGGAAAGAATGTCCAATGGAAAAAAGACAGCCTCTTCAATAAATGGTGCTGGGAAAATTGGACAGCCACATGCAGAAAAATGAAATTGGACCATTTCCTTACACCACACACAAAAATAGACTCAAATGGATGAAGGACCTCAATGTGCGAAAGGAATCCATCAAAATCCTTGAGGAGAACACAGGCAGCAACCTCTTCGACCTCTGCCGCAGCAACATCTTCCTAGGAACAACGCAAAAGGCAAGGGAAGCAAGGGAAAAAATGAACTATTGGGATTTCATCAAGATCAAAAGCTTTTGCACAGCAAAGGAAACAGTTAACAAAATCAAAAGACAACTGACAGAATGGGAGAAGATATTTGCAAATGACATATCAGATAAAGGACTAGTGTCCAGAATCTATAAAGAACTTAGCAAACTCAACACCCAAAGAACAAACAATCCAATCAAGAAATGGGCAGAGGACATGAACAGACATTTCTGCAAAGAAGACATCCAGATGGCCAACAGACACATGAAAAAGTGCTCCATGTCACTCGGCATCAGGGAAATACAAATCAAAACCACAATGAGATATCACCTCACACCAGCTAGAATGGCTAAAATAAACAAGTCAGGAAATGACAGATGCTGGCGAGGATGCAGAGAAAGGGGAACCCTCCTACACTGTTGGTGGGAATGCAAGCTGGTGCAGCCACTCTGGAAAACAGCATGGAGGTTCCTCAAAATGTTGAAAATAGAACTGCCCTATGACCCAGCAATTGCACTATTGGGTATTTACCCTAAAGATACAAACGTAGTGATCCAAAGGGGCACGTGCACCCGAATGTTTATAGCAGCAATGTCCACAATAGCCAAACTATGGAAAGAACCTAGATGTCCATCAACAGATGAATGGATCAAGAAGATGTGGTATATATACACAATGGAATACTATACAGCCATCAAAAGAAATGAAATCTTGCCATTTGCGACAACATGGATGGAACTAGAGCGTATCTTGCTTAGCGAAATAAGTCAAGCAGAGAAAGACAACTATCATATGATCTCCCTGATATGAGGAAGTGGTGATGCAACATGGGGGCTTAAGTGGGTATGAGAAGAATCAATGAAACAAGATGGGATTGGGAGGGAGACAAACCATAAGTGACTCTTAATCTCACAAAACAAACTGAGGGTTGCTGGGGAGAGGGGGTTTGGGAGAAGGGGGTGGGATTATGGACATTAGGGAGGGTATGTGCTTTGGTGAGTGCTGTGAAGTGTGTAAACCTGGTGATTCACAGACCTGTACCCCTGGGGATAAAAATATATGTTTATAAAAAATTAAAAATTAAAAATTAAAAAAAAAAGATGTGGTATATATACACAATGGAATACTATGCAGCCATCAAAAGAAATGAAATCTTGCCATTTGCAACAACATGGATGGAACTAGAGCGTATCATGCTTAGTGAAATAAGTCAAGCAGAGAAAGACAACTATCATATGATCTCCCTGATATGAGGAAGTGGTGATGCAACATGGGGGCTTAAGTGGGCAGGAGAAGAATCAATGAAACAAGATGGGATTGGGAGGGAGACAAACCATAAGTGACTCTTAATCTCACAAAACAAACTGAGGGTTGCTGGGGGGAGGGGTTTTGGGAGAAGGGGGTGGGATTATGGACATTGGGGAGGGTATGTGCTTTGGTGAGTGCTGTGAAGTGTGTAAGCCTGGTGATTCACAGACCTATACCCCTGGGGATAAAAATATATGTTTATAAAAAATAAAAAATTTTTAAAAAATTACCACAAATGTGGCAGCTCAAAACTATAGAAATGTATCCTTTGGGGTTCTGGAAGTCAGAAGTCCAAAACTGATTATACCAGTGAAACCAAGGTGTCAACAGGGCTGTATTGTTCAGGTTTTTGGGGAAGATCCTTCTTTGCTTCTTCTAGTAGCTGCCAGCATTCCTTGGCTTGTGGTCACATCTCTTCAATCTCTGTGTGTGTTTGTGTGTGTGTGTGTGTGTAAAATACACATAGCATAAGATTGCCCATCTTAACCCTTTGTAAGTGCACAATTCAGTGACATTAATATATTCACAATGTTGTGCTATCATCACTACTACCCATACCCCATGACTTTTTCATCATCCCTAACAGAAACATCAATTAAACACTAACTTCTCGCCTTCCCCTGGAAACCACCATTCATCTTTCTGTCTCTATGAATCTGACTATTCTAGGTACCTTTACACAAGAAGAATCATACAATCTACTCTATCTTCACATTGTCTTCTCTTCCTCATCTGTCAAATCTCCCTTGGTCACTAAGGACATTTGTAATGGTGTTCAGGGTCCGCCAATAATTCAGGATCATCTATCTTCATCTCAGGATCCTTAAGTTAATCATATGTGCAAAGACCTTCTTCTAAATAAGGTAGCATTTACAGGCTCCAACATTTAGGACCTGGTATATTTGGATGGCCATTATTCAGTTACTGCAATCAGTGATGGTGAAAGAGTATGAATGTAGAAGGATTTGATGGAGGAAGTAGGATTGGAGATGCTTTCGGAAGGGTGGAGTGAGGAAGAGGGCACTGCTGGAGGGGATAAGTCAAGGTCCAGAAGTGTAAAAGCCAAAAAGCTGTCAGGCAAAGAGGAAGTGAGGATAAGTGAGAAGGGCTAGGAGAGGGAATCAGTGAGGTGGCCCCAGGCTGCCTGCCCTTCCTCCACAGCCCCCTAACCTGGTATCTGGGCATGAAGGAAGTAAAGAGAAGGACAAAATGCTCCTGGTCCTCCCTCTAGAGCTGAAATCAATAAGGAGTTGACCCCTGGTGGTCTCCATCCAATCATCTGAGCCCTAGCGAGGCCTCTGCCATGCTGGGTCATGTTGGGAAAGCCCCCAATGTTTGTTGGGAATCACCTCTACCGTGGGGATTCAATTTGAACTAATAGAGGCTTGCTGAGTTCCCACCATGCATGTCAGCTTTGGGCTGGGACCAAAACCCAGGTTGGTTGGTGGTGGGCTGTAGCTCTTTCCTCTATATTCCAAATCCCAGAAAAGCTTCAGGAAGAAGTTGCAGGATTAGATGCTGCAAGAGGTCTTAGCCTACCTTCCCCAGAGCTTTTCACAGGGTACTGAATCAGCCCTGGTCCTTAGCCCAGGGCAGCAGGAATAGCACATGGCCCAGAATCAGGAGACCTGGGTTCAGACACTGGTTACTCTGCCAAGTGGCCTTAGACAGTCACTTCACCCTCTAAAACTGTTTTCTTAACTATCAAATTGGCAGAATTTGACCAACTTGTCTCTTAAGAAAGATCCTGGTACCAATTCTATGACTCCTGTCAGGGCCCTGAATTTCCCTGTACCTCCATCTTTCATTTATAAACTGGGGATAGTAAGCCCTGGATAGTTGCATGTCAGAAGCATGCCAATCCCACCTCATCCTAAAGCTCTAAAGCAGTGTGGGAAGCCTACCTGGCTGGAATTGTGCCTTGTATGGAAAATATTTCAGCACACTACCAAGCACATATTTTGTGCTTAATCAAATGTTAACTTTAATCTTCGACTTCATCACTTATCTAGACTCAAAGTCATGGGAATTTGAGCTGGGGCCCTGCCCTCAAAGAGAGAAGACAGATCTAAATAAAAATGAAAACCTATACTCTATGTTGGGACAAGTGGTACAACTTTAAGCTTTACAATGACCCTATTGTTATCCCATTTTATGGATAAAGCGCTGAAACTCAAAAGTGGTTAAGTAACTTGGCCAAGCTGGGGCTTACCCCCTGTAGTGTAACATCAAAGCTTATATTTTAACTACTGGACAAGAAGGTAGGTAAAGAAGGGGAGAAGAAGAGAAAGTGAAACCTTAGCCCTGATTCCAAGCCTACTCCCCAGGTAGCATCCCTCTATTCTTCCCCTGCTTCATCCAGGGTTGGCATTTGGCCCCAACTCCCTGTAGGTGTGAGACATTTCACTGAGTCACTAGTTATAACAGATGCAGGCAAAAGCCAGCAATATTACAGGCACTATCTTCTGCCAAACACCCTGAAAATCCACAGCCCAGAATGAGAGCAGGTGACGTAGCAAAGTTAACTGTAACTCAAGTCCCAGAGAAGGCTTTCTGAGAGCTTTCTGAGAGCCACACCTCATTGTGACCATCACCCCCTGTGTTCTAATTCCCTCTAAGAGATGAGACAATGAAGCAGCAACTCCCAGGTAGCCAGAGGCCTGCAGGTACTGGCTGAGGAACTCGTCAGTGTTCTCACCTGTGAACCTTATCCCCACACAGCTAACTGCCACCCATCCATCAATCCACACTGAGGCTAGGATTCCAGGAACATGAAAACCAGGCTCAAAAATCCTTGGGCATTGGAAAATCCACAAAGGTAACAGTGGGAAAGGCAAATCATTAATTCATTAAACAAATACTAGTTGCACATCTGTCTAGACATCAGAGGTACAAAGGAAGCAAAATCAATGTAGCCCCTGTCTTTCAGGAGCTTAAAATCTATGCATGTGCTTAGTGGGCATGGGGTTTCCTTTTGGGATGATGACAGTAGACAGAAGCAACAGTTGCATGCACTTGATGCCACAGTGAATAATATTCACTTTCAAATGAGTAATTTTATATTATATGAATTTCACCTCAATTAAAAAATAAAAAATAAAAACCCATAATCATGCACAAGGCACTATGCCTGGAGACAATAAAAAGTCAATTCCCTCCCAGATAATTTCTTCCCAACTTATGGACTGGTCCTAAAATTTCATGAGTTTCATTCATTTATTCAACTAGTCATTTGAGGGGAATGAAAAGGTGAATTTATCTCGCCATCAAAAGAATATCCTCTCCCATCTAATGGCTTGCCCTCATAATTCTACATTAAGAAACTTCATTCATGCATTCCTTCAGTATCCATTCTACAACTTATATTGGGGTTACAACCTTGAATAAGACAGTCTCAGCAATGAATATAAAGGTGCAGCTATCTCTTCAAGATACTGATTTCACTTTCTTGGTATATATACCCAGAAGTGGAACTGCTGGATCATATAGCAGTTCTATTTTTATTATATTTATCTTTTTAAAAATATTTTTATTTGGGTTGGGGTGCCTGGGTAGTGTAGTCAGTTAAGGATCCAACTCTCAGCTTTGATTCAGGTTGTGATCCCAGAGTCCTGGGACTAAGCCCCAAGTCAGGCTCCATGCTCAGCGTGAAATCTGCTTGGGATTCTCTCTTCTCTCTCCCTCTAACATAGTGATTTAACTTCTCTCTATGTTAGCTACAATTGTAGCTACCATTTGTCACCGTACAATACTTTGACAGTATCACTGACTATACACCCTATGCTGTGACTTTCATTCCTGTGACTTATTCATTCCAAAACTTGAAGCCTGTACTTCCAACTCCCCTTCACCCATTTTGCTCATTCCTCGACCCTCCTTCCCCCTGGCAACCATCAGTCTGTTCTCTGTATCTATAGGTCTGATTTTCGCTTGTTTTGTATTTTAGATATGGAAGTGACCCAGGTATCCATCAATAGACAAACAGATAAGGATGTGATGTGCGTCACACACACACACACACACGCCCTGGAATATTACACAGACAATAAAAAAGGATGCAATCTTGCCATTTGCAACAACATGGATGGACCTAGAGATTATTATGTTAAATGAAATAAGTCAAACTGAAAAAGACAAATACCATATTATTTTACTCATATGTGGATTCTATTCTTTATTTTTTGAGGAAACTCCATGTTTTCCATAGAGGCTACACCAATTTACATTACAGTAGTGCTCAAGTTTCACTTTTCTCCACATCCTCACCAACAATTATCTCTTGTTTTTGTGATAATAGCCATTTTAAAAAGCATGAGATAATATTTAATTGTGGTTTTGATTTGCATTTCCCCATTGATTAGTGATGTCAAGCACACTTCATGTACTTGTTGACCTCTCAGAATCCCTTACATTTTTTAGATATCAAAAATGTGAGGTGGGCGCTTGGGTGGCTCAGTTGGTTGGGAGACTGCCTTCGGCTCGGGTCCTGATCCTTGAGTCCTGGGATTGAGTCCCACATCAGACTCCCTGCTCGGCAGGGATTCTGCTTCTCCCACTGACCTCTCTCCTCTCATGCTCTTTCTCTCTCTCTCAAATAAGTAAATAAAATTATTTTGGAGCACTGGGTGTGGTAAAAAATAATGAATACTGTTATGCTGAAAATAAATTAATTAATTTTAAGAAATAAAATAAAAAATAAAAAATAATGTGAGGTGGTGAATGTATTAATTAACTTAATTATAGTAGACATTTTAATATGTGTATATATAGTATATAGACACATTTAGTACATACATACATTTAATATGTATGTGTATATATATATATATATATATATATATATATATAACATCACATTGTACATCTTAAATGCATACAATTTTACCAATTACACCTCAAGAAAGTAGGGGAGAGAAAAGAAGAAAATACACACTAGCCAAAAGAAAAAAAAAGAAACAATCTCTGCCTTGGGGCCCTTCCAGTTCATCAAAGAAAGTTTACATCTGATATGCACATGCTGTTCTCTATGCAAGGACACTTTCTTCCCTGCTCTTCACCTGGCTAACTGTCATAATTCTTTCATGTTAACTTAAATTTTTTCCAAGAAGCTTCTTGACCGGCATCCCTCCCTTAGCCTGAAAGTCTCAGAGAACTCAGTTTCCAAGACTTATTCTCATCCTTCCTGTCTCAGTTTATAATTCACATTTAGTTGCATAGCTGTATTTACTGTCTATGAATCCCACAAGACTATTAGCATCATGAGGGAAGTGCCAGGGTCTCTTAGCCATCACTGTGCTAATACTGGGGTTGGCATATAGTGGATGCTCAATAGATATTAGTTGGGTGCATATGTGAATTAAAACAAAGAACATGAACAACTGTAATGTGATAGATGCTCTAGCAGTAAGGGAAGGTGAGACAGAACATGCTTTACTTTATCTTGCTAAGGGATATGGAGAGAGGGGTGAGAGAAATAATCATTAAGACGGTATGTTTGCACTGAATCTTTAGGGCTAAGTAGGAGGAGTTCCTGAGGTAACACAGCTAATTTGAGGTTTTGAGATGTGAGAACACACAGTATGCACATTCAGAGAATGGTAAGTAGTTGTGGTCTGCATGACTGGGTAGAATAGCAGGAGATAAGGCCAGAGATGTGGGCAGAAATTAGACCACAGGAGATTTTTTGTGGCATATTAAGCATCCTGGAATTCTCCCATAGAATACTGGGAAGCCAGTAAAGCAGGGATTTCTGACCTCATACGCCCATCAGAGATGGATTTTAAACTTCCATGGATTCTAAAATTGCATGTACAATTATGGTCAGATTTGTGTTTTCTTATGTTTTCCGTTTTTTGTCAGATTCTCAGATCAGTGACTCCAAAAAAATTAAGAACCAGCACCTTCCCTGACCACCCTAACTAAAACAGCCTCATCCCTCTTCCAATTCAGTGACTTTCATAGTACTTATAACAAAAATTAAGTATCTTGCTGATTTCTTTGCTACTTGCTTACTGCTTATTTTCACCTGAGAGGACTTTGTCTTGTTCAAGGTTCTATCTCTGGTGCCTATTACAGATGGCCTGGAACATATAAAGCTCAATAAATATCTGTTGGCTAAATGAATCTGTGTGTGTTTTTTAATTGTGGTAAAACATACATAATATAAAATTTACCATCTTAACCACTTTTAAATGTGTGGTTTACTGACATTAAATACATTCACATTGTTGTGCAGCCATCACCACCATCCATCCACAGAACTCCTTTTACCTTGCAAAACTGAAATTCTATACCCGTTAAACAATAACTCCCCAGCCTCTGGCAACCACCATTGTATTTTCTGTCTATATGACTACTCCAGATATCTCACAGAAGTGGAATCATATTTAAAAAGAAAAAGAGGGCGCCTGGGTGGCTCAGTGGGTTAAGCCGCTGCCTTCGGCTCAGGTCATGATCTCAGGGTCCTGGGATCGAGTCCCGCATCTGCTTCCCTCTCTCTCTCTCTGCCTGCCTCTCTGTCTACTTGTGATCTCTCTGTCAAATAAATAAATAAAATCTTCAAAAAAATTTTTAAAATTTTTTAAAAAGTAGAATCATATGGTATTCATCCTTTTGTGACTAGCTTATTTCACTTAGCATAATGTCCTCAGAGTTCATTTGTGTTGTAGCATGTGTTAGAATTTCCTTCCTTTTTAAGACTAAATAATTCCATTGTATGGATATACATATTGTTTAATTTATTTTTTATTTATTTTCAGCATAATGTGGTTCTCAATGTGGTTTTGACTTGAATCTCCCTGATGGCTAGTGATGATGAACATTTTTTCATGTGTCTGAAAGCCAATTGTATGTCTTCATTGGAGAAGTGTCTGTTCATATCTTCTGCCCATTTTATTTTCATTTTATTTATTTATTTACTTCCAGCATAACAGTATTCATTGTTTTTGCACCACACCCAGTGCTCCATGAAATCCATGCCCTCTCTAATACCCACCACCTGGTCCCCCCAATCTCCCACCCCCTGCTGCTTCAAACAAATTCTTTTTTTTTTCATTTATTTATTTTCAGCATAACAGTATCATTATTTATTCACCACACCCAGTGCTCCATGCAATCTATGCCCTCTATAATACCCAACACCTGGTACCCCAACCTCCCATCCCCTGCCACTTCAAACCCCTCAGACTGTTTTTCAGAGTCCATAGTCTCTCATGATTCACCTCCCCTTCCAGTTTACCCCAACCCCCTTCTCTCTAACTCCCCATGTCCTCCATGCTTTTTGTTATGCTACAAATAAGTGAAACCATATGATAACTGACTCTCTCTGCTTGACTTATTTCACTCAGCATAATCTCTTCCAGTCCCGTCCATGTTGATACAAAAGTTGGGTATTCATCCTTTCTGATGGAGGCATAATACTCCATAGTGTATATGGACCACATCTTCCTTATCCATTCGTCCATTGAAGGGTATCTTGGTTCTTTCCACAGTTTGGTGACCGTGGCCATTGCTGTTATAAACATTGGGGTACAGATGGCCCTTCTTTTCACTGCCTCTGTATCTTTGGGGTAAATACCCAGGAGTGCAATGGCAGGGTCATGGGGAAGTTCTATTTCTAATTTCTTGAGGAATCTCCACACTGTTCTCCAAAGAGGCTGCACCAACTTGCATTCTCACCAACAGTGTAAGAGGTTTCCCCTTTCTCCACATCCTCTCCAACACATATTGTTTCCTGTCTTGCTAATTTTGGCCATTCTATCTGGTATAAGGTGATATCTCAATGTAGTTTTAATTTGACTCTCCCTGATGGCTAGTGATGATGAACATTTTTTCATGTGTCTGACAGCCATTTGTATGTCTTTATTGAGAAGTGTCTGTCCATATCTTCTGCCCATTTTTTGATATGCTTGTCTGTTTTGTGTGTGTTGAGTTTGAGGAGTTCATTATAGATCCTGGATATCAACCTTTTGTCTGTACTGTCATTTGCAAATATCTTCTCCCATTCCGTGGGTTGCCTCTTTGTTTTATTGACTGTTTCCTTTGCTGTGCAGAAGCTTTTGATTTTGATGAAGTCCCAAAAGTTTATTTTTGCTTTTGTTTCCTTTGCCTTTGGAGACATATCTTGAAAGAAGTTGCTGTGGCTGATATCGAAGAGATTACTGTCTATGTTGTCCTCTAGAATTCTGATGGATTCCTGTCTCACGTTGAGGTTTTTTATCCATTTTGAGTCTATCTTTGTGTACGGTGTAAGAGAATGTTCGAGTTTCATTCTTCTACATATAGCTGCCCAGTTTTCCCAGCACCATTTATTGAAGCGACAAAACAGGAAAAAGTATACAGTGGAAAGACAGTCTTTTCAATAAATGGATAAGAACATTTGGGTTGTTTCCATCTTTCATCCATTCTGAATAATGCTGTTATGAACATGATTTATGAGTACTTTCTTAGTCCTTTTTGAAGTAAGAGTAGTCAGAGGATGGGTGAGTGGATAAATGGATAATGGATGGATATAATGATAAGAGGGTGGATAGATACATAAATGGATGATGGATGGATAGATAAGTTTAAGTGCTTTGAAGTCCACAAGCAGAGTTGTTTCCCATCCTGACCGTGACACTCTCCATCTCCATGACACACCAGATGTCAGGGATACTGTGAAGTAATAGTGCCCCCCATTGTAACAATGGCAGTAGTATTGTGTTAAAGAGAATATCAAAATATTTTTTATGTTCAGTTTGCCAACATATAGTACATCATTAGTTTTTGATGTAATGTTCAATGATTCATTCATTGTATTCATTGCTCATCACAACACATGCTCTCTTTAATACCCATCACTGGGCTAACCCATCCCTCCATCCCCCTCCCTTCTGTATTCCTCAGTTTGGTTCTCATAGTCCAGAGTCTCTCGTGGTTCATTTCCGTCTCTGATTTCTCCCCCTTCAGATTTCCATCCCTTCCCCTATGGTCCTCCTCACTATTCCTTATGTTCCACATATGAATGAAACCATATGATAGTTGTCATTCTCTTCTTGACTTATTTCACTTAGCATAATCCCCTCCAGTCCATTCATGTTGATGCAAATGGTAGGTATTTGTCCTTTCTGATGGTTGAGTAATATTCTTTTGTATATACGGACCACATCTTCTTTATCCATTCACAAAATAAAAAGATGAGTAACTCTGTGCTTTTTCATAATCACAATTGGCATGTGTCAGTAAAAGGATTATGTACCAGACTTGAAGGTGTTGCTGACTAAGAAGAATGGGGTTTCCAAGAGAGGTAACCCTGGAAAGAAAGGAAGATATTCTAGTTGGGTAAAAAAAAAACACACATTCTGTATCAAATATGAAACATGAGTCAAAATAGCAACAACAGGGGCACCTGGGTAGCTCAGTCAGTTAAGCAGTTGCCTTCAGCTCAGGTCATGATCCCAGGGTCCTGGGATTAAGCCCTACATCAGGCTCCTTACTCAGTAGGGAGCCGGTTTCTCCCTTTCCCTCTGCCTCCTGCTCCCCCTGCTTGTACTCTCTCTGTGTGTCAAATAAAATATTTTTAAAAATATAAAGAAGGAAGAACTTTAAAAAAATAACAATGATAGAGTCACCAAAAATTCAGGACCTTGAAGCAGAAGACAACACTGGTAGTAAACAGATCCAAATGCCCAAGAAGTATGTATAAATGCAGGATATAGAGAGAGGAGATTTTGAGGATATTAAGCTCCACTCTGAACTGACCACAAGATTTGTTCCTCCATAATCTCATCATGCATAACAACTGTAAGAACCAACCCCAAAGGAAAAACAAAAAAATATAAACAGCCTAGATCTCTCTCTCTCTCTCTCTCTCTCTATATATATATATATATATAGTCTATACAAAAGGAATACAGGGGTGCCTGGCTGGCTCAGTTGGTTAAACAGCCAACTCTTTTTTTCTTTTTCAGCATAACAGTATTCATTATTTTTTCACCACACCCAGTGCTCCATGCAATCTGTGCCCTCTATAGTACCCACCACCTGGTACCCCAACCTCCCACCCCCCCACCACTTCAAACCCCTCAGATTGTTTTTCAGAATCCATAATCTCTCATGATTCACCTCCCCTTCCAATTTCCCTCAACTCCTTTCTGCTCTATAACTCCCCATGTCCTCCATGCTATTTGCTATGCTCCACAAATAAGTGAAACCATATGATAATTGACCCTCTCCGCTTGACTTATTTCGCTCAGCATAATCTCTTCCAGTCCCATCCATGTTGCTACAAAAGTTGGGTATTCATCCTTTCTGATGGAGGCATAATACTCCATAGTGTATATGGACCACATTTTCCTTATCCATTCGTCTGTTGAAGGGCATCTTGGTTCTTTCCATAGTTTGGCGACCGTGGCCATCAAGCAGCCAACTCTTGATTTCTGCTTGGATCATGTTCTCAGGGTCATGGGATCAAGCCCCACATGAGGCTCTGTGCTGGGCATGGAGCCTTCTTAAAGATCTTCTTTCTCAGGGCACCTGAATGACTCAGTTGGTTGAGTGTCCCACTCTTGATTTCAGCTCAGGTCTTGATATCAGCATTGTGGAATTGAGAGCTCAGGTCATGATCTTGGGGTCTTGGGATTGAGCCTCACATCAGACTCCACACTGAGTGTGGAGCCTACTTGAGATTCTCTCTCTCTCTCTCTCTCTCTCTCCCTCTAAAATAAATAAATAAAATCTTTTTTTAAAAGATCCTCTTTCTCCCCCTCCCTTTGCATCTCCTCCCCCCACCACACACTATCTCTCTTTAAAAAAAAAAAAAGGAACACAAATGACAAATAAACATACTAAAAGATGGCCAAATTCTTTCCAAAATTACAAATGCAAAACTACAGTGAGATACTATTTTTTCCTATCAGACTGAAAAAAATCACAAACAAATTGATAATACATTGTGTTATAAGAGAAAACATATATTTGCACACATACAGGATGAATTACCATCTCCAACGGATAACATTATATCAAGAGAATGATAAGACAATTTGAAGACTGGGAGAAAATATTTACAAAGGACATATCTGATAAAGGACTGCAAACCAAACTATCAAAGAACTCTTAAAACTCAACAATAAGAAAATGAATAACCCAACTAAAAAGTAGGCAAAAGATCTAAACAGACACCACATCAAAGAAGATATACAGATATCTTGATATGCAAATAAGCATATGAAAAGATGCTTA
The DNA here is from genome assembly GCF_011764305.1 of Mustela putorius furo. Classification (NCBI taxonomy): domain Eukaryota; kingdom Metazoa; phylum Chordata; class Mammalia; order Carnivora; family Mustelidae; genus Mustela; species Mustela putorius. Next base: position 1,759,149 of record NW_025421272.1, on the reverse strand, counting down.
GCATCATGTCATCAGATAATTACAAATTAAAACAACTAGATGCCACTACACACCTATTGGAATGACCAAAACCCAAAACACTGACAATAACAAATGCTGGCAAGGATGTGGAACAACAGAAAGTCTCATTCATTTCTGGTACATATGAAAAATTGTACAGCCGTTTTGAAAGATCCTGGACGCTGGGAAACAAACTGAGAGTTACAGAAGGGAGGGGGTAGGGGGACTGATTAACAGGGTGATGAGTATGAAGGAGGGCATGTGTGTGACACAACTAATGAATCATTGAACACTACATCAAAAACTAATGATATATTATATGTTGGCTAATTGAACATAATAAAAATCAATCAATCAATCAAAAAAAAAAAAGAAAGAAAAGAAAGGCAGTTTTTTACAAAACTAAATATACTCCTATCATACAATCCAGATGTTGTGCTCTTTGGTATTTACTCAAAGGAGCTGAAAATATGTTTGCACAAAAACTTTCACACAGATGTTTATAGCACCTTTCTTCATAATTGCCAAAACTTGGAAGCAATCAAGATGTCTTTCAGTAGGTGAATTAATAAGTAAAGTGTGGTACATGCAGAAAACAGAATGTTATTCAATGATAAAAAAAAAAGTGAGCTATCAAGTCATGAAAAGGTATGGAGGAATGTTAAAAGTGTATTAATAAGTGAAAAAATCCAATCTGAAAAAGTTATATGCTGTATAATTCTAACTATACAAAATCTCATAAAAGGCAGAACTATGGAAGTAGTAAAAAGATCCATGGTTGCCAGGAGTTAGAGAGGAAAATCAGATGAATACCAGAGCACAGAGAATTTTTAGGGCAGTAAAATTACTCTGTATGTTATTATAATGGTGGATACATGTAATTATACATTTGTCAAAACTCATAGGTTAAAGAGCATTGAATGTTATATGCAACTAATGAATCACTGAACACTACATCAAAAACTAGCGATGTACCCTATGTTGGCTAACTGAATATAATTTTTAAAAAACTCGTAGAATGTACAATACCAAGAGTGAACTCTAATGTAAACTATGGACTTTAGGTGATAATGAAGTGTTAATGTATATTCATCAATTATAACCAATGTATGACTCTGATACAGGATATTGATGGTGACACAGGCTGAGAATGGGGTAAGGGGTGGTAATATGGGAACTCTATACTTTTCACTCAATTTCCCTATAACTTAACACTGATCAAAATATAAAGCCTATTTTTAAAATTATAAATATATAAAAACTTTGACCCAAAAATTTTACTTGTAAGAATTTTTTTCAGGAGATAACATTTTCTTCTTCTTTTTTTTAAATTTATTTTTTATTTATTTTTCAGCATAACAGTATTCATTATTTTTGCACCACACCCAGTGCTCCATGCAATCCATGCCCTCTATAGTACCACCTGGTACCCCAACCCCCCACCCCCCGCCCCTTCAAAACCCTCAAATTGTTTTTCAGAGTCCATAGTCTCTCATGGTTCACCTCCCCTTCCAATTTCCCCCAACTCCCTTCTCCTAACTTCCCATGTCCTCCATGCTATTTGTTATGCTCCACAAATAAGTGAAACCATATGATAATTGACTTTCTCTGCTTGACTTATTTCACTCAGCATAATCTCTTCCAGTTCCGTCCATGTTGATACAAAAGTTGGGTATTCATCCTTTCTGATGGAGGCATAATACTCCATAGTGTATATGGACCACATCTTCCTTATCCATTCATCCGTTGAAGGGCATCTTGGTTCTTTCCACAGTTTGGCGACCATGGCCATTGCTGCTATAAACATTGGGGTACAGATGGCCCTTCTTTTCACTACATCTGTATCACTACATCTTTTCACTACCCAGTAGTGCAATTGCAGGGTCACAGGGAAGTTCTAGTTTTAATTTCTTGAGGAATCAGGAGATAACATTTTTTATTTATTTTTTCAGTGTTCCAAGATTTATTATGTACCACACCCAGTGATCCATGCAATATGTGCCCTCCTTAATACTCATCACCAGGCTCACCTAACTCCCCCACTCCCTCCCCTCTCCAAAACCCTCAGTTTTTTTCTCAGAGTCCACAGTCTCTCATAGTTCATCTCCCCCTCCGATTTCCCCAAGTTCACTTTTCCTTTCCTTCTCCTAATGTCCTCTATGTTATTCCTTATGCTCCACAAGCAAGTGAAACCATATGATAATTGACTGTCTCTGCTTGACTTATTTCACTCAGCACAATGTCCTCCAGTCCCATCCATGTTGATACAAAAGTTGGATATTCGTCCTTTTCTGATGGAGGCATAATATTCCATTGTATATATGGACCATATCTACTTGTAAGAATTTATACTACAGATAGGCTTACATAAAGATAAAATGACCTGTGTTCAAAATTATTTATTGCATCACTGTTTGTAATAGAAAAAGATTAGAAGCAATGTAAACACCCAACCATAAACAGCTGGTTGAATATATTATGGTTTATCCACTTAGTGGATACATTGCAACCATTTTTTTTTTTTAAAAAGGAAAAGAAAACTCTGTGTATGAATGTGGATCGATCTCAAAATGATTTTTTAGGTTAAAAAAACCAAAGTTTGCAGAACAATATATATAGTATACTAACAGTATAAAATAGAGGGTGGGGAGAATATAGGTACAGATTTGCTTACAAGTACATTAAAAATCTCTTGGATACACAGGAAACTGGCAAAATTGATTGGCTTTAGGGAGAAAAGTTGGATAACTTGGAGGCTTTCTCTATATATATTTATGTATTTTATGAATCATGGAAATTTATTGTTTACTGGATCAATAGATAGCAGGAGGAAGGAAGGTAGGGAAGAAAGTCAAGAGAGAGAAGGAGAATAAATACTACACTAGGATCACTGAATATCCAAGCAGTTAGGAACCTCAGAGATCTTCAGACTTGACTCAGTAATATATTCACTCACTCAAAAAATTTATCTTAAGTGTCCTGTACATGTCTGGCACTGTTCCAGCTGCCATAGATAGCAAGATGCAAAGGTACAAAGATATACAATCTAATGGGGAAAGACCTTACAGTTTACCAGTGAGGCACTAAGACCAGAGAATGGATGGACCCTGGTCAAAGTCAAACAATTTGTTGGTGGAAGAGTCAGGGCTGAAACCCAGGTCTATTGGCTCCTGTTTGGTTTCATTATCTCCCCTGGGCTTAAATAAAGCAAGGGAAATGGACTTGATTACACAATGTTTACGAGTGTGGAGATAACCACAAAACTGGCTTCTCAGAAAGAGCTTTCCTTTCCTACACATTAGAAAACTTTTTTTTAAGATTTTGTTTATTTATTTGACAGAGAGAGATCACAAGTAGGCAGAGAGAAAGAGAGAGAGAGAGGGAAGCAGGCTTCCTGCTGAGCAGAGAGCCTGATGCAGGACTTGATCCCAGGACCCTGAGATCATGACCTGAGCCGAAGGCAGTGGCTTAACCCACTGAGCCACCCAGGCGCCCCATAGAAAACTTGCTAATAGTCATTGCCAGCCAAAGAAAAGATCTCTCAATGCTATTTAATACTATCTTCATCCTATACTCATACAATTATTTATGAGTGATTATAAATAATTACTGTTCACACGCACGCGCGCACGCGCGCGCGCACACACACACACACACACACACACACCATTCCAAACAATGATTCATCTGCTCCTGCTGAGACATGAAAAATACTAAAGAAAAGCAATAAAGCAGAGACCCAGTTAAAAAATGATCTTCTGTCTGAGCAAGAGGGGAAAACCTAACCCACAGTCAAGTGTCCCTGATCTCTTGGATTTTCTAAGTCTTGGGCAAACTCCTCAATGGGTTTTTTCCAAGTTTGGGAAATCCTACCAGGAAGCAAAAAAAGTGTCATTTTCACTACCCTGGATGACAAAGATGTCGTTGGTTTTGATTAAATTATTATATAACATGTTTAAGAGTGAAACTGTACGTACAGAAATACATATATACCTATATAGGCATATACACAAATGTCAACCCCAAAGCACAAAATATAAATCTGAGACAAAGAACCATTAATTTTGGATTTTCTACACTTCCGTGATGATTCAAAATGCAAAATCCTAAAATCTCTGTCTTTGGCTGATTCCGTAATTGGAGGAGTGCCTGTTGGTTGACCTTCCAGATTCAGCTCTGAGAGGAAGGCAGGACAAGGAATTGGTCCTTGATAAAACTGTCACTGATATTAGGGGAGGGATTTGGTTTAGGGGTTGTGCTTGGGAAGAGTGGAAAAGACAGGATTTGTTATATGGGCTTCTGCCATGGACCCAAACATAGGACTTCATTTTTAATGTAGGGCCACTGTAAAGCCCATTTGCTCTGCCTTCCAGCCAGCAGTAGTCATTCCAGGTCTTGGTTTCAAAGTCTTATTTTGACTCTCTTTGAGTCACTACCCACTTTTTTCCCACTTCCACTCCTTGGGAAAGCACCTGGGCTGGGAGGATTTCCTTCAGTATTCACCAAAGTCACAGTCCATGTGAAAGAGTTGTGAGCTCTTTGGGTCAAAGGCTTCTTTGAATACAACATGATTATACCTACATAGCCCTGATATGGGAGGACTGTTTGTACTTTCTTGACCGTAGGATGCTGCTAGTGAGTAGCCTTAAGAACCAGTTTTGTAATGCCTGAATTGGGCATATGTCAGGTTCTCCATTTCTACAACCTCTAAGAATAATAGACTCTTTTGGTTGAAAAGCATTCAACTGACCCTCTCATTCTGTAGTGGAAATTGAGACCCAAAGAGGAAGAGCTACTTGTCCAAATCTATAGCATGGTTTCTGAACTCCTAATCCAGTGCTCTGTCTTCTCCAAAAACTTTGTTCAAAACAAATTTATAATTTCTGATAAAGTTAAAGCTATACCTATCCTATGACTTATAATTACACTTTTATTTTTTTAATTTATTTTTTTAATTTATTTTTTATTTTCAGCATAAAAGTATTCATTATTTTTGCACCACACCCAGTGCTCCATGCAATCTGTGCCCTCTATAATACCCAACACCTGGTACCCCGACCTCCCACATCCCGCCCCTTCAAAACCCTCAGACTGTTTTTCAGAGTCCATAGTCTCTCATGGTTCACCTCCCCTTACAATTTCCCTCAACTCCCTTCTCTCTATCTCCCAATGTCCTCCATGCTATTTGTTATGCTACAAATAAGTGAATCCATATGATAATTGACTCTCTCTGCTTGACTTATTTCACTCAGCATAATCTCTTCCAGTCCCGTCCATGTTGATACAAAAGTTGGGTATTCATCCTTTCTGATGGAGGCATAATACTCCATAGTGTATATGGACCACCTCTTCCTTATCCATTTGTTTGTTGAAGGGCATCTTGGTTCTTTCCACAGTTTGGCGACCGTGGCCATTGCTGTTATAAACATTGGGGTACAGATGGCCCTTCTTTTCACTACATCTGTATCTTTGGGGTAAATACCCAATAGTGCAATTGAAGGGTTATAGGGAATTTCTAGTTTTAATTTCTTGAGGAATCTCCACACTGTTCTCCAAAGAGGCTGCACCAACTTGCATTCCCACCAACAGTGTAAGAGGATTCCCCTTTCTCCACATCCTCTCCAACACATATTGTTTCCTGTCTTGCTAATTTTGGCCATTCTAACTGGTATAAGGTGATATCTCAATGTAGTTTTAATTTGAATCTCCCTGATGGCTAGTGATGATGAACATTTTTTCATGTGTCTGATAGCCATTTGTATGTCTTCATTGGAGAAGTGTCTGTTCATATCTTCTGCCCATTTTTTTATGTGATTGTCTGTTTTGTGTGTGTTGAGTTTGAGAAGTTCATTATAGATCCTGGATATCAACCCTTTGTCTGTACTGTCATTTGCAAATATCTTCTCCTTCTTTTCAGTGTTCCAGAATTCATTGTTTATGCACCACACCCAGTGTTCCATGCAATATGTGCCCTCCACAATACCCACCATTAGGCTCACCCAACCTCCCACACTCTCCCCTCCAAAACCCTCAGTTAGTTCCTCAGAGTCAACAGTCTCGTGATTTGTCTACCTCACCAATTCCCCCCAACTCCCTTCTCCTCTCCATCGCCTTATACCCTCCATGTTATTCCTTATGCTCCACAAATAAGTGAAGCTATATGATAATTGAGTTTTTCTGTGTAACTTATTTCACTCAGCATAATCTCTTCCAGTCCCGTCCATGTTGATACAAAAGTTGGATATTCATCCTTTATGGTGGAGGCATAATACTCCATAGTATATATGCACCACATCTTCTTTATCCACTTTATATGGAAACCCCAAAAGACCCACCCCAAAACTACTAGAACTCATATAGAAATTCAGTAATGTGATAGGAAACAAAATCAATGTACAGAAATCAGTTTCTTTCTTATACCCTAACAATGAAAATACAGAAAGGGAAATTAGAGAATCGATTCCATTTACTATAGCGCCAAGAACCATAAGATACCTGGGAATAAACCTAACCAAAGAGGGAAAGGATCTGTACTTGAGGAACACTCGTGAAAGAAATTGAAGAAGCCACAAAAAGATGGAAGATCATTCCATGCTCATGGATAGGAAGAATAAATATTGTTAAAATATCTATACTGCCTAGAGCAATCTATGTTTTCAATGCCATTCCAATCAAAATTCCAGTTTTTTTTTCAATGAGCTGGAGCAAACAATCCTAAAATTTGTATGGAATCAGAAGAGACCCTGAATTGCTAAGGATATGTTGAAAAAGAAACACAAAACTTGGGGCATCACTTTGCCTGATTTCAAGCTTTACTATAAAGCTGTGATCACCAAGACAGCATGGTACTGGCATAAAAACAGACACATAGACCAGTGGAACAGAGTAGAGAGCCCAGATATGGACACTCAACTCTATGGTCAAATAATCTTCAACAAAGCAGGAAAAAATACACAGTGGAAAAAAGACAGTCTCTTCAATAAATGGTGCTGGGACAGCTATGTGTGGAAGAATAAAACTCGACCTTCACTTACACTGTACACAAAGATAAACTTGAAATGGACAAAAGACCTCAATGTGAGGCAGGAATCCATCAGAATCCTAGAGGAGAAGATAGGCAGTAACCTCTTTGACATCAGCCACAGCAACTTCTTTCAAGATATGTCTCCAAAGGCAAAGGAAATAAAAGCAAATATAATTACACTTTTAAATATTTGTTCAAGAGAAGTCGAAGTATATGCCATGATCTGAATGTGTCTCCCCAAAATTCCTATGTTGATGAGTGGTGATGGTTGCATAAAGTATGAATGTAGTTAAAACCATTGAATTTTGCACTTTAAAATTGTTACGATTGTAAATTTTGAGTTATGTCTATTTTGCCACAATAAAAGTGGGAGGGAGAGGAACATGGGCCTTCCTTGCTGGTCTGGAAAACTACCAAGTAAAAATATTGTATGATTCCACTATTTAAGTGGGGTACCTAGAATAGGCAAATTCATAGAAATTGAAAGTAGAATTGAGGTTTCCAGGAGCTAGGAGGAGGGAAAATAGAGAGTTCTGAAGATGGTTTGTAGTCATGGTTGCTCAACAGTGTGAATGTACTTAATGCCACTGAACTTAAAATGGTTAAAATGGTAAATTTTACATCATGTATACTCTACCACAATAAAAAAAGAAAAATTCCTGCAAAAAGAAAATTCTAAATCCCACTATGGGTAAGAATATGCAAGAACCCACAATTTCACACTCTGTGGTGGGAAGTGTCATCTGCAGAACAGCTTAGGTTCACATATAAAAATCTTAAAAATAGGGGCACCTTGGGGCACCTGGGTGGCTCAGTGGGTTAAGCCGCTGCCTTCGGCTCAGGTCATGATCTCAGGGTCCTGGGGTCGAGTCCCGCATCGGGCTCTCTGCTCAGCAGGGAGCCTGCTTCCCCTCTCTCTCTCTGTCTGCCTCTCCGTCTACTTGTGATTTCTCTCTATCAAATAAATAAAATCTAAAAAAAAAAAAAATAGGGGCACCTGGGTGGCCCAGTTGGTTAAGTGTCTGCATTCCCTCAGATCATGACCCCAGGGTTCTGGGATCAATCCCCATGTTGGGGCTCCCTGCTCAGTGGAGAGCCTGCTTCTCCCTCTGCCTCTGCCCCTCTGCCTCCCCTGCTTTTGCTTGTGCTCTCTCTGTAATAAATAAATAAAATCTCTTAAAAATCTTAAAAATAATCAAGCCCTTTGACTAACAGATCCTGTCTTAGGAATTCATCCTTAAAAAAGTTATCAGACAAGTGTGAAAGACATTCATCTCAGTATTATCTACAATGATAACTTAAAATAGCCTAAACATCCAAAACCAAGGTGTTTATTAAATAAATATAAATATATCAATATGCTAAAATAATTTGTGGTCATAAAAGGGATGTTTAGATCTACAAAATGTTATTCATAGTGCAATCTCATTTTGTCCACATGCGATGCTTATTTATAAGTAGATAATATAAATATGAATATGTTTAACATGTAGGTGTATTGCATTTAATACATATTTTAAAGTCTGAAAGGACCAAATGTTAACAGTGACAACTTATAGGATATGGGCTTAAGAATAACTTTTATTTTTCTTTTGGCTTGTCTATATGGCCTTTTTTTTTTTCCTAATAAAATTATGTATTACAGGCATAATTAGAAAAAAAAACAAATGAATATAGACAAGACTTGCATCTAATCTGTCCTTATACTGCTGGATGTCAAACGGGCTATCTGTAAGACAAGAAGTGATTCTGTTGGCAAGATTTGTTCTGATGCAATCAATAAAAAAAGTAACCTGACATTTGGGCTCATGAGACCAAGGCTCTATATAACGCCTTATATAGAGGAAGGTGTACCTAAGTGTACACCTATATAAACACAGGTGTAGGCAGAAGATAATCCCAGGGACTGATTTTTTATTCTGAGTTTAACACAGATTTATTAGTATTTTGGGAGAACCAAGAAAGGCTTTACAGAGAAGGCAACATAAAAATACCCATTTAGAAGTCAGACAGAGAAAGAAAAATACCATATGATCTCACTTGTACATGAAATCCAAAAAGAAAAATTTATAGACACAGAGAACAGACTGGTGGTTGCCAAAGGCAGGAGCTTTGGGGGTGGACAAAATGGGTAAAGGTGGTCAAAAGGTACAAAATTCGGTTTTAAAATAAATAAGTCCTGGGGATATAATAAACATTATTGGGACTATAGTTAATAATGCTGTATTACATATTTGAAAGTTGCTAAGAGAGTATGAGAGTATTTTTTTAAAGTTCTCATCACAAGGGAAAAAAGCTGTAACTATATGTGGTGATACATGTTAACTAGACTTATTGTGATGATCATTTTGAAATATACATATATGTAAAATCATGAACATTGTACACCTGAAACTAACATTATGTTGTATGCCAATTATACCTCAATTTTTAAAAAAGAAAGAAAGAAATCTATCTAATTAAAAATAGCTAATTTATGTATAAAGCTCATCATGTATGACAGGTAAGGCACTGCATGGACAAAAGTCAGGAAACATGAATAGTCCAGTTTGGATGGAAACTTACTGTATCTGTTTATATAATTGAATAAACTGCTATTGAATAATTTCTCTGTGCCACACACACTGCTCTAGGCATTAGAGGAACCACAGTGAAGAAGATATGGTCTTTATTCATATCATGTTCTAGTTGTAGAAGATAAATTTTGAAAAAAATAAGCAAATAGTGCATATAATATATTAGGCAATGATAGGTCCTAGAAAGGAAAATAAAGCAGAATACAGAGATAAAGATGGTCAGAAAACGGGGTGGTGATCAAGCGGGACCCCTTATGAATGGTATGGAAGGAATGAGGGATTGAGCCATGTGATGTCTGGGGGAAGGCCCTTCCAGGTAAGAGAGCAAATGCAATCAGAGAAATACAAATCAAAACCACAGTGAGATACCACCTCACACTAGTCAGAATGGCTAAAATTAACCAGTCAGGAAATGATAGGTGTTGGCGAGGATGCAGAGAAAGGGGAACCCTCCTACATTTTTGGTGAGAACGCAAGCTGGTGCAACCATTCTAGAAAATAGTATGGAGGATCCTCAAAAAGTTAAAAATAGAGCTACCCTAAGACCAGCAATTGCACTACTGGGTATTTACCCTAAAGATACAAATGTAGTGTTCCAAAGGGTCACATGCACCCAAATGTTCATAGCCACAATGTCCACAATAGCCAAACTAGGGAAAGAGCCTAGATTTCATCAACAGATGAATGTAATACACACACACACACACACACACACACACACACACACAGAGGAATACTATGCAGCCATCAAAAATGGAATCTTGTAGTGAAAAGAAGGGCCATCTGTACCCCAATGTTTATAGCAGAAATGGCCATGGTCGCCAAACTGTGGAAAGAACCAAGATGCCCTTCAATGGACAAATGGATAAGGAAGATGTGGTCCATATACACTATGGAGTATTATGCCTCCATCAGAAAGGATGAATACCCAACTTTTGTAGCAACATGGATGGGACTGAAAGAGATTATGCTGAGTGAAATAAGTCAAGCAGAGAGAGTCAATTATCATATGGTTTCACTGATTTGTGGAGCACAACAAATAGCATGGAGAACAAGGGGAGATGGAGAAGAGAGGGAGTTGAGGGAAATTGTAAGGGGAGGTGAACCATGAGAGACTATGGACTCTGAAAAACAATCTGAGGATTTTGAAGGGACAGGGGGTGGGAGGTTGGGGGAACCAGATGGTGGGTATTAGAGAGGGCATGGATTGCATGGAGCAGGGTGTGGTGCAAAAACAATGAATACTGTTACGCTAAAAAGAAATAAAATTTTTTTTAAAAATGAAATCTTGCCATTTACAACAATGCAGATGGAACTAGAGGGTATTATGCTTAGCAAAATAAGTCAATCAGAGAAAGACAAATATCATATGATCTCACTGATATTAGGAATTTGAGAAACAAGACAGAGGACCGACCATAGGGAAGAGAGGGGGAAATGAAATAAGATTAAACCAGAGAGGGAGACAAACCATAAGAGACTCTTAATCTCAGGAAGCAAACTGAGGGTTGCTGGAGGGCAAGAGGGTCAGAGGGATGAGTTGGCTGGGTGATGGAGATTGGGGAGAGTGCATGCTATGGTGAGTACTGTGAATTGTGCAAGACTGATGAATCACAGACCTGTACCCCTGAAACAAATAATGTATTATATGTTAATTTAAAAAAAGAGTGCAAATGCAAGCCCCCTGAGAGGTGAACAGGAAGAGAACGAGAATAAAGATTTGAGAGACAGACTCCAGACTATGTTATTAAAGGCCTTGGATGCCCCTTAATCCAGTAGCAGGAATTCTTCCAGGACTTTACCACAAGGCAAGAACTTTGGAATAAGAATGAAGATTCCTGAATTCAAGTCCCGAGTCTGCTTCTAACTTGCTTTTTAACCTTGGGCTAGTGTTTCAACTCTCTGAGATTCAGTTTCCACGTGAGTCAAATGCAAGCAACTCTCCATCTTCAGGGGAGTCTCAAAGGAAGGTGGAGTGTGTGGAACCGTTAAGAACAGACACAGTTCTCTTCAAAAAGGGAAAGACAACTATCATATGATCTCCCTGATATGAAGAAGTGGTGATGCAACATGGGGGCTTAAGTGGGTAGGAGAAGAATAAATGAAACAAGATGGGATTGGGAGGGAGACAAACCATAAGTGACTCTTAATCTCACAAAACAAACTAAGGGTTGCTGGGGGGAGGGGGTTTGGGAGAAGGGGGTGGTATTATGGACATTGGGGAGGGTATGTGCTTTGGTGAGTGCTGTGAAGTGTGTAAACCTGGTGATTCACAGACCTGTACCCCTGGGGATAAAAATATATGTTTATAAAAAATAAAAAATTAATTTTAAAAAAAAGGGAAAGGATATGACTGTGACACCCATAGAAGGGCTGGGAGAACAAGGGATCCTCAACATTTGGAAGAAATCTCTCTTTTAAAAGGGGTGGTAAATGAGGAAGTCAATTGCCCTAAAAGTTGGAAGGAAGAGGTAGCACGAATATCACCAAAATCACTTTGCAGACCCCACTCAAGGCCAGAGTGCAGGACTCAGAAAGTACAAGAAACCATCTATGGAAACCACCTCAAAAATGTTTATATGACCTGAGAAGGCCTGGAGCCCTCCAGATTTCTGGCATCATTTGTGTGTGTGTGTTAGGGGATGGTCACAACCAGGACAAGTCCTAATCTGTAAGAGAAAGGAGATAAAGTATACAGGGCAGGAGAGCAGAGCCAGAGAGAGGATGAAGTTCAAGGCCTTGAATCAAACCTTCAGTCCTTTAGGTCCAGGGGATGATTCTCTGGAGACCATTGTTAGAATAACAACAAAAGAATTATCATTAAGCAATGGCTTGCTATCGTTTATTGACCACTGTAACAAGTGCTTTATAAACATTACCCCCCTTTAATTCTTACAACACCCCATGTGATAGGCAATATTATCCCCAATATGTAGATAAGAACACTGAGATTTGGAAAGATTAAGAAACTCGTAAAAGACAGAACTAGAATTTGAACCCATTTCTCTTAAACACACATTAAAAATATGTGCCCAGGGCGCCTGGGTGGCTCAGTGGGTTAAGCTGCTGCCTTCGGCTCAGGTCATGATCTCAGAGTCCTGGGATCGAGTCCCGCATCGGGCTCTCTGCTCAGCGGAGAGCCTGCTTCCCTCTCTCTCTGCCTGCCTCTCCATCTACTTGTGATTTCTCTCTGTCAAACAAATAAATAAAATCTTTAAAAAAAAAAAGATTTAAAAAAAATATATATGTGCCCATAATATCAAATCATTGCAATGCACACTTTAAATATATACAAATGTTTTTGTCAACTATATCTAATTAAAGGGGGTATGGAGTAGGAAATTAAAAATGTGCCCAGAGAAGGTATCCAGGGGAAGGGGGAAAAAAATAGCCCTGGGCAAGAACTCAGAATGTTGGCTTCCAGTGCCTGCTCCACTCCTCACTCACCATGTCACTCCAACAAATCTCTTCCCCTCTCTGACCTACTGGTCCTCTGTGAAACCATCAAATTCTCAGCAACACAGCTCCACCAGCATCTCCCTACCTCCTTGATTCACTGGCCTCCTTCATCCTCTCAGAGATCCCAACATCTTGCTACCACACCTTTTCCCACATTTCCAGCTGCACCAGACTCAGATTCTGATGTGGGTCCAAAGTCTTGGTGGCCTGTGGGTGGAGGGTTGGAGAGGAGATTCCAGGGAGCTCTGCTCAGTTCAGAACACTTGGCTCCTTCCCTGTGACCTTTAGCAAGGCTCATAACTTGAGCCTTATCACATAATGAGTCTGGTTCTTTTAGAGGTCGATAAACCACACACTCCCCTCTCAGAGGGTACACAATTTATGTGATAATCTAAGTCATGCCAACATACCCCACTGCAAAAATGTGTAATTAGAGCAGAGTATTGAATACCCATTATCACAGCTCCCTGATTATACATGTGTAACAAAGCCATCATGGATCTTCAGTTACCTCACTGAGGAGCCCAGAGTTAAAGTCTTGGGAAAACCAGCTCACTGCACCCAGAAAGCCAACTGGTCTACATTTATAAATCTGCTTTCCTTGGTTACAACTCGCTAAGCTCCTTGAAGACCTGGAAATTACATAGCTTGAATGTGATCCCTGGAAAGTTCACTAGAGAGGACATAACTATCTCCACTGGGACACTGAGGCCCAATGAGGTCTCCTGGTTTACCTGGAACCAGAACTCAAGGCTTCCGCTCCCATGCCATCACCTTGATATTGGCCCCCATTTCACCCTTCAGCAGGTTTGATAAGTCAGAGCTATGAAAAAGACACCCACACAGTGCTCTAGAGCTTTCTGATAGGGCACTGAATGAAGGCTGTGTCCTGGAAGCCAGGGAGTTAGAAAAATCTCCCCAGAAGAGTGATATAAGCAGTGTCACAAAAGATCAGTGATAATGACCCAGGGGACGGGAGCTAACTGGGCTAGAGGGAAAGAAGGTACAGCTGTGACTAGGAGCATAGAGACAAGTTGGAGCACACGACTGGTGCTCAATAAGTATTTACCATATAAGGGACAGCCTGGGTCAAGAGCAGAGCTGGGATTCTCTCTTAATCATGGCATATAAACTTGGAAAGTCTCACTTCTGCCCTGAGCTCATTGTGCTCAGATGATTCATGAGGGTACCCCCAGTTCCATGATGCTTTATTTGGAAAGGAACATCAGGCTTTGGGATAGCACTCCTCCGTTCCTCCAGCTGAGTCAGGCAGGAGCATGTTTTCACCTGCTCGATTCAGGAAGAATTTGGCCTAAGAGGCTGGCACCACCCTCTACAGGTCAAACCTGTCTCTGAAGAAAAAACACTGATCACCTTATGAGCACTGTCACACCTTTTGAAAAGGAAATTTTCCTTTTCACAGCTAAGGTGAGGAGCCCAGATATTTCAGGGAGCTACATGGTCTCAGAGTCTATTCACAGAGCACTGGAGCGGAACAGGAGCAATCATTGAATTCAAGGTAAAAATAAGCAACATCAGGGGCACCTGGGTGGCTTAGTGAGTTAAAGCCTCTGCCTTCGGCTCAGGTCATGATCCCAGGGTCCTGGGATCAAGCCACACATCGGGCTCTCTGCTCAGCAGGGGGCCTGCTTCCTCCTCTCTCTCTCTCTCTCTCTCTCTCTGCCTGCCTATCCGCCTACTTGTAATCTCTCTCTCTGAGTCAAATAAATGAATAAAATCTTAAAAAAAAAAAATAAGCAACATCAGTGAGTATAAATTTGATTAATCTGATGAGAAACAAATAAATTACATTTTAAAACAATCATTTTGAAGGGGAAAGTCCTGATTAATATAATACTAGTCAAGTTTGTTGATTCAGTATTTTTCCAGTTTTATTGAGATATGACTGACATATAACATTGTATAAGTTTAAGGTGTACAATGTGGTGGTTTGATACATGTATATATTGCAAAATGATAACCATAATAAATATGTTTTTATTTATGTTATTGTATGTACGTATAACTTCCCCCCAACTTGTCTGCATACACACACACACACACCCACACACACACAGAGGCATACATAATAAAGTTAGTTAACACCTCCATCACCTCACATAATTACCATTTTGTACCATGCTGAGAACAAAAGTAGATTTAAGATCTATTTTCTAAGCAACTCTCAAGTATATAATAGAGTATTCTTAACTAAAGTTTAACCCATTAAATTAGCTACTTAGGGAAAAAAAAGTCATTGAATCCATCTGAATTATTTGCATCATATAACCCAAAATATCTGGTTCATTCTTTTCCATTTATTAACCGGTTCAGTATTGCACGTGGCCCTAGAGAAGAAGTAATAGGCCAGATCTCAACCACAGTCAATGTTATGATTGACAAATGCAAAAGTGGCATCTTGACTATCAGCTGCTCCAAGAAGGAAGAAGCATGAAGATGGCAGTGGGCACATGTATTAGTTTCCTATAACTGCTATAACAAATTACCACAAACCTGGTAACCTAAAACAACACAGAGATTAGATTCAAGAGATAAAACCCAGTTTAAATCTATCTAAGCAAAACAAAACAGGCAAAAAACAAAGTGTAAACAACATATTTGTATATTGAACAAAATCATGGGAGGAGCAATAAGGGAGCTAGATTTATGCATGACTGGATCCAGAAAGCCAAATGATATCAAGACGCCCTTGTTCTTTAAAAAAAAAAAAAAAAATCCCTCATTCTGTGGATCTCATCTCTGCTGAGTCTATGTCAACTGTCAAACTGTGGCTGAGTATTTCCATAGGGTATGGAATATGATTATTGAAAAGTATTTTTAAATCATCTGACATCCAAAGTTAAACTCTACTATTTTCCTTACAGGTTTTATTTATGTTATTGTATGCACATATAACTTCCCCCCAACTTGTATGCATACACACACACACACACACAGAGGCATATATAATTATAATTTGGGGAGCAAATTATGTACATTTAATTTTGTACCCTGATTTTGTTATTCAGCACTTTTTAATAAAAATTTTTCTTTTATTAGTTGTATTTGAAAATGAAAACATACACATCTATTCTCTTACAATTTTGACCCTAAGGTCAGAAGTCTAAAATCAGTTTCACTGGGATGAAATCAAGCTATCAGCAGGACTTCAATTTCTCCAGAGGAATTTGTTTGCCTTTTCTGGCTTCTAGAACTTCACTACTTGCAGTTCATTGTGCCTTTTCCCGTCTTCAAAGCCAAAAGCTTTGACCATCTTGCTGCAGTGACCACATTGCTGTCTTCTGTGTCAAGTCTCCCTCTGTCTCTCTCTTATGAGAAGACCTGTGATGACACTGGGCTCATTGGGATAACCCAGGACAATCTCCCCAACACAATCCTTAATTACATCTGCAAAATCACATATAAAGTAACATTTACAGGTTCTGGGGATTCAAATGTGAATATCCTTGGGACCCACTATTCACCCTCCTGGGGCAGGGAAGCCATGAGCAGCTAACAGACCTGTCTTAAACCATATCCAGTCAGGAGGAGGCAGCCAAGCCAGATGCTGGAGAGTCACGTCCCATAGTCTTGTGAAAAGTCATGAATTGAAAAAGAAACTCTTGGCCACCATATAATCTTGTGGGTTTGTATTTAAATAAACTTTCTCATAGTCTCCCAGTATGTATTTAAAAGAGAAACACATCAAAAGAATTCTCAGAGTCTGGTACATTTTGCTGTGCCCTCACTCCTAAAAAAGGGTCCCCATGCTCCTCCTACAACTTCTCACAACACCAGCTGATTACTACTCATGAAGCCCATTTCCAATAATTTTAGACACTACTCCTCTGGTAGAGCACTCTTCCCTTAACTACCCCATTGTTGATTCTCACCAGCCTGTCCTGAACAACACTTTGCATATCGTTCAGCTGGGGGAAACCAAGGATGAGTCAACTATATACAGCCCTCATCTTACTGGAGAAATGTTCCTTATATAACTCACTGTTCCTTCCTCAACAGCTTTACTCCTGCTCAGATGCTCTTCCATCCAATAATGAAAGAAAATACTAACCCTACCATGCTAATATTATGGCAGCTACTAATTGTGTGTTAGGCACTAGGCTAGTCTTTTTTTTTTTTTCACTTTTTGATCACTCTTAATTTTTTTTCATTTTATTTTGTTTTTTCAGTGTTCCAAGATTCATTGTTTCTGCACCACACCCAGTGCTTCATGCAATATGTGCCCTCCTTAATACCCACCATCAGGCTCACCCATCTCCCCTCGTCTCCACTCCAAAACCCTCAGTTTGTTTCTCAGAGTCCAATCTCTTATGGTTCATCTTCCCTCAACCTCATTTTTCAATATATTGGTTAGTTTAGTTTTTGCAATAATCCTATAAGGTAAGCTTTATTACCAGGTTTCACAGATGAAGAAATGTGAAGTAAATTGCCCCCAAATCACAGGTAGTAAGAGGCATAGCTGTCATCTGAATTTATATCTTAGTCTGTGCCTTTGGCCCAACTAACCACCATTCAAGGCCCAGTCAAAGTCCTACCTTACCTAATTGACCCCACCCTGCAGGATTCTGCCCTTATTCTAAAGTCCCAAAGCCCAGGCTTTCTCAGCCTGACTCCATATTATAACCAACTGGAAATTTCAGTTGTATCTGTTGTAGTTTTAACATACCAGTGTGCAAGTCTCACCTCTACCCAATTTAGTAGAAAATTGTAAAGGGAAGGCCAGGCGTAGTTTTTAAAACTCTCTCAGGTCAACACAATTGGTCTTTACTCTTCAGAAATAGCAATATCATGCAATACAAAGACTAAGCAACTACTCAAGATGAAAAGAAAAAGAGATGTGACAACTGAATGCAACACATGATCTGGGTTTTTCTTTTCACTTGGGATGCTTGCCAAAATATGAGTAATGTCTGTAAATTAGTAGTATTACTACTTTAATATTTATAAATTAAATTATAATTTAATTATAAATTAGTAGTATTAGTAGTATTACATCAATGTTAATCCCTGATTTTTGGTAGTTTTGTAAAAATAATGTCCTTACTTTTAGAAAATTACACCATAGGGGGAGCTGGGTGGCTCAGTTGGGTAAGCATCCAGCTCTTGATTTCAGCTCAGGTCATGATCTCAGGGTTGTGAGATCAAACCCCATGTCAGGCTCCACACTGGGCATGGAGCCTGCTTAAGATTCTTTCTCTCCCTCTGCACGTCCCCCACTTCTCCCTCTCTAAAAGAAAAAAAAGAAAATCACACTGAAGTATTTAGGGGTAAAGAGGTATCATGCCTACAATTAATTCTCAAATGGGCCAGAAAAAAAATCATTTGTGTGTTTGTGTGTGTGTGTGTATATACACACTCATATACATATATATGGAGAGAGAGGAAAGAGAATGTGAGAAAATTAAAGGCCAGTGTGATAAAATGTTATATTTGGAAGATTTGGGTAAAGGGTGTGTGAGAATTATTTGTACTATTCTTGCAACTTTTTTAAGTTTAAAATTATGTCAAAATTATTTTTTAAAGATTTTATTTATTTATTTATTTGACAGAGAGAGAGAGGCGCAAGCAGGGGTAGCAGTGGGCAGAGGGAGAGGGAGAGGCAGGTCCCTAATATTGAGTAAGGAGTCTGATGCGGGGCTCAATCCCAGGACCCTGGGATCATGACCTGAGCCAAAAGCAGACACTTAATAGACTGAGCCACCCAGGCACCCCAGAATTCTGTCAAAATTAAAAGTTCAAAGAAAGTGAACCTTGAAAGCATTATACTAACCAAAATAAGCCATATATATGTACAAATATTGTATGATTCCACTTATATTGAGGCATCTAAAAGAGGTAAATTCAGAGATGAAAGTTGAGTAGAGATTACCAAAGGATGAAAGGAGGGCAGAATGGAGTTATTGCTTAATAGGTACAGATTTTCTGTGTTGGATGTTGAAAAAGTTCTTGAAATGGATAGTGGTAATAACAGCCTAACATTTAAAGCATAATAAATGTCACTGAATTGCACACTAAAAATGGTTTAAATAATCAGTTTTGTTTTATATGTATTTTCCCAAATAAAAAAAAAATGTTTTTTAAAAAATTGTCCAACTTGGGGCACCTGGGTAGCTCAGTTGGTTAAGCTCAGTTGATTCAGCTCAGGTCATGATCCCTGGATCCTGGGATTGGTTGGACTCCTAGCTCAGTGGAGAGGCTTCTTCTCCATTTCCTTCTGCCTGCCACTACCCCTGCTTGTGCTTTCTCCCTTGCTATTTCTCTCTGTGTGTCAAATAAATAAATAAAATATTTTTTAATCTTCAATTATGGGTTTTAGTAAGCATCTGATGCCATTTGTAATAACAACTGATGTCAAGCACAAACAAGACAAGACAAAGCAAAGATCAAAGCCTGACAACTTTAGTCAATAAAGATACAATGAGCCACTTTTAGATTCAGATAATTTATTACTTACATAAAGAGCAAAAAGAAGTGTTGGCATAAGTGCCAGCTCCCTGTGGTACTTATCCCACACACCAAAAGATGACATCAAAATAAAAAGAACCAGATGACTGCAAGGTAAGTTGTGAGATATCCCATTGCTGAGGGGCTAATTCTTGACTGCAGCTAAGTGATTCTACATTCTGCAGCTCTATTCTGAGGAGATGCAGAACAGCAAAGCCCATATCTCATCAGACTCCAGTAAACAATGAAAAACTGTTTCATGACAGTCTCCCAAGGGAGATAAGGTGAGTAGAAGATGGTCTCATAGCAGCACTTCATAAGTCTCCCATCCTCTAGTGTTCCAGAAGGATCACTAGGCATTCTGCAAAGACTCAGCTGTGCTTCAAGATTCCTGCATCTATTAATATTCATGAAAATTCAAAGAAAAATTCCCAAGTCTTCTGGTTTTAAAGAAGATAAAGTAAACCCAATGAAACCTATCTCTTCCACTGATTGATAAAAACTCAAGACAAATAAAAAACAACTACATAAATAGAAAGACATCTATGGGAGAGACAAGATGGCAGAGAAGTAGGAGGAGGCACTGTTTCAACCTGTCCCCTAAAGTGAGCTGATTACCTACCAAAGAACTCTGATCACCCATGAAATCAGCCTGAAATTAGAATTATACATTTCTGGATCTCTACGGGGGCAAAAGATGCCAGTGGGCAGGTAAAGTGGAGTAGGAACATTGGACTGATATCGGAAGATAAACAAAAGGGGGAGGGAGCCATCAGAAGCCACCCATTGGAAAGTAATACCCCAATACGAGAGTGCCCTGTGATTGGGGACCAGCATTAACATGGAGTCTGGTTGAAAGCACTCAAAAAGAGCAAACGATCAGGGGGAAATTGTGGGAACCGGGCAGTTAGGGACAGGGCTTAAGTCCACCGACCCAGGACAACCACCACTGGCGCTGAGCCAGGTCTTGGTCCCTGAGAGCTTCTGGGTGGCTGTGCCCATGAGGGTGAGGCCGCTGGAGGCTTGCCAGCCAGCAGAACCACAGCCTTTTGCACTGTCCACGCGTGCGCTGCGTGACCAGAGTCTAAATCGTGCCCCACACCCTCCCCTGAAAGAGGAACATGTGCAGGCACCAGTCTGTGCTCTCTCAGACTGGAGAGTCTGAGCACTTCCAGCCCTGGCCAGCATGAAAATCTCAGTGCGCTATCGCTGCTTGGGACCTCTCTGGTGGTCTGGACCTGCCCAGACAGCCAAGGCTAGTATTTCTTGTGGTTTGGGGTACAAGTGGGAGTTCCTGTGATCCCAGAGACCACGACTAGGAATGTGCTCTGCCAGCAGCAGAGGGGGAATTTATGGGCTCTGGAGCAACCAGAGGGGAACAGACTGAGGCTTCTCTCTGAGAGGGAGGTCTGGTTATAATTTGCTTTCCTCTAAACCTCCAAAAACCATCAAAAGTCACCAAGGGGAGAGAAAACAAAGGAACAAACAAACAAAAAACCTCCAGAGAACAAAAGCCTGAAAAACCGGATTCCTCAGAGCCCACCCCCTTGATGGGGGCAGGAGGACTTAACTCTAGGAACATCATTGCCTGAAAACCCACATGGCAGGCCCCTCACCCAAAAAGCCAACCAAAAAAAAAAAAAAAAAAAAGACAAGAGGAAAACCACCACTACTTCATAGATGCAACTTTCACTTTTAATTCGTTCCCACTATCCTGGTTCTTATTATTTTTTTATATGTATAAATTTTTAACCTATTTACCATAACAATGAGATGTCTGGTACATCAAATTCCATAAAAACCTTTTAACCTGAACTTTTTGATATATATACCTTTGTTTTTCTTTTGCTTTTCTATTTTTTAATTTTTTTATTTTATTATTATTTCTTAATATTCATATAGAGATAAGTTTCAAGATAATCCCCTTTCCCCAATTAATGCTATCCCTATGGGTAATAAACCAGTTTTTGATCCCCCTTTATCTTAGGAAAGTTGAGTCCTTTAACAAAGATATCAAGATACATCCAGGAAAAACAAAAATAACCTTCCTCACCCACACTGGGAATTTATAACCACTCTCCAATCTTTTTCTTCTGTCAGTGGTTCTGTGTATTTGTTTTTGTCGGTAGTATATAAATCTTATACTTAGGGTTCTTTGTGATGAGGTTCTTTTTTGTTTGTTTATTCTTATATATATATTTTTTTCTCTTGTCATCTACTTTTTTCGGTCTTTTTGTTTGTCTGTTTTTGTTTGTATACTTCATAAATCTTACCTTGGGGCCCATTTCAGCTGGGCCTTCTCTTTTATTTTACCTTTTTTTTTCCTCTCTCTCTCTCTCTCTCTTTTATTTTTCTTTTTTCTTTCTTTTGGGTGGGGACTCTTGATTGCTCAGAAGAATTCCAGGGTGAACCTTGCCTGCACCATGGTCGATACATTCAGCTACACATCTGCTCAGCCATCTCTCACCAAAATGACTAGGAGGAGGAATGCCCAACAGAAGAAAAATTCAGAGACTGGGCCTTCTGCATCAGAGCTATTGGATATGGACATAGACAGTATGTTGGAAAGGGAATTCAAGCTAATAACTATCCAGGCAATAGCTAGGTTGGAGAAAGCCATGGATGACAACATGGAATTGATTAGGGCAAAAGTGAAAGCTACCAGGGATGATGTTCACAATGCTCTCAATGAGTTCAAATCTAATCTAAATTCTCTAAAAGCTAGAGTAGCTGAGGCAGAAGATAGAATTAGTGATCTGGAGGACAAACAGATAGAGAAAAAGGATCAGGAAGAAACCTGGAACAAACAGCTTAGAAGCCACGAGAACAGAATTAGGGAAATAAATGATGCCATGAAACATTCCAACATCAGAATTATTGGAATCCCTGAGGGAGAGGAGAAAGAAAGAAGACTAGAAGATATAGTTGAACAAATTCTCCATGCAAATTTTCCCAATCTCATGAATGGAACCAGCATTCATGTCCTAGAGGCAGAAAGGTCTCCCCCCAAGATCATAGAATCTAGAAAGACCTCAAGACACCTGATAGTGAGAATGATGAATCATAATTGTAGACAGGAGTTCTTGAAAGCAGCTAGGACAAAGAAATCCCTTACATACATACAGAGGAAAGCACATCAGATTAACGTCAGACCTGTCCACAGAAACCTGGAAAGCCAGAAAGGGCTGGAAAGACGTATTCAGGGCACTAAATGAGAAGAACATGCAGACAAGAATACTTTATCCAGCAAGACTGATATTCAAAATGAATGGAAAGATAAAGAGCTTCCAAGACCAGCAAGGTTTAAAATAGCATGCGACTACCAAGCCAACACTGCAGGAAATATTAAGGGGGAGGTGCTGTAAAAGAGGAAAAATCCTAAGAATATCATTGAACAGAAATATATGGAGACAATCTATAGAAACAAAGACTTCACAGGCAACACGATATCAGTAAAAACATATCTCTCAATAATCATTCTCAATGTGAATGGCCTAAAGGCTCCCATAAAACAACACAGGGTACCAGATTGGATAAAACGACAGGACCTATCCATATGTTGTCTACAAGAGACCTATTTCAAACCTAAGGATACATCCAGACTGAAAGCGAAGGGTTGGAGAAGCATCTTTAATGCCAATGGGCCTCAAAAGAAGGCTGGAGTAGCAATGCTCATATCAGATAAGTTAGATTTTAAACTAAAGACTGTAGTCAGAGATACAGAAGGACACTACTAAAGGGACTATCCACCAAGAAGATCTAACAATTGTAAATATTTATGCCCCCAATATGGGAGCAGCCAAATACATAAGAAAACTGTAATCAAGATAAAGAGTCATATTGATATAAATACACTAATAGTAGGAGATCTTAACACACCTCTCTCAGTAATAGACAGATCATCCAAACAGAAAATCAATAAAGAAACAAGAGCATTGAATGATATATTGGACCAGATGGACCTCATAGATATATACAGAACATTCCACCCTGAAACAACAGAATTCTCATTCTTCTTGAGTGCACATGGAACCTTCTCCAAAATAGACCACATACTGGGTCACAAATCAGGGCTCAACTGATACCAAAATATTGAGATTATTCCTTGCTTATTCTCAGATCACAATGCTATGAAACTGGACCTCAACCACAAGGAACAGTTTGGAAGATACTCAAACACCCGAAGCTAAAGACTACCTTGATTAAGAATGCTTGGATCAACCAGGAAATCAAAGAAGAACTTAAACAATTCATGGAAACCAATGAGAATGAAGACACTTTGGTCCAAAACCTATGGGATACAGCAAAGGTGGTCCTAAGGGTGAAATACATAGCCATCCAAGCCTCCCTCAAAAAAAAATTGAAAAATCCAGAATACACCAGCTGCCTTTACACCTTAAAGAACTGGAGAGTCAACAATAAGTTAAGCCAACTCTGCACACATTAAGGAAAATAATCAAGATTAGAGCAGAGATCAATGAGATAGAAATTAGAGATAACAGTAGAAAGCATCAATGAAACTAGAGGCTGGCTTTTTTAAAGAATCAATAAGATCAGTAAACCATTGACCAAAGTAATCCAAAAGAAAAGAGAGAAGGCCCAAATTAATAAAATTATGAATGAAAAAGGAGAGATCACAACTTACACCAAGGAAATAGAAACAATCATCAGAAAGTATTATCCAACACATGGCCAAAATTAGCAAGACAGGAAACAACATGTGTTTGAGAGGATGTGGAGAAAGAGGAACCCTCTTACACTGTTGGTGGGAATGCAAGTTGGTGCAGCCACATTGGAAAACAGTGTGGAGATTCCTTAAGAAATTAAAAATAGAGCTTCCCTATGACCCTGAAATTGAACTACTGGGTATTTACCCCAAAGGATACAGAGGTAGTGAAAAGAAGGGCCATCTGTACTCCAATGTTTATAGAAGCAATGAACACAGTCGCCAAACTGTGGAAAGAACCAAGATGCCCTTCAATGGACGAATGGATAAGGAAGATGTGGCCCATATACACTATGTATGGAGTATTATGTCTCCATCAGAAAGGATGAATACCCAGCTTTTTTATCAACATGGATGGGACTGGAAGAGATTATGCTGAGTGAAATAAGACAAGCAGAGGGGCGCCTGGGTGGCTCAGTGGGTTAAGCCACTGCCTTCGGCTCAGGTCATGATCCCAGGGTCCTGGGATCGAGTCCCGCATCGGGCTCTCTGCTCAGCAAGGAGCCTGCTTCCTCCTCTCTCTCTGCCTGCCTCTCTGCCTGTTTGTGATCTCTCTCTGTCAAATAAATAAATAAAATCTTTAAAAAAAAAAAAGACAAGCAGAGAGAGTCAATTATCATATGGTTTCACTTATTTGTGGAGCATAATAAATAGCATGGAAGACAAGGGGAGATGGAGAGGAGAAGGGAGTTGAGGGAAATTGGAAGGGGAGGTGAACCATGAGAGACTATGGACTCTGAAAAACAACCTAGGGTTTTGAAGGTACAGGGGGTGGGAGGTTGGGGGAACCAGGTGGTGGGTATTGGAGAGGGCATGTATTGCATGGAGCACTGGGTGTGGTGCAAAAACAATGAATACTGTTACACTGAAAATAAATTATAAAAAATTAGTATCAACAGTTATGTGCCAATAAGTTAAGCAATCTAGAAAAAATGGTTGCATTCCTGGAAAACTATAAACTTCCAAAACTGAAACAGGAAGAAACTGACAACCTGAATAGACTGATATCTAGTAACGAGATTGAAGCAGTGATCAAAAACCTCCCAAAAAAACTACAGCCCAGGACCTTATGGATTCCCTGGGGAATTCTACCAAACTCTCAAAGAAGAAATAACACCTGTTCTCCTGAAGTTGTTTCAAAAAATTGAAGCAGAAGGAAAACTTCCAGACTCTTTTTATGAAGCCAGCATTACCCTGATCCCCAAACCAGGCAAAGACCCCACCAAAAAGGAGAATTTCAGATGAATATCCCTGATGAATATGGATGCTAAGATTCTCAACAAGATCCTAGCAAATAGGATCCAACAGCACATTAAAAAGATTATCCACCATGACTAGGTGGGATTCATCCCTGGGCTACAAGGATGGTTCAACTCTGCAAATCAATCAATGTGATAGAGAAGAGAGAAGAACCACATGGTCCTCTCAATTGATGCAGAAAACGCATTTGACAAAATACAGCATCCTTTCCTAATTATAATGCTTCAAAGTATAGGGATAGAGGGAACATTCCTGAACTTCATAAAATCTATCTATGAAAGACACACAGCAAATATCATCCTCAATGGGAAAAAGCCCACAACCTTCCTGTTGAGATCAGGAACACGACACGGATGCCCACTCTCACCATTCTTGTTCAACATAGTATTAGAAGTCCTAGCAATCAGACAACAAAGAGAAATAACAGGTATCCAAAGTGGCAATGAAGAAGTCAAACTCTCTCTCTTCACAGATGACATGATACTTTATGTGGAAAACCCAAAAAACTCCACCCCCAAACTACTAGAACTCATGCAACAATTCAGTCATGTGGCAGGATACAAAGACAATGTATAGAAATCACTTGCTTTCTTATACACTAACAATGAAAATACAGAAAGGGATATTAGAGAATCAATTCCATTTACTATAGCACCAAGAACCATAAAATACCTGGGAATAAACCTAACCAAAGAGGTAAAGGATCTGTACTCGAGGAACTACAGAACACTCATGAAAGAAATTGAAGAAGACACAAAGAGGTGGAAGACCATTCCATGCTCTTGGATCGGAAGAATAAACATTGTTAAAACGTCTATACTGCCTAGAGCAATCTATACCTTTAATGCCATTCCAATCAAAATTCCACCAGAATTTTTCAAAGAGCTGGAGCAAACAATCCTATAACTTGTATGGAATCAGGAGAGACCCCAAATTGCTAAGGAAATGTTGAAAAGAAAAACAAAAACTGGAGGCATCACGTGACCTGAGTTCAAGCTTTACTATAAAGCTGTGATCACCAAGACAACATGGTACTGGCATAAAAACAGACACATAGACCAGTGGAACAGAGTAGAGAGCCCAGATATGGACCCTCAACTCTGGTCAAATAACCTTCAACAATGCAGGAAAAAATATACAGTGGAGAAAAGACAGTCTCTTCAATAAATGGTGCTGGGAAAACTGGACATCTATGTGTGGAAGAATAAAACTCGACCATTCTCTTACACCGTACACAAAGATAAACTCAAAATGGATAAAAGACCTCAACGTGAAGCAAGAATCCATCAGAATCCTAGAAAAGAACATAGGCAGTAAGCTCTTTGACATCGACCACAGCAACTTCTTTCAAGATATGTCTCCAAAGGCAAAGGAAACAAAAACGAAAATAAACTTTTGGGACTTCATCAAAATCAAAAGCTTCTGCACAGTCCACAAAACAAAGAGGCAACCCACGGAATGGAAGAAGATATTTGCAAATGATAGTACAGACAAAAGGTTGATATCCAGGATCTATAAAGAACTTCTCAAAGTCAACACACACAAAACAGATAATCATGTCAAAAAATGGGCAGAAGACATGAACAGACACCTCTCCAATGAAGACATACAAATGGCTATCAGACACATGAAAAAATGTTCATCATCACTAGCCATTAGGGAGATTCAAATTAAAACCACATTGAGATACCACCTTACACCAGTTAGAATAGCCAAAATTAGCAAGACAGGAAACAACCTGTGTTGGAGAGAATGTGGAGAAAGGAGAACCTTCTTACACTGTTGGTGGGAATGCAAGTTGGCACAGCCACTTTGGAGAACAGTGCAGAGATTCTTTAAGAAATTAAAAATAGAGCTTC
Organism: Mustela putorius furo; assembly: GCF_011764305.1. Classification (NCBI taxonomy): domain Eukaryota; kingdom Metazoa; phylum Chordata; class Mammalia; order Carnivora; family Mustelidae; genus Mustela; species Mustela putorius. Next base: position 1,731,780 of record NW_025421272.1, on the reverse strand, counting down.
CCTATGACCCTTCAATTACACTACTGGGTATTTACCCCAAAGGTACAGATGTAGTAAAAAGAAGGGCCATCTGTACCCCATTGTTCATAGCAGCAATGGCCACAGTGGCCAAACTGTGGAAAGAACCCAGATACCTTCAATGGATGAATGGATAAGGAAGATGTGGCCCATATACACTATGGAGTATTATGCCTCCATCAGAAAGGATGAATACCCAACTTTTGTATCAACATGGATGGGACTGGAAGAGATTATGCTGAGTGAAATAAATGAAGCAGAGAGAGTGAATTATCATATGGCTTTGCTTATTTTTGGAGCATAAGAAATAACACAGAGGACATGGGGAGATAGAGAGGAGAAGGGAGTTGGGGGAAATTGGGAAAGGGAAGACGAACCATGATAGACTGTGAACTCTGAAAAAACAATCTGAGGGTTTTTTGGTGCAGCGAGGGCTGGGAGGTTGGGGGAGCCTGGTGGTGGATATTATGGAGGGCACGTATTGCATGGAGCACTGGGTGTGGTGCATAAACAATGAATTCTGGAACACTGAAAAGAAATTACATAAATAAATAAATAAATGATAAAAAGCCTAAATTAATATTATTTGATCTGAATAAGCAATTTTATCAAATAAGAATTAAAAGTATTTTCCCTCTGATCATATCAGAAAGCCTGTGGGATGTATATACTATTTCTGAATGATTAGACAACTCTCTGTTAGAGATCTTGACTATAGATGTTTAATAATAAAGCATTAGTCTCATATATTAGAATATGCATTGAAATAAAACTGGGAGATTTTATAAGAAAGAAATCTTGTCATTTGCAATGACGTGATGGAACTAGAAGGCATTATGCTAAGCAAAATAAATCAATCAGAGAAAGATAATTACCATATGATCTCACTGATAATGTGGAATTTAAGAAACAAGGCAGGAGATCATAGGAGAAGAGACGAAAAAATGAAACAAGATGAAACCGGAGAGGGAGACAAACCGTAAAAGATTCCTAATCATAGGAAACAACCTGAGAGTTATTGGGGGGGGCGGGGAGTTGAAGGGATATGGTAACTGGGTGATGGACATTGGGGAGGGTATATGTTGAAATGAACACTAAGTACTATATAAGACTAATGAATCATAGACCTATACCCCTGAAACAAATAATATATTATATGTCAATAATTGAATTTTAATTTTAAAAATAAATAAATAAAAATCTATAGTTGTAAAACATTTTTTTAAAAGAACTATTATAGGGGCGCCTGGGTGGCTCAGTGGGTTAAGCCTCCGCTTTCAGCTCAGGTCATGATCCCAGGGTCCTATGATCAAGCCCCGCATTGGGCTCTCTGCTCAGCAGGGAGCCTGCTTCCCCCTCTCTCTCTCTCTGCCTGCCTCTCTGCCTACTTGTGATCTCTCTCTGTCAAATAAATAAATAAAATCTTTAAAAAAGAAACTATTGGGCACCTGGGTGGCTCACTGGTTTGAAGCCTCTGCTTTCGGCTCAGGTCATGGTCCCAGGGTCCTGGGATCGAGCCCCGCATCGGGCTCTCTGCTCAGTGGGGAGCCTGCTTCCTCCTCTCTCTCTGCCTGCCTCTCTGCCTGCTTGTGATCTCTGTCTATCAAATAAATAAATAAAAGACTCCTGCTCGGAAACCATGGGCTGAAGATTTAATAAAAAAAAAAAAAAAGAAAGAAAGAAACTATTATAACCATACTGTATAAGGTAAAGACAAACACTTTTGAATGAATGGAAAGACAGAAATTCTCAATAGAAAATAAGCTAAATGGAAAATTTACAACAGAGAAATACAATATTTGTAATAAAAAGAATCACTGGATGGCCTCAATAACTGAATGAAGATGTAGAGAAAATAAGAAATTTGAAGATTTTTGGATTAAAAAGTAACCAATCTGAAAAACAAAAAGAAAAAAATTGAAAAAATTAACAAAGCCTCAGAGACATGTGGGACAATACCAAAAGGCCTGGCATTCAGGTAATTAGAATCCCTGAAGAAAAGGAGAAAAGACTGGCACAGGAAGAAAAAATAATAATGGAGAAATAATGGTTGGAATTTTCCCAAATTGGGAGAATGACATAAATTTTACCAATTCAAGAACCCCAGAAACCTCCAAACAGAATAAACTTGAAAAAAAAAAGTCAAAATACATAATAATTAAACAGAAAAAAAATTTTTAAGATTTATTTATGTATTTGAGAAAGAGAGAGGGCATGAGTGGGGGAAGAGGCAGAGGGAGAGACTCTCAAGCAGGCTCCCCACTGAGCACAGAGCCCAGTGTGGGACTCAGTCCCACAACCCATAAGATTTTAGCTGAAACAACACATTACATATAGGGGAAACACAGTTTGAGTGACAACAGGTTTTTCACCAGAAATCACAGAGACTAGAAAACAGTAAAACAACCTTTTAAATTGTTGAAAGAAAAGAACCATCAATAAAGAATTCTATATCCAGTGAAACTATCCTTAGAAAGAAGGTAAAACAAAGACATTCTCAGATTAAAGAAAACTAAGAGAAATTTGACAGCATACAGACCTGCTCTAAGAGAAATGCAGAAAGAAATTCTTTAAATTGAAGAGAAGTAACCCCAGGGGAAAACTTAAAACTTCAGGAATAAAGATAAAGCAACAGAAATGAAAAATATTTGGGTAAACAAACCTTATACTTCACAAAAACTAACTCAAAATGGTTCACAGACCTAAATGAAAATGCAAAACTATAAAACTCCTACACAGCAATGTAGGAGAAAATCTAGGTGACCTTAGGTGTGCGATAACTTTTTAGATACAACCAGATAAGAACAATCCATAAAAGAAATCACTGATAAGGGCGCCTGGGTGGCTCAGTGGGTTAAGCCGCTGCCTTGCCTTCGGCTCGGGTCATGATCTCGGGGTCCTGGGATCGAGTCCCGCATCGGGCTCTCTGCTCAGCAGGGAGCCTGCTTTCCTCTCTCTCTCTCTCTCTGCCTGCCTCTCCATCTACTTGTGATTTCTCTCTGTCAAATAAATAAATAAAATCTTTAAAAAAAAAAAAAGAAATCACTGATAAGTTGGAATTCATTAAAATTCAAAACTTCTGCTCTGCAAAAGACATTGTCAAGAGCATGAGAAGACAAGCCACAGTCTAGGAGAAAATATTTTCAAAATGCACATCTGAATTAGAGAATCGATCCCATTTACTATAGCACCAAGAACCTGGGAATAAACCTAACCAAAGAGGTAAAGGATCTGTATTCAAGGAACTACAGAACACTCATGAAAGAAATTGAAGAAGACAAAAAAGATGGAAGACCATTCCACGCTCTTGGATCGGAAGAATAAACATTGTTAAAATGTCTATACTGCCTAGAGCAATCTATACTTTTAATGCCATTCCGATCAAAATTCCACCGGTATTCTTCAAAGAGCTGGAGCAAATAATCCAAAAATTTGTATGGAATCAGAAGAGACCCCGAATCGCTACGGAAATGTTGAAAAACAAAAATAAAATGGGGGGCATCACATTACCTGATTTCAAGCTTTACTACAAAGCTGTGATCACCAAGTGGTTTTAATATGCAATCAAGTTTAAGAACCATAGCCCAAGGCAGTTATTTCCCCACAAGGAATTTAAGAAACAAAACAGAAGAATATAGGAGAAGGGAAGAAAAAATAAGCTGAAAATTGAGAGGGAGGCACACTGTAAGGGATGATGAATTCTAGGAAACAAACTGAGGGTTGCTGGAGGGGAAGTGGGTGGGGGGATGGGGTAATTGGGTCATGGGCACTAAGGAGGGCACTTGATGTAATGAGCACTGGGTGTTTTATGCAACTGATGAATCACTAAATTCCACCCCTGAAACTAATAAAAAAATTTTCATTCTATGCCTATCTGATCAGCCAATATGAAAAAAAGACAACAGCAGGTATAAGAAAGGATGTGAAGAAGGGTGGATTTTAGTGCATTACAGATAGAAATATAAATTAGTACAAATACTTTGAATAAAATCTGGTCATCTCTACACAGGCAGCAACCTCTTTAACTACAGCTGCAGCAACTACTTAGAAACATCGTCAAAGGCAAGGGAAGCAAGGGCAAAAATGAACTATTGGGACTTAACCAAGATCAAAAGCTTTTGTACAGCAAAAGAAAACAGTTCAACAAAACCAAAAGACAAATGATGGAATGGGAGAAGACATTTGAAATGACATAGCAGATAAAGGGCTAGTATCCAAAATCTACAAAGAACTTATCAGACTCAATACCCAAAGAACAAAGAATCCAATCAAGAAATGGGCAGAGGACATGAACAGACATTTCTGCAAAGAAGACATCCAGATGGCCAACAGACACATGAAAGATATCATGAAAGCATTAATATCTATATCAACATCACTCAGCATCAGGGAAATACAAATCAAAACCACAATAAGATACCACCTCATACCAGTCAGAAAGGCTAAAATTAACAAGTCAGGAAATGACAGGTGTTGTGAGGATGCAGAGAAAGGGGAACCCTCCAACCCTGTTGGTGGGAATGCAAGCTGGTGCAGCCACTCTGGAACACAGTATGGATGTTCCTCAAAAAGTTGAAAATAGAGCTACCCTATGACCCAGCAATTGCACTGCTATTTACCCTAAAGAAACAAATGTAGGGATCCAAAGGGGCACGTGCACCTGAATGTTTATAGCAGCAATGTCCACAATAGCCAAACTAAACTATCGATAGAACCTAGATGTCCATCAACAGATGAATAAGGAAGATGTAAATTATACACACACACACACTGGAATGCTATGCAACCATCAGAAGAAACAAAATCCTGCCATTTGCAATGACGTGGATGGAACTAGAAGGTATTATGCTGAGCGAAATAAGTCAATCAGAGAAAGACAATTATCATATGATCTCTCTGATATGAGGAATTTGAGAGGCAGGGCGGGGGGCTCTGAGGGGTAGGGAAGGATAAAATGAAACAAGATGGGATCAGGAGGAAGACAAACCATAAGAGACTCTTAATCCCATGAAAAAACTTGAGGGTTGTTGGGGGCTTGGAGGGGTAGGGATAGGATGGCTGGATTATGGACATTGGGGAGGGTATGTGCTATGATGAGTGTTGTGAAATGGGTAAGCCTGATTCACAGACTTGTACATCTGGGGCAAATAATATTATGTTAAAAAGTTAAAAATAACATTATATGTTAATTCTTAAAAATCTGGTCATCTCAAAAAAAAATCTGGTCATCTCTAATAAAGATAAAGATATGCATGTAGTTTTAACCACTTCCACCTCTAAGTACTTACCCTAAAGAAACTCCTATGCCTTATACATACATGCGAAGTGACATGCATAAGAATGTTCATTGCAGGTCTATCTGTAATAACAAAAAAAAAGTAAAAGCAAAATATAACTGAAAATAAAGTTATCCTTAGAAGGGAATATCAAATAGCTATAATATATGTCATCATGGATAAATCTCAAAAACAGAATATTGAGTGAGAAAGACAACATTGCAAAGAATTTACAGTATCCTTCCATTATATGTACTTTTTTAAGTTTATTTACTTTTTTGGTAATCTCTGCATCCAAGGTGGGGCTCGAACTCATGATCCCAAGATCAAGAGTCACATGCTGTTCCGCCTAAGCCAGACAAGCAACCCTATATGTATGTTAAACCACCCAAAACTGTACATGTGTGTATGTGGAAAGAGAGAGACACTGATAAACAAAAAGAGAAAGTTTATGGGTACATACATGTGTAGAAATGAAGTATAGAATTGAACATAAAGGGGTGTCTATGTGGCTCAGTTAAATGTCTGACTTCAGCTCAGGTCATGATCTCAGGGTCCTGGGACAGAGCCCCTCACTGGGCTCCATGCTCAGCAGGGAGTCTGCTTCTCCCTCTCCCTTTCCCTCTGCTCTTCCCCTAACTCATCTTCTCTCTCACTCTTTCTCTCTCTCAAATAAATAAATAAAGTAATAAAATAAAATAAGATATAAATAAACATAGGAATAATAAATGAAAACTTCAAGATAGTTACCTCTGGAGAAGAAGGAAGAAAAATTGAAGGGCAGAGCTTTAGCTGAAGCTAAACAATTTAATTATTTTTTAAAAGGACAAAGAGATCTGAAACAAAGAACACATACACAAATAAGTATAAGACAAAGAGAGAGTGTGACAATATCAGAACAAGCAAAGTGCTATGACGAAAAGAGATTTGTGAGCCTGGAAGATCCAGGAAGACTTCACAGAGGGGAGATCTCAGAGCCTGGTCTTGAAGAGTGGTAGGATACCGTAGCCTGAGATAGGATATGGGAGAACATGAGCAAAGGCATAGAAATGTGAATAGTAAAAAGGAGACTGGACCCAGAGGACCCGTAAGTAATTGAGGTAAAGGAGTGGGAGGGGAGAGGGTGATAGGGTTCTTCCAGTAGGTGAGGGTAATCTTTATTTATGTATTTATTTATTTTGCAGGAAATCTCTCCAGGCTTTATGAGCAACTTGGAGGTCAAGCTCTGCTTTTTTATGGCCTCACTGTATATATGATAGTATCTTGCATATACAAAACAGTTACCCATAAAAGAATAGAATGAAAGCAGTGTCATCTAAGACTCCTGGAGTTTTGCAAGGGTGAGGAAAGACTAGATTATTGCCTCCACTTTGCCTCTTTTTCAGAGAACTTATCGATATGGCAGAAAGTTCTGGGAAGCCTATATGTAGAGGGCTGGGGTTAGAGTTTAGAGCCCCCACTCTTTCTAGTGTAACACACTGCCATTATCTTAAAAACACAACAAAGAAACAAAAATATTTCTAGCCATCTGAAACCTGATAGAACTTGCAATAAAACAATTAAATCATCTATTTAATTCATGAAGCCCTACATTAGTCACAGTTCTATTTGTTGAGTATTGTGCAAATGTAGATATTTTCCATCAAAGTAGAAACTAAAAGTAAAGGAAACTACAGCATCATGTTGTGATACCCAGTATTGCACTGAGATGGTTCCCCCAAGGTTGTTCAGTGGAGCTGTGCCTTGTCTGGGTCAGGACTCACTAAATGGGAGAGGGTGTCAGCAGAAGCTAAGAACTAGAATAAACAGCAGACATGACCAGGAATCAGGAGGCCCTGTTCTGGGGCTCCCTTGAAGTACTTAGAGGCCTTCCTTCTTCCTAACATACTTCTGGCAAGATCAGAACAACGATCAGAAAACCTGAAAGACTTTTTTGAAATGGGGACAGACAGAAGAATAGCATAATGCCAATGACATCCTTTTATGGTACAGTGAGGTATATTGATTATCTATGAGCTTCAGACCCTCTTGAAAAATAACTTAATCTTTTTTCTATAAATAACTGACTGATAACAGAAGCAAGGATTACCAGCTACAGATGGCCAATAGTCTCAAATGTCAACTTCAGCTACATGATGGTGGACTAGAATCTATTAAGTAGGATTCTAAGGCAGAGTTTGAATTCAGTGGAAAGAAGGCCACTAATGATTAATATCTGTCTCGTGTATGGGAAGGAGGAATAATAACATACCTATTCTAGGTAAGGTTCTATTGCTATAGATCTCTACATAGCTCTAACTTCTCTGAATCTCAGTTTTTCTCATTATAAAATGAGGATCATTTATGCTTTCTAGGCCTACTTCACAAAAAGAAAGGTCTTGAAACATCTAAAACTATATGAGATAGTACAAGTATTTCTGCTAACTTGTCTGGATGAACAAGAAAGCTAATGATTCCAGAGTTGCTAGTTGGCTTCCCAGCCTAAAACTGAAGGAACTGAAGGACATTGTTTGAAAAAATGTTAGGGTCTTGACCAAAAAAATTGGGTAAGCTGGAATCTAAAGAGTTTAAATCATTAGCTGGGAGGCTGGTGCTGCAGTTTATTTGGGGCAAGAGAATGGAATGAATTGAAAGCAAACAGCATCATTGAAGGACACTTATAATAATCCACCCAATAATTACTTATTAGGTTCCACTTAATAAATTCATTTGCTGATTTTACAGATATTCATTGAACATCTACAGATATTTTTTTTTATTGAACACCTATTATGTGCCAGTTCTGTGTTGAGGCTAGAGATACTGTTGAGAATAAAACAGTTAGTTATCTGTTCATATGAAGTTCAAAGCCTAGTAGGAAATGCTGTAGTAAGAGCTGCTGGGTGGCTCAGTCAGTTAAGCATCTGCCTTTGGCTCAGGTCATGATCTCAGGGTCCTGGGATGAAGCCCCACGTTGGGCTCTCTGCTCAGAGGGGAGTCTGCTTCTCCCTCTTCCTCTGCCCCTTCCTCCTGCTCACTCTCTCTCTCTCTCTCTCTGTCTCTCTCTCTCTCAAATAAATAAATAACAAGAAGAAAAAAAGAAAGAAAGAAGGAAGGAAGGAATAAAGGAAGAAAACGAACAAAGGTTGTAGTAAACAAGTAATTACCATAAAATGGTAAGTGTTATGAAAGGAGAATGTGGGGCGCCAGGAGAGCCTTGGGAAGAGGCTTTATGTATCTATAGGCCAGAGATTGCAAACTCGTGGTGCCTGGGACAAATTCAACCACAGATAATTTTTTTAACTAGTGCCATGTTTTAAAAGTACCTGAATAGGGGTGCCTGAGTGGCTCAGTCATTAAGCGTCTGCCTTTGGCTCAGGTCATGATCCAGGATCCTGGGATTGAGCCCAACATCAGGCTCCCTGATCCATGGGAAGCCTGTTCTCCCTCTCCCTCTCCCGCTGCTTGTGTTCCCTCTCTTGCTGTGTCTCTCTGTGTCAAAAAAAATAAAAATAAAATCTTAAAAAAAAAAGTATCTGAATAGCTTCAATGGGACATGCACTCTCCAGTTTTCCACAGTCCTCACCACTTTATACTGTGTTCTGCTCACTATTCTTACACATTGAGGAAGCCTGGACCCTGAAAAACATGCCCTGAAGGACTGAGCCAGGTAAGTGGTGTAGGAGATGGGGTGAGGGAGTGTTCCAGGTGAGCAAATGCCCACAGAGATTATGGTGTGTCTGGGGAGTGGGAAGGTCCACATGACCAACGCAAGGAAGAGACCAGAGGGTTAAACTCTCCTCTGTTATATATAAGGAAACTAATGCTCAGAGAGAAGGGACTTTGCTCAAGTCACACATCTACCAAAGCAAGCAACAGTGTCGGGACTAAATCCAATCCTCCTTCTCTCCAATAACCTATTCTTTCCTTGTAACCCTTTCCTCTTACCCATTAGGCCTACTAAGTGAAGTCCCAGGGAATGTCCAGGAATCCAGGCCCATTCACACCAGCAGCTCACAGGGGTTCAGACCAATCAAGCACAAGTCCTTGCTCTACAAGATTGCTCCACAGCGTCCTCCACCACTTCCTTGAGTATGAGTCAGGGCTGAAATTAGGAGCTGGCAAGTTTCAGGGGCTGGGTTCAGGACCCAGCTTATCTGTACTTTCCCAGGTGGTTTGTTGACACAGAAATACCTCTCCCAGCAACAAAAGGAAACCTAGCATTCCACAATCCGCCCTTCCTTCCTCTGGCTTAAGGTTCTCTTCTGCTTTAAATGCAAATGCTCTTGGAAGAATAATACCATCACCTTTTGATGTATGGCGTCCAATCTGGAATGCTAAAATTGGAACAAAACCTAAAAATTAGCCAAGCCAAACTTCTTATAATACTAATGAGGAACATGGGCATGCTGATGAGAGTGGCCCATCATTATCCTGTGTCAAAGCCAGGATGAAACCCTGGTCTCCTGATTCCTGGCTCAGGGCTCTTTCTACTGTTTCTACTCATTAGGTCCTGCTCTAAGAATGTTTTCCTGGAGGAAGAGAGGAGGGAAAGAAAAGGTGGCATCACACAAGTGGAGAAAGGAATCAGAAAAAAAAAAATAGAAGGAAACCTGGCTTGATTTTATAATTTTTCAACTCCAGTTTAGTTCATTCTTTGATTCAAAAAATATTTCTTGAGGGTCTTCCATGTTCCAGGCACTGTGTTAGAAGCTGAAGGTAAGACAGTGTACTCCCTGACCTTGAGAACTTCCACACTAGTGCCTCTGGCTGACCTACTTGCTCAGGTCCTGTATACACACAACCTCCAGCTCCTTTGCTAATCCAATCAGCAAAATCATAATAATCACTTAACTTGATGCCTTTTTCTTTTACAGGGTACTCTACATTCATTGCTTCATTAATTTTCACACACCCACACAAACACACACACAACATGACAAAACATTCCCACCTATTTTACAGATGAGGACACTGAAGCTCAGTTTTTCCTTGGTTCAAGTTCCCTTGCTTCTTACTTGAACCATGTTCCCCCAAACTGCTGGGCGTTTTGTAAAAAGGAGAGGAGAAAATAACTCACCACCTTCTCCCCTAAGATTCTCCCCTCCTCCAGCCCACAAACAAGTATGAGCCAAGAGGGATAATCTATCATCTCATATGTTTTCTAGGAAAATTTGGAGCCTGGGGCTTGAGACTGGGTGCCCTCAGTGGATAAAATTGGAGATATCAGAGAAAAAGCCATCTATTTGGTTAACAGACTTGGTTCCTACAGAAACACAATATTCTACATGTGTACAGGAAAACTCCTTTTGCATCTCCAATTTCTTTTTTTGTATTCTTTGTTTTTTATTTTATTCTGCTTTATTTTATTTTATTTATTTTATTTTATTTTATTTTTTCAGTTTTCCAAAATTCACTGTTTATGTACCATACATCTCCAATTTCATCTTGGTCCTCACAACAGTCCCTGTGGCAGTGTCCTCTGTAGATGGAAACCAGAGCTCAATGACAGGAAATGTCAGAGATCACACAGTGAGGAAGGAGGGAGCCAGACAGAAGCCCTCCTCTTCTGTTGCTATTTTCATTACATCACAATGACTTCTTTGTGACTCCAGGCAATCTCCAGCAAGAGTCAAATTCTTGACCAGACCCTCCCAATTAATAACAGAAGCCTATCAGAGTTGGAACAAGGAGTAGCACAGAGGTTGTTTGGGGCAAAGTCTTCAAGCCAGAGATCCAGGGGAAAACCTGGATATCCATCTTGTGATCATCCTTACTCATGAACACCTTCCCCAAACCTCTTAAATCCCTTTTTCTAACCGGTTCAGGAATGCTCAGCCACGCTGTATCTGAACCCACACTGAATCTGTTTGATTTTCTGACTATAGCATCACTTTAAGATAATGTTCTCTCTGTGAACTCTTTGCCCAGTAAAAGAAGACATCTTTCTGGCTTTTGATTTATCTTAAAGCTCTTCCTTCTAATTCTGTTATATGCTACCATATAAGGGAATCTTGAAAATATTCAACATTATGTGAGGTACCCAGAATAAGTAACTTTGTAGAGAAAGAAAATAGAAAAGTGTTTACCAAAGGGTTTGGGAAGAGGAGTAACAGGGCGTTTAATCGCTTACTGGGTGCAGACTTTCTGTCTGGGGTGATAAAAATTTGTGGAAACAGAAAATGCTGATGGTTGCACAACTTCATGACTGTCCTTAATACCATTGAATTACACACTTTAAAAAGATTTAATACAAGGCACCTGAGTGGTACAGTTGGTTAAGCAACAGGCTCTTCGTTTCTGCTGCGGTTGTGATCTCAGGGTTATAAGATCCAGTTCTTCTGCACCAGGCTCCATGCTCAGAAAGGAATCTACTTAGGACTCTCTCCCTCTCCCTCCACCCCTGCATGCTGTGCGTGCTCTCAATCTCTCTCTCTCTCTCTCTCTCTCTCTAATAAATAAATAAATAAATCTTTAAAGAAGTGATTTAACAGGTAAATTGTACATTCTATATATTTTGCCACAGTTGTTTTTTTGTTTTGTTTTGTTTAAGTAGCAGCTCCTTCTTTGGAGAACAGTGTGGAGATTCCTTAAGAAACTAAAAATAGAGCTTCCCTATGACCCTGCAATTGTACTACTGGGTATTTACCCCAAAGATACAGATGTAGTGAAAAGAAGGGCCATCTGTACCCAATGTTTATAGCAGAAATGGCCACGGTCACCAAACTGTGGAAAGAACCAAGATGCCCTTCAATGGATGAATGGATAAGGAAGATGTGGTCCATATGCACTATGGAGTATTATGCCTCCATCAGAAAGGATGAATACCCAACTTTTGTATCAACATGGATGGGACTGGAAGAGATTATGCTGAGTGAAATAAGTCAAACAGAGAGAGTCAATTATCATATGGTTTCACTTATTTGCGGAGCATAACAAAAAACACGGAGGACATGGGGAGATGGAGAGGAGAAGGGAGTTGAGGGAAATTGGAGGGGGGAGATGAACCATGAGAGACTATGGACTCTGAAAAATAATCTGAGGGTTATGAAGGGGTCAGGGGTGGGAGGTTGGGGGAGCCTGGTGGTGGGTATTATGGAGGGCACGCATTGCATGGAGCACTGGGTATGGTACAAAAACAATGAATTCTGTTAGGCTAAAAATTTTTTTAAATAAAACAAAAAAAAAGTAGCAGCTCCTTCTAAGGTGAAGATGATGGTTATAGATGTCTCATGCTGCTATGCAGTAAAAATTAAAGCCATGTTTCTTCTTTCTGTCCCTGTCATGGAAATATAGACAGATAAGATCTTAGTGGTTAAGAACAAAGATTTTGTAGTCAGAACACAGCTGCATTCAGGGTTTGCATCTATGATTTACTAGTTTTCTGACCTCAAGTAACCTATGCAACTTTGTTGTGCATACAAACCCCTGGGCCATCTAACCATTTCCAGAGCCTCAGACTCCTGTGGAAAACAAGGGGACCCTCATAGCTATGGCCAGCCCTCTTGACCATGCCCTTGTTGTGGAGATTAGGTAAGACAGTATATATAAAATGCTTAACTCAATCCCCAGCACTCAGCAAGCACACAAAACGATCAGAAATTAATATTCTTATTTTTCTACCTAATCACTGTCTTTCCAAGCTAGAGAGTCATCTCTGGGTTTGTGTGTGTCTGTCTGTCTGTGTGGTTGTTTTATTTTTTGCTATGTGTGCACAATTGGATAGATAGGAGCTCTTGCACATGCAGCAAATTCCTTGGAAGATTGTGTTCCCAGGAGAATGTGGACACACGTCCTGGGAGGCACGTGTTTACAGCTGAGCAGTATATACATGTGTATTTGTGTATATATAAAACACTGTTTCCTTATAAGACTTTCTTGTCATCAACAATTCAAAAGTCATTTCCTGTTACTTGTCATGATATCAACTGAGGTTAATGACTGGAAAGATAATTAGATTGATTGGTCAAAGGGAAAGATCATGTTTTAGTTAAAATCTCTTATCCAAACCAAAGTTTCAGGTATTTGAGAGAAATGTGATGACTATTTATAAACATTCTGATCTCTAGGTTGGTAAGGCTATAAATGCCACAAGGTGTCAAGTCCCCTGCCCAGCCTTCCAGTCAGAGGTATGAAGACTGATCTTGGGGGCACCTGGGTGGCTCAGTGAGTTAAAGCCTCTGCTTTCGGCTCAGGTCATGATCCCAGCATCCTGGGATCGAGCCCTGCATCGGGCTCTCTGCTCAGCGGGATCCCTTCCTGTCTCTCTCTCTGCCTCGCTGCCTACTTGTGATCTCTCTGTCAAATAAATAAATAAAATCTTAAAAAAAAAAAAAAACTGATCTTGGAGTGTCCCTTGTGTTGAGATAGTCTTTCTATTGCCCTTCTACAGAGGCCCTCTACAGGCACAAGATAGCTAACATCTAGGAAGCAGAACCCCTGAGTTCTGATCAGCTTCTGCAGCCAGCTCCCTTGACCATGCCAGAATTTCAGGGTCACCCTATATGGTGGGGCAGTATATGTAATGGTTACATGTATGTAATGTATACATATACATATATAATGATTAACGCACCTGCATTAAAGTCAAATAAACCTCGGCTTAAGTCCCAGTGCCTCAACTACCCAACAGGTAAATGTGTGATTCAGTAATTTTCTCTTTCTGAGTCTCCATTTCTTCAACTATGGAAACTATTTTTTAAAAGTAAGATTCCCATTTCACCAGGTTATTAGAGAAATTCATTAAGAACTTGCATTGAACGTCTTGAGCATAGTGCCGGATATAAGGTAATGTCCACTTAATAATAACAGCTACTATTTATTGAACACTTACTCTGTCCCTATCTACATAGGCATCACCTCATTTAATCCTCACAACAACCCAGAAAGTTAGGTACCCTTATTATCCCCAAAGGAAACCAAAACAATGTCCCAAGGTCATATAACTAGTAAGAGAAGAATTTGAACCCAAGCACTCTAATACTGTTATTTTTAATATTTTTGTCATTAACAAAAATAATAACCCAGAAAGGATTCCATTGTCTCCCCTCCATCTGTGGAGGGAATAGCTCTGACCTCAGATTCCTCAAAGATTTCTTTAATATTAATATGCCTCCTTTCCCTCTATTTCATTCCCTGACTTTAGCTATGGTTCACTTATTCATTTAACAGACAATCATTAAGCAGCTACTGTGTGCCATACTCTGTGCCTGCCTCTGGGGATATGGCACTGAACAGAACAGTTGATGTCCCTGTCTTCATGGAGTTGAGGAGCCAGCTGAGAATGAGAAGCTGAAGAATGAGAGGAGCCAGCCACGCAGAAAACCAAAGAGTGAAATGAAGGCAGGGAGGCAGGAATGAGTTTGGCTAGTATGATTTAAGAAGTGAGAGGAGGAAAGTATGGCTGAAGCAGTGACGAGGAAATGACATAAGATGGTCCCTGCCCCTCTCTGGAGCTCCAGACCTACAATTCGCAAGCTGACTGCACAGACATGTCTGGGTGGTCCTCAGACCTCCTAATGCAAAATGTCTAAGACAAAAGTCATTACTTTCTCCAGCCAAACTCCCCTCCTCTTCCCTGGCCAGACACTGCACAACCCAAAACCCAGTGGCCCAAACTAAAGATTTGTTAAATATCTCCTGAATTTGTCCTCTCTCTAACATCATAACCCTTGCTTTGGTTCAGTCCTCATCATCACTGGCTGAGTTGTTGGACTGGTCCCTAACTGTTTACCCTGCCTCCAACATCTTCACCTCCAGTACCAGTACCTCTGACAGGCTGCTGTCAGAGAGATCCCCCAAAACAAACATGTAAATATATAACTTCCTCAGTGTAAAACCTCTCATGGTTCTTCCTTTGTCTCAGGATGAAGTCTAAACTACATAGCCTGGCAAATAATATCCTTCATGTTGTGGTCTGAAGCCATATTTTCAGTCTTGTCTCCCACTGGTCATCCACAAGTCTTAGAGCACCACCATATCAAATTACTCTTTCATAATACCAGGAGCAGCACAAGTTGTTCCCTCTACTTAGAATTCCTCTTCTTGCCCTCTCTTCTTGTAGAACTACTATTCAACCTTTAAGATCGAGTTCATTTCCTCACTAAAACCTTCTCTGACGCCAGGCAGAATCATCCATCTAACTCTCTTAAGGACCCACAGCACATGACATTTACAACATAGCTACAGTACTCATCAAATGTGTTTCTGATTATATCATTATATATTCGCCTCCCCACCAGACTGAGTTTAGAAAGTCTGTGATCATGTCCCATTGAATGCAATGGGTAGTGTACAACAGATGCACAATAAGTGCTTGATAGACTGATTATTTAATTAATGCAAAATTGATAAAGCACAAAAAAACTCAATGAGTCCCTCAAAAACCAGATTCCCAACCTTGATCTCATTAGCACAAACCAAAGGTCTGTAAGATAGCATAGAAGCTGAGACCTAACCAAAAACTAACCCTTATCTTGCTACCTGGGAATCAGAGATTGCCAGAAATAACCAAACACCAGGGAGATACTAAGGTCTCAAGATAGTGATTTATCCAAGATCCCTAGGTCAGATATCAACACACCAGAACTAGAAGCCAAAACTGCTGCCTCCTAGTTCTCGAAGCTCCTATCTAGGACAGCTTCTGCAAAAGTTGAAAGACAAAAGAAGCAAGGTCTTCTTGTATACAGGGCTTCCAAGAAGATGCCCATTGGCTCTTGCCAAATACATAGTCCAGCTTTGCTCTGGACTAGTAAAATTCATATGTTGAAGTCCTAACACCTAGTAGCTCAGAATGTTATCTTATTTGGAGATAAGGTCTTTGTAGAAGTAATCAAGTTAAAATGAAGCCAGTAGGGTAGGCCCTAATCTAATATGACAGGTGTCCTTATAAAAAGGAGGAGTCCAGACATAAAGACACATATACAAGGAAAATGTCATGACATCATGAAGACAGCTGTCTATAAACCAAGGAGAGAGGCCTGGAGCAAATCTTTTCTACATAGCTTTCAGAAAGAACCAACCATGCTGACACCTTGATTTCAGACTTCTAGTCTCCAGAACTGTGAAATGATAAATTTCTTTTCTTTAAGACACCCAGTTTGTATGGCAGTCAGAGAAAACTAACAGAAGCCTTCTAGAGCAGTGGATCTCAAAGTATGGTCCCTGGAAAACCAGGTCAGTATCACCTGAGATTTGTTAGACAGGTAAGACCTACCAGTCAAACTCTGGGGAGGGGATCCAGTAATTTGTGTCCCAATAAAGCCCTCCAGGTGATTCTGATGCATACTACATTTGAGAACCACTCTTTAAAGCTGGTTTATTTAGTGTTCCCTGAAATTTCACAAATACCCAAAACCTCAGAATGTGACCTTATTTGGGAATAGAGTCTTTGCAGATGTAATTAGTTTAGCTCATAGTTGATTAGGGTGAACCTTAAGTCCAATGACTAGTATCAGTATAAACTGAGAAAACAGAGAAGCAGAGACAATACTTAGGGAGAACACTGTGTGACAACAAAGGTGGAGATGCATCTACAAGGTGAGGAGTGCCAAGGTTTAGAGGAGTTACCAGAAGCTCACAGAGAAGCAAGAAAGGATTTTTCTCTAGAACCTTCAGAAGAAGTAAGACTCTGCTAACATCCTAACTTTACACTTCTAGTCTCCAGAACTGTGAGAGAATAAATTCCTGTTGTTTTAAGCCACTCAGTTTGCGGCAATTTGTTACAGCAGCCCTCAGAAAACAATACTCTGTCCAACAAAAGTCTTAGACACATGTAGCTATTTAAATTTAAATTAGTCAAATTAAATAAAACTGAAAATTCAGTTCTTCAGTTGCAATGGTCACATTTCAAGTGCTCAGCACATGAGGTTCATGACTACTATATTAACATAGAATATTTCCATCAGAGCAAAAATTCTATTGGATACAACTATCCTAGCTAGAGGCCCATGGGCTAAATTCAGTCCATCTCCTGTTTGGTATGGCCCACAAGCTAAGAATGACTTCTACATTTTTAAGTGGTTGAAAAGTTAAAAGAAGAGAATTTTGTAATGCAAAAATTATATGAAAGACAAATTTGTGTCTCTAAATAAAGTATTATTGAAACACAGCTGTACCCATTTGTTTACATATTGTCCATGACTGATTTTATGCTACCACGGTGGAGTCAAGTACTTGTGACAGAGACCATATGGCCCACAAAACAAGGTATTTACTCTATGACCTTCTACAGAAGAAGTTTGCCAACCCCTTCCTCCCAATGAAAAGTGACAAGGAGAGGATATTAGAACAAACTGGCAACATGGTTAAACACAAAGACATCTGTTTTGAGATGCTGATAGGCATGTACTTCCCAGATCACAGTGAAATCAAGGCAAGTATGTATTATCTCTAATTGATATGAACACAGTATACATATACAGATGATCCTTGAAAAACACAGGTTTGAACTGTGTGCATCTACTTACACACAGATTTTTTTTCAATAAATACAGTACAGTATTGTAAATGTATTCTCTCTTCCTCGTGATTTTCCTTTTTTTAAGATTTTATTTATTTATTTGACACAGAGAGAGAAAGAGAGAAATTGCACACACGAGCAGGGGGAGTGGCAGAGGGAGATGGAGAAGCAGGCTCCCTCTGGGGAGCCTGGGGCTTCATCCCAGGATCTGAGATCATGACCTGAGCCAAAGGCAGGTGCTTTTTTTTTTAATTAACATATACTATATTATTTGTTTCAGGGGTACAGGTCTGTGATTCATCAGTCTTACACAATTCACAGCTCTCACCATAACACATACCCTCCCTGACATCCATCACCAAACCACCCCATCTCTCCCAGTGCCCTCCACTCCAGCAAACTTCAGTTTGTTTCCTGAGATTAAGAGTCTCTGATAGTTTGTCTCCCTCTTTGGTTTTGCCTTGTTTCATTTTTTTCCTCTCTTCCCCTATGATCCTCTGCCTTGTTTCTCAAATTCCACATATCAGTGAGATCATGTGATAATTGTCTTTCTCTGACTGACTTATTTCACTTAGCTTAATACCCTTAATACCCAAATGGCAAGATTTCTTTTTTTGTTGTTGGTTCAAAGGCAGATGATTAACTGACTGAGCCTTCGGGGTGTCCCCCCTTATGATTTTCTTAATAAGATTTTCTATTCTCTAGCTTACTTTATTGTAAGAAAATGGTATATAATAAATATAACACAAAAAAACATGTGTTAGCTGACTGTCTATGTTATCAGTAATGCTTCTGGTCAACAGTAGGCAATCAGTAGTTAAGTTTGGGGGGAATCAAACGTTATACATGGACTTTCAACAGTGCAGGGGTTTGGTGCCCCAACCCTGGCATCATTCGAGAATCAATTACAAATAATATCCACATATATACACCCAGAAGATCCATAGAGAAGGGAATGGAGGGACATATACCTAGGTATTAATGATGATCACCTAAGAGGGAATGGGTAAATGAGGCTGGAGTTTATGCCTTCTGCTATTATTGCCCTCCATGTTTTCTAATTCTTCTGTAGAAAGGGGATACTGCTTTTTTAATTTAAAAAAAAAAAAAACCTGCCTGATTGTAAAACAAAGCTTCTAACCTCTAGATTGTGAGGGCTGGGGGCACCTGGGTGGCTCAGTGGGTTAAAGCCTCTGCCTTCAGCTCAGGTCATGATCCCAGGGTCCTGGGATCGAGCCCTGCATTGGGCTCTCTGCCCAATAAAAATCTGTAGATTGTGAGGGCTGAGTCCTCCAGGCTGCCCTTATCTTTATGTAGCTCTGAATACCTTAATGGTTTCTTTCCCCACCGTTATTGGCTCTCAGGAAAGGATCTGCTCACCCCATTTAAACTGAGATATTGTCAACTGACTCACAGATTATTGTGTATGTTCTTCCTCCCAGATCCGAAAAGCCTTTCAAAAAATTAGAGCCTAGCGCTATAGACATAAAGGTCTACCAGTGGAAGGTTAGCTTTCAGTTAACGAGGTAGGAATACAGAGAGCCTTCTGGTCATCCCTGAAATTCCCAAGCACAAGAAACAGTCTACCCCAGTTACTTTCATGGGCCTAGCCAGTGTGCAGTCTTGGATTCTGTATCCAGAAACAATTAACAAATACATACAGCTCACTTACAAACCAGGATCCAAACTTGCAGGCTGAAACAAAACTTGGCAAAAGCCTCCCAAACCCAACCCATTTTTAAGATCTAGGTGATGATGACTTAGACTCAGAGATCTAAATTCACTGACCCCCTAGGAAACCTCAGTCCTTCTTTTTGTCATCTCCTGGCCTCAGTTTTGTCCCAGGAAAGGAGTAAAGCTTGGACAGAGTGACTTCCAAATTCACCCTCAGCTTTGCTCTGGGCCACACTGGATTCTCCAGTTGTATTATGTATGCCTGGGACAGGGTCCAGGTAATTTCTAAAGCGTCAAATGATTAACCATTGAGCTGGGCCAGTTCCAGAAAGGACTCAAAAATTAACCTGGTTACTCCTGTTTTCCTTTTTAATCTTTACCATTAGTAACTCTGGTGAGGCATTATCTCTCTCTAGCCTCAGTGGCCCGTGTGCCATCCCCAGACCCTCTACCCAGAGTGTTCCATTCCCTTCTCCCAACTTTCCTCTCTTGCTGACTAAACTCTGCCAACAGTCACTTCATTCATGAGACCTTTTCTGATTCCCCAAGGCCCAATGACCACAACATCCACTGACTACCTCACTGTACTATACTATATCCTAGTATAAAGCACCAACTGTCATGGGTTTTAGTGACCTTTCCTATGGATACTTATTCCTACTTGGCTACTCCCCTTAGGAGTAGAAATTATGCTTATTTAAGGTTTTATACAAGGGATCCAGTGTCTAGATCAATGCTAAAATTCATGAATGCACAGGTTCATTGGTTGAGGATGCTGAAACTCTTGAAATGCTTTTTACCAATCTCAGAAATAGCCCTGACCACTAAGAAATGTTTTTAACTCTTCAAAGCACCTGTAAGCTCTCTTAGCTCCTTGGATCCTCACAAGAAGCCTGTGAGGAGGGAGACCACTAAAGTGGAGTATAAAACACTTAACATGGAGGTGAAGCAATCTCCTAAGGCTAGCTGGCAAGTAAGAGATAGAGCCGGAACCACACACCTGAGTTCTTGTCCTCCATTCCTGGACTTTTGAGTATATGGCATGCAGTGAAATCAAAGCCTCACCCTCTTTCTAAGAAACTGCAGTCTGTTGCCACCTCCATATCAACACATGAACATGCATACATTTATGTTTTATAAATACTTTCATGCTAGCTCCACATTTATAAATCTAGGACTGTTTTTCTCCCATCATTTATCATCATTCTTAAGGGAAAAACAGCCCAGTACAGAACCCAGTCAGATCAATATTTTTCTCAAAGAGATTAAAAGGAACCAGAAGACACTGAACTTGATCCTACTTGCTCTAGGATGCTCCACTCAGGCCCTTCCCTCCTCCCGCTGTGTTCCAGAGGGGAAAAGACCTGTGAAAGCTTTTAGTGTGGCCAATCATCCCAATACATAACCTGGAGATGGGCTTCCCAGCAAGAATATAATCTTTTCCTGTCCAGCATCTGCGGAACCATATTCTCTCATCATAGCCACCCTTGCTGCTCAGTAGGGTCAGTCACAAACCTGTAAATATATGCACAAATTAATGTGCAAATGACTATTAGGTGCAGGTATATATGGAAGTGTGTTTATGCTATTGTGGTGTGTGTGTGTGTGTGTGTGTGTGTGCGCGCGCACGCACTCGTGTGTGTGTTGTTCTGATATAATGTGAACCACCACATGTATCTGTAGGTACTCTTCTGGAAAATGTGTATATGTGCAGATGAGTATGTGACTGGGCATATATATTTGCTCACCCACCAGTCACCAATCAGTTCTACAAAGGTGTACTAATACTGCAGACACTGTGCAAGTTTCTGGGCATGAACAAGACACAGAATGGAGGGGTATACATCACAATGCATGAGTGGTAGATGTTTTTTTCAGTACTATGTAGCTGTCTATGAAATCACTATATATATGTATGTGTATATCAGGGCCCACATCAAACTAGGCAAGTTCCTGATCATATAAGTGAGGACACATCATCTGTTGTTGCTGAAAAATGCTGTTGTGTTCTCTCCCCAAGCCCCAGGGATCAGATTAAACAGGACTCACCTGACCCTTGGGCCATGGAGGCATCCTCTATACTCTGCCAGGGTGGAAGGCTGAAGTATTGCCTCCCCCTCATCATTACAGTCACTCCACTTTCTACCCCCTTAGGGGAGGGAAGGCAGAACCTGATAACAGGGCAACAAGAGTCCAGCCTGCTGGAAGCCACCTGAGCTTCACGTGTATTTATGGTTTCACAGTTAATGTTTGGCCCTGGGTTATTTTTACTTTAGGAGGTAAGCCGGAAAAGGCAAGGGAGATAAGATGCCAGGTCACCTGCAGCAGGCACCTGCTCAGACAGCCACCACTGGCACCATAGTGCTCCAGGTCCTACCAAAGGAGGAAGCCACCCAAATAGAAGGCAAAGGCTTTTGGGAACAGGAGTAGAAAAAGAGAGCCCTTGCAAAATGTCCCTTAGGAGCCCAGAATCTCCTCTGCAGCTTTCTAAGGGGTACAAGAAGCCTCTCTACTAACAAATCAGCCAGTCTCTACTTACACACCTCTAGGACATGAGAATCTCTCTACCTCCAAGATGCTCTCTTAAGAATTTCACTTTTATACTAAGACAAAAATATACCTCCTGGCAACTTCCATTCATTGGTCCCACTTTCCCTTTCAAAAAAGATTAATCTTCCTGGGAATAACTGTCTTTGATTAATGCCTCCAGAAGGTCCCTGTTTTAATTGTTAATAACATAACTGAAAAAATATAGTATTATTTTTTAGTTTATTTGAATACCTTTCTCTCCTATTTGAAGTGTTTAAACTCCTTGAGGGAGGTTTTATATGTGTGTGTGTGCGTGCTCACACTGTGTACATATTATATATGTACATTCTACAAGTGTATATATAATATACTGTATATGTATATACTGTATATATCACCATTTAATCCATGTTTGCCATATCAGACACCATGCTCAGTGTGCTTACTATCTTACTTAATCTCTACAACACTATAAAGAACTATTATTCCTATTTTACTCAAGAGAAAATTGAGAGCTTAAATACCTTAAGTGAGGTCTCCCAGCTGTGGATAAAATTCAAATTCAAACTCAGGTCATTCTAATTTTAGTCCTGCCTATTAAGCACAACACTGTAATCACTTGTATGCCTTGCATATAATAAACCAAATAAATACTAGATGAGTGGATTATTTATTTAATTGATAAGGCCATCCATTTCCAGTAACACTTAGAATGAGTGAGTTCCTCACATCGGTTGGCTGCATATAGAGTGGGTGAGACATAGGACAATTTACATGGAAGCCCCAGAGATGGTCTGAAACCTGGGCCACTTCTTTGGAAGACAAGGTCTCTTTTTTTTTTTTTTTTTTTTTTTTTTTTTTATTTGACAGAGAGAGAGATCACAAGTAGGCAGAGAGGCAGGCAGAGAGGGGTTGGGAAAAGCAGACCCCCTGCTGAGCCGAGAGCCTGGGCTCAATCCCAGGACCCTGAGAGCATGACCCCAGCCGAAGGCAGAGGCTTAACCCACTGAGCCACCCAGGCACCCCAAGACAGGGTCTCTTGACTTCAAGGTTTGCCCAGTACAGCTGAAGAGAGACAAAAAAGGAAATTCTGTGGGCTTCTGAGCTTCCCCCAGAATCATTCTTGATATGAATCTATGCAAAGAATCCTTGAGTCGTTTACCTAGAATGTCTTTCTCCCCTATATCAGCCTCTCCTCCTTCAGGGCCTAGCACAAATGTCACATTTTCCCTGAAGCTTAAGCTACCCATTCTTTTTCTTAAGGCCGAAGTATTTTTCCTCCAACTGTGTTCCCACTCTACTTCACACACACCTCAATTATAACACACATCACATCATACTGTATTTATAGCTACCTCCCTAACTATGAGGTCCTCAAATGCTGAGCTTTCTAGTTTCTGGGCCTAGCAGAGATGGCACTCAGTAAACATGTTAAGAATGAGTGAGAGATAAGAGAACATGAAAGCCATCCTGCAGAAAGAAGGAACCCCTGTACCCAAAACAAAAAAACCCACAAATGTTACCCCTTGAGGTTGATACAGCATCCGATGCCTAAGACAAGGACTCGAATGAGGCCACATAGAGACGGGGTAATCAGAACACAGGAAGGACACTTAAACTGCACATTTAATGTCTAAGTCTCACTATTCCCTTTAGGGAGCCCTTTAGGGAACTCCCACAGGGCAAGGTTTTCATGTAAGACCTGGGAGGGAATTTACCAGGCTTCTACCAAAAGAATCCCAAACTGTGCCACAGACAGATCTAAGAAACTCCTCTGGATGATACAGTTCTATCCATCAAGGCTTGACTCAGCTCAAGATAAGAGTGGAACAAATGATGACAAGCACCATGAAAAAATGCTCAACATCACTAGTCATTAGGAAAACACAAATCAAAACTACAATGAGTTACCATTTCACACCCACTGGGATAGCTATAATCAATCAATCAATCAATAACAAGTGTTGGTGAGAATGTGGAGAAATCAAACTCTTGCACGTTACTAGTAAAAATGTAAAATGGTACAGCCAGTGCGTAAAAACAATTTGGTGGCTCCTCAAAAAGTTAAATACAGAATTACCATATGATCCAGCAATTCTACTCCTAGCTTTATACCCAAAGAGTTGAAAACATTCATACACACAAAAACTTGTACACAAATGTTCATAGCCGCCCTATTCACAACAGCCAAAAGATGAAAACAACCCTATGTCCATCAATTGACAAAAGAATAAGCTAAATGGGGGCTCCTGGGTGGCTCAGTGGGTTAAAGCCTCTGCTTTCGGCTCAGGTCATGATCCCAGGGTCCTGGGATCAAGCTCCATATCGGGCTCTCTGCTTAGCAGAGATCCTGCTTCTTCCTCTCTCTGCCTGCCTCTCTGCCTATTTGTGATCTCTGTCTGTCAAATAAATAAATAAATAATCTTTAAAAAAAAAAAAAAAGAATAAGCTAAATGTGGTATATGATGGAATATTATTCAGCTACAAAAAGAAATGAAGTATTGGGGCATCTGGGTGGCTCAGGTGGTTAAGCACCACACTCCTGATTTCAGCTGGGGTCATGATCTCAGGGTCATGAAACTGAGCCCTGCATTGGACTCCACACTCAGCAGGGAGTCTGCTTGAGATTCTCTCTTTCTCTCTCTCCCTCCCCCACTTCCACAGACACACACTCTCTCTCTCTCTCTCTCAAATAAATAAATAAATAAATCTTAAAAACGGAAAGAAATTAAGTACTGATACAACATGAATGCACCTTAAAAACATTGTGCTGAGTGAAAGAAGCCAGACACAAAAGGCCACATATTTATGGTTCCATGTATATGAAATGTCCAGAACAGGCAAATCCATAAAGACAGAAAGTAGATTCATGGTTGTCACAGACTCAGGAGAGAGGAGAATGAGAGTGACTGTTAACAGGTACTAGATTCCCTTTATGAGTGATAGAAGTGTTCTGGAATTAGATAGCAGTGATGTTTGCACAACATTTTGGATATACTAAAAACCAACAAAATGTACATTTCAACTGATCGATTTTATTTTATATAAATTATATCTCATTTTTTTAAAGATTTTATTTATTTATTTGACAGACAGAGATCACAAGTAGTCAGAGAGGCAGGCAGAGAGAGAGGAGGAAGCAGACTCCCTACCGAGCAGAGAGCCCGATGCAGGGCTCAATCCCAGGACCCAGGAATGACCTGAGCCTAAGGCAGAGGCTTTAACCCACTGAGCCCCCCAGGCGCCCCAATATCTCAATTTTTAAAAAGAAAAATTAATTGTGGTTATGGTTGTATGACTCTACAAATATATCAAACACCATCAAATTGTGTATTTTAAATGAGTGAATTGTGTGGTATATGAATTATATCTCAATAAAGCCACTTACAAAAAAAAATTTCAAGACAGTGGTTCAAATCAAGGTCTTTCCTTTTTTTTTTTTTTTTTTTTTTTTGAGCAGATGGGGAATTTAATTTTTTTAGTTGGTTTTTTTTTTAAGCTTTTGATGTAGTGTTTAACTATTCACTAGTTGTGTATAACACCCAATCCAGTTCTTTCCAGGTCCAAAGACCAATGCTTTTAACCACTATACCACACTGCCTTATTTGCAGGGTAATCCCAGAAGGGCTCTTCAGCTCTCCTCACACAAGCTCTCTTTGCCTTGTGTACTCTGAGAGACAAAAGCTCCAGGCAAGTGGTTTCCTCTTCCCAGTGTTGTCTAGATCAGTCCCACCTCAATAACTCCCAAGTGCCTATAATCTAAAGCCACATCTCCTTAATCTGAAAATCAAGGCCTCTCAAGATCTGCAATCAACTTTCTTTTCCTAGGACTCTGCTCCACATGCCCAACATCCTAACCAAATATTTCTCCCTGCCTTTTCCTGAATCATGTCCTCTCCTGCTGTCCAATGTGCCTGGAAAATCCTCTCTCCACCCCTCCACTACATGGCCAAATCCTGCCCATATGCTCTGATATACCTGGCACCATCTTTGAGTTCAAAGTTACACACACACACACACACACACACACACACGGACCTTAATTTTGCTTTTTGCTTCCTCTGAGCTCTTGTGCATCTCTATTTCTCCATGCATTTATCCCTATACAGAGGTATTTTGGACATATATTCTTTAAGGACGATGTAGAGAGACAGAAGCAGAAGCCAACACCCCGCTAAGCAGGGAACCCAACACAGGGCTCGATCCCAGGACCCTGGGATCATGACACAAGCTGAAGGAAGATGCTTAACTGACTAAGCCACCCAGGAAACCCTAAGGGCAGAGTATTAAACAACCCGAAGCACCCAGCACAGCATCTGACACACAGTAGTACTCACAAAATCACATCAAATTAACTGAAGTGAATTCAATCTCTCATCATCTCACAGCTCTTTTCCACTAATGGTAATTATCCTGCCAGCTAGAAACACTACAGGCACAGTTTGAACAAGGTGTTTAGAATGTTAATGGATGAAAATGGGTTGCAGCCACATTTATTTCATAAAAATTATGATTGAGTTTTATGGCCTCGGTTCCCTTGACTACCCAGCTGTTGGTTGGCATACCCTGCTCAGCCCAGGGGGTGGAAATATTCCCCTGGCAGAGTGATATTAGGCAGGGGTGATATGAAGAGGAAGAGAATTCAGCATTTGAGGTACCAGTACCTACTGAGTCCTTCATACTGTAACCATATTAAGACCCCATCGGCCCCTTCCTCAACTCTGAGATAGCAAAGGGGTTGGGAAGTCCAGAGGGGTGTGCTGCAGTTCTGCTCTGGCAGGGTCCCAGGAAGAGGGGCAAAGGAGAACCAGGCCAATAGGCCCTATGCTGGCTTTTATGTAGGATTGCTTTCTATGGTGATGCCCACCAATTTCCTAACCACTACAGCTCCCTGGTACCCTGACTAGCCATAGCCTACAATGTCCCACCAGCCCTACCCTCTTAGAGGAGCACAGCCCAGCAGAAATATAATGTGAGACACAAGTGTAATTTCAAATGCCCTGGTAACCACATTCAAAAGGGTAAAAAGAAGCAGGTGAAAATAATTTTAATAATATATTTTATTTAGCCCAATAGGCCCACAATATTAGCATTTTAACATGTAATCAAGAAAAAAAATATTTTTAGGATCTTATTTGTTTATTTGTCAGAGAGAGACAGAGAGAACAAGCAGGGGGAGCTGCAGGCAGAGGAAGAAGCAGACTCTCAGCTGAGCAAGGAGCCTGATGCAGGACTCAATCCCAGCACTCTGGGATCATGACCTGAGCTGAAGGCAGACACTTAACTAACTGAGCCACCCAGTCATCTCCTATTTAAAATAAATAAATAAATATATATATACACATACATATACATATATATATATATGTATATGTATATATAATTTATATATATAAATTAATGATATATATATATAAATTAATGAGATACTCTCGATCCGTTTTCCATACTAAATCTTCTAAATCGGGTGTGTATTTTACACATGCGAGACATTTCAGTTCAGACAAATCCTATGTCAAGTGCCCAGCAGCCACATATGGCTAGTAGCCACTATACAGCACAGCTTAGCTCTAATTCCTTGAACAGCACTGCCCCTGCTGGCCTGACCAGCACTGTCCTGTGCCCCAAACCTAATACTACCTGTAGACCAGTCCTCTTCCCTGAGCTCCAGGCTCTTGCCAGCTGCCTGCTTGTCATCTCTACTTGCCTAACAGAAATCTTTGTGAGTTCCCCAAAACTGTATTCCCTTTTTCCACCCCAAAACCTATCCCTACAACCCACTCCAATTTAGTCAATGGCATCACTGTCAATCCAGTTGCTGGAATTAAAATCCAAGAAGTCATCCTTTTCCTTCACCTCTGCCTCACATCCAGTCAGCAAATCCTTTCAATCCAGCCCATGGATATATCTGTTCACTTGCCTCCAGCTCCATGGCTACTAGCCTAGTCTAGGCCAACATTATCTTGCCTGGACTATTAGAGTAGTTTCTTAACTGCTTCCATTCCTACCCTCCCACCCCCTCACTCCACACCCACACAGAGCAGCCAGAGGGCTCAGATCTCTCCCCCACCCACATCCCTCCACCAGCTTCCCAATGCCTTCTAATAAATCCAAACACCTAACCTAACTTTGCATGTCCTTCATTACCTGCTCCCTCCACCCACAGCCCATCACTCTCCCACCAGCCCTATGTTTCAAACCTGCTAAATTCATTCCCACTTCCCGCTCCCTCTGTTTAGTATGTTCCTCCTCCAGACCTTCACATAGCTGGCTCTTTCTCACCATTCAGTCTCTGAGTAGCCTTCCCTTACCACCCTATCTGTCATAATCCTCTCATAGTCATTTTCTATTACCTAAACTTGTTTTCATTTTCTTCAGAGCATTCATCACTCCCCAAAATTATTTTCTGTCTCCTTCCACTATAACATAAGCTCTATGAGAGAAAGGATTTCTCTTCTACTGTTCATCTCTCTTCCTCTAGCAACTGGAAAAATACGTGGCATATAGCAACAAATGAATGAATGAATGAATGAAGGGTGGTATTCACTCAGTCTGGAACACTCTCTCCATTCCATGGTTGGCTCCTTCTCTCTCAAGTCTTATAGTAAGTGTCACCTTCTCATTTTCTACCTCAGCGTCCTCTTTGCTACCCCCAAATTTTACAATTTTAACTACAGCTAATTTATTGACTTTTTCTCTTCTTTTTTGTCTTCCTTTGACTGATCTGAACACCACTCTATACACTTCATAAACAGGGGCAACATCTGTACATTCCTGCCATCCACTGCTTAGCACAAAGCCTGGCACATGATACCTGTTGAATGATACCAGCTCTTCCTGGTGGTCCCAGTCATGCCCAGGTAAGCGACCTAGTAGGGGTGTCCTACCAGATCCCTACAAGAAGCCTGCCTTGCCTGGTCTCCTCCCGCTTCCAGGAACTACATCTCCCACCTCACTGGACCACTGAGGAGGCTCAGGCATGATGTGATCTAGGTACCCAGTTTTGAAATAAGGGAGAGACTAGAGCAGAAAGAAGGAAGACCACTGTCCCCCAGGTATGGCTGAGGCTTGACTATTTCCTTCCCTTCCTCCCCCAGGGTCAACAAGGCTCTCAAAAGCTCATTCATGTTGGGCTGAGGGAAGGTTTTTGACTCCTGAAACCCAGCTACCACATTCCCCAGTAGCTACTCTCAACCTTTGCTGCGCACAGGGCCAGACACCAGGACACCGGTGACAAGGACACCGTGATGGCCCACTCACCTCCCAGCGAGACATTCACTCACCGCTGAGGGAGTGAAGGAGAAATTGGCTGTGGCTGTGGGTCTTGACTCTCTGCTGATGGACACACCCGACTGCCATACAGGACAGCGCATGGGACCGACGGACTGACAGCCTGACGGACAGGCCAGTTGTACTGGCTGAAAGGATAGCCAACAAGAATGACTGAGAGGCTGGTTGCACTGGCTGACAGGACAACTGATGGGATTGACGGACTGACAGGGCTGACAGGCTGACTGACTGGTTGTACGGGCTGAAAGGACAGGGGATACAGGCTGGTTGCACTGGCTGACAGGATGGTGGACGGGAATTGACTAGCGGGCTGGTTGACTGGCTGACAGGCTGGCTGTACTGACGCTCCCGCCAACTTGACTGGCAGGTTGGCGGCTGCGAGTGTTGCGGGCAGCCGCCAGACTCTCAGCCTCGCCCTCCACCTCCAGTTCACTCCACGTCAGCTCACCCCGCCGCTCCTCCCGCCACCCCTCCCGCCACCAACCAGTCCCTACGCGTCTCGCTACAGGGATCGAGCTGAACCCCCTGAGCGGCATGTGGCGCCCCCTGGTGGCCGTTCCTGGAAGGAAGGGGCGGGGAGGGGCAGGGAGAGGGGCGGGGAGAGGGGCGGGGCGCGGGTGGAGAGTCTGGAGCCGCGGGAACCCGCGTCTGTCACCCGGCGCATCAGTACCCACTTTTCTGTATTTCGCCCCTCTTATCCGCCGCCTTCATTCCCCTGTTGGGTCTCCTTGTCCTCCTTTCCAGTCGGAATGGGCGGACCCCCCTCTGGACCCTGTGTCGCCCTGAGGACCTGTCCAGTGACCTGATGGGGTGAGAAAAGTTCACGGCTGCCCCTCAGATCCTCTAGAAGCCTGGGCATCCCGACGGCTTTAGAGCCTAACTGGGGTGAGGGACAGCGGGACCCTTCCGGGGCCAGGCGGGCAGCAGAGCACGTCAAGGGTTGAAATCTCATACTCCCCCCTGGGGGGCCCCAGAAATCTTTGAGGATTCAGCGGGCCTGGGGGCACTGAGTGAGGAGGTGGGGGCAAGAGCCAGTGGAATTTGCAATGTCTGTGTTTATTGGACCCAGAATTGCTCCTCTCCTCCACGTGCCCCCTCCTCCCATCCCGGAGACCTCCACAGCCTCTACGCACGTCACCCACCTTCCAGAGGGCGACTTCTGGAGAATGGCTAACACTGTTAAGCCCCTAGGTGGCAGCAAAGGCCTGAGAAAGTGGTCCCAAAAATGGTACCTCCATTTCGCAAGAATACTAGAAAAGCTGGGAAGGATCGAGTCACTTCAGAGAGGAAGAAACTGAAGTCCAGACCGTCAGGAACATGCTCATATCACGAAGCGATTTGAACTCCAACTTCTTACCCCCAAGAGAAGAGGAAACAAGGCAGAGAAAGGAGAGGCTAACAGGGAAAGTCTGTAGAAAGTGATGACTCGAAGCACAGAAGCACTCTGACTTGACATCCAACGGTGTGACCGTGGCAGGCTCCTCACCTGTCTGAAGCTCCATTTCCTTTCCTGTAAATTTAGGAACAAAAAGGGCCCCCGCTTCTTGGTTTGTTTTGAGGATTCACTGAGATGCATGGAAATCACAGCACCAGTCCTGACACCTGGTAAGCACTCAGTAAATAGTCAATAAATGAATGCAGTAAAGCAGTGTTCCACAGGCCACCCAAGACAACACCTAGCTGGTATCTGAGTGTGATGCTCTTTTTTAATGTGTCAGCTTGGCCACACTACACTCCTGTTAGTCCATCAAACACTAATCTAGATGTTCAGGTGAGGTATTTTGTAGATGCAGTTAAATAAATTCACTTTAAAGGAGATTATCCCAGATAATCTTGGTGGGGCTGACTCAGTCAGTTGAAAGACCTTAAGATCAGAGCTGGGGTTTCCCTGAGGAAGAAGTTCTGCCTGTGGACAGTAGCTTCTGCCCTTGGCAAGAGTTCCAGCCTGTACCCAATGATTTCAGACTTGCCTAGCCAGCCCCACAATAGCATGAGCTAAATTTATTTTTTAAATTTTTTAAAGGTTTTGTTTATTTATTTGACAGAGAGATCACAAGTAGACAGAGGCAGGCAGAGAGAGAGCGGGAAGCAGGCTCCCCGCTGAGTAGAGAGCCCGATGCAGGGCTCTATCCCAGGACTCTGAGATCATGATCTGAGCCGAAGGCAGAGGCTTAAACCACTGAGCCACCCAGGTGTCCCCCTTGCAATAAATTTCTTAATATGTACCTCCTACTAGTACCATTTCTCTGGCTGAACCCTGAGTAATACCCAGAGTAAGTGAGGGATGTGTGTGTATGTGTGTGTATACTGGGATCACAGAGACCAGTCCTCATGTTTATTTACTCCTTGTTAAGCCCAGGGTGGTTTGTGCCTTTGAGTCCTGTGGTTGGAGGCTATAGCAAAACCTTGGTTGTATAATGTTGGGTCTAAGATAAGTCTAGGAAGTGAGGTAGGGGGGTGGGAATGCAAGGCCCAGGTGTAGCACCCTTACTCCCGTCCACCAGCCATGTCCCAGGTTTCAGCTTCATGGATGCCACCTGCTTGCTCCTGGGCTTTCTCTATAGTCCCCTTTTCCCAGGGGTGACCAGACTCCTCCTCCCCCTGCAGCAGGTGTGGGATTAGGAACAAGGGGTACAACCATGCTGTCTCCCTGAGAGCCAGCTGGTGAGGAGGAGGCTTCTCCCTTAGCAACAAACTGGTCCACATGTCGCTGTACCCTGCCTCTCCCGCCTCCATCCACAGACCGTGTGTCATACACACATCCACACTTCTGCCCTCCTGCCCTGATTCTAACAGCCACTAACATTCATCGATTACGATCTATGTTGGAGCACCATGCCAGCCAATTTCCTCATCTCATTTAACCTCAGCACAAACGTTTGGGATGGTAATTAACGTTGTCATTATCCCCATTTTACAGAGGAGGAGGCTGAGGCATAGAGCATGGTCTCAGCCTCCCACCTGTTCCTCCTCCTAGGGAGACCTGCCCAAGACAAAACCTTAAAGGTCAACTGAGAACAGCTGTGGTGGAGAGAAAGCGACTCTGATGGTGAAGCTCCACTGTGCTGCAGGGTCTCATCGCTCCTCAGACACTTTGCTCCCTAGCACAAATGGTGGGCGAAGATAAAGGAGGTGGGCCGCCTGAAAACAGTTGGTTTTCCCCCTCCCCTCCTTCCCTCCCTCCCTTCTTTCCTTCCTCCCTTCTACCAGGAAACTGGAGAGGCTAGTAAACACGGTCTGGTGGAAAGAGGATGGGCTTAGGGGTCAGCAAGCCTGAGTCTGAGATTTGGTGGAGCTACTTGTAAACTGCAAGGCCTTCAGCAAATTTTGGCAGCCTGAGCCTCAGTTTCCTCATCTGTAAGGTGGGCCGGTGAGGAGCTCCCTCACTGGACTCCTGTGGGGACAGTAAAGCAGCTGGCATGCATTGGCAGTCAGTTCTCAGGCCTACAGCCTGCCCTCTCCACAATTATTAGGGGGTTGGTGAAAATGAAGGCTGAGTGCCACAATAGCACCCTACCCCCTAAAAAACAACAAAACAAACACTTCTCCTTCCAGGGCTCAGCAGTTAAGGAGGCACTCCTTTTGAAGGCTGTCCCTGACTCCGCCTGCCTCCTTAAATGCTGCACCCTGCGTTCCCCTTTTTCCTGCTCTGCTTCCTTATTTGAAAGAAAGCAGTCACACCCCTATCCCAAGTCACTCACGCTATCCCAAGTACCATCCCAAGTCTTTCCTCACCCTCATGGTTTGTTTAAGATTTTATTTATTTGAGAGAGAGAAAGAGAGATCACACAAGCAGGGAAGGAAGGGGCAAAGAGAGAGAAGCAAACTTCCCACTCAGCTGGGAGCCCACTGTGGAGCTCTATCCCAGGACCCCAGGATCATGACCTGAGCCAAAGTCAGACACTTAACTGACTGAGCCTCCTGGGGTGCACCACCCTCACATTTTATCTAGTCCTTCAGCAAATCCTGTCAGCTCTACCCACTGTGTCTCTCCATCTCATTGCCACCACCCAGATCCCCACCACCCAATCTCCCTCTTTGGCAAACCACTTTACCACTCTGCCCCCACACAATAGCAAGCAAGATTTTTTTAATGCAAACAGGATCATGTCTCTCATTCCTCAAAACACTTCTATGGGGCTTTCCAATACTTCAAGGTCCTATGAGGCCTGGTCCTTGACATCCTCTCTGTTGACCCAGCTCCCTCCAATGCCACATTGACCATTGCCTTTCAGTTTCTGGTGTTCTGCATGCTTCCTTTGCTTATGCTGTTCCATCTGCCAGAACATCTCCCCACCCCATCCCAACCACACTTAGTGAACTCCCCTCCTGCCCAGGCTGCTTTACATACTTTTGTTAAACAGGTCTCTAGTGTTCTACACCTTCCCTTCCCATTCACTGGGTAACTGCAGGATTAGCCCCAGCCCCAGCACACACACCTACCTCTGTGAGCTCCATTAGGCCAGGGACCCTGCTGGTTTTCTCACTGTGGTTTCACTGGTGCCCCACACAGAGTTGAATCAATGCTTGTTCGATGAACAAAAGTTGAGGGAGTAAGGCACCTGCCTGATTATGGGTAAGGGCCATACTCCCTGGTTTACTTGGAGAGGCTCAGTGTTCACATGTCATTCCAGTGTAATAATAATAATGGTGCCCATGTTCCTTCTCAAGTATCCCAGTTTGGCAATACATTATATGTATCTAGTTATTAGAAAGGAGAAGAGGTTTACTCTAGAGCTTCTTTCCCAACCCCACACTGGTTTCCCATTTTCCCCCTACAAGCCCAAAGTTTTTTCTTCTTGCTCCTGAAATATTTCTCTTCTTTTAATATTCTCCCTGCATTGCCCCAACCTCCAGATATACATAAGAATTCTGTTTGCCCAGGGGCACCTGAGTGGCTCAGTGGGTTAAGCCTCTACCTTTGGCTCAGGTCATGATCTCAGGGTCCTCGGATCGGGCTCTCTGCTCAGCGGGGAGCCTGCTTCCCCCCCGCCCATCTGCCTGCCTCTCTGCCTACTTGTGATCTCTCTCTCTCTGCCAAATAAATAAATAAAATCTTTTAAAAAATTAAAATTTAATAAAAAAAAAAAGAATTCTGTTTGCCCATTTCACTGCAGGACTGTCCTCCCAGGGGTTGCCATGGTGATTGAATGATGTCACTGCCATGGAAACAGTTGCCTAAGAGATGAGTGATGTCATTTCCAGGAGGGGGTTGCCATGGTAACCATCTCAGTGAAACTAGGGGGTGGCCAGGAAAGTGAAGGGGGTGGAGGGCGGATGCAGAAGGGACAGATGTGAAGGGCGGAAGGAAAGGGGGGGAGCCACAGGAAAAAAGGCCAGGAAGAGGACGCGGACCATCCCAGAGCAGTTGAAAATAACAGAATTTCAGAAGTGAAAAAACACACAGACCACCCAAAGCACTCACCTCGTTTTTAGAGGCTGCTGAGAGGCCAGGACTTGCTCAAGGTCACACCACCAATTTATGAGTGAGGCATCATGACCCTCTGTTTCTTATGTGGCCCATTGATAGACTTGGGCAGTGAAATAAAGGATTCCTTTTGGTTGTTTCTCTTTAAAATTTCTGGTTCAAATTGATCAATTGTTCATGAATTCAACAAATTCTTGTGTGCTGTGTGCTAGGCCCTGTAAAGAACCTGAGTGACATTTTCATAATTATTATAATACATATTTTTTATTTTATATATAAATGCATATATATATAAAATATTATATGTATATATTATGTGTTTTTTCTCCCCCACTAGAGTGTTAGATCCATGAGGACAGGCAATACACCCTGCCCAATGTCTACCATCTAGTAGGAGCTCAATGTGTTGAATGGATGAAGATGTAGTGACAGTGACGTTGTGTAGTACAGACCCATAGTACAGGAACCCAGAGAGAGGGTTCTAAGTCAGGGAGGCTCATAGATACGATTTGAATAGGTCAAGAGAAGAAAGCCATTCCAGAAGGGAAGAGTAATGGCTTGAGCCAACTGGAAAGCAGGTTAAACAGGCTGGCTGGATCCACCTGTGTAGAGCTTTCACCTAGTGGTGCTTTGATTTACCTCTTGAGTAATACTGTGGCTGTAGCACCTAAAGGAATCCCCCCTTCTGGAAGAAGGAATGACAAGGATTAGGAGGAAGAAAGGCATTAAAGTCCCTGTTGCTGGATATTCCTGGAGTCCTGGAGGTAGGGTTGGGGCCGGGACTAATTTGAAGAGGCAAATGTAAAGAAGATATAACTGAAAGCAGTCTGACTGACAAGGACAGAAGGGTCCCATCCAGGAAGACCTGGAATGTCAGGCTTCCAGTCTCTGCCTGAAGGCAACATGCTCCTGAAAAGAACAAGGACTTTGGAATCCTGCACAGGACATGCTCTGCCACTTCTCAGCTGTGTGATCACATGAAAGTCTGTTTCCTCTCTGAGTCTCTCAGTTGCAGCTATAACCTCTTTCTCAGGATCGTTGGCTTTGCTTTTTAAAATGCACGTAAAGCCCCGTTTAGCAGGGTGACTAAGTCACCCACAGAAGGCAGTCAGCAAATGTTATTTTTCCCTCTCCTCCCTGCTACAGTGTCTGCCTTCCAAAACGGCATTGGAGATATACTTAAGGAAAATGAACTTGACAGTGGATTCCACCATTCTTTAGCTCACCCAATCTTTTGGAGCCCTAGCTTTGCCAGGCATAATAGGGCCATATAGCCCAGTAGAGGTGAAGAAATGTACACAGTAATTTAGAATAATAATGCAAAGACTGACCCAAAGTCTCCTGGCAGAAGGCTCCCAGACAGATGAGAGGTTTCATAATAGGCAGCATTTCATTAGACCTGAAAAGGAGGATTTGATTTGAGGGGGGATGTTGGATGGACTGGAGGAAGGAGGAAAGAAACCAGAGAGGCAGGAAGGCAAGCTATTGTACTTTCCTAGGACTCCTTTTCTCTAGATGGGGATAAAAAAAAAAAAAACCTATGGTTTAGTGGTAAGAGCCTTAGAGGGCTGCCCCAGTTGTGATCTCAGTGTTATTCTTACTAGCTCATTCTACCCCATACCTGGTTTCCTATTCTGTTAAAAAGAGTATCAAAATAATTAAATAAACTACCTTCCAGGGGTGCTGTAAAGATCCAGAGACCTCATACCTGAGGTGTACAGAACATAGTAGGTATTTGAAACAGTTGTTTTCATCAGCCTAATGACTGAATTTCATAATGGAAGATGATCTGTTAAGTCCTAGCTAGCTGTGAATCACTGTTTGTGCTTCTCTGGAGGGTCTCCTGAAAACTGAGGGCCCTCTTGGTCTCTTGAATGACAGGCAGTCTGTAGGAGTGTATAGGAGGGTGTGAAGGGCCCAACAGTTCGAATGCAGCCTAGTTCACACAGCTAAGAGACATCTAGGACTCCCCACTCTCAAAACATTTAAGATGGCCAAGCATTTACCCAACAATAGCTCCATTAGCAAGAATCCTGTACCTTGAACAAGCAGCTCAAATGTCCATCGATTGATGAATGGATAAAGAAAATGTGGTATGTGTACACACACACACACGGTGGAATATTAATCAGCCATAAAAAAGCAATGAAATCTTGCCATTTGCAACATGGATGGGGCTAGGCATCATGCTAAGTGAAATAAACCAGTCAAAGAAAGACAAATACTGTATTCCACTCATATGTGGAATTTAAGAAACAAAACAACAAGCAAAGGGGAAAAGAGATAAACCAAGAAACAGACTCAACTATAGAGAAAAAACTGATGGTTACTAGAAGGAAAGTTGGGGGAGGAGAGGTGTTAAATAGGTGATAGGAGTACACTTCTTGTGATGAGCACTAGATGATTAAAATAAAAACTTAGAAAAGAACCCAATACCCTTTGCTCCAACTGAAAAAATGGGTTTTCAAAACATTTTTTATTTATTTAATTTTATTTTTACTATTTAACTTTTTTATTTTATTTGAGAGAGAGATTGACAGATCAAGTGGGAGGAGAGGCAGAGCAGAGAGCCCGCTGCGGGGCTTGATCCCAGCACCCTGGGACCATGACCTGAGCCAAAGGCAGATGCTTAACCGACTGAGCCACCCAAGCACTCAGAAACAAATGGATTTTTGAGCAGAATTTGAGGAGTTATTGAAAATTTGAAGTAGTAGTACCAACAAACTTAAACATCCCTTGCCAAGTAGAATTCGTTCAACTCTAAATGAAAATATTAAAAGCTCTGAAAGTGTCCCCAGAATGGGATGAATGCCACAACCCATTTTTTCTTCTCAATCCCAAGAGCATAGTAAAGAACCATGAAACAAAGATTTAAAGAATCTAAATGTTACTCTAGGTTGTATTACCAATTTTCCAGTGTGACTCTGGAAAAGCCATTTCATTTCTCTGTAGTTTAGTTTCCCCTGCAGTAACACAGAAAGAACCCTATTATTTCATAAATTTATCTTGACAAGTTTTAAAACATGAATGTGCAAAACGGGAAGGTAAACTTTGAGATGGTGCAGTAGAAAAGCCTTCCCAGTGTATGGCACATGCACTTTATAGTTCCCTCTGGTGCTCTCAACGAATCCCATTTATCACTTATGGGGGCTAAAGTGTAATTATGTGTCCTCACATCCCCACACTCCATTCCCAGACCAAATAAGATGCCTTACACAGAGTACTTTGAGTTGAATGAAAACATATTACAAATACTACACTTACTAGAAAATGAGACATAAATTTCTAAAGGTTGTGTGACTTGTCAAGGCTGCCTGCCTGGAACATGGCACTGCCAGAACCCCAGCCATTTGGAACTCTGGATTAGGAGCCTTAAATTGTTCTCTGCAGCTTAACCAGCTGTGGGAATCCGAGGTCCACGTCTGTACCTCAGCTTTCCTGATTCACAAGGTGGGGACCGAACCTTTCATTAGACACCTAGGAAATGAAGACACAAATTATTTTCCTAAAGCTCTTCCTGTGAAGGGCATTTCAAAATCTAAGTTTTAATGTCTACATGTTTATCCCAACCAAGTTATCTTTTCTACATAAAGCTGGTAGCTTTAAAATACCTGACCTACTAACTGAAGTGAAACTTAATAACCACTTTAGCTAGCAATTAGGTCAACCTGAAACAGGCTTCCTAAGGAGTATTTTAGCAGCACAGGGGTCAGACCTCTACTTCAGAATCAGTAAACAGGTTACACTT
This sequence comes from Mustela putorius furo, assembly GCF_011764305.1. Classification (NCBI taxonomy): domain Eukaryota; kingdom Metazoa; phylum Chordata; class Mammalia; order Carnivora; family Mustelidae; genus Mustela; species Mustela putorius. The sequence goes on along the minus strand of NW_025421272.1, from coordinate 1,693,378 downwards.
CTGAGCTTAACAGGTCTGTGCTCCACCATGTTAAGTTCAAGGATAGAGACCATTGTCATTCCCAGCAGTCTAGTGCCAAGCTTTAGTCAAGATTAAGGGATTTTAAGACCTTCGTGTAACTAAACCACTTCACTTAACAAGCACGTTTGGTTCCTGGGCAACAAGCTGCAGGTGATAAAAACTGTGAGGGGCTCTAGTCCCTATCACCAGAGAATGAAGTCTAGATGGGAACCCTAAGCCTCAAGAGAAGCCCTGGGGTGAAGGCAGATGGGAGAAAGCTTAAGGTGTCAGGCCTTTCCCTTTTTTAAACACAGAGGGAGGCTTTTGTTTTAAAGAATACTCAAAGCTTTCTTAGTAATAATCACTAAAGATTATTTCAGGGATGTTTTATTGTATCTAATACAGAAAGGATATGAAGAAAACAAGGACGTGTACAAGCTCAGTTATCTACCTTGAGTGTTAAGTATCAACCAACATTCCAGCAGGGTGGGTCAAGCCACACCCTCCCAAGTTAAGCAGAGGCTTGACCTTTCACTGGTCAGGCGCTATATACTGCGGAAGACTGGCGCACTTTCATCTGCTCAGCTCCCATACCAGCACCAGTTATCAGGAAGAGTGGATCAGAGAGGCTTTGTGGACTAGGGTCACAGAAAACAAATGAAAATTCACGAGTCTAATGTGTATACTGCAAAATGTGTAATGGAATTTGAGAGTAAGAAAACTTACTATGCCAAAAATGCTTGAGTTTGGGGCACCTGGGTGGCTCAGTGGGTTAAGCCTCTGCTTTCGGCTCAGGTCATGATCTCAGGGTCCTGGGATCAAGCCCCACGTTGGGCTCTCTGCTCAGCAGGGAGCCTGCTTCCCCCTCTCTCCGCCTGCCTCTCTGTCTACTTGTGATCTTTCTCTCTGTCAAATAAATAAAATCTTAAAAAAAAAAAAAATGCTTGCGTTTGAGACTAAAACCAGGATTCAAAATGGTCATCTGTTAGAGAGCTCCTTTGTGGGGGGGAGGGGGATGGGGATGAAAACCACACACATAGACATAATATCCCCAAAGCAGCATTTATTTACCCACTGAATTCCAAAACATTTAATTTAGAAGTCTGGCATTTCATATCACCCATCTTGATTGATGTGGGCTGACACACGTGGTGCTGTCAGGATACACAAGGACAATAGCCAAAGAGTTACAAAAAATAAATCCATGATTCTTAAACAATCGCAACCAAAAAAAAAAAAAAAAAAAGTTACAGGTATCAAAACTTTAGATGCATTGCATTGAAAAAGAAGGTCTGTGCACATAATTTAAAGAGGCAAAACAAGGCGCTACTGAAACTTCACGTTAAACAGTTTATTATAAAGCTGATGGAAAGGAGGAGTGGTCTCTTTGTAATCAGCTTCCCTTAACAGTTTTCCATTAGCTGAAGAAAGAGGTGGGAGGGGTGAATTCATTTTTTGCATGCACAAGATGTATACTGCTTAACAAAACACTATCGGCTTTTTTTAAATGGATCATTTAAATATCAATCGTAGCCTGTGTTGGCTAATTCTTCTTTCTAAACTTCCCCATTGCTTTTGCTTGTATTTCACATAGATCAATAGGCATAGTAGAATGCCTCATTCAGAACGCCCCAGTCTGCACAATTCGAAAAGAGAGCCCCTATGGGCTTAAAGCAACCATCAATCCAGCAATGCCCATGAAGATTTATCTGAAACTGCTTCCCAAGGGGCAGGAGAGCAGATCTGAGTAGCTGTGCTGCCAATACAGATAGGTTTAGCACTAGATATTTAGTGATTGTGGCAAGGAAGAATCAAGTGATGATGGGGGGTGGTGGGTGAAGGGAAGGCCCAGGGCCCCGAAGACTCTTCAGTTGCCTTCTCCTGCTTCTTCATCCTGCTGGTCGCTCGTCCAGAGGGTGAGGTTGTCTCGCAGCAACTGCATGATAAGCGTGGAGTCCTTATAGGAATCCTCATTTAGTGTGTCCAGCTCAGCTATGGCATCATCGAAGGCTTGTTTGGCTAAGAGGCAGGCCTGCTCGGGTGCATTCTGGATCTCATAGTAGAACACGGAGAAGTTGAGGGCCAGACCCAGCCGGATGGGGTGTGTTGGCTGCATGTGCTCTTTGCTGATTTCAAATGCTTCTTTGTAGGCAGCCTCAGAAGCTTCCACCACACTGTTTTTCTTCTCCCCGGAAGCTACCTCTGCCAAGTAGCGGTAGTAATCACCTTTCATTTTCAGGTAAAATACCTTGCTCTCATACTGGAAATCATTGCAGTTCTTGATGAGGAACTTGTCAAGCAGAGCCAGGACATCATTGCACACTGTTTCCAGCTCCTTCTCAATCTTCTCCCGGTAAGCTTTAACTTTCTCCAACTTCTTTTCATTTCCATCAGCCATGGTTTTCTGCTCAATGCTGCTGATGACCCTCCAGGAAGATCGCCTGGCACCAACCACGTTCTTGTAGGCCACAGAGAGGAGATTTCGATCTTCATTGGAAAGAGGTTCATTGAGCTCTGTCACCTGCAAAATCCCCAAAAGATAAACAATGAGATCCAAATCCAAAACTCTTAGAAAGAAATCTGCCTTTGAACCTAATCAACAACCCTTCTCAAGCCAGCATGGACAAGCTGGAGAAAAAACAGACATGGATCCTGTCTGAAGGAAGACTGTAGTCTAAAAAGAAGAAATAAATACTTGAAACAAAATATTCAGGGGCGCCTGGGTGGCTCAGTGGGTTAAAGCCTCTGCCTTTGGCTCAGGTCATGATCCCAGGGTCCTGGGATGGAGCCCCGCATCGGGCTCTCTGCTCAGCAGGGAACCTGCTTCCCTTCCTCTCTCTCTGCCTGCCTCTATGCCTACTTGTGATCTCTGTCTGTTAAATAAATAAATAAATAATCTTTTTTTAAAAAAAAATATTCAGTGATGGGGCACCTGGGTGGCTCAGTGGGTTAAGCCTCCGCCTTCGGTCGGGTCATGATCTCAAGGTCCTAGGATCGAGCCCCGCACTGGGCTCTCTGCTCGGCAGGGAGCCTGCTTCCTCCTCTCTCTCTCTGTCTACTTGTGATCTCTGTCTGTCAAATAAATAAAATCTTAAAAAAAAATATTCAGTGATAAGGGATTTCAGAAATTCTTAATTCAGGCCTTTTAAGATGTTGCCTTCATCTTGGCAGAGGTACAGGGATAAATATAATCATCTAAAGATTGGTACGTAGTAGTGAATGAAAAAGCCCTGAGGTTCAGCTATTCTGCAAAAGGTATTGTCAACAAATGTTCAAAGACTAGAGACTGGGAAGTACATTACAGATTCTACTTCCAACTTTATATTCTAGAAAGAACCAATCATACCTCCCTCAAATATATATTAATAGATAAGAGATTCACAGATGAGATCAAACACAGGTCAAGTGGCCACAGTTTTGCCCTGAGTTGGTTACACAAGAAAATCCCAGCTTACACTGAGACCTCCCCCAATCCAAATGGATACATTAGTGACAAGAACGTGCCACCAGCCTCTCCTAAAAGCAGAGGCTGGGGGCATGTTGGAACTCTCCAGTTCTCAATGTTTACCTCTTACTCAGCAGTAAGCTCTACTTAGCTCTACCTGACTGACTGGGCATCAAGATAGAAGCACCAATTACTTTAAGGAGCAATGTTAAATTTCCTAAGCTGTAACTTTAGGTAGTTCATGATGCCAACAACAAGTGAGCCAGCTATGTAGTTAGTAAAAAGGGTGCTGGACTTTGCTGTGTTGTTTAATTGTGTCACCCAAAGTTACAATGAAGTCCTAACCTCAGGACCTGTGAATGTGACCTTATTGGGAAACAGGACCTCTACAGATATCAAGTCAAGATGAAGTCATCCTGTATTAGGGTGGATCCTAAATCCAGGGACTGGTGCCCTTATAAGGAGTGGGAGATTTGGAGACACACAAACACAGGGAGAATGCCATGTAATGATGGAGGCTGAGACTGGAGAGATGGGTCTACCAGCCAAAGAACACCAAGGATTACCAAGAGCCACCAGAAGCCAAGGCAGAGGCAAAGAAGGATTTTTCCCTAAAGCCTTCAGAAGGAGCACAGCCCTGCTGACACCTTGATCTTGGACCTCTCACCCTCCCAAATGCAATAATATAATTTGCTATTTAAGCTACCCAACTTGTGGTACTTTGTTTGGCAGCCCAAGGGGACTAACACAGACTCGGAATCAGAAAAACCCGGGTCTGGGTCCCAGCAAAGCCACTAATTTTCTAAATTGACATCTATCTTTATAAGGTAGGGGGATTCCTTAATTACATAACTGACTGGTAAAAGTCTTTAATTTTCAGGAGAAGAAAAAGAAAAATATTTAGGAAACCATAAAACACTCAACAGAGAAAAATATTACTTAAACTGTAAGGACAGAAACTCCTACAACTGAGGGGAAAGGGGGAAAGGCCAGGTTCGGTGGAGAAAGTTATTAACAGCATATTAAAATAGACATGCTTTAACGTGGATTGAAAAGACTGAGCAGCAGAGAATCAGAAACGCTTTTAAACTTTTTTAAAGATCCAAAAAATTAACTCAAGGACATAAGCAACAAATACAATCATTATGTGTAAAATTAGAAAACTTGTGCTAAGTTCTTCATTGTCTACTAGCAATCTCCTCCCCAATAAAAATACCAAAATTACCCCATTTCTCTGTCCCCAGCACCCCTACTTCTTTGCTACAAATCCCTAGCCTAGGATTGTCTCTCCACCTCTGCCTACTCAATCAACCCAATCCCACTTTCTTCTTCAGTGTGATCTTTGGCTACTGGCTGCTTCTGCCCATCCCGTGGGAGGGCTGCCTGCAAACCAGGTTCCTCATTCCTCCTCACACAGAGATTGAGTAGTCTCCACACTTCTCTCCATGATTTGCCCCAGTCCCAGGCAATCTCTCTACTAACCCCAAATCCATGCTCCCTTCAAATCCAGGTGAAGACCTGTAACCCCACTTGTTTCCTCCTCCAGTGAGTTCCTTCAACACATACTCATATTTATTTATTAGAAAAATAAAGAGACTTTATAGATATTTGTGAATTTGATCTTTTAAGGAAGCAATCCTTATAAATCAAAATTCCATCTTGAATACCCTGGCAAATCTCAGACTGTTGAATCCTCTCAAATGACTCACTTTTCCAGTGACAATATTCAGTAAAACATGAGGCAAGCACAGAATCACAGAGCTCCTTAGATCCTGCAGTAAATCACTTGACGTTAAAAGGCAAAGGTTATCCATAAGGAGTCAATAAGATTTCACCCTGTGGCTAATAAAGCTGCTAGCTAGACTCACAGACACACCAAAGTAACTCCCCAGAGTATATCTTTAAAATTGCGTGCATAGGGGCACCTGGGTGGCTCAGTGGGTTAAAGCCTCTGCCTTTGGCTCAGGTCATGGTCCCAGAGTCCTGGGATCAAGCCCCGCATCAGGCTCTCTGCTCAGCGGTGAGCCTGCTTCCCTCCTTCTCTCTGCCTGCCTCTCTGCCTACTTGTGATCTCTGTCAAGTAAGTAAAAAATAAAATCTTTAAAAAAAAATAAAATAAAATTGCATGCATATGTGAATACAGAACACCCTTAACGGTGTTTGTACAATAGACATTATCATAACTAAAAAACAAACAAACAACACAAAAAACCCCATAAGAAATACAGAGTCTAGCCTGAGTAGCTATGTGACCTTGTCTGAGGATCAAAAGCAAAACAAGGGGCACTGGTCTAAATTATTTCCAAGGACCTCTTCAGCTCTAATATTCTAGGATTCTGTTTTTCCTGAGCAATAACAAAAGGTGTGGAAAGGCAGGAGGTTGATATTGGTGTAAATGAAATTTGGTTGTATCTGTAGGTTTCAGGAATTCATGCAGCCCTTCTCCATCAGGAATAAACTGCCCAAAAAGTCTGCTGGGCAATATTTATAATGACACCTTCCCAAGAAAAATCATTTACTAGGAGTATTAGTGTTTATGTAACTATCTGGTTTCCTGCCAGTCTGAATGAATCACTATCAGCATCAGCTGAGTGTGACTAACAGCTAAGCAAGCATTGTTCTTAGAACCCCAGCCAGGGCCTAACTAGGAAATAACTGGATACATTTAAATATAGTATTTTTAAGACTCCTGGGTTACAACTCAGTTAAGAAAGGGAAACTTATGGAAGGAAGATCATTTTATCACTTGATTGGATAACTGAAGTAAAGGGAGCTTTCCCCAGATTGGAAAAGTATAGACCGAAGTGAAATCAGACAGGCTACTAAAACAAACAAAATTTATAGCCAATCTTGATTTGTTAGCACCAGTTCCCAGTATTTCAAATTCCAAACTACTGGAGGCAGGAAAGTCTGGTCACACATCAAGAGAAGTAGACATTGGGAGGCAATGTAGTACAAGAAAAAGGAAAACCTAACTACTAGTCCCAACCCGGCGCTAAGCAGTGGCGTGGTCCTCCGCATGCATAGTCTACGGAGATGATTTACTGGAGCTTTACCATTAGAAGTTTCCAAATGGTTTCTAACTGGGAACGTGAAGCAAAGCCTAGACACAGAATTTCCGGGATACAGAGCCCTGCCCAGTGGTTCTCAACCTGGTCTCTACTCCAGCCAGTTTCAATAGCCTCATTTCTGCCACACATCGGCTACCCTCAGGGCAGCCATTCTAGACACATCTTCATGGGGCAGCACCACCTCTGAAGGACTCCTCACCTCTGTTCAGTCTCTCCGCCTTCCTGTTCGCCATTCCCCCACCTAGTCCAATTTGCCCTCTTTCTGAAAACCTGGAGTTGGTGGACCATTCCCATTTATAAAGGCCCCTCTTTCCACCTCCCTTAAGGATTGGGCTCCAGGCCAGACATTCAACTTGTGTCCTGACTGAGGTCCTTACCATACCACCACCTTTGGTTGCACCAACTCCCCTGGCGGGGGTGGGGGGTGGAGGCAGTGGGAATCACTTCACCCCTTTCCTTGGCTCTAGGACCAGACAGCAGTACTAAAGTTACAAGCAACCTTAGAGGCCACTAACTCATTTATCTTCCTATGACACCATTCGTTTACCCAAAAATCCCTAAGGGCCTCCTCCCACTAACTGGCCAGGCAATAAACTATGTGTTTGTGGGTAAAAATAGACCCAATGCCAAAAATAGCCCAGGGACTATTTGGGAAAATTTAAAAGTTCTTAATCTGGGAAACATCCAACCTCAAAAGTAACACTGAGCAAACAAAAAATGCCCCCCAGGATGGATTGCCAGGCCACATTGCCAAAGTCAAGGTAAAGGTTACTTCTCCTAAAGGACACTTCCATCCTTCAGGGCTACACACACCCACTACCATCCCACCTTTTAGTTACCCACACCCACTTGCTACTAACAAGCTTGCATTTGATATAAGAGTTGGCAAAAGGAGAAAACAATTCTCATGAACGATGAGGTAAACATGCCACATCATAAAATCTTTAGGATTCATTGGCAGAATCCTGTATGTATTAAAGAGGAGGGGGGAAAAATAAAGAAAAAAATGGTGAGTCAGGGAATGAGAGCTTTTTTAACGATTTCTCCCCAATTTACTACCCTCCAAGTAAAGATTTTGCCTAGTCCCAAGCTGGCAAACTACCCATCTGTCACCACTTGCCCAGGCCTGGATAGATCACTCCCTGTCCTCAGAACAAGGCTGCAGTTCTAGAAAGCCAAAAGGAAGCTAAACTTCAAGCTTAGCTTGGTAAGTTCAGGTAGTTAATATCCACTCAAAGCCTAACATTAGTCAAAGAGCCACCTTTGTATCATGGAGAGACTGCCTTTTCTTACTCTTAACATAACTGAGCACTTCTGTAGGACTGGCAAGGATTAAATCCAACGCATCTGAATGGCATTACTGCGTGCTACTGTCCCTGGAGGTACCAGCACTGAAAGCTTCAGAAGTTATGCCAGGTTCCGATCACAGGCAATGGCCACCACCCACAATGGGGAAAGTCACTGCAAGAAGTGGGAAGAGCACCCAATGGTGGGGCAGTGGACAGGCAGCCTCAACCTGGACGCTAGGAGGAATTCTACCAATAACCCAGACAATGAAATATTAAGGCCTATCAGCTTATAAAATATATTTTTAAAAAAATGTGGAGAAACAACTGGTGCCAAGTACATGAAACAATTCCCTAAAATAGGAGTATAATTTAACATAGTTCTGCACTTCCTAATTCATAGCAGGAATTCAAATTCAATTAAAACTTTGCTTCTTAAGCTAAAAAAAAAACTCTTGGTCTTCAGAACAAGCAAAATCCAAATGTGTGAGTCTACCTTTTACACTCCTCTGCTATAGCTAAGAACCATACGTGGTAGATTGTTTTTAATCAAACTTGGCAAAAATGACTTACATCTGATACGTGAAATTACTTCTTCACTAAGCCCACTTGTGTAAAGGGCCTGCAAGTTAGTCACCAATAATGACTAATATACCAGAATGTATACTAGAACTATTATCCCTTTCAAGATCCCAGGGTCCTGGGATCGAGCCCCGCAGGGAGCCTACTTCTCCCTCTCCCCACCCCTCCTCCCACTCATGCTCTCTCACGAACTCTCTCTTTCACACTCAAATAAATATCTTTATATATATAATTTATAATTTTATATAATTATACATAATTTTTTATGTGTGTGTGTGTGTGTATATATATATATATAAAAAGTCCCTTAGCCTCATAGGCCATTATTACATAGCGGCTAAAGTGAGAGTTCTAAATTTAAGAATTCAAATTTTGGCTTTACAACTTGATCTCAAAAAAATCAACCTCTTAGGGGAACCTGGGTGGCTCAGTGGTTGGGTATCTGCCTTCGGCTCAGGTCATGATCCCAAGGCCCTGGGCTTGAGCCCTGCATTGGGCTCCCCGCTCAGCGGGAAGCCTGCTTCTCCCTCCCCCACTCCCCCCAGCTCGTGTTCCCTCTCTCACTGTCTGTCAAATAAATAAACAGAATCTTAAAAAAAAAGATTTAACCTCTTTAACCTCATTTGTAAAATGAAGTTAACTATTCATAGTCAGTTCATCCAAAGTTGTTGTGAAAATTAAATGAGAATGTACACATGGGAGTAACAGCTACCATTTACTGAATACCTAATAAGTAAAATATAAATTCCATAAATTTGATGAACTGTAACACAGAAAACGTATTTGCGGTATCTCCTTCCAAACCATTTCTGTAAGTGTGACACTGCATTCTACCACTAATATGAAATTTCAAAGCTCTGTGACCTATTCACCATCTGAAATCCTTTTAATTGAAGCTACTCCAAGAACCCAGAACCTTCCTTCTTTCCTTCCTCAGCCAATGTATGGCAAAGCAATACTTACATTACAAATTACCACCCAGTGGGAAATCATGCTCTCTAGTTTATACATATTTCAAACTACAGCACTGATGTGGCTTTAAGATTTCACACTAACCACAATTTTGGTCCACCTCAAAATCAGACTTAGTTTTAATATCTGCAACACGGGTTATGTCTTACCCTGAGCGACTCAGTCGAGCTCTCCTTTTATATACCACCTGCTCACTTCCCCACTTCTCATAATCTCACAGCTGTTGGAATAAGAGCCTTTTGCCACTGGTGGGGCCAAGTGCCTCTTCCTCTCAAACTGTTTAAGTTGAAGCTTTATTTCTTGCACTCAACATTTGTACAGCTATTCTTCAAGTCCTTCAGATATATTTCTCTGTCCTTTGTTAATTTTGTAATCAACTGTTATTAACAGTGTTAAAACACACCATGCTATCCCAAATAATCTTTGATGTTTAACAGATTCACATTTACAATCTGTTTTACTGTGCTCGCTTCGGCAGCACATATACAATCTGTTTTACTATAAAATAGATGATTTAAGGCAATTAAGAGACATGAATGAATGATGTCCACCCATGAATATTCACCAGAAATCTGGTTATTTGCCCTCTTTCCTTAAATCACTAAGTCTAATGCACACTGTTATCCCCCTTTATAGGTTTATTTTGGTTTATTTCACTTTCTCATAAGATGGTATGATACCCATGTTTCAGAGGTTACAATTTGGGTAAGGTCATTCCAAGACCAGCCGAGAAGGAACTGGGTTCTTAGAATCTTTCACAATGCCTCTCTTCCCAATGTTTCACCTTTTCAAGTTGCTAGGTATGAGATGAGGAGATCGTGAAGATACTCCTTTAGTTCACTTCAGAAGCATTTCTTGCCTCTTCAAATTATGGGGTGAGGCAGGGAACTGCAGTTCTCAAATGAGTTGAGGCAACAGTATTGTTTCCAAAATGCACGGTTTTTCTTAAAGCTTACCAACACCATCCTCCAGGTGACGCTGGCAGCATAAGGAACATCAATGATTATAGGCAGGCATTATTAGGTGACCATTTGAATTATAAAGAAAACAGAAAACAAGTTAGAAGAATAAAGACTGAAAAATGACTTGATAGCAACACCTGCACTTCTAGTTTTACACTTCAAAGGACTCAAAGCCCAAAGATGTTAGGTCCAAGGTTACAGCGTGGTGACATTGGAACATCTCCTCACTCAGGTGTGCTAAGTCTACGCTAGAGCAGTCTACTTACCTGCCTTTCCACCACCCCAAAGAAAACCCACATAAATCCAGATTACCAGATAACCCACGTTACCAGAATCCCCTCTTTCCAAAAGCTCTACGTTAAGCCTACAATATTAACAAAGTGGGGACTGAGACTTCCCAGTAACATTAAGAATTTAATGTACAGGGGTGCCCGGGGTGGCTCAGTGGATTAAGCTGCTGCCTGGGTGGTTCAGTGGGTTAAAGCCTCTGCCTTTGGCTCAGGTCATGATCTCAGGGTCCTGGGATCAAGCCCTGCACGGGGCTTTCTGCTCAGCAGGGGGCCTGCTTCCCACCCACCCCATCCCACCCCTCCCCCACCACCCCAACCTGACTCTCTGCCACTTTTGATCTGTCAAATAAATAAATAAAAATCTTAAAAAAAAATTTAATGTACAAATATCAACTTAGTAAGTAGAACAGAAACTGTCTTCCACTGAACCCTGCCATGTCCTTTCCAATGAATATATTCCATTAATTTAGATGACAAAAAACTTGACTTTTTAAAAGGAGTTACAATGAAGGAATCGTTTTATCACAATTCTCAGATGACATAACTGGAGCTTGGATTGATTTTTCAATGCTGGATGGCTTATCCAACCCATCAATCATTTCAGAGAGATACTACAGATTCTCAATACACAGGAGGGTTCATTAGTTGCAAAATGCCACCTTTTGGCCTCAGGGAAAAAAAATGTGTGAACACAAGTTTCTAGCTACAGAATAGCATTATTCAAGCCTGCTTATGAACACTAGAATGCCAGTTTTGTTCTCTCCCCAACCTGAATTTCATTCTGGTTACATCTCTCAAACCCTTCCTTACTTCCCATTTCAAGTTGCCTCAGGTTTCCTGGAGCTCCAGAATGTCCTTTCTTGTCGTTTTCTCTTAACCTCAAGTCATCTTTCTTCAAGCCCCACTCACAGGGTGAACGAGGGCCTCAGGAAAATGTCTGGAGAGGCCTCAGCCTGCACAATCTCAGTACCACTCCGTTAGTGTGACTTGCTGTGTGAAGAGAAGTGGCTCTTATCCCAAAGAAAATTAAGCTCAGAACCCCTTCAGAGAAAATGTATTCACAGTAGATTCTGTAAAATTTGCAAAATTAATACATTTCACATTTGTGTCCTTAAAGAGGGCCCCCTGAATTACAAAGCTTTAGATCCCAGACCTAGATTGTCCCTGGTTTAGACAATCTAACCCCTGAAAGCATGCCAGGGCTCAAATCAGCACCACCAATTTATCAACAAATGAGTGGTAATGCTGGTTTCCAAACACACCTAGTGCAATATTTAACAAGGACACCACTGGAAAGATATCTCTTGAAATGTCTTTCTTAGCTGGAAAATCCTCAATACTAACTTCAGCAACGTATTTCATTTGATATTAATATCAAAAGCATTAAAAGCAGTTTTTCACATGATTCTGAAATTTTAGGGAGATTTGTAGATTATAAGAAATCTCACAAGACCATCAAAAGGACAATCGAGCCATTAATTCGGGACAGTAACTGTCAGGCTTCAGCCCCCTAAAAATTGCCATGAGGGATGTTAGGGTGCAGATTTCTGAGCCCCGACCCCAGAGATGCAGAATCTTTAGGTCTAAGGTGGCCCAGGCGGATCCTCCCAGGTCTCCAGAGGATATACGCTGGTTAAACATAGCAGGTTGGTGGCCGTCAGCTGTAGCTCTACCACTGTGTGACCTTGACGCAGAGAAGTAATGTTCATTTAGAGAAAAGGTAAAATAAAGGTAAGAAGAGCAGTAAGAGGATAACAGGAACTCTTAGTCTCATATATGCAGGTGGTGTCTAATCCACGGTATGTGCTAGGGTGTGGCTAGGCACGAGTCCTTCACCGGAAATCAAGCTGCAAAATCAATCTATGAAGATCTCGGGAACGCAAACGCACACAGCCCTGTCTTGCCAAGAAGTCACGTCTCATTTTAATGTCCAAGCATTTGCTCCCTCCATCGGACCTAGGCGTGGGGCCCCACACCCGCCGCCCGCCGCCCTCCAGCTCGCGTCCACGTCTAGACTGCAGGATGGGGGTCTTCGCACACAAAGCCAGACCCGGGCGTGGGAAGATGGAATAGAGAGCGATTCCGTAGAGTAGAGCATAACAGATTGGAATCAAAACAGACTTCAGGTCGTGTGGCAAAGAGAACCAGGAGACAGGGTGCCACTCACTAGATGATTCTTTATTACAATTTGGGGTATGGAGGAAGGAGAGAGGGACGTGAGCCCCCACGCTGGGCAGAACGGTCTAGAACGAGGAATGTGGTTCTCTCACGTTTCCTCAGGCACCCTTCCCCCCCCCCCACGGCTCCGAGCTGGGATGCCGCGACCCCCGCCCACCTGAAAGGGGCCACTATCACCCACCCATCCTCGTGGGGCTACATTCCTCCCCCGAGACCCCACCCGGGCCCGGTCGCAGGAAATGGCGGGGCGGGCCCGGGAAGCGCGGGCTGCTGGCGGGCGGCCGCGCCCAGCGAGGTCGCGGGGTCGCTCTGGGCCGGGAGGGAGATGCCGCCCGACCGCCCATCCTTTCCCTACGCCGGGATCCCCAGCCGGCCAACCGGGCCTCCCGGCGCGCTCACCGCCTTCATGGCGGAGGCCATGTCGTCGTAGCGCTCCGCCTGCTCGGCCAGCCGCGCCCGCTGCAGCAGCTGCTCTCGGTCCCCCATGTCGCTCGTGGCTCGGCCTCGCCTCGCGCCTGCACCGCTCGCCTGCCTGCTCGCTCGCCCTGCGTCCGCTCCCTGGTCGCCGCGGAAGCCGCCGCCGCGCACGCGCACTGGCTCGCCGGCCGGCCCAAGGCTGCAGACTGCAGGCTCTGCCGCCGCTCCCGCCCTCTCGCTGGCTCGCCCCGCACGCTGTGGCTCGCGCCGCCGACGCCGCGGAGGGAGGAGAGGCGGCGGCGCGGGGGGATGGGAGGATGGAGGACGCCTGCGCAGTGGGAGCAGCCGGGCCTGGCGGCGGGGAGCGACCGGAGTGGGAGGGGGGAAGGGCGGGCCGGCCCTAACGGTCTATTTCAAGGTGACGTCACCTACTATAAATAGCTGCCGCCGCCACCGCCGCTGCTGCCCCGCCCGAGAACTGCGCAGGCGCCCTGTCAGTGCTGCATTTTACCGCCGCATAGGTGGAGGTGGGAGAAGGAAAAGTGGGGTGGGGACTGCGGATCCCCAGGAACGGGCGTGGTGATGGCGATTGCGTAGGTAGCTCAGTGGCACAACTCCTCCTTGAAGCGCATCTCTGAGGTCAGTTTGGAGGTCTGGCTCCAGATGGACCCGAAAATCAAATAACCCTTCTGTTTGGAGAAGCCAGGAGGCCGTGTGCCCCGGGGGGCGGGCCGGGGCCGCCCTCGCCGTCCTGCCAGCTTCGACCCCAATCTGGCCCATGCGCTTCTTGGGGACGCACTCTGCGCTAGGATCCGTATTGGCCAGGGCATTATCCGTCCGAACTTTGGGGACAGCACCCCACCTCTAATCCCAAACACGAATTTCACACCCTCTGCAGAGCTGTGCTCCAACCCCGACAATGGACTTTGGGCATACTGTGCCTTCCACGAGAGGAGGAACAGGTTGGCCTGACTGGGATGAGTAACATAAGTACTAGGAGCCAGTCCAGCGCTAGGCATGTATAGGCATAAACATAATTAATCCTCACAACCCACCCTGCAGGTGGGCACAGCTGGTCTCCCCATTTTTCAAAGCCAGATTAGTGACTTACTCAAGGTTACTTGAGTAACCCCTAAGTGGTGGAGCCAGGATCTGAGTTCAAACCCAAGCTGAACTTCCTTCTGTGGCAAGGGGTGGCGGGTGGATGGGCTGACTGGTCACTAAGCCCATCCAGCTGTCGCATTCTATGCTAAGGGTCCCTCATACCAGGCCTTGAGCTGGGCCTCAGATGAACTAGGAAAATCCCAAGGACTGAAACATAGCCCCACTTGAGTACAACATACCAAGGGAAAGACCTTAGGCTCTTTGAGAATTTTATTGCATGCTCAGCACTGGGGGAAGGAGTAGCTACAGAATAATTAAGATATATTCTCTTGTCTCATAAGCCAGATCTAAATATGCAAGTGCAGGTAAGCTAGACTTTGAGGGAGATGAAAGTCAGGGAAAAGGTAAAAGGGAGTGGGGTCCGGAACAGACAAAGACTTAGCAGTGAGGACAGAAACAAAACCTGAGAAGAAAGGCAGTGGGAAATGAGGTTGGGCAAAACAAGATAATGGAGTGTTTTAAATGCTAACTTGAAGATTTGAGTCATTATCCTTAACTGGGAACCAGAAGAGGAGTGGAAGTCCCATTTCAAGCCAGGAATCTTGCTCGGGAGAGTACGATGCATTTGAAGGGAGAAGAGAGGGACTGGACCATAGTTTTACCATCCAACAATTGGAGTACTGTTAAATGCACCGTAGAATAGAAATCCGGAAACGTCCAAGGTAGCAGGACAATTAGAGTCACTGTCATCCAACCCATTATCCCGTATAAGGAGAAACCAAGATCTGAGGAGGAGGAGAGGCTAGCCCCAGTTTGCACAGTGAGTGAGCAGAGCTGAGGTCTCCATACTAGGTCTCCTGTCTCTTGGCCTTTTTCTCCCTGCTTTGAGGCTAAAATGAGGACCTCATTACCTGTGAAACGGGATTTTAGTGTGAGTCTGAGAGGAGGCCCCCGCCGCAGTTTTCACCATGCTTTGAAGGGTCACCTTTGCTAACTACAAATGGAATTGAGGTTAACAAACCAGGCTGATCTATCCCCTGGTGGATATCTTTAAAGAGCATGATAGATGATAATTAATTGTCCACCCCGCCTCTATGAAAATGGGGTTCCAGTGAGAGGTGGGAGGAGGAGGGCCAGCGCTGGGGGAGATTTTTATGGTTCCTTCCAGCCCTTAGAGAGATTAGAACCCTTCTAGCTTGTCTGATCATGTGGGACTTAGACTGATTTCAAAACAGTGAAAACTGGGGCACCTGGGTGGCTCAGTGGGTTAAGCCTCTGCTTTCGGCTCAGGTCATGGTCTCAGGGTCCTGGGATCGAGTCCCATATTGGGCTCTCTGCTCAGCAGGGAGCCTGCTTCCCCCCTTCTCTCTCTCTGCCTCTCTGCCTACTTGTGATTTCTCTCTCTGTTAAATGAATAAATAAAATCTTTAAAAAGAAAGTTAGTTATAGTTAGTATACTAACTAAAAAGAATCGGTGAAAATTAGGTAGATCAGGGCATTTGAATTCTAATAAATGTCAATGGGGGACACTTTGGATCTCCCATGAAGCTTTTCTTTCCTTCTTACCAAAGTTCATTGTCTCTACTTCCTCACATCCCACCCACTTCTCAGTCCAGTGTACTCTGGGTCTGTCTGCCCCTAGTCCTTCACCTAGACAGCTCTCACTGTGGCCACCAGTAGTAAGTAGCCTCCTGTTGTCAGTCCAAGGTCATTTCATAGTTCTCACCTTCCTGGCCCTCTTGACTACACTGGGCACAACTGCTCTCCCTTCCTAGACAGAATCTCCTCTAAGATTTCATGACACTGCACCCTCCTGGCTTGCTATTCCCCTTCTCTGGTCTCCGTGTGGGCTTGTCTTCTTGGCCTACCCTGAAATACTGGGGTTCTTCCCCAGGCCCTCTGCTTTTCTTGCTCTGTCCTATCCTGGGTGACTCCATCCACACCCACTCTTGAGGGAACATAGCCCATATTCCCAGCTCTGGGCAAGGAGTTTTGCAGAAATGGGTATATTTTTTTCCCCTCAAAATTCCCCCCTGCAAGGTAAGTACAGTGTCCATTCCCATCTTACGATGGGGAAACTGGCTCAAAAGTGTTCCATGATTTGGGGTGTTATACACAACTAATGAATTTTTGACCACTACATCAAAAATTAATGACGTAGGGCGCCTGGGTGGTTCAGTGGGTTAAAGCCTCTGCCTTTGGCTCAGGTCATGATCTCAGGGTCCTGGGATCGAGCCCCGCATTGGGCTCTCTGCTCAGCAGGGACCCTGCTTCCTCCTCTCTCTCTGCCTGCCACTCTGCCTCCTTGTGATCTCTGTCTATCAAATAAATAAATAAAATCTTGGGGGGAAAAAATTAATGATGTACTATATGTTGGCTAACTGAATGTAATAAAAAATAAATTTTTTAAAAATGTTTCATGATTTGACTAGTCAAGAGCTGGTAACAGATTCCCAAACCTGATGGTCCAACACTGCCTTTGGTGTTAGCTGAGATGGGCTCACAGTGTGACTCCCCTCTGGAGTCATTTAGATTGTAAACAGTACAAACAAGCCTTCCTACCTGGAGTCTACACTCTCTGACCGGCACCCATCTTTACCCTTCGGAAAGGGCTGCCAACTCAAGCCCCAGGATAGCTACCTTGGATGGGAGGGACATCTACTCCCAGGGCCCTAAGTCCCATCAATAAAGTTGTTCTCTTTGAACAACTTCAGAGAGAGGCCCTGAACCAGATCAAGATGTTACTCAGAGCTCAGAGCAAAACCTCAGTGCGTTTCTGTCCTGTACAGAATCTCATCAGGGAACACAGCAACCTGCCCCTGACCACCTGAGGACACATGAGTGGTGTGATGGGGAAGAAGGATCTGAACTTAGTTTCAAATTCTACTCTGCCCTTTACCAGATGAATCTCTCTGGGCAAGTCCCTAAAATAGGACCAACCACACCTATTTCTTTGGGTTGGGGACCGGCCAAAGCACAGATGTTCCTCACCTGCATGGAGGCGGCACATGGGAGGCACCAGCCATCATGACCAAAGAAAGAATAATTCCTTGCTGTATCCCACTCTGAGCCAGGGGGAACGACTGTTTCTCTTGCAGGACTGGATTTCAGAAGCAATGCCAGAACCTACCACTAGAGCCGAGTGAATAGGTGACCCAGAAAAGGCACGTCCTGTTTCCCCCACCCCCTTGTGTACTCTGGGACACTCTGAGGTCCCTGAGAAGTCTGGTCACCAAGAGACATACTACAGAGGAGACCTGGTATTATTCCAGAAAGATGGCTTTCACACTGTTGGCATGGTGGTAACCATGAGCAGGAGAGGCTGCCTGCCCACAGATTAGTGTCACCCAGATAGGATTTTAGGGTTTTCCCCCCAAATGCAGGCCTCCTGCTGCCCAAATAATCCTTGCTGAAGCAATGATAACACTATCACCAATAGCAGCAGCAGCAGCTGGCCAAGGGTCAACACTTTCCCCCCTAATATTATCCCACCAGATTCTTAAAACTCGTGGAAGGAGGTTCTCCCCTTCATATGGATGAGGAAAATGAAACAGAAAGGTCAACGCACAGCCTCCCACTCATGCCCACATTCTGCCACTTGCTGTGGCCCCAGTGTCCTTTTGCTCATACTAAATTGCACCCCACTCTGAGACCGGCCTGTGCCCACAGATTTCAGGACCATGCAGAGCCCTCCACCACTTTGTCAAAGCCTACTTGGGGAGCAGATCGGCTCCTCAAGGCAGCTTTTGGTATTCCAAAGTGTGAAAATGTCCTGGTAGCTACAATCTGTGAACCAGTGGAGCTCAGAGCCCATTCTCGGCACCCGCCCCCTGCAAGCTGGTTCAGAGGAGTTCAGCTCTGAGAGAAGACTGGCGAAGCTGCCCCCCATGGAACCACAGTGAGAGTAAGGGCAAAAAAGCAGGGGGAGGGCTTTTTTTTTGCTTCAGTTCTGCAGATGGTTGAGGACCTTGTGTTTCTTTGACAGAATTTTCTAGATCCTTTGCTTGGAACCTTCTGGGTAATTGTCTCAAGCTTCTGTGCGATTCCCACTGAGGTGGAACCAGGTGGAAGGGGCTGTGTGGCACATTCGAGGGCTGTGACTTCCCCTCCCTGAGGCTTGGACTTCTTGCCTGTGAAATGGGAGTCTGCACTGACAGATGGTAGAGTCCAATCTTTCTTCCAGCCCCGAAGGTCTATGGTATTTCACTGTTGGAGGTTCAGCAAACAACAGCACGACAACTCAAGAGGATGAAACGGGGATGCTTCAAAGGACCAGTGTTTGGACCCCCAGTTGAAACATGGAGTAGAGGAGGGTAACGAGACCTACTCCAGAGCAGGCCAGGGATGGGGGTGGGGGCACAGTCTGCCCTGTGCATGCCCACTCAGTTAAGGTAAGGTCAGTATTGTCCTTCTGATTTTACAGATGAGGAGACTGAAGCCTGGGGAGGTAAAGTGTCCTGCTCAACTTCCGCAGAGACAGCAGGGGGCCAGAGCCAGCACTTGCACTCCACCTTCCCCATTCTTTCCACTGCTGCTCTGACCTCCTGAGAGCCTTTTGGTTGTTGAGCTGTGAGCACAGCCATCCTCCACTGCTGCTTAAACCACACCCTGGGAAGTAAGTGAGAGAGGGTAGCTGTGTTTCCCCCAAGGTTTCCTGCCAGGCAACTGTACTTTAAAAAAAAAAAAATCTTTTCCTACCTAGTATGTTAGTAGGAGGTGAGCAGATTGCAACAGAAGCCTTCTCTCTTCTTCCAGACAAGAGCAGCAGGCTGGCCCCCACTCAGGAAACGAAGAGATGTGGGAGGACCAAAGCCATAGGAGAAGGCTGACCCCAGGGGTCTGGCCTATGCAGACGAGGGAGACACAGACACACAGCAGAGCCACTGGAGGCATAGGTAAGACCCTTTCCCACTTACAAGATATAAGCTCCTCCCTCCTGGCCTTTCATCATGTAGCCCTGGGCCGTCTTTCCAAGCTTGCCACCTGAGCATCCTATGTTCACCACATTACATTCCCAGACTCTGCCCAAAGTTTCTACCAACTAGAATGTCCTTTCCCAACCTGCTGCCTCTTCCTCTGCTTTGAAGTCCTTTAATGCCCAGCTGAGACCTCACCTCCTCTAGAGAGCCTTTCAGATTCTCCATTAGGAAGCACTGTCCCCTCTGCCCACTCCCCCAGGGACTCTGGTATCCACCATGTGCGTAGAGTTATTTTGGTAAGGCTGATGTGTACTGGACAGCTGTTAGGCACTGGGCATGATGCTATGCAGCTTCACATATGACCTCATTTAATCCTCCTGACAACGATGAGGTGGGGATTCCTCTTATACCCACTCAAGGGGGTGGGGAAAGTGAAGCTCACTTACCCACAGTCATGGAGCTACTAGGGGCAGTCAGGATGCACACCCAGGTCTGACTGTCAAGCTCACGCTCTTTGTCACTTACACCACCTGCTTCCCACTTTCCAAGGAAGTCGTCATTTCCCTTGCAGAATGTAAGCACTGGGGAATCATTCCTCATCTGAGCCCCCACTCCTGGACGTACCTCTCCATGAGTGCTGAATTGAATCTGATCACACCTCACGCACACTGCAGAAATTCATCACTAGAGTCCTCTTTGTGAGTGGCAAGGGCTTTCAGGAGGCGTAGCACTTCTAACTGGTTGACAGCTAACTGACTAATTGACAGCAGGGGAGGAAGATAAGCTAAGGGAGGAAGCAAGGGGGAAGAAGGCGAGATTGCAGGTCGGAGGAGACTGAAAGGCTCCTCAGAGGAGGGCTCCTCAGTTGAAAGGGGCAGTTACTCAGAGCCTCCTCAAACCCTGGCTCTTCCACAGTAGCTGGGGAAGCCGGGGCAAGGGGCTGCACCTCTCTGAGCTTGTTTCCTCCTCCATAACATGGGCCTGTTGCAACAGTGCTTGCTGTTCACCCTAAACACCCAGGGCTTCTGCCAGGAGGAATGAGGTTGTGCTAAGGGAGAGAGTGAGTGCTGCCTCCTGGGACAGTTGGAGGATCAGCCCAGCATGAAATGCCCTCCCCATGAAATCAGTGGGCCCTAAAGGTCTGAGAGCATCCAGGAACTCACAGGATCACAGACTTATAGTAAGGGTCTTAGAGACAACTCAGGTTGGCTTTCTCACTCTCAGAGACAGCAAATGAGCCTGGTTCCAAATCCAGCCTCCACTTGCTCTGTGGCCTCGTACATGTTACTTTGCCTGTCTCAGACTGGTTCCTCAATTTTAATATGGAATTAAACATAATTCCTTTGCCATAGTTCTGTTGAGAGGATCAGAGACCCAGGCAGTGAGTCAGTATTAACTATAGGGCACTGAGGCTCAGAGAGGGAAAGTAATTCACTCACAGTCACACAGTAGGTTAGCAACAGAAACAGGTCTATGCCAGGTCCCCCCAAAGCCAAGAACTGGGCTTATCCTTAAGACAAGGCAGTCTTACCTCAAAGGCCGAGATGGACATTGGAAATGCAGCTGAGGAACTCACTGGGATCATTGGTGAGTGATCCCACTGAACTGAGACAACTGCTTGCATGGCTGGCAAATGGCAAAAAGCCCAAGTCAGAGCCTGGGGTCCTATGTTTAGCCTGCAGTCTAATCCACAATATAACTCCAGGCCGTCGCCCCTCTGAACGGCAGTTTCCCTACTCCCCAAGGATTCCTGGCAGGACAAAGAGATTACATGAAGACACAGGGCTGTTTTCCTAACAGCTACCCTGAGCTCTCGCAATGCCCCAAGCCCTGTGCTATCACCAGCCATGGCTGCATTTAGTCTTCATAGCAACTCTGTGAGGTAATCTGCAGATAAATGGCTAGGAATGGTTGGAACAAGGATCTGAGCTCTGATCCGGTTCCCTCTGCCTGGAACACTTACCCCCCTTTTTCTGTGCCTAACTCGGGGGGCTCCTCAGGTTTTTGGCTCCCCTGGAAGAATCCCTCAACCTCAGGCTGGGGTGGGCACCTGGTCTGGTCCTCTGCACTGAGACTTTTTCTCCCTTCCTCCACCAGCCAGCAGGGGAGTTCCAAAAGGCAAGGACTTTGTCGCACTTACAGAGGTAGCCCCAGAGCCTAGCACTGTGCTTGGCATATAGCAGGTGCTCAGTCAATACTTGCCAAATGACTGAAGGCATCATGTCAGCATCAGGATGCCACCCAGACCCTGAGGAGCTGGGGAGAGGGGAGGAAGACTTTTGGACTCCTGCCATGCCTTACATTAGCAGCATCATTTCTGAGTCCTGACAGTCAACCCCCTGGGATGCCATTTGAGCTGGCTGAATTCCGGTCACTGTTTCACCTTGGAAAGGCAGCCACAGCCCTTACCCAGCAGCCCAGTAACTGATGTCACAGCAGCACCAGGAGCTGTCCTATTAATATTAAATGTGGACTCCACTGCGGCAGAGCTGCAGGCTAGAAGAGCTGGAGGGGGCCTTGCCACGTCTCCATGGAGTTGTAGGCAGGGCACAGATGGAAAAGGGGTGCGCAAACCGGAAAGACCCCAGCAGAGGAGCATTACACTGGCCCATTTTAGTCCCTGGCTTAACTCAGAAAGAGCCAGGGCAGCGTGTGCCTGCAAGGGGACAAGGAAACTACTGACTGAGCCCAAGTGGTAAACCTATGGGGGATTAGGGGCTCCCAGGGAGATTTCCTGGATACAGTGGGAAGGTGAGTACTGGCGCCAGCTGGACCTAGACTCCACTCCAGGTTTGCACTGTGCAGCTGTGTGAGCGGGGAGCAACTGCACCATCGAGCCTCCGTTCTCCAACCTATGAAATGGGCATGGTACCTTCCTTGAAGTGCTGTTGTGAGAGGATTAAATAAAGCAAGTGATCTAGATAGAGGACCCCTCTCAGCACATACTAGGACCTCGGTAAATACTTCTCCCAAACCAGGTGCAGGGCCTGAGGCTGGAGTGAGGAGAACTGAAGATGCTTCACACATTCACTGGCCAGCATGGCCAGAAGAGAGGGACACTTGTGGACCCTCCTTTCTGATGGCCTAACCCCTTCACCAGATAGACGAGGATGCCGAGGGCCCAGGAGGGAGCAGAGGCTCACACAGCAGAGCTGGGGTCTGACCTGGTCTGTAGTTGTCTGCCTGCCTTCCCCACCAGTAATGTTGAGGATATGCCCCCATTCCCTGATGGGTACTGGACAAAGCAGGACCTTCATCCTCCACTCCCTCCTGGTCTCCTTCCCATATGTTTCCCTGCAAATCCTGGGAGCTTCCCAAAGCATAAATCCAACCAAGACATCCCCTGCTTAAAACTCTTCTGTGGTCCCACACTTAGGGTTGCCAGAGAAAATACAGGAGGCCTGGTTAAAACTGAATTTCAGATAAAGAACAAATTATTTTTCAGTATACGAATGTTCCAAGTATCACCCACACATGATTACACTAAAAAAATTCTTCATTGTTTGGGGCGCCTGGGTGGCTCAGTCAGTTAAGCGTCTACCTTCAGCTTAGGTCATGATCCCAGGGTCCTGGGATCGATCCCCACATTCCCTCTCCACACCCCCCCCCCACCTTGTGCTCTCTCTCTCTCTCAAATACATAAAATCTTTTTAAAAAATTCTTCATTGTTTATCTGAAATTCCAAGTTAACAGGACAACCTGTATTTTCATTTGCTAAATCTGGCAATCTGACACAAACAGCCTTCAGAAAAAAGATCAGAGTCTTTCACTGGCCCATGAGGCCCATTGTAGCCCCAAGCTCATCCTTTCCCTCTCTTGCACATGAACTCTCTGCTTCAGAAACAGCTTGTTGGCTTTTCTGGAGAATCTCAAGCTCTCCCTCTCTTCTGCCTTTGTAGATGCTATCCTTTCCACTGGGACCTTCTCTATACCTCTTCCTCCTGTCACTGCCCCACTGTGCTTTATCTGACCCATCCGCGGGCTTCTGAAGCTTTGCTCTTTTCTCCTGGAAGGCTTCTTGGCTCTCCAAGCCTACATGGTACCTCCCCTGGGTTCCCACTGTGCCTGGGGAAGGTCCTCTGCCTGTCTCATTCACTTGGTGCAGAGGAGAGGCTCATTAAACACTTATTATATTGGATTGCTAAATTCCACAGGCCCTCGCACCTACATCTATCAGCTAAATCCTACATGCCACCCAAGACCCTATTGAAATCTAACCTCCTCGAGGCCTCCTCAGGACCTGATCCTGCCAGTTCAGTCATTCTCCAGTGTAGCGAGCAATCTTTTTATCCCATAAACTCAGCAAAAGCAGCACCCCTCAGACTCTCCTGTGACCTGCAGTGCCCAGTACGGTACCTTCCTACCAGAGGATAGTCAAAAAATGCCAGTGAGTTTGGAGGATACCAAACCAAGCTCCTATGTCTGATTCTCCCCCTACTCAGAGGTCAGGAACCAAATCCTAACCCCTCCCTGTAGCAAAGCCTCCTGCATCCTCTATGCCTATAAAGGAGACAGGGAAGCATCTTTCATTCCCACCTGACAGAACAGCAAACAAAGGAAGTGGTGGAACCAAATGTTTGTGGTTCAGGTCTCTGGACTCCATCCTACCTCAGGGCCTTTTCACCTACTCTTCCCTCTGCCCAAAGCACTCTTCCCAAAAGATCTTCCCTTGGTTCTTCTGGGAAGATAGGAGATTAAAGATGACCACAAATACTTTGCCACTCGCCCCATCAAGAGGTGGTGTCTCTCCCGAGCACTTGAATCCAGGCTGGCCCTGTGACTTGCTTTGACAACAGAATGTGGCAGAAGAGACATTTTATGAGTTCAGAGCCTAAGCCTAAAGAGACAGTGCAGCTTTCGCCTTCCCCCTCTTAGAATGCTGCCCCTCAATCACCATATAAGGCCAACTGCAGGATTAGAGCCTGTGCAACAGGGAGCTGAGGTGCCCCATCCAAAAACCAATACCAACTGCTAGAAGGCTGAGTGAGGCGTTCTTGGACCTTACAGCCCAGCTGTGCCTCCAGCTACATGCAGGAGAAACAGGCAGAGAAACCACCCAGGCCAAAGATAGACTCATGAGAAATAATAAATGGTTGTTATAAGCCACTAAGTTTGGGGGTTTGTCACACAGTTCGTGTTTGTAACGTGGACATCCATAACATGCTCGTCTTCGTTCAAGTACCTGCTCAGAGGTCACCTCCTCTGAGAGTCCTTTCCCGATCATCCTGGCTAAAACAGCACACTCCCCCCACCGGTTGCTCTCTACTCCATTATCCTGTTTCATCCTGTCCTGGGCATGTGTCACCATCTGAAATCATGATATATTCACTCACGGACTTGTTCTTCTCCTCCATGCGACAGCAGTTTCCATGAGGCCAGGGGCCATAATGGTTTGTTCCCTGCCATCTCCCTAGCACTTGTGTGGGGTGTGACACAAGGAAGATGCCCCCAGTTGGTGATGGTGGTGAAATCATGTGCCTGCCCCTTGCTGGTGTGGCACTTCAGGGGCAGAGTTGTAGGTGTGAGCTCCCACTTGGCTGCGTCCTCCAAAACCAATGCCCCTGGGAGGTCAGGAAGGTAAGGCCAGGTGTCCAGGCTTCTCTCATGGGCAAGAGCTTCAGGGAGCCCAAGCTGAGCAGGAATGAAAGGAAATTGCCAAAAGCTGAGGATCTAGGCAATGGCAGACAGTGTCGCGGACACTGAGTCACTCCTCAGAGGCCCAAGGATTTCCGAGTCCCTAACACAAAGCAGATCCTCCGAGCCTGCTTTCTCCAGTGCCTAAAACTGGGTAAAGCCACAACCTCAGCTGAGGGAAAACTGCACAGCCAAGAGCAATAGAATCTGCTATCAGAGGTCTCTTCAAGCTACCATGCGGCGTTCTGTGGGGGCGGAGCGCGCATCGCCACGGTCCAAACCAGGCAGCTCTCCAGCCGGGTGGGCTCCTGTTGAAATTCTGGCTGCACTGCTGGGTAGCTGTGTGACTTTGGTGCGCTACCTAACCTCGCTGAGCACCAGCTTCTGCATCTGCAGATGGCGCACAATGAAAACCGAAAGTCTAAAGTTGTGCTGGCTGTCGGAGGGAGGGGTGGTCGATGAGATTGCGCATGCGCAGCACGGCGCCGAGCAACAGAACTGATCAACGGTTCAGTTCTCTAAGTATTTCCTTACCTCTCCATATGCTGTTGGGGGTTGGGGTGGGGGGCGAGGTGTGTGGAGAGCAAGATTTGAGTAAGACTCAGACCATTCCTGGGGATTGGAGCCACATTTAGGAGCTGCCTGTCAGGGACTCGGTTTACACTGGGAACCCGTTGGTCCATATTGGAAACACTGGAATGCCTGATTCTACTTAGCACTCTTCACAAGGCTTATGAGAGGACCCCTCAGAGCAGTCCTCCAACCCTCGTGGAGCACCCCCGGAATGGAAAAGGCAATGGTTTGGGGGTAGAGGCCTGGTAGGGATTCAGGAGGCCATGGTTGGAGGCCCAGGTCTAGCACTAATAAGCTGTGTGACATGGAATAAGTCACTTGCCCTCTCTGGGCTCTATCTGGTGTCCTCATCTATAAAATGGGTCATTCACCCCTGAATTACCAACTCATAGGGTGGTTGGAGGATCAGATAATGATTCAGATGCAAGAATGTTTTGGAAAGCATTAGCTGTCTGATGAAGAAAACTATTAAAACTGAAAGGACTATGGGAAATCTCTGTACCTTCTGTTCAGTTTTGCTGTGAACTTAAAACTGCTCTAAAAAATAAAGTCTATTTAAAAAGAAACAAACCTGGATTCTCTAGCAAAACAACAACAACAACAACAACTAAAGCTTTTAAATTAAGCAGTATAATACGAGGTCAAGTTCTAGATCGCAACTTGCATGATTCCGGGCAAATGAGTTAGTCTTTGTTACTGACAGGGGCTTGGTTTTTCTTCTGCAGGAGACAGGAGCCCTAGGGCAAGAGAAGGGCCAGGGAAGATACTGTCAGATACAAGACAGATGAGATAAAAAGATGAAGCCTACCAGCCTCCCAAACCCCTGGGCAACCCACGGAGGAGGTTCCCCACCCAACTGTGAGCTGAGGATGGGGCTACCTGTTTCCTTTGCATCCCCTGCGCCCCCTTTGGATCTCAACTCCACCCCAGGTAGATGGTGACTCAAGTTCTGCAGACTGGTCCCTCTGCCCTTGTTGCCATGGTGCTGCAGCACAACCTGGCCAATCAGGAAGGAGATGGGTATCTGAGCCTCTGTTGCTAAAGCTGGCAGCAGGACGACTGGCCAATGGGAAGAGCAGCAGAGTGGGGCCACCATGGAAACCTCAGCCCTGAGGTTCCAAATGCGTTTTATCTCCATGCCTCCTTTGCAGGGGGATGGGGAGGGGGTAGGCTGGGTTTTCTGCATTCCTTTTTGGCAAAGAGCATCTCACAACCCCGGGAGAACATTCAGGAGTCACATTAGGGGTGCACGACAAGAGACATCTTCAAAGAGTGAGAAAGGACCCCAAGCTTAGCACAGCACAGCTTCAGACATTCCCTTCATTATGCTTCCATGATACACTCAGCATCACTTATGTCTTTGATCTTAGCCCATCCCCACGGATCTACCTAGCTCCATCTGTCCTAAGAAACGACTGAAGACTGCAGAAAAATCCCCACCCCGCCCCAAAGTAAGAAAGGGAACACAGGGCTTACCCTCCAAAAAATGCTCTTCTGCCCTGTAGCTTTGTGGCTTGGCACAGACTGCAACACCTCTCCCCCCAGGGGCAGGGTACAAAGGGGGATCAAGATCAAGGTCAGACACAGGTGTTGCCCCTCTCTGTACAATTTGAAGACTGGGCAAACGGGCTCTGTGATTCCCTTCAGATCTCTCATTCTAGACTTAATGCTCGTTTAATCTTCAGGCTCTGGAAAAGCAGATCTACAAGGAATATTTTTCCCAGGGGGAGCCCTATAAATGGTGCCAGTGGACACAAATAAGACTCAGACTGCTTTGTGCCCTTAAAATGCCAGACCAGCAGGGCCATGAGTTTTAGGGCCTAGGCCCAGAGGGGTAAAGCTGCCCCCTCAAGGTCACTCAGGAAGATAGATGCAGAGCCAAGATTAGAAGCCCTAACTCCCAGGCTCAACTCTTCAGCCTGTAAGGTGCAACCTGCTTAAACCAGCCTTTTCACCTCCGTGCAGGCAATCAGAGAACTATGCACGCCCATCTTCTCATGCCCCTAATTTTGCAAACATGGGCATAATAACTTCAAGTTAAAATGTGTCCGTCCTGTTCCCCACTCTCTTCAGTCTTTTACTCTGTTGCCTGGCAACAGTTCTCTCCAGACACCTAGGTGTCATCCCAGAGACCACTCCTTCATCCTCATCCTTCCCACCAAACCCACGGCCTAATCATTTCATCTCCTAAATGGCCTCTAAGTCTCCCACTACTCCCCTCCCCCCACCACTTTCCCCAGCTGAGGTTCCATCACGAACTTCCTGGACAACTGTTGGCTTCTCACGGGCTTCCTGTTTTTGCACTTGCTCATCCCATCCCCCGCTTCCATTTTCTATAACCGCAGCCAGACGGTGTCTTACAAATCTGATCCTGTTACCTGAGGCTTGCTTAGAGACTTTAAGTATAATAACCAAAATCCTTAACATGCCCCGGAGGCCTGCATTGTCAGTCCCATATCCCCAACTTCATCTTGCCCTTCCATGTGCTCTGCTCTAGCTGCCTGGAATATTCTCACCCCTACCATGTCCCCCAGTTCTTCTAGTTACTCCTACCCACCCTTTGGCTCTCTGTTCAATGGTCACTCTCTTGGGGAGGCTTTCTGGACCTCCTTGAATTGGTCAAATTGCCCTGTTTCAGGCTCTCCTGGCACTATAGACACCTTTCGTTTGTAGCAAATATCACAGTTGCTGTTTTACACTTATCCATGTAATTTTTTAATTCATATCTGCAACCCCTTCCCCACTTGATATAAGCTTCACGAGGGCAGTGGCTTTGTCTTGTTCTATGCCTTAAACATATGGATGAGTGGATGGATAGATGGATGGACAGACGAGTGGGTCTGTGTATGTATGTGGGTATTACTGGATGATAGGTAGGTGGGTATATGGTTATATGGATGGATGGAGACTCTCATTTTCCCCAGCTTAATTAGACCTCATCATATCTCCCTCAATTCTTGGCTAGTCTATCCACCCTTTATTCATTTAACATATACCAAGCATGTCTGATGTACCAGGAATGTGCCTATAGTGCTGTCAGAGCCCAGGGAAAGAGAGATCATCATGACCTTGGAGTTTATTTTATTTTTTTTAAAGAGTGTGTTTATTTATTTGAGATCACAAGTAGGCAGAGAGGCAGGCAGAGAGAGAGGGGTGGGGGAAGCAGACTCCCCACTGAGCAGAGAGCCCGATGCAGGGCTGGATCCCGGAACTCTAGAATCATGACCTGAGCCAAAGGTAGAGGCTTTCACCCACTGAGCCACCCAGATGCCCCTATTTTGTTTTTATTTATTTTTTGAGAGAGAGAGGGTGTGTGTGTGTGTGTGTTTGCAAGGCAGGAGAGGGTCAGAGGGAGAGGTTTCACAGCCAGCAGGGAGCCCAACATGGGGCTCAATCTCACAACCTCTAGATCATGACCTGGGCTAAAATCAAGAGTCAGATGCTTTTTTTTTTTTTTAAGATTTTATTTATTTATTTGATAGACAGATCACAAGTAAGCAGAGAGGCAGGCAGAGAGAGAGGAGGAAGCAGGCTCCCCGCTGAGCAGAGAGCCTGATGCGGGGCTCGATCCCAGGACTCTGGGATCATGACCTGAGCTGCAGGCAGAGGCCTTAACCCACTGAGCCACCCAGGTGCCCCAAGGGTCGGATGCTTAATGAACTGAGCCACCGAGACGCCCCTACCCTTGTAATTCAGATATTAACAGCTACATCCAGTTAACACTTACTACTGTGTGCCAGACATCACTGTATGCTCTCCTCCTGCAAAACATACTCCTTTCTACTTATCAGAGCCCAGCGGCATCTCAAGCGTCAATTCTTCCCCGGTTATCCAGCCTGTGCCTGATCTCCCATCCTCAGAACTGCCCAGCACATAAGACTGAGCCACTCTTGCTGGTCTTTGCTCATAAACTTCTTCATGTTATCCTTTCTCCTCGAGTCTTCCTCTCCACCATACTCTAAGTAAGCTCCCAGGGGACAGGATTCACGTCTTAGGGAAGGCCAATCTGTGGCATAGCAAACATACTCACTCATGTAATCTTTACAGGAGACTGAGGGAGGCATGATTACCCCTATTGTCAAGAGAAGGAAACTCTTTTTTTTTTTTTTTAAAGATTTTATTTATTTATTTGACAGACAGAGATAACAAGTAGGCAGAGAGGCAAGCAGAGAGAGAGGGAAGCAGGCTCCCCGCTGAGCAGAGAGCCCAATGCGGGGCTCGATCCCAGGACCCTGGGATCATAACCTGAGCCAAAGGCAGAGGCTTAGCCCACTGAGCCACCCAGGCCCCCCAAGAGAAGGAAACTCCTGCCTGAGGTCACATAGTAAGTGGTAAAACTGGGTGCTGAAGCATGGTGGATTTGAATCTATGGTCCTTAATTGGCATTCACCGCCAGTCTGAATATTTCCTCCAGCAGCCCTGGCTGCAGCCACTCCACCTGTGCCTGAATACTGCTGGTGTGGAGTGACCTAGCCTATTACTGAATACTTGCCTGTTAGGAACCTTATTCTAGGGGCATCTGGGTGGCTCAGTCGGTGAAGTGTCTGCCTTCCGCTCAGGTCATGGTCCCGGGGTCCTGGGATTGAGCTCCAAGTCAAGCACCCAGCTTGGCAAGGAGTCTGCTTCTGCCTCTTCCTCTCCTCATTCCTTGTGTGTTTTCTCTCTCTCTCAAAGAAATTAAAAGAGAGAGAGAGAAGAGAACTTTTATTCTGAACCAAAGTGAAGTTTGGGGTCACTGCGTAGCAGTTTCAGACAGGCACTTTTTGACTTTGCAACTGCTACCCAGTGACCCCATTTCTGCCCCCGTACAACCAGAACAAGCACGTTCCCTCCTTCCACATGGCAGTTTGTCAATAATTTACAACCAGCTCTCATGTCTCCCCTACATCTTATCCTCTGCAGAGAGAGCACTAACCTTGAGATAGAGAGAGCCTGGGTTCTTATCCTGGCTCAGCCACTGTCCACAGACCACTACACTTCAAAACAAAATTAAGTAGGTGATTTGACAAACAAGGGCATTAAAAAAAAGAAAGAAAGAAAGAAAGAAAGAAACCTTTTCGCCACCTCCCATCACCCTTGTTTCATAAAAGAAAGGGCATCCTGACACATAAAAAGTAGGGCAGACAATCTGAGATTTAATTCACCTTTACGACAACTCCCTACATTGTCCCCATTTCTCTCATTTCACCGTGTCCCGGCTCAGACCCTGTGGGGGACTGGCCCAGGTCTACAGCCTGCAAGGACCTCTGCTCCAACCAATTAAAGAAAATGCCATCAGCCGGAAAACCCAGAACAGAGTGCCCTGCCATCAGGACACTGTTTCGAGAGGGAAGGAAAAGGGGAACGTGTCTGGCTCCGTGGGATAGCGGAGTTCAGGAAGCAAGACACACTTCTCCATTGTGTCACAGCCTCCTGTCCAGTTTCTGTCCTGGCTTAGATGAGCAAAGTCTCTCCCTACCCTCGTAACTCAGTGGGCACCCCTGAAGGCATGCGGCAGGCAGGAGCTTCCCAGGACCATATTGCTTAATGGTAGAACCGACTAGAAGTCAGGAGGACTGTTGCGGCTGGAAGGCCGGTACAAAGCCTGGTTGGTTCTGCAACGACCGCAGATTCTCTCTTGGGGCAGTTCTGGGCTTGTTCTGCCCAAAGCCTCTGACCCAAGGCCTCCTTGCCACTCATTCATTCTCCTCTTTAATGTTTTAAAAAGGCCTACTGTATGCAAACACTGTGCTAACAATGGCAGTGCAAGGAATGACTTGGTCTCTGTCCTTGTGGAGCTCAGTTTATTAGGAAAGGCAGAAATTAACCCAATGTGGGGGGTGGGTGCAAACCTATGTGTGTGACAAGAGCTGGTGCAGAGACACATGCTGCCTGGATCGCATGAAAATAGGGGAATTCTGCTCCTCCGTGGTCATAGATGCTGGGGCGGTATTGACCAAGCTGAGATGGGAATGAAGAGCAAGTCTTGACTGATCCGGTGAAGAAGGAGGAAAAGCAACTTGCAGGCCAAGTGCCTGGGTGTTGGCATCCATCACAGGAAGAGCTAAAATGGAGCCGGTGTGACCACAGAGGGGGAAAGCACTGGAAAAGACATGCAAGAGGATGATGCTAGAGAGGTAGGTGGAGGGCTCACAGGCTACTTAAAAGCACTGGCTCTTTTTCTTAATTGAAATAGGAGACCACTGAATGGGACTGAGTAAGCAAAGTGGCACGAGAGCAAAGAGGAATCACCTGCCTCCTCCAGGAGGGAAACTGGGAATGGATGTTGACCAGGTTTCGTGCTGATCACTTTGCAACTTAGACATATGTCAAACCATTATGCTGGATGCCTGAACCTAACATGATGCATTATGTCAAGTATACATCAACTTAAAAAAGCAGCAATGCAGGGGCACCTGGCTGGCTCAGTCGGTTAAATGTCTGACTCTTCATCTCAGCTCGGGTGTTGAGCTCAGGGTCGTGAGTTCAAGCCCCATGTTGGGCTCCATGGTGTGTGGAAACTACTTTAATAAAAAAACAAACAGTGATGATGGTAGTAGTGGTGATAATAATATGGATAAAACTAATAACAGAGCTAGTGTTACTGAACACTATGTCCCATATGCTGCTTTCACTAAGCATTCTTTATGCATCCATTCATTCAGTCCTCACATTTCCGCTGTGAGGCGGGTACTATTAATATCCCCGCTTCACAACTGACAAAACTGAGGCACAGGAAGAGTACGTAAATTGCCCAAGGTCACACAGCTTATAGGTGGTAGAGCTGACAGATAAGGGAGTGACCTCCGTGGTCATAGCACCTATAGACATTGGTCTCATAAAGAAGTCCTAGGACCAGAAAACGCTATCCCATACAAAAGACGTCTGGGGACAGCAACCTCTAATAAACTTGATGTGTAACTTGGGCCCTGAGTCCATGTGGTTTGAGCACCTACCGCATGCTATGTATGCACACTGAGGTGAGTACTGAGGATTTGGCAGGGCCAAAAAACAGTCCCAGAACTTACGTTCTAGTGTGGAGAAAAGACAACACACAAGTGGGCAAACAATGCAGATAATTGCAGGTGACGAAAAGAACTGTAAGGGAGAGATAACAGGGCAGGGTGTTGGGCAGTGACAGGTAGGGGAGGTAGGGGGTGGTGCCTCTGTATACAAGGAAGACCTCACTGAGAAGGCAGCAGGTGACACCAACAACGAGAAAACAACTGAGCCATGACGGCTCCAAGAAGAGAGAAGAGTCATCCAGGGCCCCAAGGCAGGGGCAACCATGGGGTGTTCATGGAACAGAGTGAAGAGATGTTGCATCATTCTGAGTGAGCAGGAAAAGTTGAGAATGGAGATAGACGGTTCCAGAAGCCCAGGCCCCATAGGGCCTTGTGGGCTGTGCAAGAAGTTGGGATTTCATCCTGAATAGATGGGAAGTCACTGGAGGGTTTCAGGCAGGGGAATGGCACAGCCTGTTCTATGTTTAAAAGAGAGCACGTTGGCTGCTGTGAAAATACGTTCTCCAAGGCAAAAGAGGACACAGGAGGACCAGCCAGGATGCTGCTGCATCAGACGAAGGTGGAGGTGGTGAAAAGGTCAGATTACAATATATTTTTGCTAATGGATTAGATGTGGGTGGGGCCGAGGGAAGGAAACAGGATAACCCAAGGCTTTCCGCCTGAAAAACCGGGTAGATGATGGTACAGAGACTAAAACGGGGAGGACTGTGGGAGGAGCAGGTTTGGGTAGGAGCCAGGAGGACACAGCTAAATCAAGAGTTGTGTTTTACACATATCCAGTTTGGCACCCTCTGAGATCACTCAGGAGAGGCTGAGAAGGCAGCTGGACTGACAGGCTGGAGTTCAGAAGTGGGGCTGGCGCTAGAGATCTCAGGTTGAGACACACAGGCCTGGTTAAGTAGCTGGTGGTTAGAATCATGAGACTAGGGCGCCCAAGGAAGGAAATGCAGAACGTAGATCCAGGGCCCGCACAGCCTGGGATCCTCCAGTGTGTGGAGACTGTACAGAGCCGTGGAGGTCCGTAAGAGAGGGTAAGGAAAATGGCTGGAGAAGGGAGTCCGGAAAGAGAGTGTGGCCTGGCCCAGCTCTCTGCTGAGCTACCTTGTCATCTCAGGCAAGTTGCTCCCCATCTCTAGGCCTCAGTTTCCTTTTTGTAAAATAGGAGCAGGAGGGGGGTGGCCCTACCCTTCACTGAGATGGCTCCCCCTGGATCGTTGTGTGATATTCCTATGGCCACTGGCCAAATGAAGAAATCAAAACTCGGGCCTGACCACTTCGTTTCCAGTTCTCCTATAACGGGCTTGCACTAGAAGAAATACAAAATACAACAAAACATAGCCCAAAGGCCCACCTCTGAGGGCCAGGGGACAGGGTAAGGTTATAGGACCTGGTGTAGAATCCAGATCTTGCCACATGCCAGCTGGGTGACTTTGGGTGACCCTGATCCTTACAGGTACTCCTCTGTAAGAGGCAGCCAGTAATGCCCACTACGAGGGGTTGTTGCTAGAAATAAACCAGGTGGCAAGCAAAAGCACCCCACACAGCTCCAGGCATGTGGTCAATGCTACTTCCTTCCTCCTTCAGGAAGATTTCTTCTCTGAATCAAAAGAAAAGGACTCCAGAGCAGCTCTACCCTTGGGGAACAAGGCAGCTCTGCTGCCACTCCGCCCTGGGGCTGCCAGCTCTGTGCCACCTCCGTCCCTCACCTGCATGGCAGGGAGAGTCTGCAAAGCCTGTCTGGTCAGGCAGCTGGGGCCATGTAGGGGCGGGGAGGCACAAAGGGGGGCATCCGCTTCTAGGGCCAGCCATAGCTATAAACTGAAGCCTTTTCCCAGGCTGGCAAAGTCGGGAGATGCTACAACAAGAAGCAGGTTGGGTGACCAGGCTCCGTGTCTCCTAGAAGTGGCTCTGGGATTAAAGTAGCCCCCAGAGAGTGGGAGCCGGGCCTGGAGCCTGGATTCCTGGTCTGGCTCTGTCGCGGTTAGACTAATGGCTACACTTACCAGGATCCTCCGTACTGTCAGACACTGAGCCAGTGCTTCAACTGAGGGTTCTTCAGCAACCCTGCACGCATGGTGAATATATTCCTATCGAAAAGAGGGGACTGAGGTCCAGAGAAGAGAAATTCTTGCCTAAAGTTACCGGGCCTTCCAGATATTTCTCTTTAAGATGTGTCAGACAGGGGGGACCCCCTTCAGTGGCCTGTAGCCTGCGTGTCCTCGTCTCTCTGCTTTCTCCAGCCACACCGCCTCTCCCCGGGGCTCACAAGCTTCATTTCCCTCTTAGGTTCTTCCTTTCCTCCCACCTCTGCCCTTTGCAAGCTCTGCCATCCATTAGATTTCCATGGAAATGCCTAGAAAGCCTTCCCTGAGTCCTAGACCAGGTTGGGGGCTCCTCTTTAACCTCTCACAGCGACCTCTCCTTGCCTTTGCTGCACTTTTCACAATGAATTATTTCACAGCCATAACACTAGTGAGCTATGTAACATTTTGTTCACCATCATTCTCCCTCCTGTATCCGCATGATGCCTGACACAAAGATGGCTCTCAATGTTTGCAGACGGGAGAATGACCAAACTTGTGAACATGAATGAGAGACTGAGCCACAAACAAATCTCCCTCTTGCAGAGACGAGCTGATTGCAATCCTGCCAGGAGACAGAATACTTGTATAAAGGGCCGTCTCCTTTGAGGTCTAAATCATAGAACCTGGGAGAAACAGCACCTTCCAATCACGCAGATGCTGTCCAAGGAGGCATGCGTGAGGAGATCCCAAGCCGTGTGAGTTGGGAATTGGACACCCAGCCCCCAGCATGGGTTAGGTCCCCAGACCAGGCTGGCTTCTCAGTGCCCCCCCAACCCCAATCTCAGACCCCAGCAGGGGCTGCCAGTCTCCTAGTTTCTGCAGGAGATGGTGGGAAGGGAGTGGTGGTGAGACTTGCCTCGTGTCGCAAGGGGAAGTGGACCTCGTTTCACTTCTGCTTTGAGGCGAGACACATCCTGTGTGTCCCACCACCCAGGAGTGCTCCTGTCCTAGCGCCAACCACCAGCTGCGGCCAGTGTGGAGATGAGGCACTGGAGAGCCTGGGAATGTGGCCCTCATTGCCATGTGGAGAACCCAGGCCCCAAGCCCTGACCTCCCTCCTTCCCGGACATGGCTGCCCCACCATGGAAGCTACCTTCAGTGGGCTTCTTGTTTCCATGCCCCCACCTCTTTCTCTCTAAGGGAAGAGCCCTGGGGGTGAAGGATCCCTGTGTTCAATCCCTCCCCTGCCACGTGGACACTCAGTAACCTTGGCTAAGTCGCTCTACTACCCTGAGACTCAGTTTCTCCTTGGCGGAGTGGGTACCACCACCTAGCCGCCTCCCTCAGGCTGTCCTCAGGCTACTAGCACTTGGCTCATGGGAACGCACTTGCTTGGGATTCAGTGTTAAGAGCTCCTGCTATTACCTTTCTTCTGCTTTCTGTCACTCCCTTCCCAAGCTTCAGACCAGCTTGTGCTGGACCAGATTCCCGGCACATCTGCCAGCCACATCCAAAACAGTGTCTGGTCTCCATGAAGGGTGTATTTACAGCACAGCCTTAAAGTTATGGCATATTCTGTGTCCCATCCAGACCACCTCGCAAAGCTGATGGCATTAGGTCTCCAACTCCCAATTCCTTGAAAAAGGCAGAAGGAACATCATCCTTGCCCTGCCCCCAAGTTTGAAGTCCAGCCCATGGAACAGACTTGCTCAGGATCGCACAGGTCGTGAGCACTCAAGTCAGACAAGAACTGTAGGGAGTCCAGGTGGTTGTGCAAGTTCTTAAAATATTTCATAGCACACCCCCGGCCAGGGGTCTCACACCCATCCCCTAGACTCAGCATGATTCTGGGAGCTTGGACAGGCCAAAATTACGAGCAGGGTTTCCGGCTTACTGAAGAGAAAGGGGATAATCAAAGAGGCTCATTCTCTGCTGGCCCCATCAGGGGTGTCGGCCCCCTCCTTGGAGCCTGGGTATGTTTAGAGCTTGCTCTTCAGATCCATGACCAGAAAGGGCAAAGCCTGACAGGTGAGCAAGGTGTCGTGTCTCTGTCCCCTCCTCCCCAAGGTGGGACCCTGGGGCCCAGGCTGGCTCAGGGCTTCCTGACAGTGGACCATGTGTCACTCTGGTTTGTACCCTGGAACTTGACCACACTAAACTCCCTCTGGAAATGAGCTGTTGGAAGTGGGCGCTGAGTAGGGCGGGTTTGGAGAAATCGCTCTCCAGTTTCCTCCGTGTCGGGTTTTAGGCAGTCACGTTCTCGTTGGATCTGGTGCCCTCCAGAATCCCTTCCCTGGCTCGCCCTCCTCACCCGCCTGCCTTCACATCCCAGTCGAAATGCCCTTTTCTCCAGTCTTCCCAGTTCCCCCACATAGAATTAGGCCCCTCTCCTCTATTTCTGTCGTGCTTTACATCTGTGCCCTTCCACGGAGAGTGCAGGGCTGACATGGTCGAATGAATGAATTGAACCAATGCTAAATGAGCTGAGCCCCTATGTGTGATGGGTGCTCAACGTGGAGGACACAAGGATGAGCAAGATGTGCTCTCTGCCTTCCAGGAGATTATATGTTACTGGAGAGACAAGCTGTTTGTACAAGGAAAGAGAAACACAAAGACCATGGCACAGCATGTAAGCACTCAGTATGACCAGGATTCTAATCCTGGTTCTGTGCACAACTTGCGGTATGGCCCTAAGCAGGTCCCTTAGCCACTCTGGCCTTGGGACATAGCAAGAGTAATAGCTATAGGAGATTGGGGATGGGGTTGCCATCAGAAAAGGATTTAGAGCTCCATAATCAGGGCAAGTGGCATGTATCTTTTCCTCCAAAGTCACAGGAAGGAGGGGCCCGCCATCTGGGCCTCTTACCAGATCAGAATCTAGCTCAGGGTATCCTAACTTCGACTCTATTGATGTTTGGGGCTGAATAATTATTTGCTGTAGGGGTTGTTCTGTGCATTACAGGGTGTTTAAAAACACCCACAAGTGTAGCTGGTAGCACTTCCCACAGTTGTCTCCAGACATTGCCAAGTGTCCCTCAAAGGGGGGCCAAAATAGCCCCCAGTTGAGAACCCCTGGCTAGCTCCTGGTTCTCCTCCAGTGCTGTATCCAACCACCTGGAAAAGGGGTGGGGGGTTTGAGACAGCATCAGGACAGAAATGTCACAGGCTGTTCTCGGGCAGAGCCGCACCCGCCCTCTCAAGCTTGTGTCTGCTCAGCTTCTGAGGACACACAGGATGAGGCAGGACATTTCACCTTGTGAAGAGGTGCCTTTCCTAGGACAGTGCCTGGTCACACCTATCTGTTGCTCCCAGACTGTGGGGAGGAGAAGAACCCAGAATGTGAGCTACTAGTGTTGGATGAACAAAGACATTAGAAAGATGTTTCTCTCCCAGAATGCCCTGGGCTTAAAATAAAATTCTGTCTCTTTTTAAGAGACAACTGAGGATTAACGGGGAGAGACTGGGCCTGGATAAGCAATCTGGTAAAATCCACAGTGGACAGAGAGGAGGTAAGGGACTCAGCTCCCATCCAAGCTGCCACCAGCTGCCTCAGAAACTGAAAGAGACTCCTATTCCCTCTTGGCACTTAGCTCTTCTGCTAGTTGAGGAGGGGAAAGATCTGAAATCTTGTGATTCCCCAAGGCTTCTCCCAGACTCATTGCCAGAAGAGTTTAGATGGAAATACTGGGGCCTGGAGAGAGGGGTTTACTGGTGGTCTTATAGCAATTCCCCCCACCCACACCCTGTGCTTTGCCACCAGGGTGAGAAGAGATTTTCTTCCTGGAAGGACTATGTGCTGGTTTGCTGAGGAAAGAGATGAATCTTGCTGCAGCCAGAGAAGCAGAGGGAAAACAAATCTAAAGATGGGTAGGAATGAGTCCTTGGTGCCTGCTTTGCCCCCCTCAACCCATGCAATCCAGGCCAGGCCCTGGGCAAGTGTGTGGCCTGGCCTGAAAGCCAAGAGGTACCCAATGCACTTGCAGGCTGAAGTCGGTGTGGGGCTGGAAGGGAAGGAGCAGACAGGGCCTTCCAGAGAGGAGCCTGGAGGTGAGGAAAAGCCACTGACAGACGCTCAAATCACTGTGTACTCCCAGCAGAGCGTCTATATGTGAGGCCACGATCATGTGTTACACATCTGTACACCAGCAGAGCCATACCACACACACTAGAGTCAGCTGAAAGGAATACGGGGTCCCTAGCCAGAGCCCCAGGTCAGAGCAGAGGTGACGCCTCACTGACCCGGCTGAGGGCGACAGCACAGTGGACGGGGGCTGGGCTCTGGGATCCCACAGGCCTGATTCCCAGCCCTGCTATTAGCTGTGTGACCCTGGGCTCCCCTGCCTGGGCCTTCCACTCTCATCTGGTCTGAAGATGGCTGGTAAGATTACCCAATGCAGTGGAACATAAAGTATGTATGCTACATTGCCCAGAACAGCCAACACTCAAGAAATGGAGTGTCTGGGACACCTGGGTGGCTCAGACGGTGAAGGGTCTGCCTTTGGCTTAGGTCATGATCTCAGGATCCTGGGATTAAGCCCCGCATCAGGCTCCCTGCTGAGCAGGGAGTCTGCTCCTCTCCCTCACTAGCTCTCTCTCAAATAATTAAAATCTTTAAAAATTTTTAAAAAAGAAAGGAGGGGCGCCTGGATGGCTCAGTGGTTTAGGGCTTCTGCCTTCAGCTCAGGTCATGATCCCAGGGGCCTGGGATTGAGCCCCACATCGGGCTCTCTGCTCAGCAGGGAGCCTGCTTCCTCTTCTCTCTGCCTTCTTGTGATGTCTGTCTGTCAAATAAATAAAATCTTAAAAAAAAAAAATGGAGTGACCATTATTATATATATATAACTGAAATTGGCTTCTATTCAGCTTTCTGCCCCACTATTTCCTATCCACATTGGTAAAGCCTCACAGACTTCCTTAGTATCAAGCGTATGTCATTTGCTTCTTCCTTATAATACCTCAAGTTTCCATTTTAATTATTTGGATGGGTCTCTTCCTACACAGGGGATACGGGCTTCCGTGCCCATCCCATGTAGTACTTGGCAGTTCCCGGCCCAGCTGCATAGGCGTCGGTGGTCCTGTGCTTTGGGCAGCCCGGGCAACTCTCTGTCTGCTATCAGATGTCATTTCCCTCAGGTGTCAAGTTCTCTGCCTCTACCGTATTGCCTTTCAGTGTGTGGCTTCTAATCTGCTTTGGTCTAAGAATCAGACTTCTAGGATAGTTAGAGCTGCATATAGAGTACTCACGAAGAAGCCCAGAGAGGAATCTGGAACAGGGCTTCTCAAATGAGCCACTGAGAGCAGAGTGTCTGTTTCTAGTGCAGAGTCCCAGGACACCCCGCTTCAGAATCTCCGGGAGAGGCTCTGGAATCTGCAGTTTATACAAGCTCCTTCACCCAGGAGCACTGGAGAACCACAGCTGGGGGACTAACACAGCTACCACTTCTGCTGTAAAGACTTCTCGGCTTCTTTCCATTCCTTTGGTAGAGGGTGCAGGTGTTATTCTATCACATCTCTTTTCCCATCAGGTTTTTCTGCATCTCACACTCTGTGTGGTTCCCCACCCTGGATTCATTTCTACATTCAGGAGGTCGTCTGGTGGGTCCCCAGGTGTCCGACGGCCTGACCACAGAACTGAGAGATGTCTCCAGAGCTGCTCAGCTTCGGTCAACAACCCTGTTCACGACAAGGAGCCAGCATGGCATGGTCAGAAGGCCCTCTTCATGCTTTTGGCAATGTGACACCTCTGACAAGAGAAAAAACTTCTCAACAGAGGTTCTTGGCACCTAGATAAGGCAGAATGACCACAGCAACTAGTTAGTGGAGTGCAGCCCTCTGGCCCAAGTGGGGACACTAGGCTCTCGACCACTCTGACTCCTGTCCATCCTACGAGGCTCAAGGCCACTTCCTTTTTAAAGACTAGCCCATCCACTCCAGCTCTCTGATTATTCCCTTCTCTAAACTCCTGGTGTTCAGAGAGTCTGGGGAAATTGCCATCACTTTAACAGTTGAAGTTGAGGGAGGGGCACAATGTTCCAGGCACTGTCCAAGCTCTCTACCCACATTCTCTCATGTGGTTTTCAAAACTCTGGGAGGTGGTAGTAGTGTCTTATTTTATAGATGAGGAAACTGAGGTTTGGAGAGATGCAGTAACTTACTCAGATTCACACACTGGCCAGTGGCCCTGCTAGAATCTGAATCCAGCCATTTGCCTCCTGCACCTGCCCTCTCAACTGCCACACTGCTGACTACAACCAAATGCTTAGAAAAACACTGGGCCTGGGAACTGGAGGACCTGGCCCTTGTCCCAGTTCCACCTAGAGCCTAGGGCAGGTCACTCCATGTTTCCTTAACTGAAAAAAAATGAAAGGGTTGGGCCAGATCTCCAAGAACCCCTCTGCTCTAAGGCTCTTGTCTTACTTACTTGACCACCCTCATCCCCCTTACACTGGGGTGACCCCAAGTGTCTGAACATGAATAAGCGCCCTCCATGACTTAATTTAGGGAACCAGATTGGTGAGCCCATCAAGGTCCTCCTTATAGTCCATGTGTCCTTCCTTTGTGCTAGACCCTGTGAGGGTCCCTGCCATGTGCACCTGCTCCCTTGGTCTCACCAGCTCACCCACTCAATTCTCAGTGACTAGAGAGTGTGCCAGAAGAAATTCTCAGCCTAGAGGGCTGAAAGGGGTCAGCAAATAATTACATTGTCGCAAGCACAGAAGAGCAACACTCAAGAGAGGTAGGGGTATATGTATGTTGTTTGGGGTTGGGAAGAAAGGTGAGGCCATGTAGTCTCTAACAGGTGAGGAACCGCACTCGAGCTCTCACAGAACTAGAGCCAGAACACTCTAGCTCTCACAGCAAAGAAATGGCAGGGCTGGGCTTTAAACCCAGGTCCTCTTGGCCCCAAGCCTCCCGCCTCCCTCTCTCCACCAAGAAATGGTTATTCATATTTATACACCTGGTGTGGGGCCTCCGATCTGCATGGACACATCCCTCAATATCTAACCAAACCACATACTTCCTCAGGCTGGGCTCTCTCTGCATCTGAGCAGCAGGCACGGAGGGAGGTGGGTGGGCCTGAGGGACAGGTGGGAGGACTAGGTGATGGTGGAGTTGAAAGAGGATTGAGTTCTACTCCCAGATTCTGCCTTGGACAAATGGGTGGAAGGAGATGCTGGTCAGAAAGGAAGAATGTGGGGGAACCAGGTCTCAAGGGCACAGGTGTTTCAGGCCCAGCTCTG
The DNA here is from genome assembly GCF_011764305.1 of Mustela putorius furo. NCBI lineage: Eukaryota > Metazoa > Chordata > Mammalia > Carnivora > Mustelidae > Mustela > Mustela putorius. Next base: position 1,651,676 of record NW_025421272.1, on the reverse strand, counting down.
AAGAATGAGTGGCTAGCATTCTCGCTTATCAGCTGCCTTCTTCCACCAAATCACTGAGCCTTCTTTTCCTGGGTCATCTTTGGAAGAGGAGGGTGGAAAGTAGATCACTGAGGACCACACACGTCTGTGCCACATGATCTGATTCGGACAGGCACATCCATTGACAATCATGTAGGAATCATGCTGCCACATCCGGCAACAATCATGCAGGAAGCTGGATCAGAAACATGGCAAAGAGGACTTTCCATCCAGGAATGTCAGAACCACCGTTTGTTTACTGCTTGCCAGGTAGTAAGTGCTTTCATATACCTCTGTCTTCTGGTCCTCCTACCATCCTAGCAGACAGTTTCCCATTTTACAAATGAAGGGTATGGATGCTTAACAAAGAGTAAAGGTTTGTCTGAGGGAGGGGAAGGTGAGAAAGGGAAAGAAAATGGGATTTTTATCAGGGACCTATTCCTCACCAGAAATCAACCCATGTGCTTTCACATATATTAACAGATCTTTTCTTTCAAAATCTCTAAGTGTAGCGTAAATAGCTCCAATTTGAGGAAAGGCGTTCCATTAAGTAACTTAAGAACCCAGCGCGGGGAGATTCAGATGCAACACCCAGCCCCCAAGTCCTTGAGTCCAGAGTTCATTCATTCACTCCACATATTCAGCCAACCCCATTTCTCCAGCATTTGCTATTACACTGCATGTTTAGGAACAGAGACGAACAAAATAGGCAAGCTTCTGTCATGCTAGCATGGAAATGTGCCGAGTGTTGCCCGGGAAGTACAAGGTGCTGCAAGAAGACCTGACAGGTAGCCTACTGTGCTTTTCTAGAGAAGTACCACGTGAGCAGAGAGCAGATGAACGATGACCAGGAGTTAGCAAGCAGAGTGGGCCTGGAGAGGAGTGTTTTAAGCAACTGGGATAGCATGTGCAAAGGACCTGAGCTGCTAAAGAGTCTGTGATGTTCCAGGTGGTTGGAGGAACAGCCCAGGACAGATAGTACATGGCTATGTCTAGGATGTTTGAAGTTCAAGTTACCAAAGACGTCTAAGTAAGTGGCGGGCACGATCAGAGTGGTTCTTAAATAAGACTCTGACTGCCAGGTGGAGGATGGCCTGGAGGGAAAGCAGAGATGGGTTAGGGGCTCTCCTAGCCATGCAAGAGGAGGAGGAAGATGGAGGAGGGCTGCGCAGGGCTGGGCGCAGCAGCAGAAGGCTGGGAAGAAATGGGTGGCTTTGCAAGCTACTGAGGACAGAAATCAACAGGGCTTGTGTGGAGAGATGGAGGCGGAGGCAGTGGCAGTACCTAGTCATGCCCCGTTTGTCCCACAACCCCTCACCCCTGCTACTAGCAGGTTAGGGAAGGGTGCTGAGGCTGAGGCCCCACACTGAATCTTATCCCTTTAAGGAGTAGGTTCTAAACCTTGGCGTCAATAGAGACTCCCCCCCCCTTTTTTTTCAGAATGCCATGACATCTGCGTGCCACACCTGGGTTCACCCACTTAGCAAGATTCATTCTGACAGCACAAGCCTGCAGTTGCGCGTGGTACTATCTGCTCTGCTCACTAGGTCTGAAAGAAACTATTCTGTTCTTGCCCAAGGGCTTATGAAAAGACATCGTTCAGGAAATCCCCGGCCAGACTCTCCCAAGACAGTGAATTCAAAGTCCTCCTCACCTTCTGTGGCTGCCTCATTTGCCACCATGTCACTGCCAACAAGGCCCGACTGCCCAGCCGAGGATGGGATCGCCGCTGCCAGGAACAAGGCAGGGGCCAGAGATGCTGCATGTGGCACTTTATTCCTGCTTCTGATATGTACAGGTATATACAGTTGGTTTGAGCCTATGGTACACTATTTCACAAAACTATCTTACATCCTGTGCATACTTTTGGGCGGGAATCAGCAGACGGCTCCGAAAAGCCCACGGCTAGGGGAAAGAAAGGACGCTCTCAGGAGCCACCCCTTCTCCAAGGACATTCATGGGGGCTGCTCGCCCCCCTCCCCAGTACTGAGGTCCTCCCACGGACCATCTGGGCCTCCCACCTGCTCTCAGCACTCGTTTCTTCCCGAGTCTTTCTCCTCGAGGAGAAGAACATTTTGTTGGCGGGGCAGGAGGGAAAGCAGCAGCAATGGCCCCCACTCACGGACGGAGGCACTGCCGCCTGCTGCCCGGAGCCCCATTGCCCCTACTGGACTTGGACAAGAACAGAATCCTCCCTGTGCTTCGGCTGTGCTTCGGCCCGTGGTGCAGCCTGGCCTCACGGGGCACTGGCATGCATCTTCTCCAGGCAGCTCGTCCAGAACATAACCAGCCGGTTGTCGCGGTTGATGCAGAAGTCCGTGAAATCCCTGAGCAGCCGATCAGCAAACTTCTCGTCCCCTGTGGCACTAGAGCGCCATGTCTTGGTCAGCATGGTATTATAGGCCCAGTTGTAGCCAACCCGTTCCTCACAGAACATGTTCTGGTTGGTGGAGCTGGTGGAGTTCCGCCGCCGCCGCTGTTGTCCTGAGAACTTGCGCCTGGAGTAGGGCAGCTGCAGGAACACTGTTCCTGAGGAGCAAGGGGAGGCCCCATGTCACCACCACCAGGAGGGCTCCCCTACCCCTGGGCAGCTGCAGGGGCTTTGCAGACATAGGCTCAATCATGGGGAGAGGGTCTCGTGCACAGGCTCCCGCCACAGGAACCCACCTACTCCACATTTTGCCTAGAGTGTCTCACCTGTAACATGGATGTATTGAGGCTTGTTCTCAGCGGGGAAGTTAAAAGCAGAAGCGGAATATTTATCTTGCACAAACCCAAACCTAAGAGAAGCACAGGAAGACACACAGATTAGGGCCTCCTTAGCTAAAGGGACAGGGAGAGCAGATGTGGCTAATAGGACTTCCTGACAGCCTGAGCTACAGGGACCTGGGAAAATTTCTTCCAAGATTGAACACTCAAGCTTCTGGTTTTTGCCCTCACCAGACCTCCTCCCACAGGCCTCCCGTCATCTCCAGGTGGGGAAGAGCCCTCACACCAGCTGCACTCCACATCCAGCCCAGTCTCTGCCCCTCCACCTGTCCAGTCAGTCCCTCCCCTGGGCGCTGTTGCACTGCCCCATCCTACCCCTCTGCTCTCTCTCTCCCTAGAATCCACACTGGGTCCTTCACCATGCTGAGTTCCCACCCACACGATGACAGGGGGAAGGTGCTTATCTTTTTTTTTTTTTTAAAGATTTTTATTTATTTATTTGACAGATCACAAGTAGGCAGAGAGGCAGGCAGAGAGAGAGAGGAGGAAGCAGGCTCCCTGCTGAGCAGAGAGCCTGATGCAGGACTCGATCCCAGGACCCTGGGATCATGACCTGAGCCTAAGGCAGAGGCTTTTACCCACTGAGCCACCCAGTTACCCTGGAAGGTGCTTATCTTAATTCATCTTAGCCACACCTCTTTCCCTTAGTTCTAAGCACATAGTGGGTTCTCAAAGAAAGCTCTTAGGTGAAATGGAATGAAACCTCTTAACTGAAATCCTCTTCTTAAAAACGAGGAACGAAATCTGGGGCTCTCTGCTTCGCTGCTCCATTCTGGAAATGGGCAGCAGGAGCCACTTTTCATCTGTGACTTACTCGATTCTGCTTCCCATCTATGGTTTATTCTATTCCGGGTTTTTCTATTTCCATCAAACACATTTATTACAGCTCTACCTGTTAACTGCTGAAAAGGACGTGTTAACAGATGTAGCTCCCGCCCTGAGTCTGAGAGGTTTATGTAACGAAACGCAGTGATGTGGGCAGAACTAAAGGAGGTAAAGCACCTGTTTCCTTCCATTGCATTCTCTGTATAAGCCGCCAGCTTTACACCGGCTTTCAATAACTATTTATCAAGAACACATGAAGTCAAATATGCAAGTTAAATGGATCAGCTAACATGCACAGCAAGCCCCATCATCTATAGGCTGATTCTATCATGTGTAAGAATGGCTCTGGATTTTGCCTTTCTTCCCCTCTACTTTTCAACCAAGGCTGTTTATTTACTCAGCATGGATCAGCCTGACCAGAATTTTCCTTCATTTCTTCCTTAGGTCACCAGGGAAGACCTTTAATTTTTTTTTTTTTAAGATTTTATTTATTTATTTGACAGAGATCACAAGCAGGCAGAGAGGCAGGCAGAGAGAGAGGAGGAAGCAGGCGCCCCCGCTGAGCAGAGAGCCCGATGCGGGGCTCGATCCCAGGACTCTGAGATCATGACCTGAGCCGAAGGCAGTGGCTTAACCCACTGAGCCACCCAGGCGCCCCAAGACCTTTAATTTTAAAACGGCAATTAACCACATAGCACTTGGCTCCTTCATTGTCCACTTGGGAAACATTCGAGCAAGGACTACAGCAAAGGTAGGGTTGGGGTGGGGCGCACCCAACCCATCCAGAAAAATATGAAGGAGCTGGGGAGCCACAGTAGGGAAGCTGGGGAAGGTCCAGGGAAGCTGGACCAATTTCTTCCTCTTCTTCCTTTTTTATAGATTTTTACTTACTGGACCAGTTTCTAACTCTTTCAGAAATGAACCTTATAGGTGGGCTAATGTTTCATTTCAGAGCCACCTTCCAATCTAGAGTCCCCCACGTGCAAAAGCTACTCTGGGCAAGGCACTTTGCTAGGTGCTGTAAAGGGAAACAAAAATGAGAAAAATGCATACCCTTGTCCTCCAGGGGCCCCTACATTAGGGTAACAGATGGACAGAGTGTGTTGGGAAAAAAGGGAAAGAGAGATTGAGAGAGCAGGGACCTGGAATCTGTGGTAGAACATGGCTGATCGATGGAGGAGGGGGTGGGGTTTAGAGGAGAATGTGGGGGTAAGATATAGGTAAGGACGGTGGGTCCAGGTGGGGAAGGGACCACGATGTTCAGGTGCAGGGACACTAGCAGAGTCCATGCTGTGATTCGTGGGGATGGGACAGAAGACATGAAAAAAATCAAAAGGCCATGTCCCAAGTGACATGTAGCCAGCAAAATCCAATTACCACCCAATGATATCATCCAAGGGAAGCATCAGACCTGCTTATAAATTCATCGGTCAGCTGGGGTCTTCCTAATGATACCTACTGTCTACCCAGGGCTTCCTAGGTACAGGGAACTCTGGAGAACCCTCCCAACAACCCAGCGAGTGGTGAGAAAATGAAGGTGAAGCAGTTCCAGAACTTGCTCAGCTGCATGCTGGTGGAGGCAGAGGTGAGCCAGGCCTCTCTGCTTTCTGGATTAACACCCTTTGCCACCCACCCACTGTGCTGCCCACCTTCTGCCCCGAGTCAGCACCCTCTCCTGCTGGAAGAAAGAAGCCAGTCTGTGGTGGGCCGGGGCGGGAGTGGGGTGTGAGATGGGGTGGTAACAGCTGAATAAGGAGATGGCAGGACATTGCAGACAGTGATGAGAGAGAGGATTATGGAAGTGGGAATGGAGGACTTGCTTCTGCCATGATTAACACGAAGCAGCAAATGAACACTGAGTGGCGCATTCTAGAGACAAAGCTGGACTGGCCTCAGGGCAGCTAAGCCCAGGGAAGCCCCTCCCTGGCACAAATCCTAGTGCCAGTAAATACCCATGGACTTGGGAGCCTGGGTGGCTCAGTGGGTTAAGCCTCTGCCTTCAGCTCAGGTCATGGTCTCAGGGTCCTGGGATCAAGTCCCACATCGGGTTCTCTGCTCAGCGGGGAACCTGCTTCCTCCTCTCTCTCTGCCTGCCTCTCTGCCTGCTTGTGATCTCTCTCTGTCAAATAAATAAATAAAATCTTAAAAAAAAAAAAAATACCCATGGACTTATCCATTGCTTTTTAACCCCCATTATCTTCTCAGCATATATCAAGGGGCTCTTGAAGCATTTTATAGTTTTTCATCTCATGTCATCTGCCTGACAGCTTGGCTCAAAGTCTTGCTGGAGGCTAAGGAGGAAGCTCTATGCTTTCTGCTCAACTGGAAGATGGTAATGTGGTCTGAGAAACAACAGCTATAGGAACTGGAGGGGTAATTCTTATCTTTGAAACCAAGGCAAAGGGTCCTGTAGGGTATCGGCAGCAAGTCGGTCTTTGGTGAACTAGATCCACTTCCCCAGAAATGAAACAAACTGGGTTTGGGTCGACTACTCACAACAGTCACTAACGCCCTCCCATGATGCCCTCCTACTAAGGGACAAACCTGTGTGCAATGGCTTCCTGGAAAAGGTGCATTCGATCCCAGTATGTTTCCGGTTCAAAGCCTGAAAGAAGAAAAAAAAAATGCCAGGGTGCGATCCCAAGGTTTTTAAGTTTCCCTGGATCTGGACTTCTGTATCCTTCACTTCTCTTGGCCATTCCTCCCCTCTGAGCTTCAGTCCAGCTTTTCCACACTAACCACTTTTGGGACACCAGCCTCCGTCCCAAGGAACAAAGGCGCATTCTCACCACCACTTCCCTGAAGCTCTATCAGGGTCTAGAAAGGCACTGAATAGGAGTCCTCAGCAACCAGTGTGAGCTACCAGAACTCGAGGTAAGACTCATTCTAATGACTTCCTATGCGCAAAGTGGAAAGGAACATGACATTAAAAATACCAACAGAAGATAAGCTTTAAATGCATGTTATCTGCTTCTAAGGAGAAAAGAAAAAAAATTTTACTACCCATCTTCAATTTCCCTACAAGAAAGACAATGGTACAAGCTCTATTTTATGGGTGGGGAAACTGAAGTAAATAAATATTAAAAATTATTTTTGGAAAAGTGACGGGCTAGGGAGGGCAGGGGAGCAGACAAGAGCCTTCCTCCATCGCCCATATCATGGCTCCAGCCTCGCTCCTTCTGCATCACTGGTGTGAGGACCAAAAGCTGAGGAGGAGGTGGAGGGCTGAGGCAGGCTGTCGCTTGGCAACAGGCAACAGGCCAGCACTGCTCTTGGGACTGAGACGCTGAGGGCTGGAGGAGCAACTGCACAAGATATCCTGAAGAATAGGGGCGCTCTCTCTACTCTCTCTACATTTGGAATTTTCTATCTAGAATACATTTGAGGGCTGCAGGCAACTAAAGAGCAAATAAGAAAAAATACTTCAGCCTTAACAGGTAAAAACAAAGAGCAGATTCCTTGTCAGATTTTTAAGCTTTGGAATCCACTGTTATTGGAAGGGGAGATCACAGGAAGAGAAGCAGCATGGATGCAAGAAAATTGATTTTTAGATTCACGCCCTTATTGCTTTAAACTAGGACTCCTTTCTTCAGCTGTAACCATGGCAACTAACAGAGGATGTTGGTCTTGAAGCCTTGGTTACAACAGGCAGGGAAAACCAGCAGCTCATACAAAAATGTCCTCCAATGCCAGCCTTGCCAGCAATCCTGTGCTGTCACAGTGAAGGTGGAAAACCCCAGAAGGGCTGGCTGGTGTGGGGGACGTGTCTCCTGAGCATATTAAAAACAGCAGCATGAGGCGGTTGTCTGGCTTGAAATCATCAGATACGAATAGAATCATGTGGCATTTCAGGACCACAGTGGTCCTCTGTCAGCCACTGGGAGATTACATGAGAAGGGGTGTGTGTGTGAGTGTGTGTATGTATGTGTGTATGTGTACAGCACTGTGTCAACTCTACAGATCATGGGATCTATAGCCTCCAGGGGTTCTGTGGGACCTGACTCAAACCCTAACCATCACTGAAAACAGTGTCTGTATAAAAACGTCTTCTGAGACGTAAACAAAGAATATACAGATGGGTCTTTGGAACACAAGCTGTTTGCATCCCCGGGCAGCCTTTTCACAGGAAAAGTGTGGCAACATTTAGTGAGGCCTCCCTGATCTAGTAAGACCTCTCACCCCTGGGCTGCTTCTCTCCTTCCACCATTACACAGACTAACACAGGCACGGGAAGAAACCATCTCCCTCACACCAAAAAATTCTTCATTTCACATTTATAATGTCTACATCTGAGAAACGAAAAGGCTACTGACATATTAGCAGCAATTCTAACTTTTCATTTTCAAAAAGGTCATTTGTCAGCTCACCAAGAGCTCTGTAGGGGCTATTTATATGTTCATCAAAATGAGCAATTAATTGGGGATAAATAATGTGCCATGTGAAGTAAGACTCGTCCTCTGATCTGTCCTACACCTACCCTCAGAGATCTGTGGAGCAAGGGCGGAGCAGCAAGGCAGCACCACCTACTCCCTGCCTCCGCCCACTCCCAATTCCCCCTGGACTGACAGTCCTGTCCCAGGGGAAAGGCTGTCCTCAGAGTCCTGCTGTCCTCCTCCGAGCCCCCTTCTGCTCTGTCTTCCCTGAGACGCTGGACTCGAGCCACATGTGTGTACCAGGTGCTGACACACTGCAGCTTTGCACAATAGAATGCTGGATCCTGTTTTGCATTCAATGCCCCCCCCCCACTTTTTTTAGTCCGTTTGCATGAAATAGCAAATTCAAGCCTCCCATAAGGTTCAAATTCCCACAGTCCTAAGCCAGTTAGGCTAGAGCACGGAAAGGAGAGTGTGGGGAGAATACCAGAGCTACTCGTGATTTACAGTGTCTCACACCCTCTCCTACCATCTGCTCCCGGCCTCACAAGGGTCTTCCTGAGTTGGCAAGGCAGTGTTCAACTTGACATGCTCTCATTTGAGGAATAAGGAATTTAAGGCATTAAGTGACTCGTGCAGGGTTACCCGGACACTAAGTAAAGAACCAATACGAGACCCAGATCTTTTCAGCCCCCTTGTCCAAAGGCTCCCTCTGTGCACTGGCCTAGAGGGATGGCCTTGGGGGAGGGGGGGTCTTATTCATGGAGACAGAACATCCAAGGAGAGTGTCTCTTACTATCAAACAAGTGCTCACTGCCCTCCTTGAGCAGGCAGCTGGTGTTGAGTGGAATGAAGAGCTGTGCTCGAAGCGGATCGCCATACAGGTAACTGGGCAGCGCAAAGGGACCCTCCAGAACAGGGACCAACAAAAAGCCGCAGGAAGTGGCTTTGCGATGCCAACCCTGGACCTGGTGGAAAGCACAGAAACAGAGTCATCTCCAAGTGAATTCAGACAAGAGAAAATACTTCCTAGGGAACGAGGCTGCCACCGTGGCGGCATACGTATTGATTGGCGTGTTCATTTATTCATGTTCACTGGCTCCAAACTGGTCCTGGTCAGGAAACAGCACAGTTTGCTCCTCTGACAGATACTTGAAGAACTGTGAGTTAAGTGGTTCCTCCTCCCAGTGCAAGCTTCGGCAACTTCAGTGTTTCTTCTGGGAGGAAGCGACAGGAGAGAGCTATTTCTTGCCTCCTAAATGGCCTTCTCATTCTATAGGACGTTGGAGGAAGGTCACAGGATATAAGTTAAGTCCTTCTAAATTTGTCCTTTATCAAAAATTTACTAAGACCAAAGTATCAAATAGGAAAACAATCCACTCAGGCTGGCTGGAAGGGACATGACGCAGGGCACAAGATGACTGTGGTGGCCTCTGGCCAAAAGTGATAAGCCCTGACCTGGTGGAATGAAAGTCTCTCTCCGGCAAACTCCCAAAAGCCGTCTGTCCAAAGACTCTGAACCAAAGTTAACTGGGGCAGCGAGACAAACCTCCCCATCAGTACCATTTCCTTAGAGAACAATGGCAAATTTCTACATCTTAAGATACTTTCTAGGGGCGCCTGGGTGGCTCAGTGGCTTAAAGCCTCTGCCTTCAGCTCAGGTCATGATGCCAGAGTCATGGGTTCGAGCCCTGCATTGGGCTCTGCTCAGCGGGAAGCCTGCTTCCTCCTTTCTCTCTCTGCCTGCCTCTCGGTCTATTTGTGATCTCTGTCTGTCAAATAAATAAATAAAATCTGTAAAAAAAAAAAAAATACTTTCTGAACCATAAAGCTACATATATTAAAAAAAAAACCCTCATGTATGTGGCTTTGGCATACAGATGAGGTATGTGTCAAATGTTATTTCAAGGGACGCCTGGGTAGCTCAGTCACTTAAGCGTCTGCCTTTGGCTTAGGTCATGATCCCACAGTCTTGGGATCAAGCCCTCCATCAGGCTCCCTGCTCAGCGGAGTGTCTGATTCTCCCTCTGCCCCTCCCCTGCTTGTGCTCCCAGTCTCTCTCTACTATAAATAAAATCTTAAAATATATAAATACGTGTGTGTGTATTTATTTATTTAGCTATTTATTTTGAGCGATAATTTAATTTAAATAGATACGGTTATGTTAAAAATTGAAGGGGACCACTCTTAGCTTTTTTCCCTAGAAACAGTCATAACAACAACACATCAACAACAAAAACCAAGATTTCTGTTTCACCAAAATAATCTTTCTTTTTTTTTTTTTTTCCTTAAAGATTTTATTTTTAGGGGTGTCTGGGTGGCTCGTGGGTTAAGCCTTTGCTTTCAGCTCAGGTCAGGATCTCAGAGTCCTGGGACTGAGCCCCACATCGGGCTCTCTGCTCAGGGGGGAGCCTGCTTCCCCCCCTCTTCTCTGCCTGCGTCTCTGCCTACCTGTGATTTCTCTCTGTCAAATAAATAAATAAATCTTGAAAAAAAAAAAAAAGAAAAGATTTTATTTTTAAGTAATCTGTACACCTAACACAGGGCCCATACCCACAACCTCAAGATCAAGAGTCGCGTGCTCTACTAAGCCAGTCACGTGCCTCTGACCAAAATAATTTCTAAGGCTCTTTTTATTTTATGTCATATTTTAAAATATGTCATATTTTAATATTACAAAAGACATTACAATATTATAAATATTACATATTATAAAATTACATAATAAATTGTAATTTATAACAAATTTGGACACTCCCTTAAAATAATAATTAATCTACGCTACAGATTTCTGAAAACTTAAAAAATACTGTTGACCTTTGAACAACACAGGGATTAGGGGCATTAACACCCAATGCAATAAAAAAATCTGAGTATAACTTTTGACTCCCCAAAAACTTAACTAATAGCCTACTGTTGACCTTACCAATAAGAAAGGCAATTGATTAGCATATATTTGTATATTATGGGTATTATATACTGTATGCTTACAATAATGTAAGTTTGAGAAAAGAAAACATTATTAAGAAAATCATAAGAGAAAAATACATTTATAGTACTGTATTGTATATACTTTAAAAATTTGATTTAAGGGGCGCCTGGGTGGCTCAGTGGGTTAAGCCGCTGCCTTCGGCTCAGGTCATGATCTCGGGGTCCTGGGATCGAGTCCCGCATCGTGCTCTCTGCTCCGCGGGGAGCCTGCTTCCCTCTCTCTCTCTGCCTGCCTCTCTGTCTACCTGTGATCTCTGTCTGTCAAATAAATAAATAAAATCTTTAAAAAAAATTTTGATTTAAAAATCAAACCCCTGCTATTCAAGGGTCAAATCTGTAATGATAAAGGGATTAGCAGCTTTCAGTGGGTTTTACATGAATTGGTGTGAAAAGTGTATTTTTAAAGACAGTTGCTATACTCCCCGGGGGAGATACTCTTCTTCCCGGAACTGTGACTATACGTGTGCATCTATGAATGTTATGGTCATGTTGTTTGAGATAGGATTATCTGGTAGGGCTTCCAAGGAGAAGGCTTAGTTTACCAGGTCAGAGGGTTAGTTCTGCCTGGAGGAAGTGGTTTATCCCAGTGTCAACTGGCTGGAGAAGAGCCAGTGTCCTCTGAAAGCTGAGCCAGACAGGTGGCTTGGTGTCTTTTTTTTTTTTTTTTTTTTTTAAAGTAGGTTCCCTGCCCAGTGTGGACCACAATGTGGTGCTTAAACTCATGACTGTAGATTGAGACCTGAGCTGAGATCAAGAGTCACATGCATAACCAACTGAGCCACCCAAGCATTCTGCGGGGCATCTCTTTTGATTTGGACCTTGAGAATGTTCCAGTGTTGCAGGGAAGGGGTCCACAGAGGCACTAATGCCATGCAGAGGCAGACTGGGGATGGGCAGGCAGAGAAAAAGACAAATCTCTTCCCCAGGGTATCATGCCCTGTGGGACAAAACTAGGCTTCTGAGCCCTGCAGAGAAAAACAATATGCGGCCAGCTGATGCCATGCTCACTCTCTTTGGTCATATCTTAGCTTTCTGTAAAGTCTTCCTGAACCTTTTGGTTGCTCTCAGCAAAGCAATGAGATGCTTGCGCCAATGTAGGAGGACAGCAGGACTCCGTTAAAGCCACAGAAAAGCATTCTTCTGGGTTGAAGGGGAGAGTGTATTAAAGGAGTGGCAGGCTGCAAAGATGGTTCAAGAGGGCACCTGGAAGATTCTGACTGCCTGGTTAAGGAGGGCTTGTTCTAAAGACATTGGGACCAGCGATGGCAGTGGCCAGGCTGCTCTCTCAGTGCGAGCAGTGAGTGACCCGATTAGACAGACCGGCCAGGCTGACTAGAAGGACAAAAGACAGAAGACCAATTAGAAGACAGCTTCTCAGCTTTGGCACTCAACTTTGGCTGGTTAATTCTTTGTCGTTGAGGCTGTCCTATGTAAGGTGTTATAGAGTGATGCGCAGTATCCCTGGTGTCTACCCCACTAGACACCAATGGCACTCTTCAACCATTAGTGTCAAGTAAAAATGTTTCCAAATGTTACCAAATGCTCCTACGGGGACAAAATCACACTCTCTCCCCCAACCCGACCCCTGTTGAGAGCTAGAGTTAAAGGCAGTGATGGCCACTGTCAAGGGGCTGGTTAAGTAAACAATGATACAGGGGCACCTGGGTGGCTCAGTGGGTTAAAGCCTCTGCCTTCAGCTCAGGTCATGATCTCAGGGTCCTGGGATCAAGCCCCACATCGGGCTCTCTGCTTGCAGGAGCCTGCTCCCCCACACCTGCCCGTGCCTGCCTCTCTGCCCACTTCTGGTCTCCATCTGTCAAATAAATAAATAAAATCTTAAAAAACAAAAAAAAAGTAAACAATGATACACACAAATAACAGAATATTCTGTAGCACTTAAAAACAATGAAGCACATTGTTTGAAACACAACAAAGCAGACTTATTTAAACCCATACTGAGGATACAGTAACAGAACAAAAATAGTAATAGTAATAGCAATAGCAATAGTAATAGTAGTAGGACAAAAAACACATTGCAAATACAGTTGGCACTTGAACAACACAGGTTTGCATAGGTCCACTTACACGTGGGTTTTTTTTTTTTATAAACAGAGGACTATAAATGCATTGTCTCTTCCTTATGATCTCCTTAATAACATTTTCTTCTTCCTAGTTTACTTTATTGTAAGAATACAATATATAATACATATAGCATACAAAATGTGTTAATCAACTGTTTATGTTACCTTTAAGGCTGCAGGTTAAGAGTACCCTATTAGTAGTTAAATTTTTGGAAAGTCAAAAGTTTTACTTAAATTTTTGACTGCATAGAGTCAGCATCCCTGATACCCCTGCTGTTCAAGTGTCAACTACAGTATTCCAAGCTACCATAGCTGTTAAAAAAAAAAAATGGTAACAAGGATTTGTATGTGCATATACTATCTCTGGAAGTACACTCAACAAAGTGGTGGGGTGGCTGTTTTTATTTATTCATTAAAAAAATGTTTTTTAAGTTTTTGTTTTGTTTTAAGTAATCTCTACACCCAATGTGGGGCTCAAACCCACAACCCTGAGATCAATCTACTGACTGAGCCAGCCAGGTGCAACAGGGGGCTGCCTGTATTTTTTTCTTCAAATTTTCATTTAAAATTCTAGTTAGTTAACATAGAACATAATATTGGTTTCCGGAGTAGAATTTAGTGATTCATCACTTACATAGAACACCTCGTGCTAAACATAAGTGACTTCCTTACTACCTAACACCCATTTAGCCCAACCCTTACCCACCTCTGGGTGGTTGCTTTTAGATGGAAATCCCTGGAAACGGGGTAAGGGTGGGGGAAGGATTTACTTTTCACTCGAGACCAGGGATTCTCAACTGAGGGCAATATTCCTCCTCCCTGGGGACATGCAGCATTATCTGGAGACATTTTTGGTTGTCCCAAGGTGGGCATGCTCCTGGCATTTAGGGTAGAGGTCCTAGATATTGCCTAACATCCTACGATGCACAGAACAGCCCCACTCAACAGAGAATTATCCCTCTCTAGATGTCAAGAGAAGGCTGACAAGGCTGAGAAACCCTGACCTAGTTCTTTGTTGACTGTCTCAATTTTTTATTGTGTTTAAATTTTTTACAAGGCTATTCCAAACAGTCCAGGTGAAAGGTAATCGGAGCCTGAACCCAAGGGGGAAAAAATAGTGACACAAATCTCTACCAAGCATCCACTGTGCCCCTCGGTAAGGTGAGCCAAGGCCCTGACCACAACACAAGGAGGCTCACCATCTCGAAGAGGACTGCGGCAGTCACAGCCATCCAGTGGAGCTTGATCTCAAAGGCCGCATTCAGGGAGAAGTTGCCATGATAGTAACAGCTACACCACTCCAGCCGGTCTGTGCGGTTGTTCACGTCCACGTCCAGGGTCACAGTCCTCTGCTCTGGGACAGTGGCAGCTACATCAGCACATTGAAGGGACCCCGAGAGAGAGAGGGAGAAGAAAGACTGGGATGAAGTGGAAGAACAAACAGCTAAGCATCCAGATACACATCTGCAGAATCACCTACTCGAAAATCACAAATTCTAGAAGCTTCCTGAAAATCATCTAGTTCAGGGGTCAGTCAACTTTTCCTACATAGGGCCTGGTAATATGTTGGGTTTTATAGGCTCTGTGGTTTCTATTTCAGCCACTCAATCCTGCCATTGCAGTGCACTAGCAGCCAGAGACATGTAAATGAATAGGCCAGGCAGTGTTCCAGTAAAACTTTATTTACAAAACCAGAAAGATTTTTAGGGCAGTGAAACTATTCTGTATGATACTATCATGGTGGATACACATCCTTACACGTGCATCAGAACTCAAAATATACAACACCAGCAGTGAACTCGAATGTAAGCCAGAGGCCCGGGGGGATCCTTGTTAATGTAGGTTCACCAACGGTAACAAACGCCCCACTCTGGTGCAGGGCATAGACAGTGGGGGAAGGCTGCGCATGTGCTCGGGCGGGGAGTATATGAAAACTCTGCGTACTTTCCACCCAACTTTGCTGTGAACCTAAAAGTGCTCTAAAAATAAAGTTTATTACACAACAAACAAACAAACAGATGGTAGTCCAGATTTGGCCGGTTAAGCCATAGTTTGCCTCCCCTCATTGGCTCCAACTCCTTCATTTGCAGATGAGGAAACAGCAGCCCATGAAGGAGAAATGCCTTGACCAAGATCAGAGTCAGAACCTCAGCCAGGCTGAACCCCAGATCTTCCCCCTCCAGTGACCCACAAAGGGACACCATGGGACAGACAGCCCAGACCACAGTGAGGAGGAGGAAGTCTCGTTTTTCTGGTTTCAGCCCAGGAAGACAATAGTTCTAGAATCTTTTCTCAAGCATCGAAACCTCATAATGAATTTCAACACCCTGTTCCATCAACGGCATGTTGCTCAGATTCTACACTAGTATCCAACTAGCTCATCCTATCTGGAATTCTTGCTCAGAAATCCTGTTCAACCCAAGATAGGGATGTTTTAAGGATGGATCAATCAAGTTCCTGACCAGACTGAAGGCCTGAAGGAGGCTCAGAAGTAATGGAAAGATCAGGACTCTGCTCTGCCTGATTGGGCAGTGCCAGACGTCGGGTTTCTACAAACTATTATCAGCTCCTCATTCTCCTCAGCCCCATGAATCCAAAGGTATCCCATTATCTGAAGCCATCAGCTTAGTTCTGGGTTTTGCAGGTAGAAGCCCTGAGTGGCTTTTACCACTGACAAGGATAAAATGGCTCTTGAATCAGCAATTTTAATCAGCTCCTGCTGAGCAGCAGTGGAGCTACAGCCAGGATGCTGAATGGCCCCGGGGTGGACTGATATTCAGCTGCTGGGTATACAGCTTATCATGCTCACATAGCCAGAATGTGCAAAATGGGAAATGTTCTTCCTTTGGAGTTGGAAGGTCTATGCTCGGCCATTCAGCCAGGTGCCCCTGAGGACAGGGCTTCAGCTCTAATGGTTTAGTTCCTCATTTGCAAACTGAGGTGGTGTCCACCCAGCTGCTTCCTGGAGGAGGGTTGAGGATCAAGGAAAACATGGCTGCCAGGAGGTTGCAGACTACCCCCCCTCTTTCCTTCTTCTTTAGCCACCCCACTTGAAACCCTCCTGTTATTCCTTCCTCCCCCATTTAAGCCACAAGCTCAGCAATGCTCAATATGAGGCATTGCCATGACTCCCATGGGCACTGCTCAGCCACCTGGGACACTTGAGGCTAAAGAACATGGTGGCTTCAATGCTAGAAGTCTCATCAGAACTAGTTTCTGTCTCGGCCTTGTGTTCCTGATTCATGGCCCAACCACAGTAGCCTTTTACTTAATAGCCCCAATCAAAGGAATAAAGCTTTGTTCTCTCGTCTTGGATGGGGTAGTCCTCCCGAGGGGGAAAAGCCAGGGTCACAACAGAAAGGGCACTCAGTAAACACCAGCAGAGAACCTCACACATCTCCTCTCTCCCATCTGGCATATTCAGTTCAGAATGGCCTAGTCTGAGGAAGCCCAAGGAAGTGTCCCGTTCAGCCAAGTGGTTACAGGCTCAAGATACCACTAGCTTTCACTACTTCAGGGATGAGATTCGACAGTATAGACATGGCCAGTAGGCTAACAATGCTGACAAAGGTTTAGGCCCCAGCTGTGCTGCAGCTTCCAGCAAGTTCTCTGAATCACTCCTTAGTTGCATAAGAACAAACTTACTCACCTTGGGACAGTGAGCTACACTGAGTTGCAGTAAACAGGGGCAAACCCAGAGGAGGAACAGGCTGAGGGTCCTTGCCCCGGGTCACAGCAAGGGGGCTGACAATGAACTGGGAGGGGATGAGTGCCACTAGAGGAGGAGAGACTGCAGTCTCAGGTAGGGCACCAGAGATCAATAGTCACACCCAGAGCTGCCCCAAAATGGAAAGAGTAGTCAGTCACAGGAGTGAGTGCCGTGTTGGGGGTAGTTTTCAAGGAGTAGCTGGCTCCTCACTTATTAGGAGTGGGATGGAAACCATTCACACATCAGGGTTTGGACCGAGGTGTGTGGCAGCCTCTTCTGACCCTGAGACCCAGTGGGGTTATCAAGAAAAAACTGAGAAGTCAAGGGTGTGTGAGTGGGCTTAAGGGATACAGTGCTGCTTCTCCCTGGGTCTCAGATGCCCTTGTAGTTTCACAGGTAGGCGACAAATGACAACATGAGGGGAGAAGTGGGAGCCACCATGGGCCAGGGCAGACAGGACTGTGGCACCCATCAGAAATATCAGAATGTCTTTCTGCTAAGACAAGCAGATTTCCAACTAAGAATCTGAAAGGTTGGAAAAGGAACACGCCGAAAAAAACAGAAAGGGAAGCAGGTCATAAATGATACACACCTCTTCTTCCCCCTATAAACCAGATTAATTTTTTCTTTCCTGAGGGGGAAAAAACCAACACTGAGGACAGTCCAATTCAAAGATAACTCATCTTTCTCACTTAAGTAAATGTCTACATTCTAACCTGGAAAAAAAAAAAAAGGCTCGGAAGAAGTAGCTCCTATCCTAACACAGAGGTCTGAGGGGTGTTGCTAGATAGAATTAGCAGTGGTAAGAAACACACTTGTGGGGGGTGGGGGTTAACGGGAAAAGAAGCGGATGAATGAAATTCTACTATAATCCTGCGAGCCACTGGAAAACTAATGAAAGGACAGCTTCAAGAAAAGAGGCAAACATATGAAATTCCTTCTGGTTTCAGAATCAATGCCAACACCGTAACGCCCACATGCAAACCCCAAGTGAAGGACACCTGCTTAATAAACCACCTGATGAAGACCTAAATCCTCTCTTCCTCCTTACTCTCCCTTTGTTTTGAGAAGATGACTTATTTTTTCCATACGGTGCTCCTCTTTAAGTGCAATTTTTCTGAAGTAACTAAGAACCAAAGCTAAAATGAATAATCTGAATCTCACCTTAAGCTTAGGACTATGGCGGACAGGAGAGGGTTCCACCAGCCTGCTGAAGGAGGAGACTTTGTTAATGAGGATGTGCATATGCAGAAACTGTCAAGGAGCCTCCAAAACCAGAATGATGATGCAAAGAGGACAGTTCCCAAAGCAGTAACTCTGACCCAGGAGTAAGTGGGGACATTGGACAATGTCAGGAGATATTTTGCCTCACTGGGTGGTGGTGTGGAGGGCAGGGGGGAGGGGGTGGTGTGCTACTGGTAACTAGTAGGTAGGGAGTAGATGGCCTCTTTTTTTCCAAAAGACTTCAAGGAGGGGCAGAATTAAAAATGCAATGCAAGGAAGCGGGTAAGTTGTGACTACTGGGGTTAGGGGAGCCACTCTCTTCATAGTTTTGTCTTCTCCATGCCCCCCCCCAATTCTCTCACACAGTGCTGGGCATGCTGGGGTGAAGGTATAAGGCAAGGTTCAAAGCTACATCTGGACCCAAGTGAATCTGACGATCTGGAAACCATCATGACTCTTAGCATTTCCATTCTACCAGCTAGGTAAGAATTCTAATGAGCTGGGCATTTCCAGGCAAACTAGGCAGAAGGTGGAATTTCCCTGGAGTTTGATCTATGTCACATTTCCTCCCTTCTTTCCAGAGGTTTTTTAGGATCTCTCCAACCTGCCATTGAGGAAAATCTTGTGACTGCTTGCCTAGAGCATGCATTGCCTAAAGACGTTTACAGCCTAACCCACCAGTCCAGTCCTTGAGAGCAGAGGTCCCATTTCCTAACAGAGGTCACTACCATTCAATACGTGAATGTGCACCCCTATCTTGGAACTGCAGGCACCAAGGAAAGGAGGGAAGACTCCTAGTTTACATCCCTTGATGTGGTGAGCACATCTGGGGAAGAAAGCTGGAAGAAAGATTCATGCTCAGCCTCAGTGTCTGGAATGGATAACCTCTGAGATTCCTTTCTCTTCAGACATCCTAAGACACTAAGGTCCTGGGAAGGCT
Source organism: Mustela putorius furo (assembly GCF_011764305.1). Lineage (NCBI taxonomy): Eukaryota > Metazoa > Chordata > Mammalia > Carnivora > Mustelidae > Mustela > Mustela putorius. The sequence continues at coordinate 1,632,746 of NW_025421272.1, read as the reverse complement.
TCTGGCAGGTCCTAAACCAGGAGTGAGCAGCAGCTCACAAGCCCTGTAGTCTGGCTGCTTCTCGGGAAAAGTGGCCCCACTGTCTATTCTCTCCTGTTTATGCAGGTTTAGCACTGTGCCCTGATTTGAGAGTTCTTGGACACTGTTTCTTGGTTGGGATAATAACGATCTTGACCCCCTCAGGTCAGTGGGAGCTAATACAAGAGTCCACCTTGTGGACAGACTACCTGTATGACAGGCGCAGTGGCTCTAATCCTGGTCCATGTGGCATTGTCCCCTTGGCTGACTGCCCTTCTCCCTCAGCTCCCGGCATCATCCCCAGGCCCCATCTGAGCTGAGCACCTACCTAAAAGCGCAGCTGCCTGGCTTCGCCCTCCGAAGCTGCGGCTGAAGGAGCTGTGCCTGCTTGCATAGGAGGCTGGCCGGCTAGGCAGCCAGGGCAAGAGGAAAGCAGGAATCTCGGAGTGCAAGAGCTCTTCGGCCACAAAGGCCACCTCAAACCACTTGCGCTGGAAGCTGGCAAAGTCCTCCACTGCCGTTGTGTGCCAGGTGGTGGGTTGCTGCATGGCCACTGGGAAAAGCAAAGGGGAAAGAAAGTGCCCTCAGTACAAATGCTCATTTTTGTACCGATGCAGGGCTGAACCTTGAAAACACGATGCTAAGTGAGTGAAACCATACACAATAGGCCACATGTTATAGGGTGCCACTTGAATGAAATATCCAAAATAGGCCACTCCCTAGAGACAGGAAGCAGATCCCCCCAGGGGTGGGGTGGGGGAAGTTGGAGTTTGGCAGTGACTGTCACTGGATACAAGGGTTCATTACAGGTCCAGAAAACGATATGGACCCTAGACAGAGGTGGTGGGTTTGCACAACACCAGGAACGTACTAAATGCCAGAGAAGTGTTCCCATCAGAATGGTTCATTTTATGTTGCGTGAACTTTTCTTCAATTAAAAAAGATTTTCCTTCCCTCAGTTTCATATCTCTAATTTCAGAGCAGGTAACAGTAACCAGCTTTGGTTTTTTCCCCCCAACTTGAAGGTAAAATTGGTATTAGTCCAAGTGAGAATTTAAGGGGAGAGGTGGCCGTGGACATGCTATTGGGTACCAGGAAAAATCCTGCACAGATCCACTTCCGACATGTTCTTGGATAAAAAAGAGCACAGTGAAGGTGCTCGCCGCTTCATCAGACTCCCAAAACCCAGAGGCTGAGAAGCCAGTTGTCTGCAGGATGGGAGTCACCTCCAGCCAAGGTCCCTGTGGGTTCTGGGTGGACTAGAGTCATGGCTCTGAATCCTGGGTGCCTTAAGCACGACATGAGCTACCTCTGACCTTGCTGGAATGGGTTCCCTCTTGGAATTATGTTTTCTCATTAAAAGAAAAAAGTTAAAATGTATCTTAGAAAACTTGCTAGGATTTGATAGTCTTTCTGGGGTAAGAAATGGGGGTCTAGCAAGTAAAAAGTGCTGTAAGTTACAGATCAGACCCTGTCTATACTCAGAACCACCTGCACTGGATAGGGGCAGGAAGGGAGCACTATTACTCAAATTAGTAACCAAAAATGGCTAATGGGAACTTCCTCACACCAAGATCCCTTGGCCTCTTGTAGGTTTATCTTCCATCCACACCATTCTGACCAAGAACATACCATAGCTTTAAGAAATACTCGTCACTCTGGTTATGCGTAAATTAAGTACAAATGCTCAGAAAATTGACAGATCTGTCTACTTAGAATACAAAGTCACACAAGGAACTCAAGAACCACCATCATTTGACAAAGCAAGTCACCAAGAAAAACACTTGCCCCCATGGGCAACAGCATTCACGTTATCTCTGACCTCGGTCAGGTTCTTTGTCCATGACTATCTTGTAGAAATAGAAGCCATAGATGAAGGTCCGCCAGACTTCACCAGATGCATGTGTGATGAGTTGCTCTTCCAGCATTTTCTAGAAGGAGACACATTGAAACTCTGAAATTACTGTGGAGGGACATCTTGAGGTGCAGCCCTCAGTTCCCTGGAGTCGAGGAAGTGACCAGAACATTAAGGAGACCCTACTCTTCACCCCCATCAGCCATGATGATTGCTCTAGGATAAATGCTGGACCTGATGTAAATTATATTACACAATTCAAAGGCTTATTATAGTATCATCAATTATTTCAAACATACAGGAAAGTATAAAGAAGATCCAGGTATACCCCTACCCAACTTCAACAAACTTAACATTTTGCTATATTGACTTCAGATTCTTTAATTAGAAGACAAAACAAAATATTCTGTGGACCCTCCCATGTCTCACTCCTCTTCCTCTCTCCCCAGAAATAAATGGTTAGTATAACATTATTCTCATGTATGTTTTTAATAATTTTATTATATGCACAAGGACTGATAGAGAATATGAGGTGTTTTTGTGAGACTGTAAATTTTAAATAAATGGCATAATACAATTATCAGTTTGCATATTGGATTTTCACTCAACATCATGCTTCAGACACTGTCCATGTTGTTAATGCATCCTTCATGCTCATTCATTTTAAGGGCTGTAGAAGTATTCTACCATGTAAAAAGGAAAATCTGATTTTCAGGGATGGGTAAAGGTCATGTAAAACAGCCTAATGAGACCCTCGAAGAGGGAAATGAAGATTGCGTGTTTATTCAAATCAGCTACTGATTTTATGTTTCAGGGATAAGTTAGCTGGGACTGTTTTCAGTGGGGGCCTCTGTGTGGACAGGACAGCATGAACCCCATCAGCCAACATGACCTTCCCTGTTCTTTTCCTCTCCTGTGTGATTCCAGTTCTGAACAGTGCCATTAAATTCAGCAAGTGTTTGCTGGGTGCCTACGGTGTGCCAAACAGCAGGGTGATTTGGAAATGGGAAGACAAGAGATAGCTCAGCCCTCAAGGAGCCCAGTCAAGGTGGGAAACAATGAAATGAGATAGGCAGCATCTTCCTTCTGTTGTGCTAAGTGCTCTGGCACAGTAAGACCAGGGCACCAGAAGGTCCCTGAGGCAGAGACCTGGATCCTGAATAAGAAGGAGGTAGCCCCGGGCGAAATGGGGGCTGGAGGTCAGAGAGAAGGCATTCCCTGGGAATCTTTCACAGACTCCTCCAACGTTCAAGAGCGCAGACTCCATCCAGAACACTTCAGTTCAGATGATAAATTCTGCTGGATTTTTAAGTCAAGGTATAGTGTCTTTCAAATCAAGACCTGCACGTTCATGGACTGCAGACAGGCTTTATATTTACTAAAAGCAGAGCCTTACCACAACTCACAGATCCCATTACTAGAAAGGACAGCTGCTTCAAAGACCAGCTCTGGTTTCTCAGGGGCCTGAGCAGACGGTCCTATGGGCCCTGCCAGTGCTGTCTCACCTGCATGATATCGATCGCCATCGCCTGTGTCTGGACGCCCTCCACGTTGTTCACCAGCCAGTGCACCACCTCTGCGCTGATGAAGCAGCACGGTGAGAGGCCCTTCTGTTCTGAGAGCAGCTGGACTCCCGTCCTGAATTGCAACATGGCAGGCAGGGAGCAGGGTATGTGTGCATGGTGGCAACAAGCAAAAGAGAAGGTGAGAAAGAAGGGACTCCCACTAGAGCATTTAATTTCTGAAGTAAGGCTCCACGCAGTATAATTTCTCTCACTATTCCTAAACCCACAGAAATCTGCAAGATCGGACAAAAGAAAGTGTTACGGGGGAAAAGGAGAAGATGAAGGAAGAGGAATCTGACACTTAAGAGAATTACCTATATGCATTGTACTAGGTAATTTACATAATTATTTCACTTAATCCTTACACTAAGCCTGCAACTTAACCACAAGTATCCCATTTTACAAACAAGGTAATCTAGGCTCAGAGAGATCAAGGAACTTATCCAGGGTCTCACAGCTGTTGAACAATACAGCCAGCTGAATCCACCAAATCACACTGCCCGAGCATCACTGTGTCTCAGGGCTCTGAAATCTTCCTACCCTTGCACTCATACATATAACAAACCACTTACGAGGGGTGCTTCATGGCTTCCAGGATCTCCGTCAGGGTGGAGGATGAAGTTAAGGAGCTTGCTGCCAGCTGCTGAGAGCTGTAAACAGAATGTCCAGTCAGCAAAGCATGGGGACACGGGTGCGGTCAAGAGCATGACCTTCAGGAACCATTCTTACAGAGCTGGAGGCCAAGGATGACAGTGATACTGAAGGCATTCAAGCGAATGCTGGTCACTATATCCTAGGGATATCTCATGGGGAGTTTCCTACTTTGAAAGCGTACATGTTAAGATTCAAAAAAAAAAATCAAAGTGGTTTTGTGTCCAAACTTGTTTCCCTTAATAAGCACCTCCCCTTTTAATTAATACCTCAGCCACTTCCGAGAGATCTCCCTGGACAGCTCTGGTTTCACCCCCAAAGCCTTCCCCACCATTTAATCTCACCAGAGAACGTTAGGTAACCTGGTAAGAGCAGGAGAGAGAGAATTCCAGTATCATCGCTTACCAGCTGGAGGGACTCTAGTTCCCTCATCTGAAGATGGGGGTGATACTATTCCTTATCTTTTGGGGGTGCCATGAGGCTAATGTGTGTAAAATATTAAGTGTAGGGGCGATACCCACAAAGTCTCAAATGGTGAACAATACTGAACATAATAACAGTAATGTCAACTGGAAACTCAGAGAGGTTAAAGGAACAGATAAAGGTTAAAGAGCTGGGAGGTATCAGGGTCCGGGTTTGAATCCAGGTCTGCCTGTTTCCAAAGCCCAGAACTTTCTACCACCTATCACCTTAGTTCCTCCTCAGTGGTCTGGCTTTAAACATATGCAATACTTGACAGCTGAGCCCAGATTACTGGGTGGGGGACACTCCTAGCCGCTCACCATACCAAACCTGGAGCTTATTCCAGAAGCTCCTCAAATCCATAAAACCTCTCCCTTTCCTCAGTCTCAGCCGCCTCTTCCTATTTGGAGCGTCCAGGACTCCGTGGAGCATTTCAGAATCTCAGGTTTAAAAAAGCCTGTGAAGGATGCCTGGGTGGCTCAGTTGGTTAAGCAGCTGCCTTCGGCTCAGGTCATGATCCCAGGGTCCTGGGATCGAGTCCCACATCGGGCTCCTTGCTCAGCAGGGAGCCTGCTTCTCCCTCTGCCGCTGCCTGCCATTCCGTATGCCTGTGCTCGCTCTCTCTCCCTCTCTCTCTCTGATAAATAAATAAAATTTAAAAAATAAAAATAAAAAAAAATTTAAAAACCTGTGAAGACACCACCCACTCCCGCATGAAGTGAACTTCCTTCTAAGTCCTGAGTCCCTACTACAAGAGTCCAAACAAGAGGCTGTCCCGCCTGCAGGAACATCTTCGATGGCAGAGAACTTAGCTCCTCTATGCAGCCCATTTCCCAGGGGCAGTACCAACTGCTAGTCAGTTCTTCATCACAAAATGGGACCTATTCTTTGTCATTTTCATCATCATGATTTGTGACACTTCTGGTCTTCTCATCTCCAGCCCAAGAATCCCCAGTTCCTCTTTTCTTCCAAAAGCAGAACAAAACCTGCCACTCAATGAGGAAGCAGAGAAATTCACTCCCTCCCTAGGCAGTCCCTCCACTCTCCTCGACGTCCAGAGCCGAAAAATCAGCCAGGCTTGATGGGGATATTGGGCCTGGGGGGACAAAAGAGACTAAAGAAGTCCAGGCTGCCTGCTGCCTCTGAAGTGATCCTCAGCCCTCCTGGCCAGAGTGAGTGAGGTGCCCTGCACCAGAAGCAGGGAAAACTGGCAGACCACGGGACAGAAAGGAAAGTGGGTGGCCGCTGGCAGGGGCCAGCCAGGTGAGCTGCCGCAGGGGCCCTTTTGCTCTCGGATAAAGGCATGCAGAAGTCACATCTGAAACCATTGCACCAAGGACTGCTCAGGTCGCAGGACAGTGAGGCAACCAGAATAGACTGGGCAGAATATTAGAAGGCTAACACAGCTGGGAAGGAAATCAAAAAGTTGTTTTTCAGATGTGACAAATCGTAATAAAACCTAGGGCTAACTTTCTCAAGTAAATGAGGTCCAAGCAGCTTCTTTTTTCCTCAGATACTCAGGAATAGGAAAAGGACAGCCATGGTTGGGGCACAACAAGCCACTCATCTGCTGTTCATTTCTTCAAGTTGCAGATACTGATTGTCCATAGGCAGGCATTAGGTGTGCCACACTCAACAGGATAGACTGGGTCCAGGATCCCTTCCCCAAAGTCCACTCCTGCACAATGCCTGATAACTTCCCTGGGTCTCTGTGGGCACCTGTCAGCTATCCAGGAAGGAAGGCAGGGCACAGATCCTTAGCCCCATCAAACAGGTACCGCTAAGACCTGAGTTAGCAGGTTTCCAGGTAGAACTACACAGGTAGAGAGTTCCAGGTAGTTCCAGGTAGAGTTCCAGGTAGAACTCACAGCTGAATCAGATAGTGGATCTGGGACTCTGGACTCAGCCTCCACAGCCTCTGAGGCCAGACCCTCCCCAGTGCTTCCCCAGTGCATGAGTTTGGCCATTCTGAGTCTCACCTGCTGTCACTGGAGTTTGCAGGGGGGAAGCTCTGTTCCCCTGAGTTCTGGGAGTTCCCAAAGGCCTGGCTGTTGCCTCTGTCCACAGACTGGCTTGTGCTTACCCCCAAACTGGTGCTGTCCAGTACTGGGGTAGCTGTCTGGTCCACAGACACCTAAAGGAGATTTGAAAATGAACAAAACAATGAAATTCTTTAAGGCTATTTATATATGTGATCCTCCCCATTCCTCTCTCCTTCTTAACCCTCAGTGGTTTGTGGTGAAGAGCTACAGGAGCCCAGCCCAGTCTCATGTGGGCTGCCTTCTATCAGAGCCATGGGAATTCCTGCACCCCACACCACAGCTGATAGGAAATCGCCATTCACAGTGAATCCCCAGAACCAAAAAATGGCTCCAGCACCTGACTCAAGCCACAGATTTACACTAAAAAAAAAAAATCTCCACAGAAATAGTAAGAAAGGCAACACTCCTGTGAGACTGAAAAGTGGGAGAGAGAGAATACAATTAGAGACAAACGGGTGAATATCCTAGCAAACGCCCTCCCTCACTATGGCTTACCCTGCCACCCCAACCTTCCTTTCCTGTGTCTGTCAGCAGGATATCAACCTTCTAAGTGTACAGGCTCAATCCTCAGGGGCTTCTGGTAGCTCCCTTCCTTCTCTAGCTTAACCTCTAAAGAGAGGCCTAGTTCTGCAGCCTCGCCTCCGCCGATTCACATGTATTTCCACATCATGCCTATTCTCCCAGGAGAGGCTGTAACAGTCTCCTACCTGACCACCAACTGCAGCCTCTCATCCCTGAAGACACTACCTGCCAGCCACCTCCATTTTCATCCTCCTAAAAAAAAGCAGTTCTAATCCCATCGCTCCATGACTCTGAAATCTTTCAGGTCTCCCCATGAGCTACCAAACTTGTAGAGCCTTGCAGGTCCAGCACAAACAACCCTGGTTGGTGATGGCCCTGCACAGCCGGCTACTCACCCACATACACATTTCCAGCCAAATCAGATCCCGTGTGTTTAATCCCGTCTGTGTGCTCTGCTGACTCAAGGTGCCCTTCCCTACAACTGTAAGCTAAAAACCCATCATCTTAAGTGCTATTTCAAATGCTGCTTCCTCAGTAAAATGTCTTCTGACTCACTCTCACCCCAGCTCCCAAAGGAAAACCATCTCTCTCACTCTCTACTTTGGATCTCTATAACCCCCTCCTGGCAGCTGCCAATTTTTGCTTCATGTAATATTTTATTGGTCTTATTCCCTTTAAACATCTTGAGAGCGCAGGACTATGACCTGTTCACCTAGAAGGGCTATACTGTACCCCACAGCAGATACCTGGAGAGAACAGCACTTCCAGAGCACTCCAGGAAAAATCTGACTCCTAGTCCCTCTTATATGGGTTTCTTAAGTACCTCAGAAGGGAGCCTTCTATTATCAAACATTTTGTTGGATGTTGTAAAAATCACTCCTTCTAAAATGGGGTGTCCCAAACTTGGCACCATTGCCACTAAAAGCCAGATGAGTCTTTGGGTGGACTGTCCTGTACCTTATAAGATGTTGAACAGCAACCCTGCCTTCACTTACTAGATGCTGGTAACACCAGCACCCCCAAGCCCTCCATTTTCAGCTGTGACAATTAAAAATACCTCCAGATACAACCGAATGCACCCTGGGAAATAAAGTAGTCACCAGTTCTTAAAGAACCATTCTCCTACATCAGGCTCAATATTTCCAAAAAAGACCACACAGACTTTGCTAGCACCATAAACACACAGAGAAATGCAGCAAGAAGCAGCTTGCAATTACCAATCACCATCTGCCTCTAACCAGCAAGACTTAGAAACAGGTACTAGACCATAAAATTAAATGAGAAGGGCGCCTGGGTGGCTCAGTTGGTTAAGCAACTGCCTTAGGCTCAGGTCATGATCCTAGAGTTCTGGGATCAAGTCCCACATCGGGCTCCCTGCTCAGCAGGGAGTCTGTTTCTCCCTCTGACCTCTTGCCTCTCATGTGCTCTCTTTCTCTCAAAGAAATAAAATTTTTTAAAAAATTAAAAGAGAAGAAGCTAATTGATGGGGGCTAGACCCAGCTCTTAGGTCCTATCTTCCAGACCCCTATAGTGGGGTTAACTCTCATCTACAGCACCTGAGAATTGCCCAACCAGCCTAAACTGCCAGAAATTTACATGATTCCTATAGCTTTATTTTAGCAGGCCCTCTGAATCAGAAATTGGCAAACATTTTTTGTAAAGGAGCAGAGAGTAATTATTTTAGATTTTGTGGGCTACAGGGCCCTGTTGAAACTACTCAATTCAGTAAGAAGGACAGAAGCAGCCCAATAAAGTAAATGAATGGGTGTGGCTCTGTTCCAGTAAGAATTATTTACAAAAGCAGATGTGGGTCAGATTTGCCCCATAGTTTCCTGACCCCCTGCACTATATCGTATAATGTCCATCTTTCAAGAGACTGCTTAGAACTTAATACCATGAAAGATTATGCTTCTCCAGGGCAAATGGTTTGCCTTTACCTTATGATCACTCTGAATCCTAGAATAGATGTTTCCCACTTTTCTTTGGCTCCGAGATAGTTCAGGGCTGAATTTAGCATTAAACTCTAGATAATTTATAAGACCTCAGATGATATCCTATCTTAAGTTTTTCTTTTCCTACATTTCCTCATTTAGTCACATTTTATTCTGGAGGTTGCATTTACTGCCGTAACCCACCTGAAGGACCTTTCTGGAATGAACAGAGAGACAAGGAAAGTTGGATGGACAGAAGGGCAGAATTTGCACAGAGGCCTAGAAAAGGCAAGTGGTGGGAGGTGCTTGGTATTGGATGCAATAAAAATAAATAAAAATAAAAATTATTTTTTATTTTTTATTTTTTTTAATTTTAAAGTAGTCCCTGCACCCAAAGTGGGTCTCAAACTCATAACCCGGAGATCAAGAGTCACATGCTCTCCCAACTGAACCAGCCAGGCACCACAGGTGCAACTCCATTTTAAGAACCTTATTCCAAATCCTCCTTACAGAGGGGTTCCAATTAACCTGCATAGACACCCCCACCTCCAGAAGCTGCAGGTGAATCTCTCCATCCTCTTTTGAGTAAGCTACAGTTAGGGACTTGCTTCAAGAACAGAGTATAGGAAGGGAAAAACAGTAACTTCATAATGGAGATCGCTGACAAATACTACAACACCAAGTGATGAAGGCTCCTGTAACCAATGATGTTGTGTGGATCCCATGGACCCCCTAGTATGATGTGAGGAGAAGCATACTTCACCACTGAGCTATTCTTGTCAAGAATCCATAACTCCACCAGAAGAAAAACATCAAGTCAGTCCTGATTCAGAGGCCTTCTACATTGTATCTAGCCAGGGCTCCTCAAGATTCTCCACATTGTTAAAAAACAAAAACAAGGAAAAACTGAGAAACTGTCACAGAGGAGACTTGGGAGACACTAAAACTAAATGCAACTTGGTGCCCCTGGACTAGAGCCTGGAACAGAAAAAGGACATTAAAAGAAAAGCTGGTGAAACCCAAATAAAGTCTGGTATTTAGTTAATTATTAATAAACCAACCCTAAACTGCAACACCAATCCCCAGTCCCATTCCCCCTTCCCTTACGCCTGAAGCCATGGGAGAAGATGAGGGATGAAGCTCCACCAGGGATGCCCTAGAGGTTGGCACCATCCACAACAGGCACCCCCAAGGAACCTCCAACTTGTGTGCCTGTCACGGCCCCACTTTCTGATGCTGGAAGACCATCAGCCACCAGAAAGCTGCCACATCTGCCAGCCCAGCTCTCTAACTGTACCTCGAGGGTGGCAGACAGAACATACTGCTTTGTCTTTTCTGAAGACAAAGTGGGCTAAGTGGCATACCTGGTTTCCTTTCACCTGGCTCCTTGAGGGCATTTAGAGGCATCATAAAGGGACCCATGACAGAATCTCATATTCAGAGAGCTTGGAATAACTCTCAGCTCCATAGCCAGGTTTCCCAAGCTTTATAGTATCAGGGAAGGATGGAATATCTTTTATTTTATTTTATTTTACTTTATTTACTTGACAGAAAGAGAGACACAGTAAGAGAGGGAACACAAGCAGGGGGAGAGGGTGAGGGAGAAGCAGGCTTCCTGCTGAGCAGTGAGCCCAGTGTGGGGCTTGATCCCAGGACTCTGGGATCATGACTGAGCCAAAGGCAACCACCCAACCACCTAGGTGCCCCTGGAATATCCTTCCAAATCAAACCTCTGCCCCCCTGCCCTCATGGAGTTTGCCATCTGGGTATGGGAAGGAAAAACAGACATTAGACAAGGAACGCCCATGTTAGGACAGCCCTATGCCTAGGAAGCGCTCGGGATTTCTGATCTCAACTGAACCACATTTTCTCCACAGGTACAGCCTCCCTCTTCCATATGTCCATCCTAGCCCCTGACTCTGAATGGTTATTTATATTTTCATATCTCAGCACCACTCTTAAAAAAAAAAAAGGAAGAGATTATTAATAAATAGACATACAATAAGATCAAATAAATATATGAGAAAATCCAGTGAACAAGGATAGAAAAAAATGAGGAAAAAAATAAACAAGGGTAGGAAAATGTGACATTCTAGAATATCCATAAGTACTTCAATGGTAACATTTTAAACGTCTAGACCTGTTCCATGCAATACAGTGATTACTAGCTATCTGTGGCTATTCAAATATAAATTAAAATAAAATGTAAAATTCAGTTCCTCAGTTGCACCAGCCTCTTGTCAAATGCTCACTAGCCATGTGTGACTAACCATCTGTGTTGGACAGCACAGATACAGAACACTTCCATCATGACAGAAAGTTCTAGTGGACAACACTGTTCTACAGCAAAGGTGGCAAAATGAAAATATGTATAGGGACTATTGATATATATCAGCACAGCTGGCTATTACCAAAAAAAAAAAAAAAAAGGAAAGGCCACACTGCTGGGAAGGAAACCAGGACCCAAATCTAGCTTATTTTATAATACAAGACAGAAACCTGTGTTCTGTATGAAATTTCCTGATTTTTAAGTATTTGCAACCACTTCAAGAGTTAAAAATGCACAGCAAGGCTGAACATGTTTTCAGGAGCTGGGAATGAGATGAATGTCCTGCAGGTAAAACTGTGCTCATGGCAAAAGCCTTGCACAGAGATTTCTGATAAGAGCCTGACTGATGGTGAAGAGTTTAGGTGAGGGCAACTGTTGATTAATATGACCCTAAGGTCCTCTGGGGGGAGGGTAGAACTAAGCCCCCAGGGACATGAGCCTTTTGTTCACTCTTGTCTCCAAAGAGAGAAAACAGATCAAAGGGTAAAAAGTCCACTTTTGGTCACTGACTCTGACTTCCCTGGGTTCCCACAAGCATGCCAAAAACTTGGGCCCTAACAGCTGTGGCTTCAAAGTGCACTCTGCAACAGCCTGGGGGCCTATGGGAGCATCTCTGGGGCCATCACAGGGCACACCTGCTGGGGGCTAGGAGCCTTTTCCAATCCCCCACATACTTAAGCCAAAATGGTTCCACAGAAAAGAAATTAATTTATCCACAGAAAAGAAAAGGGTTTTTTGGGTTTGTTTTTTTTGTTGTTGTTCCATTGTTCAAACAAACATTTTCGTGTCTATCTCCCCCATTAGTATATCTCAGGCAGTACTTACTGAGTTCCTCCTAAATGCCAGGCAGGTGCTGAAGAATCAACGGTGAGCAACACAGACATGGCAGCTGCCCTATGGGAGCCTACAGGCCTATAGTCTCATGAAGTTGGGCACTAATCAAATCCCAGCCATACAAACACAGAAGTGGAACCAGGATTAGAGCAGAAAGGAGGGGCACGGGAGCTGTATGAATCTTTAAGATGTAGGATTTGATTAGATGGCTTGGAGTTAACCAGGCACAGAGGGAACAGTGCATGCCAAGGCACTGTGGGTGGAAACTTAGTGCCTACAGCAGTGTGGAGAAAGGCTCTTGTCGTTGGAGTCCAAGAGTGACGAAGAGGATGACAGAGATGAGGTTGGAAAGGGAGGGAAAGCCTTGATCATGCAGGCCCTTCCAGGCCATCATAAGGATTTTGGCCTTTATCCTAAAGGAAGAAAGCCACATGTTAAGGACTGAATATGTGCTCCCAAAATTCACATGCTGAAGCCCTAAACCCTATGTGATTATATTTGGGGGTAGGGCCTTTGGGAACTGATTATGTTTAGATGAGGGCAGGAGGGTAAAGTCATAATGGGATAAATGTCTTTGTAAAAGGAGGAGAGACCACAGTTCTCTATATCTGCCACCTGAAGACATAAGAGAAGGCGGCCATCTGCAAGCCAGAAGGAGACCCTCACCAGGAAGCGAATGTGTTGGCACCTTGATCTTGGACTTTTCAGCCTCTAGAACTCGAAGAAGCCAATGCACCCCTTAAGCCCCTAGTCTATGGTATTCCATTACAGCAAAACCCTGGGCTGGGAAACAGACTGCCAAGAGCCAGGATGGAAGCAAGGAAACCACGCTGGAAGCTCCTTCAGGACCAGCGTGAGAAATGGTCACAGGGACTGGTGATAAAAATGAAGGAGAAAAGGAGGTGAGTCCTTGCTGGGGTGAGCCCCTGAGACCCATGCCTGCTTTGAGAGTAACGGGCTGGGGGTCAGAGGATGGGGGAGGGAAGAAAGCCTAACATAAACTCAGGCCTCAGGTGGCAGGGGCTTGTCCTCTTGACTATGATATTCCCTCCAGCTCCAAACCACAGACTAAAGATACCAGGCTGAATTCTGAGGAAAATTTCATTACCAAGGGCTTCTCATGCCCTCTAAATGCTTGTGTCAGTTTGTGATGATAAAAATCGATTTCCAGAAAGCACTGAGTAGCTCTGTTCCGGTTATCAGATAGAGTGACAGGTTCATTATCATTAGAATGATGAATTGGTGGCACAAGGAACTAGTTTCCACGGCTGGTGCACAGCCCTGTTACCTGGAACCCTCTGCACATTGCTGTCTGTTTTAATTTTACAGGCACTTTCTTCCCTGAGCAGAGTCAGAGTCAGGGTGATTCCCTCCTACCCCCTTTGACCAGAAGGAACCCCTTGTCAGTAGAAAGCTGTTGTGAAGGGCAAAAATCACAGGCAAAGTCCTGGCGACTCAGAGCTGGAGGACTTACATTGCAAGGTCCTACAGGGTCATCCCGAATTTCAGAGATAAAAGGCGCAGGACACGTCACCCAGGTCCAGTGCATTTTTATGCACGCACACACACACACTCAGGAAAAACAGCTGATGGCCCAATCAAGCTGGGTCAATACCTGGTACCCTCAGCCCGTCCTCCCTTCCCTCTCCCACACACAGATACACGTATGGGGGAAGGTACTACATGCCAGGGTCCAAACTAATCACACAGAAGCTTCATTTCAGTTCCCTCTCAGAGCAAGCCTACAAAGAAAACATGACTAGTCCCATTCATTCTACAGATGAGAAACCTGAGGTTCAGGGAGGTTAGTGCAGCTGCCAAAAGGCTCACAATCAGTCTGATGCCAGAGCCAACACACTGTCTTTATTTATTTTTTTAAGATTTTTTAAAAAATCTATTTATTTGACAGAGAAAGAGAGAGTGGCAAGCAGAGGGAGAGGGAGAAGCAGGCTCCCCACTGGGCAGAGAGCCTGATGCAGGGCTCGATCCCCAGACCCCAGGATCACGACCCGAGCTGAAGGCAGATGTCCAAACAACTGAGTCACCCAGGTGCTCAGTAGGGAGTGACAGTCTTTTAACACGTAGCACCAGTCTCTTAAGGAGCTCATGACCCATTCTTTGCGGTTCCTGGTCTGGGAACTGGGGTGGAGAGCAGAGGCTGCTGGAATGGCGAATAGGCTCTAATAAGCAGCTGTCCCAAATGGACACAGAAACCTGGCACGGTAAGAATCCTAGGCTAATCCCAGCCACTAGCCAGCCACCACATCCCATGCAGCCTGCGACATTGTCCCTACCTCAGGCATTATTAGAAGTGCGTTACCTAGTTTCCAAATATGTAGGGCTCTTCTAGTTACCTAGTTGTCCTTGACCTGTTACTTAACTGCTCGGTGCACAGAAAAATGCTTTATGGGATTTCATTCCCTTGAAGTCTGTTGAGAAATGCATATTCTTTATAATCCTCAAAACTATCCTACAAGGAAGATATTTTTATTCAAATGAGGAAACTGAAGTTCAGGAGGTTAATTCACATGCCTAAAGCAGCTCCCTGGTACAGTGCTGAAGACGAAATCTGAAAGGAGCCCTCTGACTCCAGTGCCCCACTCCACTCTCCACATATCATGGTAGAAAACAAACACAGCAAATTCCATGTTACGTATATTTTAACACAACAATAATAAATAAACCAAACAAAAACAAACTGAGCACAATCTCATTTTGTGTCAGTATAGAGGATCCCTTACTATATATGAGCAGAGACAATCTTTTGATTTATGTGTAAGCTTAACAACATACTTGGTCACTAATACAAACTTTATTCGTGTGCCTCTCCCAACAGTTCATTTTTATACGTGATTTCCAACTGTGGGAACTTGTCCATTTTTGTTTCACCTGGAAATCCGCCAAGTGAAGCTGTGTGGACTGCTACATCGTTATGGGACTTATAAAATAATTCCCTTCTGGCTCAGCTGATTTTTCTTATGTTAAATTCTAATCCAAGTCAAAAACTTTTCATAACAGTCTCTTGTTAGAAAGTAAAAGGTTAATAAGTCCACCCTGAGTTTGATTTAAACCAAAAATGCAGCGTGCCTCCCACACTCAGAGATCAGAGATTCTTGATTAGAACTCAGAGATCCCCATCGGGATTTGCCCAGGGTGACACAGCTCACTGGGAAGAGGCAAGTGCAGACCTCTGAAGACCTGCAGAGACAAGCACAGCATCATCTGACCTCTTAAGAAAGGGAAGACTCCAATGCTCATTACCCCCTTTCCCTCCAGGTACGTGTGCTAAATGGTGCAGGGGCTCAGCCACTCACGATTTGTGTGCCTTTGACCAGGTAATGTATTAAGCCTCAGTATCTTTATCTAGAAAACGGGGGGATAACACCAATACCTCAAAGAAGACTGCGTGTGCAAAACCCTTTGCACAGTAGCTGGCAGAGTGAGGACTAAATCAATGTTGGCTTTCTGAATATCACCAGATAGGGATCCCTTAACCTTTGCCTTTGAACCTCCAAAGTCCTGTCCTCCTCAGTCCATCTCTCTCTGCATAAGCCCTGTGGATTATTTTTTTTTTAAGACTTTATTTATTCGCCAAAGAGAGAGAGAGAAAAAAAAAACACACAAGCAGGGGGAATGCCAGGCAGAGCAGGAAGAGGGAGAAGCAGGCTCCCTGGTGAGCAGGTAGCCTAATGTGGGACTCAATCCCAGAACCCTGAGATCATGACCTGAGCCGAAGTAGATGCCTAGCTGACTGAGTCACCCAGGCATCCCTAAACTCTCTCAATTCTTTCAAATCTCTGTAACTTAGTCAATTTCGTATATTTAGGGGCCTTGAAAAAGGGTATAGAGTCTGGTTTCCCTTCCCCTAGGTCCTGTCAGAACAGTAATTACTAAAGCCAATCACAGAGCAGGGGTCACAAGTCAAGCCTGTTGGTCCTGGATTTAAATCCCAGCTCAACCCTGTACTATGTAAAGCACAACTTCTTTGTCCTTCAATTTCTCCATGTTAACAACTTACGATAAATTAACTCACAGGTTAGGTAGTGAGAATGAGATGAGAGAACACTATGTGTTTGGCACAGAGCAACTAAGACTTCCAAGACTGTTTAGTCTTGGAAGGCCTATGGAGGTCTGGTTCAAACCCTTTATTTGGACTAAATGAGTTAAGGGAAGTCCAGAGGCGAGGCAAGCTGCCCAGTGTCACCCATCATTAAACCTATGATGAAGCGTATGCCCTATTAATAAATGTTTGCTGTTTTTGACCACTTCCTGCCACACTGCTATGAATTTATCAGGTTGCATTAGGAGGAAAAAAGTAAGTGCTCAGTTCTTAAGAAAGCATATTTCACATTGCTTCTATTAGATGGACAAAACACCTGAAAGGGAAGATGCTGCTGATGTGGCAGAGAATTGGTGGCAACTACATGGCAGAAAGAAGCAGACTCGGGAAACAAGAGCATCGATGCTGATGGTTCCTCTGCTCTCCTGCATTCATCATTTGCATTCCCCTTTGTCGCCACCAACCCAATGGAAGGGAATGCACACCTCTGAGGCCAAATTCAATTTCAGCTGCTCTTCAAACTCAATTTCAGCCCAAGTCTATCTGTTCAGAGCCAAGCAGAAGCCTTCTGCTGATGGGACAGGCATGCACGAGCTGCAGAGCCCTCAGAGTTTGACTGACCTGTGGGTAGAAGGCAGACGATGCTGTGCGCGGGCTGCGGACAAACTCCATAAAGAAGGCCCCGTCCTGAAGTCAGAGGAGGAGGAAGCAGCGGTGGCAGCAGCAAATGCAAGGGAGCGAAGGGACGAATGTGGACCCGTGGTGAACCATCAGGGGAAAGAGAAGGGTATGAAAGAAAAAAATAAAAATAAAAACAAGGAGGGAAGGAGAGAAACAAGGGCACATGAGGGGAATGGAGAGGAAACAAAAAGAGAGAGAAAGCGGGGGGGGGGGGGGGGAGAGCGATCCACCCAGAAAGACTATATCCAAATGCAAGCATTAGCAGGAACTCACACCTTCCCAGGCAGAATGTCCCATCTGTGTGGGAGCAAACACAGGGATAGAAGGTGTGTCCAAGCTCCCTGAGGTCTCATCAGAGCCTCACTTGGATGTTGCACCCTCCCACATAGCTCTGAACTTTCTTCAGACCTATGTCAAGGGAGAGGAAAAGGCCACAGAGCTGCTTGGTGAGGAGGTGGGGGAAAAGCCTGTAGGGGTCACTTCCTGGCCTCCCACCTGGCTGGGTGACCAGCAGCCCTCTTGGGGAGATACAGAGGTTTGAGGTCTTCAGTTAATAAACACGGCAGCCAGATGGGAGAAAAGGATTCAATGCAGGCAAAGGTGGGATCCAGAAGCAGCAATACCTTCTCCTCCACTGGTTGTATAACAAAATAACCAAGAAGCTGAAATACACATAGTGTCAGAAACATAAGCACTCATAGGATGGGAGAGGGGAGGTGGGAGAGCTCTCAAGCTGCCTTCCCTGCTGAACCCTACCCTTGTGGGGTACAGGATTCCATGTATTTGAAACAAAAATGGCTTTCCCGAAGACCCCTCCTTCCATCTTTCTTAAAATCATTAAGTGTCCTCTTGTCCCTTCCAAATACTTTTACTTTTTCCACATTATCACTGAAATTCAGAAATGGCACTTGATAAATCTGAAAGTCTGCTTTCTTACAACTTTTCTCCAATTCTCAAAGTAGAATCACTGAACTATGTGAGGGTCCATTTCATCCATACTGCTGCCATTTCCCGATCAACCACTTTGAAGTCAAGTAAAAAATCATGGGAATGTGTGGCTGTGGAGATGCAAGTTCAGGGACCACTCTTTGCCTCCTAACACAAGATGCTGACTGGAGACACTGTTGGCATTTCTGAGTATGTCACCCAGAGGTCTTCCCTTTGACCATCTCATAAGACCTTCACTTCCCTTTGATTGCTTGGGGATCTACATCGGCCACAAATGATAATCATCCATGTGGATTTTTAGCATTCATTTGGAAAATGAGAAGAATGTTCTGAACAGCAATCTAATATTTGGCCATTGGTGCATTTTAACCTTACTGCTTGTGGTTCTATAAGTTCTCTACTTCTCAGGCCTGTCCCAGGGACTAGTTCTAATCCTCAAAGATGGCAATAAGTATGGGTAACAGCTAGCGGGCAGCACGCAGGGCGCCTTTGCAATCTCATTGTTTCATCTGTGTCCCTTCTCCACTAGAACACAGAGAATCAGACGGGCTAATGCTGCTGAGATTTACGTAGACGTGAAAAGATTCTTTCTTAACTGACAGATCATTCCTTATGCAGAGACTGCATATCCTTGGGACTGTACGTAAAGTCACTTCCTAGAGCTGGGTGAGCAAACTACAGCCTGCAGATCTGGCTACTGGTTTATTATAATTTCTGAGCTAAGGGTAGTTTTTAAAATTTTAAATGAATATAGAAGTACCTACATTAAAAAAAAAAAATGCCTACATAATACCCTTGATCTTGCCTCTTGGCTCACAAAGCCTAAAATATTTATTTAGATTTGACAACCTCTGGTCTAGAGAATATATAAGCTGCCTATAGTCTCAGATGATACTCTTTCTCAGATTTTAATCCCTCCATCCTCATGGGATATATTTATCCCAAAGAAATAAAAAGAGATGTGGTCAAATAATTATGTGCAAGGGTGCTGTTTGCAGTATTATTTATAATTGTGATACAGTGCAGAATAACGGTAAAAATTTAAGGAATAATTACCAAAATTCTTTTTGGTAAAGAAACCATCTACACTTTTAACAAAAAAGTAAGTTATAAATGAAGGTCTATCTATATGATGAAATATTGTGTATTTTTTTTAAATCATGTTTTGAAAAAATAGTTAACTGACTAGGACATTTTTAAGATATGGAAGTGAGGGGCGCCTGGGTGGCTCAGTGGGTTAAGCCGCTGCCTTCGGCTCAGGTCATGATCTCAGGGTCCTGGGATCGAGTCCCGCATCGGGCTCTCTGCTCAGCAGGGAGCCTGCTTCCCTCTCTCTCTCTCTCTCTGCCTCTCTGCCTACTTATGATCTCTGTCTGTCAAATAAACAAATAAAATCTTTAAAAAAAAAAAAAAAAAGATATGGAAGTGAAATTTAAAAATACAAATACATATACAGACTTATAAGCATGAAAGTTGGCCACAGTTTTGAAAAATAAAATACATCTATTGAATCTCCTTCATCTTCTAGTGATAGAGACCAGATAAGACAATGCATAGTCAGCTCACCTTGACTCCCATACCAGATGATCTCACATTCTGAATTTCCCTGAATGAGTAGACAGAGCCAAGTGTATCGGTCTTAAAGGATACAAAAAGCCTGACCTATGGAGTTTTGTACTTACTATTCTATAGGAGAGGCCCAAGGCCCCATATTTTGATCTTTTCCCCCACAGGATGCCTCCATTTGACTATATTTCTCAGGAGTTTAAGCAAACAGATAGGAATTTCTTTATCAAAGAGTGAGCTCTCATAGGAGCTACCCCACTAGCTTTCTACCTCCTGTCTGGGAGAGCCAAAGATGTAGCTGAAGGAAAACCAGATGGCCAATTTCACAGCTCAAGCCAGATCTTGGGACCTGACCAATATAGTTTAGCCTGACTGTGTTATATCTGCATTTATCTAGCAGCTAACTTCCTTACAACTTCGAGCAGAAACGGCTTCTACAGAAATGGCAATGCTTAAGAGGATTCAGGGTAGAATTCATACAAATCCTCAGCACATTCATCCCTGGATTCGAATCACTCTTCATTTTCTTCTCCACTTCGGGTCCCTGAGAGCACAAGGCAGCTCCCTGCTGGAGTGGTCCCCTTTACCTTTCGTGGGCTGTCCACGTAGGTGGGAGTCATGGCAACGTTGCTGCTCTCAGCTGGCTGGGAGGAGCTCTTGGCACCATGCACAGCTGCCTGCTGTTCTCCTAAACACCTGAAAGATGGAAAAACACGCCTGTAGCTTGCTGAAAGCCCCTGGTAAAGGGCCATGTCAGCCAAGATGAAATGAAGACAGGTCAGCTGTCACCTCTGAAATATAGACTTCTGCTTTGTTTCTCTCTCAGGCCCAACACAATACCCTTAACTGCATTCATTTTCCTGGACAATCACCAGTCCCCCAAGGTAAATAAGAAAAGAGCCCAATTTAAGAAGCACTATGGCAGTACCTATTACTTTGAAAAGTGAAGTAACATGGTGTGAGTGGCTCCACCCAAGAACACCATTTTTTTTTTAAATTTTATTTATTTATTTGACAGAGAGAAATCACAAGTAGATGGAGAGGCAGGCAGAGAGAGAGAGAGAGGGAAGCAGGCTCCCCGCTGAGCAGAGAGCCCGATGCGGGACTCGATCCCAGGACCCTGAGATCATGACCTGAGCCGAAGGCAGCGGCCTAACCCACTGAGCCACCCAGGCGCCCAAGAACACCATTTTTTTAATCCACTGGGAAGACTTGTTCTGTTTGTATTAAATATACCAGCAGAAGCACATTCTGAAAATTAGGGCTGCATTAACATGGCATAAACTAGATGGGGAAATGAATTGACTCCCCATACATTTCAAAGGTTTACATGTTAATTTTTCAAATGCACACACTTGATATCCTTACCCCGCCCCCCAGCCACACAAATCTAACAGAATCTAACAGACACTATTTCATAACCAGAGACAACAATGGTTTCTTAGAACATCTTATCCCTCTCAGCTCTGATGTACATAAAAGTATACTTCCACGTTTATTTTCCTTCTATCTGTACTAAAAATAACTATGAGCTATCATAACTTAAATGTTCCCCCAAATTAGACTGCTTCAACACATCACTGAATTTTTGTTTGGAAGATTCCAGAAGTCTCACGTTATATATAGTCTTAAATCTTCGTTATTATTGCAAAATATACTTCCTGCAGTGGGCACTGTCAGGCACTGCCCAGGTCCCTCTGCTGTGGCCTTGCTGTCATGGTAGCTGGGCATACTGTCCAGCCAGCTCACCTGTAGCCCCTTCGGGGACAGCCCCAACTGCACAGCAGCCTGTTCAGGCTCTTGCCACACCACCCAGAGCAGCCCATAGACAATGAATGATCCATGAGGAAGTGTGCAGGTCTGGCCATGTTGGTCCACCTGGGCTCATCTCTGAAGGCTGTTCTAGCTCCAGAGGTGGCCCAAAGCTGTCCCTGGGGCTATGCTGCACCTGGGCTTCTCCCTCAGTCCACTCTTGCTTCCTACACATGCTTATCCCACTGACTCTCCTTAATAAACATCTTGCATGAGGAAAAAAAAAAAATCCTGCATGTTAAACTCCATCACAGTCTGCCTCCCCAAGAACCCAGTCTGTAAGACTTCCCTACTCTCAAATTCTGACATGTTTGTTACAGATTGTCAAGTAATTTCATACCAGAGATTAAAAATCAGTTTCCATGGTAACCTGTTACACTCTTTTTTTTTTTCTAGTTTTTATTATGGAAAAATTTCAAACACAAGTAAAAGAGCTAAGATAATGAGTCCCTACAAATTATATACTTAGGGCCAATTATGACTCATCTCTACCCTTTAGCGACACATCCCAATTATTTTGAAGCAGAACTCTCACATATTATTTCACCCATTAAGAACTTCAGTATGCACTGTATCCCTAAAAGAAAATAACTTGTGAAAAAACACAACCACAACTCCAATACACTTGAAAATTTTTAATTTTCTAGTATCAAGTATTTCCTCAACTGTCTCCCAAAAATCACTTGTACAGTTTGTTTGTTCAAAGCAGGTTTCAACTAAGGTTCCTACGTTGCACTAAGTTATGTCTCTTAACTCTCTTTTAAGGCATAAGTTCCTCTTCATTTCTCTTTATATCTTTATATCTTTATTTATTTATCGAAGAAAGTAGCTCATTTGTCCTGTAAATTCACATAGGCTGGATGGGCTGATTTTCTCCCTTTACTGTTTATCATGTTCCTCTCTGCCTCCTACCTCCTGAGAACTAGAAGTTTTATCTAATGGCTTGAGCAGATTCAGGTTCAACTTTGGGCAAGAACTCCTAAGTGGTGTTGTGTACTTCTATCTGGAGGCCTGTAATGTCTGGCCCTCTCTCTCTCTGGTGGTATTAATGGCCACTGGTGAACGCTGTTAGATCCAGAAGTTCATTAAAGATCAGACATGGTAATAGTCTATCATTCCTTCTGTACCTATGAGCTGTAATACTGAAAAAACACAAACCTCCCTACACCAATTACTTTGTTACTCTGAGGTGTAATTCATAGAGGAAAAGCAGAACTAATGCTCAATTCTTTCCCATGTCCCTACACCACACTGTCTCTATCACACTGAAGTGTGTTTTCCTCTGAGCTTCATTCACAAATGTACACTGTGACATTCTCTCGTACTTCCCCAAGGCTGCAGGGACAGGAAGCCCTGGTTACCACCTCCCACCTCCTCCCGTGTCCCCTCAGATGCACATGACAATTCCCATTTACTGAGTTGTCTTCCTTGTGGGGAACTGTGGACTAGGAATCAGGGATTCAGAGGCGAGTAAAACCCTGTTTGGAGGCTCCTTGTCTGATGGCTCAGAAGAAGGGGACCTGCCCGAAAACGAGCAGTTCTACTATACATATGTATATGTGAAAACATACAGAGAGACACGCTGCCTTCTGCTGGGATGGGGTTGCCGGCCAAGCCTCTATGGAAGCAGTGACAACTGCTTTTTGGTAGTTTCTGCCCTGACTTAGCTGTCATCAGGTTATGCTCATCTATTAAGAGGAGCAGCTGGGCCAGCACCAGCTGCCCAGACTGGTCCCAGTCATGAAGACAATGGGCAGAAGGCTGAGACTTTGGGGGCCTCTGTCTTCCACGAGAGTCTGACTAAACATTGACCCCAGATACAGACTAGAAGAGAAACGAAAGAAACACAGTTTATGGTTAAGATGGCAGGACTATAGATGAAATTTTTAAAAATTCTTTTCCATATCGCTATAGCATTGTTTTTCATAATAAACAAAATTGGATCTGCTCAGTGCAGCAAAAGCAAAAGAAAAGCACACAAATAAAAAATGCTATGTGAGCAAACATTATATAAAGGTCTGGCTCCCTCTGCTCTACCTCCTGCACTGAGAAAACGCAGCAAGTCACCCAAGAGCAGTCATCTGGGGAGAGAATAAGTCTTGGGTCTCTCTGTCCTGCCTATTCCTGGGGGTTTAGCTGAGAGTCTCTCCCTACACATGGGGGGGGGGGGACACTCCCACCCCAACTACCCTGCTTCTTCCAGGCTGAGCAGAAAGCTGCTCCTTGGAGCATACTAAATGGTGACTCACTGACAAAATAAGATCCCCACCCCCACCCCCAGCTTCACACCCCTCCCAGCAACATATGTTCCTTGTTCTTTTTTCTAGCAGGAAAGATCTGTGATTAGTTATAGGGAGGACCTGCCAGGCTGAGTTCTGAGCTCTTCCCTTGGTCAGACGAAGGTAAGAGGACCCAGTTCCCTCAGTAATGAGCCCAGCCTACATGTGCTCTCTTCCTCTCATTTACCACCCCAGTGTCCCCGCCAGGTTCCCTTCTCTCCCTGTCTCCCTTCCTTTCCTTTTTTTTTTTTAATCACCGTCTCTCCATCTTCTGTGGCCTTTTGCCTGACTACTGAGAGCCTGCCAAAGAGTCTCTGTCTCTTGAGGCCCACGTCCCAGGCCTTCCTATACATGGGGCTCATCTCTGAAAACACTTCTGTCAAAGACACTGACTGGATATTTCATGCTATTAAGGAATGACTATAATCTTTTAGACAAATTACAGTATTGGGACTTTTTTTAAAGGGGTACTTCTCTTTCAGTGATATATACTGAAATATTTTAAATAAAGAGATATGATGCTTGAAATTTAATAAAGAATAAAAAGGGAAGGTGAGAACAAGTGGGATATAAATGAAATAAGACTGGCCATGAGTTGATAATCATCGAAGTTGCCATGACAGGTAAACAGGGATTTATTATACTAGTCTACTTTATCTGTTTGAAATTTTCCATTAAAATAAAACAAAAAAACTTGCAAAGGATCCCTCTTGCTATGAGAACATGCAAGGATAGCCTGGCATCCATGTTCCCACCTGTCTGTCCAACTGCAACTCCACTATGCCTCAAGGTCACTCGACGTGACACGTGGAAAGCCTAATGGACACAGGTACCTGCTGGACACCACATGGCCTCTCACACCAGAGAGACAAGGTCTAGCCTCCCCTAACACCTGTACAGGGACCCCCAGTATCCTTTCCTCTATCATTCCATGACTATTTACTGTGCACATCCTATATTCCAGGCACAACACACAGCCTCTACTCTCAGAGCACAGGCAAGCCAGGGGGAACATGAGTAAACCCTGGTAGAATTCTGGTAAAGGCTCTGATGCATGTTGGCCCGAGATGCTGGGAAGCACAGAATCTGAGTTGGCTGGAAGGACAGAGGGGCAGGAAAGGCTCCTACAGTGGGTGCCACCTGCACACAGAGGTATTTTCTCCTCTTGCCCAAGTTCCCTCCTTGTCCCTCTGTATAGATACTTCCTTTCCTCCAAGGCCAACTCAAATCCCCCCTCCTGTGATGCTGTCACTGCCCTCCCAGGCAAGATATGGCCCCACTGGCATCCTGGGAAATGGAGTGCTTACTGTTTATGAAGGGACCACACAAATGCCTAGAGAAGCTAGCCAGGTCACATGCCTGAGGGAACAGGGCAAGCCCAAGACCAGAGGGTGTGCTGGTTTTCCAATAAACCAGGGGGCATGTGCCCATTCTAAAGCACCAGTCCTCCCATGGCGGGGTAGGCACGTGAGTATGCATGCAGCACTATAACTGAGGCTCTTCTATTTCTCAAAAGATTGGATTTTATCTATTATCTATAATACAGTGTTGTGTATATTGTCTATAATATATGGTTTTACATATAATATAATCACGTATCATGTTGTGTATACTATATAATTTCCTGTAAAATCCAGATTTGTATTCAAAATCTCCGAACTAAAAAATGTGGCTCAGCTATTTTAAAAATATTTTGGGCCTTTACGGCAGTGAAACTACTCTGTAACAGTAGCTACATGTCATTATAAATTTGTCTGAAATCCACAGAATATACACTGGATGATGATGATGTGTCAACACAGCTTTGTCAATTCTAACAAACGGACCACTCTGGAGGGTGGTGTTGACAATGGAGGAATCAATGCAGGTGTGGGAGTCAGGGTGTATATGAGAAATCTCTGTTCCTTCCATTCACGTTTGCTTTGAACCTACAACTGCTCTAAAAAAATAAAATCTATTAAAAAAGAACAAAGAAACAAATAGAAACCTCACTTTGTGGGCCAAAGAAAATGTATCTGTAGCTCAAATTAAGCCCCAGACTGCACGCTTATAATGTCTGGCATATTTCATGTTATTTGACACTTACCAGGTATTAACCCAGCTTTCTGGCTCATGTATGCATCTTTTTCTTAATTTCAGGCTCCTTGCAGATAGAAATTGTATTTCACCCCCACTCACAAGGTGAGGCACTGAAAACCTGTGGAGCCTGTGGGGTGGGGATGAGTCTCTTCCCAAGCAGGCACTTACTTCTGACTGGCTTCCATCTCCAACAAGGCGGACAGAGCTGAGGTTCCCTTCTTCCCAACAGGGGGGCCGGCCGACTCAAGGGAGTGTGTGGCAATGGGCCCGGTCATCTGTAAGCCTTTCATGGTGGTCCCTTTCTAAAGCAGACAAGAGGAAATAAGGCCATCAGCCCAAGTGGGCTCCCTCAGTGGATGCCACTCACAGCCCAGAGAGTGCCTCCTGCAACTGCTGTGCGTCAGGCCCTCTGGGAATCCAATTCACAGAGGCAAGCAACACAGACCCTTGTTATTCGGTAAATGCTGAAAACTGCTTTTTTGCTTAAGCTGAAGGCTTGAATGCCTACTGACTCAAAATAAACTGCCTCTTTGAGGTGGAGTCCACAGATTTTTTCACCCTTGTCCTGAATCTAGGAAGTAAATAATGTTTTATCTAACTCACAGAAGAAGAAACTGAGTCCCAGAGAAGTTAAGTGACTTATAGTGAATCCCACTGGAGCTGGAGGTCAAGCTCTAATCATCTGGTTTCAAGACCAGAGCTCTTTCCACCATGCAGGGTCTTTAGGAAATCTTTTCTTTCTTTTTTTTTTTTTTGAAATGTTTCCCGTCATAGGCAAGGCTGTGGACAAAGGGTAGCCAGTGTATGGGGAAGAACACTGAACTTGGGGTTAAAAACATAACTGATGATGCAGTTCTACTCACACTAAAAAGGAAAACTTGGATGAATCCCAGAGGCATTGTGCTGAGTTAAAGGCGGCAGTTTCCCAAAAGATTATATTATGTGATTATGTGCATATGACTTTTAGAAAAGACAACAATATAGTGACAGAGAACAGATCAGTGGCTGCCAGGGGTTAGAGATGGGGCAAAGTGTGAGATAAAGGGTAGCATGAGGAGTTTTTTGGGGAAGTGATAGAACTGCTCTGTATCCTGATTATGTGAGTCTATATATTAAAAAAAAAAGTTAAAATTTATAGAACTATACATACACACACCCAGAATTCCAGCTCTGCCCTTTATCGGATGGTGTCCTCAGCCATATCCCCACCCCATGGGCTTCAGTGTCCTCCCTGGGTAGTGTGTGGGTGAATGAATGCTCAAGGTGCTGGAAATTCTAAAAGTGATACAACAGTAAGCAAGTATTGCTGCCATTACCCTCTTGAGTGACTTTTACTCAGTAACCCAGCAGAAGCCACTGGGCTTGACATGAGGTCTCACCTGGGAAGCACATGAAGGAGCTGTGTGTCCTCAGGGCCACAGAACACTGCCATTGGCCGCCTGGTACCCTATCCCTCCCTCCTTCACCCTACACTGGAGAACACACTGTTTTAGATTTAAAATAAATTGTAGAGTAAATAAACTGGCCAGAGAGAGGCCCCTAAGATAGGAGGAGACCAAGCACAGTCCCCAAGGGGCCTACAGAGCCCTACCCGCATCATGCGATCTGAGCGATGTCTCCTGCGGATTCGGTTCAAACCCTCCACGAAGCGGATAAACCCATCCAAGAGCTGCCATTCCTCCTCATCTGCCCGGGGCCTGTCCCCATAGATGTCGCAGTGGGCTTCCCCTTCTGTGATGCGCTTTGTGGCAGTGACACAGGCTGGTAGCAGCAGGAAACGGGTCCTCCAGAACTTCAGAGACTCAATTAAGCTGTGAAGGGCCAAAGGGAGAAAAGGGGGTGGTGGTGAACAAAAGCAGGTAATGCAAGCACTCTCAGAACACTGGGGTGGCTCAGTCGGTTGAGTGTCTGACCCTTGGCTTCCACTCAGGTCATGATCTCACGTTCATGAGATCAAGCCCTGTATCCAGTGGGGAGTCTGCTTCTCTCCCTCTGCCTCTCTAAAAAAAATTAAAAAAAAAAAAAGGCACCCCCAGTGAAGGTCCCATCTCTAGCCTGTCCTTGGAGCATGTATGTAAGGGGTCCTCTCCCCTTGAGTACATGTTTGTCTAATATTACATCTCATGGCTTCATTTGAAACACAGCTCTAGAGGAAGATCACAAAGGGTACTTTTAATTTACATCCCAGAGATGTCAGGACAGTTCTGTACACCCAGACCCAATGGAGTTGTGGCTTTTTATCACCACAATATTAAATCACACATAAAAATTAAAGATAAAAAATGAGATACCACAGGTAGTTAGGAAAAGGTTAAGAATATGATCTACACTGACATTCCATCGAAGAGGACTTCATCACTGAGGTTTCTGTCATTTCATGGTAAAATGTGCATAACAAAATGTACTATTTTAACATCCTTCAGTGTACAATTCTATGCCATTAAGTACACTAATGCAGATGTGCTTTTGTTCTTCCATGTTTTCTAAAACAAACATCATCTTGTAATCAGAAACAAAAGGACAGACATGTTCAAAGTCAGGCACACACAAGGTAGCTGGATGGAAAGCCAAAGTATGTTCTCTGACCTGAAGTCCTCAGAGCCGGCAGAACAGATATACTGATCTAAGTAATTCCACTTGTACTCCTCTAGCCGCTCATGGGAGAATTCCACCCAACAAGAGACAAACTCTGAGTCCGAGTGGGAAGGGCAGAGGCTGTAGGTATAGTGGATCTGGGCAGATTCATAAGGGTACCTGAAAAACAAAGGGCATGCCCAGAAGTCCAAAAGAAAATCACTACCTTCCCACCCCTTTCCATCTCAATACAGTTAGCACCATCCTTGGCATTCAATCCTCAAGTGTGGTAACCAACTCATCTCCTTTCTTAAACTCTGTCATTCTTTTATCCTCTCATTCTTTATTTCTAATGGGCTTGCTAAGAATCAAGCTAAACATTACAAGCTGAGTCAAATCCCTTTTAGAGGCAGGTGAACTACAACAGTAAATAACCCTAGAAAACAAAATAGTAATTCTAAGAACAGGAAAACCAACCACTCAACCTGTGTTGGTTTTAATAATGTGTCACAGAATTCACTAGGTGCACAGCAGGCATTATAAACAGAAGTTAGGATATGGAAACAATTCAGGACAGTAGCAGAAAACCTGAGATTTCCAAGGAAGGACTCACTTAGGAAGGTAACGTGTCACTGTGATCATCTTATCCTTCAGCGTCACTTTGTGGAATGTTCTGCCCATACTCAGCCAATACTGATCCTCCTCCTCAGGTCGGTTTCGGGACACAAGGCCTAATAGAGGGACGGGGTGGAATCATTTCCTCTATCTGGTTGAGGTTCATTCCTTTAACAGACAATAACTTCTCTTCCATATACAGTCAGAAAAGGAAAAACAAAAGAAGCAACTTTTTCTCTTGAGGAACAGTTTCCTGGAAAAGACTTATTCTTGGTTAAAAAAAAAAAAAGTCCTGAAGTTGGCAGAATTTTCTGTTACTAAGCCAGCCAACAGCAGACAGAGCCCAGAAGTGCTGACAGCATCCAGAAGACGCACTCAAAGGTGAACAGCCTGACTCCTCAGCCTCCAAGAAGGAAAAGTTCTGGATTAGATGTTAATGGGCCAAGAGTCAACTCTGGGACTGAAATGGAGCTCCACTCTGCTCCAGCACAAGCTGCCACCCTGGCAGTTGAGGTCTTCACCCCAGGGTGGCGGTCAACCTGGCATCAGCTTCAATGACTCCCACAGCCTGCTTCTGTCTTAAAGAACTTTTTTCTCCAAACATTGGCTCCTATTGCTTTTTTTCTGCCTTCTCTTCCTGGGCCACAATCAAGATCATATGGGTCATTTAAGGTCACCGTCAAATGCCACTTCCTCCAGAAAGCTAGCAGAACCCATCCGCCGTCTGAATTCTACTCTAGATGTGGCTCCCCATGTGTGTATCTCACACCCTGCAAACTGGAAGTTCCACAAAGCCGGGGTCCAAATCTTGTTTGTCTTTAAATTTTCCAGAGCACCTGGCAAAGTGCCATGCCCACAGCAGGTATTTGAAAATATTAGTTGAACTGAGTTGGGCATCAGAAAGAGGGAAGTTATGAGGAATCAAGAAAAATACGAGCTCTCAAGAGAGTAAAACTAGTGCCTCAACAGACAAGGGAGCCAAGACAAGATTCCCATGATCTCAAAATTAAAGGCTCCTCTTGTGTAGTTCTGAGAGACAGTCACACAGTGCAAGCAGCATGGGAATTGTTAGGACAAGAGAAGACAGCAGAGGCTGTGGAAAATTTTCTAGGTGACAGTGAGGGGCACACTTGTCTAAAAGAGGTCAGGCTTTGACTCAGAGGACCCTGGGTTAAACCACAGCACTTCCATTTGCCAGTGGTGTAACCTTGGATGTCAAGTCTCTAAGTCTCCCTTTCTGCAACTAGAAAGTGGGCTTGCATCTGACTTCAGCTCAGGTCATGATCTCAGGGTCCTGGGATCAAGTCCCGCATCAGGCTCTCTGCTCAGCAGGGAGCCTGCTTCCTCCTCTCTCTCTGCCTGCCTCTCTGCCTACTTGTGATCTCTCTCTCTCTGTCAAATAAATAAATAAATAAATCTTTAAAAAAAAAAAAAGGAAGGAAGGAAGGAAGAAAGGAAGAAAGAGGTCTTGTCCCCCATCCCTGCATCGTTCTTTCTTGCAACCCCCTGCTTGCTGTCAGGAAGTCATGGAACAATGTTCACGAGCACCTAGCACAGTACCGACCCCACTCTAAATTAGTTCCTGTTTTTATTCTGCACAGCACTCTTTACAACCTGTGATCAAATAAATACTTGTGGTTTATTAGTTCAACGACTGTCTCATCCAGTAGACAATAAACTTTGAGGACAGGGCTGTTCTGTTCACTACCGGAACAGTGTCCCTCTCATAACCAGTAGTCAACAAATCTTCAATCAGACACAATGTCACTTATAATTACTTTTCCAGTAATTATAACAACAATGATACCATTTCTGTTACTACAGAAATAAAAGAATTAAATTTATTGAAGGAGAAAAGTAGCCAGAAGGGGTCTTCTATAGACTCTGGCTAACTAGCCATGACACAAGGTTCATTTATCAGCCAGAGCAGAACTAGATGCCAGAGGAATTATGAACCACTAAGGGACACTGATCAGCTACTCTAGAGAAAAGTAGGTAGGAAGGCTGGACAGGGCCACTGACACTAAAGGTGAATTCATTCCACTATTCTTGGGATAAAGGACAAAATCATGTGGCCTTGTGAGGCCTCGGTCTCCTGACATGTCTGAATATATCTCTAGCTTACTTCCTGTACTCCACCCCACCAGTCTTCATTTGAGTGCCCAGAAAGTGTCACGGTGCCTCCCACCACTCGGCCTTTGCACATACTAATCCCTCTGCCTGGCATGCTCTTCCTACCTACTCCTGCCCACCACTCTCAAACTGCTTCTCTTCCAAGTAACTCCTGCACATAGTTTAGGTCTCACCTCAAACATCACCTCCTCAAGGAAGCCATCCCTGACCCTCTAGACCAGATTAAGTCTTGTATTAAATATACTCATAGCCCTTTGGTTTTTCCCTCACAATCTTTATCACAATGAGGAATTATATTTCAAGTTTTACTAATGTTATTTTTCCTCACTGGGAATGTTATTTTCCTCACTGGGCTGTAAGTACAAGGACACTGTTGAATGAATGAATGAATAAATGGCGATTCATTCATTCATATATTTATCAACCCATTTTGCTGTATACCAGACACAATCATTTTCATTGCAGGAGATAAAAACATGAAGATGAAAGAGTCCTGGCACTCAGGAAGATTAATATTCAGTGCAGTCTAGAACATGAAAAGAAGGCAACAAGTGATAAATATCATAATGGGTTTTCAAACAACATCCAGAGGGAGTCCAAAGCCTCATCATAAGCAACAACTGGTCCATCCAGGACCACCAAGCTCCCCATCACACTGCTTTGATCCTCTGGCCCGAAGCACTTTAATGGGGCCAAAGATATCTGAGGCTTTGGACTGGGAGTTTAGGAGAATGGGGACGCTCAGTAGCTATAAAAAGAAAGTGGGAGAGTAATGGATTGTCCTGGGAAGTGATCACTGCTTTCTGATCCTAAGCACCCATACTTTATTCTCTCTACCTGACTTATTTTAGAAAAACTCTCCAGAGCCTGGCTGAGCCTCAAATGGCCTCACTGAGTCTCTGTCACTTATTAGTCTCTACTACTCACAGATGATCCATTATTGCTTCATCATGCTAAGCTTCAGTGACAAACAAGAGAAGATGCAGCCAGAATGGGGTGGAGGAGTATAAATTCCAGGTTTAAGTAACATCTGAGAACCTGCTGTGTCCAGGACTTGTGCTAGAAATAAATATCGGGTCTAAAATAATCGCAACGTACATTGATAGCTCAGGCCTGGCTCAGGTGCCTGCTACTCCTAGGTGCTGCCAAAGCCAGGCTGCAACATTCCTGAACTGGGTCACACCCCTTCCTTAAAAGGAGAGCAGTAGATTAAAGAGAGCTTTAAGATAAATCTGGGTGTAGCAGACTTTATTCTTCATGTAGAAAGAAAAAATGTTGTGTTGAAAAGTAATTCTCTCCTGGATTTATCTATTCCCTACTATCTTGAGAACCTACTTACATGAATTTAGTAGAAAAGAAAAAAATCCAAGTCCAAAGAGAACAACTCACCTCGGCTATAGAGCGGGCTGCTGCTCAGTGGGGGTGGGACAGTGGAGTTGGGCTTCGGTGCCTTGGGCTGCACTATGATTTGGTAGCCCTGCATGAGACGCTGGCAGATGAACTCTTCAAACACCTGCTGGGCCGTCATCTGCACACCCTCCTCGTCCCTTCTGAGAAAACAAACGGTTGTTCACATGGACATGCTTGGTCCAGGGCGAAGTGACACTCAGTCCACACTCCCATCCTCTGTTTTGCTTTGACTCCACAAGCCAGCCCTGATAAGCACTCCATGGTGATTCATAAAACTAACAATCTACAAGCCAGTTTGGGGAGAAATGATCATTTCAAAGACGCAGAGGAAGAAGGCAGGGAATAGCTAACAGCTGTTCCTAGAATAGCTCAGATAGCTAATCTTAGGAAAAAAAGATCCTATCTAGTGGGTCCAGAGCAATTGCCACAGAAAAATGTGAGAAAGCACCCATGAGGAGAAATGGTTAGAGAAGGCATGTACACAGAACCCTAAAGAAAAAAAAGGACAGTTCTTACTTCATGAAATTCTCTGAACAGAAAAGGAAGACATAGGTTTGAGAATGCAGTGTTTGGACACGCATCCAAAACCCTCCTCTGACACCAACCTGTCGATGTCTGCTTCTGGAAGGAGATCGTAACAGCCCTCCGTGTAGTCGTTCTGCAGGCCCTGGCGGTCGGGGAAGTAGTCGGTGGTGAGGGGGAGGCACGCCGGAGTAGTGAGAGATTTCCAGTCCACTCCAACTGTGCAACAGAAGCCTGGCACTACAGGGGGAGCAGACAGTGTCAGAACTGCCTCGTGTAACAGAGGAGAAAGGCACGTGTGGTCACCAGGGCAGGTGTGGGACATGGGCGGGGCAGGAGGGGAAGGAGTTCACAGTGAACAGTGACAAAATGGCCAGGAAAGGGGATGAAGAAGGTAAGGGGTGGGGGGGGAGAAAGAGAGAAACAGAGTTTGTTAGACAATGCAGTGCACATGCTCCTCCAATCCCATCATGCAAATGGGATTCACAGCTGGTACTCATTTTCTGCTGATCTTAAGCTACAGCCACAATGCCAGTGAGGTTACTGCAGGGCAGCGCAGGCAGAGTTACATGTCAAAGCAAATCAACATTCCAAGAGTTCCAGCCAGAGCCTCTCTGGAGGACTACAGAGTGGCTGGTGGGGAAAGAAGAGCTCAGCCTGATTTGGGAGCGAAGAGCACATGGTAGCAGAATTGAGGAATACTTCCAGAATTGCAAAAGTAAGCCACAGATCCAAAAGGGTAGGAGAAGTCAAAGAAGGATGTCTGGGAAAGTTACAAGGCCAGGACTTCAAGAGACAGAGTTTAATGATCTAGAAAGGAAAGCTGCAATCAGCAGAGTGGGCCCAATCACACGGGTCTGCCCTGAATTGCCTGATCTTTGGTTAAAGCAGGGTTTCTTCACCTTGGCACCACTGACATTTTGGACTGGGTAATCCCTTGTCATGGGGGGCTGTGTTTTGTATTACAGGATGTTGGACAGCATTCCTGGACTGTACTTACTAGATGCCAGTGGCATCTCCTGGGTGTAAATACCGAGAATGTCCGCAGTTGTTGCCACATATCCCCCTGGGGAGCAAAAATCCTTCCCCAGTTGAGAATCACTAATCAAGGTAATAGGGCAGTTATCTCTTTAAATAATTTAAGCAAAGATTATTTTTCAAATCTCTAGACAAGGGAGCAATAGGAAACAGAAACACTCCATGCCTTTCTTTGCCTCTGAGTCTCAAGCAAGGGATGCCTTCAACACTGTATCTTTTGTACAGTGCTAATGTGGCTCACAGCGCGATACACCCCTGTTGTCTCATCAGCCCTCACATGGCCACCCTGGAGCAGGGACTGCAATACCATCAACCCCTTTAAACACCTGGCCAGGCCAAACCTCCCAGAGGTTACTCGATCAGAAGCCTCTCTGCTTAGGGATCTTCCCACCATGCAGTGACAGAGACACACATACTAGCCAATACAACAGAGTCCCATTTAAGCAGAGTTAAAGGACAAGAAAAGGACCCGTATGCTAAGTCATAGTGGGAGACAAGCCCCATGTAGCCACCACCTTGGGAAAGAGGATTTGACCTGCAAGAGGCCTAACTCCAAGGTCTACACAAGTCTGAGTATTTTGTTTGTGTGTTTGAATTCTATCTTACTGTGGTAAGCTCACTTAACATGGGAACTCTCTTTAAAAATGTTTAAATGTGGGGCGCCTGGGTGGCTCAGTGGGTTAAGCCACTGCCTTCGGCTCAGGTCATCATCTCAGGGTCCTGGGATCGAGTCCCGCATCGGGCTCTCTGCTCGACAGGGAGCCTGCTTCCCTCTCTCTCTCTCTCTCTGCCTTCCTCTCCATCTACTTGTCATTTCTCTCTGTCAAATAAATAAATTTAAAAAAATTTTTAAAAAATGTACTACACAATATTGTTAACTTGGGCACAGTGCTGTACGGGTCTCTAGAATTATTCATCATGCATAACTGGAACTTTACACCACTGATCAGCACCTCCCCATGTCTGCCTCTCCTCACACCCCTAGTAACCACCATTCCACACTCATTCTACGAGTCTAACTATACATAGGCCTCGTTAACTTATTAACACTTCCAGAATTGAAAACACAACCCAAAAGAGCCTAACTGATCACCCCAATTTCCCTAAATGGCAGATGAAGGGGTGAGTTTGTTTCTACTTCCTTGTTAGGACCAAGAGCAGAAGGAAGACACAGACCAAAACCACAGTGGGAAGCCAGAAGCACAAGGCAGTTGTATCTTCATGCCCTCTTAGATTGTTCTGGCTCTCGTTAGAGTCCTATCCCTCAGGATCATGAACATCTTTCAGAAATGTTTTCTGCTGGGCACACACCAAGACACAGAGAATTCAAATGCATGGTCCCAAATCCCACGGTGAGAAAGCTCCTGATTCTTAGTTTAATGGTGTTCTTTCCCTGGGAAAAGACTGTGGTCTCTTTTCTAACTCCAGCAACTTCAGGCCCTATAAAGAGGGCCTTTGAGGAGGACCCACATCAAAACCATTAACAATGATAAACATGGATTACAAAACCCAGTCCTAGGGTTGTACAGAAGTAACAGGTTCATCTATTCATTGCTGGAAGCTTTCTGGAAAATAATCAGCCTGCCAACTGTACTTTGGGGAAAATATATTCTAAGGATGTGAAGGGAAAGAAAAGCTATACCCACTGCATCATGCATTACACCTGCATTCTACATTATGGCTAAGAAACTAGAAACCACCCAGATGGTCACCAATAATGAATGATTATTCAAACTGGGATGTAATGTGTTTAACACTGCTATTAACACTGCTATTAAAAAGGGCCCTGAAGAGGCTGGGTGGCTCAGTTGGTTAATCCACTGCTCAGGTCATGATCCTAGAATCCTGGCATCGAGTCCCACATGGGGCTCCTTGCTCAGCCAAGAGCCTACTTCTTCCTCTGCCTGCTCTGCCTGCCTCTCCCCCTGCCTGTGCTTGCTCTCTCTCTCTCTCTGACAAAGAAATAAAATCTTCAAAAAAGGGCGGTGGGGGGTGGGAGGTAGGAGGGGCTGAAGAAAAAGCAAAATGATTATTATGTTAATCATAAGCCAGGGGAAAAAGACTCAATAATATATCTCTACTGGTTATAGCTAAGTAAAATAAAGTCAATCAGGTGGTAGGATTTAAGCTGTTACAGATATTGAGATGTGTTCTTCCTGCACAGATGTTTCAACAGATAAAGATGATTTTTTAAAAAATGCAACCCAGTCAAACAATTTCAACTACAGGTATATAAACAATTCCAGTCCCTCTTATTCCTTTGTTCCCCAGAGCCATCACAGAGCCTTTAAGGGCTAAGGCCAGCTCTGGACCAGCATAAGGACCTCATGGGAATTCCATTACCCTTCCCACATGCCCTGAATCACATTCCAGAACAGGTTATCTGGCCCCTCTCACTTTCCATTGGAGAGGCTGCCGAGTATTCCCTTACCACACTGCCTTCTGGTACCCCAGAGATGTGTAGACTGCCTATAGGGTTCCCCTTGTTTCCTTATGCTCTGATCACCTCCACCCTGACCCCACCCTAATTAGCTGCCCCCTCTTACTTGGGTCTGGAGAGGTAGAAACACTGTCCTCTAGGGAATCCTTATTCTGAGTCCTAGGATTCATACCTATGGAAAGATGAAAACAGGTTGTTTTAATAAGGCTCATTCTGCAGAAAAAATGTTATGGCCAGTTATGGTTGAAAGAGCCCAAAGTTATAGCTAAAAATAAAAATGTGAATCAAGTACAAGTTTTATGCTGAATATTTCAAATAGCATAAAAGAGTCAATCCAAGAAAAATGAACAATCTAAAACTTGAAAATAAGCCAAAACTTTACTCTGAGATTATCAATACCACTCTTCGCCCAATGACAGTTAGCATTCACATACATGTGCATGCACACACACAGACACACACACACACTGGCAAAAAGCAACCCACCACTTATTTTAAGAAAATGGCCACATTTCAGTCATTTCAACTAACTGGAGAAAACTTTAGCAAATATAAAATGACCCACTTAAAGTTCATTTCACTCATCAGTCATCCTTATCATCTGGATTTTTCTTCTCCAAATCTTGGTTTTCTGGAATATGACCTAGGACACATCAAAACTCACCACTTTAAGGAAAAACAATGATTTTCCCTATAGGGGGTCTGAAAGGAAAAACAGAAAGATTCTTTGAAATGCAACTTATTGCCTGAAAAGTAACAGAATTAATTTTAAAGTACATATCAATATTTAAAGGTCCCTTTCTAAATATATATTTACTAGAAAATTATGATACTTTAAAAAAGATTGAAAAAATCCTCACCCAACTGTCAACAGTGGCTATCTGCAAGAAAAAGGTGGAAGAGGTACTGGGAGGTAAACCAGAACTCGTATTTTTTATTCTAGATATTGTGTGTCATGTGACTCTTTTATAACAAGAATAAATATGTATAAATCCCTTATGGAATCTCTGAAAAGACAAGCCACGATATGGGAGAGAGCATCTGCAAATCACTTACCTGGCAAAGGACCTGACCCTGAATATATAGAGACCTCAAAACTCAAGAACAAGAATAAAATAACCTGAAGAGAAATTGGGCCAAAGATTTGAAGACTTCACCAAACATATTCAGAAGGTAAAAAAGCACAGGAGACGATGCTCAACATCCTCAGCCATAAGAGAAATTACCTCTACAGACCTCTCACAATGTCTAGAATGACAAGTCATGCCAAGTGTGAATATGGATGTGGAGCCATGGAAAACCTTACACATTGGTGGTAGAAATGCAGAATGGTGCACCACTTTGGGAAAAAGTTGGTTTCTTTAAAAGTTAAACAGACCAAAAAAAAAAAAAACAAACAAACAAACCAGACAGGGGCTCCTGGCTGACTCAGCTGGAGAAGCACGCAATTCTTTTTTTTTTTTTTTAAAGATTTTATTTATTTATTTGACAGAGATCACAAGTAGGCAGAGAGGCAGGCAGAGAGAGAGAGAGAGGAGGAAGCAGGCTCCCTGCCAAGCAGAGAGCCCGATGCAGGGCTTGATCCCGGGACACGAGATCATGACCTGAGCCGAAGGCAGCGACTTAACCCACTGAGCCACCCAGGCGCCCCAAGAAGCACGCAATTCTTGATCTCGGGGTCCTGAGTCTGAGTCCCATGTTGGGTGTAGAGATTACTAAAAAAAAATCAACTTTAAAAAAAAAGTAAAATTAATCTCTCTGATATGAGGAATTTGAGAGGCAGGGTGGGAGGTCTGGGGGGGAGGGAAGGAAAAAAATGAAACAAAATGGGATCGGGAGGGAGACTCAATCTCACTAAACAAACTGAGGGTTGCTGGGGGCAGTGGGGGGAGGGATAGGGTGGCTGGGTTATGGACATTGGGGACGGTATGTGATATGGTGAGTGCTGTGAAATGTTGAAGCCTTACGATTCAAAGACCTGAATCCCTGGGACAAATAATACATTATATGTTAATAAAAATAATTAATAAAAAAAAGAATGAATGAATGAACAAAGAAAATTTGGCAAAAAAAAAAAAAAAAAAAGTAAAATTAATGGGGCGCCTGGATAACTCAGTCAGTTGAGTGCTGGACTCCTGAGTTTCAGCTCAGGTTGTGATTTCAGGTTGTGAGATCGAGCCCCAAATGAGACTCCACACTCAGGGCAGAGTCAGCTTGAGATTCTTTTCCCCTCCTACTCTCTCCCCTTCTCCTCTCCCTGCTTGCAGGCACACACATGCTCTCTAAAGATAAATAAATAAAATATTTTTAAAATAATAATAATAAAAGTTAAAAAGATATTTACCATCTGACCCAGCAATTCATGCCTAGGAAATTACTCAAGAGAAAAAAAAAAAACCAATGTTTACAAAAACCTGTTCTGTAAATGGCGGCTTTATTCATAGTTGCCAAAACCTGGAAACACCCCAAATATCTTGCAACTAGTGAAGGGATAAACAAATTAATACATTCATACAATGGAATGCAATTCTGCAATAAAAAGTAATGAACATTTAACAACTTGGATGAATCTCAAATCATTATACACTGAATAAAAGCAGCAAGGCTCAAAAAGCTACGTACTGTATGATTCATGTGCATGGCATGCTGGGACAAGACCAAACTAGAGGGACAGAGAACAGATCAGTGGGGTTGCCAGTGGACAGGGGGTGGGGTTGTATACAAAGGGGCCACACACAAAGAATTGGCGGGGGAGCATAATGGAAGTGTTCTGTATCTTGCTTGATGTGTTTGTTAGTAGTTTTATGACTGTACACATTTGTTAAAAATTCACAGAACTGTACACTAAAAAGAATGAATTGTACTGTATGAATTTTAAAATTAGTACTTTCAAAAAATTTATTTGACAGTGCACACGAGCAGGGGGAATGGCAGAGAGAGAGGGAGAAGCAAGCTCCTGGGGCTCAATCCCAGGACCCTGGGATCATGACCTGAGCAGGAGACAGATGCTTAACTGACTGAGCCACCCAGGCGCCTCTAAAATTAAAACATTTTTTTAAATTTAGAAAGATGATGGCACTTGACCAAAACAGTTTTAGGACTTCTTTTTTTGGAACTGCCTTCAGCAGATTTTTCGTTTTTTTAATTTCTAGTCATCAGAATAAGGAGATAAAACTTACTAAGTCAGACAAATTCAGTGTTTCATTTTATTCAAACGCCTGCTACGAGGCAGGTATGAAGTAGGTACTATTCCTTTTGTACGGACACACTGAAGCTCAGAGAAGAGAATTAACTTAGGGAAGATCACACAGTAAATAGGGGAAAGATGCTTTTAGACTCTGCTCAACTCTACAGATGTTTCATTTCCTGACTCTCCATCTGGGGCACCAGTTTTCGGCTATTGAAAATGTTAGCTGTTCTTTGTCAATAGCCAAAAGCCATTTGAAGCTAAATTTTCTGAAAAAGCGATATTAGCTGATAACATCCATCTTCATGCAACACAAAGCATGGCTCTTAAGAAGCAAAGAGGTGAGGGCACCTGGGTGGCTCAGACAGCTAAATGTCTGCTTCTGGCTCAGGTCATGATCCTAGGAGTCCAAGTTGGACTCCCTGCTCAGTGGGAAGCCTGCTTCTCCCTCTCCCTCTCCCTCTGCCCTTCCCCCTGCTCGTGTTCACTCTGTCTCTCAAATAAATAAATAAAATATTTTTTTAAAAAAAGCCACAAAGTGGATTTTCTTGTTCAGCCTGAGAACCAGTATGAAGGCAACTGGTATAAAACCAGCCACCTCAAAGTATCTCATTCACAAATGTATTCTGAGCAACAGGAAATTATTAAATACATTACCTCACAGATTGAGATGCTAAATTTTTGTCATTAAAGCATATACATCTATTTTTTTTAAGAAAACCCAAATCCAGACTGGGTCTATGAGAACTGAAATTCCTACACTAATAAAGAAACAGTTCAACTTATAACTACATGGGCAATTCTTTGAGTGCAAAGAGGCAAACCAATAGGGATTCTCAGAGCAGCTCTGGCTTCTAGACCAAAAGTAGAACTGGACAAAAGCATATTTAAGGCCACCAGCCTTTTATCACACACGCACACACACTTTAATTTTAAAAAATAGCAATGAAAAACATTAAAAGAAAGATATTTTGTGCTCTTTTATGAGGCTCTTTATACACAGTTTTCTCGCAGTTCAAGCCCAATGAACTGCTGCTCCCACCAGCTCTGACTTTAAGATTTTACTTTCAATAAAATGTACTGGCTATTGGAATGTGACAGCCTCACAACTTAAGGTGACCAAGGTGACACTTCATGGTCAGTTAGCTCTGCTCCAACCTAACATTTGTGAATGAGACCTTACGCTCAACATTCAAAGTCAAATATTCACTCAACTTGGGGAAACAATGCTGAAAATTGCCATCTTAGCTTTGTCTTTTGACAACTCTTCAAAGTCAAGAAATCTGAATTTTGGGGAATGTCGGTGGCTTAGTCTGTTGAGCATCCAACTCTCGATTTTGGCTCGGGTCATGATCTCAGGGTCATGGGATACAGCCCCACATTGGGCTCTACGCTCGTCGGGGAGCCTACTTAAGAGTCTCTCTCTCCCTCTCTGTCTGCCCCTCAGCCTGCTTGTAGGCACACACATGCTTGTTCTCGCTCTTTCAAAATTAAATAAATAAATCTTTAAAAAGAAGAAGAAGTATGAACATAACCTTTGCTTGCTAACCTCAGGCCAAAACAGGTTATCAGTGTGGAGCCTTCAGAACTGGTCCCTGGTGACATCTAGAAACCTGTGCGTGGGGCTAGTCATTTCTCCTCCCTGGGGTACAGAGATGGAACTTAACCCACAAAAATCCCAACCTGGCCTGGATGAATGACTCTGAGGGCCTTTTCTCCAGCTTCCATGTGCTATGATTTCCTCTCTACTTCAGCTATCGGGCTGCCACATGTACCTAATACTCAACACAAATACCAAGTTGCAGATTCTGAGTCCCAATACCACAGGGAAAGAAAGCATGGCATCCAGTTGTTTTCTTTTCCAAAATCATCTACAGCACTTATCCCCAAGGAAGGGAATGACAGTGACTGACAAGTCTTATAAATGGGTGCCCAGTTAAAGAAACAAGAGGGATAAAAATGATCTCCCCAGGCTGCTTGTGGGGCTCAGTCGGTTAAGCATCTGTCTTTGGCTCAGGTCATGATCCCAGAGTCCTGGAATCAAGCCTCGCAGTGGGCTCCCAGCTCAGCAGAGAGTCTGCTTCTACCCTTCCCTTTGCCCCGGCCCCTGCTTATGCTCGTTCACACTGTCTCGCTCTCTCTCTCTCAAATAAATAAAATCTCAAAAAAAAAAAAAAAAGATTGTCTCCACAACCTCATCAACCACCTGGTCCCTGCTGGGGAGCATGGTGAAAAACAAGTGAAGTGTACAGGTATGAGCCCCAGGCAACAATGCTTAAAATGAAATTCTAAAGGGCCAGGAGGGAAACCCACAGAGGCACCACTCCTGTGAATCGTGACTTGCAGATGAATCATGTCCAAAGGCAGGAGAAAATCTGAGTCACGCTTGAGTGCCTGCAGATGGTGCAAACTGTCAAGCCCAGGAGGTAAAGGTGGGGTCACATATGAGGTTCTGTTTCTTTTCTACCTTTTAATGAATAAAAAGATAACTAGTTGTTTAGTTAGACCCCACTTTGTCCCCAGATGAGAAGCTACTGTAACAATTTTGCCCTTAAGGAGCCCAATCTACCTTTGCTCCTCACAATAACCCTGTGAGGCAGGCATGAAGGTGAAGAACTTTATGTCCATTATACAGATGATGAACTGAAGGCTAAACTCTAAAGACCATGAGGGACAGGGCTGGGGCACTACTTCATCTATCATATCATAATGTAGCAGAGGTCACATGTTCAAACTGCACTGTAAACCACTAGGTCTAGCTCCCCACAAGAGGGCTTCCCTTTCATGGTTGTCATCTTGCATAAAACTGCTTCAAACAGAATTGCAAGTGAATGGTGAGCCAGAGCTCCTTGAGGTGAAGAGAACTGGTGCCTTAATTATTTTGTTTCTTCTCAGGCCTTAGCACAGTGCCTACAGTTCAATAAATATTTCTGGAATAGGTAAGAGTATAATAGTGGGTTTTGAGAAAGCAAACCAAATTCCAGGAAGATTGAGGATGGTTTGAAAGGAAAGTCACTTCAAAAACAAGCAAGGCAGAAAAACACTATCCAAGCCTTTAATAAAAGGCATCCAGTTCATTGTTCAACAAGGTTATAAGACAGGAAAGAAAAGCACTCTCCAGTGGAGGAAAAGCTAACCTCAGAAAGCTTTTAATATTCATTCAACTACCTGATATGTGCCAGGAACTGTTTTAAGTTCTGAAGATACAGCCATGAGGGAAACAATCCTTGACTTGTTGGAGCTCACAATAAAAAATACAAAATTAAAAGATCTAGTATAACAGGTGGTATTCTAGAGAAATAATAGGCATGGAAGATGGATGGGGAGTGCCAGGGTAGAGAGAGGCAATTTGGGTAAGACCTAATGGAAGGAATAGAAAAAGCTGTGGGGAGGATGGCCATATCATTTATCATCCAATCCAGGACAACTTCAAGAGTGAAAGGAGACACTATTAATAATTATACAGGACAGTGAATTCAAACCAGGGCTGTCCTGGGCAAACTCAGACATGCAGACCTTACCCATAAAGCTCTTCAGTATGACAGCAGAGCAGAGGGATGAGCAAGAGTGTGCCTCAGATGCAGAGTGTGCCTCATACATTTGGGAAACCACTTTACTGAAGTGCAAGGGGAAATGAGGAGATGAGGTCTGAGAGTAACAATGGGGTCCCAAGAGGCAGGGGGCTCTGTTGGCTACCATAACACCCTTGGCTTTTAATCTGAGTGCACTGGGAAGCCCCAGGGGGTTTTGTGCACAGAAGTTTCATGATCTAACTTCTATTTTCAGAGGGTCACTCAGAATTGCTGTGCTGGAAATAAACTACATGAAAGGACAAAAGGAGGAAGTTGAGAGACCAGCTAGTGGGATACTGCAACAGTCAAGCAAAATATGAAGGTACCTTGGACAGGGCTGGGACTGGTGGCAGTGATACCATATGGAAAGATTCAAGATATATCCTGATAGGTCTGACATTAATTGGTTATTATACATGGTAATAAAAATTAGAATGATTTTTACCTAATCCTTTCTGTGGCTGGCTGACATAATTGATCAGGAAGCACAAGATCAAAGATGGGAATTCAATTCCTATAGGAGCCCAATCCTTCAGTCTACCTCCTAATGACCTCTTGCCTCTTTGAAAACACACGCTACCAATCATAAAGAGACCAGGCAAAGATAAGGATGATCCTACTTAACGTTCTCATCCTGACTAGATAAAGACTCCAAGGAGCCCACACCTTCTCTAAGAAGCTACACATTCTAGAACATATTTATGTAATTATGCACTTGCATACCAATTAAAGAAAATAATTTCATGGGCTGTTCAATTTCATATGTGCTTCTCACATATGGCAGCTTGATCGTGGAAGCACAAATTCATTTGTCAATAAATGTGCTAAACACTGTGGAGAGAAAATGAATAAAGATAAGTTCTTTCAGTCTAGTGCAGAGACAGACATAGAAACAAACAGAGAGATCATGATATGCCAAGTAGTACAATTGCGTTATGCATATGGAGCTCTGTGGAAACATGTCTATCATCTCCTGGGGATGAGAGCGAACCACCAGGGGGGGCTTCAAAGAGAAGGTATTGTTGGGCTTGAATCATAAAGACTGAGCTCATGTCTGCCAGAGAGAATGAGGGCTGAAGATAGAGGAAAAGCATTCTGCAGGCAGACTAGTCCATGCAAAGGAATAAGAGGACAAGGATCTTTGGAGGAGCCACAAGCAATGGCTGGAATATAACATATGCACATCTCATAACATACCCAATAATGGCAGCTCTCATTCACAGAGCACACCCCAAGCATGCCAGGCACTATTCCAACCACCGTATGTGGATTATCACACTGAATGATACAGAAGAAAGTGAGACACATGGAGGTTAACTGGCCTGAGTGCCTCATTGCTCATTAGAAGTGGAATCAGGACTCATATCCGAAGAGTCGACAGCCTGAGTTCTTTCTCCATGCAGTGATGTGCGGACGTGGTGACAAATGAGGACACAAGGCAGGCAGGAGCTATGAACCATGGGAGGGTTTTATACATGGGAAGGGGTGGCTGATCAATTTGCATTTGGAACTATGTCCTTGGTGACAGCAAGGAAGATGAATCAGAGGGGACAGGAACAGGATCTGGAAGATCACTTAGAAGGCTGCTATCATAATCCTGGCCAGAAATGACAGGAGTCATTTCTGAACCAAAGCAATGGCAGTTGAGAATGGAGGGGAGGGGCCAGAGTCAGAAGAAGGAGGGAACAGAAGAGGGAGAGTGGGTAGGTGAACCTCAAGACATGATTTTCGTTGTCAGTACACTAAGGATGAGGTACTCGGGAGTCATCCAAGCAGAGAGGCCCATCAGGTGCAAGCATGATGGTGTCATTAGAGGATCTTCCACAACCATCCCCAAATAAGGACTCTGAAA
Source organism: Mustela putorius furo (assembly GCF_011764305.1). Taxonomy (NCBI): domain Eukaryota; kingdom Metazoa; phylum Chordata; class Mammalia; order Carnivora; family Mustelidae; genus Mustela; species Mustela putorius. The sequence goes on along the minus strand of NW_025421272.1, from coordinate 1,587,769 downwards.
CTTCCTTTTTTCCTCAAAGTAGATTTCAAATTTCCAAAAGATTCATCTTCTGAGAAATCATCTGGTCTACCTTTTCTATCCCAGGCCCAGAACCATTCCAAGACTAGTCAGGGTAAATCTCGATGTTGTTGCCATTGGAACCCAGAATCCCCTTGCTTCAGGTCACCAGTAAAACTAGGTCAAACTATAGTCCTGTGAATCCTAGAGCAGTCCTCATTGGTACAACCCACTCCAAACAGCCTGAGAAGTTCAAAGTCTAGGTTCCTATAAAATGGTCCCTTGGCTTAGCAAAATGGAAAGGTTGCCTTTATGATGTTCTGAAGGCACTTCACAGGAGTCTGGTAGCCCAGTGAAATTTTCAGAACCCTGAGTGCAGGCATAAAAAATATCTTATCCCCAAACTGTTACTCAGTTCATTTTCTCATTTAAAGAGAAAGAATAAAAGAAAGAGAGAGAGGGAAGAAAGGAAGGCGGGAAGGAGGGAAGAAGGGAAGAAAATGAATTAATTATAATCCTTTAGGGATTCATTTACTACCAACTGCTTTTCAATGCTTAGCCACAGACCTCTAGAAATATTGTTGGATAAAGCAACCAACAAATGGAAATAACACTTCATACAACCAATCTCATACAGTTTCACTTTCACTATAAGCTAAGTTATAGAAATGCAGTTAGTTACAGAAAACTAAGAGCAGCCCATTTCCACCCTGCCCCCCAAGTTTTAATGTTTTTCACACTCATGTTGAACAACAGCTGTCCTGTGAGGCCTTCCAAAATCTGTGCTCACCCATCCCAACTCCTACTCCCCTACATCCTAATGGTACTCTGAAAAGTGTAGTCGAAATGACGAACAGCAGTTTGAGTCAGGATACCTGGCCATGGGCTTGAGAGATTCATGTAATATCTCTACACCTCTGGGCAGTAAGTTGCCCCATGTGCAAAAAGTATTTAATAGCATATGTCCTCCTAGGATGACTGCATGACAGGGGATATATACAAGTGCTTCCAGAAATCATATAACCTGTATAAGTTTATCCTCTCCCCACTTCCACCTAGAACCCTCACCTGCTAACTCTCTAGGTAACCAAATTCTATGCCTTCAACTCTGAGGTGCTTGCCCACTTCTCGAAGCAAAAATGCCACCCTTCTCTTTTTTGATTGCACAACTGGAATCACACTGTTTCACTTTGGGCCTCTTCTGATTATTTTTACGCTGCTGGGTGAGGCCCCTACTCCCAGATCTGGAAGCTCCTTGAGAGCAGAGGCTTCTCCTGCTATCCAACACCAAGGGTGTTACCCTCCACACCAAGCTCATATGCAGCCCTTGGTCACGACTCACTGACAGGCCAATGATAAATGTGGCTTGACCAATGTGTTCTTGGCTCAAAATGTAACATGCGGCCCATTTCTAATTCCATGCATTATATAGCACTGCTTCTAAATAGGTCACCCAAAATCGTGGCTGAAATGATCCCAGAATAGACTTGGCCCTGCTTCTCTGGTTCCCCAGGTCTTTTCTAGATGTGAGCCTGCAACTCCAAGCATCCCAAGTTACCTCTTGGACTGGTTACCTGCACCACTGCTGCTAAGCAGGCTGACAGAAAGCTCTTCTGTTCCACTGAAGTTCAAGAAGGACATGCTGTCACCAGGCTGACGGGAAGTGCTGTGCCTGCAGAGAACAGAGCCCAGCCACCTGGCTTAATGCAGACCATCACCTCTGTCATCCTGCTTACCCTGTATCCCAGGAGTTTTCATCAAAAACAGCTCTGAATATCTGGCCACATGGGCTGGCAACAACTGGGAGCCATATCACAGGCTACCAGGCTGCCGTGCTCAGTATGTGGGCCAGCTCTGGCCTCCCCTGTGGCCTGTTTGTCCTGCCCTTGCCCCCTCAAAACTACTCTCCAACTGCCATACAGGGCAGCCCTTTCTTGTCCTCAGCCTTCCCCTGCTCACATGGACAGAAGGATGTAAGGTGACTTAAGCTGATAAAGAGGGTCAGGCCCTGCCCTATCTCATCCAACCCATGGCATGTCGAAGTGACTGAAAACGGGGCCGAAGATTGCCCTTTGCCAAGTGTCTCCAAATCATCAGAGGAACAGTGAGGCTGGAGGTCACCCCCAGCTCATGTTTGTCAAGGCTTAACTGACTTTATTCCTGCACTGACTCTCTTGGCTGCTTTGTACCGCATTCATAGCCCAGGTTCAGAAGAGTTGTCTCTATAAATGCAGGCCTTGATTTCCACTGCTTTTAGCATAAACAACTTCTAAACTCAACAGTGGAATTTCTCAGTGACCAAAACGACAAAAGTCATAGACAGACTGCCTGAAACACGCAGCATGAACCACCTGCCTCAGCACTCGGTCTCACCCTTGGCTAAGGTTTAGATGAAGCTCATGTTTGAGGTTTACAAAGTATGCTTTGAATGAAAGCTACAGCAGGGCCTGAGTAACACATGTGGCAACAGTGTCAGGCTATTTGCTTTGCACTTGGCCCAGTGAAAGGAATGGCACTGACAAAGGAAAGGTTTGATCTCATCCTGCCCCTTCAAGTCATAGAAACATAATATTTGGCAGACTATTCAGCCATGGTCCTAGGTGTTGGGGAGTTTCTCAAGGTACCTTCTAGAGCCCTACGCACATCCTCACCTTCCAGCTGCTTCATGATACGCTAACTCCAGCAGCTCTGCAGAGGAGTGAGTTGGGTCCCTCTGCCCGCTGCCCTGCAGCTCCTCCATATTCTGCCGGGTCTGGTGATGGATCTGGATGGCCTCTCCGGATGGTCCTACCCAGACAAAGATCCACTGAGCATCATTCCCACCCAACAGCCAGTGCTTTGTACTTAGCTTGATTCTTCCTTCTTGCCAGCTGCTGGGACATGGGTGCTGGGAGAGACCGTCAAGAGAGCACTCCAAGGGCAACACTACACACATGACCCTCCAGCTTCCCAAAAGGACATCTCCTCTTCTGAGCAGGACTCACCCTCCTTTGGGGCCTCACATTTGTCATCCTGTTTAGCCTCAGAATACATTAGGAGCCTCTGTCTCATGCATGTCAAGCTGAGACACCATGGAGAACTTCTGATGTATAGGAGTACAGGGTCCCTCCCAGGAGGGCTAACACAAACTAAACAAAGAACACAACAAGTGAAATGCCAATGACTCTGTTAACACATAAGGCAGTGACAACTGTAACTCTAAGCAGCAGAGGATGAGCAAGTGCCGAAAAGACATTGGGTGGGCGGAAGAGAAATCACCATGGGTGAAATCTACTATAAAATGCTTCCTGGGGAGGGAGAAGCTTCAGAGGTGAATGTTCAGCAAGGTTAGCAGGAACTGAAAGACAGGGTGACTACCTGGGCAGAAGAAACAATGTGTATGAAATCGCAAATGTGGAGGACAAGCAGGAGACCACCAGATGGGCTTGGGGAAGAACAGAACCTCTGAGAATGGGAGCAAGGGGACACCAAGTTGGGGAGTTGGGCAAAGGAGGGCCTCAGCTATGAGCAGGCTGGGCAGGCAGTAGGAGGAAACAGAGGAAGTGGGGCCGGACAGTCCTGTATTAGGAAAGTGCACCTAATGGTTGGGAGAAAGAAGAGCTAGAGGTCACACAACAAACATCAACAGTTCTCGTAAGAGAATTTGAAGGGAGCTCATGGGGATAACAATGTAGGGAAAGAGACATCGGGAAGAAACAAACCATGCGACTGATTATGGCAGGGAGACGGGGGTCAAAGAGGAGTTTGGGAATGAACCCCCATTACATCCCAAACAACCAGATTCACTTCTCACTTATTCAACTTTTAACACTAAAAGCAAGTGAAAAGGAAATAACTAGACATGTGCAGGCATTCAGCAGGATCGCCTCCATGAAAAAACCCTGGAGTTTAATGCATCTGTTCCCTCCCAGCCCAGTCAGAGCCCATTAAGCTGAAGTTTAATTTTAGCCACAGCTTTATAAAATCTTACGGTCATCCTCTGTAGGACAGAACACAGATCAAAGAGGACGGGCTAGGAAAAACAGTGAAATTGAAGAAAAAAATTTTCTTAAGTTTTGATTGCTTTTGAACTTAATTTAAATGGAATCATACAGTATGTACTTCTTTATGTCAGGCTTCTTTCATTATGTTTGTAAATTTCAACATAGGTTTGTATATGGTTGTAGTTCAATTTTATTTCTGTACAGCATCTCATTATAAAAAATAGAACCCACTTATTTTACACTTTTTTCTTTACTTATTTGAACTAAAAAAAGAAGGTTCACCCATTTCTCAAAAAGTGTCCTGTTTTGTTTTTTTCAGTTGTCAGAGACCCCTGAGAGAACACAGAGTAACCTAACTTCTGTGTAAGCAAGACAATAATATCACTATCCAGAGAGAGAGCTAGGAGAGGAAGGAATGAACAAGAATGAGGGGCAATCACCTTAACAAAGAAGACGGGTGACAAAGTACAGTCCTTTGCAAACAAAAATGAGAAGCCCTTAGGTTTACATAGCTCCATCGTTACAAGGCCCTTTCCAAGAGTGCCCTCAAGAATCCTCACAAGAACCCCTGGGATAGGCAGAATGGCCATGGTTATCCCCATCTCATGCGTGGGGCACCAGAGGTGTAGACAAGTTGAAATACTTGACCAAGCCACATGGTTGGTTAGTGACAAGGACCAGGACCAGCAGCTCCCAGCCTAGGCTCTTTCCTGAGCAACCAACTTACCCACAGGAAAAGTGTGCATCCAGCGCCTTCTGTTGGAGGTAAGCTTCATGGGCATTCGTGAGGGGGCAAAGGGGTTAATGAGTGCCCGCTGGGGTGTGTATCCCCCGGGTCGAACATGCAGCATGGATTCCGCACTGCCTACGTGGAACCTCCCCGGTGCACTTGAGTCTCGCTGTGGTGGCTCCATCATGTTCTCCAGGACATCTGTCAGTGATGGTAGGGGCACAAAGAGAAACCACAGATGATGGTGAAACCAGGGATGGGCAGGCAATCAGCCAAGCTGACCAGAATCTTGGATACCATACATGTTGGGAATGAGAGAAACACGTAAAATCACTGATTTGATTCGCTTTTTAAATACCTGTGAGAAGGGCACCTGGGTGGCTCAGTCACTTAAGGGGTCTGACTCTTGATTTCAGCTCAGGTCATGGCCCTAGCGTCCTGAGAGTTGAGCCCTGCGTGGGGCAATTCTCTCTCCCTCTCCCATTGCCCCTCCCCCATGCTTTCTTAATAAACAAATACCTGAAAGAAGGACATTCTGGTTCCTAAATTACTGGCCCAATGAAGTCACACCACAACCTGGTGGGGAGGACCACACACACATCTGCGGGAGACCTTATACTTTGAGCTGAATGCAACAATTCCCTGGGAGATAGGGTGAGTATATTCTATATGGAAGGAACAATAAAAATAGATATTTGAGGGGCGCCTGGGTGGCTCAGTCTGTTAAGCGTCTGCCTTCAGCTCAGGTCATGATCCCAGAGTCCTGGGATCAAGCCCCGCATCGGGCTCCCTACTTGGCAGGAAGCCTGCTTCTCCCTCTCCAATCCCCATGCTTGTGTTTCCTCTCTCGCTGTATGTCCCTCTCTGACAAATAAATAAAATCTTTAAAAAAAATTTTTAAAATAGATATTTGGTGTCCAGAAGGAAAGGTCCTGGCAGAGAGAGCAAATGTGTAGGCACACGAGACTACAGTCCCTTTGTGCTGGGGCCAAATAACTTCATTCCACCCCTTGCACTATTGGTAGGAATGTAAACCGGTGCAGCCACTGTGGAGAAGAGTAAGGCGGTTCCTCAAAAAATTAAAAATAGAATTACCCTATGATATAGTAATCACACTACCAGATATTTACTCAAAGAATACAAAAACACTAATTCAAAGGGATACATGCACCCCTGTGTTTATAGCAGGATTACTTACAATAGCCAAATTATGGAAGCAGCCCAAGCATCCATCAATACATGAACGGAAAAAGATGTGGTATATAAATACAATGATAAATTATTCAGCCATGAAAAAGAATGAAAACTTGCCATTTGCAATGACATGGAGCCAGAGAATATTACACTAAGCAAAATGTAAAACAAATGAGCAAAGGAGATAAAGAGAGAGAGGAACAAACCAACAAATAGACTCTTAACTATAGAGAACAAACTGATAGTTACCAGAGGGGAGGTGGGTGGAGGCATGGGGATTAAGGAGTATACTTGCTGACGAGCAATGGGTGATGTACAGAATTGTTAAATCACTCTACTGTACACCTGAAACTAATATAACACTGTATGTTAACTATACTGGAAATAATAAAATAAAATAAAAAACTTTGTTCTAGCCAAGAGAACACTGGTAGAAGTGACATGCTCCAATTGAAGGCCTAGACCACAGATATCTCCACTCATAATTATCCCTTCTCTTTTCCCCTACTGTGCCAACTTTGAAGACCAGTGCTAATGATCATGGCATCCCAGGATAGAAGGATCCTTGAGCCCTAATGACTGGGTGGATCAGAACCCCTTCCTTCTGACTCAGTGACCTGGACATAAGAAAGCAATCAAATGCCACTGTGTTTAAAAAAAAAATTCTTGGGAGAAAAGAATGAAGAAATGGATGCATCCAGTGCTGACCTGGCAAGGAGGTGGCATGATATTTAGACTCAACCTGTCCCCCATCCAATGGCAGACAGGTCCCTATTATAGAGATGGAGGCCACAGGCTACATAACCTAAGTGGATCAGAGACTTAAAACCCACAACCAGCATCCCTGATGTGCATCCCATGTTCACTAAGCAATCACCCACATTAGAAAGGGGATCAAACAGATGCAAATTTCATGGCATCAAGGAATCTGTCTTGTCCACCAATATTTAGTCAATGCCTACCAAAGAACCTGGTATACAGTAATAGTTAATTCCTCAAAGCTGATCTGCATGCAAGAAGAGGACATTCAGATCTCCGTGAAAGCTGTATTTTTCACTGTTAGTTAATGAACCGATGATCTGGTTTACCAAGTAAAGAAGAATATGGTCTAGTTAGTTGTCATGAAAGTAAAAGGAGAAAACCCAATTTTTTTTTTTTTTTTAGATTTTATTTATTTATTTGACAGGCAGAGATCACAAGTAGGCAGAGAGGCAGGCAGAGAGAGAGGAGGAAGCAGGCTCCCCGCCGAGCAGAGCCCGATGCAGGGCTAGATCCCAGGACCCTGGGGTCATGACCCGAGCCGAAGGCAGAGGCCTTAACCCACTGAGCCACCCAGGTGCCCCGAAAACCCAATTTTTTAAAAAGGTAAGTTCATGCTTTGAAAAGGATGAGAAATATGACTAAGGGATAAAATGGGTCAAAAATACATGTAGAGGAATGGGGAAATGTTTTTTATGCTATGTTGGGTAGGTAAATAGATAAGACCCCCTGAACATAGCAGAGAAATAGTAAACTAAGGGCCTGTAGATTGTACTGCCTTACAATATTCCGGTGAATTGGTTTTTGGCTTTCTCAATAAACTCCCAAATATCACTAAAGGACATTGAAATCAATTCTACTATTCAGATAATTTTTAAGAAAACTATTTTCAAAGCTACTTTCAAAGCTAATTTCAAAGCTACGTTATTTCCCCAGAGAGCTGGATTTTAGAGTAAAAAAGCGTTTTGAAAGAATTAACATTTAGTTTAATTTAGCTTTTGTTACAGACCCTACCAAGAATATTTTCAGCAAAATGGGAGTACCTGTCATGCAAACTTAGATATTTCCAGAAAGTGGGAAAAAGATAACCTAGAAAATTTCAAACATATTAAAATTTCTTTGAATGTTTATATACATAGGTTATATGCTATAGTCATGCAATTAAATATCTGCTCCTTTCTCTTTCAGCATTTCTTTTTTATACTTTGAGCCAGTTAAAAAACAAACTTTTTCCTCCGGTCAAAAATCTTCCTAGACCTGGAGCATCTGGGTGGCTCAGTTGCTTAAGTAACTGCTTTCAGCTCAGGTCATGATCCTGGAGTCCCAGGATCAAATCCTGCATCAGGCTCCCTGCTCAGCAGGCACTCTGCTTCTCCCTCTGACCCTCTCCCTTCTCATGCTCTCTCTCTCTGTCTCGCAAATAAACAAATAAAATTAAAACAAAAAAATGTCCTAGGCCTTTGGCACAGTGTATATGATGCTGGAGCTGATGCCTTCCCCTTCAATGTCCTGGCACACAGAAAACAGTCCTCACCCTTCAGGAATCCTTCCAGGAGGGCAACAGAGGGAAGCTGCATGTATACAACATTCCTAAGTCACTGGTCAAAAGTCAGAAGGGCTATGCTTACATTTATAGAACATCTTCGAAATTAACAAAATTATAGAGAAAGAGAATGATTAGTGACAGTGTGTGGCTATAAAGGGGTAGCACAAGACAGCCTTGTGATGATGGGATAGTTTGGTATCTTAATTACGATGATACTCACAAATAAATAAATCTACACACATGATAAAACTGCACAGGAGGTGCCTGGCTGGCTCAGTTTTTAGAGCATATGACTCTTGATCTCAGAGTCATGAGTTCAAGACCCATATTGGGCATGGTACTTACTTAAAAAAAAAAAAACCTGCATAGACATACACATGCACAAATGAGTACATGCAAAGCTGGTGAACTCTGAATAAGCGCTGTGGGCTTGTACCAGCGTCAGTTTCTGTGACTGTGAGGTTGTCTACAATTATACAACATGTCTCCATGGGGAAATGAATGAAAGGTACATACGACCTCCCAATGTGTGTGCATGCGTGTGTAATTTGCAGTTTTCCATGGATCCATAATGATTTCAAACAGAAGTTTTTTCAGGAGGGGCCTTTAGACTCCAGCTGCAGGTACGGTCGAATGGCAGGATGAGATACAAAAAAAGCAGTACCCACACTCGTTACTGCAAGCCAGGTTAGCAGGTGACTGCGAGAAATCTTAAAGTAGAATATGAGGCAAAGGCTGTTTTAGGGATGGCACAAATGACAGTGATAAGGAAATAGGTAAACAGGGGCGCCTGGGTGGCTCAGTGGATTAAGCCACTGCCTTCGGCTCAGGTCATGGTCTCAGGGTCCTGGGATCGAGTCACGCATCAGGCTCTCTGCTTGGCGGGGAGCCTGCTTCCTCCTCTCTCTCTGCCTGCCTTTCTGCCTACTTGTGATCTCTCTCTCTCTCTGTTAAAGAAATAAATAAAATCTTAAAAAAAAAAAAATGTCTGCCTTCAGCGCAGGTCATGATTTCAGAGTACTGGGATTGAGTCTCATGTCCGTCTCCCTGCTCAGCAGTGAATCTGCCTGCTCAGCAGTGAGTCTGCTTCTCCCTCTGCCTCTGTGTTCTCTCTCTCTCTTTCTCTTATCTTCTCTCAAGTAAATAAACTCTTCAAAAAATTTAAAAATTTTTTTAAAAAGGAAATGAGCAAACACCTTGGGCTCTAGGCCTAAGAAAGTATCTACATTAACAGAAGGAAAGATATACAGCTACAGTGAAGGGGGAAAGGTGTCAGAGGCACATACATACAGCTCAATGCACTGGCATGGAAATAAATAAGATATGGGGCTTAAACCCCACACCTGGTCACATCCCGTGCCCTCTAGCCCCTGCTATAGGAAGGGAGCTGTCCCCATCTGTCCCTAGCTGTGCCCATACTTCAGCTCTCTGACCTCGAGTGCTGGTATAGCCCAAGGAGCTGCTGACTTCATACTGGTGCAGGTGGGGGTGTGGGATCATCAGGATGTTGGCACTCCTGCCCAGGGAGCTGTCATCAGAAGCCTGGCTCCTCACTTCCTCAGTGGGCAGTGCGCGGCTGGGCAAGGAAGGACTGGATGAGACGTCGCAGGAGCTGGCACTCTTCCGATGGTGACTCTCCCGCTCTCGCACAGACCTGAAAGATGAGAGACAATGAGTTACCAACCAACAAGTGATGCTGCCCCACCCAGAACTGAAAACACAAAATTAGTCGCCACCCCAAGATACTTGGGAAACCAATAACAAAAACCCCCACTGTGATCTATGAGTGGGAAATAGTAGGAGGTATTCTGCCTTGACCAGCTTGAGATAATATGTTAAGAACTGACTGTTTGCAAATGGCCCAAGTCTTAGGGTAATTGCTGTCAAGCAGTGACTGGTCCAGTCTGACCCTGCTTGATCCCCACTGATCCATCTCATATCACTGAAAATGGGACAACTATGCAGGATACAATATGATGCAAGAGAAAAGTACACAGTGCCACCTCAAGAGGCTTCCTGCATGAAAAAACTGAGCCTAAATCTAATCAAGCCTCTGGAGGTCATTGCTGGTTTATAGGAAATCCAGAAAAGAGAGGAGAAGTTAAACATTATAACATAACAATCAGCCAAATGAAGAAAGCAACACAACTACATTTAGAGAAAAAAAGATATTCCAATCAAATGCAATGTCTACATCTCCTTTAGATCCCAATTCAAACTAAAAATACATTTTTGAAACAACTGGGAAATCTAATTATAGACTGGCTAGTAGAAGATATGAAAGAATTAGTGTTAATTTTGGTACTTGTGATTACTTATTTGTTTCTTTTAGAGACATACATTATAGTATTTACAGGTTTTTTAAAAAGGATTTGCTTTAGAACACTCAAGCAAAATGCAAAATGCAAAATGTGAGGAAAGTAATGAAATGAGTCTCACAAGACACTGAGCACTCTTCATTACATTACTCCATTTGTTCGAACACGTTCGAACATGTCCGAACATGTCCTTAATAAAGGTTTAAAAAACAGTATACTCTTATTAAAACATAAAACTCCCTAAGGGGGAGGAAGTATCAAAAGGGGAGAAGCCCAATGGGGAGACAAAAAGGAAAAAAGGAAAAGTTAGCAACTATAGATAAGGCTTGCTCTCTCTGGCATCAGAGCTGTTTGCTTTCCACCTGGAAGGATTTTGCCTTAAGTCAGAGCTTAAACAGCCTGAAAACAGATCCCCTGAGCTGACCATATATACATTATTGCAACAGTAAATATATGGACACTAGTGGATGCTCAGTCCTGCACAGGGTACAGAGCACCAAAACATGGTCTGCTCCCTCAGGGAACATATAACCTAGGTCTCTGAAATACCAGGTCTTGCCACCTTTCATTAGAAAAAGGAAAACCAAGGATCTTGGACCATGAAAGCATTTTAAAATACTCCAAATGAAAACACGACCGAGCCCCTAAGCAGCATCTATGTGTGGGAGAGCTGTAGTTAATGGCACTGAATGTTCTCAACATTTAGGAAATGTTTTGTCTGAGCTCTAAATGTTTTCATCTTGGGATGAGGAAAAAGGACAAAAGATAATCATGTGGCCACTATAAGCTCATTTACCAATGTGAAGGGATGCATATTTTTCCAATCACTTGTGCTTAAATAAACTTGCATATTTAAGAAATCTGGAAAATGGGTTTGTGGTACTTGGTTCACAAGGGCAGGAGGAAGCCCTGGGATAGGGATGGATTTTTTTTTTTAACATAATACTCAGAAATTAATATATTGGTAAATCTAACTACATCACTCTTAAAGACTAGCTTATGACCAAACACCATGGAGCAATTTAAAAAGCAATTAAAGAGGGATGCCTAGGTGGCTCAGTCGGTTAAGCAGCTACCTTCGGTTCAGGTCATGATCCCAGTGCCCTGGGATCGAGTCCCACATAGGGCTCTTTGCTCCGCAGGGAGCCTGTTTCTCCCTCTGCCTCTGCCTGCCATTCTGCCTGCCTGTACTCTATCTCTCTGACAACTAAATAAATAAATAAAATCTTACTTAAAAAAAAAAAAAAAGCAATTAAAGGGAAGTCTCTTGCCTTCTGGGAATAAAAAAGCCAAAAGGAACTGTGGATCTATAGGATCTATACGTATTAGTAGCAGCCCAGTGAGAAAAATATTCTAGAATCTGTGAATTGTTTCTCTTGGTTAGAAAAAGCAGAACACTCTCTTTATTTGGAGAAAATGCTTCCTGCAAATATAGCTAACAAAATGGGTGGGCCAGAGAACTTGGAAACAAAATTCCCAATGAGCTACATGGTATAGCTTCCATTGGCTAATTTTAATTTAAAACAATTTCAAAGTTGTACTCATGAAGGTCCCCACAGGCCCTCAGATTTTTTCCAAGCAACTTTTATATACACCCCAAAGTGAATCTGGCAAAAAACCTGCAGGTGGCGAGGCGCTGAGCCCGGGATGGGCCTGGTAGCCTGAAAACTTGGGCGTCGTAAGCATCATAATCTACTTGGATGGGAAGGGCATTCTCAGGTTCTTTTGGTGTCCCAAGAGCTGAAATGCATAAATCACACAAATAGTCATTAAAACACATTTCAACCAGATGCCTTCGAAGGGTCTTCATCAAAATCTGCAAGGCAGAGATGATCACCATCATGACCGCCCAAGAAAAGCGAGATGATAATCCATTCATCAGGTTGTTGAAATTAAATGACTTACATGTCGAAGTGATACAGAAAATAACACTAGCACTAGGGTACATAGGTGGCTCGCTTAAGCTTTGAATTCTTGATTTTGGCTCAGGTCATGATCTCATGGTTCTGAGATCGAACCCCGCATAGGGCTCCTCGCTCAGCGTTGAGTCTACTTTACATTCTTTCTCTCCCTCTGCCTCTCCCCCACCCACTAGCTCTCTATCTCTCAATCTCTCTTTCTCTCAAAATAAATTTTAAAATATTTTAAAAAAAAAGAAAATAATATAGCACTAAATAAAGGTAAGGTTTTGGCAATATTTCATTCTTCTGGGATTCCACTTTAAAAAGATCATCTTAATATGTAACACAGTTAGTACTTTAAAATTTTCTACCCAATCCCTACAACTGACCTAAGGAAAAGAAAAACAAGGTTTGTCACCATCCATTTTGCAGGTGATGGGACAAAAATATACAAGGTGGTTAAGGGACCTTCCAAAGGGAACTCCAGTTTCCCAACTGGGTGGTAAACTGTTTCTGCGACCTCACATGATCTTGCTGCCATGGCTTAGCTGACTCTTTCTAAAAGGGATGAAAGGAGGTCACAAAAATACTCACATGTATCACGGCCATTTTTTGCTTTCTCAGAGGCAGGCTGTAAAATTAGATAGATAATTAATCACTGTCTCCTCTGCCAGAACAGAACTTATCACAAGGCACAATATGTAGGTGGCTGCTCCCCAGGGAAGGGACCGTGCCTTCCCCCTCAATGAAACTGACAGAAAGGCAGGAGGGAACACTTGAGGCCCCCCTACCTCAGTATCAGGCCCTACCCGGCCCACTTCACACCTTGGTCACCCTCAAAACTCTATTCAATGGGGATATGCACCCCACCTTCAGGAAAGGATATTCAATTCTAAAGAGAAAAAGGGACTTGCTCAAAGTCACATGGTTAGCAGCTGGCAGAGCCAAAATCCAAGCCCAGCCCTTCATGCTCTTGGTCAGTCCACTGGTGTATATGTCCTACCATGGCTTGCTCCTACTTTACCCTAAGCCCTGCATGCATGCCTCCCCCTTCACCATGGTACTCTCACCGGTCTGCCTACACCCACAAGAGCTCAGCACTGAGTGGATTACCCAGTTTGCTGAAATGGCATACAGAGATAGAAAACAGAAGGAGCTTTTTTTTTCCACCCAAATAAATATTTTTCAGCACCCTTTAAATGTTCATAATACTCATTGTTTCTTCTTTAAAATGATCATGTTGGGGTGCCTGGGTGGCTCAGTAAGTTAAGCATCTGCCTTTGGCTCAGGTCATGATCCCAGAGTCCTGGGATTGAGCCCAACATGGGGCTCCCTGCTCAATGGAGACCCTGCTTCTCCTTCCACCCCTCACCCTCTCACCCCACTCATTTTCTCTCTCTTGATCCCTCTCTCAAATATATTTTTAAAAATCTTCAAAATAAAATAAAAATTTTTTTATTTTTATTTTATTTTATTTACTTATTTATTTTTTTGCAGGGGCACCTGAGTGGCTCAGTTAGGTGTCCACCTCTCAATTTCAGCTCAGTTCATGACCTCAGGGTCGTAAGATCAAGCCCCACATCAGGCTCCATGCTCAGCAGAGAATCTGTTGGAGATTCTCTCTCTCTCTCTCTCTCTCTCTCTCTGCCCCTCCCCACCGCTTACACGCAGCATGAGTGCTCTTGTTCTCTCTCTCAAATAATAAATCTTGTGGGGAAAAAAAAGACAAAAATGGTCACGTTGCAGAGAAGTTCCTCTGTGTTCCTCTTTGCCCAGAAGGGTTCTGATGAAGGCATAAAACCTCAGAGGACAGGAGGTGGCCCTTTCTGGGCAGAGTCCCTTCTCCCAGCACTTCACTACTTGACATGGCCCATTTTAGGAAGAATCCTCCTAGTCCTTGAAATTAACATTTTCCTTATTAGACAAGTAACATTAACCCCCGATTCTTCCCCATAAAGGAAGAAATGGCCCTGATACTACTAACAAAGTGACAATGGGACAACTTTCAGAGTTCAGCTCTGGTAGAAACAGGCAGCTGCGTGAGAGCACACTGGTATACCACCTACATACCTAACAGTCTGCTCTTCTCTTCATATTACATCAAAAACACCCTTTAAGATTCTTAAAACTGGCATTTTTATTGGCTGTGAATATATTCCATCGAGTGGATATCTCATGGTTCCACTTAGTCATTTCCCTATTATCTTCAACTTGTAGCTATTATAAATAATACAGGACCAAGACTTCACTTGCATTCAATACAGCTCAGTTATTTCCTTAGACCACATTGCCAAAATGGAATTATCTGATTAAGTAGCATGAACATTTGCACTGCTATTGATATACATGGCTGAATTCTTTTCATAAGTATGGTACAACAACCAGGTACTCGAGCACCAACTTCACCACTTTTTCTAGGACTTAGTATAATTATTTTGCTTTAAGGTTATCCGGTAAGCAGGGGTGTCTGCCTGGCTCAGTCCGTACAGCATGTGACTCTTGATCTTTGGGTTGTTAAGTCTGGGTGTAGCAATTACTTAAAAATGAAATGTTTAAATATAAAGTTAAATAAAATAAACCCATTTGGTGAGCAAAAAATAATCCTATTCTTGTTTGAATTTGCATTTCTTTACCACTAAGATTTGATCTTTTCATCTTTCCCCTTTGCTGCAATGCATGCCCATGTCTTTGTCCCCAAAGGTATCTGAGAGGTCCCAGTATCTGAATAAACCAGTCACATCATAACTAAAATAATTCTTTTCATTATTAAGGAACTACAAATAATTGTCATACTTTTCCCAAAGATATTTCTTATGGTCTGGGAGGGTTTGCCTTGTTATTGATGTATTTAATGTGGAAAATTACAAAGCTCTAAGATGAGTATCTTAAACATATTAATGACCGTAAGGGAGAAGGGCATATCTCGGGACCAAAATAACCATGTTGGTGAGGGACTGTCCCTGAAGGCTCTGGAGGTTGGTGACACCTACCTTCTTTCCTGCCAGTTTTATTCGTGGGGTGAAACTGTTACAAAAGAGCTGGCTTTTGGATGTATAGAAACTGTGAAAGAAGAAAGGGTCATTAATCTAAGCTCCTTTCATTTTAAATTTCAAGACACAATTAAAACGCAGCCATGAATTAGCCCTCTCATGACTGCCTATGTCTCAGGCTTCACTCATTCCCCCAATTCTAACTTGTTCTGTAATTACTATAAAACATTAAATATGGTTTTAATTATTGTTCTTTCATTCTCCATAAACGGTTTCATGCTAGCCCTGATTCCTAACTGGATGAGAAACTCCTCCTTAAATCTATTTATACCATGATACTTTTGCATCTTGATACTTGGCATGATGCTGGGCACAAAGGTGCTCCTTATTGGTTGAATAGTATTTGGTAAGCAAGAATAAATCATGCAAGGCAAGAAAAAAGTGATCTCATGAAAAGAGAGCACAGGGGTGGCTCAGTCTTTTGAGCATCTGACTCTTGACCTTAGCTCACATCTTGATCTCAGGGTTGTGAGTTCAAGCCCTGCACTGGGCTCCATTCTGGCCATGGAATCTACTTAAGAAGAAAGAAGAGAAAAGGGAAAAAAAAAGAAGAAGAAGAAAAAAAGGAAAGGGAAAAAAAAAAAGACACAACCATCAAATTCCTACCCCTTTGAAAATCACATTTGTCATGTCAGGCACAAAAGAAAACTGGGAGACCCAAGCTGGCCCTGGGTATACTGAATGAATGAGTAAATAGAGGCTATACAGCCTTTTCCATTTCTCAGGCATCCTCTTTAATCTATAATTAATTTATGGGAAGGATGTTCTGAATACTAACCAATCCCCACCTTCCATCATAACTCTAATCATAAGCCAAAAAAAAAAAAAAAAAAAAAAAAGGCAGTATCAATAGATAACCAGCAGACTTTAGGGCAATCCTAGTAACTAACACTTTATGTGCACAAGAAAGTAAGAATACTAACTACAGGGGCGCCTGGGTGGCTCAGTGGGTTAAAGCCTCTGCTTTCGGCTCAGGTCATGATCCCAGGGGCCTGGGATCGAGCCCCGCACCAGGCTCTCTGCTCGGCAGGGAGCCTGCTTCCTCCTCTCTCTCTGCCTGTCTCTCTGCCTCCTTGTGATCTCTGTCTGTCAAATAAATAAATAAAATCTTTTAAAAAAAAAGAATACTAACTACATTAAGACCTGGAGTCCAACCAGCTCCTGGCACTTGGCCACTCCAAGTGGTACCAAGGAAAGTACTATGTAGAGGATGTAGCTCTGTTTCCAGATATTAATTACAAATGATCTGAGGGAAGTCATGAATCACTAAATTCTACTCCTGAAACCAATATTATACTATATGTTAACTAACTCAAATTTAAATAAAAATTTGAAAAAATATAAATAAATATAAACAAAAAATATAAATATAAAAAATATATAAATAAAGATATATATAAATATAAAAATATAAAATATAAATAAAAATAAAATTTGAAAAATATAAATAAAATATAAATATAAATTTAAAAATTTGTGTGGCATAGTGATGTTAGCCAGAACAATGGGTTTCTACTAGATTTATCCACATGAAATTGCTGTGTTTAAAAGTCAAAACCAGGGCGCCTGGGTGGCTCAGTGGGTTAAGCCGCTGCCTTCGGCTCAGGTCATGATCTCAGGGTCCTGGGATCGAGTCCCACATCGGGCTCTCTGCTCAGCAGGGAGCCTGTTTCCTCCTCTCTCTCTCTGCCTGCCTCTCTGCCTACTTGTGATCTCTCTCTGTCAAATAAATAAATAAAATCTTAAAAAAAAAAAAAAAGTCAAAACCAGTCTCCTATCACAATTTCAAATGGTTTAAACCAATAGCTTCAGGTTCGCCATGAATTTGTTGTTCAACAAGCCACTTTACCTCTCTGGAACTCAGGTTCCTCACCTATACAGTGTGACTGGAGGTCTCTATGATCTCCAAAACAGTCTCTGGGGATAGTCGGTGATATCCCCCACCTTCGTAACTCATATATCTGCTATTAATTTACTTTCTGGATCTTTTTGGAGAGTGATAATTTTTCACTGAAGACAATTTGTTTATGCTTCAGGTAAGCTCTCTGGCCTTGTGGGATGCTTTTGAAGAGGCTGCGGACAGAATGAGAACAATGGCCCCTGTGAGCAGCCATGTAGCCCAGGCAGCCAGCCCTCCTGTCCCTGGATGGCTCAAGCAAATAAGGCTCACAATGAGAAGTGAAAAGCAGGCCTCAGGCCATCCCAGCTCTCAAATTCTGAAGCCCCACCTGGATCTATCATCCATCTTAAATGGCATCAGAGAGCCAATTTGGCATGAAAAATAAAGTGATACATCAGGAAACCTTCAAGTTATTATTAATTAAAATTTGAGGAAATTACAGTGCTTAAATTCTTATATAATTTTTTGTGTGCTACAGCTACTCTGTCCTTTAGTTATTTCCTAAACTAAACATAAAACCATGAAATATGGTGTATAATTAAACAGTAGCTATTTTCTTATGGGCAAAAGAATCTGAATGTCTCTTTAAAGATTACAAAGCCAAAACTAATTAAAGGGCTGACAAAAAAGAAGATACATTGCTCCCTGAAATAAGTGAAAAATCTAAAAAGTTCAAAATACTATTTTACTTGGACCAAGTTTTTAAAACGACAGTAACATAAATACAAGATGAGAAAGATTCTGAAGGCAACCTCTTGGAAAGCAGGCACTTTTTCTTAAAGTGACTTCATCAAGCAATGCAATGACAACATACAAAACTGAACATCACTGAACAGTTACACACACATGTACATAACGGAATCACATGGATGACCAGCCAGAGAGTCCCTCACTGCGCTGAGAAGGGAGAGGCACACTCAGAACAGGATAATTACTGGGTGACCAGACCATCCTTACACGGATGGCCAAACCACTATTCCTTCTTGGTTCTTCACCTATGAATGATTACAGCTGACTGGGAGCAACCACCATACAAGGGCAATCTGGCCCATAGCAAAGGTAGAGAAAAAACCAGAAGGCCAAAATCAGCATTTGTGATCAATTTTCAAGCTGGTCTCCAGCAAAGACTTCTAACTAAACAGAAGACAAAATTACAGGTTCTGTTTAGCTTGGGGAACAGCTGAGCAGTCTTCTGCCCTTCACAGAATGCCGCCTTAAAACAGACAACCCAGGGAAGGGCAGAATGCTCCAGAAGCACTCAAGAGAAGGTGGCTTTTGGCTCTCCAGGACAGCACAGGAAAAACTCGCAGGAGAGAGTTGCTGAGGTCAGGTTTTAGAGGATAAATAGGCATTTGTGAGGAAGAGGGCAGGTGGAGAGGCCCTCCAGGTAGAAAGACTCAGAAGAGGGGCAAGTGTGCATCTGCTATGCAGAATAAAAGAGGTCAAAGGGGGGAAAGGAGGCCTCAGATGTCAAACACTTCAGTCTTCATCAAGCAGGTATGAGTAATCAGAGAAGAAAAGCAACGGGATTTACTTTTCATGAAATGACTCTGGTAACCAAGTAGAATGGTAGTTGACAGATGCTGGCCCGCAGAACCCCAGGGTTCCTTGGTGTGACATATGGGCCTACTACATCAGGAAAAGTGAACTTTTCCTCATACAAAAGTGAAAAGAGTACTTTCTCACTACTGTATACTTGGTTGCAAGTAAGACTTATACTTAAAAAAAAAGGTGGGGAGGCTGTTGCTTAAGAAAAAAATCGGAAAGAAGAAACCACTGGCCTAAAGAACTGATTCTCGAAGTGGGGAATGGGGAATGAGTGGGATTCTGCCACTCGGGAGGCATGTGGTACTGTAGGAGACACTGGATTTTTTTAAATTTTTAAAATTTTTTTTTTAATTTAAATGATTTCCCTTTCCAGTTTCCAATGGTTTCGACTGCACTTTCCATAAACCTGCAGGCATTTTTTTTAAAAATCATAAAACACTAAAAAGAATAATAGCTCAAGTCTTTTCACTTTTGGCAGGTCTGCAGATATCTAGTTCTCATAGTTAGTTTCCAGGAGGTTATGAGCTCTACTGGCAGATTTCAAAGGAACAGTTAACTCGCTCCAGGTTTTTTTATAGGAAAATTCACTTAGCCACAGTTCTCATAGACATTTTGGTTATCACGCTGGGGGTAGGTGTTGTTGGCATCTGGTGGGTAGAGATCAGGGATGCTGCTCAACTTCCTACAAGGCATGGGGCAGCCCCCCAACAACAAAGATGATCTGGCCCAAAATGTCAGTAGTGCTGAGGTTGAAAAACCCTGATCTAAAGGATGGACTGAAGGAGAGAGATCAGAAATAGACACACTAATAAGCCTACTGCAGAGCGCCTAGGTGGCTCAGTGGTTAAGCCGCTGCCTTTGGCTCGGGTCATGATCTCAGGGTCCTGGGATCGAGACCCACATCGGGCTCTCTGCTCAGCAGAGAGCCTGCTTCTCTGCTCTCTTTCTGCCTGCCTCTCTGCTACTTGTGATCTCTCTCTATCAAATAAATAAACAAAATCTTAAAAAAAAAAAAAAAAAAAAACTACTGCAGCAGTTATCCGGGGCACTTGGGGGGCTCAGTTGGTTGAGCAACTGCCTTGGGCTCAGATCATGATCCCAGGACCCCACAGAAGACTTTCCGCTCAGCGAGCAACCTGCTTCTCCCTCTCCCGCTCCCCCTGCTTATGCTATCAAGTAAATAAAATCTTAAAAATAAAATTAAAAAATATTGCAGATATTCAAAAACATGAGGATGGGAGAAGGCAGTAGCACTGAGAGAGGCATGAGAGATAACCCCATTGAGTCTCAGTCAGCAGAAACACTGAGGCCTTGTCCCAATGTGAAGAAGAGGCTTGGGGATTTTTCTACAAACAGAGAAGGGCAGAATGTTCATCTGCTATAATCTGTGGGAGCTGGGAATTTTAGTAGCTAGGGCTAATAATAAAAATAAGTCCTTCAAATTTGCCTTTATTTTTTCACTCTAGACTGTTCTTATGTTACTGCCACCGCTTTGCATGTACAGAAACTCTAAGCAAACACTGGAACTTTGGTCTCTGCATTTTCTGGACAAAAGTTTCTATGGTAAGAACTTTACAGATTGGCGGGGGAAGGGGGGATGCCTGGGTGGCTCAGTTGTTAGGCAGCTGCCCTCGGCTCAGGTCATGATTCTGGGGTTCTGAGATTGAGCCCCGCATCCAGCTCCCTGCTCAAAGGGAGATCTGTTTCTCCCTCTCCCACTCCCCCTGCTATGTTCCCTCTCTCGCTGTGTCTCTGTCAAATAAACAAATAAAATCTTTAAAAAAAAAAAAAAAGAACTTTATAGATGGGAAGAGAAAATGGCAAGGAAGTTACTCAAAACCCACATCATCTACTACGAATCAAGGTCACACCTACCTGTGGTTTATCCAGTGAGGAATATTATAGTCATCACCCAGACAAGAATCACGAGGCGCACTTCGATTATGTAGCTAGAAGAAAAAAGCCAGGTCACAGATCAGCTAGAAAACAAGGAGGCTATGGAACTGCTCTAACTTTTCTTTTCTTTTTTTTTAAGTTTTTTTTTTTCCATTTTATTTTATTTTATTTCTTTTCAGTGTTCCAGCATTCACTGTTTATGCACCACAGCCAATGCTCCATGCAATACGTGCCCTCCTTAACACACACCACCAGGCTCACCCAACCCCCCACGCCTCTCCCCTCCAAAACCCTCAGTTTGTTTCTCAGAGTCCACTGTATCTCATGGTTCATTTCCCCCTCCAATTTCCCCCAACTCACTTCAACTTTTCTGTTCTGAAGTATTCATTCTTTTATTGTTTTCAAGATTTTATTTATTTGACAGAGTGAGACACAGTGAGAGAGGGAACACGAGCAGGTAGAATAGGAGAGGGAGAAGCAG
Source organism: Mustela putorius furo (assembly GCF_011764305.1). Lineage (NCBI taxonomy): Eukaryota > Metazoa > Chordata > Mammalia > Carnivora > Mustelidae > Mustela > Mustela putorius. Next base: position 1,566,466 of record NW_025421272.1, on the reverse strand, counting down.
ACTTCCCACCAAGCAGGGAGCCAGATGTGGGGCTTGATCCCAGGACCCTGGGATCATGACCTGAACCAAAGGCAAATGCTTAACAACTGAGCCACCCAGACGCCCTTATTCAGCAGTATTCTCAAGACCACCCTAGTACTAGGAAATTGGTTTAGGAAGCACTCCAAAATCGAATTACCTTGAACAACGGGACAGCATGTAATGGTTGCTCCCCCATGCATACCAAGTCCACACCAATTCCTAAAAAGACAGAAGACGAAAAGAGATTGGGGTGGAGGTGGGAAAAGTAGAGATAAGTGTCCTAATCTATTAACAATACTATTTAAGCGGGTCAGGGTATGAGGCAAAGCTGACTTCCCATCCTATGATTTATAACCTTATTTGCCTACAGAGCAGAGAAATAAATAGATGCGTTTTTGTCTCTTTCCTCTTTACCAGGTCCCATCACAGCCTGCAATTATTAAATCCTTGACAATTAGCCTTTGACCGCTTTGTAAATCATGATTGGTCAAAAAGACAACCCAGGCCCCATTACTCAAGTTTCAAGGCCAGAAAGGAACAGGAACTTTGTTATTTCAGTAAAAAAGCAAAACAATCCATATCATTTAATGGAGCTTCTTCACTGGCAATCAGGATCTACATTCCACCTCCATCTTGTTGTTGAAGCACAAATTTAATGAGACCAGGGTTACAAGCTGGGGTAGCAGGGCACATCATGGAGGGAGGACAGGGTCAGAGGATCTGATGGTCCTCCCCAAGGCAGACTGATGGCACACCAGTTCCTTGAAACGATCCCCCCAAAAAGAGTTCTCCAGTGTCATTTATATTTGCAAAACCCTGAGTACCATTAGAGATAGACAAGATACACTAACATATTAAAACCTGCAATTAGGGAATCTGCCTAAACTGTGTATGACCCAGCACTTCCCAAACCAACTTGACCACGGAACTTTTTTTGTCCCCTAACACTGTTCACATCTCCAGGATCTCTGACACACAGAACCAGGGAAAGCTCAGAGTTCTACGGGTAAGTGAGGCTATAAACACTCAGAGACAGCACAAACCAAGGAACATTACCATTATCTATCATCCGCTGCTTGGTCAAGATCATGAGTAGACGGTCCACTTCAAACACACCCACCCCAGGCGTGATCACCACAGACATTTGCCCAGTTCGGTCAAAGTTGCGGTTGATGTAGTGCTTGTCAAACACTTGAAAGAAAGCAAAAGTTCTCAAATGAAGAGGTTACAGCTTCTCAGAAACCAGCCACTGGTGAGCCTCTCTGTGCCCTCAGGGTATTTTGTCCATGTTTCTTTGCAGCGACATTCTCACCTGAATTCTAGTTAGTCGTGTGCACATCTGCCTCTCCCCATCTACGTTAAGAACTATTTGAACACAAGACTATGTCACATTTGCCTTTGCTAACACTCCATCACTGATGCCTAATACTTGCCTTTTGCAGCATTAAATGCTCAAATTTTATGTCATTAATTTAAACAATCCATAAATGAGTCTGTATTGAAATTCATAAAAATCAAATATTAATCTAAGACAATATTTAAAAGAGTGGACTTTGTGTATCTGGCAAGTTAATTTTTCTTTCTGTCCTATACAATCCTGACTTTAGAAAACCAAAGATGTTCCAATATGACTAAAAGACTGACTAACACAAGACCCTGTGCTTTAGAATCCCCAGCACACCTGGGTGTAGACCCATGGGCAGGTTATATGCAGTGAAGTGACCACACATCATCACTTCCACCACTAGCCAGTGTCAACGGATGCCTAACCAGAGCTGGGCCGATGAGATTGTGCTGGGAACATGGAATTCTGGACAGAGAGGAGAGAGCTGACCGCAGAGCTGGGAGCTGACCACTGTTCTAGGAATACCTGCTCTTGCAGTTCCTAGAGCCACCTTGGTCCCCACCTTCTTCTGCATGATGTTCAAGCCTTCCCTGGTGGCCTCACCAGGTTTCTATATCCTGAGAGTAAATTTCCCTTTTTCTGTAAACCAATTAAGTAGGTTTCAGTTATTTGGAAACAAAGCGTATCACCTCACACATATATGCTGGAACAAACCTTTGGAAGAAATCACACCACACTGTTAACAAGGTTCCCTCTTAGAAGGGAACTGACAGTAGAGGGAGGGGAGAGATCTTCCTTTTTACTTGATATACCTCTGATTATTTGAATTCTAGAAACATGAGTTCCTTTTGTAATTTAAAAAAAAATCTTTTTTTAATTCCCTAGAAGCAATTGAGGGATAAGGTAGAAAATATCAAGAACAAAGTTTTAGTAAAGCAGCCCAAGGAAGATTCCTTCCAGCTCTTTACTCTCAGGTTACCATGAGAAGCAGATGAGAACAGCAGAACCAAAAGCTTAATGTTGGCCATTAAAACCATCCAATCAGAAGTTATTGCTTTCAATTAATCTTTGAGGTAGGTGGGTGGGGAGATTATCAACTGGATCTAGGTCTTTGGATGATAGTAAAAAGAAGTTCATAGCCTGGGTGCCTGGGTGGCTCAGTGGGTTAAAGCCTCTGCCTTTGGCTCAGATCATGATCTCAGGGTCCTGGGATCGAGCCCAACATTGGACTCTCTGCTCAGTGGGGAGCCTGCTTCCTCCTCTCTCTCTCTGCCTGCCTCTCTGCCTACTTGTGATTTCTGTCAAGTAAGTAAATGAAATTAAAAAAAAAAAAAAAAAAGAAGAAGTTCATATCCATGTGGTAAACAAGATGCCAGCTCACCATGGCTAGTGTCCTTACTCACCATTGAATGACAGATTGATGGCCTCTAGGTAGTTTCCTTGTGCTGAGGTAGAATTGTCTCCTTGAGGAAAACCCTCTGAAGCAAAAAAACACAAGAAGGAAAAGTATCTCATGAAAGATGAACTCTAAAAGAACAAGCAGAAAGTAGTTGGACAGGGCCGCCCAACCCTGTAGTAGGAACATTACTGAACTTACTGCATACCTAATGAACAAGTGGACGCAACTAGAAATAGAAACCCGACCAGAAGCAGAAACTATGCCCAGCACTGGGAAGGAAGCAAGCATGAACCTCTTCACCTCCCCTCCTTCATCTCTCCATCCTCCTTTCCCTGCCGCACCTCCTATCATATGTATGCAGTACCTGCCTGTTCCAGTCGCACCAACACTGGATACTGGATGAAGAGTTTTTTAATGGTCACAAGGAGTGAAGTCCACTCTTCTCTCCTTTCATTCTGCACCACCACTCTGAAAGGAATATTGTCATAAATACTGAAGAGCTTATTATTTACATCAGGTCCTTCACAGGGTTTTGAAGGAAAGGAGAAGATGGGATTCCCAAGGTTAGGGTAATTTACCATATAATAACAAGTATTAAAGTCAAATGCACATAACAAACATTAACAAAGGAATGTAATCACATAAACAGTCACACAGATTGAAAACAAAAATAAAATATTTTGGAGTGCCTGGGTGGCTCAGTGGATTGAGCCGCTGCCTTCAGCTCAGGTCATGATCTCAGGGTTCTGGGATAGAGTCCCACATCGGGCTCTCTGCTCAGCGGGGAGCCTGCTTCCCCCTTTCTCTCTGCCTGACTCTCTGCCTGCTTGTGATCTCTCTCTCTGTCAAATAAATAAATAAAATCTTTAAAAAATATATATTTTAAAACTGCCTTGAGATTGTATTAATACCTAGCATTGAGTAGGAATATGAAATTTTCACATAATGAATTACAATTAGGGAATATATAAAAACCCTAAATGAAAATATCTGGGGGCGCCTGGGTGGCTAAGTGGGTTAAAGCCTCTGCCTTCGGCTCAGGTCGTGGTCCCAGGGTCCTGGGATGGAGGCCCACATCGGGCTCTCTGCTCGGCGGGGGACCTGCTTCCTCCTCTCTCTCTCTCTGCCTACCTGTGATCTCTGTCTGTCAAACAAATAAATAAAAATATCTTAAAAAAAAAAAAGAAAAGAACTGTATGTATGTTTTACATATATATCCAATAAACATGTCTAGGTCAGGAAACTAGATTAATAGAAAGGGATGGGTTGGGGCGAGCCTCACTGGCTCACCCAGTGGAGCATGAGACTCTTGATCTAGGGTTGTGAGTTTGAGCCTCATGTTGGGCATAGAGATTACTTAAAAATAAAATCTTTTAAAACAAGTAAGAATGGACACCTGGGCAGCTCAGTCGGTTAAGCGTCTGTCTGCAGCTCAGGTCATGATCCTGGAGTCCCAAGATCGAGCACCACATCAGGCTCCCTACTTGGCAGGGAGCCTATGCCCCTCACCTGCTCATGCTTTCCTGCTCTCTCTCTCTCAAATAAATAAATAAAATCTAAATAAATAAATAATACAAATGGGGCACCTAGCTGGCTCAGTAAGTAGAGCTTGCAACTCTTGACCTCAGGTTTGTAAGCTGGAGCTCTACGTTGGGCATGGAGATTACTTAAAAATAAAATCTTTTTTTTTTTATTGTATTTATTTATTTGAGAGACAAAGAGAGGTGCCGAGCAGCTGAGCAGGAATCCCAATTCAAGGCTTGATCCCAGGAACCTGAGATCATGACCTGACCCGAAGGCAGATACTTAACCAACTAAGCCACCCAGGTGTTCCTTAAAAATAAAGTATTTAAAAAAAAAAAAAAAGGGTTCCAGGGTGGCCCAGTGGGTTAAAGCCTCTGCCTTTGGCTCAGGTCATGATCTCAGGGTCCTGGGATCAAGCCCTGCATAGGGCTCTCTGCTCAGCGGGGAGCCTGCTTCCTCTCTGCCTACTTGTGATCTCTGTCTGTCAAATAAATAAATAAACAAAATATTAAAAAAAAAAAAAAGGAAAGAAAGAAGTGATAGGTGGCAATCTATTTACTATAGACCTTCTGAACCATGTGAATGTACCACAAGAAGTAAAATTTAAATTTAAATGAAAATACATACATTTGTATTAAATTAGCAATTTTATTTTTTTTTAAAGATTTAATTTATCTATTTATTTGACAGAGGGATAGAGTCAGAGAATACAAGCAGGGGGAGTGGCAGGGGAGGAGAAGCAGGCTCCCAGCTGAGCAGGGAGCCTGATGCAGAGCTCCATCCCAGGACCCTGGGATCATGACCTGAGCAGTAGCTTAACTGACTGAGCCACCCAGGTGCCCCTAACCTAGCAATTTTAATGCTAGGAACTTATCCTAAAGAAACACACAGCAGTGGGTGCCCGGGTGGCTCAGCTGGTTAAGCATCTGCCTTCAGCTCAGGTCATGATCCTGGGTCCTGGGATGGAGCCCTGAATTGGGCTCCCCGCTCAGTGGGTAGCCTGCTTCTTTCTCCCTCTCCCCTGCCTCTGCACATGTTCTCTCTTGATATCTCTCTCAAATAAATAAATAAAATCTTTTAAAAAAGAGAGGAGGAGAGAAGGAAAGAGAGGAGAGAAAGGAAAGGATAGAGGGAGGGAGGAAAATGGGAGGGAGGGAGAGCAAGAAGGAAGGAAGGAAGGCAGACAAAGGGAGTATCCGGGTAGCAGAGTCAGTTAGTGTCTGACTCTTGGTTTTGGATCAGGTCATGATCTCAAGTTGGGCTCTACACTCAGTGCTGAGTCCATTTAAGACTCTCTCTCCCTTGGCACCTGGGTGGCTCAGTTGGTTAAGCAACTGCCTTAGGCTCAGGTCATCATCCTGGAGTCCTGGGATCAAGTCTCACATCGGGATCCCTGCTCGGAGGGGAGTCTGCTTCTCCCTCTGACCTCTCCCCTCTCATGCTCTCTCTCAAATAAATAAATAAAATCTTTAAAAAACAAAACAAAACTCTCTCTCTCTCATCCTATGCCCCTATCTCCCCAGCTCTTACCCTCTAAGATAAATAAATCTTTAAAAAAAAAAAAAGAAAGAAAGAAAGAAAGAAAAGAAACACACAGGACCCAGAATAGCCAACCCAATATTGAAAGAGAACAAAGTTGGACACCTTTGAAGCTTCAAGAAGCTACAGTAATCAACACAGTGTGGCACTGGTGAAATAGTAGACAAACAGATTAATGGAACAGAATTGAGGACCTAGAAATAGAATCCCCAAAATATATCAATAGATCTTTGACAAAGAAGCAAAGATAACACAATGGAACAAAGATATTCTTTTCAACAAATGGTGCTGGAACAACTGGACATACACATGCAAAAAAAAGAGAAAGAAAGCAAGCAAGCAAGCCAGACACAGACGTTACACTCTTCATAAAAATTAACTAAAATATATGCTTTGATCCTGGGTTTTGGCAGAAAACTTTTTAAAAACCAACTCAAAGTAGATTGTGGACCTAAATATAAAATGTAGAACTATATTGGACACCTGGGTGGCCCAATTGGTTGGGCATCTGCCTTCGGCTCAGGTCATGGTCCCAGGGTCCTGGGATTGAGTCCCACATTGGGCTCCCTGCTCCACAGGAAGTCTGCTTCTCCCTCTGCCCCTCCTCTTACTCATCAATCTCTCTCTATCTCAAATAATAAATAAATAAAATCTTTAAAAAAAAATAAAACTATAAAACTCCCAAAAGATAATATACCACAAAACCTAGATAACCCTGGGTAGGATGATGACTTTTTAGATTCAACACCAAAGCCACAATCCATGAAACAAAAAGACTAATAAGCTAGATCTTATTAAAATACAAAAACTTCTGCTCTGAGACAATGTTAAAAGAATGAGAAGACATGCCACAGACTAGAAGAAAATGCTGGCAAAAAACACATTTGATAAAGGACTATCATCCAAAATACACAAAAAACTCTTAAAACTCAACAGTAAGGGGCGCCTGGGTGGCTCAGTGGGTTAAAGCCTTTGCCTTTGGCTCAGGTCATGATTCCAGGGACCTGGGATCTAGGTCCGCATTGGGCTCTCTGCTCAGCAGGGAGCCTGCTTCCTCCTCTCTCTCTGCCCGCCTCTCTGCCTACTTGTGATCGCTGTCAGATAAATTTTAAAAATCTTAAAAAAAAAAAAAAAAACTCAACAATAAGAAACAAACAACCCAATTCAAAATAGGCAGACACCTAAAAAGACACCTCAGATGATACACACATGGCAAATAAGTATATGAAAAGATGATCCACATCATGTCATATGGGGAAATGCAAATTAAAACAACAATAAGGGACCACTATATACTTATCAGAATGGCTGAAATCCAGGACACTGACAACACCAAATGTTAGTAAGGATGTGGAGCAACAGAAACTGTCATTCTTTGCTGGTGGGAATGCAAAATAATGCAGCCACTTTGGAAGACAGTTTGGTGGTTTCTTAAACATACTCTCATCATATGATCTAGCAGTCAAACTCCTTCATATTTGCCTAAAGGAGATGAAAACTTGGGTCCACACAAAAACCTACACACAGATGTTTATAGAAGCCTAATTTATAACTGCCAAAGCTTGAAAGCAACCAAGATGTCCTTCAGTAGATGAATGGATAAATAAATTGTGGTATATCCAGAAAATGGAATACTACTGAGTGCTAAAAAGAAATGAGCCATGACAAGACTTGAAGGAAACTTAAGTGCATATTACTAAGTGAAAGAAGCCAATCTGAAAAGCTTATATACTGTATGATTCCAACTACATGACTTTCTGGAGAAGGCAAAACTGTACAGACTCTAAATAGATCAGTGGTTGCCAAGGATTAGGGCTTTGGAGGAAGGGATGAATAGTGATACACTGAGGATTTTTAGGGCAGTAAAAATACTCTGCAAGATACTATAATGATGGAGATATATCATTAAATATTTGTCAAAGCCTACAGAGAGTACAATACCAAGAGTGAGTCCTAAGGTAAACTATGGATTTTCAGTGATTATGGTGTATCTGTGTAGGTTCATTAGTTCTAACGATGGCATCACTCTGGTAAAGGATGTTGATAATATGAGAATGGCATTATGTAGATGTGGGTAGAGAAAGTTTTGGGAAATCCCTGTACCTTCTCTCAATTTTGCTGGGAACCCAAAATTGCTCTAAAAAAATTAGAAGTCTTAATTTAAAAAAAAAAAAAGGCGGGGAGTCTGGGTGGCTCAGTGGATTAAGCCTCTGGCTTCAGCTCGGGTCGTGATCCCATGGTCCTGGGATCAAGCCCCACATCAGGCTCTCTGCTCAGCAGGGAGCCTGCTTCTCCCTCTCTCTCTGCCTGCCTCTCTGCCTTCTTCTGCCTACTTGTAATTTCTCTGTCAAATAAATAAATAAATAATCTTTAAAATAGGGGCACCTGGATGGCTCAGTGGGTTAAAGCCTCTGCCTTCGGCTCAGGCCATGATCCCAGGGTCCTGGGATCAAGCCCCTCATTGGGATCTCTGCTCAACAGGGAGCCTGCCTCCCCCCCGCTCTCTGCTTGCCTCTCTGCCTACTTGTGATCTCTGTCTATCAAATAAATAAATAAAATCTTTTTTAAAAATCTTAAAAAAAAAAGCAAGAAACATTCAGTAATGCATAACTATATACCTGTATATCACAGTGGACATTGATTAATTTAAAAATTAGAAAAAGATTGGGGTGCCTGGGTGGTGCAGTTGATTGGGCATCCAACTCTTGGTTTTGGCTCACGTCATGATCTCAGGGTTGTGAGACTGAGCCCCGTGTTGGGCCCTGCACTCAGCATCGTCTACTTGAGATTCCCTCTCCCTCTGCCCCTCCTGCTCATTCTCTCTTTCAAGGAAATAAATAAATCTTTTTAAAAATGAGAGGGGTGCCTGGGTGGCTTAGTCAGTTAAGCAGCTACCTTCGGCTCAGGTCATGATTCCAGGGTCCTGGGACAGAGCCCCAAGTCAGGCTCCCTGCTCAGCGGAGAGCCTGCTTCTCCCTCTCCCTCTGCCTGCCACTCTGCCTACTTGTGCTCTCTCTCCCTCTGTCAAATAAAGAAATAAAATCTTTAATAAATAAATAAAAATTAGAAAAAGATTAAATATCTAACAATAAAGATATCGTATGATATGATAAAATTTCAGGCTACAATAGATATATAACTATCAAAAATGAAATCCTCTTTGATAGCCATTTAATATGAGTAATGGAGGTTCACAATGCTATCTCACCCAAGTATATTTGATTTTATTAAAAACAAAGCAAGCCAGGGGCGCCTGGGTGGCTCAGTGGGTTAAGCCGCTGCCTTTGGCTCGGGTCATGATCTCAGGGTCCTGGGATCGAGTCCCGTATCGGGCTCTCTGCTCAGCAGGGAGCCTGCTTCCCTTCCTCTCTCTCTGCCTGCCTCTCTGTATACTTGTGATTTCTCTCTGTCAAATAAATAAATAAAACCTTTAAAAAAAAAAAAAAAAAAACAAAGCAAGCCAAAAAAATCATCCAATTTTAAAACAGGCTAAACAGGAGTACCTGGCTGGCTCAGTCAGTGGACCATGCAACTCTTGATCTCAGGATTATAGGTTTAAGTCCCACACTCAGTGTAGACATTACTTAAAAAATAAACTAAAATATTTAAAAAATAAAATAAAATGGGCCAAAGAGAAAAAGATCTAGAGAAACATACCACAGTATTAAAAGTACTTCCCTCTGGATTACAAAGTCAAACCAGGGATAAGACAAAAAACAAAAAAGATGAAAAAATTAGCTAAGAAGATGAATATACAATTTGCAAAAGAGAAATACAAAGGCCAATCAGCATGAGAAAATATTTACTCTTGGTATTAAAAGAAATGATTATTAAGACTTAGTGAGGTAACTGTTCTTCCACTCTAACTGTGAAGAAAGAAAATAGTATTCAGTGTTGGAAAGGACAGAGAAATAACATAACTACTGGGAAAACAGATTTTTTTTTTAACTTCCGTGGTTTTGCAGGGCAATTTGGCAACACCAATAAAAAGCCTTAACAGAAACAGAATATCTTTGACCCAATAACTCGGTTTCTGGGAACTTATCCTGTTTATGCTTAAGGTTATAACTAAGCTAATGCTTACACACTGTAAGACCATTTACTGGTAGAACTTCTGACAGTAGTGGAAAGTTGAAAATTACTTGTGTTCAATAAATGCTAGCAATCAAATGAAATGTCTACAGAGCAATAAAAATGATGCTGTGGAAACAGTATTTGACATGGAATGGCATTTGTGATGAAGTTAGTGGAAAATGCTGGTTTTGGGGTGCCTGGGTGGCTCAGTTGTTAAGCATCTGCCTTCAGCTCAGGTCATGATCCTAGCATCCTGGGACTGAGCCCCACATCATGCTCCCTGCTCAGCAGGAAGCCTGCTTCTCCCTCTCCCACTCCTCCTGCTTGTGTTCCCTCTCTCGCGCTCTCTGTCTGTCAAATAAATAAAATCTTAAAAAGAAAATGCTCGTTTAAAACATCATGTGAAAAAAGCAGGGGAGTGGGGGGTGGGAGATTGGGGTACCAGGTGGTGGGTATTATAGAGAGCACGGATTGCATGGAGCACTGGGTGTGGTGAAAAAATAATGAATACTGTTTTTCTGAAAATAAATAAATTAATTAAAAAAAAAAAAAGGCAGGGGAGTCTGTGACCACATCTCTGTGAAAACTACTCTGTCTCTATAAACAAAGAACAGGGTTTGATACACCCAAGTGATGATGACTGCACCTGGGAAGTGGAATTGAGGGTGTCCTATATTGTATTACCCTGTACCTAACTATATTTCATGATTTTCCTAAAAATAAATCTGTATTGTTTTTATAGTAAGAAAAATATAAACAAAGCTTCTTTTAATTTAAAAAATGTTGGGGCTGGGGCACCTGGGTGGCTCAGTGGGTTAAGCCTCTGCCTTCAGCTCAGGGCATGGTCCCAGGGTCCTGGGATGGAGCCCCATAAGGGGCTCTCTGCTCAGCATGGAGCCTGCTTCCTCCTCTCTCTCTCTCTGCCTGCCTCTCTGCCTCCTTGTGATCTCTGTCAAATAAATAAATAAAACCTTAAAAAAAAATGTTGGGGCTGATTTTTTAATAATGTGAGGAAATTTTAATATATTAATGATATATTATCTTAATGATATATTTATGATGATGTATAATGATATATTAATGATATATTTACGTATGTAAATCTATACTTGTAACTCATTCATGCTTTCTACAATCTTTTAATATGTCCATAATTATCCTCAAGTGAATTCATACTCATTCATATTCATTATGTAGAAATAACTTCATATATTCTTAGGCCAAAAGAGGTTCTCAGGTTCCAGGAATCAGCTGGCTCAATTGGAAGAGCATAGAACTCTTGACGTCAGGGTCATGAGTTCAAACCCCATGTTACATGTAGAGATTACTGAAAAATAAAATCTTTTAAAAAAAAATCAAATAAAAAAGTTCTAGGATCCACTGAAGTGATATGATGAATTTAACAGCATGAAGATATAAATGGTGACATTGGGGGAAGAAATGGCCCATTATAATACAGGACCCAAAAGAAAATCGACAAATAATTTAAAGTATGATCAGTATGGGGTTGAAGAATACACTGGTCAATGGGGCGCCTGGGTGGCTCAGTGGGTTAAGCCGCTGCCTTCGGCTCAGGTCACGATCTCAGGGTCCTGGGATCGAGTCCCGCATAGGGCTCTCTGCTCAGCAGGGAGCCTGCTTCCCTTCCCTTCTCTCTGCCTGCCTCTCTGCCTACTTGTGATCTCTCTCTGTCAAATAAATAAATAAAATCTTTAAAAAAAAAAAAAGAATACACTGGTCAAAAGCACAGACTCGGGGTGCCTGGGTGGCTCAGTGGGTTAAGCCTCTGCCTTCAGCTCAGGTCATGATCCCAGGGGCCTGGGATCGAGTCCCGCATGGGGCTCTCTGCTCGGCAGGGAGCCTGCTTCTCCTCATCTCTCTCTCTGTCTGTCTCTCTGCCTATTTGTGATCTCTCTCTGTCAAATAAATAAATAAAATCTTTAAAAAAAAAAAACAAAAGCACAGACTCTGAACCACACTGCCTGCATCAAGTGCATACTCCATCACTTAATCTTCCATGGACTTTGGATATGTTACTTAAACTCTGTGTCCAAGTTTCTGCATCTGTAAAATGGGATAACAGCAACCATCACAAGGAATGCTATGATATTTAAATGAAATCAAGATAACTAAAGTGCTTAGCAAGTGTCCTATATATAGTAAGTCCAAAATACAAATGATAACTATTATCATCTTATTACCATCTCAATAAGAGAGTGGAGCCACTCTTATATTCTATCTTGTGCTCCTCTATAGATTTTTCATAATTTCTACAATGAAGATGCATTATTTCTTAAATGACAGAAAAAGGTAATCTGGTAAGTGATAAAGGAAATAGAGTTGACTTTTGAACAACATGGAGGTTGGAGGCACTAACGCCCCTGCCCTGTGCAACTGAAAATGTGTGTATGTTTTGACTCTCCAAAAACTTAACTACTAATAGCTGACTGCTGACCAGAAGCCTCACTGATAACATAGTCCATTAATGTATTTTGTATGTTATAGATGTTATAGATATTTTATACTATAGTCTCACAATAAAATAAGCTGGACAAAATAAAGCGTTATTAAGAAACTCATAAACGGGGGCACCTAGGTGGCTCTGTCAGTTGAGCGTCTGACTCAATTTCAGCTCAGGTCATGATCTCAGGGTTGTGGGATAGAGCCCTGTGTCCTACTCTGTGCTCAGCAGAGAGAGAGATTCTCTCTCTCTGTCCCTTCCTCTGCCTTTCCCCCTGCTCACATGCATCAGTGCTCCCTCTCTCTCAAATAAATAAATCTTAAAAAGAAATCATAAGGAAAATACCTTTACATACTGTATTGTGTCTGTCGAAAAAATCCACATATATGACATATAGTTCAAACTCATGTGTTCAAGGGTCAACAGTACAGCAAAATGTTAATTATTAATTCCAGGTATATGAGTGTTCACTATACAATTCAATCAATTTGTCTCTCTATTTGAAAATTTTCACAGTAACATACTATAAAAACAAACAAAATTACCTAAGCTAATCTTAGAAAGAAATTACCTAAGCTGATCCTAGAAAGAAATCTGGATCAGGAAAAGCATCTCAAGAAGGAATATTAGGACAATTAGCACTGTTACAATGTCCTTGCTCTAAGGAGATAAATAATGAAGTATAAGATAATCATGTGTCTATTAAATGTTAATAATTGATAAATCTGGTGAAAAGTATACAGATATTCATTATATTCCTCCTTCCACTTTCTCATAACTTAAAATTTTTTGAGATAGAAATTTTAAAAGGTTGCCCAAAAAACTGCCTAGAGAGTGTCCGTAACTTCTGTCATTCTTTGGGGCTTATCCGCAACCACAGTTTAAAATATAACTATGTGTTCGGGCTCCCCCGCTTCCCTCTCTCTTTCTCTGCCTGCCTCTCTGTCTACTGTGATCTCTCTCTGTCAAATAAATAAATAAAATCTTTAAAAAAATAAAATAAAATATAACTATGTGTGTATATATATATACACACACATATACATACACATAGTAAGTCCAGAATACAAATGATAATATGTGTGTGTGTGTGTATATATATATATACACACATATACATTATAATATACACATACATATATACATATATATATACCTATATATACACACACACACAGTTGTAAAAGAATAAAAAATTTCTTCTTTAGGAATGTTACGACAAAGTTGAGAATGGGGCGGGAAGGGGGGAATACTCTACAAATTGGCATTTGGTGCTGGCTTGGGACTTAGGAAGGAACTAGCTACAAAGAAATGTTAAAGGTTCCAGGCTGGGGGTAAGGGAGAAGAATGGACATCTGAGACAAAAACTAAATCCACATAGTAAACTGTTTCTGCAAAAGAGAGAGACATTGATTTCCCAGTCTGAGATGGTAAGGGAAATGAGCAAAGGGTTCCTCCTCTCAGTTACAGAAGGAAATAAATAGTCTGAGGCAGCAAGAATGAACCAGTAACAGAGTCATGTGCTTGAGAGAAGCAGTCTCTATCGGCTTTAACAAGTGTAGTAAGGTGAGAAAACACGCTTCGTATCAAAAGAGTTCCTTTTTATTTAAACATAAATTTTTGGGAGGCGCCTGGGTGGCTCAGTCAGTTGAGCATCTGCCTTTGGCTCAGGTCATGATCCCAGAGTCCTGGGATTGCCCCGCATAGGGTTCTCTCTGCTTGGTGGGGAGCCTGCTTCTCCCTCTTCCCTCTGCCTGCTGCTCCTCCTGCTTCTGCTAGCTCTCTCTTTCTGTCAGATAAATAAATAAAGTCTTAAAAAAAAAATCTTGTTACCTCAGGCAAAAATAAAACAATCCATTTAAACTCTACAAAGTGAAAGGCTTTCTAAAGCCTCGAGATCTATTCTATCATCCACCTGAAGTGTCAACAGTCATGTGATAAACTTCTCCAAGGATCTGAGAATTTAAAAGATCAAAGCCAAGGCACCTGGGTGACTCAGTGGGTTAAAGCCTCTGCCTTCAGCTCAGCTCATGATCCCTGGGTCCTAGGATCAATCCCCACATCGGGCTCTCTGCTCAGCTCTCTCTGCCTGCTTCTCTGCCTACTTGTGATCTCTGTCTGTCAAATAAATAAATAAATATTTTTTAAAAATGAATAAATAAAAAATAAAAGATCAAAGCCCTTTAGCTCCAGCCCATTAAGCAATCCCCATCCGACTGTATCTGCTATGCTTCTACCATCTCACAAAGCGCCTCCTTATTCAGAGGCACTTCAGGACATCTGGACTGATCTGAATTCTGTGCTGATGGAATGAGAAGTACAGGGCATCAGCAAAGAGGGTAAGTCTTAACTAAAAAGGTCCAGTCAAGTCTTTCCAGAGGGCTTCTCAACCTCAGCACCATTGGTCTCGTGGGCTAAGTAACTTTGCTGTGCAGGCTGTCCTATGCACACTGTAGGACACTTAGTAGCATCCCTGGCCTCTCCAGGAGATATCAGTTGTATAACTTCCCCTTCTTACCTCCCGCACACTATTTTGACGATTTAAAAAAAAAAAAAAAATCTCTCAACAGTGCCAAATGTGCTGGGTAAGTAGAGGTGGCAAGGAAATTGCCCCAGTGGAGCCTCTGGTTTACAGAAAATAAACCTACACCACCATAAGGATGCACTTAGACCAATCCAGAAGGGGTCTTCTACAGCCTCCCTACTCAAAACGGGATACAAAAACCAACCTACGCAAGCAAAGGAGCTAGCTAGACTGAGCAGAATCTCAGACCCACCCCAGGACTCCTGAACTTAATGGAATTGGCATGATCCCCTGGAATGATTCACCTGCACATTGAAGTTGGGGAAGCACACAGTACAACTGAGATTCTTCAACACATCAAATGTTTGGGGGCAAAAAGGAAGGGTGAGGGACGCCTGGGTGGCTCAGTTGGTTAAGCAGCTGCCTTCAGCTCAGGTCATGATCCCAGCGCCCTGGGATCGAGTCCCACATCAGGCTCCTTGCTCAGCAGGGAGCCTGCTTCTCCCTCTGCCTCTGCTTGCCATTCTGTCTGCCTGTGCTTGCTCTCTCCCCCTCTCTCTCTCTGATAAATAAATAGAATCTTTAAAAAAAAAAAAAGGAAGGGTGAAACCGCTTTAGATTTAGACTTAACAAGCAAATCAAACATAAATTATTTCAGAGATAATTAATGACATCTGAATATATACTAGATATTAGATATTAGAATTAACTTTGTTCAACATAGGCATGACATTGTGGTTATATGTAAAAATGCCCTTATTTTTTAGATATACCAAAAAACAAAAATGTCACAACATCTGCAATTTATGCTAAAATAAAAGCTAGCCGAAAAAACAAGATGAAGCAAAATAAAGAAAGAAACAAATAAAACAGAGGAAGCAAATATGGCATAATAATAACTGTTCAATCTAGCTGTTGGGTATGTGAATTCATTACATTATTTATTCTTTTTTTCTGGGAGTTTGACAGTTTTCACAGTACAAAGTTTGTAAAGTCTAAATGCAGTGTGGTATCCTGGATTAGATCCTGGAACATAAAGTAGAAAAACTAATGAAATCTGAAAACCATCTGAAATTTAGTTAATAGTAATACACCAGGGCTAATCTTGCAGTTTTGACAAATGGACTTTGGTTATGAAATGTTAACAGGGGTATGTTAATGTTAATGTTAATGGGTAAAGGGTATATGGGAACTCTCTCTCTGGGCTATCTTTGTAACTTCTCTATAAACCCAGAATTATTCCAAAATGAAAAGGTTAACTTTTTTTTAAGTTAGGAAAGAAATAACCAAACAAACAAACAGAGCATAGAGGGCACCTGGGTGGCTTAGTCGGTTAAGCATCTGCCTTTGGCTCAGGGTCCCAGGATCAATCCCCACATCAGCCACCCTGCTCAGTGGGGAGCCTACTTTTACCTTTCCCTCTGCCCCCCCACCAATCCCCCCTCTCTTTTCTATCTCAATAAAATAAATAAAATCTTTTTTAAAAAAGGCACAGCAGGGACGCCTGGGTGGCGCAGTGGGTTAAGCAGCTGCCTTCAGCTCAGGTCATGATCCCAGCGTCCTGGGATCGAGTCCCGCATTGGGCTCCTTACTCGGCAGGGAGCCTGCTTCTCCCTCTGCCTCTGCCTGCCATTCTGTCTGCCTGTGCTCGCTCTCTCTCTCTCTCTCTGACAAATAAATAAATAAAATCTTTAAAATATCCTTTAAAAAAAAAAAGGCACAGCAAACCACTCAAACATACTTATAAAAGTCTTCATAGTACCGTCCCTTGTGATCCTGTCGAATTGAGGCTCGGTTTATTTCAGGAAATTCATCTGAAAAAGAGAAACAACACATATAAATCAAAGTGAAAAGAGAAATTCAGTTTCTCTGCTCCCTCTTCTGGGTTGAAAATTTGCATCACCAAAATAAATGAGTGAATAAAATTATATATCAAGTTGGCTAATCACAGCCTGCAGACCCTCGGCATCCACTAATAGACTCTAAGATTTTCTATTTTACCCTGGGCTCATAACAGAAAAAGTATGAAAGATGAGCATTGTGAAGGGAAAGATGTAAGGAATGGGTGGGAAGCTTAACAAAAAAAAAACTAGAGGAGAAAAACTTACCAAGAGATTTTGCATCATAGAAAGTTCTAGAAAATAGGACCACTGTAACTTCATGACTACAGTTTTTCTCCTAGAATGAGTAGAGAAAAAAAGGCTTACATTTATTTCGTTTACTTCACAATGAAGGAGCCTGCATGAACATAATAGTCTCAATTTTAGGAGGCTCAGTGATAGCACACTGTATTAGATGATATCACATAACTGAGGCTGCATAATGCAGTGAACACAGCACTGCTGGAGTGAGAAGATCTGCACTGAGTCCTGGCTCTGAAATTTACCACCACATGACCTTGGGCAAATTACCAATTGTCCCAGAAGTGCAAAAAGTGCTTAAAAACAGCAAATTGCCAATAAGTATGGGTCACTATCTCCCAGCTCTTGATTTGGCATGAACTAGATTAGCCCAGTGTCAAAGGATTATGGTATCTGTACCTGTTTCATGGTGTTTTTAAAATTTCTTCAGAAAAGTAGCTTAGGAAACAAGAATAAAACCCATGGTGGTAGATGTGAGAATCAAACACATCCCAACATCCTACCACTGCCATAAAGATGAGACTTGGGACTACTTGAGATGCAGGAGTCGAAGCCAAGGCAATGAAGTACCTTTGGATGGGGACGGGTTTTGGTGAGAATACATTTCCACAGAGTCTGGAGATCAATGTTCTGGAAATAGGCTGTTCACAGATGGCATGAAATTTGGCTTGCACCAGTGAACCAGCAAGCCCAGTTTTAGTTCCTCCCAATCTTCAAAGAGGAGAGCTTACAATGACCCATCTCTAACTGACCACACTCACTGACTACACAATTCACCATTTACCATGATCCACCTTATATACCCCCATGGATATACCTCAAGTGGACAGAAATTCCTAAATACAAGCCACAGTACCCAGAGCAGAGTGCTAGGAAAGAGCACATCTTCATTAGCCACCAACAAATTTATTGGATACCCAGTGCTCCAAACTCAACTCCTGATTTATCTGATTTTGGTAAGTGATATACAGAAAAAAATGCCTTACAGTGGGCTGGTGTGGCCATATGAGCCTCTCAACTCATGTGATGACGGGGATAATATATGACAGGCAACATGACCTGGGACTATAATAATACAGACAGGATAGCACAGAGGTTATGATCTCAGGCTACCTCTGGGTGAATGGAAGGCACCAATTAGAATCCTCATTCTGCTTTTACATGCTGTTGATCATGAGCAAATTACCCAGCCTCTTTGAGCTGTACTTTCCCTACCTGTAAAATAGTGGCAAGAGTTTAGTGAGATAATGTGGATAAAACACTTATCAAGATACCTGCTATGTCAAAATATTCAATAAATGTTAACTCAGACTACTACTATTACTCCCACCACTACTATATTTTGGGCTCTGAAATGAATTCATGAACTCTCATGCTCAATCCTTCTGTCCACAGTGCTAACTTTTAAGTTATTAGACAAGAGGAATAAACAACCTTCACTAAAATCATTAAATCAATACAGAGTGGTTATGTAAAGTTAATTCATTTTCAAGCTCCTGCTTTAAAACCAAGTTCTTGAGCACCTGGGTGGTTCAGGCATTAAGCATCTGCCTTCAGCTCAGGTTATGATCCCAGGCATTGGGATGGAGTCCCACACTGGACTCCTGGTCAAGGGGGAGTCTGCTTCTCTCGCTGCCTTTGCCGTTCCCCAGCTCGTGCTCTCTTTCTCTCTCACATTCTTTTTCACAAAGAAATAAAAGTCTTAAAAAAAAATAAAACCAAGGGGCGCCTGGGTGGCTCAGTGGGTTAAGCCTGTGCCTTTGGCCCAGGTCATGATCTCAGGGTCCTGGGATCAAGCCCCGCATCGGGTTCTCTGCTCAGTGGGGAGCCTGTTTCCCTCTCTCTCTCTGCCTGCCTCTCTGCCTACTCTGTCAAACAATAAAGAAATTTAAATCTTTAAATATTAAAAAAAAAAAAAAAAACCAAGTTCTTGAATTTAAAAAATGAACAAATTCATGGGGTGCCTGGTTGGCTCAGTCAGTTAACTGCTTAACTGACTGAGCCAACCAAGTGCTCCAAACTCAACTCCTGATTTAATGATATAGCTCAGGTCATGATGCCAGTCCTGGGATGGAGCCCTGCATCGGTCTCCCTGCTCGGCGGGGAGTCTGCTTCTCCCTCTGCCCCCCCTACTCTCTCTCTCTCCCTCTCTGCCAAATAAAAATAAATAAATAAATAAAATCTTTAAAAAAATAAACAAATCCTAAGAACAAAATCCTGTAAACTAATGACTGGGCCTATGCCAAATTCTGCCCCTATAGCTAATCACATATCCACTTACAGAATCTTGGGTTAGTCCACATCTAAGACACGACTGAGCCAGACCTGAAATGAAGGTTTTCACAGACCCAATAATGAAATGGCCATTATGAGGTCCAAGGTAACCATTATTCAGCCCACCCCAAGCTTTAGGCTCAGTACTCTGGCAGACACCAAGGCCTGATCATGGTTAAGCCACATGACTGCAGAAGCCTCCTGGCTGGTCTGCTTAATTTCAGTGTGTCCCTTCACCAAACTGCTCCTGGCCACTGGACTCTTCTTTCCTCAAATTCTCCCTGGCTTAGATCACAGTGATGTCTTGGTTGAGAACCTGTAATAGTTCCCATACTTCAAGTCCAAAACTACCTGGCTCAATGTGACCCTATCTTTCTAATCCACCTCATTACTTAATTATACCCCATATAAACCCTCTATGAAGTTGCCTAGACCACTCCCCACTCTCACACCTGTCTACATCCTTTTGCTCGAACTGTTCATCTGACACACCCTCTCCATCTTCCTTTCCAACATCCAAACCTTCCTCGGCCTTCCAGGCCCAAATTCAAAAGTAAATAAAGTTTCAACCCCTAAAACATACAGTTTGCTATTGCTTCAAATACACAGATGCAAGCTCCCAGCAGATCTGTAAGTTCTCTGGGGGCAAGCATTGTACTTCTACGTCTATACACTTCACAGCTGAAGGATATTGCTTCGGTGTTGCTGAGGAAGATGGGACTTAGATTCAGTTGAGACCAGGATCCTACTGAGACCATACTATGTATAGATGCTTTAAAACACCTTGTGAGAGGGCGCCTGGGTGGCTCAGTGGGTTAAGCCGCTGCCTTCAGCTCAGGTCATGATCTTGGGGTCCTGGGATCAAGTCCTGCATCGGGCTCTCTGCTCAGCAGGGAGCCTGCTTCCCTCTCTCTCTCTGCCT
Organism: Mustela putorius furo; assembly: GCF_011764305.1. Classification (NCBI taxonomy): domain Eukaryota; kingdom Metazoa; phylum Chordata; class Mammalia; order Carnivora; family Mustelidae; genus Mustela; species Mustela putorius. The sequence continues at coordinate 1,546,242 of NW_025421272.1, read as the reverse complement.
GCCTCTCTGTCTACTTGTGATCTCACTCTGTCAAATAAATTAAAAAAAAAAAAAAAAACACCTTGTGAGGCAGGAACTACTATCAACTCCATTTTGCAGAAAAGAGAATAGAGGCCCAGGAAACTAACTACTTCTCCAAGATAAAAAATAGAATCAAAGTAGAACCATAATTTTAAACCCAGTCAGACTTTAACCAAACTCCATGTTCTTTCCCACTACATAATATAACCTCAGACATAATAACATATAATAACATATAAATCATATATAACATTTATAACATATAAATTGTTCTCCTATTTAAGTCTTTGATCCACCTTGAGTTAATTTTTTTAAAGATGTATTTATTTATTTTAGAGAGAGAAAGAGAGCACTCGAGCGAGGGGAGGAAAGGGAGAGAGGCAGACTCCCTGCTGAACAGGGAGCCCGAAACAGGGCTTTGATCTTACAAGCCTGAGGTTATGACCTGAGCCAAAATCACGAGTCAGATGCTTAACCAACTGAGACACCCAGGAACCCTAATTTGAGTTAAGTTTTAAATATGGATGTGTAGTGAGAGTCTAAATTCATTCTTTTGCATATGGATATCTGGCTCAAAATCATTTGTTGTAGAGACTATTCTTTCCCTCATTGAATGGACTTCATATCTTTGTCTAAAATCAATTGATCATAAATGTATGGATTGATTTCTATACTCTCAATTCTATTCCATTGACTTATATCATTTATCTTTATGCCAGTACCATGCTGTTTTTACTACTTTAACTTTGTAGTAAGTTTTGAAATTAGGAAGTAAGAGTTTTCCAACTTTGTTGCTCTTCCTCAAGGTTGTTTTGACTATGCAGGATCCCTTGCAATTGCATATAAATTTTAGAATTAGCTTTTCTGTTTCTGCAAAGAAAAAGGCCACAGGGATTTTGATAGGGACTGAGCCATAGTTTGTTTGTTTAAGATTTTATTTATTTATTTGAGAGAGCAAGAGAGAGTGAGAGAGAGCATGAGAGGGAAGAAGGTCAGAGGGAGAAGAAGACTCCCCTTGGAGCTGGGAGCCTGATGTGGGACTCAATCCCAGGACTCTGGGATCATGACCTAAGCCAAAGGCAGTCGCCCAACCAACTGAGCCACCCAGGTGCCCTGAACTATAGTTTGCTTTGAGTAGTACTGCCACTTTAACACTTATTAAGTTTCCCAATCTATTCTCATGGGTTGTTTTTCATTTTTTAGATCCTTATTAATCTATCTCAGCTAATTTTGTAGATTTTAGTATACGAATCGTGTACCTCCTTGGCTAAATTACGCCAAAGTATTTGATTCTCTCTGATGCTCTTGTAAATGGAATTGTTTTTAATTTAATTCTCTTTTTAAAACTTAATTCTATGTTTTTATATTTCCTATTCAAACTATTCATTGCCTATGAAACACAAATGATGGTGTGTGTTAATTTTGTACCCTGAACTTTGCTGAATCCATTTACATTAGTTCTAATAGTTTTTTTTGTAGATTTTTTAGGATTTCCTACATATAAGAGTTCATCTGTGAATAGAGGTAGTTTTACTTCTTCTTTTCCAATAAGGGTGCATTCTACTTCATTTTCTTGCCTAATTGCTGCAGTTAGAACCTCTGGTACAACACTGAATACTAATGGTGAAGGCAGGCATCCTTACTGTGTTCCTAAATCTTTTTTTTTTTTTTAAGATTTTATTTATTATTTGAGAGAGAGAGAGAAAGTGAGAGACAGCATAAGAGGGGAGAAGGTCAGAAGGAGAAGCAGAATCCCCGTGGAGCTGGGAAGCCAATGCAGGACTCGATCCCAGAATCATGACCTGAGCCAAAGGCAGATGCCTAACCAACTGAGCCACCTAGGTACCCTAATATTCCTAAATCTTAAAGGGGAAAGTTTTTAGTCTTTCACCATTAAATCTGATGTCACCTATGGGTTTCTCACAAATACTTTATCATGTCGAGGTAGTTAAAGTAATGTAAATCTAGAGTTTTATTAATTTAGGCTTTAGCTATGATAACTTTAATTAAAGGTAGTTTGGGGTACCTAGGTGGCTCAGTGGGTTAAGCCTCTGCCTTTGGCTCAGGTCATGGTCTCAGGGTCCTCGGATCAAGCCCCACATCGTGCTCTCTGCAGGGAGCCTGCTTCCTCCTCTCTCAGCCTGCCTCTCTGCCTACTTGTAATCTCTGTCTGTCAAATAAATAAATAAAATTAAATTTAAAAATCCAAAGGTAGCTTAATAAAAATGGTGTATTTCTAAAATCTGCAATAGTAATGTTTATGCAATGAAATTTAGTGTGTAAGAAACATACCTTCCACTTGGTAAAGAGATCAGCAAGGAAACCATTCACAGCTTTCTCAAAATACAGATCCCCTGAAAAGCAACAATGAGAAGAGGGTGAAGATTATCTTTATTTCTTGTTTACAGTATCTGCTCTAAGTAAAGTAGCAGGAATGGGACCAAAGACAAGGTGGGTTCTGCTATATCTTAAAACAAGATTATAAAAGTCAGGTGTATAAAAGTAGCTTCAATCTAGACTTTCCACAGAGCCAAATTTAATATTTGCCTAACTTAGTAAGAAGCTGTAGCTCTAAGGTAAAAGCCAAGATTGAAAATGCTTTGATGACTGAAAAATGCAGTGTTACCTTCAGAATGAGAGGACCATCTTAATCTCCAAATGTGAGTATTCTCACAATGATGCTTAAAGTTGGTTAGATGACCCTGCGCATTCACTGAATTATCAGTTGCGGTTCCTACTGTTCTTGAGTGACTTTGATGACCCATAAAAGAGTTTAGTTTATAGACATGGATGGAACTAGAGAATATTATGTTATATGAAATAAGTCAATCAGAAAAAGACAATTATCATATGATCTCACTCATATGTGAAATTTAAGAAACAAAACAGAAGATCATGGGGAAGGGATGGAAAAATAAAACAAGACAAAACCAGAGAGGAAGACAAACCATAAGAGACTCTTAATTACAGGAAATAAACTTAGGGTTGCTAGAAGGAAGGGGTTTGGGAGGATAGGGTAATAGGGTGATGGGCATTATGGAGGGCATGTGATATAATGAGCACTGCGTGTTACATAAGACTGATGAATCACTGAACCACACCTCTGAAACTAATAATACACTATATGTTAATTAATTCAATTTAAATAAAAAGTTTTTAAAAAGAAATTAATTTGTAATTTTGCTAAACACAAATTTGAAATACATGTACCATAGGGCTAGTGTATTGGACACAGTAGCCACACCTCATAGCAGCTATACTGCCCTCTACTCATTACATGATAACTCTAATAAAATGAGACAAACAGAGGCACCTGGGTGGCTCAGCGGGTTAAAGCCTCTGCCTTCGGCTCAGGTCATGATCTTAGGGTTCTGGGATCGAGCCCCACATGGAGCTCTCTGCTCAGCAGGGAGCCTGCTTCCCCCTCTCTCTCTGTCTGCCTCTGCCTACTTGTGATCTCTCTCTGTCAAATAAATAAATAAAATCTTTAAATTAAAAAAAAAAAATGAGACAAACATGGAGAGTCCTGAGTGACACGAAGAGAAATGAATGATATCAAAGAAAGTTTGTTCCTAGCCATAGAGTGATTTTATGTCTTTTCAACCCATACTTGCAGGATAATTAAAGATCTGAGAAGTCAGATTTTCCATTAATACTTTATAGCATTTCATGGAATTCACCATATAAATATAAATATGTAAAATATTTCCTTTCAATTTGTTTATTTTGGCATTTAATGATTTGTAAAGATCTCAGGACAGATTTTTGGAGAATGTCAATAGCTTACTGTAAAATGATACCAACTTGGGAGAAACCAGAAATGTCAACCCAATGGCAGCTACAACCAGCACTTAGGAACAGTACCATAAATATCGAAATCCCACATTTCACAGCTCATCTGAATAAATATGTAAACCATAGCCGACGTAGAACGAAACACCACCTGAAATAAACAAAAATGTTAATTGCGTTAAAAAGCAATGATGTATGGAATTTCAGTTGTGCCAGATGAAAAAGTTCTGGAGATCTATTTCACAATAATTAAATATAAATGCACTTAACCCTACTGAACTGTACACTTTAAAATGGTTTAGACAGGGGACCTGAGTGGCTCAGTCAGTTAAGTATCTGACTCTCCATTTTGGCTCAGATCCTGATCTCTGGGTCATGAGATCTTGCCCAGTGTTGGACTTTGAACTGGATGTGGAGCCTACATGAGACTCTCCCTTCTTCTCCTTCTGCCCCTGGCCCCCACTCACTCTCATTCTCTCTTAAAAAAATAGAAATAAAATAAAATAAAATGGTTAAGATAGGATGGGGGGCCCGGCTGGCTCAATCAGTAGAGCATGGGACTTTTTTTTTTTTTTTTAAGATCTTATTTGTCTGAGAGAGCACAAGCAGGGGGTGGGGCAGGCAAAGAGAGAAGAAGACTCCCCACTGAGGAAGGAGACCAATGCTGAACTCAAGACAAAGGCAGACACTTAACCAATTGAGCCACCCAGGCACCCCGCATGCAACTTTTGATCTCAGGGTTGTAAGTTCAAACCCCACACCCGGTGTATAGAATATTTAAAATAAAATCTTAAAAAATAAATAAAACAAAATAAAATGGTTAAGATGGTATGTTTTACATGTTTTTTACCACAAAAGAAAAAGAAAGGCAATGATGGAAGATTTTTCTTAAATGTGACATGGAACTTCTAAAAGCAAGCTTCATCCCTGGCATCATAAAGCCACGAAGAGAAGATCTTGTCCCTGCCCTCTAGGAGCTTAGAGTAGAGGATTAAAACACACAAAAGACTGCAACATATACAAATATTCCTTGAAGGTTCTCGTAAGAAATGGGGGGGGCAGTAAATCTACCTAGGATAGTCAAGAAAACCTCATTATGAATACAGAACTTGGGGGTAAGATATGCCAGTCGATGAGCTGCCAGTCTAATAAATTATTAATTATAATTCACATCGGACACACCCTACATACCTAGACTGCCTCAAGGAATCAGGAAGGCTTTCCAAAAGTAAGGGAGCCTAAGACAAGTACAGAGGGATGAATGAATAGCTTGTAAGGGGGAGAAGGCAGGAGCTAAATGCTCCAGACAGGAGAGAGAAGTAGAGAAGTATGTGCAAAGACACGGACACAAGACAGAACATGGCATGTTTGAGGAACAGCAAATGGTTCCCAAGGGCAGGACAGCATGCGATAGAGGGACTTATGGGAGAAATGAAAAAATGAGCTCCAGATTCCAATGTCTCCGCAGATTTCTCCTCTCAGAAGTCCAACAGGTATCTTACAAACAACTTTTTTCAACTGCTCCCAAATGTCTCCTCCCCAGTCTTCTCCACCTCATAAAAGACATCACTGTCTGTCCATCAAGCTGATCAATTCTTCTCTTTCCTTCACTCCTCATACCCAATCCACCATTAAGTTTTGTGAACTCTACTCCAAAATGCCTCTTAAGTCTGCCCACATCCCTCCATTGCTAGGGCTCCTACCTTAGTCCATACCATAGTTTTCTATCTTCCTGACTTATTTCTCTGCTTCTACTCTTGCCCCTACAAACAATGCTCTACACAGAGTAGAATACTATGGGTGCATATGCCACAACCTTTCTTCCTAAGTAATGGGAAGCTGATTCTATTCCAAGAGGCAAGGCACCCAGTCAAAAGACTAAACCTCCCAGCTTCCTGAGTAGCTACATGTGACTAAATTCTGGCCAATAAGATGTAAACAAAATGTCACATCTGGAAGCTGACATGGCTGGAAGGTGAATCCCTCCTGACTTTCTTCCCTTCCTCTCTCCTCGACCTGGAATATGAATGTGGTTACAGCAGCTCCCGCTGTACCATGGAAGCCCAGTCCTGAGGATGGAAGAACAGGAAGATAAATAGAGCCTTAGCTCACCAATAATTGCGACACTGCCATTCCAGCCAGGAATGGTCTTCCCATGGACTTCTTTTATCAGAGAGAAAAAAGTTGACTCTGGAACATCAATTTGCCACTGTTACTTTGGGATTTTTTTGTTCAACAAAATCCAACTGAATGGCTCTGAACATGGACCTTATTTGTGGTGACATGGCTAAATGCACCAGGAAGGTCAGAACTGTTGGTAAATAACAGCACCCATTACAGGGTCTCCCTCAGGAAAATGATGAAGAAAATTGAAAAAGTCAGCACATCAAGTACACATGCTCCTTCTGTGGCAAAACTAAGATGAAAAGATGAGCTGTGGGCATCTGGCACTATGGTTCCTACATGAAAACAGTAACCAGTGGTGCCTGGACCTACACTACCATCATAGCGAAGGCGGCCATCAGTGCAGGAAAGGAATTCAGAGACCAGCAGAAGCTCCATCATTTGAAACACCTCTAGCCTATAATAAATAGGTTAACTAATGTAACAACAACATAACAAAAAAAGAAAAAAAAAAAACAATTGGATGAATAAGTGATCTTTTGAAAGCGTAATTCGGGAATCACTCAACCACTCAAAATCCTTGAATAGATTCCAATTGTCCTTCTACCCCAGTTACAAGGACCTATGTGAACCGGCTGCAACCAGTCCACCTTTCCACCGACATCATTCTTCCTATTTATCTCTTATGCTTCTGCACACTGGCCTCTCACAATTGTTTCCTCTGCCTGGAAAGTTCTTTGCCTAAACCTCCATACACTGGCTAAGTTTCACTTTTCTGAAGTCTTTCAGAGACACCTCCTTGACCATCTTTGTAAAGGAGATCTACTACTCTCTCTCGCAATGCTCTGTTTCCCTATGAATGTTTAATTTATCTCATTTGTTTACTAAGAAGGCCACCTTCAGTTAGTCTTTCTCATTACCCAACTAGTTTCCTTTGGACTACTCATCATAATCTATAATTACATTTATGCACTGGGTGTCTACTTACATCTGTCTCCCCACTAGGGTGTGTAGGCTCTTTACCAGGAGGGATCTCATCTGTGCTGTTCACTCATGCCTCCCCACTGAGTGGTAGTGCTCCACTCTGAATTCCCCTCTAGAATGAAGGATGTTCATAGGGACACCTGGGTGGCTCAGTCAGTGAAGTGTCTGCCTTGCTCAGGTCATGATCCCAGGGTCCTGGGATCAAGTTCTGCATCACGCTCCTTGCTCAGCAGGGAGCCTGCTTCTCCTTCTCCCTAGCGCTCCCCCTCCTTGTGCACACACTCTCTCTCTGACAAATAAATAAATAAAATCTTTAGAATGAAGGATGCTCATGGATAACATTCTATACCAATTTGTTTGGTTTTTTTTAATAGTTAATCTCTATACCCAACTTGGGGCTTGAACTCATCACAAGATGAAGAGCCACATGCCTTACCAACTGAGCCAGCCAGGTACCCATCTACCAATTTTTTCCCCCCACCAAATTAAGTATTAAAAAAAAAAAAGAAAGAAAAGCACAATAGCACTCAGAAGGTGCTTCCATATTATTTATTAAATATGTGAATGAGGGATGCCTGCGTGGCTCAGTCGGTTAGGCTGCTGCCTTCGGCTCAGGTCATGATCCTGGGGTCCTGGGATCGAACCCCATATCGGGCTCCTTGTCCAGAGGGGAGCCTGCTTCTATCTCTGCCTCTGCCTGCCACTCTGCCTGCTTGTGCTCTCTATGAAAAATAAATAAATAAAATCTTAAAAAATCTTTAAATATGTGAATGAATGAGGTTGAAGATGTAAACAAGCATATGCCAAATTATTGTGTCTTTGTAAATTATGCTTAAGAGTGAATTTCTAGTAAAGTGGGGACAAGCAAAACAAGATCACTATCAAATAACAATTTGTGCCCATTAGAGCTGCAAAGACTTTAAAAATCTAATACTGGGGCGCCTGGGTGGCTCAGTGGGTTGGGCCTCTGCCTTCGGCTCCGGTCGTGATCTCAGGATCCTGGGATCGAGCCCCACATCTGGGCACTCTGCTCAGCGGGGAGTCTGCTTCCCCCTCTCTCTCTGCCTCCCTTCTGCCTACTTGTGATCTCTCTCTCTGTGTCAAATAAATAAATAAAATCTTTTAAAAATAAATGAATAAATAAATAAAAATAAAAATCTAATACCAAATGTAGGAAAAAATGAAAAATAACAGGAGATTATATATATTGCTATTAGGAATATGACCTGGTCCAAATATTTTGAAAAATAATTTTCCATTATCTTACCTATGGCCTATACACTCCTAATTATAGATTAAAAATATAGTATTAAGGGAGCACCTGGGGGGAGCACTGTCAGTTGAGTGTCTGACTCCTGGTTTTGGCTGAGGTCATGATCTGAGTCGTGAGATCCAGCCCTGTGCTGGGCTCTGTGCTCGGTGCAGAGTCTGCTTGGGACTCTCTCTCCCTCTCCCTCTGCCCCTCCCCTCTGCACACTCTCTCTTTTAAATAAATAAATAAATCTTTTTTTTTTTTTAAGATTTTATTTATTTATTTGACAGAGAGATATATCACAAGCAGGCAGAGAGGCAGGCAGAGAGAGAGGAGGAAGCAGGCTCCCCACTGAGCAGATAGCCCAACATAAGGCTCGATCCCAGGAACCCGAGACCATGACCCAAGCTGAAGGCAGAGGTTTAACCCACTGAGCCACCCAGGCACCCCAAATCTTTAAAAATATATAAAAAGGGGCTCTTAGGTGGTTCAGTCAGTTAAGTGTCCAAGTCTTCATATTAGCTCAGGTCATGATCTCAGGGTTGTGAGATCAAGCCCTGAATAGAGTTCTGCACTCAGTGGAAATCTGCTTGATATTCTCTTCCTCTCCTTCTCCCTCTGCCCCTCCCCTTGCTCACACACCTGTGCTTGCCCTCTCAAATAAATAAATCTTTTATATATATATATATATATATATATATATATATATATTTATATATTTATATGTATGTATGTATTAGGTACAAAAATATAGCTAAAAAGGACTATATTTTTTTTTGCCTTAATAAAGCTCAAGGGATGCCTGGGTAGCTCAGTTGGTTAAGTGGCTGCCTTCAGCTCAGGTCATGATCCCAGCATCCTGGGATCGAGTCCCACATCAGGCTCCTTGCTCGGCAGGGAGCCTGCTTCTCCCTCTGCCTCTGCCTGCCACTCTGTCTGCCTGTTCTCGCTCGCTCGCTCTTTCCCTCTGTCTCTCTGATTAAAATAAATAAATAAATACATACATACATAAAGCTCAAAAATTAGTGAAACAAATAATATACTGTTAAGAGTAAGACACACATGTATTTGTTACTAAGTAAACAAGAAAAATACACAAAAATAGAATTCAGATAGCAGTTACTTATAAAGGCACTGGTTCTCAACTAGAGGCAATTTTGCTCCCCAAGGGAATGCTCAGTAATATCTGGAGATGTTTCTGGTTGTCGTGACTCACAGGGTACTACTGGTATCTTGTGCACAGAAATTAGGGATGCTGCTAAACATCCCATACTGCATGAGACAGCCCCCCATCACATCACTGCTATGTTGAACCAGGTAATTCGTTGTTCTGGAGACCTGTCTTATACATTATAATCATGTTTACCACCTTCTTCTCAAAATCCTAGCTGTGACACAGAAAAATGTCTCCAGACATTGCCAAAAGACCCCAGTGGAGGCAAGATCACCCTCCGGTCAAACCACCACTCCCAAAGGAGGCAGGGGATAAGAACAAGGAAGAGCAGACAGGTGGTTTCACCAGCATGGGTAATGTTTACAGCTCTTCAGTTTGGATTTTGCCAGCTAGAATAGAGAACCAAAGAAGGAAATTCCTTCACAAAAGTCTCTGTTGATGTTTACCAACTGCAGTCTTCTACTGAGTTTAACCTTTGCTATATGTACTAGCAAGCATCAAAGCCTGCAAACTAGACACTGCATTTCCATGTTTAGACCTCTTTCAGAAGAGAAAACAAAGGGGCACCTGGGTGCCTCAGTCAGCTAAGCATGGGCCTTCCAGTCAGGTCATGATCTCAGGGTCCTGAGATTGAGTCCCCCACCAGGCTCCCTGCTCAGAGGGGAGTATGCTTCTCCCTGTGCCCCTCCCTCCACTTGTGCCTGCACGCTTACTCTCTCTCTCATAAATAAATAAATAAATAAGAAGAGAAAACAAAGATTGACCCCAAACTGGAGAGCTCCAACTATAGAACATTAGAATTCCAGGAGTCCTTGGGGCGTTTGGGTGGCTCAGTGGGTTAAGTCTCTGCCTTCGGCTCTGGTCATGATCCCAGGGTCCTGGGATTGAGCCCCACATCCAGCTCTCTGCTCAGCGGGGAGCCTGCTTCTCCCTCCCCCTCTGCCTGCTTTTCTGCCTACTTGTGATCTCTCTTTCTATGTGTCAAATAAATTAATAAAATATTTTTAAAAAAGAAAAAAAGAATTCCAGGAGTCCTTAACAATATTACAATATTATTTACCAGGGAGAATAGTACCCATCAGGAGATAATCAAGTTTTTGACTGTTTCTGATTTGTTTTCGGTTTCAGGACTCAGAGATAATGGTATGAAGAAACAAAACCAAAAGATATTTTATCAGTCTCACCCTAGTATCTTCGCTGATATAACCACACATGACCTTCTCATTCTTGACCCACAGCTCACCAGCCTGTGCCCTGAAAAGATAGACACAGAGGTTACTGCAAGTCTTACATAAAACACAAAGAAACAGGGATAACTTCAGGGTGCCTCCCTGTACTCTGATACTTATCCCTAAATGACCTGCCCGGTTACCGATTTCCAGAGGAAATGCCATGAACAGATTACGCAACATGAAGAATTCTCATAATGGAGTGGAAGTGCCCTTTCTTCCTTTCTGCTATGGGCTGGAGTGGCTGGTGTCAAGATGGACAAGTTCATGAAACCCAGTTAGGTGGTGTTGCTCCTGGCCAGACACTGCTCCAGACGCAAAGCATTGATGATGGCACCTCAAACTGTCCCTACAGTCATACTTTGGTGGTTGGAAATGACCACCATCCCCACAAAGTGACAGCTGCCATGGGGAAGAAGAAAATCACCCAGAGATCAAAGATCAAGTCTTTTGTGAAAGTTGGTAACTACAAACAACTTCATGCCCACAAGGTACTCTGTGGATACCCCCTTTGACAAAACTGTCATCAACAGGACATCTTCAGAGGCCCTACTCTTAAACACAGGCCTGAAGAGAGGCCAAGGTCAAGTTCGAGAAGAAGTATGAGACAAGCAAGAACAAGTGGTTCTTCCAGAAGCTCCAGTTTTAGATCTGTTTTGTCATTAAAAATAGAAGGAAAAAAAAAGATAATTCTCAGAGTATAGTGAATTTATATGACAGTTCTTAATCTGGGAATCCATAGGCAACACACAAGTCTCAGGAAATCCATGAATCCTCTGAAATCATGCAAAGATTTCTGGGCAAAGAATTATAGTTTTTGTCAAATCTCTAAAGGGTCCATGTCACAAAAATAATTAGGAAGAACTGACAAACAAACAATTTTGCTAATCCCAACTTTGATATGATGAGTATCAACAAAAACAAAAATCTGTCTTAATATCAGGATTGGAAGACAAGCCATTAGGAGGCATGGGACAGAGTCCCTATTCAATGAAGGTCACTCTGAAAAATTTTCATGGCGACTTGATTTTGCACTTTGGGGCTTAATGTCTTTGGCTCTGCAACTTATTAAGGGCATGAAATGGATAGCATAGTTCAAAGAGTATGTCCTTCTGAGCTGACCAGCCTTGAGTGGAACTATTCGCGGCAGGAATCTCAGTTCTGAGTGTCCTAAAGTAGATGAACGACCATAGGGAAATAACTCTGAAGCCCAGCACCCTTATCTTAAAAAAGGAAATAATGACGTCTACTTTATAGAGGTATTCAGAGAATTAAACCACATACTGTGGAGAAACTATTCAGGACAGTGCTGGGATAGGAGGTGTCAGAGTTAAGAGTACTAGTAGCTACTTGTATTAGCAGGAACCGTAACAATGGTAAGCATGTTTTTTAAAGATTTTATTTATTTATTTGCCGGAGAGACAGTGTTTGTGTGAGTGCACAAGCAGGAGGAACAGCAGGCAGAGGTAGAAGCAGGATCTCTGCTGAGCAAGGAGCCTGATAAAGGACTCAATCCCAGAACCCGGGGATCATGACCTGAGTCCAAGGCAGATGCTCAACAGACTGAGCCACCCAGGTCCCCCCCAGTCACAATCTCTCTGAGCCAGTTTTTTTAAAAAATCAGTAAATGTGATTAATAAGAACACCGCCTCATCCATCTTCTACAGCTCTTGAGAAGATCCAGTAAATGAGATCACTGTAAATGAGAGTACTTGGTGTACTGTGAAACAGTTATGATTCCAATGTAAATGGTTCCTTATAAAACACACACAGAGGGGCGCCTGGGTGGCTCAGTGGGTTAAAGTTTTGCTTTCGGCTCGGATCATGATCCCAGGGTCCTGAGATCGAGCCCCGCATCAGGCTCTCTGCTCAGCCGGGAGCCTGCTTCCCTTCGTCTCTCTCTGCCTGCCTTTCTGCCTATTTGTGATCTCTGTCTGACAAATAAATTTTAAAAAATAAACATAAAAATAAAACACACATAGAAAATGCAGTATTGACCTTTGCTCCTAAACCTAAAATCTGCCCTTTGCCAAACAGGAACTGAGAATGGCCCTGAGGTAGATTTTCTTCTCTTTTCTGCTGGTTCAAGGGAAGAAAAACTGCCACTGACCAATGCAAACACAAAATCCATTATCCCCCAGGACAGAACCTAAGAGCACACATGGCTTACGACAAGACAAAAGGGCACACTGCCAAGCCTTGAGGATGAAGTTAACCTACAGGGTACTAGCGCTTGATTTATGTAGAAGCTTAGGCAGGGCACTTCCCCTTCCTTTTCTATCGAGTGAGCTGTTGGGGATCAGTGACTTCCACTATCTTTTACAACTAAATTTCATCCTTCTGTGAATACGAAGTTAAAATAAATGCAAAGTATGGTCACTATCCTGTTATCTGTGTAACACAGCTTTGAACAACCTGAATGTCCAACAATGGCAGACAGATTAAGTAAATTATGATGTAACCAGACAACAGAATATCATGCAACCATTAAACTCATGTTTACAAGGAGTTTTAACTTCACCAGAAGTGTTTATAAGCTTTTAAGTAGAAAAAAGGGATACAAAATCGTACACACAGTATCATCATCTATATAAAAATATAGATTCACCTATATATATATATTCATCTATATAAAAAAAATTCATGCATGTGTATGCATGAAAAAAACATTGAGGGGTACCTGATTCAAACAGTAGGTCATGCATGCGATTCTTGATCTCTGGGTTGTGAGTTCAAGCCACACTTTGGACATGGAAATTACTAAATCAAAAATTTAAAAAGAAAGGAAGGAAGGAGGGCACCTGGGTGGCTCAGTGGGTTAAGCCGCTGCCTTCAGCTCAGGTCATGATCTCGCGTCCCGGGATCGAGTCCCGCATCGGGCTCTCTGCTCGGCAGGGAGCCTGCTTCCTCCTCTCTCTCTCTCTGCCTGCCTCTCTCTGCCTACTTGTGATCTCTCTCTGTCAAATAAATAAATAAAATCTTTAAAAAAAAAAAAAAAAAAGAAAGGAAGGAAGGAAAGAGGGGGCACCTGGGTGGCTCAATGAGTTAAGCAACTGCCTATGGCTCAGGTCATGATCTCAGAGTTGTGGGATTGAGACCCACATTGGGCTCCCTGCCCAGTGGAGAGTCTGCTTCTCCTTCGGCCTCTCATTCATGCACGCTCGCTCTCTCTCTCTCTTTCTCTCTCTCTCCCTTAAATACATAAATAAATCTTTTTAAAAAAATAAAAGAAAGAGTCAAGATGGTAGAGGAGTAGCAGACTGAGATGACATCAGGTCGCAGGAGTTCGGCTAGATACTTATCAAACCATTCCGAACACTTACAAACACAAAAGGAGATCGAAGAGAAGAAGAGCAGCAATTCCAGAAACAGAAAACCGACCACTTTCTGAAAGGTACGACGTGCGGAGAAATGAATCTGAAGCAACAGGAAGACAGACCGTGGAGGGAGAGGCCAGCTCCCAGCAAGCAGTGGAGCAACAGAGCACAAAATTTGAACCCTTAGAAGTTTGCTCCACTGAGGAACATTGCTCCAGAGGCTAAGCAGGGGTGGAGCCCTCACAGGGAGAGTGTGTCTCAGGTCCCGCAAGGTCACAGAAGGATTGGGGGTGTCTGAGTGTAGCAGAACTCGGAGGTATCAGAGCGGGGAAGCTGGCTACAGAGACAGAGCTGATGAGTGAGCTCTCAGCTCAGGGTTACCTTAAACCGTGATCCATGGCACAGACAGGCCACTGCTATTTGAGCAGGGCCCCCATAAGTGGCAGATCCGGAGAAAACCACCTTCATTTGCCGGAAAAGCAGAGCGGCAGGAATCTGCTGGATTTGTGTGCCAGAGACATAAATGCTTGGTTGCAGGCCGGATGACCTAGGAGTGTGGCTGGAGACGAGGGAGAGTGGAGTGACTGAGCACTTTTCTCCAAGGAGGCACTGAGGAGTGGGGCCCAAGCTCTTGGCTATTCCGGGCCGGAGAGTGGGAGGCCGCCATTTTAATTCCTGTCCTCCAGAGCTCTACAGAAAGCGTTAGCAGAACAAAGGCTCCATAAAGCGAACCAAGATTACTTAGCCCAGCCCCTGGAAGGATGGCGCAATTCCGCCTGGGCAAAGACATTTGAGAATCACTACAACAGGTCCCTCCCCCAGATGATCAGCAGGAACATCCAGCCAAGACCAAGCTCACTGATCAAGGAGAACAGTGGAATTCCAGAGAAGGGAAAAGCAAAGCATGCAATGCATGGTGTTCTCCCCATGATTCTTTAGTCTTGCAAGGTTAATTAAATTTTTTTAATTTAATTTTTTTCTTATTCTAATTTTTTTAACTTTTCCTCTTTCCTCTCGCAATATTTTTTAACTAGTTTATCTTAACAATACCTTTCTAAAGAAAAAATGTTTTTAAACCTGCATTATTATTGTCACATTTAAGATTTTATTTATTTATTTGACAGAGTATTACAGTCACATTTTAACCTTCATTGTATCTAACTTTATTTCTTGTATACATATAGGGGTTTTCTTCTAAAAAAATTTTGGGATAAAATTTCCTCTAAAATATACCCTAAATCTAGCACAGGGCTTTGTTCTAGTCTCCAGCCTGACCAAATTCTCTCCACCTTCTTTTTCTTTCTTTTACCAACCAATGTATCTTACCAATTCTTTTTTAGAAATTTTTTTTTAATTTTCATCGTTACAGTTATATTCCATTCCTTCATCGTGTTTACCTTTAATTTTGTATACATGTAAGTTTTTCTTTCTTTAAAACTCTGGGAAGTAGTTTCTTCTAAGAGAACTCTATTCTATTCATCAGTCTAATATATATATATATGTGTGTGTGTGTGTGTGTATTTTTTTTTATTTCATTTTAAATTTTTTTAAAACTCCCTTTTACCCCCTTTTATCACCCCCTGATTTGGGGTCTCTTTTGATTCGGATAGCATACATGTATCTAGGATCTTTGCCACCCTTTTAGTTATTTTATTCTCTCATTCATACCTGGATAAAATGACAAGGTGGATAAACTAACCACAAAAAAAAAAAGAATAAGAGGTAGTACCAAAGTTATGGACCTAATCAATACAGATATTGGTAATATGTCAAATCTAGAGTTGAGAATGACGATTCTCAAAGTGCTAGCTGGGCTCAAAAAAGGCATGGAAGATATTATAGAAACCCTGTCTGGAGAAATAAAAACCCTCTCTGGAGAAATAAAAGAACTAAAATCTAACCAAGTTGAAATCAAAAAACCTATTAATGAGGGGCAATAAAAAAATGGAGGCTCTTACTGCTAGGATAAATGAGGCAAAAGTGAGAATTAGTGATATAGAAAACCAAACGACAGAGAATAAAGAAGCTGAGCAAAAGAGAGACAAGCAACTACTGGACTATGAGGGGAGAATTCAAGAGATAAGTGAGTGATACTATAAGATGAAACAACATTAGAATAATTGGGATTCCAGAAGATGAAGAAAGAGAGAAGGGAGCAGAAGGTATATTAGAGGAATTTATTGTAGAGAATTTATTGTAGAGAATTATTGTAGAGAATTTATTATAGAGAATTTCCCTGTAGAGGAATATGGTTAAGGGAACAAGCATTGAAATCCAGGAGGTGCAGAGAATCCCCCCCTCAATATCAATAAAAATAGGTCCACACCCCATCACCTAATAGTAAAACTTACAAGTCTTAGTGACAAAGAGAAAATCCTGAAAGCAGCCTGGGACAAGAAGTCCGTAACATACAATGGTAAAAATATTAGATTGGCAGCAGACTTATCCACAGAGACCTGGCAGGCCAGAAAGAATTGGCATAATATATTCAGAGCACTAAAGAGAAAAATATGCAGCCAAGAATACTATATCCAGCTAGGCTATCATTGAAAGTAGAAGGAGAGATAAAAAGCTTCCAGGACAAACAAAAACTAAAAGAATTTGTAAACACCAAACCAGGTCCTCTAAGGGGTCTTCCAGGCAAAGAGAGAGCCTAGAAGTACTAGACTAGAAAGGAACAGAAACAATATACAGTAACACTCACCTTAGAGGCAAGACACTGACATTAAATTCATATCTGTCAACAATTACCCTGCATGTAAATGGGTTAAATGCCCCAAACAAAAGACACAGGGTATCAGAATGGATAAAAAAACAAAACTCATCAATATGCTGTCTACAAGAAACTCATTTTAGACCCAAAGACACCTCCAGATTTAAAATGAGGGGGTGGAAAACCATTTACCATGCTAATGGACATCAAAAGAAAGCTGGGGTGGCAATCCTTATATGAGATAAATTAGATTTTAAACCAAAGACTATAATAAGAGATGAGGAAGGACACTATATCATACTCAAAGGGTCCGTCCAACAAGAAGACTAACAATTTTAAATATCTATGCCCTTAACATGGGAGCAGCCAATTATATAAACCAATTAATAACAAAATCAAAAAAACACATCAAAAATAATACAATAATAGTGGGGGATTTTAACGCCCTCCTCACTGAAATGGACAGATCATCCAAGCAAAAGATCAACAAGAAAATAAAGGCTTTAAATGACACACTGGACCAGATGTTCATCACAGATATATTCAGAACATTCCATCCCAAAGCAACAGAACACACATTCTTCTCTAAACATGGAACATTCTCCAGAACAGATCACATCCTGGGTTACAAATCAGGTGTCAACCAGTACCAAAAGACTGGGATCATTCCCTGCATATTTTCAGACAACGATGCGCTGAAGCTCGAACTCAATCACAAGTGGAAAGTTGGAAAGAACCCAAATTACATGGAGGCTAAAGAGCATCCTACTAAAGAATAACTGAAAAAATTCATGAAAACAAATAAAAATGAAAACACAACTATTCAAAATCTGTGGGACACAGAAAAGGCAGTCCTGAGAAGAAAATATATAGCGATACAAGCCTTTCTCAAGAAACAAGAAAGGTCTCAAATACACAACCTAACCCTATACCTAAAGCAGCTTGAGAAAGAACAACAAGGAAAGCCTAAACCCAGTAAGAGAAGAGAAATTATAATAAAGATCAGAGCAGAAATCAATGAAAATGAAACAAACAAACAAAAAAACGGTAGAACCAATCAATGAAACTAGGAGCTGGTTCTTTGAAAGAACTAATAAGATTGATAAATCCCTGACTAGACTTATCAAAAAGAAAAGAGAAAGGACCCAAATAAATAAAATCATGAATGAAAGAGGAGCGATCACAACCAACACCAAAGAAATACAAACAATGATAAGAACATATTACGAGCAACTATATGTCAGCAAATTTGACAATCTGGAAGAAGTGGATGCATTCCTAGAGACGTATAAACTACCAAAACTGAACCAGGAAGAAATAGAAAACCTGAGCAGACTCGTAACCAGTAAGGAGATTGGAGCAGTGATCAAAAAATCTCCCAACAAACAAGAGCCCGGGCCAGATGGCTTCCCAGGATAATTCTACCAAACATTTAAAGAATTCATTCCTATTCTCCTGAGACTGTTCCAAAAAATAGAAATGGAAGGAAAGCGGGGTGCCTGGGTGGCTCAGTGGGTTAAGCCACTGCCTTCGGCTCAGGTCATGATCTCAGGGTCCTGGGATCGAGTCCCGCATCGGGCTCTCTGCTTGGCAGGGAGCCTGCTTCCCTCTCTCTCTCTCTGCCTGCCTATCCATCTACTTGTGATTTCTCTCTGTCAAATAAATAAATAAATAATCTTTAAAAAAAAAAAAAAAAGCCTCTGCTTTCGGCTCAGGTCATGATCCCAGGGTCCTGGGATTGAGCCCCCCATCAGGCTCTCTGCTCTGCAGGGAGCCTGTTTCCCCTGCTCTCTCTGCCTGCCTCTCGGCCTACATGTGATCTCTCTCTGTCAAATAAATAAATAAAATCTTTAAAAAAAAAAAAAAAAAGAAATGGAAGGAAAACTTCCATACTCATTTTATGAGGCCAGCATTACCTTGATCCCAAAACGAGACAAAGACCCCATCAAAAAAGAGAATTATAGACCAATATCCTTGATGAACAGATGTGAAAATTCTCACCAAAATACTGGCCAATAGGATCCAACATTACATTAAAAGGATTATTTACCACAACCAAGTGGGATTTATTCCAGGGCTGCACGGTTGGTTCAATATCCACAAATCAATCAATGTGGTACAATACATTAACAGAAGAAAGAACAAGAACCATATGATCCTCTCAGTAGATGCTGAAAAAGCCTTTGACAAAGTACAGCATCCTTTCTTGATCAAAACTCTTCAAAGTGTAGGGATAGAGGGTACATACCTCAATATCATCAAAGCCATCTATGAAAAACCCACAGCAAATATCATTCTCAAAGGAGAAAAAATGAGAGCTTTTCCACTAAGGTCAGGAAAACAGCAGGGATGTCCATTATCACCACTGCTATTCAACATAGTACTAGAAGTCCTAGCCTCAGCAATCATACAACAAAAAGAAATTAAAGGCATCCAAATCGGCAAAGAAGAAGTCAAACTATCACTCTTTGCAGATGATATGATACTATATGTGGAAAATCCAAAAGACTCCACTCCAAATTTGTTAGAACTTGTACAGGAATTCAGTTAAGTGCCAGGATATAAAATCAATGCACAGAAATCAGTTGCATTTCTATATACCACTACCAAGACAGAAGAAAGAGAAATTAAGGAGTCGATCCCATTTCAATTGCACCCAAAACTATAAGATACCTAACCAAAGAGGCAAAGAATCTATACTCAGAAAACTATAAAGTACTCATGAAAGAAATTGAGGAAGACACAAAGAAATGGAAAAATGCTCCATGCTTTTGGACTGGAAGAACAAATATTGTGAAAATGTCTATGCTACCTAAAGCAATCTATATGTTTAATGCAATTCCTATCAAAATCCCATAAAAAAAATCCCATCCATTTTTTTCAAAGAAATGGAACAAATAATCCTAAAATTTATATGGAACCAGAAAAGACCTCGAATAGCCAGAGAAGTATTGATAAAGAAAGCCAAAATTGGTGGCATCACAATTCCAGACTTCAAGCTCTATTACAAAGCTGTCATCATCAAGACAACATGGTACTGGCACAAAAACAGACACAGAGATCAATGGAATGGAATAGAGAGCCCAGAAATAGACCCTCAACTCTATGGTCAACTAATCTTCGACAATGCAGTAAAGAATGACCAATGGGAAAAAAAATAGTCTCTTCAACAAATGGTATTGGGAAAACCGGATAGCCATATGCAGAAAAATGAAACTGGACCATTTCTTTATACCACACACAAAAACAGACTCAAAATGGATGAAAGACCTCAATATGAGACAGGAATCCATCAAAATTCTTGAGGAGAACACAGGCAGCAACCTCTTCAACCTCAGCCGCAGCAACTTCTCCCTAGAAACATCACCAAAGGCAAGGGAAGCAAGGGCAAAAATGAACTATTGGGACTTCATCAAGATCAAAAGCTTTTGCACAGCAAAAGAAACAATCAACAAAACCAAAAGACAACTGACAGAATGGGAGAAGATATTTGCAAAGGACATATCAGATAAAGGGCTAGTACCCAAAATCTATAAAGAACTTAGCAAACTCAACACCCAAAGAACAAATAATCCAATCAAGAAATGGGCAGAGGACATGAACAGACAATTCTGCAAAGACATCCAGATGGCCAACAGACACATGAAAAAGTGTTCCACATCACTTGGCATCAGGGAGAAACAAATTGAAACCACAATGAGATACCACCTCACACCAGTCAGAATGGCTAAAATCAACGAGTCAGGAAACGACAGATGCTGGCGAGGATGGGGAGAAAGAGGAACACTCCTCATTGCAATGAGGGAATGCAAGCTGGTGCAGCCACTCTGGAAAACAGTATGGAGGTTCCTCAAAAAGTTGAAAATAGAGCTACCCTATGACCCAGCAATCGCACTACTGGGTATTTACCCTAAAGATACAAATGTAGTGATCTGAAGGGGCACATGCACCCAAATGTTTATAGCAGCAATGTCCACAATAGCCAAACTATGGAAAGAACCTAGATGTTCATCAATAGAGGAATGGATAAAGAAGATGTGGTGTGGGGATGCCTGGGTGGCTCAGTTGGTTAAGCAGCTGCCTTCGGCTCAGGTCATGATCCCAGCGTCCTGGGATCGAGTCCCACATCGGGCTCCTTCCTCCACGGGGAGCCTGCTTCTCCCTCTGACTCTGCCTTCCACTCTGTCTGCCTGTGCTCGCTTTCGCTCGCTCTCTCTCTGACAAATAAATAAATAAAATCTTTAAAAAAAAAAAAAAAGAAGATGTGGTGTGTATATATGTATATACATATATACACAATGGAATACTAGGTAGCCATCAAAATAAACGAAATCTTCCCATTTGCAACGACATGGATGTCAGAGAAAGACAATTATCATATGATCTCCCTGATATGAGGAATTTAAGAGGCAAAGTGGGGGGATTAAGGGGTAGGGAAGGAAAAAATGAAACAAGATGGCATTGGGAGGGAGACAAACCATAACAGACGCTTAATCTCACAAAACAAACTGAGGGTTGCCAGGGAGAGAGGGGAAAGGAAGAGGGTGGCTGGGTTATGGACATTGGGAGGGTATGTGCTATGCTGAGTTCTGTGAAGTATGTAAGCCTGACGATTCACAGACCTCTACTGTGGGGCTAATAATGCATTATATGTTAATAAAATTTTTTAAAACAGATATTAGCAAACAGCATTCAATAATACATTAAAAGGATAATTCATTGTTTAAAAATTTTTTTTAAATAAAAGAAAAATAATACTGAAAGGTCACACTAAAATTTAATAGTGGTTACCAATACATAGTTAGCTTATATTCCACCATAAGTTTTCTACTTTTTTTTTTTAAGATTTTATTTATTTATTTGAGAGAGACAGAGCACAAGCAGGGGGATCAGCAGAGGAAGAGGTAGAAGCACACTCCCTACTCAGCAGGGAGCCTGATGTGGGGCTTGATCCCATGACCCTGGGATTATGACCTGAGCTGAATTCAGACACTTAACCACCTGAGCCACCCAGGTACCCCACTTTTTTTTTTTTTAAGATTTTATTTATTTATTTGAGACAGAGAAAAAATGCACACATAAGCATGAGTGGGGGTAGGGGTAGAGGGAAAGGGAGGAAGAGAACCCCACTGAGCTAGGTGCCTGATGAGTGGCTCCATCTCAGACAGGGCCTGAGCTGAAAGGAAAAGCACAACCAACGGAGACTCAGGTAACCAAAGTTTTTTTTTCTTTATACTCTCTGTAATACCCAAATTTTCTAGAATAAATGTTTTTTTCAAATTATGAAAGCAAAGTTTTCAGGGTTTTTTTTTTCCCACAGAATATAAAATCACATATACTATATGGTCTCAAGCCAAAACGCAGAATATTTTGACAGAACTATGTCAAAATGTTAATAGTTGTTGATTCTGAGTAGTAATGTTATATTTCTTTTCCCTGCTTCTTTTTTCCATTTTTCAAACTGCCTATATTGAACACATATTATATATAAAAAATATTTAGCATATGCCTGATATCTAACATGTGATAAACAAGTGGTACTTAGTACTAATACTATAGTTAGAGAAGACATTCTAAGAGAATGGCCACCAGAGAAGACTCAAGTCAGAGAAGATTCCAGATCTGCGATACAGCAGATGTAGCAGGAAAACACCCAAACTGAGTATTTCAAGGGGGTTTAACTATGACTCTCCACACTGGTCTGTCTGCTTCTGGAGAGCTGAGAAGTCAAGGCCAGAAATTATTCAGTGTTGCTCCCTCTGGAGTCTGATCAGAAAAAAAAAAAATTTTTTTTTCAGTAAAAAAAGATACCTTAGCTAGTCAGCAGTCCCAAAACTACCTGGAAAACTTCATGATGAAATCAAATGGACTAGGTTTTTAAGTTCCATATTTTAAAAAAAAGCAAAATGCTAAGTTTTAGGAAATAGGACTTTAGTGCAGTATTTTTCTTTTAAAATTTTAATTTTTTTAAAATTATCGATTGCAGGGTTTATTTTTAACATTTTGAAGAATACATTGGGAATTTAGTCTGAGAAAATCAAAATGTTTACCTTTGAAGGAAAAATGATGCTTCAAAGGCAAGGTCTCAAGGTAATGAAATTGTCTCATATGTCCTTAAGAACTAACTAAAGTACCAAGTAAAGAAGCTAAATTACAGAAGACTTCAATAATTATGACTTTATGTAAATAACAACTGTCTTTTGTTATGTGAGGCCCAGAGTATCTTTTTCTTAGTTTCTGTCTTTCCTTCTTTTTTCTTTTTGTCTTCTTAATTTGCATGCCTCCTTGTAGGAAAGAAAGTGACTTTTGATTCAATGTAGGAAGACTATAAGTAAATATTCTAGAGAAATAGTAGAAGACTGTGGTTTACATTTAACCATGAATGAGCAAAATATTAGGACAGATCTTTAAAAGTCTAAGCCTGACATTATGTCAGGGTTCTCATTTCTGTATCTGGCACCATATAGATATGGGCACTTGCACAGAAAAACAAGAAATTTAAGAATGAAAGGTATCTGAGTGGGTTTCTAAACCAGGGCTAAGCTAACTATAGCCCGCAAGCCAAATCCAGTCCATCTCCTATTTTTATGTGGGTCACAGTTAAAGAATGGATTTTATATTTTTAAATGCTAAAAAAAAAAAAAAAAAAAAATTTGCAACAGAGACCTGAGACCCATGTAGCCCAAAGCATAAAAATTTACTCTCTGGTCCTTTATGGAAAAAGATTCTAAACCAACCATTTCATTTTGCAGAGGAGTAGACTCAGAGTCTCCCTGACCTGCCCAACATCACCCCACTAATCACTGGCAGTACAGGAACAGATTATAGGTTTCCTGACTCCTGGCCCACCACCTCGGAGAGACTAAGTTGTACCGGAAAGAATGAATCTAGGTTACATTTCTTGTTTAACTCAAGGCTTAGTCACTTCTTGGGCTGTGCTTTATAATCTCTTACTAAGATTTCTCAAAGAATCTTGACCCTCCAATTTTTAAACCATCCCCTTTTTGGGAAAAAAAAATTAATCCTTTATCCTTTCTTTCCTTTAGGATCAGTAGTTCAGACTAACCAATTAGCCCTAGTTGATGATGAAATGCTCTTTATAAAAGGGATTCTGAGGGTGCCTGGGTGGCTCAGTCAGTTAAGTGTCTGCCTTCAGCTCAGGTCATGATCGCCAGGGTCCTGGGATCAAGTCCCATATCAGGCTCCCTGCTCAGTGGGGAGTCTGCTTCTGCCTCTTTCTCTGTGTGCTTGCATGCATGCACTATCTCTCTCTCTCACTCTCCTTAATAAATAAATAAATCTTAGAAAGAAAGAAAGAAAGAAGGAAGGAAGGAAGGAAGGAAAGAAAAAAGGAAAGAAAGAAATGAATGGCAGGATTAATGGATGGATGAATGAATGGATTCTGGCTAACAAAGGTAGGAGAAATGACTGAATCAGAAAATCACTATCATGCAATGATCATCAATGGATGATACCATTAGGTGAAAAGTTTACGGGGAACTTCATAATGGAGGACCAGACTACCTCACTGGAACCCCCTGATCAATCCTAGTGCCATTAAAAGTGAGTCAACCAGGGTCGCCTGAGTGTGTATTCTGTACACACTCAATCTGTGGATTGAGTGTCTGACTTGATTCTGGCTCAGGTCATGGTCTTGGGGTCCTGAGATTGAGCCACTTTGGGTTCCATGCTCAACATGGAGTCGGCTTGAGATTCTCTCTCTCTCCCTCTCCCTTTGCTCCCACTCACTCACGTGTGAACTCACGCTCTCTCAAATAAATAAATAAAATCTTAAAAAATATGAGTCAACCAGATGTAAACATGCTTGTGTTATACATAACAAATTTCAGGAAAGAAACCATTTCTTCTAAGGAGAAGGATTTGTTTTTCATTATACCTTTTTGCCCTGTCTGAAGGCTTTATTCTGTGGATGTTGTGCTTTTCACATTAAAAGTGCTTTCAAAAAAATCCCTTTTTCTCTCTTCTTTACAAACTAAAATCTAGGAATCATTTTAATAAATCAAGGGCAGTGTAATATGGTTTAAAAGGCAGCAAATCAGGAACTACTAGGCTAGTCTTTTTGTATCTCCAAGTATGTTTCTGAATCTGTAAAAAGAGAAGGTTTGATTAAATACATTCATCTAAGGCTTTCTCTTATTCTAAAATTATGAGGCTGTGCCTGCTTTGTTACAGAATACCATGTGGCTTCAGCAACTTCCACTCAACTTAAAACTACTGTAGTGTAGGGGCGCCTGGGTGGCTCAGTGGATTAAAGCCTCTGCTTTCGGCTCAGGTCATAATCCCAGGGTCCTGGGATCGAGCCCCACATCGGGCTCTCTGCTCAGCAGGGAGCCTGCTTCCTCCTCTCTCTCTGCCTGCCTCTCTGCCTACTTGTGATCTCTGTCTGTCAAATAAATAAATAAAAATCTAAAAAAAAAAAAAAAAAACTACTGTAGTGTACTTCGGGATTTTTTGGTTTATTTTAGCAACAAGTCTAATCGTTTAAGCTATCATGTATTTTATTATATGGACACCACACACCTCAAATGCAGTATATATCCCAGTTACAGCACTAGATCCTACTCCTAGATATTAGCCGATTAAGTCAAGAGTGATGTAATACCTACCTGATGCCAGCAAATTCCACCTTCTGAGTGATATAGGCACATGTGCTGACCTAAGGAAGATAGAGAGAATATGAGATTCAACAACACATCAAGGTCACAAAGAAGGTCTCCTGCCTTTTTAATTTCTTCTAACAACCAAAGGTTCAATTAACAAGGGAGCAATAGATTTGCCCTATAGGCAAACCTGCTGGGGCAAGTGTAACAGTAGGTTCTTAAGAGTGTGACAAGTATAGACAATAATAAAGACCAGGTGGAAAAATAACTGGGCTTCACTAACATGCTATCTTCACATATGTTTGCATACATATCTCTATTTACATGCTTATTTAATTACACAACATTCATTTCTCATTTTAGCTCTCATTTTATAGAATGGAACCCTTCCCTGTCCAATAAAAAATGAACAAATATATTTTTTCTGAAAATATTCACTGTTATGGAAATTCCATCTATAATTCATTGCTTCACAATGCTCAAAATGCCCGATAAGAAAAATTTTCAGCACCAGCTCACAATGAATTGATCATTTTAAGTGGAAAACGTTAACTCAAAATAAATAGATCAGGAAAATGGGAGGGTACGGCAAAAGCAGTTTAACCAGGAAGCGACAAGATCTGGATTCTAGCCTGGTGTCAACTGCTGACTATAGTTTTCTAGTCTTGGGTAATCGTTTATCCTCTCAATCTCAATTTTCACATCTATAAATGAAGGGTAATAAAAAGCTATCCATGGGAATGACATGAACATGTGAAAGCTAAAGTTCCACTCAAATGGAAGGTAATATTATAATTTCCCATTTGAACCAAAAATGTGGAGTAAAAATCTATAAACAAGGAAAAACAAAGCTCAAAAAAAACCACAAAGAGAGGGCGCCTGGGTGGCTCAGTGAGTTAAGCCGTTGCCTTCGGCTCAGGTCGTGATCTCAGGGTCCTGGGATCAAATCCCGCATCAGGCTCTCTGCTCAGCAGGGAGCCTGCTTCCTCCTCTCTCTGCCTGCCTCTCTGCCTGCTTGTCATCTCTCTCTCTCTGTCAAATAAATAAATAAATAATCTTTTAAAAAACAAAAACAAACAAAAAAAAACACCACAAAGAGAATGGAAGAAAATACACGAAGAGTTTACAATAATTATCTGTGAAGCTGGTTTTAGAAATGATTTTATACCCTTCTCCCTATTAAATCTCTACAAGGAAAATGGATTATTTAATATAACAGGAAAAGTAACAGACTTTTTTTTATCACATCTTACCAAACTTTTCTTTAGTCGCCACATATCTCCACGGCCTATATACTGATCCTTAAAGGTTAATTCCACTAGGTCAAGGGTCACATCCTAAAAGGGATAATCAAATATATCTCTCTGTGTTACTCTGCCACACTTCATCTTAAGATAAGGCACACTCAGCATGGAGAAACTTTTCAGCAAACAAGAAAACTACTGGAAGAACATTTGATAACAGAACACTGACAAACAGCATTTCATACTGCCAGAAAAGGCTTCTGAGTACAGATGATAAGTCTACAAGAGATGCTACAGCAGCTGGATCATGACTAAGTGCAAAGAGTACCAAAGTAATAATTCTGTGTTTAGTCTTGATTCTGGCACTTACACAGGACATTGAGCTCTGTGTTTTATTTCCCTAGATAATGTCAGTGGTGTCTTTTAAACAATGATTTTTACCTATTATAGCACCATTTCTCATTTCAGAAAAAAAAAAAAAATAAGAACGCCTAGAGAAATTACAGTATTTTAATAGCAAATTTTACATTGAGCTTGACACGTACCTATACATACAGAATCTTTTTAGGAAAGCTTTTACAAAAAAGTGAGGGCTTTAAGTGCAACCTATATATACCTATAATCTAAGTGACCTATATATGACCACATATTTAATAATCCAACACTATACTTAAGTAACTCATTACTTCCTTAGAGACCCAACCTCTTGGGAACAGTATTAATCATTCCCAAAAGATACTCAAGTCCAGAACAAACACATACCTTAGGGTCTACAACATTCACATAAACATCTTGATAAGGTCTTAATCGGAATACTTGAGTCACAGTCTGGTCCACACTAATAGTTTCTGAAACAGAAGAAATCTGGATCAGATAACATATTCTGAAAAAGCAGGCAAATATATTCTAATCTGTAGTCATTTGACAAGCAACACAAATGACTGTTGGCCATGGGCAAGAAAAATTCTCTGCCTTCTAGCATCTGAAAGCTTTTTAGGTGAAACAAGCATGTGAAATAAGACCCAAGCCTTCAGCAATTAAAAATGAGAGAAACAGAAATGGAGACAGAGAGAGAAAATTAAAGAAACCAAGGAGCAACATAAAAAAGCTCAAAGAACTGTGAAAATTCAGAAGGAGACCATTTCTCATTTGGAATGAAAGTAGCCGAGGTAGTTAAGGGAGAAACAAACTTTTCAATGAGCCGTTACAGCTGGTAAGTAAGAAACATACCAGATGGCAGGAGATGGAGTGGTGAGAGCAAGGAGAAAACTCTTAGGATTTGGGTTTTGGTCTTTTTATTTTTTAAGATTTTATTTATTTATTTGACAGAGAGACACAAGTGAGAGAGGGAAGAGAAGCAGGGGGAGTTGGTGAGGGAGAAGCAGGCTTTCTGCTAAGCAGGCAGCCCAATGCAGGGCTCGATCCCAGCACCCTGGGATCATGACCTGAGCCAAATGCAGACGCTTAACAACTGAGCCACCCAGGCACCCCATGATTTGGGTTTTATAAAATGCTTCCCCATCATACTGAATTCTAAAAGTAGTGAGCATCACCATCCTTTAGAGCAAATCAGAATTTTTTTTTCTTTGAAGTACCATTTAAGAAATTACCTTATTTGCTATCAATTAACATTTTGGTTCCTTGAACAGCTCATTGGAGGTACACTCATTAGAGGAAAAAAGAAAGGATCAGATCCAGAATGAGTAAGTAGAATGGCTGCTCTGGCTCCTCTACTTACTGACGTCAGACAAGCCAATTTACCTCAGTGAGACTAAGTTCCCTCCCTCAATCAAGAGTTGTGTGGGAAGATAAAAAGAAAGAGACATTACAAAAAGCTCCCAGTTTCACTTACTTATGGAGCATAAGGAATAACATGGAGGAGACTGGGAGAAGGGAGAAGTGAGTTGGGGGAAATCAGAGGGAGAGATGAACCATGAGAGACTGTGGATTTTGAGAAACAAACTGAGAGTTTTAGAGGGGAGGGGCATGGGGGGTTGGGTAAGCCTGACGGTGGGTATTAAGGAGGGCAGGTATTGCATGGAGCACTGGATGTGGTGCATAAACAATGAATCTTGGAACACTGAAAAAATAAAATAAAATTTAAATAAATAAATAAATAAATACAACAAAAAGCTCCCAGTATACTATCCTACATTTGTGATAGGTTATCTTCTCTCACCTAGAGTACGCACTTAACAAACATCTTGTGAAAAAATACAATATTTAGGAAAGCATGCTTTGCCAACAAATTTTTTTTTTTTTTTGGAGTTAAGAATAAAGCTTTACCTAGTCAGATTAACTTTCCTCCTAACAATAAAGACAGTTTCTTCAGTGCCCTCAGGATGCTGACAAACGAGATTCCTTGGCACTTTTGAAATCTGACAATTATTTTAGGGGCACACATTTTGACAAGGAAAGAAGTACTATGCCCTCATTCCCTGAGATTATGAAGAGACATGTTCCTTACAGTTTCTGGAACAGTTTCTCCAAGTGTAAAAATAAAAACCTTAGAGAAGAGAGATGAAATTCTTACCTTTCTGCAAATCTTCCTTAAGTGACTTGACTTGCAAAAGCAGAGGGCTGGGGGAGAAAGCAACAAAGAGATAGGATGTTGTAAGCTGTAATTAACCAGCTTTCTTCACCCCCTACAAAAGGCAAAGAGATCCCTCTGGATATATTGTAACGTACAGCACAAGAAGGGGGAGAAGTTCTCTTAGAAACAAAGAAACTCTGCACTTGCCTTCCAGGAAACAGCTAAATGCTACACAATTTTCACAGAGTTGTCATCCTGACTTTAAAATCAGAAAGAATAGACTACTTTTTAAAAGATTATTGCTTTATCAAATCCCAGAGGGCAGGAACAGTTTCATGTAAAGGCTAAGAGCTGTCCTGCCTTGCATGCCCCTTAAACAAAATATTTGGAAACAGCAGGCTGCCCAGTTAGTCCCCTTGATCCTAATGAGATGTTTACCTGTATTCATCATTGGGGTGAGCAATCTCCACAATGTCTCCAAGCTTGATGTGAGGAAACACTTTAGGGTTCATGACTAGCTCATCATCTGAAAGACAAGTCAGCAATCTCAAGTAGAAAACGGACTAACTTGGACGACAAGCTGTGATATACATTCTCATGTTGGGTCCTAGTGACCTCATTGGTTAGTATCACTACCCCATCTCGAAGATGAGGTTCCATTCTAAATTGCAATTCAGGTGAACTTAAGGATTCACAGAGAGACATAAAACTAGTGAGTAGCTGAGTTGGATAGTGTTCGGGGCCTTTGTCCTCAGAGCCCATGCTCTTTCTATTACCACCCCACTGGGAAAAAGAAACCTCTGGGATTAACACTTTAGTTCCTTGAATTATCACATACCTGGCCTATACCAGGAACAAAACAGCCTGATCCCACAAATGCAGCACAATCCCTGATATTTATAAAGTGTTCAAAGAATTTCCAAAAATACTGTCTTTAATATGATCCTCACAATAAATCTTTAGATCTAACAGAAGTGAAGAAATGACCTAGGGGATAATGTGACCTGCCTAAAGGTAAACAGCTAATAACAGCACAGCCAAGACTGATTACTAGCCCAGGATTCATTCATTCTCTCTCTCTCTCTCTCTCTCCCCCCTCCCTTTTTTTTTAAGATTTTATTTATTTGACAGAGAGAGACACAGCAAGAGAGGGAATCCAAGCAGGGAGAGTGGGAAAGGAAGAAACAGACCTCTCACTGAGCAGGAAGCCTGATGCAGGGCCCAATCCCCTGAGCCAAAGGCAGACACTTAACAACTGAGCCACCTAGGCACCCTTAGCCCAGGATTCCTTCTGCCTAAAGCCCACAACCTCCCATATGTCATAAAACAAAACAAAACAAAATCCCACAAGCCAAGTAAAATACCCTACACTTTGGAAGGCAGCACTTGATCAGGGAAAAATTTTGGATACTAGTTCACATTAGGGTCCAATAAAACTCTTAAAATATAGGGAGGACCTATGTTTCATATGTTTATCTACCCCCACCTCCACACTCACTAGGAGTGGAGAGAATCCTTTCATATATAACAAACTCAGAATCATAAAGAGGGAGTGATTTTTTTTGTTATTGTTTTGATTTTGAGGAAAAGCTACAGCCTTTAATTATGCTAAAACCATGACAAATACGTATATCTAAACTTCAAATATAATCAGACTCCATAAAAATTCAGCCTAGGAAAGCAAAGCATTGGGTTAATCCCAAATTTTATTTGGTATATTGCTTCCACTGATAGTTTTATGCCAAATCCACTATGATGCCTTCCCCTAACTTCCATATTCTGAATTAAAATCCCTGAGCACTAATTCCACTGTTTCATTTTACCATTTTCTTTTTGCATATCTGTCTCATCAAGCTAAAAGCTCCTTAGGGACAAGGGACCTTGTCATATTCATAACTTTTACGTTTAGCACAGATATGCACCTAATTTCATTTGATGTGTTTTTATTTATAGTCCTACAGGAGACGGGGTATAACACTTAGCTGTCTTTCTCTTATACAAATGAAAAAGTAGACATGTATTCATTGTATATACACTGTATACACTGTATCTTCTTATTCTTCTGTCTGTCAAAAGTTGTTTCTGTTTTCTACTCAATTCTACCCCAAGTGTTCAGGCAGCATCAACAGAATACAAAATCTAGTATTAACAACAGACTCTGCATTTTAGCAGAAATTGTGTTTTAAATACAGCAACACCTGGTATATCCTTGCCCTGGTAATAATAATGGTTACATTTACTGAGCGGCACTGAGTCTGATACTCTACTAAATACCTTCCATATATCATCTTACTCAACCTCACATACTTTATGATATCCAAACTAGTGTTTTCCTTTTTGGGGAATCCTTGCCCTTGGGAGGCTTACACATATACAAGAGCAAATGCATAGTAAAATACATCTTTAAAAAGACTCATTGTGTGGGGCGCCTGGGTGGCTCAGTCGGTTAAAGCCTCTGCCTTCGGCTCAGGTCATGATCCCAGAGTCCTGGGATCGAGCCCCGCATCAGGCTCTCTGCTCAGCCGGGAGCCTGCCTCCTCCTCTCTCTTTGTCTGCCTCTCTGCCTACTTGTGATCTCTCTCTGTCAAATAAATAAGTAAAATCTTTTTTAAAAAAAACAAAAAACACTCATTGTGTTGTTAATTCCAATTTCTGAAGCAAATAAGATTGTTAGGACAAAAAGGAAAATTATTTCTTTACAAAAAGAAAAAAAATCATTTTACTAATCACCATCCTATTCTGCAGATTAATAGACACAATGTGCTAAGAAAAACAGAAAAATTATTCTAATGTGCTTGAAGTTTAGATAAGATAAACTAGGGGCTTGCCTATGAGGTCACAGGGAAAGTTAAAGGCAGAGCTGAAAAATCTGGTTTAGTACAGAACAATATGCTTTGTCCTGCCCCTCCTCACTATGCCTCTCAGCCAGGCAAAGTTTCATGCTTTGATCAGACCTGTCTAATGTGTGTCTACTACTGCTCTCATATAATGTAAGTTTCTTTTATCTGCCAAACCAGTGCATACTAAGATTTTATAAGATATATGCAATAAACATGTAACATAAAATACAAATAAGGGCGCCTGGGTGGCTCAGTCGACTCAGCATTTGCCTTTGGCTCAGGTCATGATCTCAGGGTCCTGGAATCAAGCCCCACTTTGGCTCCCTGATCGACAGGAAGCCTGCTTCTCCCCCTCCAGCTCCCTCTGCTTGTTGTCTCTCTTCCTGTCAAATAAATAAATTAATCTTTTAAAACTTAAATAAATAAATAATAAAATACAAATAAATGAAGGGTAGTAGACTGGCAACATTCACCATGTTCCTTAAAAGTCAAAATAGAAATGCTCTTAGCAGGGGCCTGTGCTCTCTGGTGCTACTGTCCTCCCTGCAACTATTTCATACTTGCTGTTTCACTCAGTTAAGTTGCCTCTAGCTGCTATGGTCATGTGAGTCAGTGTGTCATTTTCAAGGCATTGGACACATCAAGAACCTTAGCCAACTTACACAACCCTCAAAGACCAATCAATACTGACCACTGCCCCCAAAGCCCTTCTTGTGGATGACAAGTTTGTAGACCTTTGTTGTTTTCATCTTGTACTGTTGTTTTTCCTTCAGCTGTTCCAAGCTTGGGGGAGAGAAGTCATCTTGCCTCTCTGCCACTGAAACACAAAAAGGCTAGAATGTCAGACTTTTCTTTGCAACTGCTCTTTGATTTTAGGCCATTGAATATACTGGTATTGTTCAGAGAAGAGGTAGCACCAACCCTTGGATGAAATCACTCCTCCAATTACAAGGAGGGTTAAAGGGCAAAACGGAGAATCTGGAAACTAAAGGAAATTTGGCCCAGGGTCTATTCCAACCTCCAAGAAGATATTCTATCACCCCCTAAATGGAAAACTTGTAGTCAATTGCGCACTCACTACCTTGTCTCTATCTAAAGCAAAAACATCCAAATACTAAAGAGATCTTGAAACAGGTTAGCGCACTCATTTTGTGGATGAAGAAGTAAGGGACTTGTCCAAGGTCACTCAGAGACTGAGATACTCCCACCATTCACGTTTCGCAGTCAGTGTCCTGGGCAAGGAGAGGATAAAGAGGAGGAAGGCAGGGCTTCGTTCCCTTTATGTCCATTTGTACAAACTCTCAGCGACTCCTCCTCCCCACTCTCATTTCACAGCTGCGGCCACTAAAGCTCAGAGAGGCTCGGAGACTTGTCTAAGATCACACAGCAGCATGGAGAGTGGGGTCAGAACTCGAACCTGGGCCACCACCCCCTTCCTCAGACTCCACAAACCCGGGCCCGGCGAGCAGCCCCACTCACCCACAGCTCCGGAGCCCCTTCCCTCTTCAAGCCGGGACTCCGAGGGCCGGACCCTCCCACGGTCCCCTGCGCCTCCTCTGGACGCCCCGCCTACGCCCCCACAGCCCTTGCGGCTTCCGTGCCCCAGCTCAAGGTTCCTGTCCGCCCGCCCCGGCCACAGTGTGCTCACCTGAGAACCCGCGCAGCTCTGGTGGCTCCGCCCCGGAGCCCCGCCCCCTTCCCGCCCACACGCCCCCGGGACGCTCTGGCCCGGCCTCCGCCTCATCTCGGTGTCCACGCCACTTCCCTATCCGGGGCTCCCGCCGGGGGCGGGGCGTTGCGTGTGGCTTCTATCTCTGGCTGTTTGCTGTGTTTTCCGCTCGCAGGCAGGGCGGTAGCCGGCCATGGAATGGAAATCGTTTTTCTTCCAGACAGTCTCACCTAGATCCATGCCCAAGAACTTCGTTTCCGATTTAGGACTCCCCCCCGCCCAACAGGGCAAACACAGACGAGTCTCCTCGGATCTGTAAATAGTGTTGCGGACCCTCGCCTGGCCTCACGGGGCTACTGAGAAGCACAAAAGAGTTTCTGGGAGAACTTTTGTAAAATGCAAAAGGCCCAGGTCTTGCGATAGAGCGACGGATTCTGCTGAAAAGCATTCACTTTTCAAATCCCTCGAAACCCCAAATGAATTGCGTGCCTCCCTGGTTAATAGCTACCCTCTCACAGACATCCTTATAAAATGGTCACTTCCCTATTAGGTGGCAGGTACGTTGTATTTCACATATAGGTAAACAGGCGGGGGACACGAAACTCCTCAGAAGGAAGCAAGGATGGATCCTGACCCAGTCGAGTCCAGCGTGGCTCTGAAGGCTGAGCTTCTAACGAGCATCCTCCTCACAGACCGAGGAGCTCTTCCTAAGACCGTTTCAGGACATCTTTCTGTTCTCCAGAAGAAAATTAGAGCTGTGTGGACTGTTCCAGAAACTCGCCAAGGACTTCTGACAAGTTACCAATTCCATTTAACTGACAACGGTTTGGGAAATTTTCTGAATGTTTAAAGATGAAAACGTCGCGTGGCACAAAGGAGACCTGATTGGGAGAAGGCGGGGGTGGGGGAAGGAGGGGGGGTATGTGAAGAGAGGAGCTTCTTTTCGGTATCCATACTTTTGTTTTAGGATTCAGAAGTTAAAACTAAAAAATAATTGTGATTTTTTATATAAGTAAAAACATGTAATCAACTGCAACAGTTGCAAAAACTTCAGGGATAAAATGTTAACTATGAAAGACTTCAATGTTGCTAATTCAGCGGACGCATTCAGATCCCCCTGACTGTTTTGTTAGCAGCAGTGGCTGGTGGGAAGTCTTTCATTCCAGAGGGCCTAATGAGATTCTCTCTCACTGGCCCTCATTGAAATTTGATTCCATCTCCTGAGAAATGTCTATAATTGGTGTCATATCTTAGAACTGCAAATATTTCACTTTTTAATTTGGCAAAAACTTGTTAAAAAAACAAACAAACAAACAAGCAAACAAAATCTTAACAGGGGCGCCTGGGTGGCTCAGTTAGTTAAGTACCTGCCTTCCATCAAGGTCATGATCCCAGAGTCCGGGGTCCAGACTCTGCTCTGCTCAGTGAGGAGTCTCCTTCTCCCTCTCCCTCCGCCTGCCTCTCTGCCTACTTGTTCTCTCTTGCTGTCCCTGTCAAATAAATAAATAAAATCTTAAAAAAAAAAAAAAAAACTTAATAGGTTTTGAGTTTTTAAAAAAATTGTCAAGCCTGGTCAAGGTTAGGGATGGCTGGAGCAGTTAGTTCCTGGACAGGGGATCTAGTCTAGGGGATTCTCAATTCTAAGATCACTGTGCTACAACCACCTGCACAATAGCCTGTTTTGGGCAGTGTGGCTTTATACCAAATTCTCTTTTCTCAATTTTCTCCCTTGCCAGATGGAGATAAGAAGTACCTGTATTTCCTTGTTCACAAGATGTTTAAAGACCAAATGAAATGATGGGCATGTTATATTAAGTCTTTCAAATTAAAATAATTTAAAATACTATATATAAATACAGAGTATTATTGGCAAGCATGGAGTTGATTAGGAAACTGGCTTTCCACGACTTTCAGGGCATTGAATGATATTTATGCTCCTTCCTTTGGACTTCTTTGTGCCTAATAGAGAGCTAGGAGCAGAGTTGGGTAAGGCTAGTGAGACACTTATCTTAGGGCACAAAATGTTAAGGAGATGTCAAAAAAGCTCAGGGAAGGGCGCCTGGGTGGCTCAGTCTGTTGAGCTACTGCCTTCAGCTCAGGTCATGGTCCCAGGGTCCTGGGATGGAGCCCCGCATCAGACTCCCTGCTCAGCGGGGAGTCTGCTTCTCCCTCTGCCTGCTGTTCTGCCTACCTGTACTCTCTATCTGTCAAATAAATAAATAAATAATCTTTTAAAAATTAAAAAAAAAAAAAGCTCAGGGAACAAGATAAATAATATTTAATATAATTTTTAAAATAAAAATTAATACAAAAGCCCACTATTAACAAAATATCACATTTTTAAAAGATTTTATTGATTTATTTGACAGAGAGAGAAAACACAAGTAGGCAGAGCGGCTGGCAGATAGAAAGGGAGAAGTAGGCTCTCCACTGAGCAGGGAGCCTGATGCAGGGCTCAATCCCAGGACCCTGGGATCATGACCTGAGCTGAAGGCAGCCACTGAACTGATGGAACCACCCATGCACCCCAAAATAGCACATTTGTAAAATGATTTGTTTATCTATTTATTTCAGAGAGAAAGAGAGAGCACGAGTGAGGAAGAGGGGCAAAGAGAGAAGCTGGCTCCTGACTGAGCAGGAAGCCCAATGTGGGGCTTGATCCCAGAAACTTGGGTTCATAACCTGAGCCAGAGGCAGATGCTTAATCAACTGAGCTACCCAGGTACCTCCAAAATATCACATTTTATTTTTTTTTAAGATTTTATTTATTTATTCCACAGAGAGAGATCACAAGTAGACAGAGAGACAGGCAGAGAGAGAGAGAGAGAGGGAAGCAGGCTCCCCGCTAAGCAGAGCCCAATGTGGGACTCGATCCCAGGACCCCGGGATCATGACCTGAGCCAAAGGCAGCGGCTTAACCCACTGAGCCACCCAGGGACCCCAAAATATCACATTTTAAAGGGGTGTGTGTGTGTGTGTGTGTGTGTATTTATTTGACAGAGAGAGAGGACAAGCAGGGAGAGCAGCAGAGGGAGAGAGAGAAAAAGGCCCTCTGCTGAGCAGAGAGCCTGATGTGTGGCTTGATCCCAGGACCCTGGGACCATGACCCAAGCTGAAGGCAGACACTTAACCCACTGAACCACCCAGGAGCCCCCAAAATATCACATTTTAAAATAAAGACAAGGGGTGCCTGGGTGGCTCAGTGGGTTGAGTCTCTGCCTTCGGCTCGGGTCATGATCTCGGGGTCATGGGATCGAGTTTTGCATCACATCGGGCTCTCTGCTCAGCAAGGAACCTGCTTCCTCCTCTCTCTGCCTGCCTCTCTGCCTACTTGTGATTTCTGTCTGTCAAATAAATAAATAATCTTAAAAAAAAAAAAAAAGACAAGGTCAAGGCACCTGGATGGCTCAGTCAGCTGGGCATCCAACTCTTGACTTCGGCTCAGGTCATGATCTCAGGGTTGTGGGATTGAGCCTTGCATCAGGCTCCACACTCAGCAGGGAAACTGTTTGGGATTCTCTGTCCCTCTTCACGCCTTAAATAAATAAATAAATAAATAACTCTTTTAAAATAAAATAAAGACAAGATCAATAGTGATGCTGGACAGTCATGCTAGATCCTGAAGCAAAAAGACAAACCAGTAATACTGGATTTCTCAGATTCCCATTCTATAGGCAGATAGTTGCCTGAGAAAGTACTGGACAATGTGGATACTGTGTAAAGGCAGCCATGTTTAAAGTGAATTTCTAGTTAAATCATCACAGTACCGGGAAGCCTGGGTGGCTCAGTGGGTTAAGCCTCTGCCTTTGGCTCAGGTCATGATCTCAGAGTCCTGGGATCAAGCCCCGCATCAGCAGGGAGCCTGCTTCCCCCTCTCTCTCTGCCCACCTCTCTGCCTACTTGGGATCTCTCTCTCTGTGTCAAATAAATGAATAAAATCTTTTTAAAAAAATCATCACAATACCTTTTGTAGTAGTCTATGTATGAATTGTACATATATACAGATGATCTTTGCACTCATGGGCTGTAAAATAACAGAGCTGACATTTGGGTTTATCTATCTCCAGCCCTGACCAAAAGTGGGAAAACCACTATCTTGGCCAAAATGGTCCACATGTTGGCTCAAAGATATCCTGATCAGAGAAAAGAGAATTAAAATCTCTCATAAACCTCCAAATCTCTAGTTCTATAGGCAGCCAGGTTATTAAGTTCCAAAAAGCAACAGATTTCTGTGTTTAATATAAGGCTGTGTGATTTGGATCAAGTTGACTCCATTCTCTGAACTTCCTTAATCCACCCCACTTTTTCTTAAGATTTGTTTATTTATTCTGAACCTTCTTTTTTTTTTCTTTTAAAAGATTTTATTGATTTGTTTGTCAGAGAGAGCACCAGAAGGGGAAGCAGTAGACAGAACAGGAAAAGGGAGAAGCAGGCCCCCCACTGAGCAGAGAGCCCAGTGCAGGACTAGAGCTCAGGACCTTGGGATCACAACCTCAGCCAAAGGCAGAACTTAACCAACTGAGCCACCCAGGTGTCCCAAGATTTGTTTATTTATCTGAGAGAGAGTGTGTGCAAGCAGGAGGAAAGGACCGAGGGAGACGGAGAGAATCTTAAGCAAATTCCCCACCAAGCACAGAGCCCCATATGGAGCTCAATACCATCTCATGACCCTGAGATCATGACCTGAGCCAAAATCAAGAGTTGGACACTTTTTCAACTGAGTCACCCAGGCACCCCTCTGATTCCCTTTTGAATAAACCATCTTTCTTCCTTCAAATATCTGTTGAACATTTACTTACGCCTAATACCATGCTAGGTGCTGACCATAGAATGATGAACAAGCATGGGAAGGGACAAATGATGAATGAATCAATAAATAGTTGCAACGTGGCAATTTCTTTTTTTTTTTTTTTTTTTTTTTTAAAGATTTTATTTATTTATTTGTCAGAGAGAGAGCGAGTGAGAGCGAGCACAGGCAGACAGAGTGGAAGGCAGAGGCAGAGGGAGAAGCAGGCTCCCTGCGGAGCAAGGAGCCTGATGTGGGACTCGATCCCAGGACGCCGGGATCATGACCTGAGCCGAAGGCAGCTGCTTAACCAACTGAGCCACCCAGGCGTCCCGCAACGTGGCAATTTCAACCAGTCTTTAAGCCTTGAAGAAGTTAAAACAAGATGTCCTGCAGGACTGGAGGCCGAGGTGCCCTTTAGATTTAGTGTTCAATGTGATTGGAAGGAGCAGGGGACTGACGTGACCTAACACACTGATTCGAGTTATAAAAAGATCTCCTGGGCTGCCAGTGAGAGTCCCCTAGAATTGCAGCCATTCGGGCCAGGAAAACAGTGGACTAGGCCAGGGTAGCAGCAGGGGAGACAATAGGCCCTAAGGTTTAATAGGAGCTGAGGCAAAGGTGCTTTCCCCTTTAAGAATCCTGGGCGCAGGGGCGGGGCAGAAGGCTGCTAGGGCCGGCCCATGGCCGAGACTGGACGCGGGAAGAGCCGCCCCTAGGATTGCGCGCGCGGCATGCGGGGGCGGGACTTGGGTGAGCCCGCATGGCTGGCTCGGGTCCCGGATGAGGAAGTGCGGGGTGGGGGGTGGTGAGGAGGAAGAAAACCATAGAGACGAAGAGGCGGTGGCGGCTGGAGCGCCCCCGGGCTCTCTCGGCTCGGTAGGCTCAGGTAGCTTTGGCGGCGGCGGGGCTGCGGCTGCAAAGGCCGGCCTGGCGGGGCGAGCGCGGGCCGCGGAGCAGGCCTCAGGGTAAGAGGCCGGGGGCGGGAAGGCTTCGGGCGCAGCCGCCCCGCCCCTCTCCATCCCGAGGGGACCCTTTACCGGGCGTTGCAGGCTGAGGGGGAGCCCGGGCTCCCCTCCCTCTTGGGGTGTCGACGGGAACGGAGGCTGCTCTGCGGGCGGCGGAACGACCTGGGGAGAGGGAGGAGACCCCGCGTCGCGAGGGGGAAACGGCTTTTCGAGTCATGGCTCCGACGGGGGAGAGATATTCCTCTTCCACCTCGATACGGCGGGGGACCCCCAACTTCTCGAGGAGGGCGACGCCCCTTGTTGTGGGCGTCCGCTCTTCCCCAGTTCCTGTGCGTTTGTCAGCCATGCGACACTCGCTCCCGGGGTGCGAGAGGGCGATTCTAAACTTATTTCAATAGGAGCAGTAGTAGGTAACCCCTCAACAAGACCTTTTCCCCCGATTTGGTCAGCGCTCTCGATGAAGAGCGAGATTCAACTTGCCTAAAAGTGTTGGGGAGGGGGGTGTCTTCCTTCCCTGTAAAAGAGAGACTTACCTTCTTTCTTTTATTTTTCACCTTTAACCCTAGAGGTTAACTCCAGAGGAAGACCCTGAATTTACTTTGTGGTATTAGAAGTCAGTCTCTTCCCCCCTCCCCCAATAACGTCCCCAGAGTGAGGCTCTCTTCTCTTTCCGCAAGTCTCTTGGTGTGCAATGAGCTCCTTTCCCTTGCACAGTTAAGAGCATGGCGTCTGGAATGTGGTAGTTTCAAGTCTGTCTCCCATTTTCCATCTTCGTGACCTTGCTTAGTTGTTCAACCTTCCTGAGTCTCAATTAGCCCATCTCTAATTTGGGTCCTCTTTGTAGAAAGCATGGTCTTCAGGGCTAAGGGAGAATTTGTGTAAGTGTTTAGGACATAACAAGCTTTTGGTAGACTGTTGCTGTCATTGTTACTAAATTTGCTGCTACTGTTATTGTTGTTTTTAAAGAAAGAAAACTAATATCTTCATAGAGACCCAGATTTTTCCATGCATGCCTCCTCCCGTCCCCACCCCCACATCACAGGTGTTCAGTCCATCCTTTCTCACTGGAAAGGAGACTTTTCCCCATCCTGGGGTGGAGAAAGAGGCATTTCTACTCCCTTTAGATTCTTCCATGCTCCCCAGATTAACAAAGAGGGCCTCAGAATAATCAAGAGAAAAGACTTTGTTTTTGGAAACAGGTCTGTACTCCAAGAGGGAGGGAGGACAGATACTAAAAGCCAGCTTTCCCTTTGTCCACAGAAGCTATCACTTCCTGACTGGTTAGAGATGTCCTCACCCACTCCCCCTACCTGCTGTAGTGATTTACACACCTCCCCCTCCTCAAAGAGGGAGTTCCAACTTCTTTTTTCTTTCTCTCCCAAGGAAAATAAGACTCTACCTTTGAGAGGAGGAGTCTTTCCTGCAGTGTATTTAGAGTGGCACAGATGGTTTCCTTCTCCTCATCCTTTGAAAAAGAAACAAAAATATTTTATGCAGAAAGCCTTTTGTCAGAAATCAGGAGCATTTTCGCTGTTTCACTCCCCATGTGGAGACAGAGGGATCCTTTTTCTGCATGCTAATAAAGGAAGGAAAAGGGAAACAGTGCTTGATGCTTTTGAGATTTCCTGCACACTCCCATGTTGAAGAGCTGGGCCCTGTTTAGTGTACAGACTTCACTACCCTACTTTATGTTTGTCTAGAGATCTTGCTAAAAGATTCTTCTTTCTCTGTCCCTCAAGAAGAGGCCCCTTCTACGAATGCCCTCATGGAGGCATTGGCTACAGTGTCCGAATCTTGGAAAAGAAAGCCCCTTTCTCAAGGTGAAAGGAATGTTGTGAACTTCTGAGGGCCTGATCGATATTGTGAGTATTGTCCCTTGACATAAGTGTGGCAGCGCCCAGTGTTAACTGTTCTCATTTTGAGCAGCCCTTTTGCATTGGAATTAAAGGGAGGGGAGACCTTCAGACTGGGGATTATTGGGCACATGGTTTTCTGTTCCGCTTTTTTCTTTGTTTGATTCTTTTTTCTACGTTTTACTTACTGCTGTAAACTTTGTACTCCCAGAACTTTTGTTTTAGGGAGTGTTTGAACTACTAAACTACTAAACCACTTTGTCAGGTTTTTTATATTATAAAATGTATTCTAATGAGATTGAGAGCTGCAGTGTTAATCTTTCACTGGTAGTTTATTTTCTTTTTTTCACGTTTTTGTTATTTGGTAGGATAGGAATTAATGTTGCCACTAAGAAAAAACTTTGTGTGTGTAAACCTTGAGTGCCACAGTGGGGCTTAGTTGGAATTCTATCACCATTATTGATATCTATAGATGTACTTTGAAAAACAAAGAGAAATAGAAAAGTTATCATTTAGAGTCATGGAATTCTTACGGGTGGCAGGACCCTTTGAGGTTACTTTGTTTAACTTGTTCATTTTACATGTGAAAAACATGGAAGAAAAGTTAAGTGACATTCAAGACCATACAGGCAGCAGGATAGGGACCCTGTTTGGAGACCAGCAACTAGACTGCTTCCCAGCATTGCTGTTGCAGTTGACATGGAAAGGTTTTGAGATGATTGTTCTCAGTTCAAAAGAATTTCTTCCATTATTGGGATAACTTTACTGCATACTCCTATAAATATGGGTCTTTTTTCAGGGCTAAGTCCATTCCCTAAGCAGTCTAATTCTAATTTGTGTCATGGTAAAGATGAGAAGCCAGTAACAGCTGTTAAGAGTTTGTCAATCTATTATTTATTTTTTGCTTATACCTCAAACTAGATAATTACCCAGTGTGCTAACCCAGTAGGTTGGTTACAAGTCATTAGTAAGGATTAAGCTATAAATCCCTGCCTTCATTTTATGAGCATGTGTAACTCACTGTTTTCAAGTTTACTTAACACTTTGATGTAAAAATTTTTATGGTTGAGGCAGAGAGCTGACATTTGGAAAGATAACTGATAAAAATAAAGGGATAATACACTTACCAGTTATTCTTTTTTTTATTATTATTTTTTTTGGGGGGGGTGCCTGGGTGGCTCAGTGGATTAAAGCCTTTGCCTCTGGCTTAGGTCATGATCCCAGGGTCCTGGGATCGAGCCCCTCATTGGGCTCTCTGCTCAGCAGGGAGCCTGCTTCCCTCCCTCTCTCTCTGCCTGCCTCTCTGCCTACTTGTGATCTCTATCAAATAAATAAATAAAATTTTAAAAAATATTTAAAAGAATAAAAGAAAAAATATATTTTTTTAAATTTATTTGAGAGAGAGAGAGAGACACAGGCAGGGGGAGTTGGAGAGGGAGAAGCAGGCTTCCCACCTAGCAGAAAGCCCAATGCGGGACTTGATCCCAGGACCCAGGGATCATGAACTGAGCAGATGCTAAACAACTGAGCCACCCAGGCGTCCCACTTACCAGTTATTCTTTTTTTTTTTTTTTTTAATTTCTTTTCAGCATAACAGTATTCATTGTTTTTAACCACACCCAGTGCTCCATACAATCATGCCCTCCTTAATACCCACCACCTGGCTCCCCCAACCTCCCAGCCCCCACCCCTTCAAAACCCCCAGGTTGTTTTTCAGAATCCATAGTCTCTCATGGTTCACCTCCACTTCCAGTTTCCCTCAACTCCCTTCTCCTCTCCATCTCCCCATGTCCTCCATGTTATTTGTTATGCTCCACAGATAAGTGAAACCATATACCAGTTATTCTTTATTCCTGTTTGGATCTTGGGAAACAGTGTTTAAAATGTTTTAACAAAAGTAGTACATACTTACTGTTAAAAAAAAAAGTAAACATATAAGTTGTTGGTGATCTTCTCACCTAGGGTAATACTGTTAATATTAATTATATTCTTTCAGACAGTTTTCTTATGTGTATATTTTACCATAATAAAAGAGTTTTGATGTTTAGTTTGATCAGCTATCCCAGGCAACCTCCTTTGTAGAGTTGTTTCTCTACACCATCATCTTTAATTGTTCCAGTGTAATTAGAAATTTAGTTTTAAAGAATTTGAATGTCTTCTTAAAATTTTTTTCTGTTTCTACAGTCTGTGGCATTTTCAATATTTGATGGTACAAGCTAGTGAGCTGAGAATAATTTTAATCTGCTACTCTAGGCTTACATCTAAATATTACTTCAACTCCGAGGGTTCCAGCTGAGAGACTCCCCTGTCCTGGGTGACTCAACTGCAGATACTCTTCAGAAACTCAAGGACCCAGGATAGGGCAAGGAGAAAAGGAGAGAAGTCTATTTTGCTTCAACAGCCAATGTGCTTAGGTGATTTACAGATTGAAAATTCTTAGAATTGTATCTTTTCCAAACAGAAAATTCAAGAAGTGATAGATAGCTTTGTGGTGTTTGGCTTTTGTAAATTGGAGGTTATTTGGGAGTGACCAAAGCTTTAAAATTCTGTTTTGGCAAATGCCAGTTTATATCATAGAAGCATGTACAAGAAACATAACAGCTCTGTTTTCCTTGATGAATATTTTGAACCATTCTATGTGATTATCAATATTGCCTCTTCATGATACAGATCTGTTAGTAAATGTGTATTTGTGTATGATCCTGTGTTTGAAACAAATCTTGAATTAGGACCATGGGGATGGAAAGGAGTGGGATTTGTTAGAGAAACCATGGGAGTTGAGTTTGTGGACTACAAGTGCTAATGGAGCAACAGGTGGAAGGTCAGATACAGTTGTGTCTGGGTTCAAGTCTGACCTCTAGAATAGTGGGGGTGTTGTTACTCAGAGAGGCAATGGATTAAAAAAATAAGTATGTAAGTTTACTGAGAACATCTTACTTACCTTCATTTCTGGTTGTTGTTTGTATGTAGTGAGACCCAATTATTTATTGGGTTGAGTGGGTTCTATCTTGGAAATGTTAAGTTTGGGAGAGGTACCATCCTTATAAGTGAAACATAGGTCAGGAATTTGAGAAGACATGGGAGCTGGGGATAGGTGTTTTGTTTTTGTTTTAAATCAGCTTTCAGATATAATTTGCATATCATACAATTCAGCAGTTTAAACTGTACAATTTAGTGGTTTTTAGCATAGTCACAGAGTTGTGTAACCATCACCACAAT
Source organism: Mustela putorius furo (assembly GCF_011764305.1). Classification (NCBI taxonomy): domain Eukaryota; kingdom Metazoa; phylum Chordata; class Mammalia; order Carnivora; family Mustelidae; genus Mustela; species Mustela putorius. Next base: position 1,501,903 of record NW_025421272.1, on the reverse strand, counting down.
CAATTTTATTTTTTTATTATTATTTTTTTTACCACAATCAATTTTAGAACATTTTTATGCCCCCCCAAAAAACTATTAGCAGTCACTCCCAGTTTTTCGAGCCCTCACTAAGGAACTGTTAATTCACTTTCTAACTCCACAGATTTGCTGACTCTGGATATTTTATATATATGAGATCTTATATGGTTCTTTTTGACTGGTGTATTTTATTTACTGTAATGTCTTCAAGGTTCATCCATATTCTATCACAAATCAGTATTCACTTCCTTCTCACAGCCAAGTGATATTCCATTGTATGGGTGTACCACATTGCTTATCCATTAATCAGTTGTTGTACATAAAAGCTGTTTCCACTTTCTGGCTATTGTGAATAGCGCTGCTGTGAACATTTGTGTACTAGTTTTTGTGCATGCGTACTTAGGAGTGGAACGTTTGGCTCATATGGTTACCTGTACTTAAAGGGAGAGTTTTCAGTCATCTACATAGCAGAAAGGCTGCAAAAAAGGTGAGGGCATCAAAAAAGTGAAGCCTGGAATGCGAGGCATATCAAGGATTAAACTTTTGAGAACACTCACACCTTAGTGGCAGTAAGAGAGAGGAGCTCTTGAGCACATGGGGGCAAGAGACCCAGGGAGCTGATCTCCATCAACAAATCTGCTCTTCTACAGTATCCTTTCCTGCACTTACTCTGCTGGTCTGTATGTGGTGTGATAACCAAAAACTGGATTGTATCTGTTGTTGGGAAAGGGAAACTGAGCCAAATGAAAATTGAGCACCTCCTCCCTTTTTTGGCATCCAATAGCAATTCTACTTTAGCCGTTAATCCCCCCCCCCCCCGCCTCAGTGGCCTAAAATCTAAAGTGCCTCTAAAAATATCCAGGAGCTAGAGGAGAAAGGGGAAGATTGTAGCTCCAAAAAGGATATGTTTCTGTCAGCACCATTTATTAAAATGTCTCATTTGATTCTCACCGTACTCCTGGACACAACAGTTTATCTCTCCTTGCTGCTTTTTTGGATTCATTTTTTTTCATCAGCCCTCTTGTGTTCTCTGAACTTAATGGACCAGCAGTCTGATTTCCTATAATTTCTAGTATTTAAATTAGTAGTGTCATGTCTTAACTTTTGGGGAGAAGTCCTTCAAAACAATAAGGACACCCAGTGGATGAAAGCATAGGAACGTGAGTAAGTAAATTTATCTACCACAGGTTGGAAAACCAGAAAGGCAGAATGGTGCAAAATGAAAGGATCTGTCTTTGGTCCCGACTCATCCCTCAGCTTCAGTCTTTTTTTTTTTTTTTTTTTTTTTAAAGATTTTATTTATTTATTTGTCAGAGATAGAGCACGAGCGAAAGCAAGCACAGGCAGACAGAGTGGAAGGCAGAGTCAGAGGGAGAAGCAGGCTCCCCGTGGAGCAAGGAGCCCGATGTGGGACTCAATCCCAGGACGCTGGGATCATGACCTGAGCCGAAGGCAGCTGCTTAACCAACTGAGCCACCCAGGCGTCCCTCTCAGCTTCAGTCTTGATAGCTCAGGTCAATGGATGGGATCTTCTGTGGAAAGAGGAAAGATTTTAAACCCAGGAATATCCAAGGGGTAGGTGCTTCTTGACGGGGAGGCAGAGCAAGTGCCTTTTGTATAAGTAACATGTGTGGGCTTCCCAAGAAAATCAGGGCAGGAATAGAGACAGTGTCCAAGGAAATTGAGTTGTAAAGATTTACATGGTGTATTGGAGAGTCCTTCCTGCTCAGAAATCTGAATGTGGTCAATTGAGAGAGAGGAGGTGAGACAACTTAGTAGTCAAAACAGTTTGGTAGCCAACAATGGATTTTGCTTGTATGTAATGTGTTTATTTTGGGAAGAGATGGATGTTAGAAAGTGGTAGGAGTAGAAATCTGCTGGCTTTCTGAAATACCCTTTCCTGTGTGCATTTTGGCCAAAGGGATTTGCCATCAGTAGCCTCAGGTAAATCCTTGTTATGAACTCAGTTGCCAGAGATTTCTCACGTTTTCTCTTCCTTTGTTTAGATTAGGGAAAGCATCAAGAATGAAAGCATGTAGTATCTTACTTGGTTAGCCAGTTTCCACCTTGGTCAGGTCGAAGTAAATTTTGTTGTGGAAACTGCCCATATTTGGTAGACTAAAATGAAAAAGTTACCAATCAGGAAACCTTAGGTCCAAGTGTACCATTCCCTAGCTGTGTGCGTTTGTGTGTGTGTGTGTAACTTTAGTAATTTAGTTTTATGAATTACACAAATATACGTATTTTGGCAAATAACTCTTGTTTCCACTCTCCAGTGCAAAAGGTGAAACATTTCCAACACTGTGGAAGCCTCTTGTATCTTCCCATCTCTCCTCAGATAACCCTATAATATTTTAGGCAGGTCACTTTTACCTCTTCAATGTGATGTTAGGATCTATAATGGGATGGTGATAGCTGCTCTACTTTGCTCATAGGGTTGTGAGAATCGAATTAGTTGTGCCTGTGAAGGCACTTGGAAAATTTCAAGATGCTGAATGGAAGTCAGAGAGGACTTTGCTAAAGTTCTGGTTTAGTAGTGTCTTGTGCCAGAGTGTTTGGTAAGCAATAAAGGAATGGAATTCTGTTGTCTATAAACTTTTCTTTACAGAGAATTATTCTTGAGGAAAAGTCAGTATATTAAATTCCTCAGAATCTCTCGGTATATGTTCATTCAGCAAGTATTTCCTGAGTACCTTCTATGTGCCAAGCACTTCTCCCAGGCAGTGGGGATCCTGCAATGAACACAACAGGCAAGGTTCATGCCCTGAAAACAGGTAGAAAATTATCTTTATCTTCTAACTTACATCATTTCTATCCTTGGATGCTTAAAACATGTCTTATTCTCATCCATATTGCTGTCCCTCGCTCACCCACAATTGATAATTGTTCATAAGGCAGTATTTCAGTTGAGATTAGACAGGTGTCTATTAAAGGTGTAAGCTATTTATTTTTCCACTAATTCACAGTCTTTTTAAGGAAGATGTTTTGGTGCCAGATGTTGTCAGCATTTGAGGTGGATTTTTTTTTGTCCTTATTTTAGCCACTTTTTAGCTGAAACAGCTTTCTTCTACCCTGCAAGCTTTTAAACTTTTATCCCTTCCTTTGATTTGTGTCAGGGTGAACCGTTTGATGTAAAAGACTTGACTCCATAATCTTCCATCTGCCCTAATGCTGTCATCCGGAGTAGAGACTCAGCCAGTTCCACTTGATTCCTCCATGTCTGCCGTGGTACAGGAATTATACTCTGAACTCCCTGTGAGTGTCTCCAAAGAGCTTCATGCTGACCCTGAGCCAAGTGTGATTCCAGATGTAAAACCCGGAGCCTCAAGCTCTCTTATAAGTCAGAGTAGGGCAGTGCCCTTGGAGCTGCAGAGGACTCATGCGGAAAGTTGTTGTGAAGAAACTTCTGGCACCTTGGATCATGGGGGTGAACCTGGGCGGTGTGGGCTGGTGGACTCCACAGCAGGAGGTTCTGTGGCTTCTGGGATCTTGGATAGGGAAGAGAAAATCAAGAGCATGGAGCTAAAGGTCTTCAGAGATCAAGGGGACCAGGCGGAAATTTTAAGAGACCCCTGTGAGGGAGCAAAGGAAGACCCACATCAACATTCCACAGCTGCTGAAGAAAAGATCAGCTTAAGTCAGGTAAGACATGAGATCTCAATTCAGATGAGTGTGAATGACAGCTTTCCAGAGTAACACTTCACATGGTAAAGTACAGATGCTGACAGGTAGCTTATGATTTGCTCTTGAAATATTTCCAAAAAGTTGAGTTTGATGTTAACTTTCTTTTAATGATTTTTTTAAAAACATCTGTGTCGCATCAGACACTTAAAGAGAGAAAGTGCTTATCTGATGAAAAAGTGTCACTTCTCTGAAGCAGCTACCGTATGTGGAATGTTGAGTCTTATGGTAGTCGGATACTTGTGCATCTGGTTTTAAGAAATGATGGGTACTCATTCCTTAAGTTTTGGTAGCATCATAAGTAGGATGGAGGGACATGTCACAGAAATCTCTGAGAAACTCTGTTGACCCAGGTCGGGCTTCATAGGATGAATACCCTAGAGCAGTCTCCTTATTTCAGGAGCCAGTCCTTAGCTCTGCAGGTCCAGACACTTAACTTTTGTTTTTTAGTATATCAGAGATTATTATCTCCAAAGGACTGACCCATGCTAACCCATTTCATGAGAGACTAAAGTATAAATCAGAAAGCCAGTTCTTTAATTTGCGTGAAAAGTGGAATTATAACTTGGTAGGAATGGTCACACTGGCTGGTCAGTATGTCTTCTTCTTGTAGGCAAGTCTACATGGGAAATCAAATCTCTCTTTGTAATGTGAAATTAGAGTAATAAGGTTCAGGTAGGTAAAACTAATGATTAGTAAGCTGTGATAGCCTGAGGAACCCAGACTCCTAAAGGAATATATCTGCCAAGTACACTAGAAAACTAACTTTCTCTGGGTGATGCCTCAGACCAGGGTTCAACAAACTTTTTTCTGTATAGGGCCATGTAGTAAATATTTTAGACTTTGTAGGCCATAGGGTCTCTGTCAAAATTATTCAGCTGTGCCCTTGTAGCATAAAAGCAGGCATAGACAATACATAAATGAATGAGTGTGGCAAAATATATCAGTAAACCTTTTTTTTTTTTTTAAGATTTTATTTATTTATTTGACAGAGAGAGATCACAAGCAGGCAGAGAGGCAGGCAGAGAGAGAGAGAGAGGGAAGCAGGCTCCCTGCCGAGCAGAGAGCCTGATGTGGGACTTGATCCCAGGACCCCGAGATCATGACCTGAGCCAGAGGCAGCGGCTTAACCCACTGAGCCACCCAGGCGCCCCTCAGTAAACCTTTTTTTACAAACAGGTGCTGGCCCGTAGGGTATAGTTTGTCAGCCCCCACCCTAAACCTACAAATAAATTCATACTGCCTGGGCTTTCTGGGCTAAGTTCCATTTCCCATCTTATAGATCTGTCATTTGTTTACACAGGTTACAGGGCAAAATTGATTGTTAATAGTCTCCGTACATTGACCATAGTTAGGAATAGCTTTAGATAACAACAATTAAATAATGTATCTGATTTTATGTTATGATAAGCTACCTTTAAAAATATAAGTGAGGTAACAGATTCAGGATCTGAAAGTTTCTTAACTTCTTGATATGGTGGGCTCAGTCTAACAATATGAAATTTTTCTGTAATTTGGTGACGTTTTCATGTGGTATTTGGTATAAAATAAAAGTACATATGCATAAATTATGAAGTACGTAATGAATAAGTACATACACTCACATATATATGCCTCCCAACCTAAGATCTAGAAAATTATTGTCCCTTTCTTCCTCCCAGCTCTACCAGAGATAAATACTATTTTGAATTGTGTAAAGCAAAATTAAATTTAATAGATATAAATGTGAGACTTTTTTACTTCGTTCCAAAAACTGCGTAAGTGGAAAAAAAGAGAAAAAAGCAGAAATACTTTTGGAAAAACAAAAGACCTATAGGCTTTAGCTACTCAATTAGAATTGGCTTTTTGGGATAGCCATCAAGAAAAGCCAATTTGCTCTTAAATGTCCATGAACAGAAGTGTTAGTTGTTAGTTGTTAGTGTTAGTTGAACTGAGAACTAGCAATTATAGTCTGTTGTGTGTTGGTTAATCTATAGTTAGAATATCACACTCACAGTCCCCTCTTCCCACTCCAGCACTCAGATGAGCTCAAGATGCCCCTGGAGTGAGAAGGACAGAGGGAAAGCAAAGAATGTGTCAGTGTTGGGGTCACTGGCCAAACTGGATCCTGTCCTCTCCCCATGCTGAGCCTGGTGTCACATGTATCATGTGTAGGAAGAATATAGAAAACCAGAAACGCATTCATGATAAAGAGTTCACACTAATGACAAAACCTGAAAATAGGGGCACCTGGGTGGCTCAGTGGGTTAAAGCCTCTGCCTTCGGTTCAGGTCATGATCCCAGAGTCCTGGGATCGAGCCCCGCATTGGGCTCTCTGCTCAGCAGGGAGCCTGCTTCTTCCTCTCTCTCTGCCTGCTTCTCTGCCTACTTGTGATCTCTCTCTGTCAAATAAATAAATAAAATCTTAAAAAAAAAAATAAAAGAATTTGCAAAGCTGGGACGCCTGGGTGGCTGAGTTGGTTGAGCAGCTGCCTTCGGCTCAGGTCGTGATCCCGGCGTCCTGGGATCGAGTCCCACGTCGGGCTCCTTGCTCTGCAGGGAGCCTGCTTCTCCCTCTGCCTCTGCCTGCCTCTCTCTCTGCCTGCGCTCACTCTCTCTGACAAATAAATAAATTTTAAAAAATCTTTAAAAAAAAAAAGGAATTTGCAAAGCTGTCAAGTAGAAATGGTTCTGTTGGGCACAGTTAGGCTCTGTAGAAGACAGTGGTAGCTCATTCTTAGGTCACAGGACCCTTTGAAAATCTGAATGAATGCTGCATATCTTTCATTAAAGTAGACTACTGTTTCAGAAGGTTTGCAGAGCCCAGACATCTTTGACATCAAGATTTCTTTTTTTTTTTTAATATATTTTATTTATTTATTTGACAGAGAGCACAAGTAGGTGGAGAGGCAGGCAGAGAGAGAGGAGGAAGCAGGCTCCCTGCTGAGCAGAGAGCCCGATTCGGGGCTCTATCCCAGGACGCTGGGATCATGACCTGAGCCGAAAGCAGAAAGGCCTTAACCCACTGAGCCACCCAGGCGCCGCAAGATAATTCTTGCTAGATTGGCAAAACACCACAAACAGACAAAACACAACTGATGAATTAGGAAAACATTTTGCGGTATATATCACAGATAAGGATTTATCTCTCTAATATATAAAGAACTCTCTCTTTTTTAAAAAATATTTTATATGAGAGAGTGCATAAGCAAGAGGCGGGGCAGGAGAGAAGAATATGCAGGCTCCCTGCTGAGCATGGAGCCCATAGTAGGGCTCCATCCCAGGTCCTACTATCATGACCTGAGCCAAAGGCAGATTTTTAACTGACTGAGCCACCCAGGCATCCCATAAAGAACTCTCTTTTTTTTTTTTTTTAGATTTTATTTATTTGACAGAGAGAAATCACAAGTAGACGGAGAGGCAGGCAGAGAGAGAGGGAAGCAGGCTCCCCGCTGAGCAGAGAACCTGATGCAGAACTCGATCCCAGGACCCTGGGATCATGTCCTGAGCCGAAGGCAGCGGCTTAACCCACTGAGCCACCCAGGCGCCCCAGAACTCTCTTTTTTTTTAAAGTATTTTATTTATTTGACAGACAGAAATCACAAGCAGGCAGAGAGAGTAGGAAGCAGGCTTCCCCTGAGCAGAGAGCCTGAGATGGGGCTCAATCCCAGGATCCCGAGATCATGACCTGAGCCGACGGCAGAGGCTTTAACCCACTGAGCCACCCAGGGGCCCTTAAAGATTTTTTTAAGTTGAGGTTCAATCAAGAGTCATGCTCTACTGACCAAGCCAACTAGGCACCCCACTACTATATAAAGAACTCTTAGATTGAGGAATGGAAAACCCAATAGAGAAATGAAGGAAAGACTTGAATAGATGATTAGTGTGTGTGTGTGTGTGTTCGTGTGTGTGTTCTTAAACACGTGAAGAGATGGTCGACCTCAGTTATAATTAGAGACATGTAATTTTAAATGGTTGAAATACCACTTTTTTACCTGTAAGACTGGAGAAAATGAAAAATGATGGCAACATGTTGTTTGGCAAGGCTATGGGAAAGTGTTCTCACCCGTTGCTGGTGGGAATGCATACTGATACAACCTTTCAGCAAAGGCATTTGGCTGCACCTAACTAGAAAGCACATACTCTGACCTGTTGACCTAGCACTCTCATTTCTAGGAATTTACCCTGAATATACACTCCCAAATTATGGAAATACATATACCCAAAGTTACTATTTGCAGCATTGCAAAATGTTAGAAGCAACCTAAATGTCCACATATAGGACAAAGTTTGATTAAACCATAGTATGTATATGGTACATTTATACATGGAGCACTATGCATCTATAATAAAGAATCAAGGAGGATCTCCGTGTACTGATAGGGATTTCCAGAAGTACCGTGGCTCCCCAAGACCACCTCCAGGTTTCAGTATTCACTGGAACTCACAGGACTCAGTATACGGTCATATTTGTAGCTAAGTTTAATTATAACAAAGAATATTAGCCAGTCAGCAAAGGGGGGGAAGCATGGTACAAAGTCCAGAAGATATCAGGTGGTAGCTTCCAAGAGTCCTCTCCCGCTGTAGTCACACACACACAAACACATATACACAGCCTTCTCCAGGAACAAACTGTGACAACACATGTGTAATGTTTACCATGGAAACGTTTTTAGAGCCCAGGGTTTTTACTGGGGCTGGTCATGTGGGCATCCTCTGGCTGGCACATACCAAAATTCCAGACTTCCAGAAGGAAAGCAGATGTTCAGCATAAACCCCATTGTCATATAGGTGCACCGAGCCACTCTTCCCACTAGGGAATGTTGGAAACTCTCCCCAAATCTAAGTTCCCAGATGAGCCAAGGCCACCCTTGCAAGCAAGGCCTTTCTAAGGATAACAGGCCTACTATGTTAACTCTCTTCTGCAAACTAGGATATACTGGTAAAGGAAAAGAGCAAAGGGCAAGTAAATAATTGTTTGTATCCTCGCTTTCATTCAAGAAATAAGGGGAGATGAGTACGTACAGGTATCTACTGGTTTGTATAAAACACACACATGTACATGCAGGAAGAATAAAGTAGAAATGATTGGGTTTGGCTACTTAAAAGAAGCCAGTGGGAGCAGGGTAGAGAGTGTAGGAATAGGACAGAAGGAACAAGAGGAAGTGACACTTCTCTGAGTACATCTTTTTGTATAATTTTGAGTCTGTTCTTAAAAAATAACTAATTAGGGTGCCTGGGTGGCTCAGTGGATTAAGCCGCTGCCTTCAGCTCAGGTCATGATCTCAGGGTCCTGGGATCGAGTCCCGCATCGGGCTCTCTGCTCAGCAGGGAGCCTGCTTCCTCCTCTCTCTCTCTGCCTGCCTCTCTGCCTACTTGTGATCTCTCTCTGTCAAATAAATAAATAAATTCTTAAAAAAAAATTTAAAAAAAAAACTAATTAGACAACCTGGGTGTGAGGGGAACCCAGAATTGAATAAAAACTCTTAACAAATAACTCTTAACTGTATTACCCACATTAAGGGAGGTGGATGAAAAAGAAAAGTAACCCGAGTACCTTTGGGAAACAGTATTTTAACTGTACTTTTAAATCTAAATCCAATAAGGCCTTTTTTTTTTTTTCCTAAGAGTGAGAGAACAAGCAGGCGGGCATGTGGGGAGGGCGGGCAGAGCTAAAGGGAGAGAGAATCTTAAGCAGGCTTCATGGGGCGCCTGGGTGGCTCAGTGGGTTAAGCCACTGCCTTCAGCTCAGGTCATGATCAGGGTCCTGGGATCGAGCCCCGCATCGGGCTCCTTGCTCAGCGGGGAGCCGGCTTCTCTCTCTGCCTCTGCCTGCCTCTCTGCCTGCTTGTGATCTCTCTCTCTCTCTCTCTGTCAAATAAATAAATAAAACTTTAAAAAAAATTTATTTTTTATTAAGCATGCTTCATGCCCAGCGCAGAGCCCAATTTGGGGCTCAATGACCTGAGATCATGACCTGAGACAAATTCAGGAGTCCGACACTTAACCAATTGAGTCACCAAGTAGCCCTCATTTTAGTAATTTGTTTTTCACACGGGTGAGGCTTAGCAGTTCCTGAACTGCTATAGTTATGTTCAGGGATTGAGCAAATAGGTAAATATTGTGAATAATGAGAGTGAACCAGGTTTCTCACTAACAAAATGAAATTATAGATGGGGGTGGGTTGAGGGCTAGAATGAATCCTATGGTGTGAAACTAGAATTGGAGCTATCAGTATGAACTTCCGGTTTTTAATATATGTAGATAGATAAAGAAATGTACTTATATATATGGGTATGTGAGGTAGGATCTAGATCTAGTGACACCTCATAGCAGTGAGCACCCAGTTCTTGGTTCCTAAGTAACATTTTCCAATTAAAGGAACCAGGACTTTTTGGGGAAATGTTTTAGAGGCTGGCACAGGGGAAAATACAAGATGAGCTAAGAACGATTTATGGTTAATTGCTTAGAAAATTAGGAGACATAACAGAAGGACCCAGGAGCCAACTTGAAAGAACTCCCAGTGGCTAAGACTGGGACAATTTGAGCTTAAATAATGATGATAATGAATTATAACCCAGAGAATAAAGCAAGTATCATGAGCCCATGTTGATATAAAATAATTGAATAAATAACTTGGAAAAGGAAAGCTCTTAAAGAATTCTAATTCGTAAATACAAAAGGAATCATGGAAATAAATCTCCATTGGGCAACCATCACAGTAATAGTCATCTCAAGCAAGAATCCTCAATGGGTAGTGGCTAGAAGTTTAAATGAGAAACAAGTATTTACATTGTCTCCAGATACCTCCCCCATAAGATACTTAGTAATTTTATAGTAACAGAATCATTACAAGGTATACAAAGGAGAAAATAATCACAGTGGAGAAACCTGACAGACACCACCTGAACCAAGTGTTGGAAGTTTGGCTCCAGAGGTTTGAGAACACCCCCCTCCAAAGCTATGTTCCTCTTGAGAGAATCCACCAAGAACCAGCATCACTTCTGTGAGATTCCTGCCTCCAAAATAGATAACCAGAATCTACTGATGAAACATCAAACCCAAATCAAGGGACTTTCTTTTCAAATTTGTCAAAGTCACAAAGATGAATATCTAAAGAACTATCTCAGTTTAAGGGAGAACTTAAGGAGACATGATAACTAAAGGTATCATGAGAGCCTGGATTGGATCCAGGTCCTGAAAAAGGACTTGGGAAGCCATTAATAAGATTTGAGTAAATTCTGTAAATATTATAATAATAGTAGTTTACTGGCCTTAATAACTGTATGGTGGTTATGTGTAAGATAGTAGCATTAAGGAAAGCTGGATGAAGATTACAGAAAATTTTTTGAACAGTATTTGCCAACTTTTTAAATTTTTTTTACACATCTGAGGGAAAATACCTCTGAATTATTAAAAAAACATTTAACATTTTTAAATATAATAATAGTAAAAACAACCAAAAAAAATAACTCTTCTTGTTTAAAGGAAACAGAATTTAAATCAATAGAAAAGGTACTTTTTCACATCTAGGCCAGTTTAGAAATAGGTTATGTTGTGTGGGGAAGTCCTGTTTATGAAGAGACAGAATGACTGAATGTCAGGAATATAGCAGAGGGGATCTAGTTTGGACAGGCAACCTGAGAGCTGTTCTTTTCCCATCCCAAGGGTCTGTGATTTATTTCTAATAGCCTTCAGCAGCATTCCACAAAGTTCTTTTCCTTCGGCTGTTCTTCATCTCATACCAGCAAAGAGGCCCAGCTGGGCACTGCCACAGGTTTGTAGCACAGTGAATACTCAAAGATTACCTCTTACCCACTGCTCTCTCTTCCCTTTGGACCAAAATCCATCACGACGGGAAAAGTAGTGGCTTCAGCCACCTAGGCTTCCAGGGCATACATTGTATAAATCAAATGAATTTAACAGTCCAGTTTGCTTGGTGAACTTCCCAGTTCAAGGAGAAGGACAGCACTCATTTTTATAATTAGAAGTTTGCACTGGTTTTAATTCACTTGTTTAATTCATTGACTTGTTTAATCGCATTTAAAGTTGTTACAGGTTTTTGTTGTTAAAAGAAAAAACAATATGTTATTTTATGAAGTGGGATATTTTTAAATGTTGGTGTTAACTTTTTTTTGCCTTTTTTAAATTGTGATAAATGCACATAACATAAAATTTACCATTTTAATCATTTGTGCATGTACAGTTCAGTGGCATTAAGCACATTAACACTGTTATATAAACATCAACACCATCCATCTCCAGAACTGTTTTCATCTTCCCAAGCTGGAACTCTACCCATTAAATGCTAACTCCCCATTAGACTCTCCCTTCAATCCTGGCTACCATCATTCTCCTTTCTGTCTATGAATCTGTCTACTCTAGGGACCTCATCTAAGTGGAATTATACATCCTTTGTCCTTCTGTGACTGCACTTAACATTTTTTTTTTTAAGATCCACTTAAAAAAATTAAAATATTCTAACCATGAAATACTTCAGTCATTCAAATGCTTCAGTCATGTAAAGGGAAACCAACAAAAAATAATTCTTTCCTGACTTAGGATTGTGTCAAAAAGGCATAAAAGCTTACAACTAATAATTTGATGTTTTGATCAGGAAACCACTTTGTTATTGAGGAGGAGAGAAGAAAGACAAAAAGGAAGGAGGGGAAAGTATCAGAACAGACTCAGTGGCAGGGACAGCTGCAAGAGCCAGACTGAATGGTCAAAGAGAGAATTCAGTTCAGAACTCAGTTGTAGGACAAAGGTCAGCAAATCGGGTGCATAGCGAGGATGTGGACAATGTTAGTGTTATTTAAGAGTAGATAGAGATGAGAATGTGATACTCCATGTAGATGATTTTAACCTTGAAAACTCTTTATTCAGTGTGTGGTTGGTCCCTCCGCCCCCAACATATGCTTGTTCTTTGTTTTTCCTGGTGCTTAGATATTAGCTGTAGGGTGTTTAAGGTTTTTTGGTTTTTTGTTGTTGTTTTTTTTTTTAAGATTTTATTTATTTGACAGAGAGAGAGAGAAGGAACACAAGCTGGGGGAGTGGGAGAGGGAGAAGCAGGCTTCCTGTCAAGCAGGGAGCCTGATGCGGGACTGTATCCCAGGATCACGACGCCAGCTGAAGGCAGACGGTTAATGACTGAGCCACCCAGGTGCCCCGGGTGTTTAAGTTTTTATGTATTTTACTTTTTTTTTCCTCTCATAGTGGTTGAGGTGCCTGGGTTGAATATGTTACAAAAGCTTTAGTTCCAGGATATGATACTTCATTTGTGCTCAACACGGACATAGAAAAAAGTTCTGATCATCTGTTATCTGTACACATGAAGAGTCATTATACACTTTTGACAGATATATTTGAAGCTATCTGGACAGGGGACATCAAATAAGGATGCACAATGGCTGTTGATCACTTGAACCATGTTATGCTGTTGGAGAAACTTTTTTTTTTTTAAAGATTTTATTTATATATTTGACAGAGAGATCACAAGCAGGCAGAGAGGCAGGCAGAGAGAGAGGGGGAAGCAGGCTTTCCACTGAGCAGAGAGCCCAATGCGGGGCTTGATCCCAGACCCCCGGGATCATGTCCCAAGCCGAAGGCAGAGTCTTAACCCACTGAGCCATCCAGGCACCCCAAGAAACTTGTTTTTTAATGCCATGTTCATCAGACCCAAACTTGTGCAATTTGTGTGACTTCACTTAAATGAAAGCCCACTGAAGTAAATGCCCATTAAGCTTATTTACATCTTACTCTAAGAGTCTGTGATCCTATGCGAAATTTGCGGTTGAGTGTAGGAGCTTGCTATTTGCTTGAAAGGATATCTTGGTGGAAAGAATTCACTTTTGGTGATTTAAAGGTGGAAAAAGGAGGCAAGAATCAATGAAACAAGATGGAATTGGGAGGGAGACAAACCATAAGTGACTCTTAATCTCACAAAACAAACTGAGGGTTGCTCGGGGGAGGGGGGTTGGGAGAAGGGAGTGGGATTATGGACATTGGGGAGGGTATGTGCTTTGGTGACTGCTGTAAAGTGTGTAAACCTGGTGATTCACAGACCTGTACCCCTGGGGATAAAAATATATGTTTATAAAAAATAATAATAATTTTTTAAAAAAGGTGGAAAAAGTCTGAACTTCATGCTGTTACTAGTAAAGCTGGTGGCCATAACCTGTTCTCCAGGTCTGCCAGGGCACTCTTGTCCCCACAGTGATGGTTTGCCCTCTGATATCTTATGATGTTAAAAGTGACAGAAAATTGCCCTAAGCACAAAGGGCATATTGCTGAGACTAAGATAGAACTTTCTCCTAATTATTAGAAGAGTTCTCAGATAATTATTGGGAGATGGGATTATTATCAAATGCCTCTCCCAGCTAAGGTGATCAGTGCCTTATTTAAAGTCACCAGTTATTTCCCTGAATTGAAATACGTGAAGGAAAATTCCTTTTTAAGCTCAGTAAGGATGATTTACAGTTACTGTTCAACAGCTGTTCCTTTCTAAATATGCAAGAGACAGGAAACTCAAAGATCCACTTAGAGATACAAAAGTTTCTTTTATTTTCAAAGTATTCTTCACTATGAACATAATCATGGCTGTTTCCACAAAGGTTAGGTAGTAGGAAGAATCTCATTTGCTCCATATTGTTGCCCTGTCATTGCACACTTCAGTGTACAGACAGTCCCATCTGAAGATGGTGTGGTCACTGACCATCCTTACTCATCTAGCTCTGCCTTCAGCTCAGGAAGCTCAGGTTTAGAAGAGTTCAGTGGAGTCTGGTTACAAGCGGGGCTCACAGCTCAGAGATAAATTAGGCCCTGAAGAGCTTGTAACTTACCACGTGTAAAAAGCTGAAGAATCTGATTTATATTTATTTTCTTCTTTGAAACATTTGTGTTCTCCTACTCTAAACTAGTCTCACAGGAATGAATCAGAGAATTGCATCCTTTCCAGGACATAACAACTTTTAATGGGAAATAAGATCACAGATGAGCAGTAAGAATGGTTTTTCAAGACCTTTCTAAAATCTGCCACAACTTTGAAGTATCAAAAGTTGATTTTGATTCTAAGCATTTGGCAAGAGCCTGGTATATTGGATATGCAAGGCAAAGAATGTTTACTGTCGATTTGAAAAATGAATTGGTAATGTACTGTGGCAATTCTTACTCTATACAGCTAACAGCATATTATAAGCTATAGCAGAGGGAAGGAACCATGTGAACTTTCATCTTGGAAGTTGATTCATTCAAAACAGATTTTGCAGAATCTAGGTGGAAGAGAAAATGTTTAGACTCCACCTCTAAAAATCCTGAAAGTTAGAACATTTAGCCTATAAAATATTATAGGAAAAGGAATTGATAAATTTCTGCAAGTGTTTATTTTATGACTAGCTGACCGTGATGGGGTTGGGAGAATGACAGGATCATTATGCTCCATGTGTCCTGCTTGCAGGTGGGCTGTTCTGTTCTGTCAGCCGCACTTGAGACCCATACTTTGTAGAGCTCCCATCTGATATGGAGACGACCCACCACTGTGGTGGTGGTTGTTGGGGGTGGGAGGTGTCTCACATCTGACCTCAGCCTCACACTCTGTTTTCTTTTCAACACAGTAAACTTCTTATTATATTTGAGACTTCAAACTTTATAGGGTCTTCTTAACTCAGAACCTTTTAAGAGAAGTCAGCAAGGCAGAGGGAGAGGGGAGTCACTTCCTCTTAGCTTCTGCTTCTCTCCTTCCCTGGTACAAATCATGACAAACCAAGAAGAAGGGGACATGGCTGAAGCATTTGGCTTGGCACTCCACCAGGGTATTTTGAGTCCTCCAGCTGAGAACCTTAGAGCAGCAGGTGGAGCAAAACTAAAATTCCAGGAGCCCCTCCCAGAGCAGGAGTCTGTATGGTTGATTGTACAAGCTTGTTCTTAGTGCTAATAGGTAGGAGTCCTGAGGTTGGAACAGAGCCCTTTCTAACTCCTCATCCCATAATCTTTTACTCCAACATTCTGCCTTTTCTATAAAGTATTAGCCTGAAAAAATAATTCTAAATAGCATCTCATGTCACATCCCAAACATTCAGCCTGAGAACTGGAACAGCAAGAGAAATACCATTTTGGATAAAGAAGCAAATGTAACTACAAATAAAGATGTTTCTGTAACTTCTTATTCTGAAATAATTTTAGACTTACAGAAAAGTTGCACAAATAGTACAAAGAATTCCCATATACCCTTCATGCAAATTCCCTACATGTTAACATTTTTCCACTTTTGCTTTTTTTTTCCCCCCTGAATAATTTGGGAGTATAGTTGCAGACATGATGCCTAAATATTTCAGTGTGTATTTCCTAGCAAAAAAAGACATTGTGATGCATGACCACATGGTACCTTAGTCAAAATCAAGTAGTTAACACTGATCTATGTATTTTTATTTAATCTACAGACTATATTCAAGTTTGGCCAGTTGCACTAATGTCTTTTGAGGCAAAATAAAATGTTTTTTGGGGGGGGGGCGGTCTAGGAAAAACCTAGGATCACTTGTAGCATTCAGTTGGCATGTCTCTTTAACCTCCTATAATGCGTAGCAGTTCCTCAGCCCATGACCTTGACACTTTTGAAGAATACAGGCCATTTATCTTGTTGAATTTCCCTCTATTTGGATTTGTCTGGACTTTTCATGATTAGATTCTGATTATGCATTTTGGCAGCAGGAATCCCACAGAAGTGATGCTGGTTCTTCTTGGTCCATCCTCTTAGGAGGCACATGGCTTTGGGTTGCTTCATTCCTGGGAGGTCAAGTCTATCACTTGGTTCAGGTGGGAGCTGCCAGCTTTCTCCACTGCAGTTACTATTTTCCCTTATGAAATTATTAGTTATCTCATGGAAAGATACTTTGAGGCTATGTAAATATTTGTTTCTGATTCAAACTTTTAGCCACTAGTTTTAACATCCATTGACGATTGTTGGTTGAGATTATTATTACTGTGATGGTCACCCAGTAGTGATTTTCTAATTCCATGATTCCTTTTACAGTAAGTAAGAGCTTTCTCTTCTCCTCCTTTGCAGACAAGTTCAGTCTGGCATCATGCTAGAACTCATATTTTGTCAAACAGGTAGTATTACTGTAAATTATCTGGGAGATACTTGTTTTTAAGTTCATGCCTTGCAAAAGTATTCCACACTAAGAAAATGGAAAAATAGTTCTTCATATGAGATAGTCCATGCTGTCAATTTCAGTGGTGATGTTTTATTTCCGCCTGTCTCCACCAGTTCTTGCCACTGCTTTTATCTTCCCTCTCCGTCCTGGGTTCTGTTTCCACGAGAGAACTTTGCTTAGGATACGGATGGCTTTTGCTAGTTTTTTTTTTTTTTAAGATTTTATTTATTTATTTGACAGACAGAGATCACAAGTAGGCAGAGAAGCAGGCAGAGAAAGATGGGGAAACAGGCTCCCTGCTCAGCAGAGAGCCCAATGTGGGGCTCGATCCCAGGACCCTGAGATCATGACCTGAGCTGAAGGCAGGGGCTTAGGCCACTGAGCTTTTTGCTAGTTTTGAGTTTGTTTGAAGTGCTATAAAAATTACCAAGTTACAGTAATGATACCACTATCCATAGATTTAGATATGTACCATGTCAGTATCTTGCACTTAGCAATTAAATCAGTATGAAAAAAAACTTAAATCTTGGGGTAGGGTAAGAGAGGTGACTCAGAAGGAGAGCTTAACATAAGCAGCGATCTTTGTTCTTTCAGCATCTCCTAGCTGGTAAACTTTCCTTCATGGTGCTTGAAGCCATTTGCTGCCATGACATGCACATTTTGCTGTCACTGACCCCTCCCATTCTTCTGAATTTGTTCTGTAGGAGAAAACTGGTTGTCATTGATGGTGTTCTTCTTTGCATGCTCTTCCTCCAGTGAAGGGAGATGAAAAGAGAAAATAGCCCTTCTAAGAAGTTTGGAAAGAAAATGCATACATGATCTCTAGAGTGGTTGGGGATTGAGATACATCCACTTTGGATATAAATGGATGAAATTAAGGTTACATTGCAGCAATGTGTTTCTTTTTTTTTTTTTTAAAGATTTTATTTATCTATTTGACAGAGAGAGATCACAAGTAAGCCGAGAGGCAGGCGGCCCAGCAATGTGTTTCTTTATTCAGAAAGTATTTAATAGGGTCAGCATTTTAAGCCTCTGTTATTATCCAGACCTTGGGAAACTTGGCTTTTCAAGTTCAAATTCTAGAGAAGAGCAGTTTTTATTGATTTTATTTCTTTAAATTTGAGGTTTTCTGGGGCGCCTGGGTGGCTCAGTGGGTTAAAGCCTCTGCCTTCGGCTCAGGTCATGATCCCAGGGTCCTGGGATCAAGCCCCACATCAGGTTCTCTGCTCAGCAGGGAGCCTGCTTCCTCCTCTCTCTCTGCCTGCCTCTCTGCCTACTTGTGATCTCTGTCTGTCAAATAAATAAATAAAATCTTCAAAAAAAAAAAATTTGAGGTTTCCTTCAGTTGCCAATCTTTGTGACTGCTACCAAAAATTTATGACTGCTAGTCATAAAGAAGTTTCTCAGATGGTAATTTGCATTCATGATCAGGTATCTCTGAATCCTCCCTGACCACTGGATTTTCTTCTTCCAGGAAGACCTCCTGATGCAGTCAAGCAGAGAACGTTTATGCACAGGCCTCCCTGAAGACTATCTAAGAAGCAAAGGTATTTATTTTTCTCCAGTCTTTTCCTTTTTCTACTTATTACACACACTGTTTTAGTTCACGGTTTCTATTTCGCATTGGGAATGCAAGTCCCTGCCTTGCAAGATGGACTTAACTGTAGAAATTCTTGATCTTGTCCACAGACATACTTGAAGACACTTAATATTATTGAGCAGTGCCTGAGGTTTTCTTGTGGTTTTTTGGTTTTTGTTTTAATTTTTTCAACTTTCTTTCTCTTTTTTTTTTTTTTTTAAGATTTTATTTATTTATTCGACAGAGATCACAAGTAGGCAGAGAGGCAGGCAGAGAGAGAGAGGAGGAAGCAGGCTCCCCGCTGAGCAGAGAGCCCGATGCGGGACTCGATCCCAGGACCCTGAGATCATGACCTGAGCCGAAGGCAGCGGCCCAACCCACTGAGCCACCCAGGCGCCCTAATTTTTTCAACTTTCTAAAAAAAGATTTTGTTTATTTATTTGAGAGAGCACACAAGCAGGCATGGGGAAGAGGAAAGACAGAGGGCAAAGCAGATTCCCTTCTGAACAGGGAGCCCAGCATAGAACTGGATTCCAGGACCCTGGGATCATGATCTGAACTGAAGGCAGACACTTAACCAACTGAGCCACCCAGGCACCCGTCTTTTGTTTTTGTTTCTAAGTAAACTCTACCCCCAGTGTGGAGCTTGAACTCATGACCCTGAATTCAAGAGTCACATGCTCTTCCAATTGAGCCAGTTAGCCACCCCAAGCAGAGCCTTAGTTTTGACAATAGTTTGCTTCCCCCTTTTATATAATGAACCCCTATTGATGTGAAATCTTTGATTTTATAAAACTAAACTGCCTGTTCGGAAAGGTTAACATGAATGGGGAGAAATTGACCCAGTCCAGTTCAGCACTATAGAGTGCATCCTGTTTCTGTTCCCCTGGGCAGGGATAGGAGAAAGTGTTCACTCCAGGTCACCTTGAAAACCGTCAAAGCATTTTCATTTCCATTGCTTTGTATTGTTCCTCAAAATAATGAATAGATAGAGGCATCTGAGATACCACCTTTAGATTGATTGATTGAGGAGAAAACAGAGGCCCAAAGAAAGAGTGCTGAGCCAAGATTTTCTCCCCAGGCTGAAAATAATCATATGTAACTTTAGAGAGGACTCTGTGTATGTATTATGCAATTAAAGTTAAAAATACGGAGTAATCAAAACCATAAAAAAAGGAAAATAGAGCAAGTATGTTTAATTATATGAACGTTTTGTTACTGTGATAAAACATCATATTTGACTCTCTGCTTCTTGGCAGCCCAGACAGAAAAGGAAGCACAAATTGTCCTTATGAGAAAGGGCACTTGTCCCAGTTTATCACCCTGCTTCCTGCTGCTGGAGATTTCCTCTGTGGCTCAAAGGCTTGGCTGTCCAGTATAGATTAAAACTCTGAAGATGAGAAATGTCCTTTTGTACGTGTCTCACCCAGTTCCTAGGGCCTTACTTGGGACCATTTTAGCCACCCTTCCACCCCCCACCTCAAATATCTTTTTAGGGGGCTCCAGTATTGCTGTATTGAGTCTTTGGTGTATTTGGTATATTTTCACCCACATACCAAATATACCAAAGACACTTTCACTTAACAACTGAACTGACCTTTAAACAGAATTAGGGGGGTGCCTGACTGGTTTATTTGGTAGCGCATACAAGTCTTGATCTCAGGGTCATGAGTTTGAGCCCCATGTTGGGCATAGAGATTACTTAATGAAGATAAATAAATTAAAAAACAAGCAAAAAAATGGGTGCCTAGCTGACTTGGTTGGTAGAGTAAGTAACTCTTGATCTCGGTGTTGTAGGTTCGAGCCCCACGTTGGGTGTAAAGATTACTTAAAAAAATAAAAAATCTTAAAAAAATAAATAAAAATATTGGGGAAAAAAAAAAACAAACAAAAACAAGAGAAGAAAAGAGAATTCTTTTCAGTGAGGAAATCTGCCTTCTCAGACTTACCTGGTCACTGTCCACCAAAAAATCTGGTCTACATTGGACATGGATAAGATGAGCTCTTCTGAAAAGTACTCACAGATAAACTACTTTGTGACATTTTTCTTCCTGAGTTAATACCATTCTTTAATTACTAAAATTGGGAATATGGTTTATTTTTCTTTCCCCAAAGCCATGTGCAAGGTTCTCAGTTTTAGATGGAGAAACTTGAAAACAGCAGCTCTACTAGAGTTTTTTAGTAACAGTGACCTAGTGTGCCTGACTGTGATGTGTTTTTCCATTCAGTCCCCAAAGAGCCACCCAAGGTGTCCCTTTGTTGCACAGGAGGAAACAGGCTCCGCCCAACCTATTATTCAAGGCAGAAAGAAAGTTCTATGAAGGCAGGTCTGTGAAAGAAATGAACACACAGGCTGCTGCCATGGATTTCAATTAAACAAGTGTACATGCTGTATTGTCATGTGGCCAGCATCTCAGCTCAGTTTGCCAGGTTTAAAGTAAAGCATTTGGCAGCCTGTCATTTACTATTTCTTGGAGACTTAGTGGTGCACTGCCTCGGGGGTCCCCAGCTGCAGAATTTTCACTCTGCCCCAGATCCTGGTCCCACACATTTTAGAGGTAGATCTTCCTGATAAAAACTGGTATATCCTTCCTACTTTTGTTTTAAATGTTTGCTCTATTCGGTTTTGCTTATTCTGAATGAGGGCACCTCAGAGGTTAGGGCTGTATGAATTGATAAATTTGCTGAGGAATGGATTTGGGTTCCCTGCATGGAGGCGTTCAGCAAGAGAACCTAAGTCTGCCACACTCTCATTGGTGTGTTGTTCTTCCTTCTCTAAGTAAATGTCCCATTCACAGTACTTCCAAGTTAGTGTGGTATTCAGAATTTTTAGGTTCTTTACAGTCATGTCTGCTGTGACTTAGGTAGATAAAATTAGAACAAGCTTAATGCTTTGAAAGGACATTTGTGTTAACCAAAAGTCATCTTTAATTGGTAGGATGTTACCTTGCAAATCATTCCTTATTTCTTGATTGCTGTAGGGCAGGCCTATGAAAAATGGCTATGGGGGAGCAGTGATGGATGTTGGCTGAGGGGCCATTTCACAAAAGGAGGGTGTCCTCCTCTCAGGCACTCTGCTGCCCCTCCCTTTCTACCAGTGTGGCTTTTCTTTTTTTTTTTTTTTTTAAATAAACATATAATGTATTTTTATCCCCAGGGGTACAGGTCTGTGAATCACCAGGTTTACACAGTTCACAGCACTCACCATAGCACATACCCTCCCCAATGTCCATAACCCCACCCCCCTCTCCCAAACCCCCTTCCCCCAGTAACCCTCAGTTTGTTTTATGAGATTAAGAGACACTTATGGTTTGTCTCCCTCCCAATCCCATCTTGTTTCATTCATTCTTCTCCTACCCCTTAAGCCCCCATGTTGCATCTCCACTTCCTCATATCAGGGAGATCATATGATAGTTGTCTTTCTCCGATTGACTTATTTCGCTAAGCATGATACCCTCTAGTTCCATCAGTGTGGCTTTTCTAATGTGGCTTTTTTACCATAATTCTGTTCAGTATTTTATAGAATTGACATTATCAAGTTTTTGTTTGTTTCTGTTGTGGTTTTCTCCCCCGCAAGTTCCCTGTTAGTAACAGGCTTGGTTTGGGAAGTTTATGACTTAATTCCCAGAGTAGCAGTCTCCATGAAGGGTTATTTAGGAATTCTCTGAAGTAGGAGAGTCATAAGAAATAGGAAGAGCATTTGAGGGAATACATTATGATGCATAGGTAAAAGCAGTCAAGGAGGGAAAAGATAACTTATGTAATTTTTGGAACTAGGTAGTTTGAACTATTTAGAAGAATTCAAGTTGAAACTATGTTTCAAAGCCCTCTATGTCTGTCATACGATTCAATTAAGCATTTTAAGTAGATGGAAAGAACCCTATCAATAAATTTCTTATGCTCTATATTCATCTAGATTCTTGGAGTTTATTGATTCTTTTTAAATATATATATATAATTTGGAAAGAATATTTCCTGTTTATATTCCCTATTTATGTCATTGTCCTCCTATAATTTATATTTTAGGGTGGGGAAAGTTGAAAAATCAGCCAGTACCACTCCCATTTAATAGACAACATGAAATAAGTGCAGACCTTTTGGGAACTGAAAATTTTTTTATTTTTATTTACTTACTTATTTATTTATTTATTTAAGATTAAGGTGTAGGAGCCCTTGGGTGGTTCATTCAGTTAAGTGTCTGCCTTCAGTTCAGGTCATGATCCCAGAGTTCTGGGATCAAGCCCTGCATCAGGCTTTCTGCTCATGGGGAGCCTGCTTTTTCCTCTCCCTCTACCACTTCCGTGCTTGTGTTTTTTCACCCTCTGTCAAATAGATAAATAAAATCATTTTTAAAAATTAAGGTATAACTTAGCCTACACTAAAATTCACCCTTTTGTTTGTGTGTACAGCTCTGTGAGTTTTGACAAATACAGTTGTGTGACTCACCACAATCAAGATACAGAACATTTCCATCACCCCAGTGATTTCTTGCATTTCTTTTATAGTGCATCCCTCTGGCCAGCCTCCGTCATTAGCATCCACTGATCTTTTTCTGTCCGTATGGTTTTATGCTGTCCAAAATGTCCCTAAATGTAATCATAGAAGAGAAGCCTTTGAGTCTGGCTTCTTTCATTTAGCATAGTGCGTTCAGGATTCATCCATACAGCTATGTGTATCAGTACTTCATTGCTTCTTCTTGCTGAAGAGTATCCTGTTGTCTGGTTCTATCACAGCTTGTTTATTTCCCATTGAGGGAAATTTCTGTCACAACTTGTTTATTTCCCATTGAGGGAGATGTGAAATAGGGTTTAGGGAAATAGGGTTTCCTATTTCCATGGAAATGGGGTTTCCAGTTTGGGCAGTTAGGAATAAAGCTGCAGTGAACGCTTGTGTACAAGGTTTTGTGTGAACATGAGTTGTCATTTCACCTGGGCAAATACCTAGGCGTGACACTGCTGGGTCATTTGGAAAGTGTGTTTATTTTATAAGAAACTGACAGTTTTCCAGAGTGGTTGTACCCTTTGGGACCAATAGTATATGAGTTCCAGTTAAGGAGTTGAATCCTTTTTCTTTTTCTTTTCTTTTTAATTTTATATTTATTTGACAGACAGAGATCCTACGTAGGCAGAGAGGCAGGCATAGAGAGGGGGGCAGGGAGCATGCTTGCTGCTGAGCAGAAAGCCTGATGTGGGGCTCGATCCCAGGACCCTGGGATCATGACCCCAGCCAGAGGCAGAGGATTTAACCTACTGAGCCACCCAGGTGCCCCTTGAATCCTTTTTCATTGTTAATTCATTCGTTTGGAAAACCAGATGTTTGTTGGTCAGAGAAGCTGGGGAGGTGACAATAGCTTGTAGGGTTGTCTGCTGGCCTCCTCCCTGTAGGTAGTTTTTGTGAGTCTCCACACAGGAGAGCTTCCTTTTATAAGACATTACAATGTTGCTAACCCATTGCACATCTTTTTTAAAATGAGATGTACGATGTGCCAAAAACGGATGTCATATTTAGTGTCCACAGTCTAACCACTTAATGTTTTGATTTGGGAGAAGGTTTTGACAGAAATGCAATTAAATCTTTGTCAACCTCCAGCATGTCTATCCCCAATTTTGGTTATATGGTTATATGGAAATAACACCTAAAAAAAGATCTCTCAGTTTTCTGATTTTTAATCTTTAAGTTTACTTCTATTTTTACTTATATTTTACTTTAATCTTTAAGTTACTTATAATTGGAGTATAAGCACTTTTTTAAAAATAATTTTATTGAGATACAATTTATGTACTATAAAGTTTGCCCATTTGAGGTATACATACAGTTCAGTGGTTTTCTTCTGTACTTACAGCATGCAACCATAACCCCAATTTAATTTTCATTACTCCCACCTGGTTTGTATCCATTAGCATTCATTTTTCATTCCATTCTTCCATACCCCCCAACCTTTTCCAGCCACTAATCAGCTCTTGTAAATGAGACCTGGTATTTTATGACTGATCTCACTTGGCATAAAGATTTTTAAGGTTCATCCATGATCTAGCATATATAAGTATGCCATTCATGTTTATGGCTGAATAATATTCCATTTATCCATTTGTCTGATCGACATTTAGGTTGTTTCCACTTTTTAGCTATTATTAATCATGCTGTTGTCAGCATTTGTGTATAGATTTTGTGTAGACATAAATTTTCAGTTCTCTCTCTCTCTTTTTTTTTTTTTTAAGATTTTTTATTTATTTGGGGCATCTTGGTGGCCAGTCAGTTAAGTGTCTCCCTTCAGCTCAGGTCATGATCTCTGGGTCCTTCAAGCCCTGCATCAGGCTCCCTGCTCAGCAGGAAGTCTTCTTCTCCCTCTGTTCCTCTCCCTCCCCATGCTTGCTCTCTCTCCCTCTCTCTCAAATAAATAAATAAATCTTTTTTAAAAAGAGTTGGATGCTTAACCAACTGAGCCACCCAGTTTCCCCGAGATTTTAGTTTTGATGAAGTCCAGTTTACCAGTCTTCTTTTTATCACTCCTTCGGTATCTTAGCTAAGAAATCATTACCAAAATCATGAAAATTCACTCTTGTGTTTTCTTGTAAGGCTTTTTACTCTCAGTTCTTATATTAAGGTTTCTGATCTACTTTGAGTTAATTTTTTTGTATGACGTGAGACAGCGTCCATATGTGTTCATTTGCATGTGGATGTCCAGTTGTCCTGGAGCCATATATTGAAAAGCCATTCTTCTTGGTCTCTTTGTCAAAAATCAGTTGACTGGCTATAAATGTTTGAGTTTCTTTCTGGATTCTCAGTTCTGATTTCCTTGCTTTTCATTAAATCCATCCTGTGTCAGTGCCACACTATATTACTGCAACTTTGTTTTTGAAATCAGGAAGTGTGAGTCTACCATCTTTGTTCTTTCTCTTTCTTTCTGTCTTTTTTTTTTTTTTTTTTTAAGATTTTATTTATTTATTTGACAGAGGGAGCACAAGCAGAGGGAGTGGGAGAGAGAGAAGCAGGCTTCCCTCTGAGCAGGGAGCCCAATGTGGAACTTGATCCCAGGACCCTGGGATCATGACCTGAGCCAAAGGCAGACACTTAATGACTGAGCCACCCAGGCACCCCATCTTTGTTCTTTTTCAAGAGCATTTCAGTTGTTATGTGTCCCTTGCATTTTTGTTTGAGTTTTAGGATTAGTTTGTCAGTTTCTGCAAATGTAAGCACTTTTTAAATGGTTAATAACCATTTAATAAAACAATAAATCTAGGGCCTTCAGCTGAGGTCATGAAATCCCAATGCTTGTAAAAATAGGCCCAGACAGGGGCACCTGAGTGGCTCAGTTGGTTAAGCAGCTGCCTTCAACTCAGGTCATGATCCAAGGGTCCAGGGATCTAGGCCTGCATTGGGCTCCCTGCTTAGTGGAGAGCCTTCTCCTCTCCCTTTGTCTCCAGGCTTGTGCTCTTGCTGTCTCTGTCTCTGTCGAATAAATAAATACAATAAAATCTTTAAAAATAAATAAATAAAAATAGACCCATACCTCACAAAATACATGTTTTACCCTCCAGTATACCTAAATACTTCTTTTTAATATGCCACATTTTCTTTATCCATTCATTCATTAATGGATACTTAGGGTTGTTTCCATGTCTCACCCACTGTAAATAATGCTGGAATGAACATGGGGTGCAGATATCTTTTCAGAATAGTGATTTCATTTCCTTTAGATATATACCCAGAAGTGGAGTTGCTGGATGGAGTATATCTAATACTTTGATCAGCTTCCCTAACCTTCTTGTTCTTCATTCAGACAACATCTATTATGTACCTGCTATGTGCCAAGGTCAGTGTCGGGTACTCAATCCACAGTGATCATTAAGGTCCTGTTTCTGCCCTCAGATAGCTCCAGTCTCACAGAGGTGATATATTAAACAAATATTTGAGAAACAGTATCACAGAGGTTTTAGTAGAGATCCTGTACAAGGGAGTGGAAACCCAAAGGAGTTCCTAGCCCTAACCAAGTTTGAACTCTGGCACTTGACTCACCTTTACAAGTCCTACAAGGGGATACCATCTTTCTCCCCATATTAAAGGAGAGGACTGGGTCAGTGTTCCATAGCCTTTAGAGAACTTTCTTATAAACATAATTGCCTCAAACTCTCCTTTAAAATTCTTCGACATTTCCAAGTCAACGTGGTTAATTATAATCAAGTAAAAGATTGGTAGAGTATCCTCTTGCTTTCAAGCTGTACACAACCCCTGTTTCCCACCCAACCTTCAGTGTTAATACCACCTGGGAAGCAACTGTTCCCCTCCTTCCCCCTAAGATTCTCAGCTCAGTTGAGAACAGGTGTTCTTCTTAGCAGGTAAGGGCTCTGAGGTGGAATCTTGCCTTAAGTGCCTTGCACAGTAGTGAATAGTTTGGGGATGGGTGAAGAGTTTTGCAGTTTTCTTGAGCAGATAAAACAAAGGATTTGACTAGGATGGTGCTAGACCAGCGTGTAAAGGACTGGAGTTTACAGGAATGGCTTAATGCCATACTCTCCAGTGAAGAGATACACTAAACTATTTGGGGTAAATGCACTTAGAAATTCATGAATAGGTAGGGTTATCTGCTATGATGTGGAAAGTAAGCTAGTTTCAAAAAGATAAATACTATATGGGCCATTAGGATTTCAAGGCCATAATAAGTCAATAATTGGAATTTGTGCAGGCTTGTGGAATCCAGTATGTATTTATCCATCTAGTATTTGTTGACTCCCAGTATTTTTAAACACTGTGTCCTGTCCTAGCATAGTTATTAAGTTTATCATTTTAACTGTTCTCAGGTCCAGTAAGATAAGAAAGAAAGCAGAACAAAGGAAAAGCACTTTTTCTTTAAATGGCAGGCACTGTACCAGGTGGTGTTTTACATGTATTGTTTAATTTAATCCTCAAAGTAGCACTGAGGTAAGTGTATTTCATACCCTCTTTTTCAGAGGAGGAAACTGAAACTCAGAGAGGTAAGTAAGATCACAGAGCCCACCTGCCTTCAGAGTTGCTGTTCTTTTTCTCAGAATTGCTGCTGTCAGTACCAGTTGAGAAATGGATAGGGAAGCTCTAAAAGACAGTATTCATAGCATTTGTTGATTTGACCTAACCGTTTATTAATTCCCCAGATTTATTGAATGCTATTTTGTACTGGGTATTATGCTGGGCAATAGGGAAAGGAAGAGACCAAGACAAACATGATCCTTACTTACGGAGTTTATATTCTAGTGAGAATTAGATCTTTAGGTTGATTTGGTTTTAGCTTTATCTGTTTAGTGCTCGTATTTTGTTATATATATGTGTGCATGCAAATATACATATACATATATGCACATGTATGAGTATATCTGTGTTTTCTAAAAAGAAAGTAAGGATGAAAAACTTGTTATATATTAACAAGTTTGGGGAACTTGTTTATACTGCGTCTTTTACCTAGGATTTCAGGGACACTGTATAGTAATACTTCTTTATGAATTGCATAACCTTCTGCTTAAAAAGGTTTTTTATTCTTTAATGTTTCATAAAAGAAAATTTTTAATTTTTAATTTAATTCTTTATGAATTGCATAACCTTCTGCTTAAAAAGGTTTTTTATTCTTTAATGTTTCATAAAAGAAAATTTTTAATTTATTGAAAAGTGGCGAGTATACTAAACCCACATGTATCTGTCACTCAGCTTTCATAACTAGTTTTGTAGGGAAGCAGTTACTCTAAGTAATTCAGTTCAAAACTAATATTCAACTTACACATTTATCTTTTACATAGGTTTTGTGTAAAACTGTTCTTTTACAAAGAGGTAATTTATTTATGTCTCAGTATTATTCAAGTAATAAGAAGATGCTCATTGAATAATATAAGATGTTATATTGTGGGTCTGCTTTATTAATCTTTTAAAATGGAAGCTTCTTAAGACTCTGGATTACATGTATGTCTCCATATTCAATTGTCCAGCTAAGTAAGTACATTTAAATAAGTAATACTTAGAGAAAGGCAGTTGTTCAAAATTAGGCGAGTATACTTTTGGCCCTGCGTCGTATTTTGCATAAAAGAACAAAACCAATGGTATCATGCACTAATTTTATAATTTGCTTTTTGAGTTGGGTCTTTTTTGTTGCTATTGATCACATAATTAAATTTATGAAAGTGTAACTAATTTTTTTTAAATTGCATACTGATTTGGATTTCTTTTTCTCGTGCAGAAGGAAATGTACAAATTACAACTGGAACTCTTCTAAAATCTACTGAAGTACAAGGTATAAAGGTCAATGGTACTAAGACGGATTATAATGAAGGACACAAGAATGGCAATGTGAGTAAAGGTCTCTCAGCTGGGTGCAGCGAATACCCAGAAATAGACAAAATCATGGCCAGTGGTAAGGTTTCAGAAA
This sequence comes from Mustela putorius furo, assembly GCF_011764305.1. NCBI lineage: Eukaryota > Metazoa > Chordata > Mammalia > Carnivora > Mustelidae > Mustela > Mustela putorius. The sequence continues at coordinate 1,473,108 of NW_025421272.1, read as the reverse complement.
CCAGCACATTAGTTTCCCTAGAGCCTTTAACCTTTGTGGACCCTGGATTAACAGAAGCAACTTCTAAAGAAAAAGAATGTGAAGAATTAAAAACTTGTCCTTCTTGGTTGTCATTGTTACCAGGGAGCAGTGCCATTTCCAAAGTGGACAATGGGAAGGAAGAGGTGTATAAGTTAAACCTTGTCTGTGAAGCAGATGACAATCACCAACAGATTCTCAGCCACCATAATGAAAAACACAGTTCTGCCCATGGCAGTCCCAAAGCCACAAGAAATGTAATTGTTACAGAACCCTTAGGAGAAAACTCTGGCATTTCCTATTTCTCTTCAAGTTTGTCTGGTCCACAATCCAGAACACCATCCTTAGAAACATGTGGTTTTAAAGGTGATGGCTTGCCAAAGGGATGTGCTGAAAAGACAGGCAATTCCTGTTTTGATGGGGACGATCAAAGCAAGAACGTGGCTACTAGAGAGGAAAATGAACAGTTTTTGAACCCCAGGAGTGAAAGAGGGGAACTCTTTCTTGTTAACGCCAGGCAACCAGAAGAGGATGCTAGCAGTTATTGTCCTGGTGAAAAAGAGACTGTTGCCTCCCCCAAAGAGACTAGCCATGGTAACTCTTGTGTTCAAGGCAGTATCCAGACAGACAGGTCTAGTTCTTCAATGCCTGGTTCTTTCACTGAAGCCACGGAACAAATGTTTAAAAAAAATGATCTGAAAATCACTCTAGACACTCAAGGTAGCTTGAAAAACCATGAGGACCATAGAGAAACTTCTACTGATATGAGCCATTTAGGCAAACACTCTGAAGAGAGCAGCTTTTCCTCCTTAATGCCAATTAAGGAGCCAGAACAGACAACCACTATAGAGCTCAGAACGATAACTGAAAAGATTTACAGTAAAGACTCTAACTCATTCCGCTTCCAGAGAAATCTGGAAGGCGACACCCAGTTAAGTGAAGCATCATATAATGAATTTCTGATTGAAAGAAAATCCCTTGTGAGTTTAATGCGTGAGGACCAGATAAGTCCTGTGAATGAGGTGTCAAAACCCAAGAAAGATATTGCTCAGTTACCACCATCCCTAGAATTTGATTACAAACCCAAGTCAGAACAAGCTGTACAGGCCGCACAGGACGATAGTTCACATTTAGATGAACAGAACATTGCCTGTGAGATGAATGAACTTCCTTGTACCAATGAACTGGTTGTAAACAAAATAGAAAGTGAATGTGTTTTAAATCAAGTGCCCCTTAATTCTCAAGACCACGCTAAGTTGCCAGCTCGAAGAAAGATGCCTTTAGCAACAAGTGAGGATTCCCAACAGAGCCATCACCCTCCATTAGAGGATGGAGCAGATGTCATTGCTGATACCCAAATCATTTCCATGAAGACAAAAATGAAAGATGTCTCTCCATCAGGTGACAAAACCTGTGGTGCCTCATCAAACAACCCCACCTTAAACATCAAACCAGGAAGCCTAGAAAGAAAAAGCAAAGTGACTGATTCTGGAATAGTCGATCTACATTCCAGACTTCCCTCAAGTAAGAAAGAAGCAGCAGGCTTGCCTCAAGAAGTCTCTGTTATGGAATGTCATAGTGTTCAATCTCAGGATCTCTCTAGCTGTCCTCGTGTAAGTAAAAATGCACAAGAAGAGAGTATGTGTTCTTCTTGTGCTGCTTTTGAGTCCAGCAGAATCATCACAAAAGTTGAAAACTCTTTGATAACCAAGTGTGAAGATGCATTTCAGCTCAGCAGTCACCACTTGCAAGGAAGAGAAGACTCCACAGAAAGTAGCACCCACAAAGTGAGTTTTACTTCGGAGGGAAGTGAACTTTCTGGGGAAGAAACTAAAGGAGATAAGATGAGGAAAAGAATGGCAGCAGGCATGTTAAATAGTGAAGCTTTAGACAAGGCCATTTCCCCCACTATTCACACCCAGCCCAGTGAGGAATGGCTAGAAGGAAAGGAACAGGATATACCTAAAGAGACTGTGTTTTGCAAGTATAAAATCTCTGACTGTGCCACACCAGAACTAAACGTACCTGCAAACATTCCAAGGCCTGAAAAATTGTTGGACCAGTCTCTTACTATTATGTTCTCCAGTTTCAAAAACAGGAGCCAAACAGTTGAAACTCTTGATCAGAAAGGAGATGAAGTCCTTAACTGCCAGCATAATCAAAATGGACCAGATGAATGCAGGAATGAAGATAAACCAGCTAAGGAGACACTAGATGGTGAAGAGAGAGAGACTGTCATAGCACCTAACAGAGACGTAAGCCACAACCAAAAGGATCTGCTAGTTGGTTCAGCCAGTAACAACCCATTGTCCAGTGGTAGTTCAAAGAAAGGCAATTTGAAAGGAGACTCTCAACGTATTTCTGGTAGTGAGGAGTCCGCAGATGACATGCCAGACATCATCTACACGAACTGCAGTAGAAAGTCTACAGAAGGCATGTTAGACTTCAGAGCATCTAGTACTCTTGACAGTGGTGCAGGGCAAGATAGACTGAGGTTACAGGAAACCTTGGTGAGTACTCTATCTCAGAGAGGAGAACTGAATGCTGCATTTATCGGAATGATTGGCCAGGACTCAGATTTCCCAGATGCTACGTCCTCTACAGGGCAGCCTCTGGAAATTAAAAAATCATGTGAAGAGAAAGTAAGCAGATCATTAAAAGATTGTGAAATGGAAGTGTACCCAGACTCTTGTGCCCATGATATAGAGTCTGTTACAGATCATGAACCAAATACAAGAACACTGGATAGAGTAAATGTGTCCTTAAATTATATTCATCATGAAGAGCAAGTTAAAGAAACATCTCTTAGAGAAATAGAAGGAATGATTAAAGGATCAAGACTGGAAATAAATTCTGAGTTTGATAAGGACAGTACCTTTGGAATTTCCTCGAAAGAGTTGCTATCTTCTGGATGTCCAGATGAGAATCCTGCTCCCGTAGGGAGCCTGGAATCCATTGAGATAATGCCTTCATATCTGTCTTCTCACAAAAATTCAGAAAGTAATGTTAATAGTGAAGAAACTGACCTGGAAAATCTTTTTAAACCAAAAGATGGTGAAATGCCTTGTGAAAACATGGGGCATCACACCGTCCTGCTTGAGACGAAGGAAAGAGCACCAGGAGATGGGAGTAATTCTAGTGAAGGAGTCAGAATAGACATTGATGTGCAAAATTTGCCTTTGACAATAGAAACAGGAACTAAATTGAGAGAAGAAAAAACTGAAGAACATCGGAGAGGACCCATGGGTCACTTAACTGTCAGCGAAGAGTCTGAGGAGATGATTTCCAGAGAAGCTGGTCATGGTGATAAAATAAGAGAGACCCCCTCTAAGTCCCAGAAGATGCTTGGTGATGAAGAGCAGCAAAGGCAGAGGGCTTTGGACTACATGTTGCAGAATGAAGAGGAATATATACATCAAAAAGAAGTACACACGATATTGGAACAATGCACATCATCTAACATGTTATCAGATGAGTTGCAAGATAAGAACCAAGCTAAAGATTGCAAAGGTGGGTCCACCGTGATGAAGGAAATCACCCTAGCAAAGCTGGCCCAGGGCAGCAGAGCTGCACAGTTCCAGAAGTTGGAAGATCCAAAGGAGGAAAGCTTGTGTCATCCATTAAAAAGGGCCATGGAGTCGTGCACAGGTCCTTGCCTTCATGGTGCCCCTCAGAAAGCACAAGGCCCCGATTTTGCTGGGTGTGATGAAATACATGGTGCCTTTGGGAACACTTCATATCAGAAAAGAGTGCTTCCCTTAAAGAAGCAGCCCCATCGAACATGTAAGAAAGTTTCCTGTCAGGAGCAAGTCAACACGGGGAAAAAAATAAGTAAAATCAGAAGCTCTGCCTTTTTCAAGAGTTCCTCTATAACCGTCCCCACAAAAGCACACAGATTTCTCAGTTCATGTGCCGTGCCTGCACCTGCACAGTTGGAACCTGAAAGAGAACCAACCAGGAGCTTAACGAGCCACATACCAAAGCAGAGGGCGACTCCATGCCATTCCTTGAGGAGCCTGAATGTTAGGAAGCCTACCAAAGAATCAGCCTTACTTAGCAAGCTGTCCATTCTTGCCTCCAAACTGGTCCCAGCCACAAAGACCCAGAAACTAAGATATCGGCGGTGTTCCTCTGAACTTCTTCCAGTGGCTAAAAGCTACAAGCGTCTCAGATATAAAAGGCTTCTGGATGGATTTTCATACAATACAATGCAGCTGAATCCCTATTTGGCAGCTGGCGGATGGGATAAGAGACCTAACAGTAAGCCCTTGACACTTTATTCACTCGAAGCCATCAAAATGAGCTTCATAGATTTGAGCAACAAGGTGCCATCACTGCTGTTTGGTTCGGAAATTTTCCCAGTATCTTTTCACATGAAGTCGGGCTCTGAGTGCATGACCGAGTCCCCAAGGACTTTTCCTGAGCACTGTGCTCCAGCCAGGCTCGCCTTAGGAGAGGCCCAAAGGTGCCTGTCTCAACCTCCCAAGTGGACCTTTTCTTTTTTCTTGTCCCACAGTTGTCCTGGGATGGCCACATTCAGGGAAGACACTGGCCTCCATGGTCAGGCATGTGCCCAGGCTCCTTCACAGTCTCCAGGTCCTCTCCAAGACTATGGAGGCACTGCCATAGTCCAGACCAGAGCAGGCTGCTCTGTACTTGGCCTTCACACACTTCTAGCACTTTGTTCTCCTGGATGTTACAGAATCTGGACAAAAAAACGGAGCTTCTCTAGTCACATGCCTACCATGCAGAGGCTCTTCATGACCCAGTTTACACAGGGCTTAAAAGGGTTAAGATCTCCAGCCTCCATAGCAGACAAGGTCTTCTGTTCTTTTCCCTACTCGGTGGGCCGAGTGCTTTCCATTTGGAGCCAGCATGGGCCTTCTGCCTGCCCCTTCGAAATCTCTGCTCTTCATTCCACTCACAGCAAGCAGCAGCCAACTCCGAGCACCACGAGCAGGTAAAATCCATGTTTGCTTTTCAATCTCTGGGGAAAGTTGAGGGCTGGAAATGCAAGGCTATTTAGAGTTCTTGTGTCTGCATTTTCTGTTTACCTTGACAAATCTCTGCTGAGAAAATGTACCAGTAAGTCTTAAGTATTTTTACCATTCTATGTTCTGTCCATGTCATTCGCAAACCATCAAATTTTTTGAATCTCTTCTATCCATGCCCCTGCCTTGCAAAGAGCAAACACCATTACAGGTCAAAGACTTAAAAATAGTGACAAACAGGGGCGCCTGGGTGGCTCAGTGGGTTAAACCTCTGCCTTAGGCTCAGGTCATGATCACAGGATCCTGGGATCAGGTCCCGCGTCAGATTCTCTGCTCAGCAGGGAGCCTACTTCACCCTTTCTCTCTGCCTGCCTCTCTGCCTACTTGTGATCTCTCCCTCTGTGTCAAATAGATAAAATCTTTTAAAAAAGAAAATAGTGACAAACAATGGCTTCTAACTATATCTTATTGACAAAGTGTTATTCGGTCAGCAACTGATTTGATGTTTGATATATAAAGGATACAGAGTAAGTACTTTTTTTTTCTTAAGATGTTATTTATTTATTTGACACAGAGAGCACAGCATAGGGAGCAGCAGGCAGAAGGGAAGGGAGAAGCAGGCTCCTCACTGAGCAGAGAGCCCAACACAGGGCTCAGTCCCAAGACTCTGGAATCATGAACTGAGCTGAAGACAGACAACTTAACCGACTGAGCCACCCAGGCACCCTCAGAATAAGTACTTCTTAAGTAAATAAACTAATTATGTAGACATCACCAAATCTAGTTCACAAACCTTTGGATTTCTCCCTGGAGCAGAGAGTCTTCAAAGATTGACATTTACATACTATAGTTGTACAATTCATAGAATTTTAAGTGAGCCAGAGAAGAGGAGTTTGACCACTTAGAATAGTTGTAAATCATTTCACCAATATCATTTTACCTTCTTTTTTTTTTCTTTTTCTTCTTCTTTTTTTTTTTAGATTTCATTTATTTATTTTAGAGAGGGAGTTGGGGCAAGAGGGAGATGGAGAGAGAGAGAATCTCAAGCAGACTCCCTGCTGATCCCAGTCTGTATGTGGGGATCAGTCCCACAACCCTGAGATCATGAACTGAGCTGAAATTGAGATTTGGACACTTAACTGACTGAGCCACCCAGGTGCCCCTCATTTTACCTCCTTATAAAAATAAGAGGAAAAAGAATTTGAGAGTTGAATTCCCAAAGATCTGTCTCAGACATTAAAAAATCCTTTGATTTGTAATCTCTCAGAAACTGAACATTTTTTTAATTAGCTTTCATTGTTGCTATAATTTAAAAACTCAGCACCATCAAAGCCTTAAAATTACAAATAGCCTGGAAGAGGTCTTGTATTTTGTGTGTCTGTGCAGTCTCTTGTGCAGAATCATTCTGTGTCACTAAAATGCTATCTGGCGCATATTGCAAAGTTCCCTGAGCGTCTTAGTAGAAAACTAACTAAATCAAAGGGTTTCAGAAGAACACCCCAGAACCTGAATGGGGTTGATGGAAATTGAGAGATGAGTGCTCTTCTAAGTACTTGTCTTGTAGTTAATAGAAAAATGTTCGTATAGTGTAGTCACAAGAAATACACTGGAATGAGTCAAATTGGGTTTTTTTTTTTTTTATTTAACTTTTTTCAAAGATTTTATTTATTTATTTATTTGAGAGAGAGAGCGATAGCAAGAGAGAGAGAGCACAAGCAGGAGGAGGGCAGAGGGAGAGAGAGAAGCAGACTCCACACTGAGCAGGTAGCCTGACACGGGGCTCAATCCCAGGACCCTGAGAGCGTGACTTGAGCCAAAGGCAGACTCTTAACTGACTGAGCCACCCAGGCACCCCTGACTCAGATTGTTTTAAATGATAGTGTATTCATTTTATTTTGTCTGTTTTGTCAGTATGCCTCTATGATCTCATAAACACACTTTGCTCAGTGTCTGACACGTAGCTTTATTTATTTATTTTTGACACACAGCTTTAAATTGTACCTTCTCTACACTATGTTCATGCCTGAGGTTCGAATGTAGGCCAGTTCTTTGTTGTACCGTGTGAAGATGTGTGGCCTTTGGCCTTTTCCTTCATCCAGAACTCTCTTCCCTTCTGACTTCTGTTTCCTAGTGTGGGATATTTTTTCTCTTCCTCCCTTCCTTTGTCTAGCATTTTACTTTGTGTTTTTTAGTTCAGTTCAAGTGTAATGTGGGCGTGGGGGCTGTTTATAGGGACTTTTCCTTCTTGTTGGTTCTAGAAGTGCCTTAACATCATATGCCTTGACTTTAGGTTTAGAAGTTTGCTATTTTTTAAACAGACTTAGAAATATTAAGCATGATAAATTGGGTAACCCAAGAAAGCAGGACTTAACAAATGTTAAATTAATTTGTTTCTGTAGGATTTTTTTTCCTTCAATTTGACAGAGAGCAAGTGCACGAGCAGGGTGAGGCAGCAGAGGGAGAGGCAGTAGCATGCTCCTGCTGAGCATGGAACCCAATGTGGGCCTCAATCCCTGGACCCCAGGGATCATAACCCAAGCCAAAGGCAGATGCTCAACCAACTGAGCCACCTAGGCAGCCCATAGGACTTTTTTTTCCTAAGTTTTATTTATTTAATCTACACCCAGTGTGGGGCTTGAACTCACAACCCTAAGACCAAGAGCTTGCCTGCTCTTCTGACTGAGCCACCCAGGCACCCCCATAAGATTTTATTTGAACCTTAAGCACTCAATAATATAGGTTGATTGGGCCTCTTTTTCGCTGTTTTTATAGATGATGATCTTGAGGAACATGGTTTTTTCTAACCCAAATCAGGTTAGTGTTTCAGCTGAACTAGACCTAGACGCAGGGTCTCCTGATTTCTGATTTGGTCTGCTCCTTTTCCAGTATACACCCTGCCTCTTTCCTTTTATCAGTACCTGTCAAGGAATCCTGAATTAGTGCTAAACCTTCTAAAAATCTGAATTATCTTTATTTTGTAGACATTGAGCAAATCTACTTCTAAGAGAAGATGAATTGTTTTACAGCCATACAAACACCTCATTAATTGGTACTGTGTTCCAAATTCAGTAGAAACTGATACAGGTTTTACTTTGAGAGGCACAAAAAGCTCTCCACCATCGCGTATTGATTTATCTATAAGTGATGAATACTCTTGCTTCATTTATAAAAATAAAAGCTTAATTACAAAGGAGCTAACCCTGTTAGTGGTTTTCTTCTACATAACCATGTTTTCTGTGGAACTTGGCTTTAAAGAAAACAAGGTTTCTTCATAATTTTCTCTAAGGGTATAGAAATTAGATTTTATTTTGGGTGCCTGGGTGGCTCAGTGGGTTAAGCCTCTGCCTTCGGCTCAGGTCACGATGCCAGGGTCATGGAATCAAGGCCAGTATCAGACTTTCTGCTCAGCAAGGAACCTGCTTTCCCCTTTCTCTCTCTGCCTGCCTCTCTGCCTACTTGTGTTCTCTCTCTCTCTGTGTCAAATAAATAAGATCTTTTAAAAAAAAATTCTATTTTTTTTGATAGCATTAATAAGGAGATGAATAATACAAGATTTTTTTATCTGTGAATCGTTTTTTGAAATCTTTTAAGATATATATTTAACAACAGAAGATGCAAGACTCAAAGTCATCCTTGTTCCCCTCCATTCTCTTACTGTCCTCTCTTTATTACTCTCTCTATCTTCTTCCCATATAGGTTAGAAAATATCTTCCCATCAGCCTGCCTTCATTCCAGTGGTGGGCATGCAAATGTAATTCTTATGACTGGAGGCGGTTTTTCTTCTTTCTGAGTGACTGGACATTTCTTGTCTTCCTGGGGCCTAATTGCTTATCATGTGCTATCAGGGGCGTCAAAACCTTTGAGTACCACAGTGGCATCAAAATTTTCCTATTGTTTCACTGCCCTAACCTGTTGCTTTTGTACTTTTGCCCCACCTCAGCCACACCATGTTACCATATGTGCCTCTTCCAGGCATGGAAGCTTCTTATAACACCAGTGGCAGTCAGATGAGGTAAGCCTCCAGCAGCACCTGGTACAGAGGGCTTGCAACGAGTGTGTGTGCATGTGTGGGAGATCAAGGAAAGAGTGAATGTGCAACCAAACACAGCACCTGAGGACGCGCTGGCAGATGGTGTACATCGAGCACAGTATGATTCTGACATCTTTTCCTTCCAAACATGATCTGAGATTCAGATATCTTTTATCCTAAGTGGCACCTAAGGTGTGTAATCAGTACCATTTACTGAAAAAAAGTCAAAATCATTAGCCAGCTCATTGAACCACAGATTCCCTGTCAAGCTATCTCTTGTTCATAGAACCATCTTCATTGCCTTGATGGGATTGATCTTATCTGAGCACAGTTCTTTTGTTCAGTTCACTAAATGCCTTTTCCTCCAAAGAATCTGTTCCTTTTTATATTTTTCTTAAATAAAACTGTTCTACACCAAGGAAAGGATTGGCCACATCCTCATAATTTTTTTAAATATGTAGTCACAGGCTGTGTCCAGAAATAACTAGAGAATCCTTTGGCTGGAAACATCATTGCTGGAAAAAGGGAAGATCTTCAACCTTAGTCTGATGTTAAGGAATTTTTGCCCAGGTAGAAAGTGAAACCTGTCTCATATTTTCCTTCTCCGTTTTTCTTTCCATGGTGCTAGACTAGAGCCTCCATTCCCTGCCTTGGTACCAAAGTCTTGCCTGGTAACAGACTCAGCTGTCAGCAAGCTCCTGCTTTCAGCCTCCGAGTTCCAGGTTCCTGAGTTTGATGAGCTGGATAGTGTGGCAGCGTCATGCCCCCATCCACAGAGCAGCCCTCCAGAAGAGAAGGAGGTAAATGTAAAGAGCTGATAGAGTCGGGGGCAGTACTGGAAGCATCTATTGAGGTCCGCATATCACATGATGGGTACACAGGCCCCTGGGTATCTTTGCTTATCACTGTTAGCTTCAGCTGAGTGCTGGAGATTACCAAAGCAGGGGTTTTTCTGCTTGGCCACTGAAGGCTACTCTGGATCTCTGAATCTGCATTGTTTTACAGGTCCCTTTTGTTCGATGATAGCATTTAACAGTATTTAGAGTATTAGACCAAAGAGCTGCTTCATGCATTCAAAGATGAGTGAACAATGGTATTCTTCAATTTTGCAATCTCTCTCTGTCTCCAACAGTTAACAGGCTTTCATATTGCTAATCTCAATATCTGAGCTGAATGTACGGATTCTCTTCTAATAATATAAAGGGAGTGGTTGCTGAGAACACTGTCAGCAGGAGTAAGTAGAGCTTTGTCATAAACTATGAGTTAGAGTCATCTATAAACTGAGGAAGCAAAATCTTAGAGTGTCAAGAAAAAGGACTTTTTGTATTTAAAATGTCTTACAACTTGACCGTCTTTCTTCTTAATCTTTAAAAATAGGCTGAGCCAGAGAAGAGGCCAAAGAAAGTCTCACAGATTCGTATCCGGAAAACCATTCCTAAGCCAGACCCTAATCTTACCCCTATGGGCCTTCCTCGACCCAAAAGGTGAGCTCCTTCTCTAACACACATAGGTCTGCTTTTTTGGAAAATTGTTTGGTAGAATATAAGGACCTTTGGTAGAATATAAGGACTCTAAGCTATTTATTATACTTCTAGGAATTTATCCAAAACAGTTAATTGGTAATACGACCAGAGATTTATGTGCCAGGGATATTGTTCTGCATTCTTTTTTTTTTTTTTTTAAGATTTTATTTATTTATTTGACAGAGATCACAAGCAGGCAGAGAGAGAGGAGGAAGCAGGCTCCCTGCTGAGCAGAGAGCCCGATGCGGGCCTCGATCCCAGGACCCTGGGATCATGACCTGAGCTGAAGGCAGCGGCTTAACCCACTGAGCCACCCAGGCACCCCTTGTTCTGCATTCTTAATCATTTTTAGCAAGCTCACTATGCCAGATATTATTCTGTCCCTTTATGTACATAGTCTGTTTGTCCCCCAGTGGTGCTGAGAGGTCAGTGCAATTGTTGCTCCAAGGTTTAGATGAGGATGCCAGGGCTTAGTGTATAAGACACTTGTTTTAGGCCATGGTGTCAGTCGTGGCTCAGGCGGCTTCTCTCTCACATGGTTTTTACCCGAACCCACAGCCCAAGCTCACAACATGCTGGTACAAATTGAGAAGGGACCTGATGTCATGAGAGAAAGAAGTTGAAATTTTTTTTTCTTTCTCTCTCTCTCTCTTTTTTTTTTTTTTTAAGAAAATGCCAGATCCATGCTATGGTCTATATCATGGCCTTTAAAAACTTGGTTTCTAAAGATTTATTTTTTATGACAGAGATAATTGCTAACCCTAAAACAGGAAGTGGAAAGAAAAAACAGATTACCAAATTAGGTGTTTGGTGTACTGTACATTAATTATACAGACACACTATGAAAATAACATTTTATAAAAGATCTCCAGAGTTACATTTTCTTGTGGTGGATTTCACTCCTTCATTTCTCACTGGCAAATAGAAGTCTAACAGTAGTCCCTTAAGTGACTCCAGGTAAGTTATTGAACCTTCCTGAACTTCAAGAATGTGTCTATAAAGTGTAGTAAGAATTCCTAACACTTAAGATTGCTGTACAGTCCAGTTGAAGAAAAAATGTGTAGTGTGCCTATTACATTGCTTCATGTAACACAAATGCAATAATTACTATAATCATAATTGACCTACTTTTCCCACATGGTTTTGTCTTAATATATTTTTATCTTACAGTTCTTTTATTGATCATCCTACCATATGTCTTTATAAGAGAAATTTTGAAATACTTCAGATATCCTAGGTTGAATAGTATTTATTACTAGAATGAAATAGGATTCAAAATCAGATGTATTCTATCTTGCATTTGTATATAGATATAAGTTCTGAAAAACCTTATTATGATAAATAAGTAGTTGGGAGTAGAGACAGTTAATATAATAATGACATTCAGTCCTTTAAACTTCTTTCAAGTAATATTACTAGCCAAAAAATCCCAGAGTGATCTATCATCAAATTATATTTAATGATTTATCACCTAATTTTGTTGAAAGCAAAGAATTGACAAGTGCTGACTCATATAGGTTCTGTTACCAGGCATTGAAGCAGTGAGTGTTTCATTGTACAAGCAACACACCAAAAAGATCTGACCAGTGTCAGATGCCCAATAATTTGTATGCCGGTCTTTCACTTAGAGATACTTTATTTAAGTCAATATAATGAAAGAGGTTGAAAAAATAAGATTTTTGACAAACCTTAGTCTAAGATGCTTTTTGATAAAGTGCTTTTTATTCCCATCATCTTTTGTCAAAAAATCTTGAAGTTACAGATTTAGTGTAGTAAATGTATGGAAAAGCCTTGACATTCAACTTTTTTTTAATACACGTGACACAATGTTACATTAGTTTCCCATCTGGTTCAACAAGACTACACATTATGCTATGGTCACCACAGTTGTAACTCTTATCTGTCACCATACAATGCTATTATAATACCATTGACTATATTCCCAGTGCCATACCTTTTATCCCTGTGACTTACTCATTCCATAACAGGAAACCCCAGTCTCCCACTCCCCTTCACCCATTTTGCACATTCCCCCACCCCTTAACATATAACTAAATTGGCAAACACAGTTTTTATTATTCAAGCCCATCAGCCAAATCATTCTTACTCCCTAACTTTTGTGTTCCAACTCAAGTAAATGTATTAATTCGCACTTAAAATTATGCAAACCATTGAGAAATAAATTATGGAACATATCTTACAGTAAAGTATCTTGCATTTATTTTTTATTTTTTATTTTTTTTAAGAATTTTTTTTTATTTATTTTATTTATTTGACAGACAGAGATGACAAGCAGGCAGAGAGGCAGGCAGAGAGAGAGGAGGAAGCAGGCTCCCTGCTGAGCAGAGAGCCCGATGCGGGGCTCGATCCCAGGACCCCGGGATCATGACCTGAGCCGAAGGCAGCGGCTTAACCCACTGAGCCACCCAGGCGCCCCCTTGCATTTATTTATAGATGTAAGTTCTGAAAATATCTTACTTGTAAAAGCTGTAAGTGAAAATTAAAATCATATATAACAAATATATAATTTATTTTAATAGCACATTATTAAAATAACATGGTAATGCTGTTTGTCATTACTGGATTTGTAATAAACTAATGTAATGTGTAGTTAGAATAATAAATTATGACGTGAGGGGGCACCTGTGTGGCTCAATCATTAAGCATCTGCCTTCTGCTCAGGTCATGATCCCAGGGTGCTGGGATTGAGCCCCGAATTCGGCTTCCTGCTTGGCGGGGAGCCTGCTTCTCCCTCTCCTGCTAACCCTGCTTGTGTTCCCTCTCACTGTGTCTCTCTCAAATAAATTAAATAAATAAAATATTTTAAATAAATAAATAATGAAGTGAGGAGTGTGGTAAAAGCATGATACTGCTTCAGTAAATGTGTATGCATATGTGAATCAAACAATGTTATTGGACTTTTAGGAGCAATTAAGAGTCATGTAAAACATCAAATAAACCTATTTATGTAAATCTTAGGACTGCTTCAATATTCAATGTAGGAGAAAATGTACTATGAAACCAGCTTACATGGCAGTATCCTGTAATTTTTGCTGCTGTTAACAGGTGTAGAAGTTACAATACTTTATAGGCTAAAATAAGATGAGGATTAAATAATCAAATTAAATTTTTCTTAATGTGATTTGTTAAGTTTATTCCTTAACTGAAGGAAATTACTTAAAATTTTTGATTGTGGGTTTTACACACTTCATCTAATAACGTTTGATAGTCTTGGTAAACATTTCAGTGGTATATTTTAAGAAAGAAGAATTGACTGTTAAGTCGGCCCTCCTTCTTAAGGAGGCATTGTTTGATGATAATCAGGAGACACATGATGTAGGGTCACCCTGACAAACTCATTTCTACAGCATATATGAAATCTGAATATTCTGACACCAGCCAAAGTACCCTATTTCTAAAGCCACTCCTCTCTTACTGGAACTATAGGTGATAGGGAAAGACCAATCCAATCCAAGTTTACTGTGATTTCGTTAATTACTGAAGGGGACTCAGCAAGATCACTGATTTGACTCATTTACTGAAGTAACATTCGGGATGGATAGGTGCTGTTCTGAAAGAATTCGTGGGGATGGAGAAATCTGCATAAACATTCAAAGACACTTCTCAAACATATGACTAGAAGTTCTAGGAAATTAAAGATCGGGAGATAGTTTCCACTAAAACACTAAAACAGGGTATTCGTGTACTCTGTGACATGTCTTTTGGCACACTGGTGTGAATGCCACTGGTTTAGGGTATTTAACAGCAACCTTATTTAGCTCTTGGGAGTTCATGTGTCTTTCAGTCCAACTAGACAGACTACACAGTATGTTAAATAGGGAAATGGTAAAATAAAATCTTAAACTATAATAGGAGAGTAGCCACAAGATGTACAGAGAATTCTGAGGGTACCCTAAGACTGAGGGCAAGTACTCAAAGAAGGATAAACTTAGAAGAGGGGACACCTCCCAAAGTTGCCATTTAGACTTTGTTGGAGAGAGTAGAGTTGCAACCCATTGGATGGCTGGGTTGCTAAGGCCAGAGCTAGGCAAGCAAGAAATAGCAACTTTGCAGGGTGCAGACAAGCTGAGGTAGGTGGGCATGCAGGGGAAGGGGATACTGCCCTCTTTCAGGAGGGCTACAGGAAACAACCCTCAGGAAGTTGGAGTGCAAGCTTATAGCCTGGAGTGCCACGTATTTCCTGACACAGAAACATGTGACATGGTCACCAGGCTAGGGTTGCCAGAGCACTGACGGACTGCATGCTCTGTCCACACAGCTAGGGCTGAGCCCACTCCAAATGCCCCTCCTTGACATCCTCACAAGCACACACAGTGACAGGGGCTGGGGGTAGTTTACCAGAACCAGGAAGAGAAGCTCCTTTCCTCCTACAGTGTTGCCCCAGTGCCCTCTTCTGCCAAAGCTTTTAGCGTCATTCTTACTGTAAAGAAGAAATGTGTTGAGAGTCCAAGATTCCAGTTTCACAGAGTAGCTACTAAAAGGTACAGTTTGATCTAAGAAGCAATAATTTGATAGCTGGTATATACCAGTATAAACCAGAAATATGAATGCCATTCACTTGACCAAGAGACTGTCCTTTTAAGGAGAGATTCGAATAAATGGAAAAGTGGTATTTAACACAGTCACATGGAAGAATAAAGAAGCAAGAATAGGGAGGAAAATTCCAAAAAGGAGTGAAATAAGAGAGGTACTAATCCTGAGAGATATTAAAATATATTGTAAAGTCTCAGTAAATAAGAATGGTGTAGTGCCAGAGCATAAACATACAAATTGATAAATTAAAATAGGAAGTCCAGAACTAGACACAAACACAGATTTAGTATGTGATCGTGGTGTCCCCTCAAATCAGTGGCAACTGGATAGCCATTTTAAAAGTAATAAACTTGGTGGGGAGTGTTGCCTGGCTATCTGTCAGTAGAACATGCAACTTCTGTTCTCGGGGCTGTAAGTTCAAGCCACATGTTGGGTATAAAGATCACTTAAAAGTAAAATTTGGGGATCACTTGGGTGGCTCAGGTCATGATCCCAGAGTCCTGGAATATTGACCCCCTTGAAGGGCTCCCTGCTCAGTGGGTATCTGCCTCTCCTCTATCTGCCTTTCCCCTTTCTCATGTTCTCTCTTGCTCACTCTCTCACTCTCTCTCTCAAAAAATAAAATCTTATAAAAATAAATAAAATCTTCAAAAAAAATAATAAAGTTGAATCTGTATCTTAGACCTTCTACCAGAAGAAATTCCAAATGAATCAGATTTAAACAGAAACAAATCAGACTGTAAGAATACTTGAGGGGACGCCTGGGTGGCTCAGTTGGTTGGGCGGCTGCCTTCGGATCAGGTCATGATCCCCGCATTCTGGGATCGAGTCCCATATCGGGCTCCTTGCTTGGCAGGGAGCCTGCTTCTCCCCCTGCCTCTGCCTGCCATTCTGTCTGCCTGTGCTCGCTCTCGCTCCTCTCTCTCTGACAAATAAATAAAGTCTTTAAAAAAAAAAAAAAGAATACTTGAGGAAACCATAGGAATTTTTTTTTTTTAAACATAAACTCTCCCCCCAGCATGGCCCCAAGATCAAGAGTCACATGCTTCACTGACTGAGCCAGCCAGGTGCCCCTGCCCATAGGAAATTTCTAACTGGAGTGA
Source organism: Mustela putorius furo (assembly GCF_011764305.1). Lineage (NCBI taxonomy): Eukaryota > Metazoa > Chordata > Mammalia > Carnivora > Mustelidae > Mustela > Mustela putorius. Next base: position 1,456,889 of record NW_025421272.1, on the reverse strand, counting down.
CTGACTAGAATACAAAGTCCAGAGCCATAAAATAAAAGTCTGAGAAATATATTTCATAAAAATCTAGCACTTCTGCTAGAAAAAGGAATACCATAAACAAAGTCAAAACACAACTTGTGGGGCACCTGGGTGGCTTAGTCAGTTAAGTGCCTAACTATATTTCAGTCCAGGTCATGATCTTAGGTCCTAAGACTGAGCCTCGGTTCCTAAGACCTAGCCTCGGTTACGGGCTCTGCACTTGGTGGGGAGTCTTCTTGAGACTGCCCCCCCTCGCCCTTTTGCACACGTACACTCTGTCTCAAATAAAAACTTAAAAAAAAAACCACAACTTCTAATTGACTAGGTGGGAGGAGGCCTTTCACAATGTATACACATAACAGAGCCTCAAGATGTACACTTTAAATGTCTTAGAATTTTATTTGTAAGGTATATGTCAATAAAGCTGGAAAAAAAACAGTAAAATTTTAAAATTTTAAGAAACCATAAACTCCTATCAAAAAGCTAATTTACATACATACATATGCTTGTGCATACAAACACACCAGACTTGTACAAATTGATAAGAGAAAATGAAAATCCCCACAGAAAACTGGGCAAAGGATGTGACTAGATAGACGGCCCACAGGTAAGAAAGTGAAAATAGCTCTTACCCAAATGGAACAAATGATCATAACACCACATTGCTTGTTTGGAGGGCTGTATCAAAATTAGAAATGTGCAGACCCTTTGGATATCTAGGAATTTCTGATACAGATACACTTCGATGTATAGGAAATGACGTGTATAAAACTCACAACATCATAATAATGTCAGAAGACTAAGAAAAATATGGGCCTGATCAAATAATTTATGGTACATCTATTCAAAAGAACAGAATGCCATATAATCTTTCAAAACACCAAGATGTACCATTTTATATAATCAGTGTCTTAAGGTAGTGTTGGCTAGAGCAAAAATTGTCTGTGGAATGTTGCCATTTGTATAAAACAATGGAGGTTTCGGGAAATAGGAATTCTTAAGACTTCTTTGTTTTATATAGACCATTTCTGTAACCGTGTCTTCTATAAACATTTATAAATGAGGGATGTGATTGCTCAAAATGAGAATTTCAACCTACCCACCAAATGCCTGATGTTTTATCTTTGTCTGTATGTAGAGATTTGTTCTCTCTGCCTCAGAATATAAAAGTCATTGTTACTCAAGCAGTTTGGTCACCTTAGGGATTCAATGTCCCTAGTCATTTTCTAGGCCAGAAAACAGGTGCCATCAAAAGTTGTTGCTATATTCTGCTTAGCATATATATCCGCACATCTCAGCCTCAAGACCACACCTTACACAGAGAGTTTTCTCTGAAATTGCCTTCTGCATGGTGCAAGTCATAAAAACAAATCAAGTGATGAGGGAGAGAGGACCCACCAGATGGGAAGACACTCAAATGTAGACTCTCGCCAAAACCACTCTGGGCAAGGTGGTCTCTCCACAGAACATGTGCTTGTGAGGCAGACTGCATCATTCCAGTGAGTGAAGCCTCTCTGAAGAAGGCAGTTTGTTAAGGGCCAGAAATTCCAGAATCTGAGCTCTGTTTACCATCTTTCACCTCAGCGCAGAAATGACACATACTGCCCTGATTTGCCAGTCAGAATGACTTTCACTTTCAGACTGCCTATCGGACATCTTTAATGTAGCAGTTGCTACCAGTAAGAAGCAGAGTAGCTGCTGTCTGTTGGAATGCCAGTGCTTAATCACTATTAAAAATTATATATGTGTTGTTGTATTTGGGTATCTTCCATGAGCATGTTCTTTGCTGAATTGAAATTGAATCAAACAAAACCTCATAAGATTTTCAGAAAGAAACTAAAACATGATGCCAGAGTTAATTGACATGCTCTGCAGACTGTTTTTCTTATCTGAATGACGGGTTTAAAATATACAGAAACATTGTGGTGATTTGCTCTTTCATAATAGTTAATGTAAAAGTTATGCTCTCTGAAAATAAGTTTCTACTTAGATAAGCGTGGTGACCTGCAGCTATCCTCTTCCACATAGTGTAGCCAAAATGAACTGAGTATACTCAAACAAATGAATAAAAGGGTGAATTTTATGGTATATGAACCAAGACTTCTCGAGGACTGATTAAAGTTCTACAGCAGAAAATGTACAAGATGAGTATAGGGGCGCCTGGCGGGCTCAATCAGTTAAGCATCCCGTTCTTGATTTTGGCTCAGGTCATGATTGCCAGGTTGTGAGATTGGGCCCCACATTGGGCTCCGTGCTCAGCATGGAGTCCGCTTGTCCCTCTCCCTTTGCTGCTGCTCCTGCTTGCTCATTTTCTCTCTCAAATAAGTAAATAAAATGTTTGTTTGGTTTTTTTAAAAAGATGCATATAGAATATCTTTTCTTACCAGGAAGTGCTAAAGCTCTCAAAGACTACTAAGGTCATATCAAATAGATCAGGAACCAGTTTGGAACTCCCACTGGCCACAGATGAAATGGTCTGAGCATTGAAAAGATTAAAGCACAAGAAATATGTTTAAGTGCTATAGTTTATAATGACACTTTTTAAAAAAGATTTTATTTATTTGAGAGAAAGTGAGAGACCACAGAGGGAAAGGAAGAAACAGACTTCCAGCTGAGGAGGGAGCCCTGTGTGGGGGCACTTAACTGACTGAGCCACCCAGATGCCCTTACAATCCATTGGCCATATTTGGATGAGATTAGAGAACCAATTAATTGTTTTGGAAATCAATAAATAAGGGGAAAGAACCAAGTATGATTTGTTTTTCCTGCATACGTTAGGGCGCCTGGGTGGCTCAGTGGGTTAAGCCGCTGCCTTCGGCTCAGGTCATGATCTCCTGCATACATTGTACCTCAGGATTACCAAGTAATTGATGAGCATGAGGTTTTTCAATTTAGATAGAAGAATTCTACCTAATGATTGGAGGAGTGATAGACTGTCACCATGTATGACCCTGAAGAAGTAATAGATTAGTCAGCCTTTTTCAGTGGCTATTAGTATTATATAAAAAATCAACAACAGGTCCATCATGATTTAAGTATATACTACCATCTAAAAATCTTACTATCAAAATACCTAAATCCGATTATGCCTCTATATTTAATCATCAGTCTGTAGGAAATACCTATAGTAGTTCCCATATGTTTGGGTCAGAGGAACAGGTTAAATGATACTGTGTAGGTGTAATAAGAAAATCTAGACTGGGGAAGCCACAGGTCAAACGACCTGGTTTCTTTACCAAATAAATTACAAAATGAAAAGGGAGACAGACAAAATAGAACACGAGTAACATACAAATTGAGATGGGTGTGATTGGGATTAAAAATTCCAGGGACCTGTGTTTGGGAAAAGGGTAAAAGTGATGTACTTCATTTTCTAAGTTAAAAATACTTACTGAAACTCTTGCCAACCACTAAAAGAGGAATGTATAATTTCCAAACCAGTAAGGGGGGATAAAAAAGAGAAAATAAACAGTCAGTCAAGGAGAAGAAAAACATTGAAAAGGTAGGATTAAAAGAAGCTGTAAAATATGATAATAGATACAAATACAGTTATATCATTGCCAGTAAGTATAAATGGACAAAATTTCATAAAGCTGAAAATTGACAGCCTAGAAAAGAAAAATCTAGTTTGTGCTGTGCACATGAGCCATCTAAAACTCATTGCGGAAGAGCTGAAAGGCCTCCTCCAAAACCCTCAGTTTGTTCCTCACAGTCCACAGTCTCTCATGGTTCGTCTCCCCCTCTGATTTCTCCCAACTCCCTTCTCTTCTCCATCTCCCCATGTCCTCCATGTCATTTCTTATGCTCCACAAATAAGTGAAACCATATGATAATTGTCTCTCTCTTTGACTTATTTCACTCAGCATAATCTCTTCCAGACCCGTCCATGTTGATACAAAAGTTGGGTATTCATCCTTTCTGATGGAGGCATAATACTCCATAGTATATATGGACCACATCTTCTTTATCCATTCATCCGTTTGAAGGGCATCTTACTTCTTTGCACAATTTTGGTGACTGTGGCCATTGCTGCTATGAACATTGGGGTACAGGTGGCCCTTCTTTTCACTACATCTGTATCTTTGGGGTAAATACCCCTAGTGCAATTGCAGGGTCATAGGGTAGCTCTATTTTTAATTTCTTAAGGAATCTCCACACTGTTCTCCAAAGTGGCTGCACCAACTTAATTCCCACCAACAGTGTAAGAGGGTTCCCCTTTCTCCACCTCCTCTCCAACACACGTTGTTTGCTGTCTCATTAATTTTGGTCATTCTATCTGGTGTAAGGTGGTATCTCAATGTGGTTTTGATTTGAATCTCCCTAATGGCTAGTGATGATGAACATTTTTTCATGTGTCTGTTAGCCACTTGTATGTCTTCATTGGAGAAGTGTCTGTTCATGTCTTCTGCCCATTTTTTGGCATAATTATCTGTGTTTTGGGTGTTGAGTTTGAGGAGTTCTTTATAGATCTTGGATATCAGCCCTTTGTTCTGTCATTTGCAAATATCTTCTCCCATTCCCTGGGTTGCCTCTTTGTTTTATTGACTGTTTCCTTTGCTGTGCAGAAGCTTTTGATCTTGATGAAGTCCCAAAAGTTCATTTTCACTTTTGTTTCCTTTTCCTTTGGAGACATATCTTGAAAGAAGTTGTTGTGGCCAATGTCGAAGAGGTTACTGCCTATGTTCTCCTCTAAGATTCTGATGGATTCCTGCCTCACGTTGAAGAGTTTATCTTTCAGTGGAGAGGGGCGTCTGGGCGGCTTACTTGGTTGAGAATCTGCCTTAAGCTCAGGTCATGCTCCTAGGGTCCTCTGCTCAATGGGGGGAGTCAATTCCTCCCCTCTCCCCTGCTCGTGCTCTCACTCTCTGTCTCTCATAAATAAATAAAGTCTTTAAAAAAAAAAAAAAGCATGAAGAACTTACTTTGTTCTCTTTTCAGGTTGAAGAAAAAAGAGTTTAGTTTAGAAGAAATCTATACCAATAAGAATTATAAGTCTCCTCCTGCAAACAGGTGGGTACATGAGTAGGAGTTAATAGACTGGGAGGACTTCTGAAATGATCAATGCAAATCTCCAATCCTTTCACTTCAGAAAGGGTTTTATGTTCAGTTATTTTATTTCCCAGCATTTGGACCGGGGTTGGTGGTAGGATGGGACAGGAACGTGCGTTGAATGGTGTACGTACAGAAAACGTCTTATTTCAATTTGTACTTGTGTTTTTAGCAAACATGCCAGCTCTCTTCTTCAGGACTAATAATGGTCAATCTTCAGATATGATTCCAAATACAGAACAAATTTCATTGGCTGCCTTTGAATCTGAATTCAGTTTAAATCAGGGAACATTTTTTAAATTCCTGTTGTGTCCAGGTTGTAGCAAGAGAGTTTCTAGGATTTTATCCTGTAAATTGAATATTTGCTCTAAGACTTTTGTACAGATTATTCATTGCAGCATTACTAAATAATAGGAAAGGATTGGAAACAACTGAAAATATTCACTAATCTAGTTTTGATTAAATTGTAATCCAGCCTTATAATGGAATGTACTGTATAGCCATTAAAAAGATAAGTCAGAAACAAACTGAGGGTTGCCAGGGGGAGGGAGGTAGGGAGAGGGTGGTTGGGTTATGGACATTGGGGAAGGTATGTGCTATGGTGAGTTCTGTGAAGTGTGTAAACTTGGTGATTCACAGACCTGTACCCCTGGGGCTAATAATACATTGTATGTTAATTTAAAAATAAAAAATTATTTAAAAAAAAAAAAAAAGATGAATCGGGCTCCTGGGTGGCTCAGTTGGTTAAGCATCTGCCTTTGGCTTGGGTCATGATCCCAGAGTTCTGGAATCGAGCTGCTCAGTGAGGAGGCTGCTTCTCCCTCTCCCTCTGCTGCTCACCCTGCTTGTGCTCTCTGTCTCTCTTCGTCAAATAGATAAAATCTTTCTTTAAAAAAAAAGTTATTAGCAAGTCAGAGAGGCACAGTGCATAAGATAGTGTATGTAATTTGCTACCATTTGAGTAAGAGGGAAAAAACTCAAAGTGGAAGATAAATGTCATGGGTCAGCAGGCTACAGGCCAAATTCAGCCAATGGCCTGTTTCTTTTCTTTTCTATAGTCTATGAGCAAAGAATGGTTTCTACATTTTGGGGGGTTTTTTTGTTTGGTTTTTTTTTTTTTTTTTTTTTTGGTTTCTACATTTTTAAAGAGTTATTTAAAAACAAAAAGAAGAGTATGTAGTAGAGTCCTATGTGGCTTACTAATTTTAAAATGTTTACTCTGGCATTTTATGTAAAAGAGCTCACCTCTGATAATAAATGCTTATTTATGTATGTCTGTGCATTGAATGACTTTTGGGAGGATACACAAAAAATTTTACTGGTGTTGCTGACAAGGGCTGGCCTTTTATTCTTTACCCTTTTGTCCAGCTGCAGTTTTTTCACTATGTGTTCATATATTACATACCCATATATATATTTTTTCATATAAAAGAGAGAAATATTGGCCAGAGTTGAGTAAGTAGTTGTTAGTTGTTTTAGCCCCAGTTAACCAGAAGGGTTGGTGGCCCAGGAGACGCGCCACATGAGTCAGCGTGTTGATTGTTTTTTGTACTTTGCTCTCAGGTGTTTGGAGACCATCTTTGAGGAACCTAAGGAACGAAATGGTACGCTAATCTCAATCAGCCAACAGAAGAGAAAACGAGTTCTAGAATTTCAGGATTTTACCGTCCCACGAAAGAGGAGAGTTCGTGGTAAGGTCAAGGTGGCAGGCAGCTTTACCAGGGCGCAGAAGGCAGCTCTGCAGAGTCGGGAGCTCGATGCTCTGTTGATACAGAAACTAATGGAATTGGAGACATTTTTTGCCAAGGAAGAGGAGGATCAGGAGCGACCATCTGGTTGTTGAGAAGCAATTCAGTTTGGGGGTCTCGATTTTAGGTTTTCCAGGCTCCTTGGAAGAGGTTGCCTAATTTTGCCCTACCACCCAAACTACTCAAGATGCAATCCATGGATTTTTACCTATTTTAAGGTGCAACCTTTTTAGGAAATGGTGAAAGAGGGTCCTCTACTTCTACTGCTGAGTATTGAACCTCAGGAATGCTCCCTTTATCCTAGAAATGGTCCTGAATGACATCTGGCCTCCTCTCCCGCCACTTGCCATCCTCAGGAGGAGGACACAGCACACCTTCAGTAACACTAGGATTCCAAGGACTCACAGCATTTGCACGTCCATGTGAAAGTTCTGCATTGTTTACGGTGGTGCTAGACCAAGATTATTTAGAGACATGGGCTAGGGAGGGGGACCTGGCGTCCTGTCCTGTGTGGTCACACCAGCTCATTTTGGTAGTTGAGGAAAGATGAGCTGTTGTGTTTCCTAATCCTCTGAGTCTGTCTGCCTAGAACCATGTGCGTGTGTGTATGTGTGTGTGTGGCTTTTTCCCCATCATTTTCTCCCCTCTGTGACTGTGGGTCACTAGTGCCAGAGGAGCCCGTCCAGGCCCCATTCGACGTAAGTTGCACTTTTTAATGTTGTGGTGTTGATTATTTTCATTTGTTTTCCTTTTTTTTTTTTGTATTATTGCTGCATGTTTGGAGCCTTTAAATGTGATTTTAAAACAAAATTTTTAAGACATCAAGGAGAAAGACAATACACATCTTCAGAATATATGACAGGCATTTGACCCAGTGTATCAGTGCATGGTTTGGGACAATGGAGAGACATTTTTCCATCACATGTTTCAAACAGCCCCTTCCCCATCTCTACCTTCCAGTGTAACTCATTAGAGGGAGTACTTTTTCATCTGGGTTCTCATTCTTGCTCGTTAAGTTGATGTGTTTATTTTAATGATGGAAGTAAGAGCAGGTTTTCCTCCCAGCCATTTAAAAAAATAGGAATATTGGGTGTGGTCTTAATGGGTTATATCTGAAGTGGTAGTATAGAACAAAGTTGGGCATAACAGCTCAGGCTGTGATAAAGGTCAACCCAGAGTGTGTTCCAGAAGTGGGGAGTGAGACAGGGCATGGTTCAGACCCAGTGATGCATCCTTGTGGTTGGATCATGAAATTCCACCACCAGCCCTCTCTGAGGACACCATCGTATTGGGGGCTGTGTCAAACCTACTGGAAATTTTGTGGAGTGCCAGAGTTAGCAGAGTCCTTTATATGGACCTGCAGGAGTCCGTGGCCTAGAAGGACACTCTGTGAGTCAGCCAGGCCCAGAGGTGTCATTCCTTTTCCACTTAACTCCTGTGTGCCCTTGCCCTGCTTCCCCCTACCTCCTTCCCTTGTGTTATATCTTTCTTTCTCTCTTGCTCTCAAAACAAAAGTTCAGAGAATTAACATTCCTTGGCTGGTGAGTGAGATGCGACACCCAGCCTTAGGACACTGGTCACCTCTTTCCGTTCTCCTAGGAGCCTCTGCTGGGAAGCATCCGCCCCTAGAGACTGTCAGAACTCCAGAGATATTTTCAAAGCCAGTCTGTTAGAGAAGAGTGAGTGGTGCCGTCCTGGAGTGTTGTCTCCTAGGGTTCCTTTGTCTCCCCATTTGTGAGTGGGTGGGGAGATGGGGTGGGGGCGGGGGGTCTCTATGTGCCTTTCCTTTGCAGGTTGACAGTCTATGCCGCACTGGAGCAGAAGAACTGACTTGAGCAAGAAAAAAAAAGTGCCACGTCTATCTTCTAGGCCCGCTGCCTCAGACATAGCATTTAGTAAGTGAGATACATACCTGGTGACCCACGGAGGCTTCTAAGGCCTTGGCCAAATAGCATTAGAAGAGGGCCACACTTCCACACTGGCTCTAAATGATGTGAACCAAATTCTGTCGTTCTACATCCGCTTTGCCCAGACTGTATAGACACAACCTGTGTTTCACTTCAGTACCTCTCCCTTCCTGGGACAAGGTCCTTAGACACTAAATGCTTCTCTCTGTCTTTTTGCCTAAAGGAGTGGGATTAGTAATCCATTGTATCCTCCGACAGATGTTTTTAGGGAGTGCTGCTGGACAGCGTGCAAACTCCCAGCAACTCAACAGAGCCCTGTTTGCCAGCTCCATTGCCAGTGTAGACCAGTTAGTAATGTGACAGCCATGTCATCCACCAGACTGAAGTTGAGTGGGCACAGCTGTGGCATCACCACCATTACAGAAACACAATTTCAAGTTTGCCCTTTATAGGCATGGCACTTGGAAGAGCCAGGAGCAATGATTTGGAACACTGGAGGGATGGAGGAAGTGAGGCCTGGGCTCTCTCCTTGTCCTGGCCGTGTGGGAGAGAAGCAGCTCTGAGGCAGCCCTGCCTATCCTTGAAAATCTTGGCCTGACCCCGGACTAGGGGCTTTCCCCTGCTCCAAAATTAAGAAGGGGCCCCCATTGCAAACTTGAAATTGCTTGCCTGAAGTCGACACATCAACTTCTAACCACACTCAGCCAACCTGTCTTAGCATCCATTTTCATCATTGGCCTGGCCAGCTTCAATGCTTTCTGTGGTCCTCAGAGCCTGTGGAAGCTGCCTGCAATGGGAGGCATTAGTCAGCTGCTGGCACACCACCTGTCCAGAGCTACTGGAGGTCTCCTGGGTTGGAGGCTGATACAACTTCTGAGTCTGGGGACTTCCTACCCCAAGTGGTGGGAAGTTACAATTAACTATGATTTACTCAGCTATAACTCAACTCCAGAGGTTTAGTATTTTTAATACAGGAAAGAGAGGAGAAATCTCAGGTCCAATCAGGGTTCTGCCCATCAGCTTTTCACTGAAACTTCAAAGATGGGTTGTTGTTTTGTTTTTTTGGTTTTTGTTTTTGTTTTTGTTTTCCCCATTTTTCAGTTTATAGCTACATTTTCCTCTCATCTGCTCCCCACCCACTTTCCCCTTCTCTTTTGGTCACCTTTCCAGCTTCGTTTCTCCATTCATTTAAATGTACCTCATCACCTATTCAAGCATATTATGTCCACTTTTTCTTAGTGACCTTACTCTAAGAGCTACAGCTGAGGGAGGTACAATGGAAAGACATGTAGCGTTTGCCTTACTTGGAGCCTGAAGAGCGTAGAAACTCATGCTGTGAATCCCCAAACTCAGCGCTCCTTCACGAGCTGTGAAAATCATGACACTTTGTCACAGTTTTGCCTGAAAGGGTCTTTCGCATGGGCACCAGAGCCAACCTGAGATAAATTCCAGTTCCTACCATCTGGGCATGATCCCTCCCCCCAGGGTTCACTCCCTGCCCACCAGACTGAGAGCCTGTGGAGTGTGTGGGACTAAGGCAGCAGAGCCAAGGCATTGGCATAGCCTAATGGAACGCACAGCCAGCGCTCCGTCCCCAGGCTGGGATTCCATCTCATAATTCCATGTATAATAAGATCTGCGAAAGACCAACTTTTAGTCAGTGATACTTTTCTCCCACCACCCGAGGGAGAAGTACCCAGTTGGTGCTTTCTTTAATTCCCTTGTTTTGTTTTGTTTTGTTTTGTTTCTGGAAGCTTTTCCCCTGGTATCATGGAAAGGACCTCTTAAATACCGCATTGTGGGTGGCTGTATCCAAAGTCTAAATAATTGGCCATGGGGCGCCTGGGTGGCTCAGTGGGTTAAGCCGCTGCCTTCGGCTCAGGTCATGATCTCAGGGTCCTGGGATCGAGTCCCGCATCGGGCTCTCTGCTCGGCAGGGAGCCTGCTTCCCTCTCTCTCTCTCTCTCTCTCTCTCTGCCTGCCTCTCCATCTACTTGTGATTTCTCTCTCTGTCAAATAAATAAATAAAATCTTAAAAAAAAAAAAAATAAATAAATAAATAAATAAATAAATAATTGGCCAGAGGTATGGAATAGCCTTTCCTGGATTTATCCACGGGAAGGGTGCCTTACCACAACTGCACTTCTTAATGTAAACAGCTGATTTTGGAGGAAGGCTTAGTTTTACAAAAATCAAAGTTTCATATTACCATTTAACCACAAATTGAGCAGCAAATGCTAATTTGATTATAAAGTGAGGGTCCCCATAAAGCCCTCCATCTAGCACAGCATATTCTCAGATTTGAAGCTTGTTCATTGTGTGTCTTCATGAGCCCCTCCCTGGTGCTGAATTGGATTTGAATTCCTGGTGAGAGGCCTCAGCATCTCCTTGGGCTGGTCTGGGCCAGTAAATAGCTGCCTGAAGTGTTTATATATTATCATGGTCAATAGTTAAGTGAAATTTGTACATTTTTGGTAACATTGGCATACAAGATGCCCCTGCAGTTCCTTTTCTGTTTGGTAGTTTGTGACTCTAAAATTCCCACTGTTATGTGTGTTAATTTATGAAAATAAAATTTTTTTTGAAAACCTTTCAAATAACTCTCAAGGCTGTTATTTCATCCTTTTGAAAAAAAAAAAAGAGGGGGGGACACTTGGGTGGCTCAGTTGGTTAAGTGTCTGACTCTTGATTTTTGGCTTGGGTCATGATTTCAGGGTTGTGAGATCAACCCCACGTGGGGCTCTATGCTCAGCATGGAGTATGCTTGAGATGTTCTTTCTCCCTCTGCCTCTGCTCACTCGCTCTCCCAAAATAAATAAAATCTTTAAAAATTTTTTTTTTTTTTTAGTAATCTCTATACCCAGCTTTAGGCTCATACTTCAAACCCCAAGATATAGAATCACATGCTCTACCGGCTGAGACTGCCAGGCACCCCTCTTATTTTATTCTTACAGGTTGGTAATAGATTAAAATTTTACCTCTAGTGTCATGAGGTTTCACTATTTTCTGAAGACTGCCCCAAGGACTCTTGCTTTGTGTGACCTTCTGATCCTGCAGTGAACCTTTGAAATTTTATTCAGTGGGGGACACCTGGGTGGCACAACTGGTTGAGCGTCCGACTCTTGGTTTTGGCTTGGATCATGATCTTGGGGTGGTGGGCTCAAACCCTGCATCAGGCCCTGTGCTTAGCCAGTAGTCTACTTCTTTCTCTCTCCCTCTGCCCCTCCCTCCTTGAGCTCATTCTCACTCTTTCTGTCTGAAGTAAGTAAAAAGGTCTTAAATAAAATAAAATTTACTCAGTGGCAACAAATTATCTTGTGAGAGAATTTGGTATTTGGAAACCACTGAGACTCATTCAGATCTGAGTCATACCATGTGGGGTAGGGTTGCTGAGCAGTATTTTAGGTGTGATGGGTTTTTTAATTAATATATAATGTATTTTAAAAGGGGGGGCGCCTGGGTGGCTGCGTGGGTTAAGCCTCTGCCTTCCGCTTGGGTCATTATCTCAGGGTCCTCGGATTGAGCCCCGCATCGGGCTCTCTGCTCAGCGGGGAGCCTGCTTCCCTCTCTCTCTCTGCCTGCCTCTCTGCCTACTTGTGATCTCTGTCTGTCAAATAAATAACTAAAATCCTTAAAGAAAAAAAATAATATATATATATTATATATATATATATATAATGTATTATTTGCTTCAGGGTGCAGGTGTGTGAATCGTCAGTCTTACACAATTCACAGCACTCATTAGGTATGTTTTTATTTATTAATTTATTAAAGATTTTATTTATTTGACAGATATCACAAATAGGCAGAGAGGCAGGCAGAGAGGGAGCAGAGAGCCCAATGCGAGGCTCGATCCCAGGACCCCGGGTTCATGAACTGAGCCAAAGGCAGAGGCTTAACCCACTGAGCCACCCAGGCGCCCCTAGGTATGATTTTTAAATAGTGCACCTTACTTTCTCATTTGGCAGAGGGGCAAGAAAGCAGATATGTTTCCAATACTAGCCTATTTAGGTAAGAGCTTGACTTGTTAATGAAACTAGATAGAGTATAAGAGTATAAATAAGTTCATTCATTTACTGTAAAAAGGGTCTTGCCTTTTATCGCATCCTCCTATCCATCCATGAGTTAGGCTGTGAGCCCTCCATTCTCAGCTCCCTCTTTCCACCAATGGCAGCTAGCAAATGACTGAAAACATGGCTCTCTAACACACCGACATGTCCCAGAGAGAAGCATGATTTCTGAGGTTGTTCTTCCTCTGTCCAGAGGAAAAGCAGTGCCCAGTGTCCCTTCTTGGCTTTTTCTAATTCTTGGGCTTCTACAACACAATTCCATCCATGTAGTCTTTTACATTTGGGGAACATTCTGCCTGGCAGCTGTGCTTCTGTTAGTTTTCACAATTACTTGAGAAGAGTACTCTCCTACACATTTTCTTTGTTTAGAAGGGAGAGACTAATCATCTATTAAGTGTTCTTTCTTTAGCGAATCCCATTACAGGATCTTGGGTTGGTAGGGCCTCCTGAGAATAAGGACTGGTCCATGCTGATTAAGAATCCTCTGTGATGTCCTGCCCTATTGCCGTGACAGACACCTCATCTCTGCAGTTGCTTCTGGGACTTTTCTCAAGAAGTGTTATAGAAAATTCTTTTTTTTTTTTAAGATTTATTTATTTATTTATTTGACACAGAGACCGCAAATAGGCAGAGAGGCAAGCAGAGGCCCGGGGGAAGCAGGCTCCCTGCTGAGCAGAGATTCCCAATGTGAGGCTTGATCCCAGGACCCTTGAGACCATGACCTGAGCCAAAGGCAAAGGCCCAACCCACTGAACCACGCAGGTGCTCCAGAAAATTCTAATTTTTAAGCAACTTCCAAAGGTCATGGATGAGTCATAACATCTTACACTTCCAGTGTCTTCTCCCTGTACACTGAGGAGATAGAAGCAGTTTGAATAGAACTTACATACAGACCTTTTGCAGTTCCTTGAACAGCATGCTCCCACTGTATGATACATTCACTTGATTTGCTGTCTCCAGGGCCCAGAATGTTCTCCCATGTTTCTATATGTTCTCTCAGATCTTTGCCTTCCCAGATCACCCTTCCTAAAGGTGTATCCCCACCCATTCTGCATCACCGTTATGTAATTTATACTCTGCAGCACTTACAACTTTGTACATATTCATTCCTGTAAGGTAAGCTCCTTGAGGTCAGGAACTTTGTTTTATTCACCCTGGGCTCTCCTGGCACCTTAAACAGCCCCTCACATATTATGGGAGGAGCTGCGTAAGCATGTCATGGGTGAACGAATAGGCTGCTTTCACAGAACTTCTTGTGGCGCAGACCTGGTGAAGTCCTTTTCAACCCCCTGACTCTGGCTATGTGAAAGCCCCGTAATTCTTCCCTTCAGTGACTCTTCAAGGGACCCAGCCTGTGGCTACCCAGATACAAAGGGTAGAACTGGTCGCCTTTCCTTTTCTTTTCTTTTTTCTTTCTTTTTTTTTTTTTTTTTTTTTTTTTTTTGGTTAAGATTTTATTTATTTGACAGAGCGCACAAGCACGGGCAGTGGCAGGCGGAGAAGGAAAAGCGGACTCCACTGAGCAGGGAGCCCTCTGTGGGACTCCACCCCAGGATCCTGGGATCATGACCTGAACCCAAGGCAGATGCTTAACTGACTGAGCCACCCAGGTGCCCCTGGTCAACTCTTCTGATGCCCAGCTCTGCCCAGCTCTGCCCAGCTCCGGCTGCAGCCACACCTACAGCTGGTCTCACGCCTTCTGATTGACTGTAGCTCATAAGCGGGGAGGGGCCAGTTGAGTTACCCATTGCGGAGGCAGCAGGCAGTGGGGTCACCTATCTGGGAGGTGGTACCTGCAACCCCAACCTGGAGACTGCATCCCTGGCCCAAGGACATAAGTGTGGTGTGCTGGAAGGCAGAAAATCCCATGCACAGGAATCCTCTTGGGAATTTTTCTCCTTTTTATTTTGCATTTTTTAAAAAGATTTATTTATTTGAGAGAACACAAACAGGGAAAAGGCAGAGGGAAAGGCAGAATCAGACTCCCCGCTGTGCAGAAAGCCTGATATGGGGCCTGATCCCCGGACTCTGATATCACGACCTGAACTGAAGGCAGACACTTGACTGACTGAGCCACTCCAGCACCCCATTCTTTTGCATTTTTAATCTCAGACTCTTGAAGATGGTGCAATGGTTCCTGAAATAGTGCAAACAGAGAGGTAAATTCCCAAAGCACTGCAGCAGTTGATGAGTCTGGCTGCCTTCTCCTACTGCTGCCATCTTTGTGAAACACAATTTTGCCCTTGTCAGAACCACCTCTTAATATCTCTTCATGGCTTTGTCCTCATACTCAAATAAAGATAATAACTGTCATTTACTGAGCCCTGCCCAAGGGCCAAGCATTTTGTGCTTATGTTCTCCTTGAATTCTCACAGCAACTTGGAGTAAATCATTGTAATCCCCATTTTGTAGATGAGGACCACGGGCCTCCTCCTGACTGTGAGGCTGTGTTATCAAAATCAGCATTTCTGCCCACATCTTCCTCTCCAGCCTCATTCCCCCTTGAATCAGCACCCTGAATTTCTTCTAGTGTCTTAGATCCTCCATGCTCTCTCTTCCCTTGAAGCGTTTGCAGGAAAGCTGTCACATTGGCGGGAAATATTCTTTCTCCACCCCTTCGTTGAACTGCCTGTACTTCAGATCTCTGAAGGTTTCCCCCAGCCCCTTCCGGCTCTGTCCCCACCACTGCCTGGTAGGCACCCCTCTTACGTGCTTCCTCAGTGCATATACTCCCCCACCCTCTGAGCTGCCTGCTCACTCCCCAGGATCCCCTTCCCCTGTGAGCTTCAGGAGAGCAGGTCTTGTTTGCCATCCCCAGCCCCTTGCACATCCCTGGCACACACATGCTCAATAACTGCTTATTGAACAGATCAATGTATCATGGCTTGCCTGAGCACCATAGGACACAAAATAGCCAGTCCTCTGGAAGGTCATGGACAGATAGGGGAGAGAGACACATGGGTCAGGAACTGAGAGGAGGCAGACTGGCAAGTTTTAGGATATAGGTAGGAGTGCTGTGGGGAGAGAAAAAGATTTTTTTTTTTAAGAAATATAAAAGTTGCAGGAAAAAAAAAAAGAACATAATAAGCACCCATATTTCCACCATCCAGAATTAACAAGGGTTAGTATTTTTCAAATTGCTTCCCGTCATGTCTAAAAGAAATAAACCATTATGGATATCACCAAAGTCCAAAGAGATGATCAGTCCCTATTATATCCCTGCTCCACTCCTTAGAGACAGCCACTGTCAGAAGGCTAGTATTTGTCCTTCAGTCCCCTAACTCCTGTCTCTCTCTCTATATATAAGCAACTTACAATATTGTTTTTATATTATTTTGTTTAGTAAGCTCTATGCCCAGTGTGGAGCTTGAGTTCATGACAAGAGTCACATGCTCTTCCGACTGAGACCGCTAAGTGCCTCTGTATTGGCTTTAAGACACATTTATTCAGCATCATGATCAGATGATTACATTTAGCAATGAAAAGTATGAATGCAAAAAAAAAATCTATATTAAGACTCTTTATTGGGGGGGGGGGGTTTGTCTAAGGGCCTGCTTGGCCAGAGGGAGTCATTTTGTGTTTACATAGTGAACTTAGATTGACCCCACCTCTCCCAGAGGAACTTACTTGCAAAATCTAGATAAAAGGGCGGGTCAAGCCAGGTGAAGACATCCAATCAGTGGGGCACTGATATCTACTAGGGGGCACATACATCTACTAGGGTAAATTGAAATTCAATTGGCCACCCGTGTGTTACCTAGCAGTTTTTTCTGTGTGTGGCAGACCTAGCGTGACTGTGCAGTTTTCTCTGTGTATTGCAATCTCATTGGCGTGTATAGCCCGGCTAAACTACCTCTATAAAAGTTAGTCTGTGAGGCGGGGAGGGGTCGCCTCTTTGCAAGAGACGGCCCTGACCGTTCAGTTTGATTCTCAATGAAGCTTTGCCTGACCTTCGCTTTGTATCAGTCTCGCTCTTTTGATTACGGACCCTAACAGTTTAGTCGGTTAAGTTTCTGCCTTCAGCTCAGGTCATGATCCCGGGGTCCTGGGATCCAGTCCTACATCAGGCTCCCAGCTTAGTGGGGAGCCTGCTTCTCCTCCCCAGCTCCTGCTCTCTATGGCTATCTCTGTCTCTCTCTCTCAAATAAATAAATAAAATCTTAAAAAAAAAAAAAAGACTTTATTGGAATGCTTCAACTTTTTACCGACAGAAACAAACAGAAAAACCTCTATTATAAAATTAGTCACAAATATAGTCCTTATGTTTTTTGTCCATACACATGAATATTATCTAAAACTTACCCTTTTTTTTTTTTTAGATTTTATTTATTTATTTGACACAGGGAGAGAGCACAAGCAGGGGAGCAGCTAGCAGAGGGAAAGGGAGAAGGAGGCTCCTCGCCGAGCTGAGAGCCTGATGTGAGGCTCGACCCCAAGACCCTGAGATCATGACCTGAGCTGAAGGCAGATGCTTCACTGACTGAGCCAGACAGGTGCCCCAAAACTTGTCTTCTTTGTAGCAGTTAGGTTCTGCCACCATGGTGTTTGGGGGGTTTCACAAATAAATCTATTGTAGCTTCCCTGTTCCTTCTCTGGCTCTCCTCTCTCTCTAAGTTTTATTTCTTGGCAGTAATTGAAACCTTCTGCCACTGCCATCACCAGCTTGGTTTTGTAGTTTGGCAGAGTATTGGCCTCCAACATCACAGGGCCCAGAGCTTCTGCCTCCAAAGTGTTTTCCTTTCATGGATCCAGATTTTGAAGAGTGATTGTTGTAATTGCCAGAATCATCATAGCTTCTGCCACCTCCATAGTGGCTTCCATTATTACCAAATCCATTACAGCCTCCTCACTGCCACCATATGCAACCACTGCTATGGCAGCCACCAAAATCACCTCAGCCACTAGCTATTCCATGACCAAAGTTGTCATTCCCATCAAAACCATTTCCATGACCACCACCAATGTTTCCAGAGTCACTTCAACCTCTTTGGTTGGACAAAGCACTACCCATCTCCTGCTAGATAGAGCTTTCCTCACTTCACAGTTGTGGCCACTCATAGCAGGTCTTTCTTTCTTTCTTTTTTTAAGATTTTATTTTTCTGGGGCGCCTGGGTGGCTCAGTGGGTTAAAGCCTCTGCCTTCGGCTCAGGTCATGCCAGGGTCCTGGGATCGCCCCGCATTGGGCTCTCTGCTCACTGGGGAGCCTGCTTCCTCCTCTCTCTTTCTCTCTCTCTCTCCCTGCCTCTCTGCCTAACTGTGATCTCTCTCTGTCAAATAAATAAATAAAATCTTTTAAAAAAAAGATTTTACTTTTCTGACAGAGAGATATAGAGAGTGCCGGTAGGCAGAGCAGCAAGCGGAGGTAGAAGGAGAATCAGGCTCCCCGCTGAGCAGGGAGCCTTATGTGGGGCTCAATATCAGGACCCTGGGATCATGACCTGAGCTGAAGGCAGAAACTTAACCGACTAAACTACCCAGGCACCCCATAGTGTGGTATTTCTGAATGACAGTTTGACCACGATAGTTTGTCATGGTCATCAAAGATCCCAAAAGCAAAAACTCTCTTCCTGGCACCGCCTCAGTCAGCCATGATTTCAATGACTTCAATTTCCCCATAGTGTTCAGAATAATCTCTTAAGTGATGTTCTTCAGTGTCTTCTCTAATGTCACCAACAAAAAATCTTTTTCCACAGGTAAGTGGGCACCAGGTCTTTGAGAATCTTCTCTTTGGTTCCACAACTCTCCAATCCACCTGCCCCCTGAAGCACTTAGTGTTTGGCTCGCTCATTACACCACATAGTCCGTGAGCTTTCTGCATTGCTCAAAATGGCTCCTCAGACTCATCAGCTGTTTGAAAGCTCCCATGAAGAACTCTGCAGCTGCTCAGAATCTTTGGGAGACTGACTTCAACATGCCAGCAGGAGGAGAAACTTGAACAGTGCTTACTTGCCAGCATTCACAGGTAGAAAGGATATGTATTTTGGCTTTATTGTTTTTATTTTTTTATAAATTTTATTTACTTATAGATTTTATTTATTTATTTGACAGACAGAGACCACAAGCAGGCAGCGAAAGAGGAAGGGAAGCAGGCTCCCGAATGAGCAGAGATCCCTATTCAGGGCTCGATCCCAGGACCCTGGGATCATGACCTGAAGGCAGAGGCTTTAACCCACTGAGCCACGGTGCCCCTATTTTTTTATTCTTGAATAGGCTCCACAGCCAGAATGGAGCCCAATGTGGAAGCCGAACTCACAACCCTGAGAACAAGACCTGAACTAAGATCAAGAGTCCGATGCCTAACCGACTGAGCTACACAGGTGCCCTGTAATTTTTTTTTTTTTTAAGATATTATTTGTTTAAGAGAGGGAGAAAGAGCACAAGAGGGGTGAGGAGCAGAGGGAGAAGCAGACTCCCTGCTGAGCTGGGAGCCAAGTGCGGGACTCGATGCCAGGACTCCAGGGTCATGACCTGAGCCAAAGGCAGTCACCTAACCAATTAAGCCACCTAGGCACACTCAATGTTATTTTCTTTTTAAAGTGCACCAATTGTCTGAGTATGTGTCATTTAGCGTCTTGGTTATTTTCAAATGACGTTTTATTTTGGAGACGAACTCAGATTGATATACGTAGATATGGGTCATTGCTCTCCCTTGCTATAGAGTAGACCATCATCGAAGCATAACTGGAGAATTTCTGCATCAGTAGGGATTCAGACAGATGGTGCAGTCTATTGGAAAAGAGCAGGAATGGTCTGGGCCCTCTGCTTTAACCCACTAAGCCACCAGGTCCCCCTACTATCCTGCTCTTGGATCTATATAGGTCAACTGTGCTTTGGCTGATCTAGAGTGGGCTCAGTTCAGTGGATCTGCTTCAGACTCCAGGTCAGCAGGGTTTGGCTGTAGTTTAGGTTTTAGTCTGGTCCAAGTATCTCTCACATTCCTTGCACCAATAGCTTCCCAGAGCAAGAGAGCCAAGCCAAACCACACAAATGGTGAAAGCCTCTGTGCTCTCCTCACATGCTCCGTTGACCAAAGCAAATCATATGGCCAACCTTAGTATCAACAGAGCAGGGGAAAATATTCTACCCGTAGTAGGACGAATCAATCATAAAGCCACAAGGGAAAGAACATGAGTGTAATACAGGGAAGTATAAAGAACTGGGACAAATGGGTAAAAATTCAACCTACCACAGAGTGTAAGAAAACAAAATTGATAACAATCATGGGCAGAAATAGCCAAAAACTTGCTCTACCTGAGAAGTAATCTTATGAACAGCAAAAAAAAAAAAAAAAAAAAAAAAAAAAAATCTGCTTCACCAAACAAGTTTTTGCCCTAGCTTCAAAGTCACAAAAATGAAAATCTCAGCAGGAACCCTTGGAATTTCTTCTCAGGACTGTATGCTGCAAATCACTCAGATGTTGAAGTTCCCACAACAGTGTAACAAAACTTGTGTTTGCTGATTGGGGTTAAATGCCTTTGGCATTCCTCACCTCCCCCCCAACCTTAGATTCAGTTACCAGCAACAGAGTCTATTGTTACCCTTCAGAACCCCCATTGTCTCAGTATTCTTTGGAAGGCATAGGATTCATAAAAAGTCATCCTGGAAAATTTTTGGACAATCTGGGTGTAATTGCCCAGCCATTTCATTCACTGACCCCGTGAATCTTAGAAAGTCACATGACCTTTTTAAAAAACGAAAGACAGGGCGCCTGGGTGGCTCAGGTCATGATCTCAGGGTCGGCCTCTCTGCTCAGCAGGGAGCCTGCTTCCTCCTCTCTCTTTCTCTGCCTGCCTCTCTGCCAACTTGTGATCTCTGTCTGTCAAATTAAAAAAAAAATTAAAATTAAAATTAAAATAAAAAAATAAAAAACGAAAGACAAGGGGCGCCTGGGTGGCTCAGTGGTTTAAAGCCTCTGCCTTCGGCTCAGGTCATGATCCCAGGGTCCTGGAATCGAGCCCCGCATCGGGCTCTCTGCTCAGCGGGGAGCCTGCTTCCTCCTCTCTCTCTGCCCGCCTCTCTACTTGTGATCTCTGTCTGTCAAATAAATAAATAAAATCTTTAAAAAAAAAAATAAATAAGTAAATAAAATAAAAATAAAAAACGAAAGACTTGCACAAGAGCCATCTACTCCTAACCACTCTTTCTCACCCTCCTCCCCCGAAAATCCAACTCTACACAGCAGCCAGAATGAGATTTTTTTTCTTAAGGCATCAAGGAAAGGTTTTATTCCAGAGGTAGCTTGAATGAGGGGACAGAAGTCTGGCTCAAATCTATCCGGAATGAGATTTATTTATTTATTTATTTATTTCTTAAAAGATTTTATTTATTTGACACAGAGAGATCACAAGTAGGCAGAGAGGCAGGCAGAGAGAGGGGGAAGCAGGCTCCCTGCTGAGCAGAGAGCCGGATGCGGGACTCGATCTCAGGACCCTGAGATCATGACCTGAGCAGAAGACAGAGGTTTAACCCACTGAGCCACCCAGGTGCCCCTATTTTTTTTTTTAATAAATAATGAAATCTTTAAAGATTAAAAAAAAAATCTTTATCTTTATTATTTTTTTTAAGGATCTCTACGCCCAACTTGGGGCTCGAACTCACAACCCTAAGATGAAGAGACTGAGCCAGCCAGGCACCCCTGGAATGAGATTTTTTTAAATAAAACATTTCAATTTTGAGATAATTGTAGATTCACATGCACATTCTGCAAGAAATAATACAGAGGAAGCCAGTTTCCCAATGTAACATCTTGCAAAACAATGCATTTCTGCTATGGTCTGAACGCATCCCCCAAAATTCATATGTTGAAGTATTAACCCCTAAAAGTGATGGTATTCTTTGTCCATTTTTATTTTTTAATTTTTTAAAAGATTTTATTTATTTATTTGACAGAGAAACAGAGAGCACAAGTAGGCAGAGTGGCTGGCAGAGGGAGAGGGAGAGGCAGGCTCTCTGCTGAGCAGGGAGCCAGATATGGGGCTCAATCCCAGAAGCCTGGGATCATGACCTGAGCCAAAGGCCAACACTTAACCAATGGATACACCTAGGCACCTGCTTTGTCTCTTTTTAAATTGGGTTGTTTGGTTTTTTTGGTTGTTAAACCCAGCCATTTGAAGTGAACAATTTAGTGGCATTTAGTATATTCACAATGTTGAACGACCGTCATCTCTACCTAATTCAGGAACATTTTCATCACTCCTGTAAAATTTTTTCTGGCGAGATAAACACAACACCAGGCAAAGTGGGTGCAAGGCAAGATTTATTAAAAACACTCTCCAGCGAAGTTTCAGGGCTCAGGAGAAGGGGAGCCAGGAAAGTTGTTCCGGGAGGAGGTGGGCACCCTCAGGCGAGGTTCCACAACTCTGGAAAGCAGGGAGGAGGGGGCTTTTAAGGGGTCTTTTGGCAAGTTTCCCTTATTTGGTTATTTCACCTGCTCGTCGGGGTCCCATTGGTCCACTGGAGCCGGGGGCGGGAGGGTCTCAGATTCCTGCTTGGGCCTTTGTTCTCCTGTCCAAGCTCAGGTCTTGTGGTGGGAACTTTTGCCATTTTTTTTTTTTTAAAGATTTCATGTATTTATTTGACAGAGAGAAATCACAAGTAGATGGAGAGGCAGGCAGAGAGAGAGAGAGGGAAGCAGGCTCCCCGCTGAGCAGAGAGCCTGATGCGGGACTCTATCCCAGGACCCTGAGATCATGACCCGAGCCAAAGGCAGCGGCTTAACCCACTGAGCCACCCAGGCGCCCCGAACTTTCGCCATCTTAAGTAGCCCTTTCTGCTAGCCCAACAACTCCAGAATACAATAATGTGCATAAGCAGTTACCGATGTGGCCCCATTTTTAATAGATGGAGGGACAAACTTTGAGACATTAACCAACTGCTCAAGGTCACACTGTGTTATGGACTGAGTTGTGCCTCTTCCCCCCAGAGTGCATATGTTGAAGTCCTAACCCCCAGGGCCTTCAGGATGTGACTGTATTTAAAGGTGACTCAGTTAAAATTAGACTTTAGGGGCACCTGGGTGGCTCAGTCAGTTAAGCACCTGCCTTCAGGTCAGATCATGATCCCAGGGTCCTGGGATAAAGTCAACAGGGAGCCTGCTTCTTCCTCTCCCTCCTACTCAGCTCTCTCTTTTGTTATATCTCTCTCTTACTCTCCAACAAAGAAAGAAATTTTTTTTTAAAGATTTTATTTATTTATTTGACAGAGAGAAATCACAAGTAGATGGAGAGGCAGGCAGAGAGAGAGAGAGAGAGGGAAGCAGGCTCCCCGCCGAGCAGAGAGCCCGATGAGGGACTCGATCCCAGGACCCTGAAATCATGACCCGAGCCGAAGGCAGCGGCTTAACCCACTGAGCCACCCAGGTGCCCCAAATAAAGAAATTTTTTAAAAAATAAAATGAAACTTTATTTATTTTTTTTTAAATGATTTTTATTTATTTACTTGACAGACAGAGATCACAAGTAGGCAGAGAGGCAGGCAGAGAGAGGAAGGGAAGCAGGCCTCCCGCTGAGCAGAGAGCCCAATGCGGGGCTCGATCCCAGGACCCTGGGATCATGACCTGAGCTGAAGGCAGAGGCTTTAACCCACTGAGCCACTCAGGTGCCCCAAAACTTTATTTTTTTTTTAAAGATTATTTATTTATTTGACAGACAGAGATCACAAGTAGGCAGAGAAGCAGGCAAAGAGCGAGGAAGAAGCAGGCTTCCCACCGAGCAGTGAACCCTACTCGGGCTCGATCCCAGGACCCTGGGATCATGACCTGAGCTGAAAGCAGGGGCTTTAACCCACTGAGCCACCCAGGCGCCCCTAAAATGAAACTTTAAAGAGGTGACTCAGTTAAAATGAGACATTAGGGCTGGCTCAGTGGGTAGAGCATATGACTCAGTCTTGGGTTATGAATTGGAGCCCCATGTTGGGTATAGAGGTAACTGAAAAAGAAAAAAAGAAAGAAAAAAAAGATTAAAGGTAAAATGAGATGTTAGGGTGGGCTCTAATCCCATCTGAGAGGTGTTTTATAAGAATCTCTTCTTATAAAAACACACAAAGGGATGCCAAGAATTTGCACACACAGAGGAAAGAAGACCATGTGAGGACACTGTGAGAAGGCAGCCATCTGTATAAGCCAAGGAGAGAAGCAGCAGAAGAAGTCAAACCTACTGATAACGTGATCTTGGACTTCTGGCCTCCAGAACTGGGAAAAAATTAGTTTATGTTGTTTAAGCCAGCATATCTGTGGTATTTTGTTATGTCAGCATTAGCTGGCTGGTACACATCACTTACAGGAAGCCCAGTGAGGACTCTGACATTCTCAAAGCCCAAGCTTCACTCATTTTATCAGGAGTGATGACATACCCTCTCCATTACCACCCTAGGCCAACCTGATCACTAGGCACAAAAATAGAAAAAAATGTAGGCACTGTGATGTTGCTAGGGCCCACAGCAATGTTCTAATTTTAATTTATTAAAATAGGGGAAAATATATAATTATAGTAACGAACGAGGCCTGGATTCCTTTGTATTTCTATAAATACAATTGTAAAATGCAATTTTTATTTTTTATTTTTATTTATTTATTTTTTATGGAGGAAGGGTTCCATTAAGGCAGAAGTGTTTAGGACTCACAAAAGCTATAATGCACTATGGCCACCACCATCCACAGTTTGCAAAACATCTTTAAAAGTTGAAAAATGAGGGGTGCCTGGCTGGCTAGCTCAGTTGGGGGAACATGTGACTCTTGATCCAGTGGTTGTGAGTTTGAGCCCCATATTGGGTGCAGAGATTACTTAAAAATAGAATTTAAAAAAAAAGATTTAATTAATTTATTTGACACAGAGGGACAGCACAA
Source organism: Mustela putorius furo (assembly GCF_011764305.1). Classification (NCBI taxonomy): domain Eukaryota; kingdom Metazoa; phylum Chordata; class Mammalia; order Carnivora; family Mustelidae; genus Mustela; species Mustela putorius. The sequence goes on along the minus strand of NW_025421272.1, from coordinate 1,432,255 downwards.
GCAGGGGGAGCCAGAGAGGGAGAGGGAGAACCAGACTCTCCCTGGAGCAGGGAGCTGGATGCGGGCCTCCATCTCAGGACCCTGGGATCATGACCTGAGCTGAAGGCAGACACTTAAGGACGGAGCCACCCAGATGCCCCTTAAAAATAAAATCTTAGAAAGAAAGAAAGAAAGAGAGAGAGAGAGAGAGAGAGAGAGAGAAAGAAAGAGAAAAGGAAAGAAAAAGAAAGAAAAAAAATTAAATCTCAGGGGGATTGCAAATTCGTTCTTAAATCCTAGGCCACCTCTGCCCCCTAGTGGTAGTAGAGAAATTTCAGAAGAAATCAATGTGCAGCAGCTGTTGGATAATTCACACCTACCAGGTGCTTTGAAATTGTCCTATATCGTTTCATCCTCACAATCCCATGCAGTTAGTGATATCCCATGTCCAGATAAGTCACTGAGACTCAAGGTGCTTAAGACCTTTAACCAGGGTCACATGACTAGTTGGACAGTTGGTTTCCAGCCATGGCCCAACACTATGGAGAACCCCATTTATCCAGATTTCCCATTGTTGGGATGGGGGACTCCAGCAGTGAGAATTACAGTACTGCTCTAGGTTTCCCAGTTTGGAGACAGAACAGAACTTTTGGAGAGTTTTGCACAGCCAGCATCTTTCATGCTGTCTACATTTACTTAGAGCCAGACACTGTGCTTAAGGCTGTGATGGGGATCATCGCTGAATGCCACTTAAGTTAATATGAGTCTTCTAAGGAGGCTGCATTTTCTTCCTTCCTTTCTTTCTTTTTTAAGATTTTATTTATTTATTTGACACAGAGAGAGAGCTGGAGCACACAAGCAGGGGGAGCAGCAAAGGAAGAGGAAGAAGCAGGCTCCCAGCTGAGCCCTGTGCCCAATGCGGGACTTGATCCCAGGCAATTGCTTAACCAACTGAGCCACTTAGGGACCTGGGAGGTTGCATTTTCCTGGTGGAGAAGAGATTTGGCTTGGCTGCCTCATTCACATCCCTTTGGAATGACATCTATTTATACATTGTCAGCGTCTCTGAAAGAAAGGCACTGGCTGCCTCTCCCCCTCCGGATATAGAAGCAGCTGTTTTTCCTTGCTGAAGAAGGGCCAGCAAATTCAAGCGCTGATGGGCAGGGAGCATGTTTTAAAATTTGGGACTATCTTTTACTCAAACCATTCAGTTATCCATTTCTTTCTTTCTTTTCCTGAGCCAGCCGGGAGCCCCCATAATGTACTTTAATACATTGAGATTAATACATATAGACTTGTTGAATCACTGTGTTGTACTCCTGAAACTAATGTAATGTGTGAATCATTCTTCAATTTAAAACAATTATTTTTTAAATATATTTTTTAAAATAAAAAGTATTTGGGGGTTGCCTGACTGGCTCAGTGGGTGGAGCATGTGATTCTTGATCTCAGGGTTGTAAGTTCAAGCCCCAAGTTGGGTGTAGAGATTATTTACAGATAAAATCGTTTTTCAAAAAAGTATTTTGAACTGAGTAATATTGAAAACATGGTAGCTCAAAATAGAATGTATAGCTAAGGCTCTACTTAGAAATAAGTTATAGCCTAAAATGCATATATTAGAAAAGATTGGTGAAAACCAAATCCTCTAAGTATTCTGAGAAATTTAGAAAAGGACAGCACATTGAACCCAAAGAAAGTAGAAAAAAAATACAGTTAAGTAGGTACTAATAAAATAAGAAAACAAATGTATAATAGATCAAATAGTCAAAGTTGAGTCCTTTGAAAAAAATATTACTAAACCTCTAGATTGACCAAGAGAAGAAAAACAAAAGAGACTCTTCAAAAATTCACCTATGTCAGGAAAGAACATGAGTACATCACTAAAAATCCTATAAACATGAGAAAGAATACAAAATAATATTAGGGGGCACCTGGGTGGCTCAGTAGGTTAAGCATCTGCCTTCAGCTCAGGTCATGATCCTGGAGTTCAGGGATCAAGCCCCACACTGGGTTCTCTGCTCAGCAGGGAATCTGCTTCTCCCTCTCTCTGTGTCCCATGCCCCGGTTCATGGTTTCTCTCTCTCACTCACTCACTCTCTTTCTCAAATAAATAAATAAATAAATAATCTTTTAAAAAAGAATGTTAAGAACAAGTTTGTGCCAATTAACTGAAATTTTAGATAAAATGAACAAATTCCTAGAAGAAAAGACAACTTATCAAACCAACACAAGAATAGGGCAACTGAGGACGCCTGGGTGGCTCAGTGGGTTAAAGCCTCTGCCTTGGGCTCAGGTCATGGTCCCAGGGTCCTAGGATTGAGCCCTGCATCAGGCTCTCTGTTCAGTGGGGAGCCTGCTTCCTCCTCTCTCTGCCTACTTGTGATCCCTGTCTGTCAAATAAATAAAATCTTAAAAAAAAAAAAAAAAGAATAGGGCATCTGTGTGGCTCAGTGGGTTAAAGGCTCTGCCTTCAGCTCAGGTCATGATCCCAGGGTCCTGGGATTGAGCCCCACATTGGGCTCTCTGCTCAGCAGGGAGCCTGCTTCCCCCTTTCTCTCTGCCTGCCTCTCTGCCTACTTGTGATCTCTGTCTGTCAAATAAATAAATAAAATCTTTATTAAAAACCCAACACAGGAATAGAAAACCTGAACAAAAACCACATCTCTTAAGCTTTTTAAAAAAGATTTTATTTCTAAATACTCTCTACACCCAAGTGAGGCTCAAACTCACAACCCCGAGACCTAGAGTTGCATGCCCCACTGACTGAGTCAGCCAGGTGCCCCACATATATTAAATGTATTCAATCTGAGATTGAATCTCCCTCCTTGTCCATGTAGCTTTGCAGATGAACCCTTCCAAATTTTAAGGAAGATGTAGCACCAATCTTACACTTTCCAGAGAACTGAAAAAGAGAAGGGCAACTTAACTTAAGTTATCTTAACTTTCATTTAAGATAACAAAAACCTGACAAGAACATAAGAAAAAAAGAATAATAGTCCATTCTCTCTCTATGTAGGTACAAAAAACCTAAACAAAATATTAGCAAATTGAATCTAGCGATATACAGACTAGCAACACAAGGTTGATTTAACTACGAAAATCAATCAATGGACAAATGAATAGCCACAGGTAAAAGAATGAGGTTGGATCCTTACCTCACAACTTGTACAAAACTTAACTCAAAATGAATCTTGGAGTGCCTAGGTGGCTCAGTGGGTTAAGCCTCTGCCTTCGGCTCAGGTCATGATCCCAGGGTCCTGGGATCGAGTCCCGCATCGGGCTCTCTGCTCAGCGGGGAGCCTGCTTCCTCCTCTCTCTGTCTGCCTCTCTGCCTACTTGTGATCTCTCTCTGTCAAATAAATAAATAAAATCTTTAAAAAAAAATAAATCTTAAAAAAATGAACTTTAAACTTAAAATGAGTCTTAAACTATAAAACTCTTAGAAGAAAGCATAGGTGTAAATCTTCATGACCTTGATTTGGGTGAATGATTATTAGATATGACATCAAAAACATAAGCAACAAAAGAAAAATTAGATAAATTTAACTTCATCAAAATTAAGAACGATCATATTTCTTTTTTTTTTAAGATTTTATTTATTTATTTGATAGACAGAGATCACAAGTAGGCAGAGAGGCAGGCAGAGAGAGGAGGAAGCAGGCTCCCCGCAGAGCAGAGAGAGCCTGCTGCAGGGCTCAATCCTAGGACCCTGGGATCATGACCTGAGCCGAAGGCAGAGGCTTTAACCCACTGAGCCACCCAGGTGCTCCAAGAACGTTCATATTTCAAAGGACACCATCAAAAAAATGAAACGATAACTCACAGAATGGGAGAAATCACATATCTGATTAAGGAATTATATTAGAATATATATAAAGAACACTTACAGCTTAATAAAAAGACAATGCAATTTAAAAATGGAAAAGATCTTGGGCACCAGGTGGCTCAGTCATTAGGCATCTGCCCTTGGCTCAGGTCATGATCCCAGGGTCCTGGGATGGAGCCCCGCATAGGGCTCCTGGCTCAAGCGGGAAGCCTGCTTCTCCCTCTCCCACTCCCCATGCCTGTGTTTCCTCTCTCACTGTGTCTCTCTCTGTCAAGTAAATAAATAAAATATTTAAAAATTAAAAAATAAAAATGGATCTGAATAGACACTTCTTCAAGGGAGATATTCAAATAGCTAATAAACACAGGAAAAGATGCTGAACATTATTAGTCATCAGAGAAATACAAATCAAAGCTAAATGAGATACCACTTCATAGGCATTAGGATGGATGTAATAATGATAATAAAAAAAATAATAACAAGTGTTGATGAGATATGAAGAGATCAAAACCCTCATGCACTGCTGGTGGGAACCTAAAACGGTACAGCCATCTTGGGAAACAATCTGGCAGTTCGTCAAACAATTAACAATTCAGTCAACATACAAGCCAGGAATTCCACTCCTAAAATAAAATAAAAAGAAATGAAGTACCAATAGATATTACAACATGGTTGAATCTTGAAAACATGCTAAGTGAAAGAGCCAGTTACAAAAATCCACACATTAGGGGTGCCTCGGTGGCTCCATCGCTTAAATGTTTGACTTTGTCTCAGGTCACAATCTTGGGGTCCTGGGATCCAGCCCTGCTTCAGGCTCCCTGCTCAGTGAGAAGTCTGCTTTTCCATCTCCTTCTGCCCCTCCTCGGCTTTTGCTTTCTCTGTCTCTCTCTCTCAAATAAATAAATAAAAATCTAAAAAAAAGAAAAGTCTATGGACACCTCTGTGGTTCAATTGGTTAGGCATCTGCCTTTGGCTCAAGTCATGATCCCAGAGTCCTGGGATCAAGCTCTGCATTGGACTCTCTGTTCAGTGGGAAGCCTGCTTCTCCTTCTCTCTCTCCACTCACCCTGTTTGTGTTCTCTCTTGCCCTCTCTCTCAAATAAATAAATAAATTCCTTTAAAAAGTCTACATATTGGGGCGCCTGGGTGGCTCAGTGGGTTAAGCCGCTGCCTTCGGCTCAGGTCATGATCTCAGGGTCCTGGGATCGAGTCCCGCATCGGGCTCTCTGCTCGGCAGGAAGCCTGCTTCCCTCCCTCTCTCTCTCTGCCTGCCTCTCCATTAACTTGTGATTTCTCTCTGTCAAATAAATAAATAAAATCTAAAAAAAAAAAGTCTACATATTATTTTGATTCCTTTCATAGGAAAATCCAGAATAGGGAATTCTATTGAGGTAGAAAGTAGATTACTCTTTACTTACGTCTAGGGAAGTAGAAATGGGGGACATAGAGGTGATAGCTAAAGGGTGTGGGGTTTCTCTTTGGGGTGATGAAATGTAATTCATTATGGTGACGGTTGCCCAATCCTTGTAGATATATTAAAAGCCATAGAGTTGTGCACTTAAAATGAGTGAATTGTATGGTATGTGAACTGTATCTCAATACATTTGTCTTTAAAAAAAAAAATCAATGTAAGTCATCACATAAACAGAATTGAGAAGGAAAAAAGCTAACATATGCTCATCTTAATATATGCCAAAATGTACATTTATATACTCTCACTTATGATAAAAATTTTGCACAATAGTAGGAATAGAAGGGAAGACTTTTTTTAAAAGATTATTTATTTATTTATTTATTTGATGAGAGAGAGAGAGAGAGATCACAAGCAGGCAGAGAGGCAGGCAGGGAGAGGGGGGGAAGCAGGCTCCCCACTGAGCAGAGAGCCCGATGCAGGGCTTGATCCCAAAACCCTGAGATTATGACCTGAGCCAAAGGCAGAAGCTTAACCCACTGAGCCATCCAGGCGCCCCTAGAAGGGAAGACTTTTAATCAGAAAAATATCTATTATAAATACCTACAACCAAACATCCTACTAGATACAAGCTCATTTATAAAGTATAAATAAAGTATTTATAAAGTATATTTCTATATTCTAGCAATAAATAGAAATAAAAAATTTTAAACAGCTTTATTGAGATATTCACATACCGTATAATCACCCATTTTATTTTATTATTAATTTTTAAGTAGGCTCCATGCTGGGTGTAGAACCCAATGTGAGGCTTGAACTCACAACCCTGAGATCAAGACCTCAGCTGAGATCAAGAGTCAGATGCTCTACCAATTGAGCCAGCCAGACATCCCCAAATTCACACATTTTAAGGTGACACTTCAGTGGTTTTTATTATATTCACAGATATGTATATATCATCACCACAGCCAAGTTTAGAACATTTTCATCAACCCCTGAAAAATCTCATCCCTTTAGTTATCCCCATCCCTCATTCCCTCTTCCCAAGCCCTAGGCAATTACTAATCTGTTTCCTGTCTCTGCAGATTTCTCTGTTCTGGATATTTCTTACGACTAGAATAATACAATATGTGATCTTTTGTGAGTGGGCTCTTTCACTTAGCATAAAGTTTCCAAGGTTCACCAGTGTTGTAACATGAATGAGTACTTCATTCCTTTTTATAGCCAAATAGTATTCCATTGTACAGATGCACCGTATTTTGCTTATCCATACCATGTCTATGTCATTTGATGGACATTTGTGCCTTTTGGATTTTATGAACAATGATGCTATAAGCATTTGTGTACACGTTTTTGTGTGGACATACACTTTCATTTCTCTTGGTTATATGCCTACAAGTAGAAATGCTGGGATATATGGTGGTAAGTCCATGGTTAATTGTTGAGAGACTGCCAGATTGTTTTCCAAAGAAGGTGCATCTTTTCACATTCCCACCAGCAGAGTATGAAGGTTGTGATTTCTCCACACATATTCTTCTCAATATTTGTTATCAACTAACTTTTAATTTTTTATGTATTTTTTAAGATTTTATTTATTTGAGAAGAGAAAGTGCAAGTGATGGGGAGGGGAGGAGGGAGAGGGAGAACTGACTTTGTTTTCAAAAACTGTGATAAAAAATACATAACATTTTTAAGTGTATAATTCAGTGACATCAAGTATATTCACAATGTTAAACAACAGTTGCCACTATTTCCAGAACTTTTTCATCATCTGGGACAGAAACTTTGTACCCATCAACTACCCAATCTCCCCTCCTCCCGGCTTCTGGTAGCCTCTATTCTACTTTCTGTTTGTAAATTTGCCATTCTAGGTACTTCACATGGCATCATACAATATTTGTCCTTTTGTGTCTGGGTAATTTACTTATCATAAATAAGTAAGTTTTTTTTTAAGATTTTATTTATTTATTTGACAGACAGAGATCACAAGTAGGCAGAGAGGCAGGCAGAGAGAGAGAGAAGGGGAAGCAGGCTCCCCACTGAGCAGAGAGCTCGATGCTGGGCTCCATCCCAGGACCCTGGGATCATGACCTGAGCCAAAGGCAGAGGCTTTAACCCACTGAACCACCCAGGTGCCCCTATCATAATGTTTTTAAAGTTTATACATGATGTAACATGTATCTATACATCACCCCTTTACATAGCTGAATAATATTCCACTATATGGATGGATCACCTTTTGTTTATCCATTCTTCTATAAATACACTTTCTGGCTATTGCAAATACTGCTGCTATAAACACTGTACAAATATCTGAGTCTCTGCTTTCAGATCCTTTGGGTGTATATGTAGGAGTGAAATTGCCGGATCATATCATAGCTGTGTTTAACTTTCTGAGGAATTATCAAATTGGTTTCCATAGTGGCTGTACCATTTTACCTTACCACTAGCAATGCACAAGAATTCTAGGTTTTCCACATCCTTACCAATACTTGTTACTTTCCATTAAAAAAAAAATGTATAATCATTCTAATGGATGTGAAGTTGGTATCTAATTGTGGTTTTGATGTGCATTTCCCTAATGACTAGTGATGTTGAGCATCTTATTAGCCATTTGTATGATTTTCTTTTTTTTTTTCTTTTTTTTTTTTGAGAAATGACTGGTCATTTTTTGCCCAGTTTTTAATTGTTGTTTTTTTTTTAATTGAGTTTTAGAAGTTCTTTTTTAAAAAATATTTTATTTTTAAAAAATTTTATTTATTTATTTTTTTTAAAGGTGGTTTATTTATTTGACAGACAGAGATCACAAGTAGGCAGAGAGGCAGACAGAGAGAGAGGAGGAAGCAGGCTCCCCGCTGAGCAGAGAGCCCGAAGCGGGGCTCGATCCCATGACCCTGAGATCATGACCTCAGCCGAAAGCAGAGGCTTTATTCCACTGAGCCACCCAGGCGCCCCTAAAAAAATATTTTAAAAGAGATCACACGAAGGCAGAGAGGCAGGTGGCGGGGGCAGGCTCCCCGCTGAGCCATATGGGGCTCAATCTCCGGACCCTGAGATCATGACCTGAGCTGACCGCAGAGGCTTAACCCACTGAGCCACCCAGGCACCCTGAGTTTTAGAAGTTCTTTATGTATCCTGGATATTAGATATTTATCAGATACAGGATTTACGAATAGTTTCTTTCTGTGGGTTGTCTTTGAATTCTCTTGACAGTGTCCTTTGGTTCACTAAAGTTTTAATTTTAGGGGCGCCTGGGTGGCTCAGTCGTTAAGCGTCTCCTTTTGAGTTGTCTCAGTTGAATAGTAAAACCAATTCTATACTTCTTTTTCCCGTCTCATATTCTAAAGGCCTATGGAAGGAGGTGTCTTCCCTCCAACAGGAAACCTGATGCCTGTTAGTCTCCCTGGAAGGGCTGGTTGGGCGCTAGTTGGTCTGTGCTTAAATAACCGCAAAGAAATAATTGCAGACGTCAGGCAATATATACTCTTGTGTCAAATGTCCGGTGAAGACAACTGTGATTAGCAGGCTGGGGGAGGAAAAAGTGGAGCTGTATTTCTTCAGTTTGGGAAAGTAAGAACGAGACACCGTGCACGCAAAGTGCTCAGAACAGGGCCTGGTAATTAGGAAGCCCGGAATAAAAGGAGTGGTGGGTGCTCTTAGCTTCTCCACTTGTAATTAAGGGAATTGGCTAAACTGATACATTCTCAGATCTCGCTTGGGTGACTCATCCTCCAGGAGCACGAGGAATCGCACGCCAGTAGGAAGAAAGACTGCGGACTTTGCACCCAGGCCTCAATATAGCACAACAGGAACCTACCCAACCTGGTTCTGGAGGTGCCCAAAGAGCCGGGCGGGCGCTGAGGAGCAGCCATAGGGTGGAGCTTAGCCGTCTCCGCCCACAGCCCACCGCGTTCTTCATTGGTCCCGTGAGCTCTATGTGCGTAACGTCACACGCATGCGCCACAAGTGTGGATAGGGGGCGTGGTCCACCAAGAAGGAGGACACAAGATGGCGGCGTCCGTGAGGTCGAGGTTCCTGAGGTTGCTACGCGTGGTCGCACCGTGGCGGAGCAGGTACAGTTGCCTGGAGAGGCTGTCTCGGGTGGGAGGCGGCCTGGTCCGAGCCGGAGTGTCGGGAGGGAGAAACCGTTTCTTTTTTGCGGGCTCCCTAAGAAAGGGTCGGGTAAAGACTGAGCCATCCACCTTCAGCTCGGGAGCAGGTGCGACTGCCGGTGCTTAGGGAGGTCCGGATTTATTTAGGGTCTGGCCTGAGCGCTCTCGCTTTGCCCTTTCCAGCTAAGTGGAAGTGCAGAAGGGACAACACAAACAAACAAAACAGATGGAATAGGCTGCGTGCCGTCCACTAGAGTCGAGGCTAGGCTGGACATGTCTTTCGGGGTTTGTGTTCCTGGAAGGGCAGTAGGATGTGGGAAGAGCTTTGGATTGGAAGCCGGGGACTTTCATCTCGAATTCTTCGTCTTTGAAGCAAAGAGGTTGATTGGGTGATCCCAAATAGTCTGTAAGGAATTAGGGTCTTGGTTAGTCTGGGGACTAACTCCCACCTCTTAGGTTCTTAGAATTAGAAGAGATCTGAGGGATCATCTGAATCCAGCTGTTTTTCGAATTGGCAAAATTGAGGCCTTGAGTGTGGGAGAGACCTGTTCAGTTTTACCCAGCCAGTTAGTAGCAGAGCCAGGCCCCTGACCAGCCTCATGCACGGACCTTTCCCCCAGACTATCCACCATGAGGGCAGTTATTATTCAGAAATAGCTTGGGAGCATTTGGACTCCCGGAAAATGGATTAAAATGTTGGTAGCTATGACTCAGAGTTGTCTGCTTGGTGTCATTTCAGAGAGCAAGGGTATGAGAGATGCACAGTGATTTTTGTTTTTCTAGCAGGGTTAATTTTGTCAGCGTTAACCAAAACTTGCTCTGTGACCAGAGGTGGTGACCTGTCATTGTGATTTGGCAAGTAAAAGGACACTGGATTTGGACTGAGAGGGAACAGAAACTGTCATTGGCTTTACCATGAAAGCTTTACTCTACTATCACTGACTATTCAGAAATGGTGTAGTTCTCTTAGGAGAAGGCTCTGCAGTGTGGGGTAACTGTTGGAATTTGGACTGAGGGTCTCTGATTTGATATTGATACCAGCTGTGCTGATTTGCTATTGATACCAGCCACGAATTCAGCTAAACTATGTTATGAGTTAGAAAGCTAAAAATGACACTCTTCAGATATTTTTTAAAAAATGCTGATGGGGAGCATTACTCACCATCATTTAAAAAAAAAAAGGGGGTTGGAGGCGGGGAGTCATACTTTAGTATCAATGGAGATTAAATGAGACCGGATTTAGGTGCGGGGGTTGGAAGGGATGAGGATTTGGACACAGTACAAATTTTTAATTTTCAAAGGTATTATATATTAATACACATAAAAAACAAAAAGACAGTATTTTCTTAGGTTTTAAGTAAAGTATGTCTGTGAGACATATAGATGAAAGCCTCGTATTGCAGGGGAGTTTTTGGTAACTGGGTGATGTGTGGCAGGTGATAGAACAAAGAGAAAGCAACATCTTGGGTGATAATTAATGGCCGTGTTTTCCAAACTTGTTTGATAAAATAATAGGGTGGATGTTTATTAGAAATTGAGATTCCCAGATATATCCCCACCTTGCTGCCAAATTCAGATTCAGTAGGTGTAGTAGCTTGGGGCTGCAAGTGCTTCAGATGATTCTCAGGTTCAGGTTAAGTATGGACTTAGTAACTAGGTAGTGGTTGCTTATGAAAGACTTTGATTCAGAAATATTTATAATATTCCTACCACTGCAAACCATAGTGCCAGGAACCATGGGGGAAGGGAGGGAAGAAACGAATTATGAGATATGGTATTTGGAATAAGCTTTGTGTTTAAGGAACTTTGCAGTTTAGTAGAAGGGAGAGAAGACGCTCAACACTAATACAAGATAGAATGTGGAATAAGGCCTTCAGAAGGTCTGCCAGTTCGTTTTTAGGAGAATTTTCATAACTTCAGAAAGAGGTGATAGAAGGACTACAGTTCGGGGTGCCTGGGTGGCTAGTGGGGTTAAGCCTCTGCCTTCACCTCAGGTCATGGTCTCAGGGTCCTGGGATTGAGCCCCGCATCGGGCTCTCTGCTCAGCAGGGAGCCTGCTTCCCCCTTTCTCTCTCTGCCTGCCTCTCTGTCTACTTGTGATCTCTCTCTCTGTCAAATAAATAAATAAAATCTTGAAAAAAAAAAAAAAAGAATAAGACTACAGTTCAAGCATCACCACCATAGATGATGTTAAAGGATTTTATAACCGTGACTGTATGGGCACAAACCAATCAGCATGGACATTGGTCATAGGCAAATTTTTTTTTTTTTTTTTTTTTTTTAAGTAATCTTTACTCCCAACGTGGGGCATGAATTTGCAACTCTGAGGTCATAAGTCACATGTTCCACTGACTGAGCCCCTGGTCATAGACGATTGGTAATGAATATAAACTGCTATTTTATTTACTTACTTATTTGTTTGTTTATTTTTAAAGGTTTTACCCATCCATTTGAGAGAGGAAGCAAGAGCGAGCGTGTTCGCACGAATGGGGAGGAGAGGGAGAAGCTGGTTCCCTGCTGAACAGGGAGGCCAACCCAGGGTTCCATCCCAGGACCCCAGGACCATGACCTGAGCTGAAGGCAGGTGCTTAACCAACTGAACCACCCAGGAGCCCCTAAACTCTGTTACTTTGAATAATAGTAATATGTAACTAGGTGCCTGTTTTTCATGATTGTTTCAGGTAATCTTATTGAGGTAGGTCCTGTTTTAACAGGTGGAGAAATTGAGGCTTAGAATTAATTACGTTTTTAAAGTCACACTGCTAGTGAGTGGCAGTGAGCCATACAATTAGACTTGTATGCTCAGTCATGGGTTTTAATCACCTGTTTGCAGGATACCCACATGAGTAACCAGCTTCAGAAGAGACATCTGATTAAACTTATCCATTCATCCCTCTGGACTTACTCTCACCACTGAGATTGGAGTTCAGTAAGAAGGCAGACCCCTATGTTCATCAAGGAATATGGACAGTTGGGGCGCCTAGGTGGCTCAGACAGTTAAGTGTCTGCCTTTGGCTCAGGTGATGATCCCAGAGTTCTGGGATCAAGTCCTGCATCAGGCTCCTTGCTCAACGGGGAGCCTGCTTCTCCCTTTCCTTCTGCCTAGTGCTCCCCCCTCCACTTGTGCTCTCTCTCTCTCTCTCCCTGTCAAAAAAATAAAATCTTTTAAAAAAAGGTTTATGGGGGTGCCTGGGTGGTTCAGTGGGTTAAGCTTCTGCCTTCAGCTCAGGTCATGCTCCTAGGGTCCTGGGATTGAGCCCCACATCGGGCTCTCTGCTCAGTGGGGGGCCTGCTCCCCTCCTCTCTCTCTGCCTGCCTCTCTGCCTGCTTGTGATTTCTGTCTGTCAAATAAATAAATAAAAAATCTTTAAAAAAATAAAAAAAAAAGGTTTATGGACAGTAAACAAATAGGTGGAGATTTATCTATCTATCTGTACACACACACACACAGACACACATACATACTCACACATATATATGTAATCTCTTATTCTAGGTAGCTATGAAAAAAAAATAGGGGCACCTTTCTGCTCAGTGGGGAGCCTGCTCTCTCTCTGCCTGCCTCTCTGTGATCTCTCTCTCTCTGTCAAATAAATAAATAAAATCTTAAAAAAAAAAAGGAAAAAAAATAAAGGAAAGCAATTAAAGGGTTAATACTTCATGGGGACAACTCTTGGGCATATGGTCAGGAAAGCCAAGCTCAGTAGAACACCTTTTCACACAGAACTGACTAATGAGGGAGTGAGTCACATAGAAGGGTGTGCCCAGTAGAACAAACAGCAAATGCAGGTTGTGGGAAGAGGCCAAGGTGTGGTAGGTACTAGGAGCAGCAACAGGAATGAGTAAGGAGAAGATGGAAAACAGCAGGATATCGGAGAATCCAGCAAGGAATTAGTATATAGGGTCTGGTTTTATTTTCTGTTTTGAAAAAATCGTTCTGGCTGTTTTGGGATGAATAGTATGTAGAGGGCCAAGAATGAAAATGGGAGACTGGAGAACAGGCCTTCATAGTCATCTGGTAAGAGAATCAGGTGTCTTGGGCTGGAGTGTGAGTAGTGGTGGCAGTGAAAAATCTTCAGGTAAAGATACACACACAAACACACATTTTAAGTTTATTTTTTAAGTAGTCTCTACACTCAACGTGGGTCTTGAACTTAAGACTGGGAACAAGTTGCATGTTCTTCCAGCTGAGCCAGCCAAGTGCTCCTTGGCAGATAAAGATATATTTTATTTATTTTTTGATTTTTTAAAAAAATCATTTACTCGACAGAGATAGAGCACAAGTAGGCAGAGGGAGAGGGAGAAGTAGACTCCCCACTGAGCAAGAAGCCTGATGCAGGGCTTGATCCCAGAACCCCGGGATCATGACCTGAGCCAAGGCATATGCTTAACAACTGAGCCACCCAAGCGCCCCAGATAAATATATTTTAAAGGAAGTTTTCCTGTCTTGCCAGTGTACTGAATATGCATAGTGAGAAAGAAAGGACCTCTATAAGAATGAGTCTTAGGGTTTTGATTTGTGTAGCTGTGTGAGGGGTGATACCTTTTGCTGAGATTGTGTATTAATAGAAATGTTGCTATAGCAGCAGGTAAACCCCAGGATCTCTAACTTAACACAGTAAGTTTATGTCTTGATCTTAATAAAGTCCCAGTGGGTCCTTCTGATCAGTGGGACAACAGTAATTCAAAGATGCTCCTGCTGTCTTTAGCACATGGCTCCCCAAGTTCTTCACTTTTTTCTGCAGTGAGCCAGCTGAAGGGAAAAGCCTGGAGGTGGATTCCTGGAAAACCTGAATGGTCTTCACATTGGTTAGAACACAGTTTTGTGGTCACACCCTACTGCAGAGGAAGCTGGCAAACTCCATGTTTTTGGTGTCCAGGGAGAAGATGACATGGATTTGATAAACACAGACTAGTCACACCACAGTTGGACACCTCTGGGGATGGGGGGGAGCAGGTTGAAGGGGAGTTAGGGAGGGTTAAGAGTTGTGTTTTGGACAAACTCAATTTGTAGATGATGATGAGTGGGGATGTTGAGTAGCCAGTTGAAAAAAAATGAGTCTGGACATCTCTGAAGGAGCAGTGAGGGAATCATCAGTGTCTGGCTGTTTAAAACATTTTTTTTTTTTTTTTTTTTTTTTTTTTTTTAAAGATTTTATTTATTTGTCAGAGACAGAGGGAGAGAGAGTGCGTGAGCACAGGCAGACAGAGAGGCAGACAGAGGCAGAGGGAGAAGCAGGCTCCCTGCCGAGCAAGGAGCCCGATGTGGGACTCGATCCCAGGACCCTGGGATCATGACCTGAGCCGAAGGCAGCTGCTTAACCAACTGAGCCACCCAGGCGTCCCTGTTTAAAACATTTTTTATTTTTTTTTTAAAGATTTTATTTATTTATTTAATAGAGAGAGATCACAAGTAAGCAGAGAGGCAGGCAGAGAGAGAGGAAGGGACTCCCTGCCAAGCAGAGAGCCCAATGCGGGACTCGATCCCGGGACCCTGAGATCATGACCTGAGCCGAAGGCAGTGGTGTAACCCACTGAGCCACCCAGGCGCCCAGTGTCTGGCTATTTAAAGACAGGTGCTTGAGGGCCTAAGTGAAATAGGTGATGGGGATTAAGCCATGCATTTGTTGTGATGCGTATTGAGTGATGTATGGAATTGCTGAAATCACTGTATTATACGCCTGAAACTAATATAATACTGTATGTTAATTATATTGGAATTAAAATTAAAAAAAGTAAAGGCAGGGGACTGGATGAGCAACTCTAGGAAGAGTGTAGATGGAGATGAGATCTGAACGTGGGCATGGCAACAGTTTGAAGGCAGGGAGAGGCCAGAAAGGTAGGAGGAAAATCAGCGTCCTAGACTCATGTGAGAGTTGTGTTTCAGGAAGGAGAAAGGGTGAAGAGGTCAAGAGATACAAACTTCTAGTTGTAAAATAAATAAGTCATGGGGATGTATAGTTAATCATAATAAAGTTTTGTAGCTGTATGGCGACATATGTTAACTAGACTTACTGTGGTGATCATTTTGCAATATATGCAAAATTTTTTTTTAAAAGATTTTATTTATTTATTTGACAGAGAGAGAGATCACAAGTAGGCAGAGAGACAGAGAGAGATGAGGAGAAGCAGGCTCCCTGCTGAGCAGAGAGCCCGATGCAGGACTTGATCCCAGGCCCCTGGGATCATGACTTGAGCCGAAGGCAGAGGCTTAACCCACTGATCCACCCAGGCGCACCAATATATGCAAAATTTTTAAAAGATTTTATTATTTACGAGAGAGAGATAGCAAGAGAGGGAACACAAACAGCAGAGCTAGAGAGGGAGGAACAGGCTCTCCGCTGAGCAGGGAGCCTAATTTGGGACTGGCACAGGATGCTGGGACCATGACCCGAGGCAAAGGCAGACCCCTAACTACGGAGCCACCAGGCGCCTCGCAGTGTATACAAATACTGACTCATGTTGTACACCTGAGACTAACAATGTTATATGACAGTCATACCTCAATTAAAAAAAGAGAGAAAGGGATTAGTTGTGGCAGATGCTGCTGTGAGAGGTCAAATAATATGAGACCCAAGAAACATACATTGTGTGCTGGCAACACAGAGGTTGTTGGTGACCTTGACAAGAGGTGACAGGATAGGAAGAAAAGCCTGGTTGAGCAGGATTAAGAGAGGGTGGGAAGTGAACCTAGGTCTTTTTTTGGTTAAGTTTTTTATTTTTTATTTT
The DNA here is from genome assembly GCF_011764305.1 of Mustela putorius furo. Taxonomy (NCBI): domain Eukaryota; kingdom Metazoa; phylum Chordata; class Mammalia; order Carnivora; family Mustelidae; genus Mustela; species Mustela putorius. The sequence goes on along the minus strand of NW_025421272.1, from coordinate 1,416,198 downwards.
ATTTTACTTCAAGATGTTACTTATTAAGTGAGAGTGAGAGAGAGAATGTGTGTGAGCCAGGGGAAGGCAGAGAAGCAAATTCCCACTGAGCAGGGAGCAGATGTGGGACTCCATCCCACATGACCTGAGCCAAAGGCAGATGCTTAGGTGACTGAGCCACCCGGGTGCCCTTTTTAAGCTTTTATTTTAATTCCAGTTAGTTAACATACAGTATTACATTAGTTTCAGTGTTACAGTGTTATATTAGTTTCAACAATATAGTGATTCAGCAATTCCATACGACACACAATGCTCATCTCAAGTGTGCTCATTAATCCCCATCACCTATTTAACTCATCCCTCTACTCCCCTCCCCTCTGGTACCTATCAGTTTGTTCTCTGTAGTTATAAAGAGTCCGTTTCTTGTTTTGTCTCTCCCGTTTTTTTCTTTTTTGCCCTCTGTTCATTTTTTTGATTCTTAAATTCCATGTATGAGTTAAATCATTTGTTATTTGTCCTTCTCTGACCTATCTCGCTTAGCATATACTCTCTTGCTCTGTCCATGTCATTGCAAATGGCAAGATTCATTCTTTTTTAGGGCTGAATAATTTTCCATTGCCTGTGTATATGTATTGTGTGTGGTGTGTGTGTGTATATACATATATATATGTATATATGTGTGTGTGTACATATATCTATACATATAGATACATATAGATATATGTATATACTATATGTATAGATATATGTATACACACAGGTATATACATACGTGTGTGTGTATATATACGTATATTTATACACACACCACATCTTCTTTAGCCATTCATCAGGTGGATACTTGAGCTGCTTCCATATCTTGGCTATTGTAAATAATCCTGTTATAAAGAGGGGTACAGGGCACCTGGGTGGCTCAGTGGGTTAAGCCGCTGCCTTCGGCTCAGGTCATGATCTCAGGGTCCTGGGATTGAGTCCCGCATCGGGCTCTCTGCTCGGCAGGGAGCCTGCTTCCCTCTCTTTCTCTCTCTGCCTGCCTCTCTGTCTACTGTGATCTCTCTCTGTCAAATAAATAAATAAAATCTTAAAAAAAAAAATAAAGAGGGGTACAAGTATTACTTTGAATTAGTGTTTTTGTATTTTTTTAAAGATTTTATTTATTTATTTGACAGATCACAATTAGGCAGAGAGGCAGGCAGAGAAGGAGGGAAGGAAGCCTGACACGGGCTTTGATCCCAAGACCCTGAGATCATGACCTGAGCTGAAGGCAGAGGCTTAACCCACTGAGCCACCCAGGTGCCCCAGTGTTTCTGTATTTTTTGAGTAAATATCCAGTAGTGTGATTACTGAGTCATAAGTTTTTAACTTTTTGAGGAACCTTCATACTGTTTTCCTCAGTAGCTGCACCAGTTTGCATTCTCACCAACAGTGCAAGAGGGTTCCTTTTTCTTAACAACCTTGTCAGAAGAAACCTGTTGTTTCTTATGTTGATTTTAGCCATTCTGACAGGTGTGAGGTGATTTGTATTTTTTTGTATTGTATTTCTTTTGTATTTGTATATTTTTTGTATTGTAGTTTTGATTTGTATTTCCTGATGACAGATGATGAGCACCTTTTCATATGACTGTTGGCCATCTGAATGTCTTCTTTAGAGAAACGTCTGCTCATGTCTTCTGCCAATTTTTTATTTGGATTATTTATTATTTGGGTGTTGAGTTTTATAAGTTCTTTATATATTTTAGATACTAACCCTTTATTGGGTATATCATTTGCAAATATCTTCTCCCAGCTCATTCCATAGGTTGCCTTTTAGTTTTTTTTTTAAATTAACATATAATGTATTATTTGTTTCAGGGGTACATGTCTGTGATTCATCAGTCTTAACACAATTCACAGCACTCACCATAGCACATATCCTCTCAGTGTCCATCACCCAGCCACCCCATCCTCCTACCCCCACCTTTTAGTTTTGTTGATTGTTTCCTTCACTGTGCAGAAGCTTTTTTTTTAGATTTTATTTATTTATTTGATAGAGAGATCATAAGTAGACAGAGAGGCAGACAGAGGGAGAGGCAGACTCCCTGTTGAGCAGAGAGCCCAATGTGGGGCTCAATTCCAGGACCCTGAGATCACGACCTGAGCCAAAGGCAGAAGCTCAGCCCACTGAACCACCCAGGCACCGGTGTACAGAAGCTTTTTATTTTGACATAATCCCAGTAGTTTATTTTTGCATTTGGCCTATCTAGAACAAAGTTGCTACAGCTGATGTCAGAGAAATTGTCTGTGTTCTCTTCTAGGATTTTTATGGTTGAGAGTGAACCTAGCTCTTTTTAAGAGCTTGTTACAAAGGAGAGAAGAAAAGTGGGGTGGAAGCTAGGCAAGGATGCATGGTGGACAGTGTTTATGTAAGATTAGAGACAGTATAGGGTTTATATGAGGATAGAAACAGTCCAGTAATAAAAGACAAATTGGTGTAATGGCGCATTTGCTGGGCATTTTTTCCAGGAGCTGTGGCTAAGGCGGTATACAAGAGAGCTGAGCTCTGTGTTCTGGAGTAGGGCTTCCAAGGGGGAAGACCTACATGCAAGAGAAACCACCTGTGTGCCGTGTGTCTGGTTCCAGTGGATAGACGATTGTCTCTGATTCCTACCTCCCCCAGCTAAGGGAGGGAAAAAAGAAGCCTTATTCAACAGTCTACAAACATTCTTTTAGTTGGGGGATTCAGCATTCATTCTGAGACATATAACACAGCAGTGTATAGAAGACAACAATGTACCTTTAGTCAGATTTATACTTCTTGTTCTAATGCTTTTTGGAAAGCAGGGTTTGAGGCTTTTAGCTTTTGTAGTGGGAGTTTTTAGTCTTAAGAAATGAGCATTGTTCAGTGCTGAAAGAACATTCATATACTGAAACATCACCCTTCTTTGTGTTAGTAGCTGTATGTCTCTCTGGCCTTTGTGGTGGTGATTATCATGGTCCCATATTTTATCTCCATACAAACCTGACTCACCTATTGGAGCATCAGGTTCATCATGTTAGCCCTATTAGCACCATGCAGTGAGGGTGTTTTTAAGTCAATTCTGATCATGTTTGGAGACTATCTATATAAGATGTAAATACTAAATATCCATGAAAGTAAACATTATTGTAGGAAGACCATACACAGAGTTCTGTTTTCCACAAAAGTGACATTGTAGATGTTTATTAAATTACTGCTTCTATCATAAAGGGCTCCAGCAGAGAAGAAGCGCTACTGGCAAGGAGTTTCTTTCCTTCAGATTTCAGGTCAAATTAGGGGGAAACCGAAGTGCTATCTGAATTGAAAGGGAAATATTTCCTTTGATTAGGGGAGATCCAATTTTTAACTAAAAGTTGATGAATGCTTTCCTTTTTTTTTTTTTTTTTTTAAAGGATTTTACTTGTGGGGCACCTGGGTGGCTCAGTGGGTTGAAGCCTCTGCCTTCGGCTTGGGTCATGATCCCAGGGTCCTGGTCATGATCCCAGGGTCCTGGGATCGAGCCCCACATTGGGCTCTCCGCTCAGCGGGGAGCCTGCTTCTTCCTCTCTCTCTGCCTGCCTCTCTGCCTACTTGTGATCTCTGTCTGTCAAATAAATAAATAAAATCTTTAAAAAAAAAAAAAAAGAAAGAAAGAATGGTTCTTTAGAGTGGAAAGCTGTGAAAAGTTGTTGGTAATTTTTTTTCATTCTGTCAAACTAGCTTGACAAAATAGCAAAGTAGCCACAAAAAGAATTCAAAAATTCTAAATTAAGTGAGCCTTCTAGACTTGAAGTATATTAGAATAGTTCACATGGTTATTTGTGTCATTTTTTTTCCAGGCCAGACATTTAGAATTTAAAGTTTCAGCTACCAGTATTAGATTCCTGAATGAATAAGAGTTATATGTTTACAAGTACAATTGTTCTTTTGTGGTATGGAAACATAAGGCTTTTTGTAAGAGTGCTGGGTTTACTGTCTATTATGATCTTATGTTAATTAAGAAAAAATTAACTATTTTGAAGTAGTTTCAACTTAACAGAAAAGTTATAAAAATAATGAATAGAATTCCTGAAAACCGTTCACCCAGATTTCCCAAATGTCAGCTGCATTTGCTTTACTATTCTCCCTTCCTCTTCTCTCTGTATACATGTGTATGTGGTTGTGTATATATATATAAAATATTATTATATATAAAAATATATATAATATATAATAATATATTATTATTTATTATTATTAAATATATAATATATATTATAAATATATATATTTATATTTTTTGTAAAAGGCTTGAGAGAAAATTACAGATTTGGTACTCCTTCACTATGAACTTTTCAGCTTTTATTCCTACAAAATCATCTTCTTACACAACCACTTACAGTGGTCAAAACTAAGAAATTAAGATTGATATAAGATTGAATCTATACATTGTATTCAAGTTTTGCCAATTGATCTACGTTAAAAAAAACTTTTTAAAAGATTTTATTTATTTATTTGAGAGAGAGAGAGCACGCATGCACCAGGGGGCCAGTGACCATGAGCGGGGGGAAGGGATAGAAGGAGAGGGAGAAATAGACTCCCTGCTCAATGGCGAGCTTGACGTGGGGCTCATTTTCAGGACCCTGGGATCATGACATGAGTCAGTCACTTAACCAACTGAGCCACCCAGGTGCTCCAACATTTTTTAAAGTAATTAAAAAAAAATATTTATTTGTCAGAGATAAAACACAAGCAAGGGGAGTAGTAGGCAGAGGGAGCAGCAGGTAGAGGGAGAAATGGGCTCCCTGGGAGCCTGACATGGGACTTGATCCCAGGACCCTGGGATCATGACCTAAGGAAAGGTAGACGCTTAATCCACCAAGCTACCCAGTCATCCCTGTACTCTCTCATTCTCTCTCAAATAAATAAATAAAATCTTAAATTTTTTTTTTTAAATAGGTGCTCCTATGTGGCTTGGTCAGTTAAGCAGCTGACTCTTGATCTCAGCTCAGGTCTTGATCCTCAGGGTTGTGAGTTTAAGCCCCATGTGGGGCTCTATGCTGGGCAAGGAGCCTTCTTAAAAAAATTAAAAAAAAATTTTTTTTTTAAAATAGGGCGCCTGGGTGGCTCAGTGGGTTAAGCCGCTGCCTTTGGCTCAGATCATGATCTCAGGGTCTTGGGATCGAGTCCCGCATCGGGCTCTCTGCTCAGCAGGGATCCTGCTTCCCTCGCTCTCTCTGCCTGCCTCTCTACTTGTGATCTCTCTCTGTCAAATAAATAAATAAAATCTTTAAAAAAAGAAATTTTTTAAAAATAAATGTTTAATGGTTCATTTTTGCTTGATTATAGCCTTCTTCACTGTGAGAACACTGCTGTGAGCCACGTCCTACAGTCCTTAAGAAAGCTGCCTGTCAGAGCCTTCTATACAAGTAAGTGCACAGTTAGAGGTGGTGCTGGCCTCTGTGCTTCAGTTTGCTTATCAGTACACTGGGATAGACAGCTCCTATTTCATTGCATTGTTAGTAGAATTAACTGACCTTATATCTGTGGGGTGCTTAGAGTGTCTTGTAGACAGTCATCACTGGAGCCCTAGTGATCATTACCTCATCATTTTTACTGGCTGTATAGTATTCTGTTGAAGACTACCATTTGGTGTTGGACTTTTAGGTTGTTTCTAGGCTTTTTCTATTATAGATATTTCTGAGGTAACATATTTTGGTGTAGCTTCGGGATAAATCTGTAGAACTAGAATTGCTGGAGCAGAAGATTTGTGTATTTTACAAGATGGCATTTAGGCCAAATTGTTCTTCAAGGAGGGTTGTTCCAGCTTGTGTGCATATGAGCACGAGGTGCTCATGAGTACAGTTTCCCACACCCTCATAAAAACTAGATTATGGACTTTTTTGATTTTGTACGGAGCTTGATTCTGTAAGATACTCTTTTTATTCGATCATACCAGAAGCCATTTTGAACTGACCATGAGAGGACCTTGGGAATAAAACAAATTTGTTAAAGAGAATGAAAACAAAACGTTTATAACGGTAGATAGCAGCACATCTGGGTGTTCCTTATTTAGTTAAGACTTGCAAGCTGGACCACGTGGGAATCACAAGAAGGATAGAAGGGGAGCCACAGTACCTGAGCCATGATCTTGGATCTGCAGAGAAGCTGTGCTTTTAGAAAGTGACAAGTCCAGCAGAGAGGTGGTCAGTAGTGGAGGGCTGTCTCTACTTAACAATTTCTTTTTGGGGAGGCAAAGTAAGCCTCTAAGAAGGCAAGACATATAGTCAAAGAGCTAGTGTAGCGGGCAACATTCAGTGGAACGTGACTAGTCCATCTAGGGTGAGGGCTCACTGCAGTGAGGAGGGAACAGCACTTCGCTTGTCACCAGTTATTTCAGAAAGTTGCTTTATGGTCAGTCTTTCTTGGTCAGAGACAGAATATTTAGTTGTGAACTAGTAAGGGTTCATTAGGAATAATTAGAAGATGGAAGAGATTAATGACACCCACACTTGCTCATTAAAAGAAAAAACAGCAACAGCCAAAACATGGTGGGGGGAGCTGGTCATGTCGGGAGCAGGAGGGCTTCCTCCCATTGGAAGTCACAGGTAGTAAGAAGGGTATTCTCTGGTTTTGTATAGGCTCCTGGTGATTCAGCTCTTGAGATTTTGTTTTAATAACAGCATTATTGAGGTATAATCCATATACCATAAAATTCATCTTTTTTTAAAGTGCAGTTCGGTGGCTTTGAGTATATTCAGAATTGTGCAACCAACACCACTATTAATTTTAGAATTTCATCCCCCCCCACTTTCCCCAAGCCAGTAACAGCACTTGACTCTTTAAACTATCACTCCCCATTTCTTTCACATAAGGTTTTTAAGGTTCATGTTATATCATGTGTTGGTACTTTATTCCTTTGTGTTATGAAATAATATTCCTTTGTATGGATACGCCACATTTTAATTCATTTACCAGTTGATGGACATTTGGGTTGTTTCTACTTTTTGGCTACTACTGAACATTTTTATATAAGTTTTTGTGTAGGTGTCGGTTTCATTTCTTTCAGAAATATCCCTAATAACAGAATTGCTGGGTCACAATGGTAATTTTATGTTTAACATTTTGAGGAACTGACAAACTGGTTTTTTTTTTGTTTTGTTTTGTTTTGTTTTTTTAAAGATTTATTTATTCATTTGACAGACAGATCACAAGTAGGCAGAGAGGCAGGCAGAGAGGCAGGCAGAGAGAGAGGGGGAAGCAGGCTCCCTGCTGAGCAGAGAGCCCGATGTGGGGCTCGATCCCAGGACTTTAGATCATGACCTGAGCCGAAGGCAGAGGCTTTAACCCACTGAGCCACCCAGGCGCCCCTGACAAACTGTTTTTCAAAGTGGCTGGCCCATGTATGAGTGTTCTACTTTCTCTACATCTTTGCGAGCACTTAATTGTCTTTTTTTTTTTTTTTTAAGATTTTATTTGTTTATTTGACAAAGAGAGAGAGATCACAAGTAGGCAGAGAGGCAGGCAGAGAGAGGGGGCAGCAGGCTCCCTGCTGAGCAGAGAGCCTCATGCGGGGCTCAATCCCAGGACCGTGGGATCATGACCTGAGCTGAAGGCAGAGGCTTAACCCACTGAGCCACCCAGGTGCCCCCTAATTGTCTTTTTTATTATAACCATCCTAGTGGGTGTTAAGTGGTATCTCACCATGGTTTTGATTTCCATTTTCCTGTTTACTAATGATGTGTTGTTTTGCTACAGCTGTGCTAGCAAAGTACTGCAAACTGAGTGGTTTAAATAGTAGAAACTTACTCAAGCTGAAGACCAGAGGTCTGAGATCAAGGTGTCACAGGGCTGCTTCCTTCTAAGGGTTGTGAGGGGAAACCTGTTCCATGCCTCTGGTCTGGCTTCTCATGGAAGCCAGAAGCATCATCCTGATCTCTGCCTTCATCTTTTTTTTTTTTTTTCTTTTTTTTTTTTTGTCAGAGAGAGTGAGCACAGGCAGACAGAGTGGCAGGCAGAGGCAGAGGGAGAAGCAGGCTTCCCGCTGAGCAAGGAGCCTGATGTGGGACTCGATCCCAGGACGCTGGGATCATGACTTGAGCCGAAAGCAGCTGCTTAACCAACTGAGCCACCCAGGCGTCCCTCTGCCTTCATCTTCACACAGCATTCTCTTTATAAGCATGTCTGCCTCCAAGTTTTCCCTTTATATTAGTACATCAGTCATTATCCGGTTAGGGCCCACCATGATGGCCGTATTTTATCTTGTTTACTTCTCTAGAGACCCTGTATCCAAGTAAGGTCACATTCTGGGTACTGGGAATTAGAACTCAGCATGTGAATTCTGGGGTGGGATACAGTTCAAGCAATAGTAGATGTTGAGCATCTTTTCATGTGCTTATTGGCCATTTGTGTATCCTCTTTGGAGAAATGCCTATTTAGATCCTGTGTATGTTTTTAAATTGGATTGTCTTTTTTTATTATTGAATCATAAGATCTTATGGGAGTTTGCATTTGAGAATACTTGTGTCTGGTCAGATTTGGGTCTAGATTGTAGAAGTAAGGTCAGAGAGTCCTGGGTGAGAAATGGTGCCCGATTCCCAGTTCTGGATCTGGTGGTAGCTAGCCTGGCAACCTTGATTAGTTTCTTGACCTCTTTGTACAGTGTTTTCATCTTACATTCTCTGGCTGTGGTGGCAATTGAGGTGCATTGTAGTTTCATAGGAAAGATGCTTGTCCCTTGGGCACCTGGATAGCTCAGTCGCTTAAGTGTCTGTCTTCTGCTCAGGTCATGATCTCAGGGTCCTAGAATTGAGCCCTGCATTGGGCTCCCTGCTTGGTGGATAGTCTGCTTCTCCTTTTCCCTCTGCTGCTCCCCCTGCTTGTTTTTCTCTTTCTCTTTCTCTCTGTCAAATAAATAAGATCTAAAATCTAAAAAATAAAACACACACACACACACACACACACGCACAAAGATGTTTGTCCCTTACATATTGGTAGAATTTGGAGACAGAAGGTCTTTTTTAAAATTATTTTTTATTTATTTATTTTTTAAATTTTACTTATTTGAGAAAAAGAGCGAGAGAGAGCACAAGTTGGAGGAGGGGCAGAAGGAGAGTGGGGAAGCAGGCTTCCCACTGAGCAGAGATGTGGGGCTCAATCCCAGGACCCTGGGATCGTGACCTGAGTCAAAGGCAGCTGCCCAACCAACTGAGCCACACAGGCAGCCCCAGAAGGGTCTTAATAGTGACTCAAGGTCGCACCTGCCTATCTAAGATGCACTGGTGTTTCCTGGACCTCATTCTAGTGCCGTTTGCATGACTCATCCTTGTCCCTTCTCCCAGTCTCAAAATTTTCCTGTTTTTTTTTTTGTTGTTGTTGTTACAGATGCCAGAAGAGTCCACACTGCCCCTGCTCGTACCTTGTTTCTGCTCCGTCCCCTGCCCATTCTGTTGGTGACAGGCGGTGGGTATGCAGGTTACCGGCAATATGAGAAATACAGGGAGCGAGAGCTGGAGAAGCTGGGGTTGGAGATTCCACCCAAACTTGCTGGTCACTGGGAGGTAGGAATAAAGGTGGAACCACCTTGAGTTCTCATTAGGCACAACTATCACTTTTTAAATTGCCTCAAAGTTGAAATGTTTGAAAAAATGAAATGTGCTTCTTTGGAGCTCATGTCTCCAGTGGGCTTTTGGCCAGACACAGACGTTATGCCTTTGGCGTCATGTTGGGCTTCTTTTCTGTGTCCACACCTACGCCTGGTCTCCCCAAGGGCTCTGAGTAGCAATTACCTGCAATTGCAATCCTCAGACTTCATGCCTTGTGTGGGACCTGATGTCCTAGTCGTTTATGCTCTGCTCTGTCTGAGGATAAGCTGAAATGGTGGGACTTTTGTGATGTGGATAAGTTCTTACCAGGAACCAGACTGAAATAATCAAATTCCATTATTGTTACTGCTTGAAATGCTTCCCCCACAACAGGGCAGGCTTTGATGTTGTTGAGCCATGTGTGAAGTACAATGAACTGTCTTATTCAGTTGCGCTCTCGTGGCCCAGGATGATACCTAACAGCCATTCAGTAAATGTTGAAATTGAACGTTAAGGTGTAAATTTAAAAATGCCTTCTTTTCAGCCATAGTGTAATAAATGAAAAATCTGAAACATCAGTAGATCAGTAGCCTGGGCAAAAGTGGGGGGAGCGAAAGTAGAGACTTTATGGCATTTGGAATGATGCATTTGGGTTTCTTCATGAACCTCTCTATATTGGTAATTTAGCTTGTTTGAATCCAGTGGCCAGGGCATGTGGGTTCTGAAGGCGAGTCCTAACCATGTCCCTCAATAGCTGTATGAACATGTCACTTGCCGTCCGGTCCTCTGTGTGACTATGCTATAAGTAGTATAAACAACTATAAGGCAGGCTGGATTGGAACCCCTCTGAGATTCCTTCTAGCTCTTGCAGAGTTTATCTAGGAATATTTGTTGGCATTGGCATTACATGCTACATTACAGGCTTCCTCCCACAATCCTATTTTGAATTTTGGTTTAGACCCTCTTTCTCCAGTAGAATACAGTGTAAAGATTTCCTCTCATTTCCGACAGTCCTGTAAAACTGTGACTTAGTCAGCCGGCCCTACAGATCCAGATGTGGGTATTACGCCAAGAGGTACCTTTTTGCTTGCCCATGTATCTCTACCCTTTTTTTGGCCTGTTCGTACATCTTGGACTTTATAGTAGCCTATCTCAGACCAAAAAAGAAAAAAGGTTTTTTGTCTTCTGGAAGTATCTGACAAAATCCTTTTGGCAAAGGATAATTGTGTAGTATATGAGTCACACTTTTAAAATTTGCTGTACTCTATTTCCCATGACATTGGTGGTTTCCTCTGTAAATATACCTTTTCCTTTACGCTAATAAACTACTTGTTAGACTGTGATCATATGACGCCGCTCAAGTGTTCGGCCCAAGGTAGCTTCTCTCAGCACCCCACGTGTTTGCAGGCTGAGTCACGCTGTGACAAGCTTTGCATGCTTGTTCAGCAAATTCCCACCCATTTCAAAGGTCTTCCAAGAGAATCTACATTTGGAAGAAATCTGTGACTTCCAAAATCATAAAGACTAATGTCAGTAGTATTTTTTTAGCATTCACCGTTTGCATAATTAGTATTACTGCCATGTAGGAGCCAATACCTGAAAGACAACCATTTGTAGGGAGGACAGGTTTGATTGGCTTATAAGTTCTGGGGCCTGGACAGTAACAGAACACTGGATCCGAGTGGCCCCATGGAGCGTGAGATCTGAAGCCCCTATTGGTTAAGAGCTGGGTTTCAGTTAGATACGGTTCTTCTGGTGGAGTAAAATGGCCACAGGCTGTTGGGTTTACAGGCAGGATGCCAGCATTTCACTTCATGAAGGGGAAATGGTCTGGACTCTGAGTAGACATTGTAGGATTTCAGAGGAGAGACAGTAGGTTGTGAGAAGGGAGAGTGCTGACTGGCAGTCGCAAACTGGATTCTAGTTCTGCCCCTGCCCCACCTAATCACTGGCATCTCATGAAAAATGAGAGTACCCTAATCTGGTCAATCATCAGGATTGTTGGGGAGCTTTAAAAACTACGGATTCTTTGATCTCACTCCTGGAGATTTAGAAAGTTTGGGCAAGCTCAAGATCTTTGTTTTTAAAAAGTCCCTTCAGTGATTCTGATGATTTAGGAATCATGGGCAGATGAGCTGTAAGGTTCCCTTCAGGGCTCTTTTTTTGAGTGGCAGATGAAAACTGCTGCTGCTAATTTTGCTGGAATATAATCTCTTCATATCCTTGGGTCAAGTGTGGCATCTCTAGAGTTTGAAAGAGGACTGGCTGGTACTTATGCTGAGATGAGCCCCTGGGACTCTTTAAGGATTTATACCCATCTCCCCCCGCCCCCATATCTTTCCTTTATTTCAATTTAAGTCTGTCTGTCCTTCCTTCCTGCCTCCCTTCCTTCCTCCCTCCCTCCCTTGTCCTCCCTTCTCCCTTCACTTCCCTTTCCAACAGTATAGAAGAAACCATAACCCCAAACTCTGCGCTGCCTCATTCACCGCAAACTCCACTCGGGGGTGTGGGGAGAGGGCACAGCTCTTGCAGAGGGGCAGCGGGGAGGCAGGTGTCAGACACAGTTGAAGACTTGAGCTCAGCTGTAGCACCTTGGCATGCTGTTTCATCTTCCTGGGTTTGTTCTTTATTTTTTTTTAAAGACTTTATTTATTTATTTGACAGAGAGAGACACTGCGAGAGAGGGAACACAAGCAGGGGGAGTGGGAGTGGGAGAGGGAGAAGCAGGCTTTCCACTGAGCAGGGATCCTGACATGGGACTCAATCCCAGGACCCTGGGATCATGACCTGAGCCGAAGGCAGAAGCTTAACGACTGACCCACCCAGGCACCCCCTTCCTTCATTTTTTTAAAAGATTTTTATTTGTTTGAGAGTGAGATCATGAGCATAAGGGAAGGGTAGAGAGAGAAGCAGGTTCCCCACTGAGCAGGGATCCTGATGTGGGACTTGATCCCAGGACCAAAGGCAGGTGCTTAACCAACTGAACCACCCAGGTGCCCACTAGGTTCTGTTTTTATAGGTCTAAGAAAATCTTTGCTTACTCTAAGAGTCATGCATGCAAAAAAAGCTCATGCAGTTGGCTGAGTGGAAATGAAGCTTATGTGTTTGCTTGATGGGATGAAGGAAACTCTGTAACTAGCAGCAAAGTGAGTAGTAGCCTGTTGAGGGTGTTCAGAAGCATCCAGGTTCCAGCAGCTCCGCTCTTTCTTTATATATATATGGCATCACTTTCCTCAACGGGGAAATAGCTCACTTTTTTTTAAATTAGAAAGCATTATAAAATGTGAAGACGAAACAGTGATGACCCAGGATTGTACAACTCACAGGAAACCACAGTTCACATTTTGGGGAACTTAGCCCTTCTGGGGTTTGGGGTATTTAGGAATACATATTGTTAATTTTTGTTTTAAATGAGATAGTTAAAAAAAAATTTTTTTTTAAAGATTTTATTTATTTATTTATTTATTTATTTATTTTTAAAGATTTTATTTATTTATTTGACAGAGAGAAATCACAGTAGACAGAGAGGCAGGCAGAGAGAGAGAGAGGGAAGCAGGCTCCCTGCTGAGCAGGGAGCCCGATGCGGGACTCGATCCCAGGGCCCTGAGATCATGACCTGAGCCGAAGGCAGCGGCCTAACCCACTGAGCCACCCAGGTGCCCCTAAAGATTTTATTTATTAATTTGACAGACAGAGATCACAAGTAGGCAGAGAAGCAGGCAGAGAGAGAGAGAGGGAGGCAGGCTCCGTGCTGAGCAGAGAGCCCGATGCGGGGCTCGATCCCAGGACCCCGGGATCATGACCTGAGCCGAAGGCAGAGGCTTTAACCCACTGAGCCACCCAGGCGCCCCTAGTTTTAAAATTTTTAAATAAAACACAATCATGTACAAATTCAAATACTAATGAAGAGTTACATATAAAGATATCTTCCACTCTCTGCCCCTACTAATTTCATCTCCACTCTTCAGAAGCAGGCAAGCATTTTTAACATTAGCATATCTTTACAGAATGTTTCTACTTACATATTTTTTGGCTATTCAAAGGTGATTTAATTTTGACATGCATCGCTATGTAAGTTTAAAGTATATAGCATGATGGTTTGATTTACATATATTGCGAAATGATTGTCAGAATAGATTCAGCAAACATCCATCATCTCTCTAGATATAATTTAAAAAAAAGAAGAAAGGAAAAAAGAAAAAACTTTTCCCAAACTCTTAGGATTACCTTGCTGTACTTTTCTCTGTGATAGCAGTGTTGGCTCTAGGCATCAGGTTATATGTTCCATCGCTAGTACTTAATTTCTCTTGTAACTGGAAGTTTGTACTTTTTGACCTTCTTCTAATTCCCTGTGTCCTTCCACTCCCTGGAGTCCGATTTCTTTTCCTCCAAGTCTGGGTTTTTTCTTTTTCTTTTTCTTTTCTTTTCTTTCTTTCTTTCTTTTTTTTTTTTTTTTAACCTTTTATTTGTTTTTTTAGATTCCACATATAAATGAAATCATGCAGTATTTGTCTTTCTTTTTCTGACTTAATTCACTTAGCATAATGCTTGCAGGGTTCATCCATGTTGTTGCAAGTATAGGATTTCCTCATTTTTTCTGGCTGAATAATATATTCTATTGTATGTATGTACATATATACATTGTGTGTGTGTGTGTGTGTTATCCGTTTGACACTTAGGTTATTTCCATGTCTTGGCCATTGTAAATAATGTTGGCATGATGATTTAATTTTTTAAAAACATTTTTATTTGACAGAGAGCATAGGCAGGGAGGACCCTGGGATCTTGATCTGAGTGGAAGGCAGATGCTTAACTGACTGAGCCAGCCACCCAGGCACCCCGATGATTTAATTTTTTAAGTTAACTTTACTGAGGTATCATTTCCATATAGTAAAACATACCCTTTTTAAGCATATAGTTCATTGTTGCTTTTTTATTTTATTTTATTATTTAAAAAACTTCTTTTAAAGATTTTTATTTGATAGAGAGGGGAAGATAGAGTGTGAGTATAGGGGGAGGGGCAGAGGGAGAAGCAGACTCTCCGCTGAGCAGGTAGCCTGACTTGGGGCTTGATCCCAGGACCTTGAGTTGATGACCTGGAAGTCAGACACTCAACCAGCTGAGCCATCCAGGTGCCCCAGTCTGTTTCTGTTTTGCTTTTTAGATTCTACATATAAGTGAAATCCTACTGTATTTGTCTTTATATCACTTAGCGTAGTACCTTGCATGTACATCCATGTTGTCACAAATGGCAAGATTTCATTCTTTTTTGTGGCTGAATAATATTCCACTATGTGTATATACTACATTTTCTTTATCCATTCATTTATCTGTGGGCATTTAGGTGGCTTCCATATTTTGGCTATTGTAAATACTGTTGCAGTGAATTTAGGGGTGCATGTATCTTTTTGAATTAGTATTTTCATTTTCTTCAGATAAATACCCAGGAGTGGAATTGCTGGGTTGTATGACAGTTCTAGTTTTAATTTTTTGAGGAATTCTCAGATTGTTTTCCACAGTGACTGCAACAATTTATATTTCTACCAATAGTGCATGAGGGTTCCCTTTTTTCCACATCCTTGCCAACACTTATTATTTCTTATCTTTTTGATATTAGCCATTCTGATAGGTGTGAGGTGATAACGAGTTGTGGTTTTGATTTGCATGTCCCTGATGATTAATGATGTTAATTTCTGCCCATTTTTTAATTGACTGACTTCTTTTGGTGTCAAGTTGTAGAAATTCTTTATGTATTTTGGATATTAACCCCTTACCAGATGTATCATTTGCAACTGTCTTCTCCCATTCAATAGATTGCCTTTTCTTTTTTGTTGATGGTTTTCCTTTGCTGTGCAAAAACTTTTTAGTTTGATGTAGTCCCAGTTGTTTAATTTTGCTTTTGTTGCCCTGGCCTGAGGAGACAGATTCAAAAGAATATTGCCAAGATCATCACCTTAGAGTTTATGCCTATGCTTTGTTTTAGGAGTTTTATGGTTTCAGGTCTTACTTTTAGGACTTTAATTCATTTTGAGTTTATTTTTGTATATGGTGTAATAAAGTGGACCAATTTCATTCTTTTTCATGTGTCTATTGAGTTTTCCCATGTGTCTATTGAGTTTCCCCTGCCTCCCTTCCTTCCTCCCTCCCTCCCTTGTCCTCCCTTCTCCCTTCACTTCCCTTTCCAACAGTATAGAAGAGTTGGCATTTTCTCCATTGTCTATTCTCACCTCCTTTATTACAGATTGTGTAAGTGTGGGTTTATTTCTGGACTCTATTCTGTTCCATTCATCTGTGTATCATTTCATTGGGGTTTTTTGGGTAAATATATGTACCTGTGTAATCAGTACCACACTCAAGATAGGGAACATGTGCCTCTTTGTAGTCAGTATCCACCTATGGCTCCAAGGCAATCACTGATCTGCTTTCTGTCACTATGAATTAGATTTGTCTTTTAAGAGATTTTAACAAATGGGATATACTTATTTATTTATTCATAGATTTTTGAAAAAATTTATTTGTCAGAGAGTGAGAGAGCTCGTACAAGCAGGAAGAGCAGAAAAGGGAGAATGCAGGCCTCTATCCCAGGACCCTGAGATCATGACCTTGAGCCAAAGGCAGATGCTTACCCAAATAAGCCACCCAGGCATCCCTTATGGAGTTTTCTGCATAGCTCCCACCTTTCTGGTTCTCCACCTTCGAGAACCTAGCTCTTTATTGATGTAGTCATTTGGGTTTCATTACAAACAAGTAGAACTCATTTCAGCAGGGACACTTGAAGGGGTCTGTTTTATCCTTAAAGGTTCTAGAACCAGTTCCAATGTGTGTGCTTGCAGGGCGGGGGAGGTTGTGTTTCACTACATCAATAAGCAGGGCCCTTGACACCAACTGGGTATCCTATAGTTCAGCTCCGTTCTGACACTATCTGCCCAGAGATCGCATCCTATTTTACAGATTAAGGGCTCAAGTCCCACAAGACTGTCCCTCCCCCCACCAGATGCTTTCAGAAGTTGTTACTTGTGCTTCTGACTGACTAGCTATAGCTTGGAGGTTCCACCACCTCCTCCTCCCCACTTTGAGTTACTGGTTAAGAACTCAGCCCTACGAGACTGCCTTCCTAACTCTCTTCAGATGCCAGTTGCAAGTCCAGGTGCTTCTGATTGAATGGCTATAGATCGCAGGTCTCCATAACCTTTTTCTTAGGTTCAGCTAATTTGCTAGAGCAGCTCCCAGGGCTCAGAGAAACATTTTCCTTGCTAGATTATCAGTATATTACAAAGGATATTGAAGGATACTGATCAACGGCCAGATAGAGATACCTAGGGTGAGGTCCTGAAAGAAGGAACTTCTGTTCTCATGGAGTATGGGGCTCTGTACGGTGGCACATAAAAGCCTTCTGGTTCCCCAGCCTGGAAGCACTTTGAACCCCATCTTTTTTGGGTTTTATGGAGGTCTCATTACATAGGCATGAATGATTAATTAAGCCACTGGTCAGTGGTGATTGATTCAGCCTCTAGTCCCTCTCCCCTCCCCCGAGGTCAGAGGGTGGGTCTGAAAGTTCCCCCTCTCTTTTGTGGTCAGTTCCCTATCCTTACAGGATTTCGAGAAGTCATCTCAGTAACATAAATCCAGTAGTGATGGAGAGAGAGTTGTTATCATTAACAAAACACCCATTTCAGCTTTATGGCTGTCAAATGATTTTAGGAGCTGAAGACAAAAGACCACACAGTATAACAAAAGATGCTTCCATTGTTCTTGTCACTCAGGAAATTCCAAGGGTTTGGGGAGCTGAGAGCCAGGAACAGTGACCAATTATTTATGAGAAATGTGCCCTGCTCAAATGAATGACCAAATACATATTTTTTACAAACCACAATATTACAGTTGTATATCAGGAATGACTGCTTATAGAAGCTGTCACCACCATTTAAGACTCTTCTACCCCTTTGTTACAGTGGTGTAAGGCACTGGCTGCCCTTTTGCCCCTGTGCTTTGAGTTCAGCCAGAGCCCTCTCTGTATGCTGCAGCCGTCCAGCATGTCCTTTACAGGTAGGTGTTAACCAGTGATTTCACTTTCCTCACTGGCTGAGAGAAGTGTTTGGGAGGAAAGGAGAGGTCACAGGTCACATTAACAGGAAACTGTTGATCCATAATCTCTGGGGGGGGTGCAGCGCGAGGAAAGGGACAAGGAGAGGAATGAGGAGAGGGACGTGGAGACACCCTTTCTCGCCTCGCTTCTGTTGTACACTCTGTTCTCATCGTCTCTACGTTCGCTGTGTCGCTGGCTTTGTGTTCGTTGGTGTGCTCTCCCCAAACCCCTCCTGCATCTTTCCCTTCTCCTCACCTTCTCTAAGTCATTTTGCTCGTTGTCCTAACAGCAACTCTCTTCCTCTCCTCCCAGAATATTTTGGTGTTGTGTGTTTACCCACAGTCTTGGTCTCTTTATTCTCTTTTTTCACTCTGATAAACTACCCTCATGACCTCATTATCTCCCAAAGGCCCCATCTCCAGATGCCTTTGCTTTAAGAATTAGGACTTCAGCATATGAATTTGGGTGGTTAAAATTCACCATTTTAACCACTGCTAAGTGTACACAATTCAGTGGTAGTAAGTACCTTCATAGTACTTTCCATTACCACTGTCTATTTCTAGAACATTTTCATTGTCCCAAACAGAAACTTTGTACTCATTAAACAATACTGTTTTTTTTTTTTTCTGCCCTCGGCTTCTGCCACCCTTAGTCACCACCAGTTCTGTCTCTGTGAATTTGCCTATTCTAGGTACTTCATATAAGTGGAATCAGACGTTTGCTCTATATTTTCAAGAGGTATACATGTTGTAGCATCCTATTGGAGTTTCACTTCTTTTTAAGGTTGAGTAATATTCCATTGTATGGATGTATATCACATTTCATTTATCCAGTCCTCTGTTGATAGATACTGGCTTGTTTCTACTGGGTTGTTGGCTATTGTGAATAGCGCTGCTGTGAACACTGCATGTACAAGAACACGCTGGAGTCATTGCTCTCAGCTCTTCTGGGTGTGTACCTCGGAGTAGAATTGCTGGATCACATGGACATAAGTGTTTAACTTTTAGAAGGATTGCTGGACTTTCCCACAGCGGCCATGCCATTTTACGTTTCCACTAGCAGCAATGCGGAGGATTCCAGTTTGTCCATATCCCTGCCGAAACTTACTCACTTTGATGGGCTGTTTTAGTGGCTGTGAGGTGGCATCTCAGTGTGGTTTTGATTTGCATTCTCTAATGAGTAATGATGTTGTGCATCTTTTTCACGTGCTTATTGGCTATTTATATAGCTTCTTTGAAGAAATGTTTGTTTCTTCAACTCCTTTGCTCATTTTTACATTGGGTGGTTGGATTTTTGTTGTTGAGTTGTAGGAGTTCTTTGTATATTCTGGATGTTAGACCCTTACCAGATATATGTGTTTGCAGATATTTTTTTCCCATAAATTGTACTTTTACTCTCTTAATAGTATGTTTTGATATACAAAAGTTTTTAATTTTGATGAAGTCTAGTTTATTTGTTTTTACATTTATTGCCTTTGTTTTTGGTGTCCTATCCCAGAAGTCATTGCTGAATCCAATATTGTGAAGATTTTTTTCCTGTTTTCTTCTAAGGAATTTTTAGGTCTTTTTTTTTTTTTTTTCTTTAAGAAAAATTTTAGGGCGCCTGGGTGGCTCAGTCATTAGGTGTCTGCCTTCGGCTTAGGTCATGATCCCAGGGTCCTGGGATCGAACCCCCACATTGGGTTCCCTGCATGGCAGGAAGCCTGCTTTTCACTCTCCCATTCCCCCTGCTTGTGTTCCCTCTCTCACTGTGTCTCTGTCTGTCAAATAAATAAAATCTTTAAAAAAAAGAAAAAAGAAGAAAAAATTTTAGGTCCTGGGGCACCTGGGTGGCTCATTTGTTAAGCGTCTGCCTTCGGCTCAGGTCATAATCTTGAGGTCCTGGCATCAAGCCCTGCATCAGGCTCCCTGCTTGATAGGAAGCCTGCTTCTCCCTCTCCCACTCCCCCTGCTTGTGTTCCCTCTCTCACTGTGTCTCTTTCTGTCAAATAAATAAGCAAAATATTTAAAAAGTTTTAGGTCTTATGTTTAGGTTTTTGATACATTTATGGGGCTCGATCCCAGGACCCCGGGATCATGACCTGAGCCGAAGGCAAATGCTTAACCAACTGAGCCACCCAGTGGCCCCTAGTTAAGGGTTTCTTTTTTAATGGTGTAAGGTTAAGTGTCTAACTTTATTCTTTTGAATGTGGTTATCAGTTTTCCCTGAACCATTAGTTGGAAAGACTGTCCTTTTCCCATTGGATGGTCATAGCACCCTTGTGGACATCTATCTCCTATTTTATTTTATTTCATTTTATTTTAGAGGGAGATAGAGAAAGTGCAAACGGGGGGTACTTGGGTCAGAGTGGGAGCTTGAGGTGGGGAAGGGCTTGATTCCGGGTGTGTTTTGAGGAGAGAGTGGATAGGATGTGATGAAGGATTCGGATGCAGGTAGGTGGGAAGGGATTCAGGAGTTTTGGCTTGAGCAGATGGAGGGGTGGAACAGCTCTTCACATAGAGCTGTGGGGAAAATAGGGAGCAGCTAGACTCTGGTATGTTAATTCAAGTTGTAACTTAAGCTTTTCTTTAAATGTGAGTCGACTTCAGCATTTTTCACGTTTGTTCTGTTTATACTGGCTCAGAGTATTTGTAATTTTTACATTTACACTGAATGGGATGGAGCAAGGAATCCATGCTCCTCCAAAAACAGGGCTCCCAGCCTTGTCAAGCCATGAAGACGCCCTGCCCTTAGAGCAGGAGCCAAGGCAGTCAGGGTGCTAGTAGTATGGCTGCTTCCAGGAGTTTCTTTTCAGAAATCCACGATGATGGAACAGCTCTGGGTTTGTGGTCAAAGTGCCTCTTCAGTTAGGCTGCCTAGGCCTTGGTGTTTGGCCTTAGAAAGGAGAGGGGTTGACATGGGTCTCTGCAGAGAGCTGGCTTTGAGTGAACAGCACAGGGGATAGAAGGCAACCAGGTGTGCCTGGAGCTGTCAGATGTTCTGAGTTTGCGTGGCATTTGTGATTCCAGATACTCTGTTTTTGTGTCCTCGTTGTCCATTTGTCCTTGTTGTCAATAGGGAACCAAAACCTTCATGGGCACTTCTTAACAGGAAGGGGTGGAAGTTGGTCGTGCACATAGCTCTGCAGCCTGCTGACTCCAGGGTTTCCTGTGAACACCTCGGTGATTTGAGCTCCATGCAGGATGACATCCAGTGACAGACTCCTCTCAGTCTCCAGCGTTTCCAGGCTGTCCTTTCTTCCTTGACCACTGGACCTGAGGACAGAAATCCGTGTGGTAGGAAAACTGGCCTGGTGGACATGGTGGGTTCTTTAGGGAGGAAGTAGTCCTCCTGTCCCTCTTTTTGCCGACCTCTGATGTGACTCCACAGAGAGGGCTGGGCCTATGTGATTGGCACCTGACATATCCTATCAGGTGTGAAGGGCTGTCTCCAGCCTGGAGCCCAGCTTTGCCGGTGTGAATATACCCAGGCTGTGTGGACAGCAAATAAGTGGTTGGGTCCTGAGGCCCTCCATATGAAGTGGCAGCAGTGGGTGCTGAGGGCAGGCCTGGCTGTCCTGCCTCACTGAAGAGCAGGAGCAACTCTGCAGGTGGAATGTGGTCTTGGGTTTTTCTCCCCAGTAACAGAATTTAGAGAATTTTCTGTGGTTTATTTATTTATTTTTTAAAAGATTTTATTTATTTATTTGACAGACAGAGATCACAAGTAGGCAGAGAGGCAGGCAGAGAGAGAGGAGGAAGCAGGCTCTCTGCTGAGCAGAGAGCCCGATGCGGGGCTCGATTCCAGGACCCTGGGATCACAACCTGAGCCAAAGGCAGCTGCTTAACAAACTGAGCCACCCAGGCTTCCCAGAATTTTCTGTGGTTTAAAGCAAACTGTTCCAACTCCAAAATGTGAACATTTTTGAACAGAGTAGAAAAGTTGAGAGAATAGACTTATACCCACATACATACCTCTTGATGGAACAGTTAATGTTTTATCATATCTGCTTTATCTCTCTCTCTCTAAATATATATATATACACATACACACACATATATTTTATTTTTCTCTGAACCATTTGAAAGCACATTACAGTCATTGTGAAACTTCAACTCTAAATACTTCAGTTCGTGGGGCGCCTGGGTGGCTCAGTGGGTTGGGCTGCTGCCTTTGGCTTGGGTCATGATCTCAGGATCCTGGGATCGAGCCCCGCATCGGGCTCTCTGCTCCGCAGGGAGCCTGCTTCCCTCTCTCTCTCTCTCTCTCTGCCTGACTCTCTGCCTACTTGTGATCTCTGTCTGTCAAATAAATAAATAAAATCTTTAAAAAAAAATAAAATAAATACTTCAGTTCGTATCTGAGCATAACAACAACTTGGTTTTGTTGTTCAGTTCTGGCCTGGCCATGGCAGCTTGTGGCAAGGTTGAGGTGTACAGGGACCAGCAACGTAGACAATAGGCCGCAGTCAGGAGCAGCTGGAGCCGCATCCACGCTCACTTCCTGTGTTAGCACTACTTTCTGATTTCCAGCCTTAGTTCAGAACCTTAAAAAATGTATGGTACAGCATTCCAGTTTGTGAAAAGGAATGAGGACCGAGCAGCCTGTGCCCACACAATTGCCCTGTGTCCTTGCTCCTGCCCACCCGCCCGGAGCCCCATTGGCTTTGCTGTGGTATCTGTGACCCTGGACAGTATTGAGCACAATCTGCACTTTTTACAACTTTATGTAGTCACTATACTTTATTCTTATCTTCTGTAAACAGGCTGCTATTAAGTTCCTCATGAGGTTGTTAAATGAGAAGGATGTATATGTAAATACCTTGTCCCATGCTGGCAGGGAGTAGAGTCAGTACATCTGGGCACTCCTATTTTATTGCGTTTTGCTTTATTGTGCTCCAGAGATAATTGCGTTCATTTTACAAATAGAAGGTTGGTGGCAACCCTATGTCCAGGAAGTCTGTCAGTACCATTTTTCCAACAGCATTTGCTAAGTTTGTGTCCTGGTGTCATAGTTTGGTAATTCTCGCAGTATTTCAGACATTTTTATTATTATATCTGTTATGGTGATCTATGATCAGTGACTACAACTTGCTGAAAGCACACATGATAGCTAACATTTTTTAGCAGTATTTCTAAATTAAATACATTGCTTTAAAAAAAAAGATTTTATTAATTTGAGAGAACGAGAGCACGAGCTGGGGACGGGGATAGAGGCAGAGGGAGAGGGAGAAGCAGACTCCCCACTGAGCAGGGAGCCCAATGTGGGGCTTGATCCCAGGACCCCCAGATCATGACCTGAGCCCAAAGCAGACGTTTAGACAGCTGAGCCATCCGGGCACCCTGTGTACATTGCTTTTTTAAATATAATACTATTGCATATTTAATATACTAATATATAGTATAGCATAAACAGCTTTTATATACACTGGGAAATAAAAAGCTCATTTGACTTGCTTTATTGTGCTTCTTGTTTTGTTGCAGTAGCCTGGAACCAAACCATCTCTGAGGTATGCCTAGACTGTTATACTTCTTGCCTAATAGGTGTTGAGGAAATGTGGATGTTGAAGTGGGCAAACAGTCAAGTTGGCAGGGAAGTAGATCCCCCTTGCCCACTCAAGTACAGTTTACAGCCCAGCTCTGTCCTCAGAGAATCTTGGGCTCATTCAAGGGCAGGAGGGTGTATCAGTAGCTTCAGCGCCCCTACCTGGGAGGGGCTGTGGCAGCCTCTCCCCCAGGTCGCTCGGGCTGTGACAGAGTGTTGCCAGCTCCAGCCCCCCACCCCCTTCCAGCCTTTGCCTCTTCCTGCCTCCCCCACCTCTGGGACAGCTCTGTGCCTGTACCATTCACCATTTGGGAACTGCCTGGCTCCTGAGGCTTTGAGCAGCCAGTGTGTGGAAGAGCCCAGGACTCTGCCTAAAGAAGATGAGGAACAAGACAAAGCTGAGCTTTGGAACTGGAAGGAGTCCAGGGTGGCTGACTCAGACATCTTCAGGGCCCTGTGTGGAGCTTTCTGCTAGGCTGTTCTTCCACAAATCACTTTGTTTCCTTGATCATGCTGCAGACCACCGGTCTTCTGGGCCCCCTCTTCCAGGAGCTGCTGGTGGGACTGCTAAGAAACATTTTCACGTTTGAGGGGGGAGTTTGGCAGGGCTGGGAGAAGCTTTCAGATGAAGAGATCTCCTAGGGCATCTCATGCTTGTCCTGGCTCCTTGGCCAGACTTTTGTGAGGGCGCTTACTTGCTCATGACTTCTGTGCCAGATGTGAGACACCAGCCATTAGTGGTCTTCCTCAGGAGGCCTCTCCTGGATCCCAGGAAATGAGAATTAGCAAGAACACCTGGCACCCTTGCCCCACCATTACTCTTCCCCTGGCACAGCAGTGCATGAAGTTCAGTCTGTAGGGAGCTCCAGTGGCTTGACTCACCTGGGACGCCTGCCCTCAGGTGCTCATGGCCAAATGGCCTAAGGCCTGCAGAGCCTTGAAGTGGCACTAGGTGGCACTCTCACACAGGGGAGTCCCAGCAGGGTGGTTGGAAGGGACCTCGTTCGGGGTGGGAATGTAAACTTACCAAAGGGTTTTTGTTTTTCCCAGAAATCATTATTAACTATTGTCTGGAATCTAGAAGGCATTTCCTTACTGAAACGTGTGAGGTGGAAGTCATGCTAGAAGGCTGATCTCAGGACAGACCTGGGGGCTGGTTTATGAGTTCTAAATACCAGTCTGCCCAAGAGGCCTAGAATGGTTATAAAGGAGCTCTGGTAGACATAGAGTAGCAGTGTTCCTCATTTTACAGGGAGAGCATTGGTGCTCCAAAGGCTGCTCAGCAAATGAGAACCCGGGCTTTTGTTTTCCTCCCCCGAGTGTAACTTGGACTAGACCTGGTCTGGAAGTAGTGGCAGCTTTGGGGAAGTCAGAATGGTCCTCCAGGATCTTTCTGGTTCTGGAATTTAGTGTTGCCAGGATTCTGTGTTATCCTCTTGTGCTTTAACTGCTTTTTATCCAGGCTCCATGGTGTGTGTGCTTAGAGTTCTGGGGTGAGAATGGAGTCTCTTAAGTCTCGCTGAGTCTCAGAGAAAGCTGTGGGCCCAGACTGGGAGCTGCCAGGTACAGCCCATGTTGGGTATTCACCAGCCTTGTGCTGGAACCTGAACCCCAGGGTGCTGGAACTAGACATAGGGCATCCCTGCTGGCCTGTTCCTGCTCTGCATTGTGGTATCCAATGTTATGGAAGTCCATGAGGAGGGACCCTAACTGTCTTCTGGCCTCCCCACTGCAGCATTCCAGACCTGTAGCTTTTCACAGAGCATTTGCTGGGATAGAGCCAGATGAGGAGGACAGGTGTGTGGGTCTTTGTCTGCCCAGCACCATGTCCTTTTCCAGGCTGCCTGGGCCCAGCTGCCCATCTCTTTACAAGCCAGAAGGCTCTTTTTTCCTGTTCCAAATGTTGCTTTAAAAATAAAATCCTCTGAGGGCACCTGGGTGGCTCAGTGGGTTGAGGCCTCTGTCTTCGCCTCTGGTCGTGGTCCCAGGGTCCTGGGATGGAGCTCTGAGTAGGGTTCTCTGCTCGGCGGAGGGGCTGCTTCCTCCTCTCTCTCTGCCTGCTTCTCTGCCTACTTGTGATCTCTGTCTGTCAAATAAATAAATAAAAATGAAAAATCTTAAAAAAAAAAAAAAAAAGAAAGAAAGAAACCAGATTCTTCGTGGTCATAAGAAGCTAGGGATGTACCTTTTTATTTTACAATTTTTGTAAAGATTTATTTATTTATTTATTTGACAGACAGAGATCACAAGTAGGCAGAGAAGCAGGCAGAGAGAGAGGAGGAAGCAGGTTCCTTGCCGAGCAGAGAGCCCAATGCGGGCTTGATCCCAGGACCCTGGGATCGTGACCTGAGCCGAAGGCAGCGGCTTAACCCACTGAGCCACCCAGGCTCCCCTAGGGGGATGTACCTTTGATCAGTACCCTAGAGTGGCAAGATTGAGCCTTCAGAGGCACTCTGACCATTGAAGGGGGTGCTGACCTACCAGATGCTAATCTGGCTTCCGATTGCCATACCCTTTCTTTGGTGTTCCCGTCAGACACTGTCTTGCCTAGAAAATGTTAAGCTGGTTCCTTCTCTCCATCCCTTGTGGAGCAAGTGCTTGGTGGTCATGGGGATAGGGTGCTGACCTCCCCAGGCTGGGCCCTGCTATCTAGTGGGGTAGAAAGGCAACTATAGGAATCTCTCCCCCCATCCCCCTCTGTCCCCGCCGGCAGCACAGGTTCTAAACAGCCCGAGGCCAGAGGGGACGTTGCTTCCTGGGTCTGGTTCCGTGGTCTTTGCCAGATTTTGTGTGGCAGGAGTTTTGTATGATAGTGGAGAAGAGGGGGCAGGGGTGGGGGTAGGGGCAGCTTGTACCTTCAGGATGGGGTGTGAGAAAGAGCCAGACTTAGATGCCTTGTGTGTGTGCTTCAAGGGCCAGAAAAGGTGGCTGGGGGTGGCATTCTCAGTCTTGGAAAGCTGGCCCTGGGTGAGATAAGCCGCACGTGGAGGCCTGAGACTACCCAGATGGGGGTGGGCAGGGAGGAAGGCCCTCAGCCCGGCCCAGGAGGTGTTGCCTGGGAAATCCCGTGACCGGCGGGGTTGGTCCCTGGGCCGCAGCCCCTCCCCTTAAAGGGGCTCTGGGCGGGGTGGCTGCGCCGCCCTCCGGGAGGAAGGAGCCGTCTGTCTGCCGTTGTCCAGTGTCCGCCCTCTGTCCCCGCCCCCGGCGGCCTCAGTGGCTGGACCCGAGTCCCCGCCCGCGGAGGCTTCCTCCCCGAGCGGCACCTCCCTGAGAGTCGGTCCCTGAAGTCCCGCCGGACGGGACCACCTGCGGGTGAGTGAGCCAGAGAGCAGTGGGCGCCCTGGAGCGGGCGTCATGGGTGCCCGGCGCCCCATGGAACTGCGGGACCCTGGGCCGGAGAGCCCACCCCACAGTCTCCATCCCGTTGTGGGTTTCTCCTGCCCCACATGGTGGGTCACGGGCCGCGCAGGATGAGCTCATTTCCGCCGCGTCTGGTAGCATCTCCTGGCCCTCCAGCCGAAAGGGCTGGGCTGGGGCTCTGTGTCCCCTTCCGCGCGGGGAGCTCTGGGTGATTTCCTCAGTGCGGCCCTGTTCCTGGGTGGGACCGGAGGTGTTCTCAGTTCCTCACCCAAGGGGCGGAGAGGGGATGACATGCTGCCCTTCGCAGAGCCCCATCCCCGCGTCAGGGTTCCTTTCATTTGGGAGATTTAAGGAAGCCCCACGCTGTGGGGAGTACCTCCCCTCCCTTCCCCTTCCCTGGCCTCTGGCTTTAAAGAAGCATCTCTGGGTCCTTTTCTTTGCTTCCTCTTCTCTTGCCCAAAGCTTCCCCAAGATGGCTCGCCTGTTTCACCTGGCAAGAATCCATTTTCCCTTTTCCCAGTTCTTGAAGTTTTGTCTGCTTCTAGCCCTGGAACACAGGGAGGAAGGGTTGGTGGCCCCCCTGGACACAGCTGCCTGTGTGTGCTTCAGGTGAGCTGCAGGAGGAAAGCCACCCTGACCTGCCTTCTGGGGTGAAAGTGGGCTCAGAAAGGCAGGCAGGTAGATCTAGGACTTGAGGCCTCTGAGGCTCGCTATCTGCTGAGACTTCAGGAGGAGTGACCCTGGCACCCAGTGAGAGTTCCACTCAGGGAGCAAGAGCAAATTTCTCAGTGTCTCTGGCAGGACCTGTGCCTAGCTGCAAGGCCTTTGGTGCTCAGGGAGTACTTGTTGGGGGCAAACAGTCCCGACTCTGTCCCTGCCTTCCTGGACTTGCCAAAACTCAAACCTGAATCCACCAAAGTCCAAGGGAACCAGGCAGGAGCCTGCCTCCCGCAGTCCCCTGCCCCCACACCTCTAGCAAGGGTAACTGGCCTGGGTCTGTCCATCTGACTTCAGTTGGAATGTTCCATTCCACTGAGGGGGTAGTGTTGCCTTCATCACAGGCTGTGAGGGGTAGATGGGGACATTGAGCATTGCTTGAGTTGAACCCCCTGAATGGGACATCCAGACAAAGGTGACCCCTCCCCTCAACCTGGTCCTGTTGGGCTGTTGCTTCTCCTCAAAGGGGCAGCCACTGTTACTGTGGTTTGGGCTCTTTCAGAACTGCCACCTCTACCCTGTGCCTTCATCTCGTCAGTGGGAGTGAACCTCCTTCCTCCAGAGTGTGAGTTTGGAAATAGAGGTGAGAGGCTGGGATTCAGGTCCAGGGGATGAGGCTGCACCAAGGTCTTGGGTGGAAGTGAGGCATGGTGTTTCTGAACAGAGCAGAGTTCTGGACCAGGGTCGCTGCTATGATCTGAGCCTGTAGGCGGTGAGCAGGAGGATTGACCCTTCCCATTTTCCAGATGAAGAAACTGATAGCCTCAGAGCACCTATGACTTGCAAGGCCTCTCCCAGCTCAGGGCCAGCTGGACTGCCAGGGTTGCAGTAATTGAGTTGTCCCCATACCCTACCAAAGCCTCTGAGCTCTCCTGCTCATTGTCGCCAGCCCTTAGGCCTTATGATAACTTTAAACTCTTACTGGTCACAGCTCACAACTCTTCTCCACAGAGTGTTCTTGAGACTAGGGAGTGAGGGAGGTTGTCTGTACTTCCTGGTCTCAGGGTATGCTTCTGGCAGATTCCTCATCTGGGCCTGAGCCCCTCATCCCACTCCAGGGAGCCAGAGAGCAAGCGGGAGAGCAACAAAGTTCTGGCTTGGGCTCCAAGGTCATTGCAGGTGTGGGGGGAAGTCGGGCACTGAAACGGGGAGGGCAGGAGCACTGTTGGCCTAGGAAGTGGCGCTTAGCCTTTGGAAATCAGGAAGGAAGGAATGACCCTTAGGGAGCCCCTTCCCTCCATCCTGCAGCTTTGAACTGAACAGAGGGTGCCAGGCCTGTTCCCTGGGGGACAGGTGAATTCATGTCTGTTTTCTGGGGAACTTTTCTGGCCCATGCATGGTGATTTGGAAGAAGCCTGACAGTCTGGTCCCTGTCCCATTTCCAGAGAGTAAGTAGAGTGGTGATGGAGACAGGATGGAGGGCAGAAGACATTCTGCCGGACCTTCGGGGCAGTTTCTAGAGTCTCTAGGATAGCAACAACTTGGGCCTGCACTGCCGTGACGGGCTGTGTGTTCTAGCCAAGTCCCTAGGCCAGAGGCTCTGGGGTGAATGAAATGGGAGAAGCACAGACAGGAATCTGCTTTAAGGACTGGAGGTTTGGGGCCAAGGTAGGTTTGTGTTTGGGTCCTGGCAGGTGCCTTTCTAGCCGCATGCTGCAGTGGCTGCTGCCTGGTGTGATAGGATGGTGAGGAAAATGGGTAAGAGGAGATGGGGGCTCCTCTCCTCTCCCACAAGGCCTCACTGTGAATCCCAGGGGTGCATTCATTCCGAGTTTTCTAGAGTGGGGGAAAGAGTACTGGGAAGCCAAGCACTGTGCCCAACCCAACCTGCCTGACCCCCCTTGGGGCCTGTTTTCCTGGGGAGCTGACAGGGACTAATGTGGGACCCCCATGGCCTGGTGGGTCATGGAGGGGCGGGGTGTGTGCTCAGTATGTGGGTAGTATAGTTGAGGTGATCTGACTGGTATGGATGGGAAAGTTAGGAGGCTGAGCCTTGGTGGGGCATAGACACAGGGGTGTCCATGGGTCCCTGGGCCTGGGCCTGGCCCTTGGGGCGGAGGAGGTTTATGTCCAAGTCCGCTTTTTGGTGAAACTGGGTGGTGGGCACCATCCCACCTGGCTCACCCTCAGTGAGCTGTTCTGCCCACCCAGGCAAGTGGCCTGGGAAGATGATCTCTGTTGGAGGGGTCTGGGCCTGGGGTTGCCCAGGCTTTGCCACTTCCTTGGTGGGGGCTGGAAATCCATGCTTTGCTTTTGGACCTCTGTCAGTCTCTTGACCCAGTGCAGTCTCCCTCTGCACACTGCGCTCCAGGGATTCAACGCTAACCTCCAGGGCCTAGCCTTTTCACCTCTGGCTGAGGTGGCTTTGCTGGGGCATCAGACATTTCACTAGTGTGGGTGGAGTCATGTCTAAGTGGGGCCTCTTGCTCTGTGAGTCCGTTGGCTGTGGCGGGGGTGGGGGGTGGTCAGCACTGGCCTGGGACTGCATCCACGGCCAGGTCAGTTCTCCGCCTTGGGAGCTTCTCTTGGGGCCCGCATCTCTGCATCTAACGATGGTGGCGGACACCGTCCCCTGTAGCCTGCCATTGGGATTGGAGGCCAGGCTGGGTGGGGCCTTGACTCCCCTTGGGTTTAGACAGCAACAACTGTGGAATGTTTGTTCTCCTTCCCTGTTATCTGTGAGGGCCTTGTGGAGGCTGGGCGTGTCCTCCCAGATCGCCAGGCAGAGTCAAAGTGCTGTCCAAAGCAAAGATTGTGGGGGGAGCTTCAGTGCTGGTTGGTTTTCCTTCAGGTCAGGTCGTGTGTGTGCTCATCTGCTGAGGAGGGCTTGTGGGGGTTGGTATCAGGGATGGGAGGCTCTGAGGCCTGGGGGGCAGCAAAGAGAGAGCTGTAGCAGGTCAGATGTCCATCGTTTCACCCTCTGTGTCTCTCCTGCCTTCCTGCTCTCTCATTCCTCAGATGTTACTTCGTCACCTGAATGGAAAATGGGTCAGGTCCTGGGGAGGGAGGGGCTGCCCAAGCTGCAGACAGGCCGACGCTGGGCGCCCGCCTGGAGCACAGGGCTCTCAGATTCCCACTTGTACTTCTTGGGCTCATAAGCGTCTGGTCCCTTCCCTGCCATCAGCTCACTGGAGCAGGCAGGTGGCCAAGCCTAGGGACAGAGTGGGCGGAAGGCAGGGGCTTGTGTCCCAGGCGGTAGGCCTCTGCCGCTTCCTGAGCTGGTGTGACCAGTGCCTGTCTTTGCAATAGCCCCGACCTCTAACTTGCGCCCCGTGAGCCAGCGGGACCCAACCACGCTGGGAAGAGGCCCACCAGCCACCAGGCGGCCAGCCAGAGTGGTGACAGCACAGAAGCTCCTGGCTGGGGGGAAGGGAGGAAGGAGGAGAAACAAAGGCGAGTGTGCCTGGCGCCGCCCACCATGTGTCAGTCAGAGGCACGGCGAGGACCTGAGCTCGGAGCAGCAGCGAAATGGTGAGATGCTGCCGGCCCCGTCCTAACCCCTCTGTGCCCCGCCACAACCTCCGGAAGGTCAGAGTTCATGTCCAGCGGCCCCGTGGTGGAGGTGGCAGCCGGGGGCCAGGGGATCAGCCCCCGAGGCTGGAGGGGCCCGGCCCGGGGGGCCTGAGTCGGAGAGCCCGCTTCAGGTACCTGGGGAGGCGGAGTGGGCTGGTGGCCTTGTGTCTGCTGCACCCTGATTGCTGCTCCCAGGCCCCCCACCCCGGTTCTCCCCCCACCCCCCAGCTCCGGGAGAGGGGCTGCTCTTCTGGGATTGGTCCCTGGGCTTCTGCAGTGATCAGGGCGGGTGGGGGAAGCCCTGGGGACAGCAGGGATTTATTCAGCTTTGCTTGGTCCCCACCCCCTTAAAAGACCTTTTGAAAATACGGTGGGGTGCGGTGGGGTCGGCTGGGAGAAGAGGAACACAGGGAGCCTGGCGAGCTGTGGGAAGAAGCGTCTTCCATGGCCATCCCAGCCATCAGCTTGGTGCTCCCATTTTTTCTTTTTAGTATCAGCTGAGATGCCTCTTTGTTCCTTGCTTTTGTTCAGCAACTAGGGGCACAGGACGCGCTTCTCTGAGAGCACAAAGGCGCAGATGGGAGCCTTAGATTATCCAGTTGAATGCAGTCTTTGCGCAGATGAGGAAACTGAGGCCTGGGAACCTTCCCAGAGTGGATGGGAATGTGGTTGCCTGGTGGCTGCACTGGACCTCAGGAGCATTTTCTAGTGCTTAGGCATGAGACCAGGGGACTTGGGTCTGCTGTGTCTCTGGAAGCCAGGGTTCTGGTAGAAATGCCCACCCCACCTCTAAGATCCCCACGAGGCTGAGCCCGTGCAGGATGCACTGAATTTGGCTGGTGGGGACCTTTGCCGAAAGGAGGGGGCTGGCTCAGGTGTGTGGCCCCAGCAGACCTGGGATGTGTTCTGAGAGCTGGTAGGGGGTTCCCCCCACCAGCCTCTGCGTCTCCTTTGGAGAACCTGATCTGATGTAGAAAGACCAGGCAGGTGGATGGAGCTTTAGCTGTTCAGGGTATGCTGTGTGTGCAGGTGCATGTTCCTAGGCTTTTCCTTTGGGATCTTGTCAGGCCCAATCCCTTCATTTATCAGATGAGGAAATGAGGCCTAGCGCCAGGAAGAGATTCTCCAAGATGCTACCGTGCAGCGGTTGCAGTCGCGCCCCGCTGCTGTGTGCTGCTGCACCGCTGGGTCTCTGACTGCAACTGTCTCCCCCTGGGGGCCCTGTGGCCACAGCCGGCCCCAGGAGTGGGGGGCTGGCATGCAGGCTGTGCACCCCATCTTCCCTGTGCTGCCCCCGATTCCTAGTCCCCCTTAACTGGTAGGCTGGTGGGTGAGACTGGGATGGGAGTCTGCCGAGCAAAGGCAGATGAGCCCCCACCTCAGCCTGGGGTTGGGTTGAGGAACCTCAAGGCAGGCTTGCTGAGGGCGGGGTGGGGCCTCCCAGACCCTGCCAGCTGACCTGGCCATGCATGGACATCTGCTCTCTAGGTTGCACTTCCCCCAGCTGGCTCTGAGGCGGAGGCTGGGACAGCTGAGCTGTATGTCCAGACCTGCCCTGAAACTGCGCTCCTGGCCCCTGACGGTCCTCTACTACCTCCTGCCCTTCGGTGCCCTCAGACCGCTCAGCCGGGTGGGATGGAGGCCCGTGAGCAGGGTAAGTGTCCACAGGCTGCTGGCCCAGCTCCCCCTCCCTACCCTCCAGGGGTAGGCCTAAGGTTGGGACCGGGCCCACAGAAACGCAGGAGACATTTTTCAGATTAGAGCTGATGGTGTGGGTGCTGAGCCCTTGGGGATGGTCATTTTGACAGGCAAGTTGGTTGGGAAGTCCAAGCAGGCTGGTGGCCCTGATGGCCTGCTCTGCACTGCCTTTTCTTGCCTGCACTGTGCCATTTGGGGGCTCTGCTTCTGGAAGAAACCTATACTGGGAATTCAGAAAATGGTTTCCTGTGTTTGGGAGATTTCCTGTGTTTGGGCAGAGGAGAGCTTAGAGGTGATTTTGAGAGAAATGCAAATTAATTCCTGGGTGCCAGAGGGTGATTGAGGAGGACTAATGCCTATTTGGGCCCCTTAGGGTGTGGATGGACTTGGGAGCCCCAGGCAGTGCTGGGTGACTGAGCGACCTGGCCGCCGCACCCTTGAGGGCTGTCTGGCTGCCTGGCTCCCTCGCCCTGGGCTCTCTGGGCAGGCTGACCCCAGACAGGGAACCTTGGACTCTCACGAGCGTCAGCTGGGAAGAGTTTGGGCCACTACTCACTCAGTACACTGTAGAGGTGTTTAAAGTTGGAATGAAATTGCCTTTACACCCTAGGGACTTGGTGTCTGGGTTGGGCTGACAAGCAGCAGCTGCCAGTTAGAGGCGGGTTTTGCTGTGGCAGCCGCACCTGAGGCTTGAAAGGCATCCTCTTCCAGGTCGCCTGGCCCGAGGGTTTGGCTGGGGGTGCCAGCAGATAGCGGGGGTGCTGGGGGAGGCCGGGCCCAGTCCCCTCTGCCTCCAGGAAGCAGCCCCCGGTGCCCTCACAGTAAAGTGCCTCAGAGCCCTAGCAGCCCGCCCCTGGTGACCGTGGTCCAGAGCACCTGCTGGGGGGGGGGGGTTCCTCTGCCTTCTCTTCAGATTAGAACGAGTGCTTTGGGCTGTAGACCTTCCCATGCCCCCGGGGGCTCCTGCCCCTTTCTGCCACAGCCTCTTGGTGCAGGTAGCAGAGCTGTTCACCCCCTCCCTTTCCTAAAGAGGGAAGACCAGACTGCGCGGGCCAGTCTGTTCTTGGGGATGGGGGCAGTTGCTATTGGTGTATTAAGTGACTGAAACCACTGGGTTTAAGTCACTGTGTCAGTCTTGGCCAGTACTCAGTTTGTGGGAGTGTTTGGGAAGCTCAGTCTGGTTCCTAGTGGGCAACAACCACATCACAAAGCCGTGGCAGGGTGCCCACGTCTCCGGGGGTGGTGGGTGGCTGATTGGGGGGCACGCGGGGCCATCTGCTCATCTGCCTGCCTGTGGCCCACAGGTGGCCCTGTACAAGTCGGTGCCCACGCGCCTGCTGTCGCGGGCCTGGGGCCGCCTCAACCAGGTGGAGCTGCCGCACTGGCTGCGCCGGCCTGTCTATAGCCTGTACATCTGGACCTTTGGGGTGAACATGAAGGAGGCCGCCGTGGAGGACCTGCACCACTACCGCAACCTTAGCGAGTTCTTCCGGCGCAAGCTGAAGCCGCAGGCCCGGCCTGTCTGTGGCTTGCACAGCGTGGTGAGGCCTGGCCCTGTCCTCCATCCCTCCCCCGGAAATGGGACTCTTGCCCTTGCCTTTGGCAACCAGTCCCAGCAGTCCCCACAGGTGGCGCATGGGTACTCCTCCCAGGCTGGGGCCCCCAGGGAGGTGGAGACCCTGCCCCAAGTCCCCCTGCTTCCCTGGTAGCAAGCCTCTCTTGGCCCTTCCAGATCAGCCCCTCAGATGGGAAGATCCTGAACTTCGGGCAGGTGAAGAACTGCGAGGTGGAGCAGGTGAAGGGGGTCACCTACTCGCTGGAGTCGTTCCTGGGCCCACGTACTTCCACAGATGATCTGTCCTTTCCACCAGGTGGGTTGTTGCCGGGTGGCAGCCTTGAGACCCTGTGGCAGCGTGGCTGGGCTGGTCATCAGGGAGGGAAGGGCTACAAATCGCTTTGTGGAGCTTTGGGGCCTCCCTGAAGCCCATGTCCAGACTGCACAGGCTCAGGTGCTTGTCTGACAGCTGGCCCTCATGTCTGCCTCCTGCAGCGCCCCCCTGCGGCTCCTTCAGGAACCAGCTGGTCACTAGAGAAGGGAATGAGCTCTACCACTGTGTCATCTACCTGGCCCCCGGGGACTACCACTGC
The DNA here is from genome assembly GCF_011764305.1 of Mustela putorius furo. NCBI lineage: Eukaryota > Metazoa > Chordata > Mammalia > Carnivora > Mustelidae > Mustela > Mustela putorius. The sequence continues at coordinate 1,381,616 of NW_025421272.1, read as the reverse complement.
TTCCACTCCCCCACTGACTGGACCGTTTCCCACCGGCGCCATTTCCCAGGTTGGCCAGAGCCTTACAATTTTTTTGGTGTCCTAAGCTTTTTGGTGTCAAGGGACCAAGGCTCCACACTTGGGAGTGCTGAGGCTGTGAGGTGACTGCTTTAGTCTGGCAGCATGAGGGCAGCAGGGGGCAGTCTGGGGTCTAGCCCACTTTGCATTTGGAAGGATATAGGTGGACAGGGGGCTTTGGGAGGCTGGTCTTCTTGCTGGGTGGGGAAAGGCAGTGTCTCTGCTCCCACAGGCTCCCTGATGTCTGTGAACCCTGGTATGGCCCGCTGGATCAAAGAGCTCTTCTGCCACAACGAGCGGGTGGTCCTCACTGGGGACTGGAAACACGGCTTCTTCTCGCTGACGGCTGTGGGGGCTACCAACGTGGGCTCTATACGCATCTACTTTGACAGGGTAAGCAGAGTCAGGCCCAAGTTCTGGGCCACTTGGTGTCTCCCCCACCCCTTCTCCCATGGAGCCAGATCCGTTAAGACTAAGTTCTAGAAGAGCGTGTCCCTGGCCAGGCCCGGCTCTGTAGAACAGCTGCCCCCAGTAGGGGCTTGGCCCTGCTCTGCCAGCCCCCACCCCTATATGCTATCATTGCTTATCTGGAAATGGCTGGACAGGGAGGGGGTTCACCTCCCAGTCTGTATTTTGCTTCTGCTGGGAACCCAAGGGGAATATGGAGCTCAGAGTGGAGCATGCTGATCAGAAGCCAGTGTCCAAGGGGGGTGGCTAGTGGCCATCCTCCCCTGAGAAGTGGGGGGCAGGGCTGCCCCTTGCCTGTTCTGGGTGCTAGAGAAGGGTGGGGTCTGAATCCCCTGGGTCCCCCTCGGGTCCCAGTTCACAGCTTCTACTGGTGACTCTCTGGTTAGGCTTATGGGTCAAGTCGCTGTGCCCAGCTCCCTTTCCAGGCTGGGTTAGGGACAGGCAGCACAGAGGTGTTCTGGGTCCAGGAGCAGACTCCACATGCTCTACCCCGGGCCTCCTGCAGGACCTGCACACGAACAGCCCACGCTACAGCAAGGGCTCCTACAATGACTTCAGCTTCGTGACACACACCAACAAGGAGGGCATCCCTATGCGCAAGGGCGAGCACCTGGGCGAGTTCAACCTGGGCTCCACCATTGTGCTCATCTTTGAGGCCCCCAAGGACTTCAACTTTAAGCTGAAAGCGGGACAGAAGATCCGGTTCGGAGAGGCTCTGGGCTCCCTCTAGAGCCTTCTTCCTGACGTCGGCTGCTGAAGGAGCTTTCTCAACAGAAATGGGAAAGTCTTTTTGGTGAGCCTCCATGGCTGTATAGGGAGGGGACAGTCTCCGGGCTATGGGGCCCGACCAGGCGGGACCTGGGTGACTAGTTCCTACCGTCCTGAGGTGTGGGTGAGGTCAGAGCCCTTATTGGCCCTGGACCTATATTGTTCCTCTTCCCATCTAAAGAGAACATGCAGGTCAAGATGATCTCAGATTACCTTTTGGAGACTCTTTTTAACCTATTGTATAAACTGGAGACCCTGCGTCTCCTGGCTGGGTGTTCCGTTGGTCTTGATTTCTGTTGTAAGACGGGTGGTTCTTTCTGTTCTTGCTGCTCTCATCATTGCTTTTCAGCCTCCCCCCCTGCCGCCCCTGCACTGACCAGGCTGTGCTGCCCCCAGAGCAGCGCCATGTGGCCTTTAACACAACCGCTTTCTGTTCCCAATTCACCCCCCACTTGTTTGGGAAGAGCTATCTCCTTGCATTTGTGGCTGTGAACACATCATCTTTGACTCCGCCAGCATCTTCTGAGGGGGAGCGAGGGGGGTGGCGCTCTACACGCCCCAGTGAGTGACCTTCCAGAGCTGGCGAGACATCGTTCTAGTAGGCAAGACCAGTTGTTGAACCCCCATCCCCCCAAATGGGTCCAGAGTGAATGGACAGGCAGGTAGTGGTGGCCTGGTGTGGGGGGGACGCCCCCCCCATATCCAGACCCACAGAAACATGGTAAGTTGCTGCTATTGATTCAGGAGCTTGTGTTGGCAGCAGAAGAGCCTTGGTGTATTGGCGGGGGGGGGGGTGTCAGTGCCTATAACACCTGTCCCCAGGTAACAGGTACATAGTCCTTAGGGAGCCACTGACGTGGGGGGGGGGCAGGGTTCAGGTTTCCCGGGGACGCTGTGAATTTCTCCTGCAGGAGAAGCCATTTGAACTCTTTCAACTGTATCAGTAGCACAGTATTTTTGTATGAAAAGTGGGAGACTTCTGAACAGTAATTCATTTAATTGCAACCTTTTGAAATAAAAAAACTCATTGCAGCTTTGCGTTCTGTTCCTGGAGGTGGGCTGAGGCCTCCCTGGGGCAATGACTAGCACAGAGCCCGCCGCAGGGCCTGGACCCGGGCGATGCAGGCACGGATGGGTTGGCGTTGGGCTTGGAGCTCAGAGGCCAGCTGCTGGATCTGCCGCTCCACCTGGGGAGAGGGGGCGGGGAGGCTGTGTGGGGGACCAGGGGAGGGGAGGGGGAAACTGTGCCAGGGCTGCCTGGGGCCTCACCTCCTGTAGTTCTTCCTGCACCTGCCGCTCTGCTTCCTGGTTCTCAGGCCTGGGCTCCTCCTGGCTCAGCTCCAGCCACCGGCGCAGGCTTTTTGCTTGTCGTTGGCAGGACCTGCCGGAGGGAGACACATGCTGCCAGCCTGTCCAGGCCCTTGGCTTTGCCTCCAGGTAGGGAAGCAGCCTATCTGCTACTTCTGGGGGTGGGGAGGCTCGAGGAGGGCAGTGCAGTTCCCTTGCCAGCCCCCCCCCCCTCCCCCACCCAGCTGTGCAAGCACCTTGGGTGGGCCCAAGGACCCTCACAGCCAGATCTGGGGAAACAGCCGGGGCGGGGGGTGGTTCTGGGTCTTACGAGAGGTTCTGCTTCATGGTCTGGTAATCCTGCAGTTGCTTCTGGATACTCTCAAGCTCAGCCTCCAGGTCCATGTGGCTCTTGGTGACAGAACAAGCTGGATCTGGACCACCCTTGCGGCTAGGCCAGGGCTGAGTGGAGGGATCCCAGGTACTGGGAGTGACCTGAGCATTTACAATGCTGTCAGGCTTCAGGTGCACCCACTTGGCTGTGGAGCCAGCCCCAGGCCCCGTGCCTGTGAAGTCCCCAGGAAGCAGGAGGCGGGAGTGAGGGACGCTGGCTGGGGATGGTGAGGCCTGGTGTGTCAGCCCAGGGGTGGTGGGTTGTGCAGACACCTGTAAAGGGAGAACAGATGAACACAGAAGCAGGGAGGAAGACTGGGGGAGATGCACCAGGTCGCCCACTACAGGGGTCTGGGGGGGTGAGGTCTTGGACTTGACCAGCTCACCCAGGCCAGGCCTGGCCCTGCCCCTTTCTTCAGACCTGAGGAAGTTGCACAAGCAGCGCAAGGAACACCCCACACCTGTGCAGTCCAGTCCCACCCCTACCCTAGGGCCTGGTTCAGCCCATCCTGAGCAGCTGTTTGACCCCCATCTCATTCTGAGCTGTGCCCCTGCAGTTCAGTGAGGAAAAGTGGTCCAGGGCAATTGTCCTGGTCAGACCACACATCCCCAACCCTCCTTTCCTCTACTGGTGACCTTCGACCAGCTCTCTGGGCACCAACTCTTGGGGGACCCCAACTCTGCCACTGTCTCCTCTATTACTGAGCACTTGTGCCTTCTCGCACCCCCTTGCTGTCCCTGCCCAGACTCCTCTATCTGGCTGTCATATGCCCCAGGGAGCCGCCACCTTCTCCAAGGTGACCTCTTTGGTTCCCAGGGGTTTACCTTCAACAACTACATTGCAGACTCTCAGTTTTGCTCCCCAGCCCTCATCACCTTCCCAAGGGCCACACTCAGAATCTTGTTGCTTTATCTCAAATTTAACAGGTTCACGACAGACTGTTCAGGCTTTATCCCAAGCAGGCCTCTACCCCGCCCCCCACTCCGCCCCATTTTCTCTCTTTCAGTAAGGAACTCATTATTCCTGAAGTTATTCAAGCCAGAAGTCCAAAAGTCATCCTGGATTCCTTGCTCACCCTTATCAAACCCATCGGAGCAGGTCCTGCCTAGCCTGCCTCCCACAATGGGCTCTGCCCACAGCCACAGTCACGACTTAATCCTGGCTCCTGGCACCCTGTGCTGGCCCATGGGATCACGGCTGCCAACCAGCCCCCATCGCTTTCTACTGAGCATCCAAGTATTTCCCCTGGGCCTGCAGGACCCTCGTAATCTGCAGTGTCTGCATCCATGTCCAGCGCTCTTCTTTGGTCCCCACCTCTGCGACATGAGCTTCACAAGCAGGGGCCCAGCAGCCTTTCCCTACTGTGTTCCTAGGGCAGGGGCACCTCTACTTGGTTAAGGCATGAGTGGCCTCTCTCCATCTCCCTGAGCCGGTAGTGCTCTGGAAGCAGTGAGTACTGCTGTGGCTACAGCACTGAGAGTGTGAGAAGAGCACTGAAGGCCAGACCAAAGAACAAGACCCCAGGTGACTAGGAGGACTTACCCTGGCAGGGATTTCCGCCACACATGGCATGAAGGATGAAGGGGGCAGTAGCTCTGGGCCTGTATTCAACGCGGGGGGCAGCTTTGGGCCAGGGTGACTCAGCAGGGCCTTGGGCTGGGGCAGGGGGCTGCTTGGGACCAGGGCTGCCCAGGCCGTTGGTAGGAAAGGCCTCATCAGGGCAGGGCCTGCTGGCTGGGCCATGCCTGAGTCACATTCCTGTGGTGCCTTGGGCCTAAGCAGAGGGACAACAGGAGCTGGTCAGGCCCTGGTACCTGGCCTGAGAAGCAGGAAGGAAAGGAAGCCACCCACCCTAGGACCACACCATATACCCTTTCCCCCCAAGGGTGCCACACCCCAGGGGCCTCTGGCTCGGCTCCAGCTCCAGCAGGAAATGTGGGCGTCGAGGCTGCTTTCTTGCCAAGCGGGCATCATTGCTGGGAAGAAAAACAGGCCTAGTCCTCTCGCCTACCTAGGGCATCCAGTCCCACCCCTCCAATCTTATAGGGAAACGGAAACTGCTGGTCTACGATCCGCAGGTGACGGGGAGTGGACCTGGGCCACAGAGTACTTTCAGTAATTCCAATGAAGTGAGCTTGATGTCGTGGAGGTGCCTCACCCGCCTCATTTCATTTGACCTCTGCAGCTACCCAGTGACACAGGTGCCCCTCCCACGTCAGAGGAGGAGCACACTCTTCCTGACTCTTCCGGGTCAGGCCCTGTTGGGATCCGGAGCCAAGGGAAGCAGACTGAGGCTCAGGCAGTGCCGGTCACTCTGGGAGCCAACAGCTGGGTCAGCCCGGTGTGCAGGGATGGGCCAGGTTACAAACAGTGGGGTTTCCTGGTCGGAAGGGGAGAAGCAGGGTGACTGGCAGGTCTGGGGGCGTGAGGGCGGGGCTGCCCGACAGCCGATTCCTTTTTTAAAAACTACATGTTCTCTCCCCCACATTCTGCAGGAACAGAGGCTGCGGTCCCTTTATTTGGGGCTGATGGAATGGGAGGGACAGGATCCTGCTAGAGAAAGGGGTCCACACGGTTCAGTTGGGACCTCCCTCCTTGTGTAGTGCAAATTTCTGCTCCGGGCAAAAAGCAAGGAGGAAGAGGCGAGGGATGGGCTACTCACAGCTCTAGGAGGTGGGGATCCCCAGCAGCCAGGGACAGGCTGCCCCGAGCCCCCCAGGGCCCATGAGGAACTGGTGGCTTCTTGGTCTCCGGAGCAGCATCCCCAGCCCCAGCTGCAACATAGCTGGAAAGGGGACTGTCAAATGTCACTCTCCTCCTGGGCATGGTGGATGTGGTAGGATGAGTCTCCCTGTCCTGGCCCAGAACCTTCTGTTTCCAGAGCATGGCACAGCGATGGACCGCACGGTGGAGACTGTGAGCCGCCTGCAACGGGCGTCTGGTCAAGTCGTGCTGTGTCTGACCTGCTCCCCGTGAGAAGGCAGGGGACCCTCACCTGCACCTGCTGCTGGGCATGCAGCTGCTGCCGGAGGGCCTTCATGCCACCCGCGAACCGTAAAAGGCGTGTGGCACCCTCCCGGAGGAGCTGCTGCTGGTAGGCCTGTACGGCCTGCTCCTGACGCGCCTTCTTTCTTCTCCTCTCCAGCACAAAGCCCAGCCACGAGGCCCACACCTCCAGAGAGAGGAGAGGAGGCCCAGTTCTCCCTGCTTAAGGCTCCCCCCAGGGCTGTGCCCACGACCCACCCTGGCCTCCCCCGAGGCGTACAGGGACAGCTGGGTGTGGAGCCCCTATTACCTTTGCCTGTAGTGAGAAGGACCAGAACCACAGGGCCCGGGCTGTGCCCTGCTGTTCCCGCCTCCTGTTCGCCAGCTATGTGCCAGAAAAAGAAGATTATGGAAGTCAGGGAGGCCACTCTGACCAAAGGGACCTGGTCACTCTGAGACCCTTTTCTAGTAAGGCTGCCCTCCCTCCACTGGGAAGGGCCCAGTGCTGCCTGGCCCTGAGTTGGTGGACCAAGGAGTGATCCTCTGGGAAGAACAAAGGCAGAGCTCTGGGGGAAGGGAGTGAGTGGGGCAGAGTGCTGGGCACAGGAAGGTCTGCTGGGCACGATGCAACCCTGCCTGGTGTTTTAGCACGTCCTTGGTGAAGACTTAAAATGCATTCATATTAATTTTTGGATAATACCCTAATGTGACACTGTAGAAACAGGGCCCTGAAGTGATGGGCTTGTATAGGTCACAGATGGAAGGAACTGGGCAGTGCCGGGAAATGACCAGGGTTGGGGGAGCCCTCCGACAAGGGTGGAATTTAAAAATTTTAAATGTGGGGGTGCCATGGAGTATGTGACTCTTGATCTTGGGGTTGTGAGTTTGAGCCCCATGTTGGGTATAGAGATTAAATAAATAAAAATAATAAATGTGGGTTCAGGAGGCAGTGGGAGGGGGAAGGGGCTTCTCCTTGGCTCCCACCTGTTGTTTCCACTGGCGGAAGCAGGCCCGGCTGCGGGTCTGGGCCAGGAGCTGGGCACCCTGCCTTTGCAGGAGCTGGAGAGAGAGCAGCTAAAAGCAGTCAGGGCCCTGCATCCCAGTCATCTGGGCACAGCCTTGTGGTGAAAGGCTCTCGGCCCAAGAGAACTGTCCTCCCATCTCCAAGAAGAGTCCTGGATGAAGCTAAGGCTTCCTGTACCAGGCAGGAGCATCGAGCTCTGACACCCCACCCTTCAGGATGAGCTAGGTTTCCCTCTTGGGCCATCTGGTGCCTGGGGGAGACCCGACCCAGAGGCTGGCTTCCCTCAGCCTTCCCAGAAAGGTCCCTGCAGCCTTGTGCCTGCAGGGCGGCAACCACCCAGCACCCATCCTGGCAGTCGTGGGTTCTGCCACAGAGCCCTCCTCTTCCCCAGGTGGTGGTCTCCTGGCCCAGGAGCCGCCGCTTGCCTCACCCGCTTCCTGATGCAGCCCAGATGGTGTGCCTTCCACTGGGCCAGAGCTTGCAGCAGCAGCCGCCAGCCATGGTGTGCAGCCGCCCTCCTGAGCTGGGCTCTCTGCTGGGCCGCCCTCTGGCCTCGGTCCCGCCAGCGCCGAAACCACGTCCTGAGACAACCTAAGGCAGATCCAAGTCAGTGTTTACTTTTTTGGAGGTTTCTACAAACGAATCTGCAAGGTTCAGAGAGCTGAAAAGGTTGTGTCGGGGTAGAGCTGGGGTGTCAGCCCCCACTCGGTGAAACCGCCACATGGGGACGGTGGCCGCTGTGTGTTGACAGCTGTGGCCACCTTCAGTGGCCATGAGCACCCTGGGGACCAGAACCTGGTGTGCCGTTTACTATTGTGCCCCCAAAGAGTCAGCCAGAACCACCCGCCTGTCGACAGTGACCACGTGTCTGTAGTACCCCCATGAAGCAGCCCATGGAAGGCCACTGGACACCTGGAGGACAAGACTCTGTGTCTGAAGGAATGGGGGGCCATGGCCCTATTTGGCCTGGGAGGAAACCCAGGCTCAGAGAGTCTAAGCTGCTCCAACCAGGCCTTGGAGGAGGCACAGCGTCTGCTATTCTGGGTGCTGCAAGCAGGCGGAGGCTACTGCATGCATTTTGTTTCTGTGTCACCAGATTCTCAAGGGGGAGCAAGCACTTTCCTCTTCTTCTTCTATTTTTTTTTCTTTTAGGTTTTTCCCTTTTCTTAAGCCCTGAGACAAGTTTCTTTTATAGACAACAGATACTAAGGCACTGATGCCAAGATGGGGGTGTCCTCTGGGAACTGCTGGAGGGGGCAGGGAAGGCAGGTTTGTAGGCCTGGAGGCAAAGCCTTAGGACCAAGTGCTGATACTTCCTGCATACTGCTTCCAGGGTGTACCTCTCACTGGGTCCTTACGACAACCCCACAAGGCAGCTACTATTATTCCATTTTGCAGATGGGGAAACTGAGGCTCAGAGAGGCCTTAATGGGGCCACACAGCCAGCACCTGACCCTGCCCGTATCAGACACTCTGTTGAATGTGTCTTAGGACACATTACCCTGAACTCCTCCTCCTCTAGCACTCAGCCCCGCCCTCGGGCTGCCAAGGTGTGCCTGAGACTCGAGGCCTTAACTAAGCCCAGAAATGGTTCCGCAGGCACTGAGTGCACATCTGCTATGTGCCGAGAACACAGTGTCTTGTCTTGTGGTCTCCCAAATCCTTGTACCACCTGTAAAGGACACAGCAATCCCAGGGCCCACCGTGTGCCACCCAACACCTTCCATGGAAAGCTGCTTGCCCCTCGGTCCTGCAGTCCAGGGTGCAGCCTGTGCCTGTCCCCTCTAACACCTGCTATGGCCACCTGACCCCCACTGGCAAGGCCTCTGCAGTGCTGATGCCAAAACTCTGCCCAAACAGAGGCCCCAGAATGGGCCAAACCCCTCAACTTCTTTCTTGGGAGACACCTGGAAACAGCACTGGTTTCTGGGGTGGGGGGGCAGCTTAAGGACACAGAGAAGCACACTAGCGTGGAGTAGGTGCGGGATGTTTGACCCCCAGGGTTCTGTCCAAAGGAAAGCAGAGATGTGTGTTTAGCCACATAAATAGTGCAGTCAGAACCAAACCAGTTTATCAGTTTTTGTCCTGGAGCAAACCAACAACTTGACCTGTCTTCCCTCCAGTCCGATTTAAAAAATTTGTTTTCATTTCCGGTTGTATTGTCATTTATTCTAACCACTGCTCATGTCCCTACTGCAGGGCCATGGGCCTCAGTTTCCCTGCATCTCACCTGTGCTCCTATCTGACGGTCTTCCCCAGGCTCTCTGTACAGCAGGGAGTCAGGCTGCCCAAGGCCACTACTCCCTGAACACACAAGGACCCAGCGACACAAGGAAGCAAACTCCCTCCCCTTGATTCCTTCATGAGGATCAGATACTAAGGCTCGGTCTTACACCTGAACATCAACTGGTTGGCAACTGGCTGGGAAGAGAACGCTGTGACACGCTGGGTTGAATGGTTACCCCTCCTCCCAAACCCGGAGCCTCATCCTGAACCTCCGAACTGCTGTGACTCGGCAAGACGGTCAGTGTAGTCAGCTGACGCCACCCTGGAGCAGGGCAGGCCCTTAACCCAGGAGGACTGGCGTCCTTCTGAGAGACGTGGTAGTAGGGCAGATAGCCCTGTGCCCGCAGAGGCCGAGGCTGGAGGGATGGGTCTGTGAGCCAGTAAACACCAAGGACTGCTGGGGCTGTCAGAGGCTGAAAGAGGCAAGGAAAGATTCTCCCCTCCAGCCTTCACAGGAATCTGGCCCCGCTAACACCCCAGTTTCAGACATGGCCTCCAGAAGGCCAAGAGAACAATCTTCTGCTGGTGGAAACCTCCCAGTCCGCATTACTGTTATCTCAGCAACAGAAAACTCAGGGTAGAAGAATACAAAGACTGAGGGGGAAGAGATGGAACACGAGACAGTTCTATGTCCTTCAGAGTCCCCTCCCCAGCTGCCAGGAACTCCACTCACCCCTATCCAGCACCTTCTGGGCCTCCTTAATGGCACAGTCCTCCTGCTGTCGGTAGTATATCTGCACGGATGCAGCCTCCCGCCACTGCACCAGGACCTAAGGGACAGATGAAGAGCAGAGCCTGACTTCCCGGGACACCCAGCGCTGTGGGGCTGAGCAGGGACATGGCACCCACACATGTTCCGGAAAACACCGGCCAGCAGCACAGACCCCAGGCCATGGACCAAAGCCCCCAGTCCCCACAGGAAGCAAAGTATCCCAGGCAATGAACTGTTCTATAGGAGTTCAACTTCTGAGCACGCCATCAAGAAGTCAAGGCGTCCCATGGGCATTTGTTCCATTATTAGGTGTTGAACGAAGCTGTACATCAGATGCGTGCATCTTCATGCAATCCATGAAATCACACTAGCAGAGCACTTTACAAAGAAGTCAAGCAGCCGGGGTTGCCCGCTCCCCAGCTCCTTAGGCACAAATCCCATTCTCTGCAAAAAAGGCCTCCCTTCCCAGCCGGAAGCCAAGCAAGTCTGACAGCAGACTAGGCCTTGACTTTGTCACAGTTCTTCACCCTCTGGAGGCTTCCAAGTTGTCAGGACCAGTCTTCCCCGGCCTTCCAGTGGGAGAACCACTGCTGTTCAGAGTTCCTGGCAAAAATCCTCTCTAAAACAGCCCCCAGTGCCGGGACCACTGCTGTCCCTTCATTTCTGAACTACCCTGTTGCATAATACGCCTTCCTCATAGGGTCGTGAGCTGGCACGCCCTTCCTCTTGCAGCACATAGGACAGGCCCCACCAGGTGGCATTTTGGGGCCACTTCCCACAGATGATGACCAACAATCTCACATTCCCGGGGTGCTCTACACTTTTGAGAAATCCTCTGCAGCCACAAAATCAGCCACAATGAACATCCTCTGACAGATGAAGAGAAGGAGGGCCACACTGACATGGCTTGTCCCAGTGGAAAATTCCACATGTGTAGGAAGTACTGGTTCTTTTTTTTTTTCCTTCTTTTTTTAAAGATTTTATTTATTTATTTGACAGAGAGAAATCACAAGTAGATGGAGAGGCAGGCAGAGAGAGAGGAAGGGAAGCTGGCCCCCTGCTGAGCAGAGAGCCCGATGCGGGACTCGATCCCAGGACCCTGAGATCATGACCTGAGCCGAAGGCAGCGGCTTAACCCACTGAGCCACCCAGGCGCCCGGAAGTACTGGTTCTGATAAGAACCAGTGTGCTCACTGTGTTTTTGTTTTAACAGATATTGGTTCATAATCCAGCAAAAAAAAAAAAAAAAACAAAACCTGCATGGAGGAGGATGAGTGAGCCCATGTCCTGGGTTCCTTGTTCAGTGCCTAGCTTCGGGGTGACCCCCTCGCAGGAGCGAGGTCCCAAACCCTCCTGGGCAACCAGCTGGTCTCCCCAGGCCTCACCTTGGAACACAAGGTTCGCTGGTAGTGAGCGCGTGCTCGGGAGCTTTGCTGGGCTTCGTGCACACGGGCCAGGGTGTTCTCTCTCCAGCGACGGAACACACTCCTGCAGGAACACAGGCCGGGGAGATGAGGGTGTCAGCAGTGCGTATGAGATGGGGGAGGTTCCTGTGAGTCATTCCCGCTTCTTCTGCCCACTCCTCAATTGAGGACAGACTCCTTGTACCTAAGAATATCAGTCTCACCAACAGCCATATTTATGGTGACACACTCGACACAGGGCTGGTGAGCCTCTGCTCTGTGCCAGGCACTGGGGGAGCCCCAGGGGCACCACGGTGAACAAGACCAAATACTATGTCCTCGTGCATGTACGTGACACACAGTGGTGACCAGGCAGTAACAGTACAGGTGAGTCACACCACAGTAAGGCACATAGACGGGAGGTGGCGGAGGGCCGTCGGCCCCTGCCCCGCACTTGCTGCAGAGTTCGCTCAGCGACTCCATCTTTCTCACTCCCTCTGCCTGAGGGGCTGGATGGGGACCTCCCTGAAGGAGGGTAGAAGTGGTAAGTCCACAAGGCCCACCTCCCACAGGCGGCCTGGAATACCATGTGCTGAACAAATACGGAGGAAGGAAAAGAGTGGAATGAGGGAGGCCTGCCAGGAAGGAGAGTGTGAGAGGTTGGTTTAGCAGGCGCTGGAACAGAGAGAGCGAGTGACCTCCAAGGCTGTGAGAGATGCCTCTGGAATCCGTGGAAGGCCTGGAGAGCCAAGCAGGGAGGCAACTGAGTGGAGGCTGAGGCACAGGGGGTCCCTGCAGCTCTGGAGGGGGAGACACAGAATCTTGTAGAGGAGGGAAGAGTGTTGACAGGAGCAAGACAAGGGGGGGCTCTCACAGATGCCCAGGTTGACAGCTGCCTCCTCAAGGCCCCAGTCTACACACAGCAGCTTCCAGACACGGGGTGACCCAATGAATGGAGTGCTTGCTGTGGCAAAGCCCAGCAATGCTGTGAGCAGTGCAAGGAGCCGGGCTGCCCTCCCTCCACACCAGCCTGGCCCTGCCTGGGGCTGGAGCGGGCGCCCTGATCCTGAGGCCCTCTGGGAGATGCCGGGGAGACTCACCGCAGTAGCCGCCCCTTGTGCTGCCTCTCCCTGGTTGCCACCTCCTGGAGGATGCTCCGAACCTGGCTCTGATAAGTCTGTGGGAGACCGAGAGGAATGGCGGGCGCAGGGCCCAGTTCCCTCCTTTATCCCTCCCTCAACCGGGGCCCTCCTCCCAGGGGGTGCGATGCTGGAAGTGGGCACTGGCCTAGAGCTCCGAGTCCCACGCCAGTAGAGCACCTGGATAACAGAGAAGATGGTCTTACGAAGTCCTCACCTAGCAAGTCAGGCCACTGGCCTCCTGGACAAGGGGTCACTTTGATGTGGAGGCTGGCCCCCCAGAGGGCACTCATTTTTACTTTGCCAAGCAAGGAAGCCAGAGCTCAGCCCCGTGGCTGAGAGACCCACCGTCGTGGGCACTCGGAGGCTTATGGGACTCCTCTGGGAGGGGCAGGGAGACCGAGGGAGGGACACAAGATCCCCACCCCACCCCCATCCCACCCGAGGCAAGGGGTGACCGAGGGACCAGCAGAAGCCCCTACCACCCAGGAGCACAGCGCCCCCCGCAGCAAGGTGCACCGGTGGTGCAGGCGGGCGCGCGTCAGCTTCCACCGCTCGGCAATGCGCAGAGCCAGGCCCTGCGGACAGAGTGGGGGCCAGGAGGGGCTCAGCCATGCTGCCATCTTCACCCGTGGGGTTCTCACCTGCCCCACCCACCCTGCCAAGGCCTCATCTATGACTAGGTATCTCTCAGGGGCTTTGTGGGGATCAGATGGGGCAAGAGCCTGACTCAGGCTCAAGCCATTAGGCAGCTGACACACTTTTTACCCTGAGTAGGATGCCTGCAAATGGTTAGACCAAGAATTTTAGGTTCAGTGAGTTCAGACCAGAACCGAAGAACATGGGAGTTTGAGCCAGTCACCTCAGGAAACCAGGTTAGTGCTTGCCCCTCTGCTGCCTAGCCTGTCTCCCGTGCTCAGAGGCAGGTGGCTGCCGAGGGGTGGAAGACAAGCCCACATGCCCGTTCCGAGTCACGCTGACACCCAGCTCCACCTGTCCACAACCACACGTGGTGGCATCTGTGCCAAAGCCTCACCTCCTTCCACCTGTTCCAGGCCCGGTGCAGGAGCCGTGCGGAGTGGAACTCTGCAGCCAGCACTAGGCCCGTCTTCCTGTGGGGATGGCTGGAGTCAGCACTGCAGCCTGGACCTGGCCAGGGCTTTTTCCACCCACACCCCTCACAGTCCCGGGCCACTGTCTAGTGGTTCTTAAATTAGTGGGGAGGGAGGAATCAAGACCTTCTCTGGGGGTACCTGGATGGCTCATTCAGTTAAGTGTCTGCCTTTGGCTAAAGGTCATGATCGCAGGGTCCTGGGATTAAGCCCTGGGTTGGGCTCCCTACTCAGCAAGGAGCCTGATTCTCCCTCTCTCTTTGCCCCTGTTTGTGAGCATGCTCTCTTACTCATGCTCTCAAATAAATAAATAAATAAAATATTAAAAAAAAAAAAAAGACCTCTGAAGAGCTGCCAAGATTTGGGCTCTCCCCTCAGGAAAGTGAGCATCTACTCAAATTCTCGGAGCCAACCTTGACAGGGTTCATGTACACTGAAGTACACTCATGTGCTGGCGACTCAGGAGATTAAATGTGGCCAGAATCTGAGTGGGGAGATCCTCACAGCACAAAGTGGATGCAGAACAGCATTAAAAGCAGGACAGTGTCTGCTGTGTCCATGTGGGCTGTCTGCCCCACCCTGTCTCCAACCATATGGTGTGGTAAAAACTGCCACCACCTGCCCCTAGGCCACAGCTGCTGGTCCTGTGCTCAGCTATCCTGAAACGGGCTCATCAGTCTATTTTCTGGACGTGGTCACACTGGACCCCACCCAGTGAGTGAGATGCATCCAGTGGATAGGACCTCAGATCCATGGAGCATGTCTGTCCCTAGTCGAGTTCCTGAGGCTGGGAGCTCCATGAAATACCCCAGGATCCTCCCACTACAGCCCTGGTTCTGTATAGACTATATCAGGCAAAATTTCTGGAACTTAAAACCAGGATCTAGACTAACACAACCCTCCAACAGGCACTCAGAGCTGAGAGTCTACCACTATGGTCGAAGCTGGCCTGAGAGGGGAAGAGCATCAGGGGCAGAAGCGGCCCCTCACTCTGTTCTGAGCCCTCGGGCACTGTCTCTCCAGATGCAGAAAGCCCTCCTGAGTTGGTGGTGGCGGCGGTGGGCCGAGGCCGCTGCTGTCCGCTGCCGCTCCCGGTGCTGTGCTGCTGCCCGCTGGTGCCACGTGGACCAGGACCTCTGCAGGAGCTGCCGCTCTGAGTGAAGGATGGCCTGGGGCAGGATGGCAGGGAGAGAACAGAGTCGGTCCAGCAGCTGGGGGCATAGAAGCCAGGAAGAGTCTATAGGCCACAATTACTGACCAAGGCCAAAGAGATGGGCATTAACGAGCTGCCTTGGCCCAGAAGTCATATGTAAACTCCACTGACAAGAGCAACAGATGTCCCAGGCCCTGCCCTGCCCTGCCTTGTGAGTCCTGGTCACAGGCAGGACGCCCCGCAATGTGGGTCTGGGTGACATCCCGAGCAGAGGAGACAGTGAGCGCAAAGTCTGAAGCAAGTCCTGCCCGTTCCAGGCACCTCCTCAGGGACGGCCACTTACCATCCTCTCCGCCAAGCGGTTTTCTCGATGCTGAAACATCTTCTGCCACCAAATAGCAAATACTTGCTTCTCCAACGTCTCCCTAAAAAGATAAATAATAACAATAATGGGAAACAAAGCACTGAAGATAAAACAAAATCACTATGAAAAAGAATGAGAAGTTCCAAATAATTGGGGTTTTTTTCCCTTAGGCTATTAAAAGGTGAATAAGTTGAGATGGGAGAGGAAGGAAAGAGAAAGAGAAGGAAAGCAGACAGCAGTGGCCAAAAAGCCCCATGAACGACCCAGTCCTCTCCAAGTTGTTTCTGGTGTCAGCCAAGCATTTGCACAGTATGAATAAGACTGACTTTGAGACACTGGCTCTTCATTAGTTCAGTTCCACACTGAAATACCAACAGTGCTCAATGGTCAGTACTGAAATCCTTTCTAGTCCGGGCTGACCGGCCTGGTTGCTGTTACACAAATACTTAGGGGAAGTGGTTAAAAACAGAGGCCAGGTCTCCAGGGCTGACCAAGCAAGTCTGAAGTGGGCCACAGGAAAGAATATTTAAAAGAAGTGTTCCATGTGAGGTAGACAGGGAGACAGGTTTGAGAACCACTGCTCTGTCACCTCTGCCTCGGCCTCCCCACTCAGCACAATGATGCGAAGGCCCACAAACGCAGCACTGGTCAACAGCCACTAGGAGCCATGCGTTGGCAAAAGCACGGGACAAAATACACGAGGCAACTGTTTTCAGGCCCTGGACAAGAGGCAACATAGACTGTGATCCTTAGAGTTGAGAAGCAAGTAAGGTGAGCCCTGTGGCCGCCCAGGCTTTCTGCCTTGAGGGCACGTTCTGAACACCAGGGGCAGGGCCACTGAGTTCAAGCAGAACAGGCCAGTCTCACTCAGTTGGGGCAGAGAATAGAGTTCAAGACTGCAGGGGAAGGAATGTATGCATCTATAGCTTTCTAGAACCTGTAGAGACCTCAGAGGCACGCTCACACACACCCTGCACACTGCAAGTGTGTACCTCACTTAAAACCTGGGATCAAGCCCTACATAAGGCTCCCTGCTCAGTGGGGAATTTGCTTCCTCCTCTCTCTGCCTGTTGCTCCCCCTGCTTGTGCCCTCTCTCTCTCCCTGCTCTATCAAATAAATAAAACATTTAAAAATAAAATAAAATGATAAATACAAAATACAAAAGGTATAAAAAGCCAATGCAGGAAAGGGGAAACAGAGAAACAAAAAACAGATGTAGGCTTCGGCCCAACCACACCAATTACATTAAATGTAAATGAACCACACACTTTAATTAAAAAGCAGAGATGTGGGGCGCCTGGGTGGCTCAGCGGGTTAAAGCCTCTGCCTTCGGCTCGGGTCGTGATCCCAGGGTCCTGGGATCGAGCCCCACATTGGGCTCTCTGCTCCGCAGGGAGTCTGCTTCCTCCTCTCTTTCTGCCTGCCTCTCTGCCTTCTTGTGATTTCTGTCTGTCAAGTAAATAAATAAAATCTTAAAAAAAAAAAAAAAAGCAGAGATGTCAGGAATCCCTAGGTAGTGCAGTCAGTTGAGCATCTGACTCAGCTTTGGCTTGGGTTGTGAGCTCAGTGTTATGGGATCAGGCCCCAAGCTGGGCTCCATGCTTGGTGTGGAGACTGCCTGGGAGATTCCCCCTCTCCCTCTCCCCATCCCAACCCCTTCATGCTCACTTGGTCACTCTTTCTCAAATAAATAAATAAATGAAAATAAAAAAGCAGAGATTGTCAGACTAGATTAAAAAAAAAAGACATAAGAGGAAAGCTTTATTAAATATGAAGACAAATAGAGGGAAAGGTAAACCACATAAACTATAAATACAGAAAAAGCTGCTGAGGATATTTTAATAAAAGTCAAAGCAGGTTTTGAGAAATGAAATATTACCAAAAATAAGGAGGTTCATTTCAAAATGATAAAAAGGGACAGTTCATGAGGAAAACATAACAATCTAAACTATACATGGACCAAATAACAGAGATTCCAAACGCATGAAGTAAAACTGGTAGTATTATCAGGAAAAATAGAAAATCCATAATCATAGCTAGAGAATTTTAACACTTCTCTCTAGTAATCGATAGAAAAAACAGACAAACAAAAAAACTAAGGTGGGGGGTGATTCAGTTGGTTTACTGTCTGCCTTCAGCTCAGGTCATGATCCTGGGGTCCTGGGATCCCTGCTCAGTGGGGAGCCTGCTTCTCCCTCTCCCACTCTGCTTTATGCTCACTCTTGCCATCTCTCTCTATCAAATAAATAAAATACTTAAAAAACAAACAAATACCTTGCCTGAGGAAAGCATCTGCATCCTGGAGACTGACTGGAAAGCCAGGGCTTTGACTGAGTGAACACAATAACCTCTGCCTCTACAGTTCTCTTCCAGCCTGGTTCTACCTACAGGTCCTGGACCTGAGGCGTGGCCTCCAGCCCAGACATCCTGCCTGCAGACTGGCTGCCCCCACTGCCCATGTCTTTCTATCCTGCCCATTTCTCCTGCCTAATGGGATTTTGCACAATTCAGAGTTTTTCCATAAACTAACTCTTGTATTAATAAAGGCTTTAGGAGATTTTTGTTAAAAACCAAGGACCTCTCTTCAGCTCTGAACAGATTTTTCCTTCAATTCAAACACAAAGATTTATGGACCTTTCAAGTTGACTCAAATTTGTGGATGGTTTCTCCCACTTTCCTATTCTACATTCTTAGTCCTATGTTAGCTTTATGTCTCAAATGGTGAAATGTAATCAGTCCAATAAAATATGAAATAACCATAAAAAAAACAAACAAAACCCAACAACAAACAAAAAGCTACAAGGATACAGAAAATTTGAAGATGACTACCAACCAGCTTGTCCTAACAGACATTTACAGAACACTGTATCCAACAAGTATAGTATAAATATCCTTTTAAGGTACACACAGGAAAAAATAAAGTACACATCGAAGGTGCACCAAATCAGACCACATATATTCGGCTGTAAAACATATTAATACATTTCAAAAACTGAAGTTATATAAGGCGTTTTCTAGCCACAATGGATTAAATAATAATTAAAAACAATAATGTATCAAGAAAATTCCTATTTGGATATTAAATAACAGATTTCTTTTTTTTTTTTAAGATTTTATTTATTTGACAGAGAGAGAGAGAGAGATCACAAGCAGGCAGAGAGGCAGGTGGGGGGGGGGAAACAGGCTCCCCACTGAGCAGACAGCCCTATGTGGGGCTCAATCCCAGAACCCTGAGATCATGACCTAAGCCGAAGGCAGAGGCTTAACCCACTGAGCCACCCAGGTGCCCCTCAAATAACATATTTCTAAATAAACCACAGGTCAAGAAAGAAGTCACAAAGGAAATCAGAATATATTTTTAGTTGAATGATAATAAAAATAC
Source organism: Mustela putorius furo (assembly GCF_011764305.1). Lineage (NCBI taxonomy): Eukaryota > Metazoa > Chordata > Mammalia > Carnivora > Mustelidae > Mustela > Mustela putorius. The sequence goes on along the minus strand of NW_025421272.1, from coordinate 1,363,081 downwards.
AGCATGTCAGGATTTGTGGGATAAAGCTAAAGCAGAGGGAAACCTTGCAGCTTAAAATTTTCACAAGAGACAGATTTAAAATTTATAATTTATTGCCAATAACAAAAGAATGGGTGGGCATGCCTGGTTGGCTCAGCTGTAGGAGCATGAATCTCTTGATCTCAGGGTTGTGAGTTCATGCCCCATGTTGGGTGTAAAGATTGTTAAAAATAAAATAAAATAAAATAAACTCTAAAAAAAAATGGGTGATTTGTGCTTCCATCTTTTTTTTTTTTTTTTTTTTAAATTTATTTGACAGAGAGAGAGTTCACAAGTAGGCAGAGAGACAGACAGGGTCAGGGGGGAAGCAGGCTCCCCGATGAGCAGAGAGCCCAATGTGAGACTCGATCCCAGGACCCTGGGATCATGACCTGAGCTGAAGGCAGAGGCTTAACCCACTGAGCCACCCAGGCGCCCTTGTGCTTCTGTCTTAATGTTTTAAAAAAAAAAAAAAAAAAAGGAAGGCATATTAAATCCAAAGTAAGTAGAAAGATACAAAATAAAGAGCTAGAATCAATGTAAGAAAAATATACAATAAAAAAATTAGCAAACAAAAGTTAAAAAAAAAACCCATGATAACTCTTTGCAAGGCTGATCAAGCATAAAGAGAAAAGGGCACCTGGGTGACTCAGTCTCAGGTCATGATTCCAGGGTCCTGGGATCGAGCCCCACATCAGGCTCCCTGCTTGGCAGGAAGCCTGTTTCTCCCTCCTGCTACCCCTGCTTGTGTTCCCTCTCTCACTCCCCCCCCCCCCTGCTCTGGGAAATAAATAAATAAAATTTAAAGAATAAAGAGAAAAAATACAAATTACCAAAATCAGGAATGTACAAGGATGTATCATCAGAGATTCTACAGACATTAAAAGTATATTAAGGCACTTTCATGAAAGCTTTTTGCCAATATATTTAACACCTTGGATAGAATGAAAAATTCCTTGAAAAACAGAGCTTACCAAAACTAACATGAAAAGAAACTCTTGGTAGCTCTGTATCTATTTTCTTTTCTTTCTTTCTTTTTTTTTTTTTTTAAAGATTCTATTAATTTATTTGACAGAGAAAGAGATCACCAGTAGGTAGAACAGCAGGCAGAGAGAGAGGGAGGGTGAGCAGGCTCCAAGCGGAGCGGAGAGCCTAATGCGGGCTCGATCCCAGGACCCTGAGATCAAGACCTGAGCTGAAGGCAGAGGCCTCACCCACTGAGCCACCCAGGCAACCCCTCTGTATCTATTTTCAAAATTATATCTGTAATCAAAAACCTTTCTGTAAAGGAAACTCTAGGTCCAGATAATTTCACTAGCAAATTCCATAACAAATTTAAATACCAGAAAACTAAAACCACGATCCCTCATGAAAATACATGTAAATATTTTTAAGAAAACATTGACAGATCAAAATCAGCAACACTTGGGGTGCCTGCGTGGCTCAGAGGGTTAAGCCTCTGCCTTCGGCTCAGGTCATGGTCTCAGGGTCCTGGAATCAAGCCCCACTTTGGGCTCTCTGCTGGGTCGGGATCCTGCTTCCTCCTCTCTGTCTGCCTCTCTGCCTACTTGTGATCCCCCTCTCTGTCAAATAAATAAATAAAATCTTAAAAATCAACAACACATGAAAAAAATAATATATCATGACCAAGTGGGGTTTGTCTCAGAAATATAGGGCTGATCTAATACGTGAAATCAGGAAAACATATGATCATCTTAATAAATGCTGAAAAAGCATCTGGCAAAATTTAACCACCTTCATAATAAAAATTCTCAATAAACTATGAATAGAGGGCAATATTCTCAATCTGATAAAGGGTATCTACAAAAATAATGTGAAATACCGACTGCTTTTGTTTTCCCCCTAAGATTGGGAAAAAGACAAGTATGTATCCTCTCATTACCTCTATTCAATACTTCATTAGAGATGCTAGCTAATGAAGACAGAAATAAAAGCCTACAGACTGGAAAGGATAAAGTAAGTTGTCCTTATTTGCATATAACAGGATTACTTATGCAGAAAACTATGTAATTAAAAAAAAGACTCAAACCATTAAGTAAATTTAGAAAGGTCACAGAACAAAAAGTTTCAGCTGTATTTCTATATACTAGGACAAACAGTGAATGGATTTAAAAAATAATTCTATTCACAAGAATATTAAAAAAAAGGTCTTTAGGAATAAATTGAACAATATATATACAAAACTTCTATGCAAAGTTATAAAACACTGAGAAAAACTGAAGAAAAACTGCATAAATGGAGAAGTGTATGTTCACTTACACTTACTGAAGACTCAGTAAGTTTGAGATGTCCGATCTCCCCTAAATGTCTATACAGATTAAGTGCAATCCCAAACAAATAAAAGAAAATTCCAGGAGGAATAAAGTTGAAGAACCGATTTCAAAACTTGCTATCAAGATACAAAAATCAGGAGAGTATGATAATGGCATAAGGATAAACAAACAGATAAATGAAACAGAAGAGAAAGTCCAAACATAGATACAAACTTATAAGGACAACTGATTTTCAGTAAAGGTGCCAAGGGAACTCAATGGGGGGATGAAAAGTCTTTTCAACAAACAGTGCTGGAAAAATCTGAAAAACAGAAAAAAAAATCCTTGACTCTTACCTCATACCATATATGGAAAAAATTCAGGATGATCACAGACCTAAATGTAAATGGTAAAACTTAATATAAAGCTTCCAAAGAAAATTTTGGAAAATATCTTTCAAGATCCTGGCTGTAGGCAAATATTTTTTAGGGAAAACCCCCAAATCACTGATCTTTTATGATTAGAAAAAAATTTGATGAACTGGACTGTAACAAAATTAAACATTTCTGCTCAACAAAAAATACCGTTAATTTATTTCAATATATATATTAGCTAATATATAGATCCCCACCCTGTGATCATTTCCATATATATATATATATGTGTGTGTTAAATATATTGCTCTCAATGAAAAAAATACTGTGAGAAAATAAAAATGTAAGCCACATTACCAAAAGAAAATGTTCTTCTTTTTTCTTTTTTTAAAGATTTATTATTTGAGAGAGAGAGACAGAAAGAGCATGCTAACATGGGGAGGGGAAGTTGGGGAGGAAGAGAGAATCTCAAGCAGACTCCCCGCTGAGCTCAGAGCACAACACTGGACTTGATCTCAGGACCCTGAGATGATGATCTGAGCCAAAACCAAGCGTCAGAGGCTTAACTCACTGAGCCACCCAGGTGACCCTGGAAGAAAATATTTTCAATACATATATCCAACAAAGAATATATAAAGAACTTTGAAAAATCAATAATTTTTTAAAAAGACACAAAGCCCAAATTTTTTAAAAGGCAGGGGAAAGAACTGAATAGACACTTCACAAAAGAAGATATACAAATGGTCAATAAGCACATGGTAAAGGCTGAATCAGTCAAACTCTGTCTGGAATTCAAAGAAAGAAAATTAGCTCAGACTGATTTCATTCAGAAAAGAGGAAAAGCTGCCTAACCATTAGTCAGATCAGGACAGACACTGATAAAGCCAGCTACAAGGAAACATGGTTTCTTCAAAGGCCAGGCAGCAGCTGTAAAATGCCACAAGGGCCTCTTCGGAGTGGTTACTGCTTCTTTACCACGATGCCCCAGACAAGCTTTGCTGTTTTCACTTATTCCTGAGGATACACATAACTGTACTCCCTAGTGAACCCCACTTATCCCTCCTACCTTTGCCTCAGAAACAGCAAGCAATCCAAAACCAATCCCTGTTTCTCTTTCCCCCCTTCAGAATCCTTTCATAGGATTCAAACCCTACAAATTCCTTTCCCTCAGGAACAGCACCATTCCAGAATTCCTCTGGAATTCCTTCCTTCAAGGCAATCAATCTGACTTGGTACTGCCAACTACAGAATTTTGATCCTGGCTGATTGGCCTTAGGGTTGCTGGGGGGGAGGGGGGTTGGGAGAAGGGGGGTGGGGTTATGGACATTGGGGAAGGTTTGTGCTTTGGTGAGTGCTGTGAAGTGTGTAAACCTGGCGACTCACAGACCTGTACCCCTGGGGATAAAAATATATGTTTATAAAAAATAAAAAATTAAAAAAAAATGCTCCATATTATTAGTCAGCAGGGAAATGAGATGGAACTCCACGTCCACTAGAATGGCTCGGTTAAAAAGATGGTCAAAGGGGCTCCTGGGTGGCTCAGTGGGTTAAAGCCTCTGCCTTCAGCTCAGGTCATGATCCCTAGGATCGAGCCCCATATCAGGCTCTCTGCTCTGCAGGGAGCTTGCTTCCTCCTCTCTCTCTGCCTGCCTGCCTCTCTGCCCACTTGTGATCTCTGTCTGTCAAATAAATAAATAAAATCTTTAAAAAAAATAATAAAAAAAAAATAATAATAAAAAAAGATGGTCAAAAACCTTAAGAGACTCGGGGCACCTGGGTGGCTCAGTGGGTTAAGCCTCTGCCTTCCCCTCAGGTCATGATCTCAGGGTCTTGGGATCAAGCCCCACATCAGGTTCTCTGCTCAGCAGGGAGCCTGCTTCCCCCTTTTTCTCTCTTCCTGCTGCTCTGCCTACTTGTGCTCTCTTTCTGTGTCAAATAAATAAATAAAATCTAAAAAAAAAACAACAACAACAACCATAAGAGACTCTTAATCTCACAAAACAAACTGAGGGTTGCTGGGGGTGGGGTAGGGAGAGGGTGGCTGGGTTGTGGACATTGAGGAGGGTATGTGCTATGGTGAGTGCTGTGAACTGTGTAAGACTGATGATTAATAAAACTGTATCCTGGAGAAAATAATACATCATATGTTAATAAAAATAAAAATAATTTAAAAAAAGTCAAAACCAGATGTTAATGAGGAGGTGGAACAACCAGCATTCTATCTGCTGGTGGGTGTAAAATGATGTGACCCCCTGTAAGAGGAAGCATGTCCCCACCTGAGAGCCAGAGTCCGCTTTTAGGTATCCACCCAAGAGAAATGAAAACATAACCCGCTTAAATGTTCATAGCAGATTTACTCATAATGGCCTCAAACTGGAAACAACCCATGTTAAAAGGGGTGAAAATATTGCCTTATATTCATCCAATACTACTCAGCGAAGACTGAACTCCTACCAAGCAACAAGGGTCAATCTCAAAAACATTATGTTGAACTTCAGAAGAAGCCAGACACAACAGAACACCTACTGTATGATCCCATCACTTAAAGTTCAAAAACAGGCAAAATTAACCTGGGATGACAGTAATCAAAGCAGTGTTACCTATGGTGGTGGATGGGGGGAGGTGCAAATAGACTGGAAGGGGGCACGAGGGAACTTTCTGGGGTGATGGAAATGTTCTAGACCTTGACTCGGCTGTTGATTATCCAGGTATACAATTTGTGAAAACTCACCAAACTCTTTACTTAACATCTGTGCCTTTCACTATGAACTTAAGCTCAATTAAAAAAAAAAAACAAAAGACAAATCAGCATACTAAAAGACCACTGGTAGGTTAAGAAACTACCATTTTTAGTAATAATTCATGAGACCTCACTACAAATTCTGTCCATATTCCTAAAATATTAAACAAATACCCTAAGAATTATGGAAAGATAGAACATATATATTTTGGGGGAACTCTGATTTGCTAAACTCCAAACCGAACCTATGAATATTCATTTACTGTAAGAGTCACAAATCACGGGGCGCCTGGGTGGCTTAGTGGTTTGGGCTGCTGCCTTCGGCTCGGGTCATGATCTCAGGGTCCTGGGATCGAGCCCCGCATTGGGCTCCCTGCTCCGCAGGAAGCCTGCTTCCCTCTCTCTCTCTCTCTCTCTCTGCCTGCCTCTCTGCCTACTTGTGATCTCTGTCTGTCAAATAAATAAATAAAATCTTTAAAAAAAAAAAAGTCACAAATCACTAGGGATTGGCGGGGAAGGCTGATATTCTGTACTGCCATTCTGCTTGTATTCCACAGGCATTATTTCACTTTTCATGACAACCTTATGAAACACGACTATTATATCAACCCATCTCCATTTTACATCTGAGGAAACAGGCTCAGACAGACCCAGTGGCCTGCACAGGGTTAGGGAGCCAGCAAGCAGTGGAGCAAGGGTCTGAACTCAGGGCTCTCCAGCTTCCAAGCCAGGTTCCCCATCACTTTGCTCCCTCAAGAGCTAAAGGCAGGAACCTAAAAAACTTCAGTCTTCTAAAAAGAGCCAACTCAACCAAAACAAGATAAAATCTACATCAGGCCAAATCCAGATCAGGCTCTGGTTCTCCCTCAAACTTCCTGGCTACACCCTGTCTCCAATTCACCCACCATCCCCCCCCTCCTTTGTTTTTTAAGATTTTATTTATTTGACAGAGATCACAAGTAGGCAGAGAGGCAGGCAGAGAAGGGGGGAGCAGGCTCCCCACTGAGCAGGGAGCCCAATGTGGGGCTCGATCCCAGGACCCCGAGATCATGACCTGAGCCGAAGGCAGAGGCTCAACCCCTGAGCCACCCAGGTATCCCACCCACCAACCTTTTGTCTCAAGAATGGTCTCCAACAAAAATCCTTTTGGAAACTCCTCTTGGCTATTTTGAAAGAGCCCTCGATATTTTTTTAACATATAATACATTATTTGTTTCAGGGATACAGGTCTGTGATTCATCAGTCTTACACAATTCACAGCTCTCACCATAGCACATACCCTCCCCAATGGCCATCACCCAGCCACCCTCTCCCTCCTACCCACCCCTCCCTTCCCCTCCAGCAACCCTCAGTTTGTGTTCTGAGATTGAGTCTGTTATGAGAACCCTCAACCATCCCTATGGCATGCCAAAATACAAAAGAAGTAACAGAGTCAATCATGACTTTGCAGAAGAAATGAAGGAGTGCGTGTGTATTAAGTAGTAAAGCCATTTTTCCAATGGAATCTTAAACCAGACCTCAGTTCAGAAAGTAGGTAAAGGTGAAGGCACTCTCTTTGCAGAAGGGGAAGAGGTAAATTCTATCCCCTTGCCAGCCTCCAATTCCCCACCGCTACCCCGTAAATGCTTCTCCTTGGATTTGGGGTGAAGGACTCTCAGAGTTCTGGCTGATCCCCTCAGATTAGCTTTCACACTCTTTCGAAGTCAGGACCACTGCAACTTCTCTCAGCGTCCCTCCCGCGTCCCTCCCTCTCGTCTCTGTCCTAAATTGATGGGAACTCTTCTCAGGCAATCTCCAAAACCATCACTTTACTAGTTACGTGCACCTGCTCAAACATTTATCTGTTATCTTTTTTATAGGCTCAGGCAATCCCCTCAGCCTGGCCCTGCTCATCCTGCCCCCTCCTGCCATCCATCCTCATCCCCGGGCTCACAGCATGCCTTCCTCCAGGGACTTTCCTCAGCAGCTCTAGAAGAACTCAGGGCTGCCCTAAGTGAGGACATGCGGATCTCTTCTCTGGAAGTGTCCTTCAATTGTTTCTTGTGTATCAGTTTTACTTCCTCACAAAGATTCAAAGTTTCTACGGAGTCATCAAAAATATCTTCCTTTTCATCTAGGAGAAAGTCCCTGGTGTCAAGGAGATCTGAATTTAAACTCTGGCTCTGCCACTTACTGGTTGCTTTACATGGGGGAGTCATTAGTCATCTTGAGCCTGTTTTCTCGGGACTGCTATGAGAAGGAAATTATTAATGAAGTTGCTGACGTCACAGGCGAATGAGCTTATGTATTTGTTTCCCGTCTCCCATCACAGCATGCCCACCACAGGGGCAGACATACAGTCGGCGATGAATAATTTCTTTGTTGCTTTCTGCCAACACACAGCAAGGACCTGCTGTGGGCACGTTTGGTTCTGTGGGAGCTAAAAAGACGTAGCTCTGCTCCTTGCCCATCTTAATTTTGTTGACGACTATATTTCAAGACTTCAAAAAGCCAGGTCTAGCAGGACAGGAAGCAAGAATTTCAGGGAAATCACACTCAAGAATGCCTGCCAGGGCAATGCAAGGTCCAACCACGCTCTGATCCAGAAAGCTAACGGGCAGCATTCACAGAACTCACACTGGCTTGCACTGAGGACAGGGGCATAGAACTCAGGCTGTTCTGAAAGCATTTGCAATAAAGTTGAGCAAAAGCTTTCCCAGGGGAAATACTGGCTGGCTTTTCCTGCTAGATGAAATCAATGAGTCCACATAATTGACAAACCAGGAAGAACCAGGGCCTGGGAGGCTGGGAGGCTGAACACCACCACCAATGGCCGTGTGGGGAGCAGAGCCTGAGAAGCCTGCCCAGACAGGAGAGGCACTGCCTACCTGTGAAAGCGTGCTGCTCTCGCACTGAGAACACTTTCCTGATGGTGCCATCGCCAGCATCTTCTCCATGCGTGGAAGGCTGCAGGAAGGGCTCTCTGCTGGAAGTGACTGTCTGCTCTGGACCGCAGCCACTACAGTGAACAGAATGACCTTTATTTGTACTTTACATTATTTATTTATTTTATTATTTTATTTTATTTTTTAAAGATTTTATTCATTTATTTGACAGAGAGAGATCACAAGTAGACAGAGAGGCAGGCAGAGAGAGAGAGAGAGAGAGGGAAGCAGGCTCCCTGCCGAGCAGAAAGCCCGATGCGGGCCTCAGTCCCAGGACCCTGAGATCACTACCCAAGCCAAAGGCAGCGGCTTAACCCACTGAGCCACCCAGGCGCCCTATTTTACATTATTAAAAAAAAAAAAAAATGCAGAGGGGAGGGTGGTGGCCCTGGGTGGCTCAGTGGGTTAAGCCTCTGCCTTCGGCTCAGGTCATGATTGCAGGGTCCTGGGATCGAGCCCCACATTAGGCTCTCTGCTCAGTGAGGAGCCTGCTTCCCCCCACCCCCGCCTGCCTCTCTGCTTACTTGCGATCTGTCAAATAAATAAATAAAATCTTAAAAAAAAAAAAAAGACCTTTCAGGGTCACATTCTAGAGGGAGGGTTGCTTTCTACACTAAACTGAGAAAATTAAAATCTACATGATAGGTGAAAAATGAAATATGACGGGTAAGAAATTTTTATTCTAAAAAGTTTAAGTATCTCTACCTACTTGTGTGTCTGTATACACATGTGTATATACGTGGATAAGTCTAAATGTTTTGTCCTATGTACTAAGTGTTCATACCCACTGCCTGTTTCACTCTCTGACTGCTAGTGTTTGACTCAGTGACATACATGGGCTTTTTGAATCTTAAGAAATTTATCAATCCTTTGTCATGTGTATTATCAACATTCTTCCCATGCTGTAATATATCTTTTGATTTTACGGTAATTACGAAAGGCTACTACTATTTTACTATTTATCAGCAGGAAGATAGACAACTGACATAAAAATATATACATGCCTCCATGATCCAAAACTTTGTGGGGATAAAAGCATATATATACGGCGGTGCTTTTTAAAATAGGACCTCAAATTCTTTGGATTTCCTCCTTCCCTGAGAAGTCCCCTCCCCTTGAATCTGGGCGGGACAGTGATTGCTTTGACCAGTAGAGAATGGTGAAAGTGACCATATGAGCTACTGGGTCATAAAGGGCCATACAGCTCTGTGTTGTTCACTGAGACACTTTTGGAGTGAGCAGCAACACAGGAAGTCTGACTCCCCTGAGGCCACTATGCTCAAAGGCAATCCAAGCCTCTTGGAGAGGCCCAATGTAGGTTCTCTGGTTAACAGTCCCCGATGTGCCCAGTCTTCGCGAGTTATTCCAGTCCAGGAACCAGCCATGTGAGTGAAGAAACTTCTAGAGAATGCTAACCTCCTGCCATTAGAATCTTCCCAGCTGAGGCCCCAATAATCATGGAGCAAAGACCAGCCATTATTGTGATGTCTTGTTTTAATTTCTGACCTGCAGAACCCATAAGTATAAAGGGTCATCTGTTTTTGTTTATTTTTTTTTAAAGATTTTATTTATTTGACAGACACCAATCACAAGTCGGCAGAGAGGCAGGGAGAGAGAGAGGGGGAAGCAGGCTCCCTGCTGAGCAAAGAGCCTGATGTGGGGCTGGATCCCAGGACCCTGGGATCATGACCTGAGCCAAAGGCAGAGGCTTTAACCCCCTGAGCCACCCAGGCACCCCAGAACCCATAAGTATAATAACACAGTTGTTGTTTTAAGCTACTGAGTTCGGGGTGATTTTTTTTCATGGCAACAGACAACTGAACAGTAAGCATATGTGTGTGTGTGAACATATGGTATACATACTCCCACGCACATGGAGGGAAAAAGATACCAAATTTACTCACCAAATGTAATTTAAGATTACGGGTGTTTAAATTTTTTTCTTTTATCTCTTCCTACACATCTCAAATTACAATGTCTATATATTGCTTTTGGGCATTTACATTTTCAAATGTAAACGAAAGTAGAAGCAACAGTATAACGAATCCCCATGAACTTAACATTCAGCTTCAATAACTGGCAAACGTTTTGCCATTCTCTACGTATTACTTTTTAAAAAGAAAGAAACCCACAATAAAAAATATCTTTATCTTTTCCTGAAATAGAAAGAACTGATGTTCTCTTTAACGAACTTGATGTTCTCTGATGTCATCTCCTTAGATGACAGTCAGATGGTTAGCAAAAGATCTGGGAAAAAAACAAAAAACCAAAAAAACCCCAGAACTAAGCAGGGCTCTTACTATTTTTCAGACCTTCTATATGACGCAGGCCATGCAAAAGCAGTGTGGAGAGATAAGAACACTGACCTTTGACCTTCCACCACCCCAGGGTCAGGGGCTCTTTTTCCAGGGGGAAAATAAGAGACTCTGCTTCTTTTCCATCTTGAATAAACACAATCTTTCAACCCTGGCACTCAGTTTCCTTTTCTAAATGGTCTCTACCTTCTGTTGAGCTTACATTAAATGGGTTTAAGAAACCAAGTGGCAACGTCCTTTCAGAAAGAGTCACATCATCCAAAGGAATGTCAAAGAATGCAGCAATTCTAACCATTTTCCAAGTGTGGAAGGCAAACCATGCCCTGGGCTGGCATGGCCCAGATGCCGAGAACAGAGATGATCCTTCAGAAAAACTCTGTAGCAACCCATGGCAGTTTATCTGGCTGTTCACTCGTTCGTTCATTCACTCATGTAAATATTAGTGGCACCTACCCTTTGTCCCCACAGTGCTAAGGAGAAGAGAGAGACAGGGTCTACCCTCAAGTAGCTCACAGACTGGCAGGGAGAGGGGCTGGGAAACACCTAGGCACAGAATACACTGACAAAGCCACACAGGGGGCCGGGGGATGGGGTAACACCAGAGCCAAAAGGTTCAGAGGGACAGAAGACTGCATGTACAGTGAGAAGCACATTCAGGGAAGGACTGGCAGCTTAACTGGCCAGAGCACAGCTGTGAAGGAACGAAGAAGTAGGTAACAGGAAAGGGTACAGAAATTAACCAGAGGCCGGCTCCCACAGGATTTTATACACCTTACTAGAAAATTCAGATTCTCTCTCAACACTATGAGTAAACAGTCAAATTCTTTAGATTCTCATGTTAGATTCTAGCAGATGGAGGTGGGGGTGGGGGAGGCAGGAGTTTGGCTTTTGTTTCCCTGTTTCAACAAGGAGGGCCAAAACCAGGCCCAGGCAGCACGCTAACCCCTGAAAGGCCAGTGCAGACACTACCAGTTGAACACAAATGCCCCCAAGCCTAAAGGTGGCTTCCAAACCCTTCTCAGTTCAGCACTCTAGACAGCTGCGGCCATCATTTGAGCTGGCCTGCAATATTGCACTTAATTGCCATCCTGGGGCTAAATTATAAGGCCTGTGGGAGGAGGAATTTTTTCTGCTTTCGTCACAGCTAAGCCCCAGTGCTTAGCACAGTGTCTGAGGCACAGCGGCTGCTCAGTGAGTCTTTCCTTCTTTTTTTCTTTTCTTTATTTTTTTATTTGTCAGAGAGAGAAAGAGCACAAGCAAGGGGAGCAGCAGGCAGAGGGAGAAGCAGACTCGCTGCGGAGCAGGGAGCTAGATACGGGGCTCGAGCCCAGGGCCCTAGGATCACGACGTGAGCCAAAGACAGATGCTTAACCTACTGAGCCACCCAGGCGCTACTCAGTGAACGGAACTGAAGCCAGGGCTCCTGGCTGGCTCAGTCAGAACAGGATGTGACTCCTGATCTCAGGGTTCTGAGCTGGAGCCCCATGTCAGATGTAGACATTACTTAAATAAAGCTTTTCTGAAAAATGGAACTGCATCCTTCCTCAATCTGCCTTTCCTAACTCGTGAGCCTGATCCCCATGTCCTCCCGCCTGCTATGGGTACCTGCCTCACACGGTTCAGCACTGAGAATGCGGCACTATGTTCTACACTTTCCCCAGTATTTCCTAAAGGCTGGCTAACTAATAGAGTAAATGAGTAACGATGTGAATGGAACGGCTGTGTATTCACAGCACGTGAAGGTGGGGGGCTGACGCAGACTTTCCAGTATCACTAGAAGGAATTGGGGGAAATATCTTTGAGGTTTTCACAGCAGCACCAAGACCTCTTAGCAAAGGTCTTTTCCAAGAATCTTTCCAAAGTAAATGAGTCCGACAATGTAAGCCTGTGGAGTTACTCACTATGAACTTACTCCATACCTGCTTATATCGCCTCTTCTGAATATACTGTGACCATGATTTGATACACTTGCGTAGCAATGTTATTCTGAAATAAAACACATAACATAACACATACTGCCTACTTCATGTCCAGGTTTGGGTTTTAAAAATGTTGTTTGTTTTTAAGGCCAAAATATCTGGGTGTAGTTACATCTTCAGCATTGAAGGCAACCTGTCAGCTTCATTCTAGGACAGGGGAAAAAAGAACCTATCATTCGACACAACATCTGTCAGCCACTGGTTTCGGACTACGGCTTGCCCCCAAATTTTGACAATTTTCTTATAAACCTAATTATACCACCAAGCACAGTGTCTCTGGAACCTAGGTAATACGTACGAAATCCCCTATCATGAACTTTCTGGGGCCTGTGTTGGGACCACCTGGGTCTGTGACAGGCTCCTTCCACCAAACTGATACCCAGGGTGAGAACTGCCTTCAATTCTGTAAACCAGGATTTAAAATAACGACTGACCCTAGTAACTCCAAATATAGTTAAATATTGAGATTCTCACCGACTTATTAAAAAAATGTTCCAAAACGGGACCTCTATGTGAATTCAATTGATTGGCTTATTGGCTGCAGGGAGGGTATATTGAATATTTCCCGCAGGGAGAAAGTGAAGAGTAGTTACCTCTGAAGAGTAAGACTAAGGGATCAGAGGGAGGGATCCAAGCAACTTTTATATTTCACTTTATACCTACCTTCCTATACACTGAGTTTTCCTTATAGACATGTGGTGCTTTTATTTAAAATTTGGGACACTCTCCACTCTTCCAGAATAAGACACTTGCCTGAGCCTGCTTTTTAACACTATCAGTGCTTGAATTCTAAGATGTGAATGTCACTAAAGCATGAAGGATTGAGGCAGGGAGCTAGCTGGCACATATTCCGAACTATGGTGACCAAGAACCAGTACAAACATCTCTATTCTACCTCTCACCTAATGAGCCAAAAGGGAAACACAAGCTTAGGAACCACTGATTTATAGCAGGGCCTTTCTGAAGCTGGCCATCACTGCAAGGAAGGGTAAGTGCTCTCTCCAAGAGAACAGTCAGTCAGTCCCTGGAGAGCACAAGGAGAAGGCCCAAGCCCCTACCTGCAGTAGTCCTGGGCAGCACACAGTGAGGGAAGCTGCGCTCTCTCTTCCCTCTGCTCAATCCGAGACTGCCAGAGGTTCCAGAATCTGTGCAGCAGCTGAAGCAAGACAGAAAAGAAATGGAAGTTTAATTATTAAGGCAAAAGGTGAAATGATCTCTCCTAACCTATTAGCAAATCCTTGCCCCGAGAGACCATCAGCTCCCACAGAGGAGGAATTATACCTCAATTTGGAGTAGCCGACATATAACAGGCTTACAAAATAATTGTGGCTAAGTTATACAGAGCTATTCTAGGCCAACATAAAAGGCAAAAAGATGAATTTCCCTGTCTACGGAAATCAGAATCAAGACGCTGAAGCTATTCCTCATCTGGGCCTCAGAGAAGACAATGCCAGTTTGTTTATTTTTTAATTTTTTACTTTTTTTTTTGTAAATATTTTATTTATTTATTTGACACAGAGAGAGAGCACAAGTAGTCAGAGAGGCAGGCAGAGAGAGGGGGGAAGCAGACTCGCCGCTGAGCAGAGAGCCTGATGTGGAGCTCGATCCCAGGACCCTGAGACCATGACCCAAACCGAAGGCAGAGGCCTTAACCCACTTAGTCACCCAGGCGCCCCTTTTAAATTTTTTTTTTTAAGATTTTATTTATTCATTTGACACACAGCGAGAGAGATCACAAGTAGGCAGAGAGGCAAGCAGAGAGAGGAGGCGAAGCAGGCTCCATGCTGGGCAGAGAGCCCGACGCAGGGCTCGATCCCAGGACCCTGGGATCATGACCCGAGCCAAAGGCAGAGGCTTTAACCCATTGAGCCACTCAGGCACCCCGACAATGCCATTTTATTTTTATTTTTTAAAGATGTTATTTATTCATTTGACAGAGAGAGACATAGCAAGAGAGGGAACACAAGCAGGGGGAGTGGGAGAAGGAGAAGCAGGCCCTCCGAGGAGCAAGAAGCCTGATGTGGGGCTCGATCGCAGGACCCTGGGATCACAACCTGAGCCGAAGACAGACGCCCAACGACTGAGCCACCCAGGCGCCCCAACGATGCCATTTTATTTTTATTTTTTTTTTTTTTTAAATTTTTTATTTTTTATAAACATATATTTAATGCCATTTTAAAAGTTAAAACTGATCTTATCACCTCTGACTGCTCCTGATGTAGTCTTGCCAAAAAAAGTGCTTAACTTCAATCTAATCAAGCCCTTAGATCAAACTTCTAATTTATAGGAATGACATTTAAAAAAGGAAAAATCAAATGACATCAAATGGAAACAGATAAACTGAGAATATGGAATATTGTATAACGCCAAATAGCTGGCCTTCCTTTTCCAAAAATCAGTGTCACTGAAAAAAAAAGTATACATTACAATAAGTGGAATAAGCCAGGCACAAAAGGGCATGTAAATATGAGATCCCTAAAGTGGTCAGGTTCACAGAGACAGAAAGAAGAAAGGTGGCCGCCAGCTGCTGGGGGCAGGGGAGAGGAGGAGAATGGGAAGTTATTGTTTAATGGGGACAGAGTTACAGTTTTGCAAGATGAAACAGGTTCTGGAGATGGATGGTGGTGAGGATTGCACAATGTGCATGCACTTTGTGTCACGAAACTGTTCTCTCAACGATGGTTAAGATGATAAATTGTTATGTGTATTTTACCACAATTAAAGAATAAACATATTAAACAAAAGAAGTGGAGAGGGGACACTATTATTAAGAGCCTCATAAGACATAACCAGATACAGTAAGTAATCAGCCTTTGGTTGAGTCCTGGTTTAAAACGGAACATTTTGGGGCGCCTGAGTGGCTCAGTGGGTTAAAGCCTCTGCCTTCAGCTCAGGTCATGATCCCAGGGTCCTGGGATAGAGCCCTGCGTTGGGCTCTCTGCTCAGCGGGGAGCCTGCTTCCCTTCCTCTCTCTCTGCCTGCCTCTCTGCCTACTTGTGATCTCTCTCTGTCAAATAAATAAATAAAAATCTTTAAAAAATAATTAAAAAATAAAATCTTTAAAACAAAAAAACAAACAAAAAAACCCCGGAACATTTCAGGAGCAACTGTGAAAATTTGGATATGGGCTGGGTACTGGATAAGATTAGGGAATCACTGTTCATTTTGTTAGGGATGGTAACGATACCGTGGTTATGAAGGAAAATGTAATTTTTGGACAATGCAGGCTGAGATGTTTAGGCATAATGTGTCAGGATGTCTATTACTTACTTTGAAATGATTCAGAAAAAAAAAAGAAAAAGTAGTAAATATTAACAATTGGCTAATATTTGAATTGCGATGGTAAGTATAAGGTGTTTATTCTACTATTCTTAAATTTTTCCATACGTTCGAACATTTTCATAATGAAAAACAAAACAAAACAAAACAAAAATCCTCCTACACCCAAAAACATGATCTATAAGTAGAGATAGAATGTTTGTTGCCCTCAGGTAAACCAACCACTGAAGACAAGAGACTTACAGTGCAAATACAACCAAAGCCGCCTGGAATGCAAAACTCAAAGTGTACTACTCCCCAGGTCAGGGTTGGAATCCACAGTCCCTGACCCCTGAGTCAACTATCAAGTTTCTTAGCAAACAGATTAAAAAACGGATTAAACTAGGAAAAACCAAGGGCTCCTCTACCAGCTGGTAGGGGTAGCCAGAGAAAATGGACACTAAGGTTTTGGGTTATGAAAGGTTTGGGCAAATCTCAAGGCACAAAGGTTAAAAGAGAAGATAAGGAACAAGAGCTTCCTCCACACAGATGACCCTCACCATGATGTCATGCTGCTGGTGAGCAAGGTTCTTTCTTATTTGCTGGAGATGGGCATGCGTCACATTGTCTTTCAGGGCTCGAAAACAGAAGTGCTGTGAATAGAAAGAAGGACACAAGCAGTTACAAATCAGCAGCGTGTGTACCAGTAAGAGCAGCACCCGAGTACAGTAGGGAGAGGCCCGGGCACAGATATTCACAGCTGTTCCCGGATCCCGGAGTGTTTCTCTGCTTTAGGATTCACCTGGGAGTCTGATATACAGTAGGCACTTAATAAGTAGCTGTTGAACTGCTCCCTGGCTATCCACCAATACTGCCCTGGAACAAACACACCATCGCCTCTGACCAGGAGAGATCCCCGTGGCCCAGACAAGAGCACGACAGACAAAGGTTAAAGACATCAACTCTGCCTCTCAGGAAAAGACTTAGATTATGGTGGGGTTTTTTTTGTTTGTTTGCTTTCTTTTTAAAGCCATGTTGGCGGTGGGGTGGGGGTGTCCAGTGTGCACACTTATGCAATTCCAAATGTAGTTTTGCACGAGCAGAATAGAAGGAAGAGAAGGAAGTGGTGAGTAGGGGGGTGTTGAGTGAGTAGAGGGGTTTGGGGCAGTGGCAAGACGTGTGGGACTGGCTCCAGCTCCATCTACACTGCCTCGCATGTGACCTAAGTAAAGCCTTTTATCCAATGCCTTGGGTTCCAGCCCTCTGAGACAGAAGTGAAGCGATCAGAGGTTTTCATATTGTGCTTTATAGAACCCAAGGCCCCTGAATGTGTCTGAAGACCTCCTCATGTGGTGAGGGTCGGGAAAAGCAGCGGTAGATGCTTCACCCACAGCATCTACTTTGATCGATTTTACAGAAGAGGCTCCCAACACTAAAAAGGGAGTCCGCCCTGGGGGTCATGAGTTCAAGCTCCACGTTGGGAGTAGAGGTTACTTAAAAAAAAAAAATGAAGGGGGACCTGGCTGGCTCAGTCAGTAAAGCACGTGACCCTTGATCTGAGAGTTGTGAGTTCAAGTCCCATGTTGGGTATAGAGATCAATTAAACATAAAATCTTCCAAATAAATGAATAAATAAATAAAAAGGAGGCTGACCATGTGGATAAAAAAAAAAAATGCAGGACTAGATCATCTCCAAGATTCCCTTTTATTTCCAGAACCTTCTGATCTCATCCATGAACTTTTCTGATCCAAAATGAAAACAGGGACACTTGGAATAGAACAGGGTTTCATGAGTGAAGCTAATCCCACAACCAGATACACCTGAACAGTCTGCTGTGTGCCTGGGTCCTCCAAACATGAAGGCCTGAGCAAGGCTGCTAAGTATGGCTACTCTGTGTAGACAGGCTTTCTATTAAAAGGTTGCATTCTCCTTATCATATACTTTACATTTTATAGAGTGATTTCTCCCCCCAGTTTCTTGAACATGGTACCTTCACATCTTAGGACTTTGGCCAGTTGTGCTGTTAAATATTAACCACTCAAATTTTGGCAGTTCTGCAAAGAAAAAAAGAGCCTCAGGAAGCTTCCACACACTTACCAGCAAGCTGTGCCTCCTGTGTTCTTCCGCCACCTTCCACTGGGCCGCTTCTTCAGCACACAGCAGCATGTCTGGCAGGGAGTGAAGGCCCCTCATCTCAAAAATGTCCCCACCCCCGCACACTGCAATCCTAGGGACCCAGCAGAAGGGTCTTGGCTGTGGGGGATAACAGGTGGGCTGCCGTCCACCTCTGTCTCCTCCTGATGACCCAGAGAAGAGGAAGAAAAGGGAAATTGAGTTGCTTATCGAACAGTTGGCCTTGCCTTTCTCCCCTCTGATGCCCATTTGATGACAGGCAAAAACAGTTAAGATAAATTGCCACAGATTACAGTAAACATTTCCAAATCATGCCATCTAAAGAATTCCTGTCTTCCTGCAGCCTCTGTTGGGTGCCACAACCCAGTCCAATGTTTCAGGTAAAAACCTTGGAGTTATTTTCAAACCTTCTCCTCCCACTCCTTCCATCTGGGCTGCCAAGTCCATCTGCTCCCCTCTGAGGTATCTCGGGCTCTTCTGTTCCCGCGCCCAATGCCCCGCATGACATCCAACTTGCCCCTCACACAGACTGGCGAGAGCCTTGCGTAACTGCTCCCCCTGAGCTGGCTTTGCCCCTGTAACCCAGTCTGTCCCCTCACATACAAACCTGCCACATCACTTCTCTTCTTACACACCTCCAGGGGTTCCCCAGTGCCATCAGGAGAAAGCCCAAGCTTCCAACCACCGTACGCAGGGCACTACAAGCTGGCCCCAGCCCACCTCCACCTGTGCTGCCCTACCGCCATCTACGCCCCTTGACTCACGACAGACCCCCCTCGCTGTCCCTGGGTCTTTTCCTCACCTCTACCTGTGTAAATGCCATTCCTTCCACCTGCAACACCCTCCCCAACTTCTCTGCTAGGTGACCTTGTCACCCTCTAGGACAAAGCTCGAATCTGCACAGTAGCTCCCACAGAACGTGATATGGACCTTTATGACAGCACTTTCTGCACCACATTATAAAGCCCTGTTTTCATGTCTCTTTACCCCAATGACAACCAACTACTGTTCACCTCTGAGCTTCCCTATATTCCAGAACTTAGGCAGGAGGCTAAAACAAAGCAAGAGTCTGCGGACAGATAACGTGTGGATGGACACTGAGGGTGGTCCAAATCTGCATAGCTGGGCACCTAGTGTAGCACGAGTCTAGTGCCAGAGGCCCAGGTCCAAAACTCCCAGCTCAGCCAATGATCACCCATGACTTTGACAATCATTTAAACCCCTGAATCTCTGTTTCTTCATCTGTAAAATGGGGATAGTGACATCTACTCCACTGGGTTATTTTGAGGATTAAAGAGATAACGCAGAACGTCTGCATGTGGTAAAAGACAATGGAACCTATGGTCATAACATTAGAGCTGAAAAAAAAAAAAAAAGACCACCTAGTGGGTAGAGAAAAGTAACGAAATGACAATGTAAAATTAAGGACAGTGGGATTACCTCTCTGAAGGGGAGAAAAGGGAATGCAATGAGGGATGAGCAGATAGGGTATTAGCAATGTTCTAATTTTTAAGTTGGGTGGTAAGTATATGGGTGTTCATTTTATTACTATTCATTACACTGTAATGTATGTTATACATACTGTTTTGTAAGTATACTTCCAGTTAAACAGAAACATTTTAAAAAGAAATCAATAGACATCAGGACCATCTTCTATTGTTCAGTAATGGTTTCCTACATATCCCCAGCCCTTTGTCTTACAGGCTGCTGAGCTCTGGGGAGGCCCTGCTGTGGTGGTAGAGGAGGTTGGGGGTTGGGGGGAGGGACAGATGAAAAGGATACAGTGTTTCCAGTGAGTGAATGCCCGCCTCAGAGCCATCCTCCGGGCCAGCCCCTCCACCCTGGCTTGCTGGGCGTACAAGCTCTCCTTCCGCTCCCAGGCCCACTGCCAGTCACAGAAGCGTGTCTGGAGCACAGTGACCCGGTGGAATCGCTCAGCCATCTCTGCAACAAAGAAAATCACCACGTGCTGCACCCTGCAAGGTTGAGATGAGTTGGAAGCATCTTTCAGATAAGCTGTACCCTACTACCTGCGGACAGCAGGGATTCAAGGCTGTTCTTACAAAGCATCCTAAAATCAGAGTCTGTTTAGGCATGGGAGGGCTATTTGGAATCCCTTAGTTATTTATACCTCTTCTTTCCAAAAGAAAAGGTCTGTTATTTTAGGAGATGCTATAAAATCAGTTATAGCAAAGAGTTGAGGCTTCTAGTTAGCTACTGAGGAGCTGGAATGGCACCTGCTGCTTTCAAAGACTCTTTCAAAGACTCAAATGACTCTTACTTTTGACTCTTACTCTTTGTCTCTCGGGTAGGACTTTGGGGAGTGAGGTCAATGACACAACTTGGTCACCATGCTGGCAAAGATGTTTGCTAGCTTTCAGCCAGGCTGATCCTGGCTGCCAGGGTCCCCTGCTTTTAACACTAATTAGCCAATGGTCTGATGAACTAACTCAAGTCCAGGAAGTGGGAGGGAATTGGAATTCGATGCTGAAATGAGAGGCACATTAGTCTGCAGCTTATCACACTAAAGAGTTTAATGTCTTCAGCTTCTAGGCTTGGGCAATCAGAAAGTG
Source organism: Mustela putorius furo (assembly GCF_011764305.1). Classification (NCBI taxonomy): domain Eukaryota; kingdom Metazoa; phylum Chordata; class Mammalia; order Carnivora; family Mustelidae; genus Mustela; species Mustela putorius. Next base: position 1,342,493 of record NW_025421272.1, on the reverse strand, counting down.
GGTCTTTGGCCGTTATCGTCAGACAGACACATTCAAACTCTCCCAAGAGACAGTGCTGGCCTGGCAACCCGGGAGTTTTCTGCAGGGAGGCCGAGTTGAAAGCCAGCCAGCGTCTAGCACACTGCTTGACTCACTTCTGTGTGGGCTCCAGAAACCAAAGTACAAAAAGTACCAACAATTGTGACCTATGTATTATCACTTATGAACACTAACTGGGAAACTAAGCTATAAGAATAGTGTTAAAAAAAAAATCAGGGATGCCTCGATGGCTCAGTTGGTTAAACCTCTGCCTTGGGTTCAGGTCATGATCCCAGGGTCCTGGGATTAAGTTCCACTGGGCTCCTTGGTCAGCAGGGAGTCTGCTTCTCCCTCTGCTGTGCTTGCTCTCACTGACAAATAAATGAAATCTTAAAAAAAAAAAAATCAACATCATAAACCATCACTGGGGAGACATAGAAACAATCCAAATGTCGAAAGAAGGATGGCCAGATAGTTTATTAAGGTAGACCATTCCACAAAATGCAGACAATAAAAAAAAATTTATGAAGACTACTTAAAAATATAGGAAATATTGTTAGTTGTGGAGGAAAAAATCAAGATACAAAGTTTTAAGTATCATATTAATCATAATAATCACACTACTTATAGGAGGATTAAATCCTATTGAGAAAATATACGTAATAAATAAAATCTTTTAAAAAAGGGGGGCTGCCTGGGTGGCTCAGTCAGTTTCATGTCTGTTTTTGGCTCAGGTCATGATCTCAAGGTCCTGGGATGGAGCCCTGTGTCAGGCTCTCGGCTCAGCGAGAGCCTGCCTTTACTATGGCTCCTGCTCCCTGCTCCCTCCCTCCCCCTCTCTACTCTCAAATAAATAAATAAGTAAATAAATAAAATCTTAAAAACAAAACAAAACAAAAAGGAAAAAAATATGCGTGGAAGAGAAGGACAGAAGGAAATAACTTAAATGTGAATTGAGGATGATGTATGTTTCTCCTTGATCTCTTCCCCCCACCCCAAATTTGTGGCATAATGATTATATCTCTTCTAAATAAATTTGCAGCACTGGCAGCGCAAGAGTGGAAATTGTGCCATGCCCCTCTGTCTCTAGAGCCTGGGACCTTCTGCTCACCTCTCCGCTGTCTCTTCACTCTTCGGGTCCCCAAGTATTTGATCCAGGCCTTCAGGGATTTACACTTTTGCCAGTGCTGATGGTGTTTCACTGCCAAGACCATTTTCCGTCTCTCCTTCTGGACCTGCAGGAGCTGTTCCCACCACCGTGACCAAGCCTGAAAACCAGAGAAAAGGAGACAATTAGAGAAGAGGCAGGAAAACAGATGGGAGGTATGGGTGAGGGAAAAGAGAAACAGAGACACACTGGAGAAGCTAAAACTGGAAACGACGTGGCAATGTTCAAGGAGGATCATGATCTACGGGAATTTGCAGTGAAGGGCTTTTTAAGAAGGGCATTTACTTCCAGAAGTAGAATGGATGAAAGAACAATGAATGAAAGAGCACCAAGGGAAAGAGGAATAATAAAATCAACTAGTAGACAAGAGGCAGGGACAACCCAAGGGGTGATATACTTAAATCTGACCTGGGACAGGGGAGGGTCTGCCTTTTCCTTCCAAGTGGGAGGAAGCCTACTGTCTCAAGCACATTTGTTTCTGCGAAAGATTAGCTATGGAAGCTGAGGGCCTACAGAAGTATACCCTCAAGACCATCTATAGATGTGCACCCTTAGCAAAGTCCTTGTGTGTGCTTGGCAATATGCATCCCTAGTCTGAAGCGGAAAGTCTCAGATGACGACCTCATTATCTTCCCTCCTTAGACCTGTAACACCTCTTCTCCTTTCCTTCCTCTCAGCTGAATACCATTCTTCCTATTTCACCAAGAAAATAAAAGTGATCAAAAGAGAATTTTCGCAAGCTCCTTCCCCATCTACCCACCCACCTGCCCACAGGCTCTGCCTTCTCTCTGGCTACTTTGAATAAAGTGTCTATGCTCTCTTCAATCAGAAGTCACTCCCAACTATAGACACATCCCATCGTCTCTGACCTTCTCAAGCTTATCACTGGCAAATTCCCCCTTCTGCATCATAGATTCTCACCCTCTACTAGCTTTTTCTAAAGCAGCATATGAATGTGCTACTATTTCTCCCATCCTCAAAAGCAAATCTCTTCAGGGATACAACCTCTGATTGGACCCCAGACCTGCCCATAAAATAGCAATAATCTATGGTTTGAATATGGCCTGTACTTTAGATATTATATCAGTATTCAATGTCGTGAATAAGATGATATTGGGATTATGTAGGAGAACGCCTTAATTTTAGGAGACAAAAGCTGAAGTATTTAGAGTTAACATTTATGTCTGCAACTTTAAAGCCACTCAGGAAATGTGAGAAATGTATTGTTATACTTAGAGAAAGCAAATGTGGCAAGATGTTAGCAAAGGGTTAAACTAGTGACTACAGTATCTACCTTTTCCGTCATTTGGTATATGTCAAAAATAAAAAGTTGGGTGGAAAAGATTAGGGTCACAGAAATACTTTCGGAAAGGAATAAGTCAGATTTTTGAGCAAGCCACCACTAGACCACTTTGGCATCCAGCTAATTCTCAAGTTCTTTCCTTTCCAGACTCCTCAAAAGAGTGGTCTATTTTCTAATTTCTCTTCCCCCAGGCAGGCTCTCATGAACCCTCTCCCATTCAGGCCTACTGAAACTATTCTTCCCAAGCCCATCAACGATCTCCACATTGTTCAATCCAAAGGTCAAATCCCACTCCTCACCCTCCCTGACCTGCCAGAAGCATGTGATGAGGCCAGTCATGCCTGTGGATTCTCCAGGCTACCTGCAGTCTCACCTTTATTCCTCCCAGGCTGGGTCCTGCAACCCCTCTTCTAGCTATGCTTACTCCCTGTGTGCTTTCATGCAGTCTCATGACTTTAAATACCAACTGCAAGCTCAGGACTCCCACATTTACAGTTCGGGTCTCGACCCATCCTCCATACTCCCCAAATATCCAACTGCTTCCTGTACAATTCCTTGGGGGATATTCAAAAGGCCTGTCAGGCTGCAGATGTGGCGCTCAGAATGGAGCTCATCTTTCCGGACAAAACTGCTTCTCCCTCCATCTTCCCCATTGTACTAAATGGCCATTCCACTGTTCCAGTTACTCAGGCCAGAAACCTGGAGTCACCTTGGATTCTTTCTCCAAAACTTCAGGTCTTAACTGTCTATTAGCAAGTCTTGTCAGCACTACCTTCAATGTACACCCAGAATCCAACACCATCTTGCTATCATCCTTGTGTAGAATCTCACTTGGGATTTTCTTTCTTTCTTTTTCTTTTTTTAAAAGATTTTACTTATTTACTTGACAGACAGAGATCACAAGTAGGCAGAGAGGCAGGCAGAGAGAGAGGGGAAAGCAGGCTCCCTGCTGAGCAGAGAGCTGGATGAGGGGCTTGATCCCTGGGATCATGACCTGAGCCGAAGGCAGAGGCTTTAACCCACTGGGCCACCCAGGCGCCCCCTTTTTCTCTTTTCTTCTTCTTTTTTTTAAGATTATTTATTTATTTATTTGACAGACAGGGATCACAAGTAGGCAGAGAGGCAGGCAGAGAGAGAAGGGGAACAGGCTCATCCTGAGCAGAGAGCCTGATGCAGAGCTCGATCCCAGGACCCCAAGATCATGACCTGAGCCAAAGGCAGAGGCTTATTAACCCACTGAGCCACCCAGGTGCCCCTCACTTGGGATTTTCTAATAGCTTCTTGACTGTTCTCTCTGCTTTCATCCTTGATCTTCTATGGTCTATTCCTAACACAGCAGCCAAAACCAGGAATGCAAGCCCCTCTTAGACCCCACAATTTAGCCATATGGCTCCTAACTACCTCCGACCAGAGTCACAGAGCCCTTACTTATTGTTTAAAAACAAAACAAAACAAAACAAAAAAACCTGTAAAAATGCCTTCGGGAATAACAGAAACTTGCCTTTTGAAAGGTCTGTGGGATGCTGTTCCACCTGAGATAACAGACACAATGTGCTGTGTTTGCATGAAAAAATAGTAATAGTGTGCAGGTTAGTGATAATCACAGGATGTGGAACTTCTGCCTTTATACTCTAGAGAGGATACTGCTAATGTCTTCTGCTAAGAATGTTTTACAGTTCTGAACCCCTAAAGTGGAACAAGCGGGTCCTTGAAAAAGAACAACCACCTCACTACAATCACAATGAAACCAGACAGGGACATGCCAGAAGGGAGAAGATGAACAAGAAGGGAAATGTAACAGCTGACCTAACCCTAATCAATCAGCACGATCCAAGACCCTGAGACCCTTACTCTGAATTTCACCCTTTAAAACCCCCACCCCTGCCTGTGAGCCATAAGGGAGTCTGGGACTCTTGAGCATTAACTCCCTGTTCTCTTGGGTGGCACCACACCAGCAAATAGTCTCTCTTTCTTCCCTGCAAAAGCCTGTGTCAGTTGTTACTGGCTTGTGGCACACTGGACGCATGAACTCTTGTGTGGTTTGCTACAAAGCCACAGCAATCCTTTTTGGTTTGTTTTGGTTATGTCACTTCAATCTCTCCTTTTTATAGGACAATTTTCCTCCCTGCCCTTTTTCCTCTTTCATGCCACCAATTTCTTTGAGAAACTAGGTCATTTATCCTATAAAATGTCCCACACTTCAGCTTCGGCCAATTGTCTCAAGGTGTCTTTGCCTTGTTCACCTGATTCCTGTATTTCCTGGAAACTGATAGAAAGATTCATGTTAGGCTTGGTTGGAATCATGTTCAAATTTCTAGGCAAGAACACTTCTCACATGGTTCTGGGGACCGCCCATTACCTCACCATCATGAGGCACATCACAGCTGGCTGCCACAGTTTTAACAATGTCAAGACGATCCCTGGCTTCAGATGTCAACCTGATCCCTCCATTTTATTTCCCCACTGTCCTCCCATTCTGTGGTTGCTGCTTAGATCCATTTTCTCATTAGGGGTAGCAAAACGGCAGTTTTCTCATTCCAGTACTCCTGTAGCTACTAACTAGAATTCTATAAAGAAGTCTACTCTCATTAACCCTCAGGTTTTGAAAGATAAAGTTTATATAGGAAAGGCAGGATAAATGCTTGATTTTTGCCTTCACTAATTTTCAAACTGAGTTAATACTCTAACAACCCCAATATGTGCCAATGAGTTCCTTCCTCTCCCCTCATTATACATGCATGAATTTTTATAGATTTGATGTGCTTTCAATTCACTGCAGTCATTATTCTTCTGGATGTCCCAACTGATTTATCATTAGTCTAGGAAAGTCTTTTGGCTCCTGAGTCCTTCTGACACAGCCCATTAACCTTTGTTCATTTCCTCACTCTCCAGCAAAGTGTATCCTAGGCCTATGACGTGGGTGATATGCATATCTTGCTGCAGACCAGGAATCAGCCATTTCTCCAAAAAGCCTCTGTTACTTTTAGCCACGAAATAACAGAGCCCACGACTTGGGCACTGGGAATACTAAATGCCATATATTCTTTGCTGCTCACTCCTAACTTTTCCATAAATAAAATGAGAAATACATTTCTTAAGGTTAAAAAACATCTTAAGTTCCTACCGATATTTACATTTCCAATCTCAGATTATAGGACTTTTATTTCCTTTCTTTTATATTTGTAATCTTTTCCTTGACACTGAAAATCATGATTCCTAATGACACTGCCTTAAGTTACTTGTTTTATCTCACAATGTAGCTATAATAGTTTCAACATGACAATTCTAAACCCACCACTAACAATAAGACTACTGAATGTAGGTTTCAGATTTCCTAGTTCTTTGTGTCCTTAGAATGCATTCCACTAGGGATGAAGAGCCAAAATATTGCATTTTAAAGTTACCTGAAGTAATTATTTTCTCTGTGTAGTCATGGCTACGAGCTTAGGTTTGTTTCAGTGTGTTTTAAAATTCTGGGGATTAATTTCTCTCCTTTTTGACTTGCTTGTGTGTATTTTTTAAATTATACAAAATATTTATATGGTTCCAAAGTTAAAACTGTATAACAAAGTAAATTCACAAAAATATTTTGTTCCCTCCATCCCACTATGGGTAACCACATTTTGTTAGTTTTGGATTTATTTTTCCCATTACTTCTTTAAAATATAAGTGCACACACACAAACACACCCACACACATAAACATATACCTCCTTTCCTCCCCAAAGGCAGCACACAATGAACCAGAGGGATCCCATTAAGAAGGAGGTGTGATCGTATCATCTTCACTCAAAGCCAGCAGCTTCTCACCTCCACTGGAACAAGAACGTAAAGCCTTTATGGGCGCAGGGGTCTCCTGTGTTGTTACCTCATGACCTCATCCTTCTTATTCTTTCTCTCATGCTCATCAACATGTCACAAGATATATCAAATTTGTGGATGGGATGACTCACAGTATCATAAACATGACAATTTCCCCCAATCTAATGTAAAAAGTTGGTGCATTATAATAAAAATCCTAGTAGGCTTTGATGTGGAACTTGAAAGTTGATCCCAAAATTAATGAGAAAGAGTAAAGAAGAATAGCCAAAAGAATTTGAAAAAGAACAAAAATAAAAAAGATCATCCTTTTCCATATACAAAAACTTAAGAAATAAGGGTGCCCAGCTGGCTCAGTCAGAGGAGCATGGGACTCTTGATGGTGAGTTTCAGCCCCATGTTGGGTATGGAGATTGCTTAAATAAATACCTGCTTCATTAAATCACAACTAAAACAGTGTGGTATTGGCTCAGAGACAGCAATACAGAGCAATGGAATGCAGAGCCCAGAACAGACCCATGAAGAAATGAGACCCTGGCTCTATAATGAAGGTAGATTAATAACCAGTATAAAAAAGATAAAGGATGGATGAATCAGCAAACAGTGCTACAGCAATTAATTACCCATATGGAAGATGACCAACTGAGACCTTTTTCACACAATTGGTAAAATTAAACCCAAGATATATTAAAGACCAAACTGATTCAAGAATAAATTAGGCTAGATTGAGATTAATAATAGATTGAGATTAATAATATCTGCATGAAAAAAAAAAGGATACCATAAGCAAAGCAAAAAAAAAAAAAAAAAAAACAGCTGCAGACTGGAAGAAAGCTCCTGTAAAGTACAGAACACTCAAAAGATGAGTAAGCAGAGTCTACAACAATGTCCACAAATCAGTGTTCAAAAAGAAAAAGCCAAATAACCCAACAGAAAAATGATGGAGGGATGTAAACCAGCCCTTCTGTAACTCGAATGCAAACAAACATCTGTAAAGATGCCGGGCCTCACTGGGAATCAGTGAGATAGAAGTTAAAGCGACAATGAAGTTACCACTCCACACACATCCCACTGCTGAGGAGGACCAAGTCTGACCATGCAAAGTGCTGAGGAGACTGAAAGAAAGGGGAACGGAAACATAACCACGTAAACTGGCACTGGAAAGCACTGGACAATCTGTAGTAAGGATGGAGAGATGAATACCCAATGACCCAACCATGTCACTTCTAGGAACCAGAATGCAGAATCTCTCAGACTCTTGCACAAGGATCTATGTTTAAAAATGCTCTCCACAGCAGCGTTTGTAATTGCAAAAATGTAGAAGTAATCCGTAGTTCATCATTAGTAGTGGTAAACTACTGAACGAGATCAACTGTGCCTACCCATACAATGGCATAGCACACACAGTTAATAGGTATCTACGTCCCTACAAGGGTAAGCCTCACAAACACACTGCTGCTTCTAAAAAGGAAACTGCAGAGGAAATGTACAGGATGACATCATTCATAGATCTCCTAAAGACACGAAACCGGAACATTTCTTCTTTGTGGTTACGTATGCGCGTATTTCTACAAGTTCAAAAGACCATGAGAGAATGATGACCTTGTATCCATGCAGGGCCCACCTCTGAGGTGGAACGGTGGCAGAAAGGGGGAAAGGTAGGGTTTGAGCCATGTCTGGGCAGGTGTGGAGCATGCTAACACCTTTTAATCTAGGTGGTGGGTACTTGGGTATCTGTTCATGTTTTTATCAATGTCTTATATTTAGTTTTCTATGTTTTAAGTACATTTATAAAAATTTCCTGTAGCTCAGGATGCTCTGCCCTGTCTAGTTCAGAGATGTTTTGAGGGTTCAAAGAAATGCCTTAAGCGGACCTTCTTGGTAAGCTGTATGGTACTTATTAGACACAAGGCACTATTGCTCAAAATCCACACAATATAATTTGGTCTTAGAGTCTTGCACAGCTTTTGGTCCACATCAGTATAATCTTGATCACTCACATTTTTCACTGGATTTGATTCTAAGTGACTCCTGGCTGTTTTATATGTTAAATCCAACTGCTAACCATGAAAACCTTCTATCACTAAAAATATTCAATCAAATCTGTAGCAAGCTTTGAAAACATCAGTCCAAAGGGAATTCTGAAAGTGTTCTAAGATATAGTAGCACCAACAGAAAGAATTTACAGGCCCTCAGAGTGGCTCTTTGAAAGAAAGAACACTCACACAGTTGTAGTCCCCCAGGAACAGAAAATCAGTCTATGTTTCCATGTTGATGGCATTTTCACATTTGTCAGTTTCCTCTCCTTCCTGAGATCACAAATCTATTAAGGACAATCCAGCAGGATGGGTAAAAGAATGGTTCTGCAGCTGTCAGGCTGCTTGGATTTAAACCCTGGATCTGACCTTTGCCAGGTGTCTGACTTGCATTCAAGTTATTTAACCTCCTTAGTTTCCATAATAGTAATATGGGACTTTAAAAAATAACTGAGAGGCATCTGGCTGGCCCAGTCAGAAAAGCATGCAACCCTTGAGCTCAGGGTCATGAGTTTGAGCCCCACATTGGGTGTAGAGATTACTAAAAAAAAAAAACCCAAAAACTAAAGAAAAAAAAGAATTATGAAAACTAATTGAGATAATGCATGTAAAGCCCTTAGTCTAACACCTAGGGTTAAGTCAGACCACCACAAATGCTATTTGCCACTGCTGCTGTTCTTGTTACTGTTATTATCACTGTCAAAAAATATCTTATTTCCTTGCCTCTTATTACCTCTGAAGACCTCATGAGTTCAGAGGTCAGCAACTTCTTTTCTTAAAAGTTAGATTTTAGCCTTTGCACACCACATGGTCTCTCTGTGGGAACTATTCAACTCTGCCCTTGTAGCCTAAAAGCCGCATTGGACAATACATAAATGAACAGGTACAACTGTATCCCAATAAAATTTTATTTATAACAACAGACAGCACGCCAAATATGACCTACGGGCCAGTCTGTGGACCCCTAGCCTAGATGATTGCATATGTGAATTGCATGTGATTTCTACATACTGCATACGTTCACATAGCCTATGCAACATGTTATCAGATTAAAAAGAGATTTACTCTTAGTATAGTAACAGACACTTCCCTTTTTTTTTTTTTCCCATATTTCCTGTTATATTCTCTATAAATGACTTGGCAGATCCAGAATACCCAGAAGATCCCAAAAGTGACAGAAACTCAGTCTATCAAAGGTCATAAGAAAGTTTCACTACAGCATCGTCTTGGTACAGATGTTAGGCCTTTATTACTGACCAAAAGCTAGTGGCTTCCTCTAATATAAGCAAAATTATATTTAGCAGCCAGGTTTTCTTTATTGTCTTAGTTTCTTTTCTGCCCTATTATCTTCCAACTTGCTGCAGGAAAACAGTAACAAGGAAATAAAGAATATACTGCTCTTTCTTTAATCATATTTATAACTAATTCATAAATCCCTTCCCAGCACCATGACCAACAGACACTGTGCAAACCAACTGAACCCCAGCCTTCTGTGTTGCTTCTGCCCTCCACCCCCTGCCCAGCTCCCTTTGCTGCAGGGAGGGCCCAGGACAGAGGCAGCAGTATGACGGCCAGCCCTCTGCTTGGGAGTCCAACCCCACCCTCCGTGGGTGTAGGGCTTGACAACATGGACAGAATATACCAAAACCGCAGTCGGCTGCACTCACCTGCAGCTGGAGGCTCAGGGCCCTGTGCTTCACAGCTGATGCGAGCAGGGCGTGGCCCACACGCACCTGTCCCAGTTGCTGCCTCCACTGGCTCCACCACAGCCTGCCAAAGAGCAAATCAAAGATGGAACCAGTCAAAATAAGCCACCCAGAAAACAGAAGGGCAGCGAAGGACCCTCGGCTCAAGTCCCTATCGCTCTCTGTGCCAGTCATCTTGACTGACATCTGTTGGAACCACCGTTGGGGAAAAAAAAAAAATAGAGAAGTAGATCTAGAATAGCCAGTTAAGGGTTGGAAACTGATGGTTCCTAGGGTTCCAGCCTTAGAAACTACAGACATGCTCTATTTGGAACAGGTTTGAAAAATGTATTTATAAATTACTGCCAACATTAAAAAAAGAGGAGATTTTGCAGAATAATCTGCAAAAAACATGGCTTTTAGATTTCTAATCTTGGCTTCTTTTCTGCTTATTTTCTAATTAGCTGTAGGAAAATAGTAGTGAGGAAATGAGAGTTTGCAACTTTTTTTTTTTTCCCCACAGAAACACTCACTTTGCTCAGTTACTCTAACCTAGGAAAATCTTCCAGTCCTCCCAATCCGGGCGAGGCATAGCTGCATCACTCACTTCAAAATCTCAAACAATCTTGCATTACTACTTATTTTTTTAAGCATTTAGAGAATTACAAGTTCCCTGGGTGCAGCCCCAGCACCCAGCATAGTACTAGGAAATTTTAAGCTCCCAAAAAATACACATTGAATAAATAAAATTATGTAAAAATATCTCCCACAGGCTCTCATAGAAATGCATACTTACTAAGCATTTAAAAATATTTGCCAGGATGCCTGGATGGTTTGGTCGGTTAAGCGTGTGACTCTTGATTTCAGCTTAAGTCATGATCTCAGGATCCTGGGATCGAGCCCCCCCCCCCCAAGTTGGGCTCCCTGTTCAGCAGGGAATCTGTTCCTTCCTCTCTTCTCTGCCCCTCTGTCCCAACTCATGTTCACTCTCCCTCTAATAAATATCTTTTTAAAAATTTGCCAAATAAATTTTTTTTTTTAAGGCATCCAGGATAGTGTGGAATATGCTAGTGGTGCTCCAATTGCCACTTTTTTTTTTTCAAGATTTTATTTATTTATTTGTCAGAGAGAGAGCGAGCGAGAGCGAGCACAGGCAGACAGAGTGGAAGGCAGAGTCAGAGGGAGAAGCAGGCTCCCCGCGGAGCAAGGAGCCTGTTGTGGGACTCGATCCCAGGACGCTGGGATCATGACCTGAGCCGAAGGCAGCGGCCCAACCAACTGAGCCACCCAGGCGTCCCGCCAAATAAATTTTAAATAAGGTATTTAAAATAAAGATTTTTAGGTGTACTGATGTTCTGGACACTGTGTTAAATACTTTAGATATTACCATATTTATTTCCCATGACAATCCTGAAAGACACTTACTGGTGAGCCTGTCTCACACCTGAACTGTGGAGAGGTGAAAGGACCCAATACTGCATTGACATGGATTTGACCGTGTCAGTCTAACGGTCTAAAGTCAAAGTTTCTGCACTTTTCCATACTAAATAAAGGATCTAGCTCTTTTGAGATTTTAATATGCTGCCAATGAGAACACCAAAGGACCACCAGAGGTAACGCGCAGCGGGATCAGTCCCATTGTAAAGTAGCTCATTGTTACACATGTCTGGCTCTCGAAGTCATCTAACTCATGTCCCTCCTAAGTGTGCACAGAGCTGATGAAAGGCTGGGCAGGGCAGTTAAGGGCATGGGCTCTGGCATCAGATAGATGGGTAGGCGAGCCCTATTTTGCCGAATACAGCTTATATGAGCTTGGGCAAGTTACTCAACCTTTCTGAGACTCGTATGTATCTTCATCTTCAAAAAAACAGTATTTAGTTTAGTTTACGGTGACGATTATATGAGAATTTACATTAGAAAAATTAACACACACAAACTCAACACAGGTTTAGAACACAGCGAGTACTCAGTGTTACTTCTGATTGTACAGTTGAACAAGTTGTCAATAAATACTTATTAAGCATCAATTATGTCTGAAGCACTGTTTGTTTTTAAGGTGGGTTTTTATGCTTCGTGAGACAAGGCTAAGGTAAGATGATGGCTACTAATCTGTAGGGCGAAGGAGCGCACTCACCACAAAATACTCCGCTGCCTAAACTCACGGGCGGTGGTCTGCATCTGAAGTTTGGTTCTACGAAAAACGACGTAGATCAGCCACGACTTCCAGGCCTGCCGCATCTTTTGCCTTGCATCTAGATGCACCAAAAAGATTTTTAAAAAAGGAGTAGGGAGAGATACATTACTCTGGGTTATGAAAAAAGCTCATGGGCATTCTGTATTCATCCCTCCTTCCGAAGATCTAAATTCCTCCAGACTTCAAGTGCCCCCTGGTGGAAAAGTTCTGAAGCTCTACCAAATAAATAAGGATGCAAACACACATGAAGAATGGCTCTATGAGGGATGACATTTATAAAACAGGAAAATCAATATACTGCACTGTTCAGAAATCTTTTGTTTTAAAGCCCTTATTTTTAGAGATATGTTCTATAATAATTAACAAATAATAAAAAGCAGAGAAGTGAGACTGGTCTGAGTTGGTAACTGCTGAAGCTGGATGACAGGTACATGGAGGTTCATTACTCCATTTTTTAATTTTGTAGATATTTGAGATTTTACACAGTACAAAGTTAAAGGAGAAGAAGAAATCACGTCATAAAACTTACTGTTTGAAACGATAACTGTAAAGTAGAGTAAGCAAGAAAAAAGAAGGCGATACCGTCTATATCTGCTTGAAAAATAGAATAATAGGGACCAGTAATGATCCTGGAGAAAAGAGACTTTACTAGATATGGGAACTGCAAAGGTCCATAGGTCTCCCTTTACAGTAAATTCCATTTTCATTATCAAAGATTTCACTAATGAAATAAATTTCTGTTCTTTTTACAACAAAAAGGAGAAAGCAAAATTATGTCAACCATTTTCAGGAGATTCTCCAAAATGTGATTAGCAGGATAAGAACTATATTTATATTTCATAGCAATTGACAAGTCAAGTCAAAACATGTAGAACTTAACATGTAGCTTCCTCAGGCCCCTTGGGCAATGCTGTTGTGGTTTAGAATTTGGGTTCCTGAGTGAGACAAACCAGGTTTTAATATGAACTTGTCACTGAGCTCAGTAACCTCACAGAAGTTCCATATCTCCAAAATGGCACCTTCCTTAAAGGTGTATTTGCCAAGAGTAAATGAGGTCATTGATAAAAAGTGTCTCCAATAAATACAAGCTATTATTTTTCTGAGGGTGGTACCCAAGAATCTGCATTAATGTTCTCTGCCCTGATTCTGGACAATCTGAGAACCACACTTCCCTAAGGCCTGAAAGTACTTGCTACTTTTTATCTAACAGTACAAGAGTGACTGAAAACTATAGAACACTCATGAAAGAAATTGAGGAAGACACAAAGAAATGGAAAAACATTTCATGGTCATGGATTAGAAGAACAAATATTGTTAAACTGTCTATGCTTCCCAGAGCAATATATACATTCAATGCAATCCCTATCAAAATACCATCAACATTTTTCACAGAGCTGGAACAAATAATCCTAAAATTTGTATGGAACCAGAAAGACCCTGAATAGCCAAAGGAAAGTTGAAAAAGAAAACCAATGTTGGAAGCATCACAATCCCAGACTTCAAGCTCTACTACAAAGCTGTAATCTAGCTTTGTGCTGGCACAAAAACATACATATAGATCAAAGGAACAAAACAAAGAAATAAGAAATGGATCCTCAGCTCTATGATCAACTAATCTTCAACAAAGCAGGAAAGACTATCCAATGGAAAAAACAGTCTTTTCAATAAATGGTGTTGGGAAAAATGGGCAGCCACATGTAGAAGAATGAAACCGGACCATTTTCTTACATCATACACAAAAATATACTCAAAATGGATGGAAAACCTAAACATGAGTCAGTAATCCAACAAAATCCTGGAAGAGAACACAAGCAGCAATCTCTTTGACCACGGCCGCAGCAACTTCTAGCTAGATATGTCTCCAAAGACAAGGGAAATAAAGGCAAAAATGGGCTATCAGGACTTCATCAAGATAAAAAGCATTAGCACAGCACAGGAAATAGTCAACAAAACCAAAAGACAACTTACAGAATGGGAAAAGATATTTGCATATGTTTCAGATAAAGGGTTAGTATCCAGAATCTATAAAGAACTTAACAAACTGAACACCCAAAGAACAAGTAATCCAATAAAGAAATGGGCAAAAGATAAGAACAGACATTTCTCCAAAGAAGACATACAACTGGCCAGCAGACACATGAAAAAATGCTCCACATCACTCAGCATTAGGGAATAAGTAAAAATCAAAACCACAATGAGATACCACCTCACACCAGTCAGAATGGCTAAAATTAACAAGTCAGGAAACAACAAGTGTTGGCCAGGATGTAGAGGAAGGAGAAACCTCTTATACTGCTGGTAGGAATGCAAGCTATTGCAGCCACTCTGGAAACCAGTATGGAGGTTCCTTAAAAAGTTAAAAATAGAGCTACCCTATGACCCAACAACTGCACTACTAGGTATTTATCCCAAAGATACAAATGTAGTGATCCAAAGGAGCACCTGCACCTCAATGTTAAAGCAGCAGTGTCCATAATAGCTGGAAAGAGTCCAGATGTCCATTGACAGATGAATGGCTAAAGAAAATGTGGTATATATAGGGGCGACTGGGTGGCTCAGTGGGTTAAAGCCTCTGCCTTTGGCTTGGGTCATGATCCCAGGTTCCTTGGATCGAGCCCCGCGTCAGGCTCTCTGCTCTGCAGGGAGCCTGCTTCCTCCTCTCTCTCTCTCTCTGCCTGCCTCTCTGCCTGCTTGTGATCTCTGCCAAATAAATAAATAAAATCTTTAAAAAAAAAAAACAAGAAAATGTGATGTATATATATACACAATGGAATATTATTCAGCCATCAAAAAATGAAATCTTGCCATTTGCAATGATGTAGATGGAACCAGAGGGTATTGTGCTAAGGAAATGAGTTAATAGAGAAAGACAATTATGATATAATTTCACTCATATGGAGAATTTAAGAAACAAAACAGAGGAACACAGAGGAAGGGGGGCGTAAAACAAGACGAAATCAGAGAGGGAGAGAAACTGGAAGAGACTCTTAACCATAGAAAACAAACTGAGGGTTGCTGGAGGGGAGATGAGTGGGGTGATGGGGTAAGTGGGTGATGGGCATTAAGGAGGGCATGTGATATAATGAGCACTAGGTGTTATATACAGCTGATGAATCACTGAACTCTACCTCTGAAACTAATTAATACACTGTATTAATTAACTGAATTTAAAAAATTTAAATTGAAAAAAACAGTGCAAGAATGAACTGACGCTCCCTGAGGTCAGTGGGCATGGCGTGAAACAATTGTCATACATCAGAAAGAACTCTTCTTTTTAAAAAATATTTATTTGAGAGAGAGAGAGAGAGAGTGCCCACGCATGCACACACACACAAGCATTGGGGGGGGGGGCGGGGTGGACAGTCTTAAGCAGACTCGACCCTCTCATGACCCTGAGATCACAACCTGAGCCACAACGAAGAGTTGGACACTTAACAGACTGCACCACCCAGGCACCCCCAGAAAGAACTCCTTTTACCTGAAGAATTCAAATGATTTTTCTTTCTACTCCATAATATAGCTTTATTTATTATAACTGCAAATAGTAATATAAGATAGCAAAATGCCTATTCCTGAAATAAATTTAAAAAACCTTAACAAATTTAATAGAACTGAAATCATACTAAGTCTGTTCTCTCATTCCTATTGGGGTAAACTAGAAAATTAATAAAAATATTTTGAACTATTACTATAAACATAGATAGATATTACAAAGTCCCCAATATAGGACTAAACACACTTCTAGATAATCTGTGGGTAAAAAAGGAATGGAAATTAGAAAACTCCCTGCTCAGCAGGGAGTCTGATTCTCCCTCTACCTGCCACTCCCCCTACTTGTGTGCTCTCTTGCTCTCTCCCTCTTTCTCTCTCTGGGCAATAAATAAATAAAATCTTAAAAAAAAAAAAAAGGAAAGAAAACTTTTCTCACTGAATGAAGCAGAATTATAAATATTAAAATCAGAGGGGTGCAGTTAAAGCTGTGCTTAAAGGTAACTTAATTACAGTAAATGTTTGTGTTAGAACAAAGGAAAGGCCTCAAATCAATCTCAGCTTGCATCTTAAGAAACTAGAAAAGAAAAGAGCAAATTAAAACCAAACCTTGCAGAAGTGAGAGAATATAAAAACAGGAACAAAAATCAAGGAACTTAAAAACAGAAGATCAACAGAAAACGAATATAGAAACTGGTTATTTGACAAGGTAGATAAAACTGATAAAGTTCTAGCCACACTTAAAAAAACTGAAGGCTAAAGACATAAATGGTCAATATTATGAATGAGAGGAGCTATCACTACAAATCCTGCAAACATTAATATTATAATAATGGAATAAATACTTCAAATGACTCTATACCATAAATCCAACAACATATTTAAAATGGACCAATTCCGGGGTGCTTGGGTGGCTCAGTGGGTTAAGCCTCTGCCTTCAGCTTAGGTCATAATCTCAGGGTCCTGGGATCAAGCACTGCATTGGGCTCTCTGCTCAGCAGGGAGCCTGCTTCCCCCCACTCTCTGTCTGCCTTTCTGCCTACTTGTGATTTCTGTCTGTCAAATAAATAAATAAAAATCTTTTTAAAAAATGAAATAAAATAAAATAGAATGGACCAATTCCTTGAAAAACAAATTACCAAAACTCATTCAAGAAAGAACAGGTAACCTAAACAGTCTTACATCTACTCAAAAACTTGAATTCAAAGTTCAAACTTCTTCAACAAAAGAAAACTCCAGACCCAGATGAATTCACTAGAGAATTTTATCAAATATTTAAGAAAGAAATACTATGAATTCTACAAATCCTTTTTAGAAAATAGAATACAATGAAACACTCCCTAACTCATTCTATGAAGCCAGTATTACCCCAAACCAAAATCAGACAAAGACATTATTTTTTTTTTTTTAAAAGAAAGTCTTTTTCTTTCTTTCTTTCTTTCTTTTTTTTTTTTTTAAATATTTTATTTATTTATTTGAGAGAGAGACAGTGAGAGAGAGTATGAGTGAGGAGAAGGTCAGAGAGAGAAGCAGGCCCCCCATGGAGCTGGGAGCCCGATGCGGGACTCGATCCCGGGACTCCAGGATCATGACCTGAGCCGAAGGCAGTCGCCCAACCAACTGAGCCACCCAGGTGCCCAGATAAAGACATTATAACAAGAGAAAAGTACAGGCCAATATCCTCAAGAACACAGATGTAAAAATCCTAAACAAAAAGTTAGCAAATTGAACCTAGCAATATATGAAGAATGGCATTAATCTGAGGAATATAAGGCTGGTTCAAAATCTGAAAATTGCTCTGTTTCACCGTATTAATGGACTAAAAAGGAAGAGCAGTGGATCATCTCAATAGATACTGGAAAAAATCATTTGACAAAATTGAATGCCTCTTACTGATAAAAATACTCAGAAAACCAGGCACAGAACATAACCTGACAAAGGACATCTATATAAAACATACAGCTAACAACATATTTAATGATTAAACACTGAATGCTTTTCCTTTAAGATCAGGAACAAGGCAAGGATGTCCATTCTGACCACTCCTACTCTATTAGAAGCTCTAGCCAATGTAATAAAAATAATCTGCAAAGGAAGGAAAAAACGATCTCTGTTCATATATCACTTAACTATCTGCACAGAAAATCCCACAGCGTGAGTTAAGTGTCTACCTTTGGCTCAGGTCATGATCCCAAGGTCCTACAGGGAGTCTCCCTCTGCCCTTCTCCCAGCCTGTGCTTTCTTGTGCTCACTCTCCTCAAATAAATAAATAAAATCTTTTTAAAAAAATCCCATGGACAGGTGCCTGGGTCATTCAGTGGGTTAAGCCCCTGCCTGGGGCTCAGGTCATGATCTCAGGGTCCTGGGACTGAGTCCCACATGGGGCTCTCTGCTCAGCAGGGAGCCTGCTTCCCTCCCTTTCTCTCTCTGCCTGCCTCTCTGCCTATTTGTGACCTCTCTTTGTCAAATAAATAAATAAAATCTTTTTTAAAAAATCCCATGGACTCTACAAAAAAGCTTCTATAACTAATGAACTTAGCAAGGTTGGAAAACATTGGAAAAAATCTTTGTGATTTTGAAGCAGGTGGAGTTCCTATAGTATCAAAAATAATCTATTAAAAAAATTGGGTTTTATTCAAATTAAAAATTTTTGATCTGCAAAGACACTGTTAAGAGAATGAAAAGACAAAGAGAGAGAGAGAATGAAAAAACAAGCCACATTCTGGAAGAAAGTATTTGCCAATCATGCTTTTCACAAAAGACTTGTAGTAATCAGAACATGTTTTTAACAAAATTCAACAAGAAAATAATTTTAAAAGGAACCAATTTAAAGGGACAAGAAACCAATTTAAAAGGACAAAAGATCTTGAATAGACTCTTCACCAAAAAGAGATATAAAAAGCAAGTAAGCATAGGAAAAGATATTCAACATCATTAATCGTTAAACACAAATTACAGCCTAAATGAAATATTTCCACACACCTATCTGTATAGTTAAAATTTTATTTTAAATGTTAATACCAGGGACGCCTGGGTGGCTCAGTGGGTTAAGCCTCTGCCTTCAGCTCAGGTCATGGTCTCAGGGTCCTGGGATCAAGCCCCGCATGGAGTTCTCTGCTCAACAAGGAGCCTGCTTTCTCCTCTCTCTCTGCCTGCCTCTCTGCCTACTTGTGATCTCTGTCAAATAAATAAATAAAATCTTTTTAAAAAAATGTTAATACCAAGTGCTGGTAAGATGCAAAATAAGTAGAACTCTCATAAATTGCTGGTAGGAATGCAAAATGGTACAATCAGTACCATTTGGAAAACAGTTTGGCAGCTTCTTATAAAGTTAAATATACACCTACTGTAAGATCCCAGCAATCTTACACTAATCACACTAGATAATTATGCCTAGATAATCTACCCAAGAAAAGTATTCACATATGAAACTATACACAAATATTTATGATTTATAATTCATAGTTGTCTAAAATGGAAACAACTCAGATGTCCTTCAATCAGGGAATGGATAAACAAACTGTCATACACACCTACTATGCAGTATACAGAATACTACTCAGCAATATAAAGGAACTAACTACTGAAACATGCAACAACTCAGATGAATATCCAATGCATTATGCTAAGTTGAAAGAAAGCAGCGTCAAAATACTACCTACTAAATGCTTCCCTTTATAGGGCCTTCTAGAAAAGGAAAGTCTATGGTGATAACTGATCAGTGGTTGCCAGGAATCAAGTGAGGAGGGAAGGTGTCACAGAAGGTTAGCACAAGGTCAGGAGTAATGGAATTTTCTGTCACTTGATTGTGGCGGTGGCTACACAGCTATGCATTCCTCAAAACTCAAAGAACTGCATACCAAAAAGAGTGATTCTTACTTTGAATAAATTCAGAAGGACACAACACAACATAAGCAACTTACCAGCTAAATACTGAAACAATGCACCTACCTCAGGAACAGCTTCTCACATTTTGGGAAAATAGACAAGGGAAGGAAGAACCCATGGGAGAGAAGGGAACACTACATGGGGAAGATGATACTTGAAATGGACCCGCTGGAAGAACTGCAGGGGCAAACACGGAAAGGTATCAAAGTACGTATACAGTGTGGCAAGGGCATATGGTGTATGGAAGGTATAGAAGAGAAAAGGTGAATACCTTGTATGCTATACCAAGGAGTGCTGACTTTATTAGCAAAGAGGAGCCAAACGAACTTATATGCCCAGGAGTGACATGATCTTACCTATATCTTACCACTATTATAGCCATGTGGACAATAAGAAGGGGAAGAAAATAAATGCAGAGAGATGAAGGAAGAGGAACTTATAAAACTTTGGGGGAAAGGAGAGGATGAATCGGACAGTAGTGAAGAAAAGATGAATGCAAGTGACACGTCGGAGAGCCATATTATAAACACAGATAAATAAATGACATGAGGCATGAGGAATGGATAGGCCATGCCTCAGTAAGGTTTCTCACTTAGCTAGGAAAAGTAGGAGAAAAAGCAGATCTAAATGTGGGGCAGTTAAGTTTTATTTGTAACTTGCTGAGTTTGAGGTGGCTGCAAAGAATTCACGTGAAATGGGTATGAGATAACTGCTAATGCAGGCGGAACCATCATTCTGAAACTCAGTGTCTTTTTCTCTTAGACTCCCAATATGGGTCTCTGGACTCAACTCACAGAGGAACCAGATATTGACCAGAGCTAAATTGGCCACAAGATCACTAAAGGGCAACCTGGACAAACAAGACTAGAAGTGAGCACTACAACTTGACACATGATAGCTAGACAGACGACCACCCCAGGTGCTGTGGGAGGGCAAGAAGAGCCACTTCACAGAAATCATGCTTAAATGAGATGTAGGTGCCAAAGACTCTGTGCTGAGTGCACACTGGTAGACAGTTCGGCAGTTTCTTACAATACTAAACATACTCTTATCATATGATCCAGCAATTGCAATCCTTGGTATTTATCCAAAGGAGATGAAAACTTATGTCCATACAAAAACCTGCACATAGAAAGTTTTATTTGTAACGGCAAAAATTTAGAAGCAACCAAGATGTCCTTCTCAGAAATGGATAAAGAATTTGTGGTACATCCAGACAAGGGAATATTATTCAGCACTAAAAAGAAATGAACTATCAAACCATAAAAGATAAGGAGGAAACTTAAGTGCAATTACTAAGCAAAAGAAGCCAATCTGAAAGGGCTATATACTATATGATTTCAATCATATGACATTCCAGAAAAGGCAAAACTATGAAGACAGTAAAAAGTTGCTGGGCACAGGGAAGATGGGTGCTTGGATGGACACCTAGATGGTATGTCGGATGATCATCCAACTCTAGGTTTTGGCTCAGGCCATGATCTCGGGGTTGTGGGATCGAGCCCCACACATTGGGCTCCATGCTTTGCATGGAGTCTGCTTGAGATTCTTTCTCCCTCTTCTTCTGCCCCTCCCATTCATGTTCTCTCTCTCAAATAAATCAATCTTTTTTTTCTTTTTAAGATTTTATTTTTATTTATTTGAAACAGAGAGAGAGAGATCACAAGTATGCAGAGAGGCAGAGGCAGGCATAGAGGAGAAAGCAGGCTCCCCGCTGAGCAGAGAGCCCGATGTGGGCCTCGTTCCCACGACCCTGAGATCATGACCTGAGCTGAAGGCAGAGGCTTAACCCACTGAGCCACCCAGGCGCCCAAATAAATAAATCTTTAAAAAAAAAAGTTGCCAAGGGGAGGAGATGAGCTAACCAGGTAGAGCACAGAAGATTTTTAGAGCACTGAAAATACTCTGCATGATACCATAATGATCAATACATGTGTATAAAAGGGACAACACTGGGGTGCCTGGGTGGCTCAGTGGGTTAAGCCTCTGCCTTCAGCTCAGGTCATGACCCCTGGGTCCTGGAATCGAGCCCTGCATCGGGCTCTCTGCTCGGCAGGGAGCCTGCCGCCTCCTCTCTCTCTGCCTGCCTCTCTGCCTACCTGTGATCTCTCTGTCAAATAAATAAATAAAATCTTTTT
Organism: Mustela putorius furo; assembly: GCF_011764305.1. Classification (NCBI taxonomy): domain Eukaryota; kingdom Metazoa; phylum Chordata; class Mammalia; order Carnivora; family Mustelidae; genus Mustela; species Mustela putorius. Next base: position 1,320,756 of record NW_025421272.1, on the reverse strand, counting down.
TTAAAAAAGGGGGGGGCAACACTAAGAGTGAGCCCTAGTATAAACTATGGACTTTGAGTAATTGTGATGTGTTGATGTGGGTTCACTGTAACAAACGTACCACTTGGTGAGTGATGTTGATAGTGGGAGAGACTAGGAATGTTTGGTGGAAGAGGTATATGGGTAATCACTCTATCTGCCCCTTAATTTTGTGCTATGAACTAAGTAAAACTGCTCTCAAAAACTTAAGTCTTCATATAAGAAAATCATATAAATGAAGGCATTTTCTTTAAACATGTACTTCCTTTTCTCACCATGATTCTTAGCTCTAATGTACTTGATCCTCATCTCATGCTGCTGATGCACGTAGGTCCTCCAGGTCTGGAACATCAGGTTGTACAAGTAATATCTGAGGAGGGGGAAAAAAAAAGTAAAACATTTTTTAAAATGTTTATTTATTTATTTGTTTATTTATTTATAATCTCTATACCCAATATGGGGCATGAACTCACAACCCTGAGATCAAGAGTCGCATCCTCCACACACTGAGCTACTCAGGTGCCCCAAGTGGCATTTCTTTAAACCAAAAAAACTCTTGGGACGCCTGGGTGGCTTAGTTGGTTAAGCTGCTACCTTCAGCTCAGGTCATGATCCCAGGGTTCTGGGATCAAATCCACATTGGACTCCTTGCTCAGTGGGGAACCCTGCTTCTCTCTCTGCCTCTAGCCTGCTTATGCTCTCTCTCTCTCTCTGACAAATAAATAAATAAATACGATCTTTAAAACAAACAAACAAACAAAACTCCTAATTCAATAATCCCAGTCCATTCTGTACTCAGAAAGTAACACGGATACTTCTAATACAAAAAAGCCGTATCTATATCTTTTTAACTTTTTTAGAAGATTTTATTTATTTGACAGACAGAGATCACAAGTAGGCAGAGAGGAAGGCGGGGGGTGGGGGAAGCAGGCTCCCCAAGAAGCAGAGAGCCCTATGCAGGGCTCGATTCTAGAACCCTGAGATCATGACCCGAGCTGAAGGCAGAGGCTTAACCCACTGAGCCACCCAGGCATCCCACATATCTGTATCTTAAGCTAAAATTTTATTTCCCATAGTCACAGTAAAACTTATTCTCCTTGATGGAGAGTCGTTCTCCTCACCTTATAGTATCAGTAAGGAAAAACAGACTTTGAATTATATGTGAATAACTTCACATTCTCCTTACCTTACTTAAAGTATCACTAAGAGGGGCGCCTGGGTGGCTCAGTGGGTTAAGCTGCTGCCTTCGGCTCAGGTCATGATCTCAGGGTCCTGGGATTGAGACCTGCATGGGGGGGGGGGGGTCTCTGCTCAGCAGGGAGCCCACTTCCCTCTCTCTCTATCTCTCTCTCTCTGTCTGCCTCTCCATCTACTTGTGATCTCTCTGTCAAATAAATAAATAAAATCTTTAAAAAAAATCACTAAGAAAAAAAATAGTCTTTGAGTTATATGAGAATAACTTCATCTTCAGCATCACAAAGCTGTGACATTTGGAGTGACAGTCATACCTTTATCACCGTAATCATCCACATTATTAATATAAAACATTACCTCTCTTCTGCACTAAACATGGTCAATGACACTCGTCCTTTGTCTTTTCCTTCTCAATACATACACTATACACATTAAGACTGTCAGTCCCTCCGTATTTTCTATCCCATTTCCTAAGACTTGATTTCTTTTTTCTTAAGATTTTACTTATTTATTTGAGACCAGCGCAGCAAGAGAGCGAACTCATGCAAGGGGAGTGGGAGAGGGAGAAGCAGGCTTCCCACTGAGCAGGAAGCCTGATCCAGGCCTCAATCCCAGGACTCTGGGATCATGACTTAAGCCAAAGGCAGTTGCCCCGTAAGACTTGATTTCGTACTCTATAAGCTTATTAGAATGATTCAACATTGTCTTTATTTTATCTGAAATATTCACAAATCAGAAACCCTGACCCAAAGAACCTAAATAAAGAAGTGATTATGAGAGTACTATTTTTAAAAGATGCAATGTGTAAGATACATTAATTTTTACTGCATAAAAAAGGTATAAAATGTGTATTTGACATAATTCTAATTTTTACTTTTTCCTCTACTTATCCCTGGGAGTACCAATGTCAAGATTTAGTTTTTTCTTTCTATTTCTACTTTCTTAATGTCCCATACCGGACACATATTTTCTCCTATAATCAATAAAATTTAAAACAACTTATTATTTTAAAAACATGGCAACACTCTCAGAATTAGAAATTATACGTGAGAGTCAGAGAGAAAACCCTATTCAAATCATTAACAAGAGCAACATATAATGGCTACTTAAAGAGGTATTTCTGTGTGTGTGTGCCCACATGCACATGTGCTTGGGTTTAATTTAGGACTTTGATCTTATTCTAAAAAGAGTTTGAAGAAAAACAGAAATAGGATTCAAAATGTTTCTCCAACCAATGCGATCCATCACATTAACAGAATGAAAAAAAAAGAATCATAGGGTAACCTCAACAGACACAGAAAAAGCATTTGACCAAACTCAATAACCATTAATGATAAAGATATTTAACAAATTATGGATAGACCAGACATATCTCAATATAATAAAGGCCATATATGACAAGCCCACAGCTAACATCATACTCAAAGGAGAAAGGATGAGAGTTTTTCTTCTAAGATGAGGAACAAGACAAAAGTGTCCTCTCTCACCACTCCTATTCAACATAGTATTTGAAGTTTCAGTCAAAGAGATCAGGAAAGAAAAACAAATAAAAGGCATCAGAATTGGAAAGGAGGAAGTGAAATTATCTCTATTTGTAGACGACATGATTTTATATACAGAAAACCCTAAAGACTCAGACCTAAAACTATTTAGTAAAAAATTCAGTAAACTTGGCAGGATAAAGTATTAACACACAGAAATCAGTATCATTTCCATACACGAACAGTGAACTATCTGACAAATCAATTCCATTTATAATAACATCAAAAACAATAAAATACTCTGTAATAAATTTAACCAAGGAGGTGAAAGATCTCTATTCTGAAAACTATACAACACTGACGAAAGAAATCAAAGACACAAATAAATGGAAAGGTATCCCATACTTATGGATAGGAAGAATTAATATTATTAAAATGTTATTAGATTATGTAATTTAATTACATAATTGTTATTATTAAAATTATTAAAATGATACTACCAAAATCCATCTATAGATTCAATGTAAATCCTATCAAATTCCAGTAGCATTTTCTACAAAAGTAGAACAATCCAAAAATTTCCATGGACCCACAAAAGACCCAAAATATCCAAAGCAATTCTGAGAAAGAAGAACAAAGCAGGAAGCATCACAATTCCTGATTTAAAGCTGTACTATAAAGCTACAAAATCAAAGCAGTATGGTACTGGCATAAAAACAAACCAATGGAACAGAATCAAAAGCCCAGAAATAAACCCAAGTATAAATGGTCAACTAATATTTGACAAAGGAGCAAAGACTACTCAATGGAAAAATGATAATCTTTTCGAAAAATGGTGCTGTGAAAATTCAATATGCACATATAAAAGAATGATACTAGACCCCATCTTAAACCACTCATAAAAATTAACTCACAGGGGATTAAAGACTTAAATATAACCTGAAACCATGAAATCCCTGAAAGAAAATACAGGAAAAAAGAGCTCCTTCACATGGGTCTTAGCAATGATTTTTTTTTATATGCACACCCAAAGCACAAACAATGAAATCAAACATAAACAAATGGGATTCCACCAAACCAAAAAAACTTCTGCACAGCAAAACAAATTAACAAAGTGAATAAGATAACCTATGGAATGGGGAAAAAATATTTGCAAACCATAAGATTTGATAAAGGATTAATATCCAAAATATATAAAGAACTCCTACAACTTGAGAGCAAAAAACCCCCCAAATACTCCAATTAAAAAATAGGCAAAGAGGGGCACCTGGGTGGCTCATTGGGTTAAAGCCTCTGCCTTTGGCTCAGGTCATGATCCCAGGGTCCTGGGATCAGGTCCTGCATCGGCTCTCTGCTCAGCAGAGAGCCTGATTCCCTCTCTCTCTGCCTGCCTCTCTGCCTACTTGTGATCTCTGTCTGTCAAATAAATAAATAAAGTCTTTTTAAAAAATAGGCAAAGAAGCTCAATATAGACATTTTTCCAAACAGGATATGTGAAAGGCCAACAGGTTCATGAAAAGATGCTCAACATCACCCTTCATAGGGGAAATACAAATCAAAACCACAAGGAGCTATCACCTCGTACTTGTTAGAACGAACCATCACCTCACACCTCACAGCTGTCCCATCATCAAAAAGACAAGAGATAACAAATGCTGGCATGAATGCAGAGAAAAGGGAGCCTTGTGCACTGTTGGTGGGACTGTAAATTGCTGTAGCTACTATGGAAAACAGTATGGAGGATCCACAAAAATTAAAAGTATAACTACCAAGTCTGTAAACCTAGCGATTCACAGACCTGTACCCCTGTGGCTAATAATACATTATATGTCAATCAAAAATTAAAAAAAGAAGTATTGATTTAAAAGCAGAACTACCATATGATCTGGCAATTTCACTTCTGGGAATATATTTGATATAAATGAAGACACTAACTTGAAAAGGTATTTGTACTCCCATGTTCATAGCAGCATTATTTACAGCCAAGACATGGAAACAACATAAGTACCTAAGTGTCCACGGATGGGTGAATGGATGCAGTTGTGGTATATATATATATATATATATGTACATACAATGAAATAAAAAGCAAAGAAATCCTGCCATTTTTGACAACATGGATGAACCCTGAAGGCATGATACTGAATGACTAAGTCAGATAAAGACAAATACTCTATGATCTCACTTACATGTGGAGTCTAAAAGCAAACACAAAAAACTTATAGAAAAAGATCATATTTGTAGTACCACAGGCTGGGGAGGGAGAGGGAACTGGAGGAAAGTGGTCAAAGGCATAAACTTCTTATTATAAAATAGAGAAGTACTGGAGATGAAATGTACAACATGATGCCTATAGTTACCACTGCTGTATAAGATATATGAAAGTTGTTAAGAGAATAACTCCTGGAATGCCTGGGTGGCTCAGTTGGTTGGGTGTCTGTGTTTGGCTCGGGTCATGGTCCCAGGGTCCTGGGATTGGGCCCTGCGTTGGGCTCACGCCCCACGTTCGGCTCTCTGCTTGGCAGGGAGACTGCTTCTCTCTCTCCCTCTGCTCTTCTACCTGCTTGTGCTCACTCTCATTCTCTCTCCCTCTCTCTCTCTCTCCAATAAATAAATAAATAATATTTTTAAAATAAATAATAAACCCTAAGACTTTCTATTAGAACTAAAAAAGTTTTTTTTTTAAGTTTTATTTATTTATTTGACAGACAGAGATCACAAGTAGGCAGAGAGGCAGGCAGAGAGGAGGAAGCAGGCACCCCGCAGAGCAGAGAGCCCGATGTGGGGCTCGATCCCAGGACCCTGAGATCATGACCCGAGCCGAAGGCAGCGGCTTAACCCACTGGGCCACCCAGGCGCCCCTATAACTAAAAAAGTTTTATAAAAAAACCTGTATTTATTTATTTGAGAGACAGAGAGAGAGAGAGAGAAAAAACGAATGGGGGCAGGGGCAGAAGGAGAAGGACAAACAGACTCCCTGCTGAACAGGGAGCCCAGTGCAAGTGGGATCCCATGACCCTGAGATCATGACCTGAGCTAAAGTCAGATGCCTAACAGAATGAGCCACCCAGCTCTTTTCTTTTTTTCCCATTTCTTTTTATTGTGTCTGTATGAGATGATGGATGTTAATTAAACTTACTCTGGTAATCATTGCATAAGTGAAACCTTTACACTATACATCTAAAACTCATACAGTGATAATATGTCAATTATATGTTATAATACTGGGGGCAAAAATTTTTTTCCTCTTGGGGAAATCGGCTGAGTGTCCGACTCTTGACTTTGACTCAGGTCATGGGATCGGGTCCTATGTCAGGCTTCCTGCTCAATGGGGAATCTGCCTGAGATTCTCTCCCCCTCTCTCTCTGCTCACACTTTTTCTCACTCTCTCAAATAAATAAGTGAATCTTTGGAAAACAAACATCAAAAACCTCTCACCTTTTGACCAGAAACATGCTAACAATTAGCTACTTAATAATGTGTATCAATAAAATTTCATATAACATGAAACCTGACCTGTAGTGACAGTCTGCTCGAACACAGAGTTTCCACTCTCGCTGGAAAACCCACCACTCTTCTTTCCATTCTTCAAAGGCCTTCCGAAGTATTCTTTGCTCATAGTAAAACCTTCAGCAATAAACGAAAATCAGAGATCCATGATTATGATATTTATTTCCAAATTAGTTTCATATTGCCTTTAGCATAGAAAAGTGTGGCTCATTATTTGACAACACCAGAATAGAATAAAAACACATTTTTTAGACCAAAATCTTTGAACTATTTAAATCAGAAAGAAAACTAAAAAATGTTATACTCCAGATCTTACCAATTAGAGAGGTTAAAGTAAAATAAAAATCTGACTTTCTGAGTTTCCAAGTTAAGAATTATTCTCCAGTTTTTGTTTTCCTTCATCAGACTAAAAAATATTTTTTATTAGTAAAAAGCTGTAGCTACACTTCCCATTTACATATACAGGAGATTAAAAATTATAAGCAAATGCCTAATGGTATCCCTAGTACTTACAGGAACACAACATATTAGTTTAACTGAAAGTTAGCCAGAGGAGTTATAAAAACAGCCAAAGAGAGGCAGAGGAAATAAAGGGGCAAAAGTTGATTAGAAAGAAAGTAAGAGCAATGGCACACTGCGTTGATGCTAACAGGCACTATGAGGTGACTGAGAACTCAAGAACTCTGTGCCTGTTGGTCACTTTGAATTTCTATTCACAGTTCTGCAGAACTGTGTCCTTTAACTAACGTGTCCTTCTTCCTCGCCACTCATGGCTTCTTCTAGCTAGCAAAAACAAGGAAATTCACTTCACTATTGTTCGTGATAAAAACTAAAAAAAAAAAATTATAAGAAATGCCCCTCAAAGGGGGGTAGGTTAAATTCAATCAATGCCATTCTAGTCATTTTTTAATGAAGTAGAGCTAAGTACAACTGAAATGGAGAGATGTTCCAGGAAAGGTGTTAGGTGAAAAGATAAAGCTAGCTCATAAAGTATGTATGACACCATTTTTATAAAAATTAATTTTTTTACTTCCAGTACCCATATGTTGGAATTAATACATACTAAATTTACATATATCTACATAAAATATAATGTATGCACACATATTTGCATACATACATAAAAACATCTATGTGTACATGCATGCATTGTGTATACATATATAAATGATTATATTATACATATTAAAAGCCTGAAAAGGTTTCCAGTATACCAAACTATTACCAGTGTTTATCTCTCAGGGAGAGATTGATTACAGGAGACTGCTGTTTCCTATTACACATGTCTAGATTTGAAAATTTTTAAAACAACAACTCTGTTCATGATTTAGATAAAAAAAAATTTTTTTTTAAAGATTTTATATGTTAGAGAGAGAGAGAGCACACGAGCACAGGCAGACAGACTGGTAGGCAGAGAGAGAAGCAGGCTCCCCGCGAAGCAAGGAGCCCGATGTGGGACTCGATCCCAGGACGCTGGGATCATGACTGGAGCCGAAGGCAGCAGCTTAACCAACTGAGCCACCCAGGCGTCCCTGATTTAGAAAAATTTTAATGGAAACGAACCACTTGCATTTGTATATGTACTTCCTTCTATCAACTACTACTGTCCACCTACCTCCCTCCTTCCCCAAACCTTATAAAATAACAGCCCATATATTTTGAGGGGTAAGCCCACGATGACAGAGAATAGGAGCAACGATGATAGACAAGAGATGTCAACAAATTTTAGATGCTAGAGAGCAGGCAGGCAAGGGGCAACTGAATCAACAGATCGGAGAAAGCAGAGGAATCGAGGCACACCCAGCTGGTGGCACAGACAGAAAAGCAGGGAACATGAGGCATCAGGAACAGGGGAGCCTGGCTGGAGATGGAAACATAGGATGGTTGGCAGGCATAATCAGTTAGGCCCCAGGTCCTGTTCTTTACCCAAGCAGAGACTCAGGTTTCTCTCTGGAGAGGCTGAAAAGAGGGCCACTGGACTGCAGAATACCAGGCAGAGCTCTGGAGAGGGTCTTCAACGGAGTCCACATACACAACAGTGAGACCCCCATTCCCTCTCCTCTGCCTAGAGCCAAACTTATAACCACCAAGACCCGCCTCCAAGCCACTCAACCCAAAAGGAGTTTGGAGGATTCCTCTCCTCTGGGGAAAATTGATCAATTTAAGGGAAAGGCTTTTATTATTATTATTTTTTAAGATTTCATTTATTTATTTGAGCGAGAGAGAGAGAGCGAATGCACACAAGCAGGGGGAGCAGTGGAGGGAGACAGAAAAGGCTCACCGCAGAGCAGGGAGCCCACTTTGGGGCTTGATCCCCGGACCCTGGGATCATGAACTGAACCAAAGGCAGACACTTAACCGATTGAGCCCCCCAGGTGCTCCCAGGGAAAAGGCTTTTAGATATTGACAGCTGGAGGCTCCCCAGTGAAACTGTCTTGTCTCTGCCTCAAAAACCTAAAGCGAAGCCTTCAATTTACAAGTCCCTGTGCATACACAGAAAAGCCTCCAAAATTAATATTTTAGTGCTTACCTCTTAAATATGAACAGACAACAAAAGGGTCTTTTGACATTTAGGGAAAAGCTCCCATATGAGACAGTGACCAAAAGAACAGAGAAAAAGGGGCTCAGGAGAAACAGACAATATAAGCAAAAATCTTAAAAACAAATTGCTACATTAACCTAAAAAAATTAAGAACCTTCAGGGTGCTATGTTTTTAAAAATATTCAGAGAACAAAATGAGATGCAGGAAATTTAAAACAGGACAGCAGAAATTAAAAAAAAAAAATCCACAGATGGGTGAAACAAAAAGATGATTGGCGTTATGCACCAAGTAAGGACTACAGTTTTACGCTCTCTCAGCCTGTAGGGAAGCCACCTGCCACATGAGCACAGGAGAGACAGGACTTGATCTATTCAGAATACCTGTCGTGAAGAGACTGACTGGAACAGGGCTGGAAGCAGGAGACCAGTGCAGTCACCGGGGTCATTCAGGGGAGACACAATGATAACTGGAGGTTCTGAACAGAGGTGGAGTTTGAACACATTTTGAAAACTGAGTCACCACAATTACGGCACTGGCATTGCAGACTGGGGTGTGCGAGAGTAAGAGAGGTCAGAGGTAACTCCCAGGCTTCTGACCTAAATTCCTGGAAAGATGGGAGTTTCCATTAACAGAAGGAGAAAACTTGGGAGAGATGTTTGTGGGGATGATCTAGATTTTGGATTGAACATACTAAATTGTGAAATCTATTAGACACAATAGATTGTTACATATGTAGCAGTCTGGACAAGGGGAGAGGTCTGGGTGGGGTGTATATATTTGGGAATCATCCTGAGAGCTGATGAGACGGTCACGGTTGTGAGGTTCCACGGAAGCAGTGCAAAGATGATGTAGTGACCTTATCGAAAACAGTTCTGGTGGAGGGCCAGTCTAAAGCCTAGTGGGATGGATTTGAGAGAGACTACAAATCCATACTCTGTGTTGGAGACAGAGTAAGGCCAGGGGAGTTGAGGTAAAAGGGGAGCAAAGAGACGGTGGTGCTAGCTGCAGGAGGATGTATGGTCAAAGAGATTTTTTTTTCAGGTTGAGAGAAATAAGGGTATATGCTGGTGCAAATGACCTAGTAAATGGCAAAAAACTGATGCAGAAGAGAAAAAAACTGCTTGGGTAATGGCCTTGAGAAGGCACAAAGAAAACGGTGCAAAAGCCAAGGATTTTGCCACAGATGAGAGCAAGGACAATTCACCTACCTAAAGCAGCTTGCACAGTGAAAGATGTTGGCGGTGGGTAGATATGGTGGAGGGAACTTGTGCTGGTCTCCTCTGTGTCTTTCTTTCTTTCTTTAAAGATTTTATTTATTTATTTATTTGAGAGAAGGAGTGAGTGAGACAGAAAGCACATGAGCAGTGGCAAAGGGAGAGGGAGAAGCAGACTCCCTGCTAAGTATGGAGCCCGATGCAGAGCTCAATCCCAGGACCCTGGGATCATGACCTGAGCCGAAGGCAGAGCCTTAACCCACTGAGCCACCCAGGTGCCCCTCTTCTGTTGTTTCTATCAAGAAAGTAGGAAGCAAGGCCATTAGCTAAGAAATCTTAGGAAGAAAGCTTGATGAATTAAATACCATAGAAGGACATGACTGTTCTACCTACTTCTCAAATTAATCAAAAAAACTGTTCAGGGGGCACCTGGGTGGCTCAGTGGGTTAAAGCTTCTGCCATCTGCTCAGGTCATGATCCCAGGGTCCTGGGATCGAGCCCCTCAGTGGGCTCTCTGCTCAGCGGGAAGCCTGCTTCCCTTCCCCTCTCTCTGCCTGCCTCTCTGCCTACTTCTGATCTTTCTCTCTCTATCAAATAAATAAATAAAATCTTAAAAAAAAACTGTTCAGATCTTCTCTTCAGGAAAGTAAGTGACTACCTCACATTTAAGACTACCTTATATATGGATATATACTGCATTATTTTTGGTCATTTTGGTTCAGTTTATTAATGACAAAACAATGCCAGTTAATAAAAGTTAAACAATCTCCAAGAACATAAGGGCATTATTCTGCATTTTCTGGTATGAATTAATTCTCCTCTAATATTCTTAAAAGTGAGGAAAAACATAAAGAAAGACGAAAACAAACAAAAAAGCAAACATCAATATGCCCAATCTTCCCCAAAGTAACAAACAACTCACTTGATTTAAAAAGAGATTACAAAATGAAAATAATAATAATAATAATAATAATAAAATAACAAGAGATTATAACTTAAAGAAAAAAACAAAAACATCCCACCCTAAATTTCTAAGTCAACACAGTATCAGAATTCTAATTCTGGTAGATGTTAGAGAACAAGCAGTATTCTTACTCTCTCATTCTACAATCTGAGAAACTAAGGCCCAGAGCCATAACTTTTCCCCAGGTCAAATAATTAGCTAGGCCCTGGACTAGGCCCCAAACTCAGGTCTCCCAAATTCTAGTCCAGTATCATCCCTCCAGGCCCTGCTACCACTCATGAGCAAAGAAAGTAAAGAGTGTAATAGGATGATTTTATTTTTTTATTTGACAGAGAGATTACAAGTAGGCAGAGAGGCAGGCAGAGAGAGAGAGAGAATCAGGCTCCCTGCTGAGCAGAGAACCCGATTCGGGACCTGATCCCAGTACCCTGGGATCAAGACCTGAGCAGAGGCTTTAACCCACTGAGCCACTCAGGCACCCTAACAGGATGATTTTAAAGCAGTATAACAGATATCGGTCACTGGCTAACACAACACCCACTGTCAAGCCGCTGCCTCCTCGCAGTCATCTGGTGCAGAAGCTGGAAAGGTTTCTTTATCAGCCTCCTCTATAGCAAAAGGCAGTCAGTAACATAGCTCAGACAATGAGGCAGAAGCAGAGGAGTACCTGGGGGACTCAGTGGGTTAAAGCCTCTGCCTTCGGCTCACATGATCCCAGGGTCCTGGAACTGAGCCCTGTGTCAGGGGGCTCAATTGAGCCTCCCTGCTGAGCAGGGAGCCTGTTTCCCTTCCTCTCTCTCTGCCTGCCTCTCTGCCTACTTGCGATCTCTGTCTATCAAATAAATACATAAAATCTTTTTTTTTTAAAGATTTTATGTATTTATTTGACAGGGAGAAATCACAAGTAGATGGAGAGGCAGGCAGAGAGAGAGAGGGAAGCAGGCTCCTTGCTGAGCAGAGAGCCCGATGCGGGACTCGATCCCAGGACCCTGAGATCATGACCCGAGTCGAAGGCAGCAGCTTAACCCACTGAGCCACCCAGGCGCCCCATAAATAAAATCTTTAAAAAAAAACAAAAAAAAACAAAAAACAGAACGCAACTGAAGGTTTCCAGGAAAGTTTTATTTTCCTGAGTAAAAGAGAGATCTGACGCTACCCTTCCTTATTCCTTCCTGTGTAAAACAGAACAGTCATTTTGCAACAATGCAGTATCATCTCTGAGGAAAAAGGGCCAATACGTTAAAAATGATGAACTCAAAAGGTACTAAGAGCCTGAGTCTCTGATGGGCTCCCTGAGCAGCTAAATGAACACCAACCTCCAGACTGCTTACAAGAAAAAGCAAATCCCAATTTGTTAAAGACACTATCAGTCTCTCTCTTACTTAGAGTTGAATGCATTTCTTTTCTTTTCTTTTCTTTTTATAAACATATATTTTTATCCCAGGGGAACAGGTCTGTGAATCGCCAGGTTTACACACTTCACAGCACTCACCAAAGCACATACCCTCCCCAATGTCCATAACCCCACTCTTTTAAGATTTTATTTATTTATTTGACAGACAGAGATCACAAGTAGGAGGGGGGCGGGGAGAGCAGACTCCCTGCCAAGTGGAGAGCCTGATATGGGGACCCTGAGATCACGACCCGAGCCAAGGGCAGAGGCTTAACCCACTGAGCCACCCAGACACCCCTGAATGAATTTCTAATATAATCAGCATTTCCCAAGTACTGGGACTATAAATGGGCATTACTTAAACAAACATTTCTAGATAAATATGGGTCAAATAATAAGTTAAATAAAAGTGAAGAGGAAAAGAACTTGGGGAAGACAGTGGAGAGGACAACAGAGGTTTCCAGTCTCTAAATCCCCATAAAACACGAACAGTAACCATGTAGCAAAACCAAAAATTCACGTACCAATTACAACAAAACCATGGGACAAGTTATCCCCATAAAATCAAAATGCAAGCAGATGAAGACAAACCATCCACAAAGACCTGCATGGTCTTAACATTTCTACAGGAGAAAGAAGGAACAAGGAGGTTGGCATCTAAGGAACCTGAGAATGGGGGAAAAAAAAACCCAAAACAGCCATTAGTGGTCACTGCAAATTGTAAAGGCTCCATCTGAGACTCGCAGCTGAACCTGAGAGGAGTTTTCTCCACTCCACTACCAGGCTCACATAGACAGAACTGAAACAGTTGGAGCAGTCCTGCCCCTAGTCTCAGAACCAACATGCCAGGCTCCCTTTTAGGCCAGAGCTTCAGAATGAGGAAAACCTGCTGGCAGCAGAATAGAAATTGAGCAGGAGATGCATGAGAGATGAAGAAAGAGAGGATCAGACCAAGTGTTTTAGTGGAATAGAACCAGGATATCCCATAGAGCAAGCTGCCATATCTTTAAATAACTACAAATGAGACAGAAGTGGGAGCTCTGTGAAATAGGAAAGTTAACTGATCTTGCCTCATTCTAAAAAGGCCAGAAAGATCAATTCCACATAAAAAGGAGCAACAAAATAAGAGGTCAAATCTTCCACAAGGTTATTTTTATGGGAAAGCAAAAGGAGAGTAACATGCCTATAGACAAAGAAACTATGCCAGAAAGATGTGTCCACAAAACAAAGCAAAAATACAAAACCCTGTCAGCTATTATCTCAGAATGAACTAAAGGACTTTAAGAAAATAAATCCATACCTAGGCATATCATATTAAAACTCTGAAAAATAAAGGGCGCCTGGGTGGTTCAGTTGGTTGGGCAGCTGCCTTCGGCTCAAGTCATGATCCCAGCGTCCTAGGATCGAGTCCCACATCAGGCTCCTTGCTCAGCGGGGAGCCTGCTTCTCCCTCTGCCTCTGCCTGACATTCTGCCTGCCTGTGCTCGCTCTCTCTCCCTCTCTCTCTCTGGCAAATAAATAAAATATAAAAAAAAAAAAACTGAAAAATAAGATAATGAATCTTCAAACCAGCAACAGTTAGACTAACAACTTACAAATGGAAGCCATAAGACAATGAACTATCTTCAAAATGCTGGGGAAGAAACTGGCAACCTAGATTTCTCTATGCAGTGAAATATCCCTCAAAAACGAAAGTGAAATAAAAACATTTTTAGACAAAATCTGAGAGAATTCATCACAAGCAGATCTATTCTGATGCAAATTATCAGGCTGTTCCAAGGACATAAGGAAAATAATCACAGATGGAAAACTGGAGACACAGGGAAAAAAAACAGGAAGGATAAATATGTGAATATTAGCTGTATAAAACCAGAAAAAATAATGTTTTACAGATTTTCAAATATAAACAGAATTAAAATACCTCACAGAAAGGGCATACAAGTCAGGAGAGGGGACAGACAGAGTTAAAGGTTGCTTTAAGGACCTTGCCTTGTTTGGGAAGAGGGCAAAAGAGCCTATTAACATTAGACACTGATGAATTAAACATATATATTTTATGCTTTAGGACAGTCACTAAAAGAAGAATAAAAGTTTGGGTGGAGTAATAAATAAAATATTCAACTGAATTAAAAACAACTTTATTTGTAGGTACTGAAAAGCTACCAAGCAAGTGAAAAAGGACAGGGCCAAGGTCCAGGAGAAGAAGGAAATGCAGAGGTGAACTCTGCCTAACCTGTGAGGCTGGGACTGGTAAAGACACACAAAGGAGATGGGAAGAGCATGGCTCCCCACAGGGTGCATACAAAGATTTCAGAGGACACCCACAGGCCAAATTTGCTTAAGAGACTTGGATGATGTTCCAGATTAGGAAAGCCACAATGTCAGAAAAATGAAAAAAGAAAAGTTGTAATAAGGGACGAGTAGAGGGGTTAAGAGCCCACAACATTTCTGTTTTTAAAAAAATGCTTACATCTCAATGGCTGTCAATTTTTCCTTAGCAATAAACCCTACACTGGCCCTTTGTCTCCAACCCCACCGGCTCCTGTATGGGTCCCTGACCCTGGTGGCTCCCAGTGCAATCCACTTTTCGCTCTTTGTGCTGCAGCTGAAGCAGTTTTAACCAAACCCGCAGTAGGGGGCAGTGGCCCATACAAAGTGAAGGGGGGGGGCGGCACAGGGACTTTCTATACTAAAATTTCACTCCCCTTGCCAATGCCAACTCCCCCCGCCCCCGGTTCTGTTCTAGATCAAGTCAATGTGGTCAGTCCATGAAAGAGATTATTTACTTCTGGGCAAATCCTTTTTTTCAGAGAGGGTCTTAGCTACCCTGGTTTACTTAGGATTCCTTCATACACTCATTGGGTCAAACTAGGGCGTGTTAGGTTACCATTATATCATATGCCTGCTAGAGGCTGGGGGAGAGGGGAGGAGAATGTAACACATGCCATAACAAAGGTTACATATGGGCTTACTACAAAACAAAAACCTAGAATAAACTCAGAGGAATTTGGTTTTCTGAGCTAATACTACCTGGCTTTAGAGGGAAATACTCTTCCAAAAGTCATTCGAATCCACAAATATAAGAACTTTCTGGTCACGCATCTGAAAGAAGGAAAGAAAGGATATATACATACACATTTTAAAATTCCATTTGACTTATTTCATCAATTTTCTGGAAAGCAGGGGGAAATTAATGTCCCATGGGGAGGTATGCTAGCATGAGTCAAAAGGTGAATCACAGCTATTCTTGCATCAAATAGCGCATAGGATGGACAGATTTATAAAGCCAAGATCAAGCAGATTGTTTCATTATTTTTATGTTTATAAGTAATCTCTACCCTCATTGTGGGGCTCTAACTCACAACCCTGAGATCAAGAGTCATATGCTTTACCAACTGAGCCAGCCAGGTGACCCCCAAGCCGATTATTTTTGAAAAAATACTTTCAATATAAAGTCTTTTGTCAATGAAGACTTCAGAGTCGAAATAAAGGAAGCAAGTACAAGAAAATGCTTTTATTCACATTATTCTTACTACCTAAAACACCTAGCAAATGCCCACTTACCTATCAAGGTTCACCTTCAATGCTTGCTCCTAAGGGAAGCCTTCCTGGACCTTCCCCAATCCAAACACGGTGAGTAGCCTTGTACCCTCAACACCCTGATTCAACCCTTAGTATAATGTTATGACACCAAATCACAGTAATCGGCTCACAGGGGACCTGTTGTTCCCTCTGCACTATAAGCCCTTGAGAATGGGGACCAAGTCTTATAGTATCTCAAGTACCTAGCACAGCGCCTGGTACACATACAATAAAGGTGGCTTGTCTCGGCCAGTTAGTCTCCAGGTTCAGCTTGGAACACTCTTCTTCTTCCTACTCTTTATGTGGCTTATTCATACATTACCATATAAGGCTCATCTTAAAGCCCACTTCCTCTGGCTACACTAGCGGGGCTGTTCTACCCATGTGGGCCTGCAGCACTACATCCTCTCATCTTCTAGCATTTATCCTGTTTTCTTGGTGGGACTCAACACTCAGTCAAGCCTACATGATTTTAAGCCTTTGGGAGGTCATGGATTACAAATGTCTTATTCACCTTATATGCTCATCATCTAGCACAACACCTGGCCAAGTAGGCACCTGATAAATTTTTTTGGTAGTTTGATGGTTTTATTAACACAAATATGCACATAAGCTATCTATTCATTTTCTTCATTGTGAAGCTTGGTATTGGGATTGGTGGCTCTGATGGCCAGCTGGACTGCTCTTTCCACAGTGGCTTTGTGCTTCTTAGAGGAGACACTGGGAGTAATCTCTACACAGTAAGATTTATTGCACATCGCAGAGCTGACACTGTGGGCTAGGAACTTCCAGAAACCAATGGGCAGCATGTGCTTGGTATTCCTGTTGTTCCTGTATCATATGCCGGGCATCAGGATCTGGCCCTTGAATCTTCTGTGCACCCTACCGTCAATGCCTCTGGGTTTCTTCCATTTGTGTTTAATTTTGACATATCTGGTGCCAGATAAATTTCTTGGTCCTCTTTGTAACAATCTTGGGCTTCACCAGAGGTCAGAGGAAGTCCGTGATGCTGCATAGGAGATGGATGCCACGTCTTCAGGAAGAGAAAGCCTGATAAATTTTTGTTGAGGGCACCTGAGTGGCTCAGTTGGTTAAGTGTCTGCCTTTGGCTCAGGTTCTGATCCCAGAGTCCTGGGATCGAGCCCCGAATTGGGCTCCCTGCTCAGTGAGGAGTCTGCTTCTCCCTCTGCCTCCATCCCTTCCCCCTTGCTCCTGCTTTCTTGCTCTCCTTCTCTCTCTCCCCCTCAAATAAATAAAAAATTTTTAAAAAATTTTTCACTGAATGAATAAATGCCTTTGATAGACCTAATCAAGAGGAGTGGAAAATGATAATTTTTCTTATACTATGTTTAGACTTCTTCTGGAAGACTCTTTATAGCTTATACATTGTGGGTACAACTAGAGAATGGGAATGAAAACACAGAATGACAGACTTTAAGTCTGTAGATTCCTAAATATCCTTCTCTTCTGAACATTCTGCCACAAAGAGTAGGCATCAAAGTCTCCGACTAATTGAGATAGGAGAATAAGAATCATCCCCTCATTTTAACCAAGAAGAGTGAACAGTGGAAAATCCACTGCAGGCAGGTGACAACTTGCAGGCTCACCTGATACGCAATTCTCGTAACCGGTTCCTTCGGGTCCAACCATGTGAGGCAGGATACTGAACTGGATGAGTGGGCCAAGGTTTCTCACTCCGGATCCCAGAGAAGGCAGAAGACTTCTGGTTGGCCAGTACCTTTGGAGGATAAGTTTTCTTAACTGCACCATCCTTAAGAGACCTTAAATTTGAGGAGCAATGGGGAAAGGAGAGAATCAGATTATCTCTGCATGTAATGCAAATATCTCTTGATGCACAAGGGAAATTAAATAGATAAGCAAAATGAGACTGACTGAGAGTAACTATGCTTCAAGAACAATAAGCAGCCCGATCTCTGACAAAAATACCTCCCATTCACAATGGTAAGCCAAACATTCCCAAGGCTACCCCGTAGATTCAGTGATGATTAGATAGAAGGACTCACAGAACTCAGCATATAGTTGCCCTTGAGGCTATGATTTATCACAGCAAGAGGGCACAAAGCAAATTCAGTAAAGAGAAAAGGGGGAGGGGACAAATCAGGTGCATACTTCCAAGAGTCCTCTCCCAGTGGAGCCACATAGAATACCCTTAATTCATCATCAAGACTTCACAGTACTGGCACAAAAACAGATACGTAGATCAATGGAACAGAATAGAGAGCCCATAAATAGACCCTCAATTCTATGGTCAACTAATCTTCGACAAAGCAGGAAAGAATGTCCGATGGAAAAAAGACAGCCTCTTCAATAAATGGTATTAGGAAAATTGGACGGCCACATGCAGAAAAATAAAATTGGACCATTTCTTTATACCACACATGAAAACAGACTCAAAATGGATGAAGGACCTCAATGTGAGAAAGGAATCCATCAAAATCCTTGAGGAGAACACAGGCAGCAACCTCTTTAACCTCAGCCGCAGCAACTTCTTCCTAGGAACAACGTCAAACACAAGGGAAGCCAGGGCAAAAATGAACTATTGGGACTTCATCAAGATCAAAAGCTTTTGCACAGCATAGCAAACAGTTAACAAAACCAAAAGACAACTGACAGAATGGGAGAAGATATTTGCAAAGGACATATCAGATAAAGGGCTAATATCCAAAATCTATAAAGAGCTTAGCAAATTTAACATCTGAAGAACAAATAATCCAAGCAAGAAATGGGCAGAGGACATGAACAGAC
The DNA here is from genome assembly GCF_011764305.1 of Mustela putorius furo. Taxonomy (NCBI): domain Eukaryota; kingdom Metazoa; phylum Chordata; class Mammalia; order Carnivora; family Mustelidae; genus Mustela; species Mustela putorius. Next base: position 1,302,091 of record NW_025421272.1, on the reverse strand, counting down.
ATTTCTGCAAAGAAGACATCCAGATGGCCAACAGACACATGAAAAAGTGCTCCAAATCACTCGGCATCAGGGAAATACAAATCAAAACCACAATGAGATATCACCACACACCAGTCAGAATGGCTAAAATTAACAAGTCAGGAAATGACAGATGCTGGCAAGGATGTGGAGAAAGGGGAACCCTCCTACACTGTTGGTGGGAATGCAAGCTGGTGCAGCCACTCTGGAAAACAGCATGGAGGTTCCTCAAAAAGTTGAAAATAGAGCTACCTTACGACCCAGCAATTGCACTACTGGGTATTTCCCCTAAAGATACAAACATAGTGATCCAAAGGGGCACGTGCACCTGAATGTTTATAGCAGCAATGTCCACAATAGCCAAACTATGGAAAGAACCTAGATGTCCATCAAAAGATGAATGGATAAAGAAGATGTGGTACACACACACACACACCACACACAATGGAATACTATGCAGCCATCAAAAGAAATGAAATCTTGCCATTTGCAACAACGTGGATGGAACTAGAGGGCATTATGCTTAGCAAAATAAGTCAATCAGAGAAAGACAATTATCATATGATCTCCCTGATGTGAGGAAGTTGAGAGGCAACTTGGGAGGCTTGGGGGGTAGGAAAAAAATAAATGAAACAAGGTGGGATCAGGAGGGAGACAAACCATAAGAGACTCTTAATGTCACAAAACAAACTGAGGGGGGCCGGGGGTACGGGGGTAGGGAAAAGAGGGTGGGTTATGGACACTGGGGAGGTTATGTGCTATGGTGAGTGCTGTGAAGTGTATAAACCTGGCGATTCACAGACCTGTACCCCTGGGACTAATAATAAATTATATGTTAATAAAAAAATTTTTTTAAAAGGGAAAAAAAATAAAATGCAGGAACAAACGTTAAAAAAAAAAAAAGAATACCCTTAATTCCCCCAGCACTCAATTATGTGAACACATATGAAATGTCATCTACCAGGGAAGTTTATCAGAGACTCAGTGGCCAAAGTTCTTATGGGGGCTGGTCCTATTGGCACCCTCTTCCTATCACATACCAAAATTCTAGATTCCTAGAAAGAAAGCTGGTGCTCAGTATAAACTACATTGTTAGCACAGTTAACTACCCTTATCAGTGGGAACGGTGAGAACCATCCTGAAATCTAAGTCTCTAGACACCAGTCAAGGACCTACCTTGTAAGCAGGACTTTCTAAGAATAGCAGTCTCAGGCCTGCAATGTTTATTCTTTTTCACATGAATGGAAAACATAGCAGAGAAGAGCAAAAAGGAAAGTGAGTTTTTAAAAAACACTAATAAAGCTGACAAATAGTCAATGAAACTGCTCAAGAATCTCTTCTTAAAAAGAAGGCCAAAAACCAGTATTGGGGGGAAAAGGAAACACATCATTAGAAATGCAAAGAGATATTGTAAATAACTTGATAAAAATAAATGTGAAAATATAGATAAAATGGATAAGTAGCTAGAAAAACAAAACTTAACAAAAACTGCACAAGAAGTATAAAATGTGAACAGTCCAGTAACCATTAGCAAAAATAAACAGTAGTAAAAACCTTCTTGCAATGAAATATCCAGGCCTTGATGGTCTTCCTGTCAAGTTCCACCAAAATGATAGGAAAAATTCATGACAATCTCACATAAACTATCAAAGGAATTCTTTTTCTATTCTGTTCTATTCTATTTGAGAGAAAAAGACACAGAGAGAACAGGGGAGGAGCAGAGGAAGAGGGAGAGAGAACCTCAAGCAGGTTCTGCACACAGCACTCGGCACAGAGCCTGACATGGGACTTAATCTCACAACCCTGAGATCATGACCTGAGCCAAAATCAAGAGTCAGACACTCAAACAACTAAGGCACCCCCCTCAGATTTCTTTTTTAAAAAAGAACACTACACACCCAGATCTGTATAAAACCACATGGTTTTAGGAGACTAGCCATAACCTTAATACAAAACCTAACCAGGAAATTTTAAGAAAGAAAAATTTACATCTCACTAATGAATACAGATGTAAAAATCTAAACAAAATATTAGCTAACTCAAGTCAGCAACACAGAAAAAGTATAATACAATATAATGGAGGCTTAATTCCAGAAAGGGAAGGTTACCATTAGAAAAATCAACCATAAAGACAAATAATCATTTCAATAGATGGAGAAAAGATAGTTGATTAAAAAATATTCAATATCCATTCATGACAAAAAGTCTTAAACTAAGGTTTAAGGTTCTCAGAAGAGAAACCTTAATCTGATAAGGGCTATCTAAGAAAAACTTACGCAGATACCATACTGAAAATGTGAATATAAATATATTCATATGAATCAGTATATGAATATGCAGGTATCAACTGAAACTCATAGCTTTCCCCTTTGAGATTATGAACAAGACATGTAAGACCACTTCTATACAATGTACTGAAGGTCCTGGCTGGCAGAGCAAAGCAAAAAAGAAAAATTATAGTCCTAAAGATTGGCAAAGGGGGAATAAAGTGTCATTTTGCATATGACATGATTATGCATGTGGAAAATCCCAAAGAATCTACAGGTAAGTTATCAAAATTTGTAAGAATCTAGCAAGACTATTCTACACAAAAGCAGTATCAAAAATATATATACAGGGCGCCTGGGTGGTTCAGTGGGTTAAAGCCTCTGCCTTCGGCTCAGGTCATGATCCCAGGGTCCTGGGATCGAGCCCCACATTGGACTCTGCTCAGCAGGGAGCCTGCTTCCCTTCCTCTCTCTGCCTGCCTCTCTGCCTACTTGTGATCTCTGTCTGTCAAATAAATTAATAAAAATTAAAAAAATACATATATACAGTTGATTCTTGTTATTCACAGGTTATATTCTATAAAGTCACCTCAAATATTCCATGTCATGGATTAGAAGAATCAATATTGTTAAAATATCCAAACTACCCAAAGCCATCTATAGATTCAATGTAACCCTTATCAAAATTGCAGTGGTATTTTTCACAGAAATAGAACAAATAATCCTAAAGTATGTGTAGAACCAAGACCCTGGAGAGCCAAAGCAATCTTGAGAAAAAGCAAAGCTGGAGGCACCATTTTCCCTGATTTCAAACTATATTACAAAGCTATAGTTATCAAAACAGTATGGCATTGGCATAAAAAGATACACAGACCAATGAAACAGAATAGAGAGCCTAGAAATCAACTCAAGTTTGTAGTCAATTAATTTATAATAAAGGAACCAAGAATATACACAGTAGGGAAAGGACAGTCTCTTCAATAAATGGTATTGAGAAAACTGGACAGCTACATGCAAAAGAATAACACTGGGCCTCTATCTTACATCATAAGATGGGTGGCTCAGTGGGTTAAAGCCTCTGCCTTCGGCTCAGGTCATGATCTCAGGGTCCTGGGATTGAGCCCCACATTGGTCTCTTTGCTCAGCAGGGAGCCGCTTTCTCCCTCTCTCTCTGCCTCCCTCTCTGCCTACTTGTGAACTCTGTCTGTCAAATAAATAAATCTTAAAAAAAAAATTAACTCAAAAGAAATGAAAGACTTGAATGTAAGACCTGGAACCATAAAACTCCTAGAAGAAAATGTAGATAGTAAGCTCCTTGACATTGGTCTCAGTGCTGATTTTTTTGGATTTGACACCAAAGCAAAGACAACAAAAGCAAAAATCAACACAGGGAGCTAAAACTAAAAAGCTTCTGCACAGTGAAGGAAATAATCAACAAAATGAAAAAGCCATCTACTGAGTGAAAGAAAATATTTGCAAATCATTCTGATAAGGGGTTAATATCCAAACAATATAAAGAATTCCTACAACTTAATAACAAAAAAACACAAATAATCCAATTTAAAAATGGGCAGAACATCTGAATAGACATGTTTCCAAAGAAGACATACACATGGTGAACAGGTACGTGCATGAAAAGATGCTTACTATCCCCAATCATCAGAGAAACGCACATCAAAACCACAAGGAGATACCACCTCACACCTGTGAGAATGGCTATATCAAAAACACAAGCAATAACAACTGTTGGCAAGGATGTGGGGAAAAGAGAGCCCTTATATACTATTCATGGGAATGCAAACTGATGTAGGCACTGTGGAAAATAATAAGGAGGCTTCTCAAAAATTAAAAAGAGACCTACATATGATCCACACTTCTGGGGATTTACCTGAAGAAGAAAAAAAAATACTAACCCTAAGATATACACATGCCCATGTTCACTGTGGCATTATTTACAATAGCCAAGACAAACAACCTAAGTGTCCGCTGACAAGTGAATGGATAAAGAAAATGTGGTATATATGTACAATAGCATATTCTTCAGCCATAAAAAGGAATGAAATCCTGCCATTTGCAACAACATGAATGACCTTGAGGGCACTGTGCTAAATGAAACAAGTCAGACAGAGAAAGACAAATATCATATGTTCTCCCTTATATGTAGAAGTTTAAAACAGAACAAAATAACAAGCTTACAGGCACAGAGAACAGACTGGCGGTTGCCAAAGGCAGGGGTGGGGGTGGATGATCAAAGTGGGTGAAGGAGTCAAATGCTACAAACTGCCATTTATAAAAGAAGTAGGTCATGTGATGATATAGTTAATAATTGTACTGCATATTTAAAAGCTGTTAGGAGGGTGCCTGGATGGCTCAGTGGGTTAAGCCGCTGCCTTCGGCTCAGGGACTTGGGACTTGGGATCGAGCCCCGCATTGGGCTCTCTGCTCAGCAGGGAGCCTGCTTCCCTCTCTCTCTCTGCCTGCCTCTCTGTCTACTTGTGATCTCTGTCTGTCAAATAAATAAATAAAATCTTAAAAAAAAAATGAAGGGGCACCTTGGTAGCTTAGTGGGTTAAGTCTCTGCCTTTGGCTCAGGTCATGATCTCCGGGTCTTGGGATGGAGCCCCGCATCGGGCTCTCTGCTTGGTGGGAAGCCTGTTTCCTCTCTCTCTGCCTGCCTCTCTGCCTACTTGTGATTTATCTCTCCCTGTCAAATAAAGAAATAAAATCTTAATAAAAAGAATAAAAATGAATATAAAGAAATTTGCAAAAGTGATTACTATTAAGGTAGGACACTGGTTTACTCTAGAGAAGAAGTGGGTGTGATTAGGAAAGAATACAGAAAAAGGTATTTCTGAGGTGTTGACAATACACTATTTCTTTACGGTGTGATGGTTCCATGTTTGTTTCAAAATGATATAATAAACAGTATATTTTATGTACCTTTCTGAATCTAAACTGTGCTAACAGTTTAAATTTTTTTTAAGCAAATACATTCTGTTCTCAAGGTCCCACATCTAAAGCCGTAAAGCAATTGGGGAAAATATATCAGAGTTAGAGGCTACAGAGCTTCATTTTAAGCCATAGTTAATTTGCTTTGGAGGATATAATGAGGCAGGCCTGAAGGGTCAGATCACATTGGAAACACTGTCAGGGTGCTGATTCAGCTTTCAAGGATCCCTTTTCAAGGATCAGCTGGGGCAGACCTCAGCAGCCATGCTGGAACTCCATGACCTTTCTCCAAGTCCTGATGGATTAGAGCAGGAGGAGAAATCTGACTCATGCTAGACCAACCAGATTCGTCCACCCAGGACTGAATTTGGAGCTGAGACACAGACTGAACAGTAGTTGGTCTGAAGCACCAATATGGCATCACTGAGAAGGAAGGGTCCAAACAACTGCTAGATAGGTCCCTCCCACTATACCCTGGCTTCTACCTTGCCCAAGGAATGCCACAAAAAATTTCTGTGTTAGTATCATAGGTTGCAAGCAAAAAGAATCCAACTCAAATTGGAATAATTCTTATATATTGTAATATAATAATATAATATTAAAATGTATTACATGTATAATAATATAATTCTTATATATTATAATAATTCTTAATTGGAATAATTCCATAAATTCTTATTGTAAGCAGTAAGAATCCAATTCAAATTGGAATAAGGAAAAAAGAGTGTAACAACAGTAAGGGTCATTCAACAAAACTGACAACCCTTTAGCAAGTTACTAACAATAGGAATGAAAGAGAGGACATTACCACCAATTTTTCATAAGTTGAAATAAAGTCTATTTTATTATAAAAAAAATATAAAGGAATACTATGAACTCTCTGCCAACAAATTAAATAACTGAGATGAAATGAACACATTCTCAGAAAAACACAAATTACCAAAATTGGCTCAAAAAGAAGTAGAAACTCTGAACAGACCTATAACAAGTGAAGAAATTGAGTTAGTAATTAAAATGTTTCCTACAAAGAAAAGCCCAGGTCCAGATGGCTTCACTGATGAATTCTATCAAATATTTTAAAAATTTTATTTATTTATGTATTTATTTGTCAGAGAGAGAAAGAGAGAGAGAGAGACAGCACGCAGGCAGGCAGAGGGGCAGCAGAGGCAAAGGGAGAAGCAGGCTCCCTGCTGAGCAAGAAGCCCGATACAAGACTCGATCCCAGGACGCTGGGATCATGACCTGAACCGAAGGCAGCCACTTAACCCACTGAGCCACCCAGGTGTCCCTCTACCAAATATTTTAAAAATAAATGATGACAACACTCTATAAATTCTTCCAGAAAAAAAAAGGTGGAAGGAACACTTGCAAATTCATTCTTTGAGCCAGTATCAGACCCTGATACCAAAGACAGACAAAAATACACACACAATGGGGCACATGGGTGGCTCAGTTGGTTAAGTGTCTGCCTTCAGCCTCAGGTCATGATCCTGGAGTCCCGGGATCCTGCTCACCGGGGAGTCTGCTTCTCCCTCTCCCTCTGCTCCTCCCCACTGGTGTTCTCTCTCAAATAAATCTTTAAAAAAAAATCACACACACACACACCAATAGTTAATAAACAGAACTGTTAGCACAAAATTCCTCAAAATATATTAGTAAACCAAATCCAACGTAGAAGAACCATACAAAAAACACCATGCACTAGGCTGGATTTATCCTAGGAATGCAAGGTTAGTTTAACATCTGAAAATCAATGTAATATACCCTATTAATAAAGGACAAAAACCATAAGATCATTTTGAGATGCAGAAACACCATTTGACAAAATCTAACACTGGTCATGATAAAAATTCCCAAGATTCCCAAAGAAAACTGATGATATATTAACAACAGGATAATCTGAGGATGGCATATTTACAAAGGTGTGGGTATAGAGGAACCACAAGGGAAAGTGCAGGAACCTGAAGCTAGTAGAGGCTAAGCTGGTGCCACCTCTAGGCCCAAAGGGACAAGAAAAGGAAATAACTACCAGATCACAGAAGGAGAGTCAGAGTCTGTTGCTTTACAAGGTGCTCTGTGAGCTTCAGGGGAGGGACACAGCCAACCCAAAATATCTTCCAAGGTGGGAGCCAAGGGAATAAATACTCTGGCCTCATTCTTCTCCCTCCCTCATACCTCCTGCTGAGCTCCTCTTTGGCTAATTTCTTGCAGTGAGTGGAGATTAGATATCCAGCACAAAGAGGTAATTCCCTAGCTCTTGCACTCTGGAAGAATTCTGCAGTAGATCTTTAAGAGCCAGAACTGGTGTCTCAGCATTGTTAGATCTTCCTGCTTCTCTCAATGTGCTGACCTGCTTACCAGCACAAGGTTCTGTTGCCTCTGCTTGGTGGATGCTATAACAGCTGCCCCAGCAACCTCAGCAATAGAGAGCAACCCTCACTTTAAATGGCTGTCTCAGCTTTGGGGGTGGGGTGGGGACAAAGAAACAAACAAACCCTGATTAGCCTCTGCAGTCACGTGCCCAACCCTGAACCAATCACCGTGCCCAGGGTAGTGGGACACTCATGACTGGCCAGCTATAAGCCATATACCCACCCCTGTGAGTCTGAGGTCTGCTAGTAAACTGCACTCTTTCTTCTAAATTCCTTCCCTCTGTCAAGGCTAGCTAGAGTTGGATTCTGCTATTTGGAATCAAAAGAACCTTCATCTGGGCTAAAAGTAACCATGGTTAAAAGCAGGAGAAAGATCCAACATCCAGTCAGCCTTTGGTGTTAGAACTTCCAACCTCAGGATGTCCCAAACACCAAAAAAGGACTCTTTGGAGAAATCAAAACTACTGAGGAAATGGAGGGCCCAGAGCTGCTCTACCATGCACCACAAACCACAATTCCCAGTGCTTCTTTCGTGGCGCCACACTGGTATCCCCACAACCTATGAGATGCTCAAGGAGGAACATAAAGTGGCTGTACTCCGGGAGTCCTAGAGATCAGCTCCCATGGCAACTACCATGATCAACACCCACAGCAAGATGTCATTGCCCAATCACACTGCCCAGTCCCTCTTCAACAGAATCGTCATGAACTTGTGCTTCCTGGGCTTCATAGCATGCACCTACTCCATGAAGTCTAATGACCAGAAGACGGTAGGTGATGTGACTGGGACCCAGGCCTATGCCTCCATCACCAAGTGCCTGAACATCTGGGCCATGGTCTTGGGCCCCCCTTCTGATCATTATGTTCATCAGTATTTCTTTTCTTTTTTTTTTTTTTAAGATTTTATTTATTTATTTGACAGAGAGAGACCACAAGTAGGCAGAGAGGCAGGCAGAGAGAGAGGAGGAAGCAGGCTCCCCGCAGAGCAGAGAGCCCGATGTGGGGCTCGATCACGACCCAAGCCGAAGGCAGAGGCTTTAACCCACTGAGCCACCCAGGCGCCCCCATCAGTATTTCTTTTTTAAAGATTTTATGTAGGGATGCCCGAGTGGCTCAGTCAGTTAGGCGTCTGCCTTAGGCTTAGGTCATCCATGACCCCAGGGTTCTGGGATCGAGTCCCATATCCAGCTCCCTGCTCAGTGGGGAACCTGCTTCTCCCTCTGCCTATTGCTCCCCCTGTTTATGTACTCTCTCTCTCTGACAAATAAATAAAGTCTTTTAAAAAATAAAAAATAAAGATTTTATTTATTTATGACAGAGAGTGAGTGAGCATGAGCAGGGGGTAGGGACAGAGTGAGAAGCAGACTCCCCATTAAGAAGGGAGCCTGACATTCATCATTATTTTTGCCACTGGCTCACTTAAAATTTTCTAAGCAATTTCAGAGAACATAAAATATTATGAAAGCTATTAGCAGCTGCCCATGGTCTGAGGCTGTCACTCCTTTCACAGCATTTTAGATACACATCTGCAACTGAATTCAATAAAGCATTTGTGGGTAGGGAAAAAAAAGGAACTTTCAATCTCAGCAAAACCACCCCCATTCTTGCTCAAAATCATAATTTTAATGATGGATATTCCCACACTCTCAAAATGGAACAAAATCGTTTTGAACTGTAACATTAGGTATGAAATGTACATTAATTATACTCTAGATGAGAAACCCAAAATATCAACAAAAAAATCCTTACCCAAAGTTCCTTTCTCACCACTCACAATTGAGGCAGAAACCACTTTTTTTATTATCATTTTTACACACAAAATGTTTACAGGTTTTTATATGGGCCACAATTTCAGTTACCTTTTTTTATCAAGTCCTATCACTCACCTGGAGTCTATCTTCCTCTGCATTCTCTGCTTACTTCTTTTCTGATGGAAATTCGGCAACGGCTTGATACACACTTCTTAGTGAGCAGGTTCTTCATGAATCAAAAAGTCTTTTATCTTCCCCTTCTAACTGTAAGAGAAAGAGGGAAAAGGGGAGTAAATTATCTGAGCCATATTTCCGAACAGCTACATGCTAGCTCCTAATTTCCTCCTAATTCAACACTAGATGAACATGGCAAGTCTCTGAAATTTTTTAATGCATTTTTAAAAAGTTATTTTATAAGAAAGGAAACTGGGAGGAAAGAGGATGACACTCAAAAGGCTATAACTGGTTCATTTTTCTTGTCCCAGTGATGCTCTAAGACCTCCAACTTCCCTTTTTAAGAACACTAGGAGAGGCCTAGATTTCCTATTTTTTGCCTAGATTAATTTTTTTGGTTGTCAATGTTACCTTTATGAATCTCTGGGCAGTTTTGGTCAATAGTAAATTACTGTGTACAGTTTCCATTTGCATTTGGTGATAATTTCTACCAGTAATTTTCATCATGAACCAAATAAGCAACATAGTTTTTATTTATTTCTTAGTGCAAAGAATAGCAATGTTGTGGGTTGGATAGCAATGTTGTGGGTTGAATTGTGTCCCCCAACCCGGAGTACCTATTAATTGACCTGACTTGGAAATTCTTTGAAGATGTGATTAAGATGAGGTCACATTGGAGTAAAGCGGGCCCTTAATCCAGTATGATTGGCATCTTTATAAAAAAAGGAGATGAGGGCCGCCTGGGTGGCTCAGTCGGTTAAGCGGCTGCCTTCTGCTTGGGTCATGCAGTAGGTGAATGCCATGAAGCCTAGGAAGCACAAGTTCATGAAGATGCTGTTGAAGAGGGACTGCGCAATGTGGTTGGGCAACAATGTCTTGCTGCAGGTGTCCTGGGATCAAGACCCACATCAGGATCCCTGCTCAGCAGGGAGTCTGCTTCTACCTCTCATTCTTCTTCTGTGGGCTCTCTCTCTCTCCAATAAATAAAATCTTAAAAAGAAAAAAAGAAGAAGAGATGAAACACAGGGACAGATACACACAGAAAGGAGAATGCCATGTGAAGACAGACATACAGGTAAAACAGCATGTGATAATGAAAGCAGAGACTAGAATGATGTGTCCACAGGCCAAGGAACACCAAGGACTGCTGGCAACACCAGAAGCTAAGAGAAACGCACAGAACAGATCCTCCTCCAGAGCCTCCAGAAAGAGGATGGCCCTGTTGACATCTTGATGTCAAATTTCTAGTTTCCAGAGCTATAAGACAATACACTTCTGTTGTTTATAAGCCACCAAATGTATACTACTTTGTCAGAGCAGTCTTTGGAAACAAATTCTAGTAGAAAGAAAAAGGAGTAATAAGTGCACGGTGGAAGAAGGGTGCACTTGTACTATGTGTAATTGTGAGTAACTGTGAGGCATTTATAGTAAGACATCTATTCTAAAAGAATGAAATCACCCTTCATAACTAAGGTCACATATTTCAATGACAATCAGAGAAGGAATTAGCAGGAAAAGAGAGTTAATCCATACAAATGAATAATCCTTATTGAGATCAAACATTTGTTCTCCTCCTCTTTCTGGTATCACACTCTAAGTAACAAAGGTCGCCATTAGTGACTATTTCAGTAAATAAATTAAAGGATAATCAAACTGGGGTTTTTGATTCAATACTGCTATAATAAATGGGTCACTGTCTTGGATTTATGTCTTGTTATAGTGATTCTCTGGAATACCTAGAGTGGGATACGGATGAGAAGCAGGCCCACAGAATTGCAGGAGAGCTCAGAACTAGAAGGAACAAGGAATGGCTCCTAGAATTGTAGTCACAGGCCACAGATGAGGGGACTGAATGGAAGTCTACATAGTGAGCATTTAGGGGCCCCAGTCTCCTTCCCAACCCTGCTAGGCAGGGTATCCAGATCCTTCTCCACACCCCGCTTCCAGAATTCTGGCAGCTTGACTGGGATCTCCATCAGGGGACTGGAAGTATCTTTGCAGAAGAAGCTAAGAACTAAAAGCCTCAAGATTCTCACATCTGTGCGCCATCTCCCTCAATGAAAAAGCAGGCTTGTCCCTAAAGAGAAGCTCACAAATCTACAAGTCCTGCTCTGACACTGGGAGCTTCTAACTAATTTCTCAGTTGCTGGCACTTAAGAATGAATGGATAATTAAGACTCAAGACATTTGGATGTGACCTCCAGCAAGAAAGAGACCAAAGCAAACAAAGAAATCTGAGGAAATCCACGACCTGTAATGTACTCCTACCAAGAACTTGAATCTAAATATCTTCAGACCTCATCTACAACTAAGTATCAACTTGTAAAAAATACAGGGAACAAATAAAAATGGTTCTGCAATCAGCAAAATCAATGATGTAGGAAATGTCACAGGACTAATAACCCAGTTCCCTCAACAAATAAACAGCAAAAGAAAGAGGGGGAAACTTACACATTAAAAGACACTTAAGATGTAGATTAATCAAAGGCTATGTATGGACCTTGGATATTCATTTTAACTAACTACAAACTAACTCTCAAACAAAAAATGCTAAACAATCAGGGAAACTTAAACTTAAAATTTTTTCTAATCTAAAAAATATTTTAGGGGTGTCTGGGTGGCTCAGTTGGTTAAGCCTCTGCCTTTGGCTCAGGTCATGATCCCAGGGTTCTGGGATGGAGCCCTGCATCAGGCTCTCTGCTCAGCAGGGAGTCTGCTTCCTCCTCTCTCTCTGCCTGCCTCTCTGCCTACTTGTGATCTCTGCCTGTCAAATAAATAAATAAATCTTTAAAAAAATAATATTTTAATGAGTTATTAAAGAATTCATATTTTGGGGGGTTGCATGGGTGGCTCAGTTGGTTGGGTGTCGGACTCTTGATCTCAGCTCAGGGGATGGGGAGAGGGAGAGAGAGAATTTCAAGCAGACTCCATGCCGAGTTCGTTGCCCAAGACAGGGCTCAATCTCACAACCCTGGGATCAAGACCTGAACTGAGATCAAGGATACCCACAACTGAGCCAAGAGAACTTAAAACAAATGTCTATACAAAATTTGTATATGGGGGCACCTGGGTGTCTCAGTCATTAAGCATCTGCCTTCAGCTCAGGTCCTGATCTCAGGGTCCTGGGATCAAGCCCTGCCATCAGGCTCCCTGCTTGGCCGGAAGCCTGCTCCTCTCTCTCCCACTTGCCCTACTTGTGTTCTGCCTCTCACTCAGTCGCTCTGTCAAATAAATAAAATATTAAAAAAAAAACTTGTATATGAATGTTAACAGCAACATTATTAATAATAATATTAATTTGGCTATTAATAATAGCCAAAAAAAGTGAAAGCCCAAATGTTCACTAACTCATGGATGAACAAAATATGCATATCCATACAATCCATACAATTAAATATCACACAACCATAAAAAGAAATGCAGTACTATTACATGTTAAAACATGGATGCATTCTGGCACATGCTAAGGGAAAGAAGCCATTCACAAAGACCATATAGCATATGATTCCACTTATATGAAATGTCCAAAACAGATAAATCTACGGAGTCATAAAGTAAATTTCTGGCTGCCTAGGGCCTGGAAGGATTGAAGGGAAATGGGGAGTGACTCCTAACATTAAGGGTTTCTTTTCAGGGTGAAGAAAATGTTCTAAAATCGATTATGGTGATGGTTGCAAAACTGATTAAAAGCAATGAACACTTTAAATTGGTGAATTGTCTATGTGAATTATTTTGCAATAAAACTGTTAAAAGAAGAAAAGGAAGAGATGAACAAGTAGAAGCAGTAGTTATTAAAGGAAAATGTATCCCAGAAACCAAGGAAGCAAATTGAGGGGGGGAAAGGAACCCAGGCAAAAGCAAATTCAACATAAGGGAATAGCAAAAAGAAGCAAATCCCATGATAGATGAGAAAAGAAGTTTCAGGATTAGAACTGAGGACAGCAGGCATAGAGCCACCAGATCATTTTAGAGCAGAGAAGGATCTCCAAGAAAAAGATGAAATGGACAGTTTTGAGAGTAATTTTGCAAAAAAAAAAAAAAAAAATAGGCGGGCATCTGAGAAATGCTGTTACATTCAAGAAGAAAATTTAATCTGGGCCTGAATGCTAGGCAAATGAGAAAATAATAGAATAATAGGATGTACAAGAAAAAACAGTTGCTATACTCTGCTTGGTATAGCTGTGAAATGTTATAAAACACTGACCACTAATTTAAAAATAAATGAATACATAATCACATTGGTGAGAGGATGGAAGGAAAACTGTAAGCTAAGTATTTATCTTCCATGAATAACAGTGGACCTTTTATGTGTAAAACTAAAAAATCAGGAGATATTGCCCATAAAGATATTTCCTTCCAACTTATAAAGATCAGGAGAAACAGCTGGCATAATGTAAATTATAACTGGGGCATGTGGCTATTTTCTATTATAAGCTTTTAATACTGGCTTTTAAAATCATGTATGGTAACTTGGAAAATTAAATAAGTTTCTACAGCATTTTGCAGCTGCTAACAATGACGGAGAAATCAACGATCATAGTAAAGAAAAGGAAGGAAAGACCTAAATTGATATCTTTAAGCCCCCAAACAGTTTCAACTACTTCTTCCAGGAATCCTTCTCTGACACCTCCAAGCCTCATACTTTCATGTCATTTAGGCGGGTACCATGAAATCTATAACGAATAGATTAAAAAAAAGAAAAAACCACTTATGGAGAGGGTACTACTCTGTGTCAGGTATACATAGTACTATGCATTTTTCATTAATAAGCTGCCTTTTAACAAACACCTGAACAGGATTTTCAGACTGAGGAAGTTTATCTATTTGAAGTCATTAGCTAAGTGGTAGGGTTGGGACTGGTACGCAGGTCCCTAACACCATTCGTTCAACAAATATTTACTATGCATCTGTACAGGTTGACAAGAAACCTGAATGGCCACCCATGAGATAAAAACGAAGCATTTATCTCCCGCTGCTGGGGAGGCTTCGCTGTTGTTGCCTTGTTGGATTCAGATGAGGCCCCCGAGATTTGTGCACACTCGCCCCTAGCTGGCCACGCTGGAGAGATCCAGAAACTCCTGATTCGGATCCGCGCACGAGCCTTGCATCGACGCAGGCACCGATACCCGCCTGCAGCACCAGACGCGCGGGAGTAAGCGGTGCCCGGTGGCCTCCGGGCGACTAGATGCTGAAGGGAAGCAGCACCCAGCAAGAAGGACTGAAGCACCGCGCCAGGCGAGGAAGAAGAGCTCCGAAAGTTCTCTGCACTCTCTTCACACCTCTTCCACTCCCAGATCACAGTCTGTGGGTAGGCAGCTTCGCCTGCACTCCTGGACAAGGAAGCGGAGGCTTGGAGAAAAGAGTCACGGGGTCCAGCTCGAGGGACGTCCGCTTGCCGCTGGACTCCAAACCGAAGAGGCCGAGGCACTTACAGGCTGGAAACAATATACTGGGCCTCATACCTGACAAGCTGAGCACACTGGCCTCCCGCCTCGCGAAGTCCCAGCGGGAGTAGGCACACGCGCCGCCAGCGGTCCTCTGACCCGCGGGACCCAACACCTGCCTCAGCACTTCCCCCGTGTCGGCGCCTGTGTCTCTCGCCAGCCCCGCCCCCGTCTCCACGGCGACTCGGCGAGCGTGTGAGACGCCCCTCCCCGGACTCTAGAGTTCGCGCAGCCTCAGTCCGATAGGTGGCACGCCTCCCTCCGGCAGCCGACGGGGGGCTGGCTAAGCTGAGTTGGCCCCAAAGTCCGCGGAAGAACTGGACAACCCCGAGGAGGGCTCTCGGCCTCCTTGGCCCACTAGAGCTTAGCTTCCTACAGCCATTCTTAGACAAGAGGAGTAGGAGTCATTTCGAATCGAATTTCCGAACTACACCTCGCGCGGCAAGGACTAGGGATGAGGTTCCAGTCTGGAGGCCCACGCAGACGAAGGTCCTCCTTAGCCCCATTTCCAGGCTCCTGCGTGAATCTCTCTGGCTCTTGGTTCTCCATGGTTCCCAGCCGGTGCAAGCGTGGAACACGCGCATGCAGGGACCAGAGAAGCTGTCAATCTGAGGGACAAGGAAGTTGTTCCGTGTCCCCGAATTTGAATTACCCCAGGCTGGGATCTTCTGTGAACCTTCCCCTTAAAAATGTAGTTAACAAGCACTAATTGTTAGTAAATGGTCGATAAATTTTTAAAAATCTCTTAACATCTTTTAGAAAATAGGGGTAAGGGAAGGTAGGTGAGGCTTTTCTCCTGTGCTTTGTAAAACATTTGAAAGCACACAAGACTTCTGGTAGAGAGTAAAGGCAAGCGTTATGTACTTAAATGCTTGAACGATTTTTTATTTTTATTTTTAAAGATTTTATTTACTTATTTGTCAGAGAGTGAGCGAGCGCACACAAGCAGGGGGAAAGGCAGGAAGACGGAGAAGCAGGCTCCCCAATAAGCAAGAAGCGCAATGTGGGACTGGATCCCAGAACCCTGGGATCATGACCTAAGGCAGACGCTTAACCAACTGAGCCACCCAGGCACCCCGAAAGATTTTTATACTGCAATTTTTATACTACAATTATGAGGTAAAATAATTTGTTGGGTGTCCCAGGATTAAAGTGACACAGGTAGTTTGCATTTTCCATTTTCTCCATATGCTAATTTGTGTTTAAAAAAAAAAAAAAAAACGACACCAGGTGTTTAAAAGGAAAAGTTCCACTTTAGCAGGACAAGGGAACCAATCTTTTAGGGATGACTAATCTAGTGAGTTTTAAATCCCTAATTAGCACTAATATTTACTGTCAAATTAGTCTTTCTTATAAGTACTTTATGCTTTCTAGGTGATTTGCTGATGCTTTATTCCTGTCATGTACCTTTACTACCATCAACTCTGACTGATTTGGGAAGGGATGAAAGGCATTTTCATTTGAGTTATAATGCAAATAATTATTCCTGTCAGTCAAGATTAGAACAGTATAGATTAACAACAGCTAGTGCAGCAGCACTTAATGATTTCAGTTGGTTTTGTCTTAAGTACTTCGCATAAATGAAATCAAGCATGTAAAGCACCAGAAAGGGTAGAGGCTCTTTGAAGAATTAGTGTTTCTAAAAGTCCCTTAATTTCTTTAGTCCTTAAACTGAGTACATGATGCCACACACCTGTGAAACTGTTGAAATCTTTTCTTAGAACCAGGGATTACCCTTATAGCAAGAAAAAATGAACAGGAAAAAAGCCCATTTAGGGAGACACTGACTAGTTGAGGTGTAATCCCAACCTTCTGAGATGAGGGTGCTCTCAGAATTATTAGGTTTCTTATATTTTCATTTGCTTTTCTACTGCTCTTGGACTCCTCAACTGACTGAACTTTTGAGTCCCCTTATGCCAAACTTTGAACGAACAACTGAACCTAAACTAAGATCTGAGAAATATTTAGTAAAGAACAAGAGTCAATAATTTCTCTTACTCTCTCAAAGAAACTTCTTATACCGGTATTTGAAAATTCATTAATTCCAAAATGGGCATTTAGAATTACAAATTATCATTCTTACTGAGAATACTCAAAAGCTACAATGAAACAAGGATTTGCAAGCATCTAAGTTTTGCATGACACAGGAGGAAGACATTCATAGATACCTTCCCTTAGTAAATTATTACTTTTATTCTCAGGTGCTAATTTGCATCTCCTTTCACAGGAAAAATTGAGTCTCTGGGAGATAAGTGACTTGAGACCAAGGTTCTACACGACACTAAAGGACACCTTGGTGGAAGCGTGCATCCCAACTAGGATAGACCTGAGGGCCTGGGAAATTAGCTCCAAGCCAGGCCTCTCTCATAGTAGCTACAATGCCTTGAGCAGATTTTGTGTACTTGCGGTCATTTAAAAATATGTCCACGAATTCTTTGACACTTTTATATAAAACTAGTCTAAGTCTCCTTCCCTTAGTGACTTCTTTAATATTTTATTTATTTGACAGAGATCACAAGTAGGTAGAGAGGAGGAAGCAGGCTCCCCGGGGAGCAGAAAGCCAGATGTGGGGCTCGATCCCTGGACCCTGGGATCATGACCTGAGCTGAAGGCAGAGGCTTTAACCCACTGAGCCACCCAGGCACCCGTCCTTTTTTTTTTTTAAAGATTTTAGTTACTTGTCAGAGAAAAAGAGAGCACAAGCAGGGGAGCAGCAGGCAGAGGTAGACGAAGAAGCAGGCTCTCTGCCAACCAAGGAGCTCTATGTAGGACTTGATCAGAGGAGCTGGGATCATGACCTGAGTGGAAGGCAGCCAATTAACAACTGAGCCACCCAGGCGTCCCTTAGTGACTTTTTTCTAATAGATTATGGCATGTGGAAGAACACGGACTCCAAGGCTAGGTTGGAAAGGACAATTCAGCAACTGGCTGCTGCAGAATCCTGCCACCATGTTGTGAGAAAAAGCTCAAGCCCCAGAGAGAGTGCATGTATAAACATCCCAGCCAACCGCTCCAGGAGACCCAGCTGAGAGCCGCCATCAAGCACCAAATATGTGAGTAAGCAAGCCATTAAATGATCCTAGGTGCAAGCCTTCTACCCATCTTAATGGAGCAGAAACCAGGTACCCCAGCTAGAAGTGGCCTAAAGTGCAAGTTTAGGTGCAAAATACATATTGAGTTAAACCACTGAGTTTTGGGGTGGTTTATCACACAGCAATAGATGACTAATTCCCACTACAAGCCTGAAAAGTAGGTACTGCTATCCCTTTTTGACAGAGGAGTAAACAGGTCCAGAGAAATGAAATGACTGGCTCAGATTTCACACCAAGTGGCAGAATCAGAATATAAGAGCTTCAAGCAATGGGCCTTCTTCATTACACTTGATAGCGAAAGGATTATACCATTATCCTCAACCTTAGGAAGAACCTGATTCCAAAAGCAGCTTGATTTCTAAAATATTAAGATGAGCATGGTGTGATTACCTACCATGTGCCTCTGAATAGGCCTTACAAGAACAAAAACAAAAACAAAAAACCAGCAGCTTCATGAAGGTTGTATAAGGCTTTTTACCCACGTTATCCTTTTTAATCTTGATAACAGCCTCTGTTATCAAGTTGGATTATCATGTTTCCAATTTTACAGATTAGAAAACCAAGGCTAAGGATAAAGAACTGGCCTAATTTGCCCCAGCCTGTAGGATGTGGCAGAGCTGGGTTGCAAATATTTCCCTCTGCCTCTTGCTCCCAGACAGTTAATACATTTTATTTAAAAAAATTTTTTTTATTCAATATTACAGACAAAAAGAAAAACGTTTTCTTAATTATCTCGGTTGCCAAGACTTACAGGAAGGGAACTCAGCGATCACTCAATGCCCAATCCCCTTATTCTAATAGTGAAACTCAAAGAAAGCAGGCCCCTTCAAAGAAAGGTAGACTTCACTACCCTTTAGCGAAAAAAATTGCGTTTCCCTCTACACCCAGGTAGACTTCACACCAACCCCAGGAGGAAGCACGGGACGGAAACTGGGGCTGGGGATATTCCTGCAGACCCGGCTCACAGGTGATCTTCGTCAAACCTTTACAGATGGCTCTTCCCCAGCACGGCAGTTACTCTCATTTCTTAGAGTAGGGAAAGTATGTTTGCACTGCTGTGCTCTCATTTGCCAGTCTCGCCAATGTGTACTCTGCGCTTCACATTCGCTATCTCATTTTCACCCAAATACACTCGTACTTGCCCTTCCCGTGCAGGCTATGGAAAGATTCCGGTTATGGGCGGGAAAAAAACAAAACAAAACAAAAACCCAAAAAACCCTTTCAATGACTCTTGTCAGTCACTTTTAGCTCAATCTAAAGCAATCGTGGCAAATTTGTTAATGCAACAAAACAGAATCACACACACTTAAAGAGGGGCCATTTTAGAAAGAAAAGAGAAAACTCAAGTCAGGGCTTTGCCCAACATCACACCATTAATGATAAAACCTGAGATTCGAGCCCACAAACGCCAGGCTCAAAAGCCCCCAGGCTCGCCTCAGACTGCCACCGCCGAAGCCCCGCGTTTCCCGCCGTCGCGAACCGTGCAAACGCAGCAGTCAACGCGCTCCCCAAGTCGCACCCGGACCTGGACCCCGGACCCCGGCTTTCGCTGGTACCACCGCCTTCCAGAGACAGCTGCCAGGCGCGTACCGCAGGCTACAGCACCGCCCGCCCTGTTCTGCCCCGCCCCGAAGCACGCGTGGGAACGCTGCGTCCTCCCCAGGGCTGCCCGGGACGACCGCCTGCGCGCACCGGGAAAGGCTTCCGCCGCCGCCGCCCCAGCCCCCTCTCCGCCGCCGCCATCTCCTTCCCGCCTCCGCCTCGCCGCCGCCGGGCGCACGCTCGGGCCGGCGTCCGGGGAGCGCGCCGCAATGTGTCTTTTTTCCCCCCGGCACCGCCGCGGTCACCTCACTTCCGGGCGCGCAGCGGCGAAGGCGGTGCTGGGGCCCGGGTGCGTGGAGGGAGTTATTAAGGGGGAGGGGGTCTGGGAGGAGGGGCTGAGGGCTGGGCCGTGGTTACGGCGGCTGAAGAGAGACAGTCCGAACGGGTGGGGGGGCGAGAGCGAAGGCCGCGCGGAGCAGCCCTCGGATCGGCACCGGCGGCAGGGAGGGGACCGGCGGCCGGGGCGAAGGGCCGCCGAGCGGCGGAGGCACCGAGTAAGAGCCCGGCGACAGCGGGAGCCGGGGCGCCTCGCGCCCAGGGCCGCAGGGAGGGCAGGGGCGCGGGCGCGCTGCTCCTGGGGTCGCGTGCGTGAGCGCGAGCGCCGGGGTGCGCGCGGGGGGCGGGCAGGGGCGCGAGGCCAGCGGGGCGGCCGGCGGGCAGCAGGCGGGCGGGCTGGCGGGGCCCGAGCCGCCGGGCCGGGGCGGACGGCGGCGGGCCTGCGCCGGCTCCAGCTCGGAGCGTCTGGGCCGGGGAATTCGGCCTCCCCGCTCCCTCCGGCCCGCCTCCCCTCCGTGAGTATAGTCCCCGCCCTTCCTCCGAAGGAGGCCGCTGGGCTGGGGCCTGCGCGAGAGTCCGGGGGTTGGGGTCGCGGCCCGGGAAAGACGAGTTTCCGAGCTGGAGCCGGCATTCGCCCTTTCCTTGCCGCCGGCGCCCCTGACATGGCCACAGGTGCCGCGGGCCGGGTGAGGGGCGCTCGGGCCCCAGCCCCTGCCCCCTGGATAACAAGGGGCAGCTGGCGCCGTCCATTGGCAAGTGACAGGCACTATACCACAGTCCGACTTCCCGGATCCCCAACCAGTCTCCTACCTGCCCCCACTCGGGAAACTTCCCCACTACTGTCTGAACGGTCCTCATGGGTGGCAATGACTAATTTTGGTTTCTTTTTGTCTTAAAGCTGCTTAAAGGCTGTGCCCTGATTGGGTACCTTCCACTTAGGCTTTCCTTAACCTTTCCGATTCTTAGAGCACATTACTAGAAGAGATTAAAAAAAAAAAAAAAAAACCCAGTCATTCTATTTCCAAATGGGTTCTGGTTTTGTTGGGTGAGGCTTTGTTTTTTAAAGGTAGTCATTTTAAGAGATTAAAGAGTTTCGGTGTCTTAAACGGTCAAGACTTCTCAAAATATATTGTTCCCCCTGACAGTTTTGCTGATTGATCTTCCAGGTGCAAAGAATTGTAGACCAAGGAGCCATGGATAGGAGAAGTTTGGGTGAAACAGAAAATGGAGATGCTTTCCTTGACCTGAAGAAGCAACCAGCCTCCAAATCCCCGCATCGCTATACAAAAGTAAGTATTGTTACTAATGAAATAGTGTTTCTTTATAGATGGGGAGATTAGTAACATTGTGTAGGTATTTCATTAGTGTTATTTAAAGTGGAAGTCTCATTCTGACTATATAGACTAAATATTAACTAGATTTAATAAAGCATTGCTTTGAATTTTTTCTGCAAGTGTGAATATGCAGTTTAAACTAGAATTTGCTTCAAATTAGCTTTTGGGTAGAGGAAATATTGGCTCATATGGCATATGAATTTGTGGATCAGCATATGTTAGCACACATGTTCTGCAACAACTGTGTGTATCTGGTATGTTACTGACTTATATGCTCTAGAATAAGCATTCCAGTTCTGGCATGCAAATCACTCAAGGTCCTGTACTTACTGAAGTTGTTGCTTCAGTATCTTGTGGGCCTCTGGGTGTTTCTGAAGGGGTTGACAGACTCCTTGAGGTGTGAATTCATTTCTTATTCCTTGAAATGTATTGGGCAGAGTACAAAAAAATGTGCTTGGGACTTCTGATGGGAAGAGTCATATTCTAGTTGGTCTCTTATCTCTATTTCCTGAGTATGAACCCAGTCAGGGGTTCTGATGTGGTTATTGTCCCTGACTTACCAGAATACTGACTGGTTAATATTTGAAGTCAGGCCTTGTTTGTGTACTAGTGCCACTGCTCAGACCTACTTGATAAAGTGTCTTGTACTATCAGAGCAATATTCATTTTTAGCATTAAAAAAAAAAAGATGGCATTTGATTCAGATTTGATCTCCACAAATGTAGTTTTTCTCAAACGTGAGGGTACTTGAATAATGTTTCACAACTTAAATTCACTGTCTAAAATGTTGACAGGTGAATTCTGAATGGAGAAAAGCTTATTAAATGAAGGGGAACTAATTTGAACTGCTTTCATAAGCTTTTGTGATTTTAGTTCTCCTAGCACTTTTTGAATAAAAGTTCTTACTGGTATCCTGCTTGTAGAGTCCACACAGAGAGGCTTTTGTGTCACTCTCAAACTGATCAGAGAATGGCATGTATATGTCATCTTTCTGTATAGCCATATTTAGTTTAAGTCATTTTGGGGGAAGATAATACTGGTCTTTCTTAGGCTAGAACTTACGTGTGTCTAAAGATTAAGAAGCCCAATATTGTCCATTTTTGATAATCTAGTTTTAGAATTCTGTCATACTTAGATAAATGTGCCTCAAAGAAATGATTAAGAAAAGCATCTTTTAAATTAATGACAGTGGAGCTTAGATTTAATGGTCTTCTCTACCAGATTTAGTTGGAAGTTGGTTTACTGTCCACTCCATTAGAGAAGATTTAGTTAATGGCAATTTTAGAATCATGTTTAGGCAGTATTTGGGTAGTGCTTTCATACATACGTTTCTTATACTCGAGTAATGTGGTACTTGAGGCAAACAGCCTTTCTCTTTGAAGAAAGCTTGAAACAGCCCTGTGTTCTGAGAACTATAATAAATGGTCTGTTGCACAACTGGAATAATACTTGAGCCATCCTACTCCTTATCTCCATATTAAGATTAAACTATTGGCGTAAAAAAAGGCATTTAGTAGTGTTTCCGCTGCTTCAAGTTCATGGGCTAGAAAGTTTAGAAGAGAAGGAAGTTGTCCTTAGTGATTTTTTTAATAAGTTATGTGCTTTGTGAAAACTGGTAAACATGGGATGTTTACTACAAGATCAAAAAAACACATTCACCAGATGAGAGGGCTTCTTAAACTTTGACCTTTCTTAGTTTAGCACTCATTTGTTTTATGAGATAACATTAATAGTCTGTTCGGAATTCTAGGGTTTTTTTTCCATGAGGGTGGAGTAATCCAGGAGTTTGGCCTAGTGCTTTTCAGTTAACATCAGAGTCTCCTGTGTGTTATGTCATTCTTTACTCCAGCTTCCTAAATGTTGATATGTTTGGGGATTATCTGTGAACCCTTGTGAAGTTTGAGTTCTGGTTGTTAGATCATGAGTGGGCTTCAAAATCTAGCTTTTTAACCTGCTTGCAGGTGGTGCCCATACTGCTGGTCCACTGACCATACTTTGAGTAGCAAGGCTTTAGTCTTCCTTGGAAAACTTGGTCTATGGTCTTGATGTTGTCAAGCAACTCAGATGCATAATTACTCTCTAGGTTTCCATTGGTATCTGTTGTGTTTCCATGAATGTCTCAGGAAGTCAAGTTAGAATCATATTAGATACTTTCAGGCCTACCCCTAGGCCTTAGTGATGATTAGTTGGGATGGTTGTAAGTGGATTTATCATAGGCACCTGTTATCCTGAGAGTCTGAGCTCTTAATTTAAAAGCCCACTCAGGTTCATTTTGCCAGGCCAAGTTGCTAAGACCAAAAATTCTTTCTGGTGATACTTAAATGTGGCATTTATAAAGTGATCGAATTATGTTGAAGGACCTTTGGAGGCTACAGAGTGGGACCTCAGCACAAAATCATGGATTGAAAGTGTTTTTAGACAGTGGTTCTCAAAGAGTAGTCCCTAAACTAGCATTTAGTACCGCCTAGTAACCAGTTAGAATTACAAAATCTCAGGTCCCATTTCAGTGGTATTAAATCAGATTTTAGGGGTAGGACCCAGACATCCACATGTATTAAGTCTTTCAGGGAATTTTGACTGATTTAAGCTTGAGGACCATCAGTTTAGAAAACAAGATGAGGCGGTCATGTTTATTAATGGAAAAACTTTGGGACCCACCAGCTTACCTTCATCAGAGGTCCTTGTTTTACCAGTTCTTGTGTAGTACTTGCTATTAGTGATACCATTTACTTCTTCAAATACAGAGTAAAAATGCTTTGGACTGTTCCACTATTCAGATCCGTGTTCTTTTTCTTTGAGTGTACGGACTGATTTTAGAGTATACAGACTTGGTGCTGTTCCTCCTTTGCTCCTGTGTCTTGCCACTGATTACTTAAAAAGTATTATCACCTACCAGTTGAGCAGTATATAAAAGCAGGGAGGGGCACCTGGGTGGCTCAGAGGATTAAGCCTCTGCCTTTGGCTCAGGTCATGATCTCAGGGTCCTGGGATGGAGCCCTGCATTGGGCTCTCTGCTCAGCGGAGAGCCTGTTTCCAATCCCGCCCCCCCGCCCCTGCCTCTCTGCCTACTTGTGATATCTCTCTCCGTGTGTCAAATAAATAAAATCTTTAAATAAATAAATAAAAGCAGGGAATACCCATAACATTCAGCTTGATACTGAGCAGTGTTAATCATCTACCTTAAATCTACCGGCTAAAAAGTAGGCATTGGGTTATTTGAGCTTAGTTTCATGTGTTACCTTGATTAGTTATAAATTGGCACCATTTTTATCAGTGTCTATACAGCTCTTCAAAGGAGTCCACCCTAATTTGCAGCTGATGGGCAGTTAGTCACAGTGATACAGCCATGTTTATGTCTTTGCTTTATTTATTTTTTTAAGATTTATTTGAGAGCGAGAGCATGAGTCGGGGGAGGGCAGAGGAAGAGGGAGAAACAATTTCCCCACTGAGAGGGGAGCCCGTGGAGCTTGATCCCAAGACCCTGAGAGCATGACCTGAGCTGAGCCACCCAGGTGCCCCTGTGTCTTTGCTTTAAAACCATTTTAAAAACCTTAAAAAAAAAAAAAAAATAGACAAGCACCTAAAATGGACTGATTTGTTTCCTTCTAGCCTTCTTGGAGAGAATCAGTTGCAAGATTGGAGTCCAGCCTTGAGAAAAGAGGAAATAGAAAAATAGAATTTAAATCTTGGGTTGAAGTCAGTAGCCAAATGGTCAGGTTTAACTCTACAAGAGATCTCATTTGGTAACTTCATAGATATTTTCCAAAAACTGAGTTGAGAAGTAACCTCTGACAGGTGGTATTTCAGGGACATGTTTTGCAACAAACTTCTTAAGCTAATATAAAAATAAGGATGTTTTTTGGGAAGGCAGAATTATGGTATGAGAAATTATTATACAATCTCAAAGTTTCAGCTGCTCAGAAACGCCAGGAGGCGTCAACTGGCAACACCACCAACACTGTCTTCTGATTATTCTTTCGTACCTGTTCTCATTCTTGGAATAGTCATCTTGAAAAGTTGGGATTCAGGGCTGTTGCCCCATGAGTATCCTCTTCTATTTGCTCATGGAGGGAACTTCTAGCTAGATAAGGAACCAGTCATTTAACATAGAAATTTGTGGCTAGGGCCTTTGATTCAGGAAAAGGTGCTATGAATGGAGGCAGGCTTAAGGGAATCCTGCCTAAGGATGAGGCAGTTTGATTCAGAGTTCCCAGTAGTCCACTGGGCAGGGACAAACCCGACACTAAGTGACAGTTGCTGGGAGGTGTCATGCCCCTTCCCTTGTCCTCTCAAGAGGAGCGATGAGAAGAGAAGGATTGGGGTGTTAAGCCCCACTGCCTGGTTTAGGATCCCCTGCTTTACCACTTACTTACCCTATGCGGTCTTCAGCTGTATACTTAGCTTCTCGATTCTCATCCTTTTCCTCCATAAAATGTGGGTGGAATAGCGTCTACTTGATAGGATTTTTATGGGGAATAAATGAGAAAAATGCATGTTAAGTGCTTAGAAAAGGGGCTGGCACACAAAGTATGAAAACTGTTTATGATGTACTGACGGGCATACTCAAAGGTACCTTCTTTAGATCAAGATGCTTATTTTTTAAATGTCACAGTAACCATTTCCATTTTAATATGAAACCGGAAAGTCCTGTTGAATACATAATGCCACCACCCTGAAAATGATTTTAAGTTTCCTTCTAGTCTTTACCTACTTAAAGTTTTACATTGTTTTAATCAGTTGTATGAACACTTTTAGAAGCCAAAATTTATTTTTATTGTGTTGGCCAGATCAACAGAGAAAACAGACTTTTCTGGGGTTTTTTCCCCCATACCCTTAGTTTCCCCCCATTTCCTTAGTTTCAGATCTTTCAGTAGAAGAAAGTCTTTGCATCAGATCAGCCACCATTAGATGCTTAAATGAATCCAGGTGCGAAGTCCTGCTTAACAGCTCTGCAGGACTGTTGAAATCCTGACCTGCCTGTAAGAACTGTTGGAAATGATGCCTCCAGCAACAAACTTCTAAGTGGGGAATGGTGGAATGTATCCCATGTACCCCCTATGTTGTTAGTTCACCGTTGCATTGGCTATCATCTTTGGGTACCATTACCCTGTTGTGATCTATTTTTAACAGCTTTCTAATCCTTTCAGAAAAGTCATCTGATTTGGCAGAATGAATATCTGGTCCGTCAGCAACTGTCTAAGAGCTTGATGACCAACCCCAATGCTAGTGGGTGTGTGGAGGGTGGGGACTGGGACAGGAGGTCAAAGGCGGATGACCCAACCCAAATACTGCTCTGGGGACATTTGCCTTCTTTAGGAAGAGCCAGGTATACACACAGGTGAAGTACTGGGTCACTTCTAGAGTCTTTTGACTGCTAACAATGAAATAAAACTCTGTGTTTTTTACAAAATACATATGTTAGTTTTTTAAAAAGTTGTGTTTTTAACTCTTAAGAATTAAATTTAGCTTACAAAGGTAAAGAATATTTCCTTTTCATCTTACGTAAGGGGCTTCTGTGAAATTTGTAATGTCAGAATGTCATCAGAATGCATAGCTGCTTCTACATGGGATTTCTGCAACAAGAAACTGGATGTGGGTTTTAACCACTGTTGTTTTGGTTTTATATTCACATTCATTTGCTTTCTCCTTCAAAACTGATCACCATAAGTGGGTATCCATATTAGTAATTCCCAAATAGATTGTTTTGGGGAGCTTGACAAATTTTCTCTGAGGAAGGCTGCTAAAACTAAGAAAATGTGTTTATACTATTTTAGCTGTGTGGCTCTTGGGCCATTGGCAGCTTATTTCTTGCTTAGTCAGGTTTTAAAACCTGTGCAAAAATGTTTTCAGATATTAACTCTTCCTGTCCAGATGGTGATAGTAGTGAATTTGTTTATAATTAGTAAGTTCCTGTGGGTTCTTAGGACTCTGCAAAAGGGTACTCTCCTATTTCCTCTTATAATCATACGGAGAGAGTATGCCCAGCTTAGAGTAGGCACTTTCCAAGTATTTTGCCTTTAGCCAAAGTTGAAGATTTTCTTTGAAAATATCCCAAAAGGGTGCCTTTTCAGGAATATTATTCTTAAGGGCCCTTGATGAGATGGCAAGTTCAAGAACACTTCTCTTGAGAGACTGGAGAGCCATGGGGCCAGGGCCAAGAGTCATCTGCATATGGCTGGATACTCAGCCTGGCACACAGGAAATGTTCTCTGGACAGCTATGAAGAGAGCAATTTTTGTATTGACTTAGCTCATGGTTTCTCCCCTCCCCACTTATGTGGGGGACCTTGTAGGCTGGAATACTGTCTTTTGCAACTTAAGACATTGGTAGAAGGTAACAGATTTAACTCTTTAAACCCCATGAAGAGGGCCTCGTGTTGTCCCTGAACATCCAAGTGGACTTTGGACCACATTTTCAGAAACATCCATTTAAAGTGCTACTTCTTAACTTCTTTGGGGTCCATTGGAGATCTTTTGAAGGTATGAATACTCAATACAGGAATCGCAGAAATGCACGGTTTTGCATATGGTTTCCTTGGAGCCATGAAATTGGTTTAAGAAGCCCTGCTTTTGAGAACAGTAAGTCTAATTTTACTAGATGTTTGAAGTTATTGCCAGCAACTTTTACTATCCAAGAACCGTTGTTTTGATTTCCCAGTTAACAACCTACTACCGAAGAAAATAGTTCTTCGTACTCTCTAGACAGGTGAGCTATGTCTTAGCCGCTTGGTCAGCAGCACCGTTTGTGCGGCCGGCATCATTAATGCCAGTGTAATATCTGGCTAACTGCTCTGCCTGTGCTCTTGGAGCCCCATCAGGTTGTGGAGTCGGTTGCCAGAGTGTTTATTCACACCTCATATAAGCCAGGCATAGTAAAGTCAACCTGAATAATATGGGAGGGAAAGTTAAAACATTTTTACCAACCTGAGCAACTCTCGTATCTGAGGGTTGTTGGCATTTATCAGTCTGTGATTAGGGCAATAAGTCTGTAAGAAAAGAAATTAAAGTATTAATATCTGGTAACAACACCTTAGTTTGATTTATTAAAAATATTTTTTATTGAGATATAATTCACATAATAAAATTCATCCCTTTAAAGGTGTACCATTCAGTGGTTTTCAGTAAATTCATGAAGTTGTATAACCATCACTGTTACCTAATTCTTGAGTATTTTCATCACCCGATACAGAAACTCTGTACCCATTAGTAGTCTCTCCATTATCCTCTTTCCCCAGTCCCTGGCAAGCATTAATCTACTCTTTTGGACTCCATGGATTTACCTATTCTAGACGTTGGTTGTAAACAGAATCATACTGTATGTGGCTTTTTTTGTCTGGCTTCTTTTAATCTTTTCAAGGTCTGTGTTATAGCATGTTTCAATACTTTATTCCTTTTTATTGCCAAATAAAAATGGATTCATTATATGGGCTTACCACATTTTGTCTGTTCATCAGTTGATGGGCATACGGGGTTGTGTCCATTTTTTCGCTTTTGTGGATAATGCTGCTCTGAGCATTTGTGTACAAGTTTTTGTGGGGATATAATCTTTTCAGTTCCTTTTGATAAATACCTAGGCATGGAATTGCTTGGTCATAGAGTAACCGTGCTTAACTTTTTAAGAAACTGCCACTGTTTTTCCACAGCAGCTGTACCGTTTTACATTCCCATCAGCAATGCACAAGGGTTTTAGTTTCTCCCCGTCCTTGCCACTACTGGTTATTTTCCCTTTTTTGATAGCCATCCTAGTACGTGTGAAGTGGCATCTCACTGTGGTTTTGACTTGCATTTCCTTAATGACTAATGATTTTGAGCATTCTTTATGTGCTTGTTGGCCATTTTTGTATCTTCTTTGGAGAAAAATCTCTTGAAATTTTTTACCTATTTGTAAATTGGATCGTTTGGTGTCTTTTTGTTGTTGAATTATACACATTCTCTCCATATTCTGGACACTAGACCCTTATCAGATACATGATTTATAAATATTTTTTCTTCTTCTGTGGATTGCCTTTTCACTTTGATAGTCATTTGAAGCTCAAAAGATCCTAAACTTAAAGTCCAACATACCTGCTTTTTTCCTTTCGTTGTTTATGCTTTTTCCATATCCCAGCTAAGAAACATTGCTTAATCTGTGGTCATGAACTTTTTACACCTGCATTTTCTTCTTTAAGAGTTTTATAGTTACAACTCTTATGTCTAGGTCTTTGATATGTTTTGAGTTATTTTTGTATATGGTATGAAGTAGAAGTAAATTTTATTTTTTAGAATAGTGTGGGATTTGTAGAAAAACTGGGATCATAGAGTTCTCCCTGTTAATATGTTAGTATGGTATACTTGTTACAATTAGCAATGTTAATACATTGTTATTAACTAAAATCCATACTTTATTCACCTGTCCTTCCTTTCTTTATCTTATGTCTTTTTTCTGTTTCAGAATCCCATTTGGGATTCCACATTAATTTGAATCATCATTTCCTTAATCTCCCCATTTCCCTTTTTGTAAGATTGTTACCTTGGTGAAAACATTTTTTGATCCCCACAAATAGAACTTTTGGTCCTCCTGCATGTTTTGTGGGTATGTTAAAATGTTAGTCTCTTCCAGTTGACTCCTAAATAAATAAGTAAAATCATTAGATTCAGTCAACAGGTGTGGTAGTAATAGAAAACACCTATCACCTGGGCTCCCTATTATCTTTGGCAGTTAAAAGTTTCAAATAAAGCCTTATTACATAGAAACTTTAGTATATTGAGAGTATACATATTTAAGTATAAGATATGTTTCTCTTGGTTTAATAGTGTACTAGGATTCTTAGTTTAATGTTTGGATTTGAGGGTGGTAAAGAAATAGGAAATAATCTGTGGGTTTCTTCTAATAGCAGACCGTTGCTTTGCAGCATTTTTTTCCTGTAGTGTAAATATTTCCTATATTATAAGGTCCTTCCTGTTTCTACTGGAATGTGTTTTAAGCCTTCCTGTCCTCAGGATTTCCGTATTATGATGTTTACTATCATCATAACTACTATTGGTCCAGCCACCCTTCACCCACCACTGAATGCACCCTGCATCACTGACACAGTGTCCTAATGATCTCCCTGGACTCCAGTCTTTACTGGTGATTTCTGGGTTGTAGGTCATTGCTTTGACAGGTTTTTTTTTTTTTTTTAAGATTTTATGTATTTATTTGACAGAAATCACAAGTAGATGGAGAGGCAGGCAGAGAGAGAGAGGGAAGCAGGCTCCCTGCTGAGCAGAGAGTCCGATGTGGGACTCGATCCCAGGACCCTGAGATCATGACCTGAGCCAAAGGCAGCGGCTTAACCCACTGAGCCACCCAGGCGCCCCTGATTTGTTTTGTTTTGTTTTTTGTTTTCAGAATTTGGGGCAGTTTTTAGATATTTTCTTATATTTGGAATTTTGTTTACCTCAGACTTCTAGATTTTTCTAGGTATTTCTTCCCAATTAAAAAGACATTAATAAATCGTAAGGAGATGCAAATGATAGGGGTGCCTGGGTGGCTCAGTCAGTTAAGTGTTTGCCTTTGGTTCAGATCATGATCCCAGCATCCTGGGATCTTCTGCTCAGTGGGGGACCTGCTTCTCCTGCTCCCTCCCGTTCCACCTGCTTGTGCTCTTGCACACACTTGCTCACTCACTCTATCAAAGAGACAGATGATCAAATGATTGATATGCTGGTTTTAAAACCAAAATATCATCTGGTCCTAGGGCATTTTGCTATCATGAAGAAAATATTTAGATGATTCAAGTGTCTAAAGATACTGAGTGAACTCATGGCATGCTTGTGTGCAATGATTCCTTATAGGCTGAGAGAGTAAATCTATTCCTTCATGTTTACCCCAGGATATGGGAAGCAGTGATCAGAGAAGCAGCAGGCATTCTATTATGAGGCCTGAGATGGTATTACTGAGGTCATACACAGTGGTATGTATATAGTTTTATGCAAGGCAGTTGTAGCATTTTATGCAGTGAAAGGTTGGGAATTGCCTTTCTTACTTTGTTAAGAAAATGTTGGAATGTAAATAACAAGAAGGCAGTGGTTTTTTTTGTCTCTGCATGTGTACAAGCAGATGTGTGTATGTTAAAGCATATATGCATGGTATACGTTTGCATGTGTAATTGCACTTACTCCCTAGCTCTGGCAGAAGGACTGAGAAGTTGGTGACGATACCTAATTCCCAGACCTTGGGTTCTGATACCATTCCTCACTTAAAGGAACTCAAGATTTCTCTGAGTTAGGTGACTGACACGAGGGCTAGGATGGGTACAAGATAAAACAAAGTGAGGAAGTGCTTTTTAAAAAATGATGGGACATGTCAGAAGACACAGGAACCAGCTTGAGGATGCTCCCCAAAAGCCCCAAATAATTAAGGACATGAATGAATTCTAAACCTATTGGAAAAACTAGGAATCTATGAGTCTATGCCAATAATAGGTAAATACATGGGGGAAGAGGGATGGTTTGTGTTTTCCCTCCCAGTGAAATGCCACCTGCTGACTGGTAGATATGGACAGAGGCCTAGAGTTGGGAAATCAGAATTGGTTTGGGCAAGATTCATCGATAGATGCTAAGATCAGGGGGAAATTTTAATGAAGACCAGGATATGTGCAGTCTTCTCGCAGACTGCACAGTAGTTTTAAGTGGGAAAGTAGTAACTGAACTGTAGAAAAACTGGAGAATACCCTGACATTGACCAGATGATCAAAATCAGGATCACTACTAAGGGGCAGATGGACATCACATTATCCACAGGTGATGGTCTGAGATGGACACAACATTTCTAATGTTAGTATTCTCTTCCGTAGATGCTTAGCCTGAGTGTAATCAGAAGGAAACATTAGATAAACCTCAAATGAATAATGTTCTTTTGGGGGCGAGGGAAAGTAGGCTGTATTCTTTAGAAATGTCAGTGTCCTAAAAGAAGAAATTATAGTGATGTTTCAGTTGTAGAAATGTCCCAAAGAAATATGACAGTCAATGTCTGATGCTAGACTGTATCCTGCTTTCGAGGCTAAAACAATATAAAGGACATTTTGGATTAGTTGACCAATTGGAATCTGGGAGGGATTGTTAAATAAAAGTATTATTGACAACTGTATTAAAGTGGCAGCACTTCTCAACCAGGTTTTGTAGAAGGTAAGCCCTTATGCCCTAAGGCATCTGTTAACATATAATGGGTTTGGTTCTCTTTTATACATCTACAGTGATACTGGCCAAATACAGGCCGTGGAAGAATGGAAAACTAGTCACTCAAATTATTTTCTGTAGGGCTTCATTCTCTCATGGAACTGGATAAGAGACTGTGAAAGAATATCCTTATTCTTGGGAAATAAGCACTGAAGTATTGAGGGTTAAGGACCATGAGTATACAATTTACTCTTCTGTGGTTTAAAAAAAAAAAAGAAAAGGTATAGAGAGCCCAAATGCTAAATTAAATGGGAGAAAATGTTAACAGGCAAATCAGAGAAATGGTAAATGGATGTTTTTGGTGCTTTGTTTTCTTGCAACTTTACAATGACAAAATCTATCTGCTTGTAAATCGAATGCATTTAAGAATATTAATTAACTGGAGGTCTTATTTAAGCCTGAAGCTTCCATACCTTGATAAGCATTCAGTTTTGTAGACTCCAACTATATTTTTGAATGGCAGTTTGTGAGAGAATTGTCTTTTTAGCAAGAAACTGATCACTATGAAGTTATTTGCCAATTCTGCTTGAGCTTCTTCTTGTAAGATGAGCTAACTCCATTCCTTTCTGGAATAACCCCAGGTGTAAGTAAATAAAAACTGTGACATCCTTAAAATAGGCACTCCAGTCATTACTGAGAACAAATATAAGTTGAAAATACATGGTATGAGAAATATTATTCAAAAATTACCATTTGGTTTCTCTTTCTAGGAGGAACTCTTGGATATAAAAGAACGCCCTCATTCCAAACAAAGGCCATCATGCCTCTCTGAAAAATATGACAGGTATGGCAGCAGGGGGAAAGGTGTGCTCCCTCTAGTCAACTTCTTGTTACACCAAACTTGGTAATTTAAGTTTTAGAGTTTTTTTGGTAGAATGGTGAGTGGGGAGAGTTCAAGGGTAATGACGTTGGG
Organism: Mustela putorius furo; assembly: GCF_011764305.1. Classification (NCBI taxonomy): domain Eukaryota; kingdom Metazoa; phylum Chordata; class Mammalia; order Carnivora; family Mustelidae; genus Mustela; species Mustela putorius. The sequence continues at coordinate 1,268,701 of NW_025421272.1, read as the reverse complement.
CTTCTGCTCATATACATCACAGATAAACTGTGGGCAGTGTAACACCTTACTGCATTGTCTTCATCAGTTTTATTATTAACTAGTTTTAACTATTCAAAGTTGAGCTTCATGGGACTAAGGACTACCAAACCAATTCCCTTTCAAAGAACTAATGATGAAACTAAAGTTAGAAAATGATTTGGTCAGAGGCACATAGTCGGAAAGCAGGATTAAGATTTGAACACAGGAGTCCTCTCCAGGGCTTTTGCTGTTGGTGGTTGTTTTTGGCCTGTGCTTTGGGGCTCCTTCAAGGGCCTGCCCTGAGGAGGCTGGTCAAGAGGACTCTGACCCTTGCAGTACTAGTCCACCTCGCTCCTTGCCTCCAGCCAGAAAAACCATTCAGCTGTTTAGGTTAGCCCTCTTGCATCTTGGGCTCCTTCCTAAAAGGTAGAAGGCTTTGGTCTGAGAAGACTAGAGCTAAATTATGGTCTGAAAATCTTTGTAATAACCCTGCATTGCACTCATTATGGCCACCTTAGGACTTTAAGGTCACTTCTTAAATATCAAGGTAGATGGTTCACATGGCCCTCAATTTTAATGTACAAAGTGTATTAAGTTTAATTGGTTGAATAGGACATACTATTTTTATTTGTATGTCTACTCTTCAGAATGTTGCTTAGTCTCAATTCCTCAATTAGTGTGAATTCCTCAATTCAACCACTTTCCCCTGATGAAGGTGGTGCTCGAACAATGGCTGTGCTAGTTGGTTAGGATTTTTTAATAGGTCTCAGATAAGCTGTTTTTTGTTTGTTTTTCATTAAAGCTGTCAATCTTTTTTATGCCTCAAGTTGAATTTTCTTGTTAAAACTGTTCTTGGCATGGGGCCCCTGGGTGGCTCAGTGGATTAAGCCTCTGCCTTTGGCTCAGGTCATGATCTAAGGGTCCTGGGATCAAGCCCCGCATCAGGCGCTCTGCTCAGTGGGAGTGCTGCTTCCCTCTCTCTCTGCCTGCTGCTCCACCTACTTGTGATCTCTCTCTCTGTCAAATAAAGAAATAAAATCATTTAAAAATGTAAAACAAAACAAAAAACCGTTCTTGGCATAAAATTATCAGGGTACACATACTTTTATTCTCGACATGGAAATGTGCTAGTAATAATAATAAAAATAAGGAGAAAGAGTAAAGACCTTTCCATCCTGGTATTTCTCTTCTCAGAGTTAAAATTTATTTGATTCTTAAATTCTAGGTAATCCTCACACCAACACCAGAAGATAGGTAATATCTTCTTTAGTGTGAGGAGTTTGAGATTGACAGGTTGACTCACTTATTCAAGAAATGCTTAGTTGGTACCTGCTGCTGTGTGGCAGATACTATGTCAGGTGCTATCAGATACTGCCTTAATGGAGCATTGGTCAGTGGAAGGATACAGTGAGGTACTCTGGAGTTTATCATTACCACCATTACAGGCAGTGAAGGACAAGTGCAGAGTACCCTGCTACTCGTGTTTAGCACAGTCTGGTCTGATCTAGGGGTTGGGAAGTCCTTTCAAAAGAAGAGTAAAGGGCATAGCTTATTAACTTATCCAGGATGTCCCTGGTGGTAATGGCAAAACTAGAATTCTGTCCCAGATCGTTGGACTCCAGAGCTCCTGTTCTGCACACTCTACCACCTTATCAAGAGAGAGGGAGTGTCAAACTAGAACCCAGATCACACATTTTATGTTCTTAAGAGCTTTTTGTCCTGACTGTGGGGAAAAACTGAAACAGTATGCATCAAAATTCTGGAAAAGGATATACCAGGCATTCCAAGAACTACTTTAAGTGAGAGCTTTTTCTCTCCTATATACTGATCTTCAGTCAAATGGGTGTTTTCCTCCTTCAGTAAACTTAAGTATTTATGGAGCATCTTCTTTGTGTAGGACAGCATAGTTACTGTAATCCCCATGTACCACAAGGTTTGTGTCTGATATTTCATTTATAACAGACCACTGGTTTCCTTTTTTTTTTTTTCTTTAAAGATTTTATTTATTTATTTGACAGACAGAGATCACAAGTAGGCAGTGAGGCAGGCAGATAGAGAGGGGGACGCAGGCTCCCAGCTGAGCAGAGAGCCCGATGCGGGGCTCCATCCCAGGACCCTGGGATCATGACCTGAGCTGAAGGCAGAGGCTTTAACCCACTGAGCCTCCCAGGTGCCCCAGACCACTGGTTTTCAAGTGACTGTTGGTGCTCTATGAAAAACAAAAACAAAGAAAAACAACAAAATATTACTGAATTCATACAGATTTTCCTGAGTGTACAATGGTGTATGTTCCAATAAACCCATCGTAAGTTGAAAATACTGTTAGTCGAAAATGCATATAAGACATCTGGCCTGCTGAACATCTTAGCTTAGCCTAGCTATGTTAAAGTGTTCAGAACACTTCTACTAGCCTATAGTTGGGCAAAATCAGCTAACATGAAGCCTTTTATATAATACAGTGTTGAATATCTCATAACCTATTGAATGCTGTATTGAAAGTAAAACCCAGAATGGTGTGGTTTACGCTTGTGTTCACACTGGCCGACCGGGAGCTGTGGCTGTGCTCACTGCCACTGCACAGCATCTCAGGAGGTCATTATGTCACACATTGCTAGCCTGGGCAATGATCAAACTTCTACAATTTGAAGTACAGTTTCTATTAAATGTGCACTGCTGCCAAGTAGAACCCTCTTGAGTTGAACCATAGTAAGTCAGGGACCATCTGTAGCTGTTCGTTTTCATGTTAAAAGAGCTAACCATTCTGATGGCAACCATGGAGTTTTATATTGGAAAGGGATTTTCATAACTTACCACCTGAAGAAATTTAGAATTTAGACTACATATGTGGTCCGCAGGTTCAAGTGCTAACTGTGTGTACCCTTTGACTTGTAGTGATGGTGTCTGGGACCCGGAAAAGTGGCATGCCTCTCTCTACCCAGCTTCAGGGCGGAACTCACCAGTGGAAAGTCTGAAGAAAGAGTTGGATCCAGACCGGCCTTCCCTTGTGCGCAGGATAGTAGGTGAGTGGGTAGAAGTCAGGGCACCGATTTTGAAGCAGCAAATTTGTTTGCCGCTGGTTTCTTAGCTGAGAGTTTTATGCATTCAGGGAAAATGTCATTTTCAGGAAACTGATTTATTAACTGGGTTTATCTGATTAGCAGAGAAAAATCAACTTTTCTATATAGCAGTGGCAAGTAGACTGCATTAGACTGTGTGCTTTTGGAATTAAAAGTACTGCTACCCTTCATCATTTGGGATAACTGAGTGAGATGTGATGGGCAGAATGTTAGTGAGCATAAAACAGTGCTGGAAATCCACTTATACTTAGTCTGCTATATGAAATTAGTCCTCAGGTATAAATTGGTTCTGGCAATTCTTAATAGTGGATTATGGTCTGAATACAGGGTTTGGATATAGTTTGAGACTGGACTAAAGTTTGGCTTTTGGTTTTCTATACCTTTACTCTTTAAATGCAATAAGAGATTGAGGAGTGAAGTAGAGAGCTGGCAGTGGAGAAGCTAGTCAAGGAACTTGTTGCAAGAAGGACTTCTTTTGAGATAAGTGAAAACCCATCGTAAAACAAATTTGGCACTTGGCAAAGAAGATAGGGGTTATTCTAGTTTGAGATATGAGATCCCTCTACACAGCTTACAAGTACACTTAGTAATGTCCCTCAAACAGAAAATTTATTTTAGGAGAATCATTAATTACACAGAAACTGTATTAAATGACAAAAACTAGTAAGCAGCCTAAATGTCCAGGGGTAGAAATGGGTTACATAAACTTTGGTACGTCTATAGGTAGGAGTATTAAATTTTTCAGCTGTAAATTGGAAACTTGTCTATACTATGTCTTGTTTTTAGAAGACATGGAGACACCCCATGGAAATTCTGGAAAAGTATATACGTTTTAGGTACTGTTCCTGGTGAGAAGATTAAAGGAACTTTTTCTCACTTGGACTTCAGTTTTCTGGTTTTTCTAGGAAGAATTTTTGTGTGGTGACATGGTTGGTTTCCTCAGCTCTTTATCAAGATATAATTGACAAAGAATAGACTGCACGTAAAGTATACCATTTGATGTTTTGGCAGGTGTATATACCTGTGAACCCATTACCATGATCAAAGTAACAAGCATTTCCATCACCCCCAAAAGTTCCTGGTACCTCTGAGTCGTTCCTCATACTCCCCCATTCCCCCCACCAACCCCCACCAAGCACCGATTTGCTTTCTGTCACTACAGATTAGTTTACATTTTCTAGAATTCAGTATAAATGGAATCCTATAGTGTGCACTCTTTGGGTAGCTTCTCTCACTTAGAATAGTTTTAAGATTCACTCGTGATGTTGGGCGTATAAATAGTTCCTTTTTATTGCCTATTAGTAGTCTATCGTATGAATTTGCCACATTTTATCCATTTATCTGTTGATGGACATTTGGGTTGTTTCTAGTTTCTGACCATTAACTAAAACTACTATGAATATTCAGGTACAAGTTTCTATATAGGCATACGCTTTCTTTTCTCTTGAGTAAATACCTAAGAGTAGAATGGCTGAGTCCTATAGTAAATGTATGTTCCACATTTTGAGAAACTGCCAACCTGTTTTGCAGCACAGTTAGGCATCTGCCTTCTGCTCAGGTCATGATCCCAGGGTCCTTGGATCGAGCGCCGCATCAGCCTCCCCGCATGGCAGGAAGCCTGCTTCTCCCTCTCCCACTCCCCCGATTCTGTTCCTCTCTCGTCATCTCTCTCTCTGTCAAATAAAAATCTTAAAAAAATAATAAAGGGTTATGGAGACTGATCATGGAAAATCGTTGATTATGAAATACATTTATTGCTACAAGGAGAAAGAGCAAAAGAGTTAGTCTTATTTAAATATGTAATGTTTATGGCACTCTGTAGCTGTTTCAGTGGTGACTCTTCCCTTTTTTTTTTTTTTAAGATTTTATATATTTGTCAGAGCACAAGCAAGGGGAGCAGCAGACTGAGCAGGCAGAGGGAGAAGCAGGCTCTCTGTTGAGCAAGGAGCCCAATGCAGGGGCTCCTTGGCAGTCCCAGGACCCCAAAATCATGATCTGAGCTGAAGGCAGCCACTTAACCAGCTGAGCCACTCAGGCGTCCTGTGACTCTTTTTTCCAATACCCTCACCACCACTAGTTGTGGACATAACTGGTTTGCTTACCTTTCTCTTTCTGGTGTCTTTCCACTGCTGGTTTGCTTACCTTTCTCTTTCTGGTGTCTTTCCAGATCCACGGGAGCGTGTGAAAGAAGACGACTTAGATGTTGTTCTCAGCCCACAGAGACGAAGCTTTGGAGGGGGCTGCCATGTGACAGCTGCTGTTAGTTCCCGGCACTCAGGAAGCCCACTGGAAAAAGACAGTGATGGGCTTCGCCTGCTTGGCGGACGGAGGATTGGCAGTGGGAGGATAATCTCTGCTCGGACCTTTGAGAAGGATCACCGCCTTAGTGATAAGGACCTGCGGGACTTGAGAGACCGAGATCGAGAGAGGGACTATAAGGACAAGCGATTTAGGGTTTGTCTTCTAGATTCTTTGGCCCTTTGTGTACTTAGGGACATGATATGCTCTTCATTTATACCAGGTTATTTTGAGGTGCTGGATGAACACAGCCCATTCTTCAGCCAGATAGAGAAGAAGAGAGTGTGCTGGGGGGCTGGGAGGGACTTCAAGTCTGCAGCATCATATCTTCATTGTGTTGAGCACTACTTAATTCATCAGGACCTTAACTGAGGTAGAAATGCCTTAACTAGAACCTTATTTTTTTATCTTACATTGTGTATTTTTCCAGAGGGAGTTTGGGGATAGTAAGCGTGTCTTTGGTGAGCGAAGAAGAAATGATTCCTACACAGAAGAAGAACCAGAATGGTTCTCAGCTGGACCCACAAGTCAGTCTGAGACCATTGAGCTGACTGGCTTTGATGATAAGATACTAGAAGAAGATCACAAGGGGAGAAAAAGAACAAGGCGACGGACAGCCTCCATGAAGGAAGGTAAGCAAAGACTTTGAGAGGGAAACTAACTGTTCTAATATGAGATGTACCAGTTGAAAGTTTCTAACGTTGTAGCCTGATTTTGAAACTGCTTCCTAAGTGTAAATTCCTACGTGTATATCATACTCTATCCTCAACTTGTTCTGCACGCAGAGCTAAGCAGAAGTCTCACATTACCCTGTAGGAGCACTGTGTACACAAAAGGGTTCCCTAGAGATAAGAAACACGGTAGAAATAGTGAAGGAGTCTTCTTTTTGAGCACTCTGCATAGTGGCAAGAATTTTGTGTATAATCCCACTTCTAACAGCCCTATGAGGTTGGTGCTTTTATGGATGAGTGAATGGAGAGCAGGAGGCTGAGGGACTTCTCTGTGGATACTGACGAAGTAAGTAGTGAAGTTGGGAGTTGAACAAGTCCTTTTGTGCTTCGGAGTCCACCTTCGTCACCATGGTTAGACCTTCCTACAGGAGTTGTTTATGACTTAGCTTCTCCCAGACTCAGCTGTGAGATGAGGTGAGGTATCTCCTTTGCTAAACTGAAGAAGCCAGAGCTAATGTGAGATTGCCTGGTGTAGGGTTGGGGGCCCATTAGTTATTTTCAGGGCAGTAGCCTGGATCCAAGATGGCCAGTCCTGGGCTGATGATCCTGAGAATTGGTGAAGAGCCAGGCTGGCTAGCCTGGCTTTAAGTACTGAGGCTGCTGTTTACAAAGGGATAATCTTTGATAAAACTTTTGAGGTGGGTCTGTTTCTTTATAAGGTGAAGACACTGCTTACTCCATAACTTTAAGTGTTACTTTTAGCATTAAAGATCAAATGTGAAAAATCAGAGGAAATCAGAGCTCAGCCTCTTGTGGGCACTTCTTGATTAAGTTCTAGTTCTCTTCAGCTTTCAGGATTAATTGAAAAACACCTTTTGGCAGGTACTGTTAACAAAAGTAGAAATCTGTCTTAATATGTGTTTAATCAGTAGCATCTTAATATTTTGAGGCTAAGATAAATCTCAGCAGAAAATAAGCTAGTGGAATTTCTTTAGGGGAAAGTAGGGAGAAATCACTTGCCCTTTTTTTGTAATATCTTTGAAATACAGTAGACATTATCATTATTTTTATGCTGTTACACATTGTTCCCTGGGGCGGCACAGGAAATCGATGGGTAACTTGGGAGACGTTGCTCTGAAATAGCCTTTGAGACATACCCTTGTGTCATTCTCAGACTAAAGCAGCACCAGCCAAGTGTGGTTTTTTTTTTTACATAAGATAAAGATAAGGCTTCTAGTGAAAAACACATGTTTTTCTTAACTGGTACAATCTGAATTTTACCCGTTCTTGTATCAACAAATGTATGAGCCAGATGGTGTGAGTGTCACCTCCTTACCTTAAAAATACAAAGAGAGTCTGGAAAGAAAGAACAACCCAAGACCCTGTCACATGAATTTCATGGCAGCCCCTTGAGTGGAATCCAGGGGTCCTAGCTCACTCATCCCAATAGTTAATTGCAGGGGTGCCTGGCTCAGTCATTAAGTGTCCGCCTTTGGCTCAGGTCATGATCTTGGGGATGTGAGACTGAGCCCCGAGTTGGGCTCCAGGCTCAGTGGGAAGCCTGCCTCTCCCTCTCCCATTCCCCCTGTTTGTGCTTCCTCTCTTGCTCGATCTCTCTCTGTCAAATAAATAAAATCTTAAAATAAATAAATAAATAAAAAGTTAATTGCTGAAGGTCCCTAGGCCGTCTTAGCTATTGTATTTAAATCCTACTGTATTTAGGATCAACAGGTACCCTGTAATTTCATCTTGGCTGTAAAAATGAAAGGAGGGGAGGGATGGTGAGTACCTTTTAGTCCATGTTTGTATCTGTACTCTAGCTTTCCATGATTTTTTGTTTGTTTAGAGAGAGTTGGGAGAGGGTGGTGAGGGGCAGAGTAAAAGACAGAAACTCAGGGTTCCCGCTGAACACGGAGCCCGACTCAGGTCTCAGTGTCACAACCCCAAGATTGTGACCTGAGCCAAAATCAGAGTCAACGCTTAACGTGCTGAGCCTCCCAGGTGTCCCTCCACAGAATTATTTTATATAGCTGTTCTCTGCAGGCCTCATAGTGCTGGGAATGTAGCAGTGAGCAAGACAAGTCTATTCCTTGCCTGTTTGATTTTAAGACTGATGTGTAATGAGCAGTTGTTCTAAACAGGGCCCAGTCCTAAGTGATATGTAAATGGTAATAATTGGAACAGTTTGAATATGCATTACACCTGTAACCTGAAAAAAATGTAGAAGTTAGAAATGGACAAAACCCTCCATTGATAGAAAAGAACATTTTAGGAATGGCTGGGTGGCTCAGTCAGTTTAGCATCCAACTCTTGATTTTGGCTTAGGCCTGATCTCAGGGTCGTGAGATTGAACCCGTTTGGGGCTCCATGCTGGGGCATGGAGCCTGCTTAAGATTCTCTTTCTTCCTCTGCCCTTCCCTGCATAGCTCACATGTGCTCTCTCTCAAACAAAACAAAACAAAACAAAAAAACATTTTAAATTGCACTCTCTCTAATGAAGGTATATGGTCCTTCTGAATGTGATAAAACATCCCCCTAGTTCTCTTTCCGAAGTCTTTCCCTTTTGAGTCTGTCATAATAAATGGCCAGTTGTGTTTGTTTGCTAGTGCACATCTCTGCCCACTCATACCCACACTCAGTTGACCCCATCTGCTTTCAAGAGAGCTTGACAATGGCATAAAATTGCGTGAGACACTCTTGCTGCCTGCAAAAGCTATTTATCTGTTAAGAGATATTGCCATATTGACACAAAATAAGAGGGGTAGGAGAAGTATTAAAGTTTCTTTTGTAAATGTATGAGCCAAGTACAGACTCTTGTTTCTACTTTTCATCCTTAAGTTGGGACCCAAAACTGCAGCAAAATGTCACTGGTCAGTCCTGAGGGGCGGGCAGGCAGGTTCTGCTGGGTAAAATGGGTCAGGGAGAAGCACTGCTCTAGTGCTCTAGTCTGGGCATTGATTAGGCTGAGTTGGTCATTTTTCTAGGGCTCCCTTTCTTTGTAGAGTGAGGGCAATACCTCCACCAAAGCAGTCATTTTAGTTTAACTGTCAGTCTGGGAGGAACAGTATTTGCTTCTGTTTGGCAGGAAGTGTGTGTCAACCCACTGGAGAGACTGCTGATTGCCTTGCCGGTGGCTTGCTAACTTTCTGTCTCATTGATGGCTTTAGGCCCTCGAGAGCTCGGGGTAGTCCTATGGTAGTCACCCCTATGGAGGAGCAGTGCCACCTTGATACACACGGCTTGGTGTGGAACAGCATTGGTGGCCATCTTAGGTTGAAGCTTCTGCCACTTGGCTGGGATTGAAACTGTGGGTCAGGAAACCACTTAATCCTTCAGTTGGAGTCCCCTGCTTTGCTGGCTAGCTTCTGAAGCATTATTAGAATGAAAGCAGCTGATCGTGTTTAGTGTCTCTTGGTCTGATTAATAACGAGACTGAAGTAACTACTGGGGACTTTTAAGAAGGGATGGGCCCAGGAGGTGGCTTCTTCCCCCCAACCCCCAGGAGGACTTCTATCTGCCATAGATCTTGAAACTATAGGTAGCTCTTACTAGGTGATTCTGCAGACTAGGCCTTTGGGAGTCCTGTTCTTCGGATAAAGTTGAATGTCTTACTTACTTAAAAGAAAAAAAAAATTATCCTAAGGATTTTGCCTTTTCCCATATTCCAGCTAAAACGAAGGTATTAGATTCCTTAAATGTTAACACTTGGTAGCTTCACTTAGACCTTGCCTTCACATCCTAACAACAGCTGAACAATACTTAGTTTTAAATTCGGGACACCTGGGTGGCTCAGTTGGTTAAGCAGCTGCCTTCGGCTCAGGTCATGATCCCAGCGTCCTGGGATCGAGTCCCACATCAGGCTCCTTGCTCCGTGGGGAGACTGCTTCTCCCTCTGACTCTGCCTTCCACTCTGTCTGCCTGTGCTCGGTCTCGCTCGCTCTCTCTCTGACAAAGAAATAAATAAAAAATCTTAAAAATAAAAAAAAATTAAATAAAAATAAATAAATAAATAAATAAATTTACTTGGCACCACAGAGTAAGACAGAACTGAGTAAAGCAGATTACCTCTCTTCAGAGAGCTCGGTCTCCCTAAACAATTATCTCACTAGACAGTGTGATAAGTACTCTGAGAGACAACACAAGAGTTACAGAGAAGGCAGTGAGTGATGTTTCTGGGCATGGTAAAAATGGGTAGGCAGGTCAGGCGTCCCAGAAGAGGTAACATTTGAGCTTCACCTTGAAGGATGAGCTACAACCAACCTGTAGGCATGTGAAAATTGCCCTCACGCTAGGTTCACAGGAACACCTTAGGTTGCCAAACTCTGACTTAAAGTGGTGGTGCAGATACCTGGATGAAGGCAGGGCCAAATTAATGTGGTTCCATTTTTAAGCAGTAAGAGACTTGCAAAACCTATCTTTAAAAAAAAACCTGAAGAATGGGTGGCAGAGTGACCATCATCCTTCCTGCATTGTGTTGGTGTTCTGGCTTGTGAGTAAGGCTTTTTTCTTCTCTAGCTCCCATAGGAAAGGAATGGTTTTACTGTTGCAAATGCTGTATCAGCACACGAGATTTGCCTTTAAAGTTATCCATGGCTCTTTTGCACGTGTGCTGATGGCTGAGGCCACAGATTAAGCCTAGAGCAGTTCACTTGATCAGATCACTTTTTGTCCTGGTTTTGCTTTCAGGCATAGTCGAATGCAATGGAGGAGTGGCCGAAGAGGATGAGGTGGAGGTCATCCTCGCACAGGAGCCTGCTGCTGATCAGGAAGTGCCAAGGGACGCCGTCTTGCCTGAGCAGTCCCCAGGAGAATTTGACTTTAATGAGTTCTTTAACCTTGATAAGGTGCCAGGCTTGGCTTCGGTGAGTGTAGCAGCACACTTATAAACAAGATGGAGCAACTATATGGTTAAATTTGACCTGAATATTTAGGATACTCTTTAAAGTATTGTTTTGCTAGATGTTTGGGGGATTTAGGCTTTTATTCATAAATGTTATTTGAGTTTTCATGGCTTTGTTTTGAGAGGCCTAGTGGAAATGACCAAGTGAGAATTCTGTACCGTTACCTCTTTTTCTAGACTGGCAGCATTAGACTAAGAATTCTTCAGATGTTAAGAACATTGTCTGCTTTTATTTTTAAATAGTTAAGTGTTTGTTATAGACTTGCCGTGGAGGTGGATTTTTATAACTGGTGATTAGCATCATGCTGATGTGTATCCTTGCATAAAGTTGACTAGTTAGGTGGTAACTTTGTGGTGTGATGGTTCTGAAAACCTGGTGAAAGGCACCTTGAAATATTATCAGTGTTGATGTTAAACTGTTGAGGTCCAGTCTTTCTTGTCTTTCAAAGTAGAAACAGTAAGACATCCCAGATCTTCACTTGCTACCGGCCCTTGCTCCTATCGTCTTTGGTCCTTCAGGGATTACTGTAGCTTCACAAATTGGATAAAAGATAGAACTCTGACCTGTGCACACAGAAATGAGTTTCTTCTGTGGTTATTGAAAGAGTGTATAGAATCACCATGAAACAGTTTTTTAAAAAATTTTATTTGAGGGGCGCCTGGATGGCTCAGTTGGTAGGTGTCTGTCTTCAGTTCTGGTCATTATCCCAGAGTCCTGGGATTCAGCCCCGCATCAGGCTCCCTGCTTGGTGGGGATTCTGCTTCTCCCCCTCCTTTCTGCTCATGCTATCTCTCACTAGCTCTCTCAAAGAAATAAAGTATTAAAAAAAAAAAATTTTTTTTTTGTTTGAGAGAGAGCTAGAGTAAGCACAAGCAGGGGGAGGGGCAGAGGGACAGAGAAAGGGAGAAAGCTGACTCTCCGCTGAGCAGGTAGCCCAATACAGGGCTCCATCCCAGGACCCTGGGATCATGACCCGAGCTGAAGGCAGATGCTTAACTAGTGGAGCCACCAAGGCACTCCATGAGGAAACAGAATCCTAAAAAACATTTGGAGCACCTGGGTGGCTCCATTGGTTAAGCATCTGACTCTTGATTTTGGCTCAGGTCATGATCTTAGGGTTGTGAGATTGAGCCCTGAATCGGGCTTCATGCTGGGCATGGAACCTGCTTAAGATTCTCTCGCCCTCTGCCCCTCCCCGACCCCTCTCTCTCTCTCTCTCTCTCTCAAAACCAAAACCCACATTTGCCCCAAAGTGTCTGTATGATCTAGACATCTCATTTATAGCACCAAATACAGCAAATACATTCAACCTGTCCTTTAAAATTGGTGGTTTAATGACTCTACTTCATATCTGTAGTGGCTCCTTGCTTGATTATTGCATGAGTGGAGAGAACTGTGCATGACGGAACAGACAACATTGGCTCTTTTCCTTTGTCATGTGCAGCCCCTGTCCCCAGAAGATGGCCACCCAAAATAGGCAAGCAGACACTGCATAACACTGATAGGTACAGGGTTGCAGGTGAGTTCTAGAGCAGACTTCTGAAGTTCTCCGTGATGGGGGTCAAGTTGTATTTCCAGTCCTTGAGGACCATGCTTTCGTATAAAGTACAAAAGTCACAGCAGTGCTCTATTGCTATAAAAGTATCTAAACATTTACTTTGACTTTCTGAACTTCTCTCCATGTGGTCCAAGAGCACACTTGTCTAGAGCACCCTTCAGGAGCTTGTGGAGTTTGGCTCTAAATCAACTGGCAACTGTGTGGCTGATTCTGTTCCTTAAGTTCTAGCAGCAGTTGTAGCTGTAAGTCTCCAGTCAGACACCTCACTTCCAGTCAGCTAGTTGGTAGTAGTCCTTCGGCTCACTGAGCAGAAGCATGGCATTCAGACAGGAGCTTAATTTACTTGCTGGAAAATTCTTAGCTTTTAAGGGGACATTAGTAGCTTTTTCTTTCCCCCCTTAGATGGAATCTTACTGTAAAAAGTTTTCACCGCAAAAGGTCAAAATTTGTAGGCTTATTCTTAACTCCAGATGTGAACACCTGTAAAACTTAACCCATGCACTTGCACAGAAGAGTTCAAAACTAAACTTTTACTTATAGGTAACATTCATTAGCCTTCACATGTAGTAAGTCATCTAATGCTCATAAACCCTTGTAAATTAGATTACTACTATTTCCATTTTACAGATGAGGAAACAAGCACAGAGGCTGAAGTAACTTGCCCAAAGTCACACATCCAGTAAGTGGTAGACACTGAACTTTGACTCCTAGCAGTTTCAGTTAAGGGTCTTTGTTTGTTGTTTTTTTTTTTTTAAATATTTTATTTATTTATTTGACAGAGAGAGATCACAAGTAGGCAGAGAGGCAGGCAGAGAGAGAGAGAGAGGAGGAAGCAGGCTCCCTGCTGAGCAGAGAGCCCGATGCGGGACTGGATCCCAGGACCCTGAGATCATGACCTGAGCCGAAGGCAGCGGCTTAACCCACTGAGCCACCCAGGCGTCCCAGGTCTTTGTTTTTAATGCCCCACAACTATAATGCCTCTGAAGCATAAAAGGCACTGTGGGAGCTTAACGATATCTTATCTTTTGGCCCTCACCCTCAATCAAAATTTGGCTAAAGCTGAGCAGTAGTTGCTACTAGGCTAGGAATTCTCCATGTTTTTCATAAAGATCCTGCCCATTAAGGTATATATAATATGTTTACTTAAAAACAAAACTGGGATCAGTTAAAAACAAATGCCCTGATTGTGCCATGTAATTCTTTTTTTTTTAAGATTTTATTTATTTATTTGATAGAGAGAGATCACAAGGTAGACGGAGAGGCAGGCAGAGAGAGAGAGGTGGGGGGCAGCAGGCTCCCTGCCGAGCAGAGAGCCCGATGTGGGACTCGATCCCAGGACCCTGATATCATGACCTGAGCCGAAGGCAGTGGCTTAACCCACTGAGCCACCCAGGCGCCCTGTGCCATGTAATTCTAATATTATGCTCAATAAATGACCAATTAGGAAAAATAAGAACTACGTAGGATTTGAGTATCAACTGAGAAATGTTATAAAAAGTGCATGAAATAGTACATGGCACTCAGTAAGCTCCACCAGTGTTAAGTATTAATAGATAAAAACAGAATTATACCTATATTTGTAGGCTATATTTACTGCCATTACAACACATTGGAAGTTGAAAGTCATAAAAAATCTACTCAAACTGAAAATTTGGATCACATGTGCTAGTAATTTCAGTTAAATAATTAAAAATAAGTTTATTTTAGATATGATAGAAGTCTTACTACAGCACATGACACATAATAGGTGCTTACTTATGTTGAATGAAGAAAAAGAAATTCAGAGTGGAAAGAGTAAACTATTTAGTGATGAACAAGGATCATGACATAGAAGAACCTTAGTGTTATAATCAAAAGTGTACTCAGAAGAAAATGTATATCTTTGTTACAAATCCCAAAAAGCATACTGGAGTGAAAAAATTCAAAATGATAGAAATTTCCATAAAAGTGGAAAGTACTAGAAGAGCATTGATCAGTAAAACCTAGTAATTGTCAAAGAGAAAATATTTTTTATAAAGAGAAAATATTTTACAGTGTCTTTGACAATCAGAATAATATGAATCTTAAGAAATGACTTGTCTAAATGACCTTGTTTGAAAGGCCAGACTAACAGTCATGTTACCTTAAAATGTTACTTAAAGGGATGCCTGGGTGGCTTAGTCGTTAAATAACGCCTGCCTTCAGCTTGGGTGGTGATCCCAAAGATCCTGGGATCAAGCCTAATGTCGGGCTCCTTGCTCTGTGGGAAACCTGCTTTCCCTCCCCCACTCCCCCTGCTTGTGTTTCCTCTCTCACTGTGCCTGTCTCTGTCAAATAAATAGATAAAATCTTTTGTTTTAATGTTGTTAAAAATGCAAGAGTAAAGTTTAAACATGCCAGATTACAGTCCATAGGCTAATCTTGACCAGCTGATGGCTGACAAGAGGGTAACAGAGGATGTCTTGACCAAGAAGTTAGAGCAAGCAGCCTGTACCACCTCTCCATTTCCTGTACCAAGGTTCAGGAAATCTCACTGCTGTTAGATCATCCCTGCTTGCTGTGTGGTAAAAATGACTGACTAGAAAATACTGTTAGGATTCCTTTTGGGCTTAAAATACTTTAGTTTCTTGAAATTGGCATTTCTAATAAATGTGTGTAAGAGTAACTTTTTTTTCTACTTTTTATGTTCTAGCTGTAATAAAACAGCTCTAACAGAAACAAAGTTGATCACTGATCAAAATATGGAAATGAGTTTCTTACTGTCATGGCTTTAAAAAATGTCCAGATACTTCATATTCATGTCCTTTGCTTTTTCATGTTGCTCTTGTGTATCTTCTATTTTCGGATACACTATGATCAGAGGAAATAAGAGGATTAAAATGCAAAGAGATTTTTGGCTACTTGTAAAATTTCACATTCTTTTCAACATTAAAACATTTTTAATGGCTATAGCTTTTAGTTTTAAAATAATTCCTATTTATTCCTAAGGATATCCCTTATATTTTATCCCTTATATTTTAGGTACAATTCTCAATTTTCCACAATGAAACACTTACTTCTTACATGCTTCTCTTCTATTCTAATTATGGCAAAATTCGTACACTTTAAAGTCCGCTAGTCTACAAGTGAGTGATTGAAACTGAATAATACTCCAGAAAACAGGAGTACCACAAATAATAACTTAGCATCATGAATTAAAATCTCTCATTCTTGTGTTCAAGAGAAGTATTTCATGGCTTAGCTTGGGTACATTATGAGAAAATTCTTCTAGATGAGAATAAAATAAGAAATCCAAACTGTTGTCGCTTTATTTTGACTGGAAATTGTGGGTTCCTGTCTTTAGATAAAACAGTGTCACTGCTTTGCCATCCTCATGCTAGTTTGGGGGAAAACCTGTTTTTGCTTTGTTATTGGTATAGAAACGAAAGTTGATGCCTTTCAAGGTATGCCTCATTTTTTGGATTGACATTTGCTTTACCTTGTCTTTTCTAAATATGGATAAGAAAGAACACTGCATAAATGCCAGTTTGGATATTTAACTGGACTTAGGATAGAATAGAATTAAAATATTTTTAATGCGTCAATCTAGTTTTTAAGGATTGATAATGGAAATTACTGTTACAAAACAGTGTTGAGAAATTATATCTGATTGTAGCACATCAATTATTCTTGTTAACTGAACAAACTACTGCAGCTGGATTTCAAAGAAAACAAAACTTGCAAACTCCCTATTAAGTTCAAACATACTAGAAATCCGTTAAAAGTTCATCTTTTACTTTCTGACACTTTGTAAACTTAGACTGGAATTATGATCTCTACGAGCTCTACTTCTTAGCTTCTGAAATTGTCACCATTGAATTTTATGATCTTCATAAAAGAAACAAAGTTGAAGTTTGAAGCAAGGGCTTTCTTTCATCATCTCTCCATCCTTGATATTTAGTTGAAGGCCACCCAGCAGCTTGGCAATGGAATGCTTTACTGTGGTGCTGATTTTGATTTTGAAACTGTCCTCTGAGATTATTAAGTAGATCATGAATTTTCTACAGAGGCAAAGGATAGAAAACCAGAACATATTCTGTGACACAGAGGTTTTTCATTGTATGATCAGAAAGTACATGGTCAGTAATGCCTACCTTTGGGTTACTCAGAAATGACTCTGGAGGGGAAGAAAAATTAAAGATGTTGAAAATCATAAATTCTGAGGGTGTCTACCTTCAGGTCAACAACATCAAAGGAAGTTTCAAAGTAAGTGAACTTTTTAAAAAATTTGAACCTTGTTGTTCTTTTCACCTAGAAACCATTATTTTAGCTCCTTGTCTTTCTTTTTAGATGATAGAAGATGTTTTGGGAGAAGGGTCAGTCTCCGCCAGTCGGTTCAGTAGGTGGTTCTCTAACCCAAGCCGGTCAGGAAGCCGATCCAGCAGTCTTGGGTCAACACCACATGAAGAACTGGAGAGACTAGCAGGTAAAATGGCTTCAGATTCTGACTTTTAATGTGGTTTTGAGCCTTTTTTGACATGGTTCATTCTGTCTTCGTTAGGGTACAGTAGGGTTAAAGAGTCTCTGGGTACTTAAACAAAACAAAACAATACAAAAAACCTTCATTTTGTGCCCCTTTTAATAACTGTTGAAGATCTGTTTCTGTGCTTTATTGGAACCAGTTGATTAATGAATATCTTTACTTGCAATATTAGGTCTGGAACAAGCCATCCTCTCTCCTGGGCAGAACTCGGGGAATTATTTTGCTCCTATCCCACTGGAAGACCATGCTGAAAATAAAGTGGATATTTTAGAAATGCTACAGAAAGCCAAAGTGGATTTAAAACCTCTTCTTTCCAGTCTTTCTGCAAATAAAGAAAAACTTAAGGAGAGCTGTAAGTGTTTATTAGAGTCTCCTTTACGCATTGAAAAAGTGTGGATCTCAGTCTTAGGGCACTTGGTTCTAACATACTGCTGTTTCATCAAAAGTCAAATAGCGAGTGGTTTTTATTTAATGTATTTCAAAATTTTTATCAAACAGTACCACCTTCTTGAGAAGCTATTAGTTGGTGGTTCATGGGCTTTTCCTCCAAGTCCTCCTCCTCACCTGGAGCTTGATTATTATACTCCTGTTAATGCTGTAGTCCTCCTGGGGATACGTTGGCAGCTTCTTACACCTTTGCCTCAGTCTGCCATGTTCTTGCTTAGGTTATGCACCCTCAACATAGACCTTAGTTTTATGCCGTCTTCCTAAGTACAGAATTATGGCCTTATTTCCACTGAGCAGCCATGATTTTAAGTCTTCAGTTTGTTTGTTTTTGGTATCAACCTTTTCTGACCTCAGTTCAACTGTGAAATAAATTATTATTTTCACATTGACCATCATGGTTGCCAAAGAGCATTCCCAACACATATACCCTGGCTTGGCTTGATCTGGATTTTCTGAATCTTTCAGCTCATTCAGGAGTTGTGCTGTCAGTGGAAGAGGTAGAAGCGGGGCTCAAAGGCTTGAAGGTTGACCAGCCAGTGAAGAATTCGACTCCCTTCATGGCAGAACACTTAGAGGAGACCCTGAATGCTGTAACCAGTAATCGACAGCTCAAGAAAGATGGAGATATGACTGCATTCAACAAACTAGTGAGCACCATGAAGGCAAGTGGGACTTTGCCTTCTCAGCCCAAAGTCAGCGTAAGTATTTGGCACAAACCCCAGCCTTTTCTGCTTTTCCCTTTCTATTCCATTTCCCACTATAATAAATGGACTTAAAAAATGGTATTCTGAGTAAGTTGGAAGTTCTTTAATAGTCATTTGGTCCTTGATGCTTTTGTGTGTTCTTTAATTATCACTGTGCTATTTGTTACTAGAAAAAGAAGGCTTGTGGCTAATCTGTATGTTTTATGGGTGACAGTGTAACAATTAAAAGTTTTGGATATAACTTTAAGTGACTGCTAAAAAAGAAAGGGGGGGGTGGAAAAAATATTTTTTGGATGCACTCCAGAGTTTTTTTTGTTTATTCAGCTACTTAAGCCAAAATATCTCACCACGTTTTTATAGTAGAGTCTTTTCTTTTCACATATTTTAATCACCCCTGTATACCTGGAATTAACCTGCTTTCTTGATTAGGCAGTTGGCTGTTGTACATATCATTTGTAAAATATCCAAGATGGATTTTTCAAGACCATTGCATTCTGTCAACTTACTAAATAGAAAAAGCTGTGACTCGTAAAAATGTTTTGGGGCACGAATTTGGGTTGTGCGTGTCTTGACTGTAGGTCAATAAATGCAGGTGCATAGCGCATACTGGCCTTTGTCATAACACATTAGTGGTGGCTCTCCGCCATGACCTGTGTGTTAGTATTGCTGTCCCTTGATAATAAAGGTGATACAGGATGCCAGACAAACCTGAATAATAAAAACATAAACATAGATTTCTTCTTGTTGCTCAGTTGCAGCAAATTTATTTAATTGTATTTTGCCTCTTGTTTTCTCCTGACATCTTTCTAGGAACTACAAGTTGGTCATGATATCAGTAGTTTTTCATGATTCACTATGCCTTGTACCAAGGGAAGGAAACTGGTGTTTTTTTATCTGACCAGAAGCTGGCAGTAGATTCCAACAGAGGTGCCGTTATTCCTCGCCTTATCGCCAGGACTGACTCTACCTCTGAAAGGAGGCATCTCAGGCAGACTTATTTCTTTGAATCTGACCACACCATGCCAATTATAGGGGAATGTTTCTCTTAAGTAATTTATTATGACAGCGGTTTAAGAGTTGAATTATTAGATATACATCTTTTCGAATGAGGACTAGATTAAAAGATTACAAACTGTCCTTTCTTCCTGTTCATTTGGGTCTTAGTGATTGGACCCAAGCTATGTATAAGCACCCAGTCTTGTAAGTAGCTTCTTTTAGTGTGAATGAGTTAAAAAGTGGGAGCAGGGGGATTCAGTAGATTACCTGATGTTTTAAACATTTTGTTTCAGATATGAGGCTAGGGCTTGATATTGATGTAGTTGGCCCTGTGTTGTATGAGGGTAACTGGTTTGATGTTGAGGTTTCGGTGCTCAGAAATATATCTGGACAAGGGCGGAAGCTTCAGACACCTGTGTAAAGGGATGGATAATATAATTCAAGTTGCTACACAAAAAGTAGCACTAACCTAGGAAAGAAAGCAACAAGGAAAGTAATATAATAAGCACACCAGGTATTATCTCAAAATATTGCTTAATTTGCATGTTTTCAAGTTATGGTCTATTCCAAAATCAAGGCTTCAATTACTATGGCTGTATGTGTGATGTATACTACTACTGATCTGCCGCCATCTTTTAGCTTCAATCTAAACTCCATTTCAAACTGAATATAGAGGCTCTGTCTTCCAAATATAGTAAGCCACACGTGTAGTGTAAAGTTGCCCTTTTTGTTAGATGGAATTAAATGACTCTCGAGATCTCTTACTAAAAGCATCTACAGTTAGGGATACCTGAATGGCTCAGTTGTTTGAGCATCTGACTCTTGATCTCAGAGTCCTGGGTTCTGGCCCGGAGTTGGGCTCCACGCTAGATACAGAGCCTACTTTGTGGGGGGGGGGGGGTGGAAGGCAGTCCCAATTCTAAAACCAACAATAAAAGACTGGGCTATCTTTGGGCTCTTGTCACACCTTTGCAGCTTCACCTAGTAGAGGGAAGCTGTACCAGAGAAAGCACTTCAGGCAAAGCTAAATGGGCACAAGAATGTCCTGAAGTGCAGGTGATGATGTCAGTGGGATAACTGCTGCTTCATTGAAAGAACAAAGAGTGGAGGGTCTGAATTTTATCCTGTATATGAGAGCCATTTTGAAACAGCTCGTTTAAAAATAAATCTAAAATTTCCTGAAATGTGAAACTCTGAAATATAACAATTCCAGCCAAACTTTCATGTTGTTTACTAGGTTTTTTAAAACTACTGATCTGTGATCTATAAATCTTGTTTCAAAGATACTGGGTAGCAAAGGTTGCCTTGAAAATTAAAATCTATAAATTACGGCTTCTTACAAAGTGCTCCTCTATTTCACCATATTCTTTCTCCCTTCTTTTGGTCAGTGTTAAAACAGTGAAATGCACTAGGGTTTTCTCAGGGAGGAAACACCATCTGAGAATCTCTGAGTGGACTTTGCATGTACATGTGAAGATTCTTTCCATTTCCAGATCTTTGGGACTATGTAATGAGCAAGTGGATCTAAGTTAGTTTTCTGTGCCTTAGATGTCATTCTGCTTAAGTGCTAACTCCCTGGGGAGTTTTTAATGCTTTCTTGTGGTCCCCAATGAACATATAAGTTAAGTGTGTAAGAAGGTTAAAACCAGTTTTCCTTTGACTTTTTTAGCGAAACCTTGAAAGCCATTTGATGTCCCCTGCTGAGATTCCAGGCCAGCCTGTCCCTAAGAACATCCTGCAGGTACTTCACCATCTTATACCAAGATAAGAAGTCCTGAACACTAGTCCCTTGAACCGGTTTTGTGTAGTGGTCCAGCTTTGGGCCTTAGAGAAGGATCCATGTGGCCTGGCAATCAAGGATACAGTGTTGCTACCTGACATAGTTCTGTGTTGCTTTTAATCTCATTGCGGGGTGGGGAGGTGGTTGAAAATGACAAAGTAAGCCCTTGATTTCCAGCTTACAGGTTTGCAATTTCTATGGAAATTGGAAGTATCTAACACCTATATTTGTGCACTAATTTAAAGCAAATGTTGCTAGCTGCACAGTGACAGAAATGTGTTGCATGTACACGTGCCAAGTCCTTCAATGGAGCATGAGGGAGATTCATCGTTGGCTTCCAAAAATTAATCCATAATTCACAGCCTCAGACTAGGAAGAAGAATGAAGTTTGTTCACAAGGATGACTTTTTTTGCCTTAGGAACTTCTGGGTCCGCCAGTTCAGAGACCTGCTTCTTCCAATCTTCTGAGTGGCCTTATGGGGAGTTTGGAGCCTACAACATCTTTACTGGGGCAAAGAGCACCCTCTCCTCCCTTGTCACAGGTGTTTCAGACACGAGCAGCCTCGGCAGACTACCTTCGTCCTAGAATACCATCACCAATTGGTAAATCCTTTGTGCATAGATGTCTGCCCATTCTCCCCCAGCCTCCCACAAAGGTTATACTTGTTCCCTAGAACTTGCAAAGTCTTCATGGGCATCCCTGAAGAGTTTACAAAGAAATAAGTGAATTTATTATGCCTTTTGAGGGGGATGGTGAGGCACAAAATTAGAAGATAATTTTTCTGGCTGCCCTTCTAGATAAATACACTCATAGTTTTTTCTCTTAAAACTGATCAAAATTGTATAAATTGGATCCAGCTTTTTAGTCTTATTCCTTCTTTTGGGAATTCAAAGAAGTTAATTTGATTTTTCCTTGTTAGAGTAGAAGTCAGGGGTAGTGGCTCTCCACCAACTTAATGAAGTTGGTACATTATCAACTGTGAGGTCTTGTGGCTAAAAGCTGTCTTAACATGAGTGTTGCACAAAATCTTAGTGTTCATTCACCCTGGACCACTTCAGGCTGCTGCCAGTCATACCTTGAGAGTAAGTTTTTGTCCTATTCTTCCCCAGTTAGTTAGATAGAATAGAAAGAGTATAAGCCTCAAAGCCCTGGACTCTACTTACCAGCTGGCTCAGTGATAATGAGCCAAATCACTGACTAGAAAAGCACTTCTTTCTCAGGTAGAGGTCTTAGCTCTGAAAGGGACAATGCTGACAGCTTAGTGGGGTAGATGAATATACCAGCAGTTTGGGTCATTAAGTGCTCTGATTAGGGTCCACATAGCCCAGTGTGGAGGCATAGAAGAACAGGGACATGACCAGCACAGGACTTGCCTGAAAGAGATGGCGTTAAACAAGCAGCCATGTGCAGTCGTGCTGATACTTCTCTCGTGGCTGTGTGCTCTCTTGACACTGGTACACAACTCTCCCATCAGGTTTCACACCAGGACCACAGCAGCTACTCGGAGATCCATTCCAAGGCATGCGCAAGCCCATGAGCCCCGTCACGGCCCAGGTCTGTCTGAGCTTTTTCTCTAAGTTGCTTGCTTGCTTTTCAACCTTATTATTGACTGTGGGATGGAGAATCATTGCAATGCCTAGAAGTGGTTTTGAACTACAATTTGAGCTCAGTAAAGGCTAGAAGATTGGTGAACAATTATAGTCATACTTCATTAAAATCCTGTTCAGGGGTGCCTGGGTGGCTCAGTGGGTTAAGCCTCTGCCTTCGGCTCAGGTCATGATCTCAGGGTCCTGGGATCAAGCCCCACGTTAGGCTCTCTGCTCAGTGGGGAGCCTGCTTCCCCCTCTCTCTGCCTCCTCTCTACCTACTTGTGATCTCTATCAAATAAATAAATCTTTAAAAAATAAAAAATAAAGTCCTATTCAGAGGATGGCAGCACAGTTTAGTCAGGTTTGCAGTGCCCCCTTTCAGCTGCTGCTTAAACATACCTTTCTGAAAGTGAAGAGAGCCTCCATAGAAAGTACATGGATTATCCTCATTTTTCTGCTGATCTTCCTCTACCACCTTGTTCAGCAGATGAGCCAGCTAGAATTGCAACAGGCAGCTTTGGAGGGGCTGGCCCTGCCACATGACCTTGCAGTGCAGGCAGCCAACTTCTACCAGCCTGGTTTTGGCAAACCACAGGTGGACAGAACCAGAGATGGATTCAGAAACAGGTAAGTTTACTAACTAATCCTACCTTTGTGGGAATTTGCAAATCACTTTTCCACAGATAAGCAATTAGTTATCCACAGTGAAATTCTGTGGTACACACTGATAGGTTTGTACAATATATAGTGAGAATTCCATCTCCAGATATGCTGTAGAGGAAGTGAAATGATAGAATTCTGCAGGGGCATAGGCTTTTCATTCTACACAATTTTATATTCTTGATTTAAAGGAATCATTTTTACAAATGTAGTTAGTGGGCATAGCTCTTACTTGTTGTTACAAGATGATGAAAAGTAAAACTCCCCCTAGCTTCCTCCCCTACAGAGTCCTTGTTGAGTTACCAAACTGTCCTTTGATACAGGTTTGCTGATCCATTATTTGTGGTCAGAGGTAATGGGTTTGTTGACCAAATCTATAAACAAGTGATTACTGATTTCAGTCTCCTCCTGTTTCTTCCAATAATTGCAATAAGTAGCAATATGAACAATAAATTAGGGAAAAGGGGCAGCAATACCATTCTTTTTTGTTATAAAATAAAACAGAAAACTGCACTAAACAAATGTGTAGCTTATTACAAGATAGACTCCTTTGTTAGCTGCTACCCAGAAGCTCACTATGTGTCTTCTCCCGGTAATACCTCTTCCCTCTCTGATTCCATCCAGCCTTTAAATGTAAATACCAGGGTGCCTGGCTGGCTCAGTCAGAAGAGCTTGCAAACTCTTGATTTCCAAGTTATAAGTAAGCGCCCCACGTTGGGTGTACAGATTACTTAAAAAAATAAATAAATAAACTTTTAAAAAAGTAAATACTTTAATTTTTTTCAGTTTTATCACCAATATTTTTATCCCTGAACGTTAGGTCCTGCCCATACAGCATATTTGGTAGTGAAAAAGTACTTATATTTTGGGGCGCCTGGGTGGCCCAGTGGGTTAAGCCTCTGCCTTCGGCTCAGGTCATGATCCCAGAGTCCTGGGATCAAGCCCCACATCGGTCTCTCTGCTCCGCGGGGAACCCGCTTCCCTCTCTCATTCTCTGCCTGCCTCTCTGCCTACTTGTGATCTCTGACTGTCAAATAAATAAATAAAATCTTTTTAAAAAAAAAAAGGTACTTATATTTTTATGTGATTCTTAAAATTGTCGTATCAGTGTCTCGTTGTCTTGCTTCAGCTGGTTTTATATGTTGACACTTCCAGAAAACATTGAAACCAGTAAGCACCCTGTATTCTTACATAAGTACTCTATCTATACATAGTAGCCCTCAGCCTAAACAGAGAGCTCAGGACTGGTCTACTGAGCCCCTCACTGTATTTCTCTCTTTAACGTAGTTTCTCATTAACTCATTGACTTGATTTATTGACCTTGAAAGCACTTTTGATATCCAGAACTTTATGTGCTTTTGGTAACAACCCTGTGAGGGAGATGGTATAAATAACTGCATTTTACAGATACAGAAACTTAGATTTTTTTTTAAATTTTTTTTTAAGATTTTATTTATTTGTCAGAGAGAGCAAGCACAGGCAGACAGAATGGCAGGCAGAGACAGAGGGAGAAACAGGCTCCCTGCTGAGCAAGGAGCCCGATGCGGGACCCGATCCCAGGACGTTGGGATCATGACCTGAGCCGAAAGCAGCTGTTTAACCAACTGAGCCACTCAGGCGTCCCAAGATTTTTTTTTTTTTTAAATGCAAGTTCCTCAAAACTAATAAGTAGACCTAAGTCATTGTCCACAGAGCCTTCATGTTGTTCAAATCAAATGTCAGTCTCTCAGGCCCTCCCTGAACACCCTGTATACACTTGTGTCCCCCAAAAGACTTTATTTTTTTTTTATTGTACTTACCACCTTCTGAGTTGTTTTTGTTTTTGTCTATCTTTCTCCCCATAGTAACCCCTTTACCCTACAACCAAAAGAATGTAATGAGGCCAGAGATTTTTTTTTGTCTGTTTCGTTTATTGCTGTATCTCCCACATGTCAGCCCAGTGTCTAGCACATAGCGGATGCTCAAGTATGTTCATCAGAAGGAATAAATGATAGGTGTGCAGAACCACCAGGCTTGGGGTTTTCCCCCGATCACTCCAGAGTACTACCGATCTGTTTCTCCCTCATTGTCATGCTCAGATTCACAGTGTGAGCAGTGCGTCTTACCTGGTACAGACTGGAAAGAAGCCATGGGTTTAGGAGTCTTCTCTGTTTATGATTCAGGAACTCCCAGAATCACTAAGGCTTTGGCCCTCATGGTACAAGGTCTGATAGCTGAAGTGAGTGAAACTCTCATTAGCCACGGAGCTCATATAATTCATTCTTCTCTCAGCCTTTGTATATCTTCATCAGTTGTTTCCTGTTTTCTCCAAGTGAAGGGAGAATGAGTAGAATGGGAGTAAAGGGAAGTCTCTTCTTTTAAACTTTGGGAGGCCTGGGATCAGCCTTGTCTGTGGACCAGGAGTAATGGGGGATGCTGCATGTTCCTGGGTCTTGAGATAGCTGAAACTCTTTGTGCTCTGATTTGAAGCAGTGTCTTACATAGCAGCAGTTCTACACCAGGCCTTGTGCTCGTCAGTATTGCTCCCTACTCTCAGGAGCACAGCCTGGCCCACAGAATGAAGACTCACTCATAAGCTGCCCCACTGACATAACCTACAAATAAACTATACACCAGTCCTGGATAACCCTACATTCCCAAGGCCTTGTACCTGATCCTTTTGCTTGAATTGTTGTTCTCCATGTTACAGCTTTCTCATTGATCACACTCAGTCAGTTTAATGCAGCTCCTTCCCAGAGTCTTTCCAGTAGGAGTATTGTGTCACTCCTTCTCTACTTCCTATTCCATTTCACTTTACTGTTATCTAATATCTACGTGCCTTAGTTTGCCCTCGTTAGTGGCTCCCCACTAGACAAGAAGAATTCTTGCAAGGCCCAGAACCATGTTTAATCTTTTGTCTTCCTTCAGAACTTAGCATGTGGTTTTGCATATGTTAGGCACTTAATAAATGCTTGGAAAGTTGAAATGGATGAGGGAAATGGGATATCCAAGTCCTGCTGGTCTTGAGTATTCTTTGGTTTTAGGATTTGGAGTTCAAGCAGCTTGAAGCTCATATTGATACTTGGTTTGTTCACAGGCAACAGCGAGTGACCAAGTCACCAGCACCCGTGCACCGAGGAAATTCCTCTTCCCCTGCCCCTGCTGCCTCCATCACAAGCATGGTCAGTGACCTCTGCTTTTGTAAATGACGTGAAGGCTTCTCCATTTGTGCTTATATAGTATCACTGTGTACCCCAAAATATCCTTAAGTGCCTTCATAGGAATAACTGGCTTACTAGTCTGTCATACCTGCTTATTTATTTGATCTTCCCCTTTCAGGATGCAGTCTTAACTCTTAGGGTTCTAGTGAAGCCCCTACATTGGGGAAGGTATGTTCCAGCAGATGGAGGAGTATGGACTAAAACATACCAAATGATACAGTACGTTCAAACAAATGAACAGTTGGGAGTAGGGAGTAGAGGATGATAGGGTGAAAGATAGGAGGTGAGATGGATGGAGTGAATGGGTTGGATCATGGGGAATCCAGTGAAACAAGTTGGGGACTTCACAGATTCAGGTCTGTGATATGAATTAAAGCTAGGACAAAGGAGTTTGCTTATTTGTGTTGTTAAATCTAGTTTTACAACTGACTCATTCATATATTAGCTTTTCTTTTTCTTTAAGTTTTATCCCCCAGAAACTTCTATCACCATCAAAGCTGATAGAGAAGGGGAAAAACTGTTACTCTGCTTCTGGACCCCAAGTGGGTCTTTGCACAAGCACTGTGAAGACAGGGTCTAGAAGGGGTTCTCTGTTCATAATTCATGCCCTGTCCCCTGCCATCAAGGAGTTAGGGTTAATGAGAAAAGGCACATGCACAATAAAATGATCAAAGTTAAAATGGATATTGAAGAGATGGGAACAAATGAACCCAAAAGGTGAATCCTAAGGGGTGAGGAGACTGTTAACACAACTGTGAATTTTCTGGTAGCCAAGTTAAGACGCGAGATGTTAAGAGTAGAGAAAAATTTAGGTTTTGAGGTTGTCTTTGAACTTCCCCAGCTGGTAAAGCTCTTGCTCTAGGGTATACTTCTGGCCATGTACTTCCCTGTTCTCAGCCTAATCCCAGGCGAGGGAGATGGTTGAAGCTGGGCTACCATAGTTAGGCCTCTATCACCACAGACACAGACAGGTGGATAGGTTGAAGCTCCATGCTTTAACTATGTTTGTGCTAGAGCTAAATCTAGGTTTTGATGAAAATGCGATGTGAGCAAGGGATGGTGCACTTGGGGTACCACCTGTCTGGTCCATCCTGTTTCTCTTCCTCCAGCAGCTACACACCAGAAGGTTGGAGTTGGTCTCTGCCACGAGTAGCTAATAAGGGGACTGGCTCTTCAGCTTGTTGAGCAGCTTGACCAGTTAAGCCTGGCTTGATTAGGAAAGACATTTAGAGAACACGCTAATACTGTTTTTCTCTGCAGCTTTCTCCTTCCTTCACCCCTACCTCAGTGATTCGTAAAATGTATGAGAGCAAAGAGAAAAGCAAGGAGGAGCCAGCATCTGGAAAAGCAGCTCTTGGTGACAGTAAAGACGACACTCAGAAGGCCAGTGAAGGTAATGCAGAGCTCTTGAGTATGTACTGCCCAAGAAAGTATGTGATGGAGCACAGGGTTGAGTGCTCACCAGCTGGTCTGATTCTCAGCAAATCCCTACACAAAACTCCTGCCTGCTTTGGACCATAGTTCGGTGTCTGACAGTGGGGAAAAGCACTGTACCAGTTCACAATTGCTTAGGCATCTGAAATTCTGACCAACCTAATAGTGGTATGAGTGCTAGTATGAGGAAGAGTGAGTATTCGTTTAGAATCATTTTTTAAGATCTTTATTTATTTGAGAGAGAGAGAGAGCATGAACTTGTGGGAGGAGCAAAGGAAGAAGCAGACTCCCTGCTGAGTAGGGAGCTGGATGCAGGGCTCCATCCTGGGATTCTAGGATCATGACCTGAGCCACCCAGGTGCCCCTAGTTTCGAATGCTATTGAGGCTTCAAAGTTGAATTATTAGTACATGTATTTGGCAGATTAATGTGGTACAACCCATTTTACTTCTGAAGTGTTCTCTCTAGTCTATGGAGACTAAGTGTCCAATATAATCCAGGAATGGGTAAAGCATAAGGTGTGGAGAGCCTTTTAGAAGTATGTAGAAAGGGTGCCTGAGTGGTTTAGTCGGCTAACCATCTGACTCTTGATTCTGGCTCAGGTCATGCCCTGAGGGTCATGAGATGGAGCCCCAGCTGTGTGCTCAGCTCGAAGTCCGCTTGAGATTCTGCCTCTCCCGCTGATTGATTGTGTGCAACGCTCTTTGACTTGCTCACTAAATAAATAAAATCTTAAAAAAAAAAAAGGGGGTATAAAGAAAATGTTGCACAGTTGGGACTGTCAAGGATGTGGTGAAATAGATTCTAGTTAGTTAGGTTTACACAAGTCTACAGTATTGATTTGAAAGCTTTTTGCCTGTGAGAAAGCTTCTGGGAAAAAGGAAATCCTATTGGTTCTACTAAAAGGCAGTTCAGATTCCTTCACTAGACTCTAATTTCTGTTGTGATGGATTTGTATAATTTTACTTTCATTTGATTTCCCCCTTAGGCTAAAAAAAAAAAAGCATGTTAATCCCAAGCACTTAACTAGTACTAATTCCCACACGGATCTGAACCACAGCCTTATGGGCAGGCTGAGCAAGGTGCCTGTCTGGTTGAGACAACCAGACCTCAACCCAGCTTCACTTGCCCATAGCTGTTTCTGGGTTTGGGAGGATTATAAGAAAAATAAACTCTGTTCCAGCAAGGTATTTGGAGACTAGCAGTCCTGGGGTGTAGTTCCAGCTCTGTTCCTAACTACTCCTGTTACCTTGACTAGGCCTACTCATGAGGTTTTTATGATACAGTCCTCTAAATCTGTTGAGGGGATCAATTAAGGACTGTAAACCTTCTAAGAAATGAGATTTGCTGGATCGTTGGGAAGGCCACGTTTGGGTGAAGTTTGCCAATACCAAAATATTCTCTGGGTCCTTACAGAGAACTTGCTGTCATCGAACAGTGTGTCCAGTGCTGATCGGGATTCTTCTCCCACTACAAATCCCAAACTTTCAACGTTGCAGCGGTCTTCATGTTCTACCCCACTGTCTCAGACTAACCGTTACACCAAAGAGCAAGATTATCGACCTAAAGCAACTGGGAGAAAAACACCTACCTTGGCATCCCCAGTTCCAGGAACACCTTTTCTCCGCCCTGTCCACCAAGTTCCCCTTGTCCCCCATGTCCCGATCGTGCGGCCTGCTCACCAGCTTCACCCAGGGTTGGTCCAAAGGATGCTGGCCCAGGGAGTACACCCACAGCATCTTCCAAGTTTGCTCCAAGCTGGTGAGTTTCTGACCTTGCATGACAGCAGTTGCCAGAACTGATAAAGTATTACAGTTTTGAGAGGTTTTTTGGTTTTTTTTTTAAATCCCTAGAAAAATGTTAGTAGATTTTTCCATCTAACTGGTGGGTAGTGGGTCCAATCCAAACTATCCCTTAGTCTACTGAAAAATGAAGAAGCTAGCTTAAGCATTGCTCACTGTTCAACTTGTACTTCAGCAAAGCTTGAAAACTTCCAGGCAGATTACATCTTACCAGTTTTTTTTTCCCGCCCCTGCCCAACAGGTGTACTTCCTCCTGGGATGGACCTGACTCATTTACAGGGATTATCTGGCCCAATCTTGGGTCAGCCCTTTTACCCTTTACCTGCAGCTAGTCACCCTCTCCTGAACCCTCGCCCTGGGACACCTCTGCATCTGGCAATGATGCAGCAGCAGCTACAGCGCTCAGGTAGGCTCAGCTTTGGGCCAGGGCAGCTAGGAATGGCCTGAGTAGGATTCAAGCTTTTGGACCAGTTTCCAGTGAGGGGATGAATTATGTGATTCATTCTTTAACTTATCCTAGCAAGAGTAGGATAAGGGGATAACCAGAGAATAGGATGAAGTAAACCAACCTCTGTGGGATTTGGAACTCCTATTCCCATAGACAGTGAGAGAACAGACTATGCTTTGGCCTTTTTTTGGTCCTCTGCCTCTTAAAGAGAGGAGGCTGACAGGTTTAGCATGGAGACTCTCCAGAGCAAATGCCCTCTCACCAGCTAAGGTTAGTACTTCTGTGATAGGGCTGCTTGTTATGGGCAGTAGTGGTCATGTCATTTATGATGGCTTCTGCTTTCCAAGGTGCGGTCTTCTGGCATTTTTAAGGATTTGAGGGAGGCCAGGCCTGATACAGAACTATGTTCCCCTACATGCTCTGAATGATAACCTTCTTTCTTATACCCATAGTTCTTCATCCTCCAGGCTCTGGTTCCCAGGCAGCAGCGGTCAGCGTTCAGACAACCCCTCAGAATGTGCCCACCAGGTCAGGCCTGCCCCACGTGCACTCCCAGCTAGAGCATCGCCCCAGCCAGAGGAGCAGCTCCCCCGTGGGCCTCGCCAAATGGTTTGGCTCAGATGTGCTACAGCAGCCCCTGCCCTCCATGCCTGCCAAAGTCATCAGTGTAGATGAATTGGAGTATCGTCAATGAACAGGGCAGGCAGACTCACCTGTGCCTGGACCTATGGTGGCACCTTGATGGCACCTTGATTAGGACTCTGCTTCCTCATTGCGGGTTGGTTTATGGAGTTTTACTTTGGAGCACTCTGTGAAGCTATTTAGGGAAGCCCAGGCACCTGGTGTGGTCTGCATTGAGGGAAGGATCTTAACCAATCGAATGGAGCCTACATGGTCTGAATACAGGATGCACATTGTTGTCAATCCTGGAAGTAGTCTTTTTTTGTAAGATATGTGAATGAAGTGTTGGTGTCTTCACCAAGAGGTGGCACCTAAGGGTTCTGAGGAAATAAATGTATAGACCCTATGTACAGACTTGTGTATAAACAACTTTTGTATATACATATAGGATAGCTTTTTTGAACTTATACAGCTGTACATAAAAGTAGCTGATATTAGTTAAGCCTGTGTCAACAATTTGATTTTTTCCACTTGTACATTTGGGACTTTTTCTTTTGGTTGATTAAAGTTGCATATGCTAAGTGTGTGAATGAAGTGAATGACGTGGTGTTCTTTCTGAATTCATTCCTTCTCATTTACAGCCAGCTAACCTGTAAGGTTCGGTAGGTTCCCCAAGGGAAATTATCTGAAGTTTAATTTTTCTTAAAATTCAGAATTAAACTCTTTATCTCATTTAGAAGGAAGAGGCACTGGCCATCTTTTTTGAACCTTAAAGACCCTAATGGGCCAGCTTAGGCTGGAATGACCCTATAGGAAACCTTGCAGTTAACACCAGATTATAATGTGTCCAGTCTTCAATTAAAACCACCCAGTGAAAACAATGTATTGGGTAATCATGTGTATGGTAGTTTCTCCCAAACAAATCCATGTTTACTTGGGCAAAAGTGAATAGTCTGTCAGCATCCTGTTCTCCAGCTCATAAGCCCCCTATAAAAGAATAGGACCAGAGAGTTCTCACTCAATCTATTAATTAGTCTTTTTCATATGAAACTGCCCTAAAGACTGTGTCAACAGACTTTGTGCTTTGTGTCTCATTCCTCAGCTCATAATTATTTTCATTATTTACCTTAACTGTATGCACAGCATTAGAAAACAGTATTCTACCAGAATACTTTAGCTATGGTCTTGAGCCCCCTTTCCTGACTGAAGGTTTTTCAGTCCTACTCTCTGAAGTGGTAACTTTCATTTCTCAAACTCGAATCCATTTGCCCTAGTTCTCAATACTTGTCCATGGAAGGCCGTCAACGCTACTCTGACTTCATGCCAGAGGGTCAAATAATGAGGTAGTTCTCTGATTCACAGATGAAGGCCAAGGTGACTGATTACAGGGATAAAAAACAGCCTTGAGTCTTCAGTGTTAGGAGTTTTGCCTATGAGCCTGGAGCTGCCCACCAGGAACACAAGAAACTAGATTGCCTTTCAGCAAAACCTAGCTTTATGGACTGAGCACGAGGTCTGTCTTGTCCTTGTACTTCATCAGTCCTTCCACTCCCCAGGCCCTCATGGGATTTGCTCTTGGGATTCCTTAGCTTTAGAAATAAAGCCTTTGTTTAGAATTCTTGCAAATGCTTTGTTTCCACAAGCAGAAGCTGGAAAGCAGTCTAAAGACAGTAGAACACAGATGCCTGAATCCAGTTCCATCTTTCCTGTCTTCTTTGACTTCCTAACCCCACTTCATGTTGAACCAAGAGTTATAGGTGTTTGGCAGAAGAACTGGGCTCGAGTTGCCAATTTTCAGACTAGAAGCTGATACGACCGAAATGAACAATGTAGGCACCAAGCAATGGGCAAAGCCATTTGCCAGTGGTTGGTGAGATAGAGCCAGAAGGAAGTAAGGGAATGTTGCAAACACTAGCACAGAAGGTAGATTTTAAAATTATTTTGGTGTAGGGGAGGGAATGGAAGCAGAAGAACTAATGCAGTCTTCAGGAGCTAAGAGCCTGATAAAAGGGTCAGGGCAGGAGGAAATGATGTCTCTGCTTGCTAACAGGAGGGGTCATGTATGTAAAAACTTTGGGAAGTCTAGCAGGCCTGAGTGTTTAGAAGCAAGCAGGACTAGAAAGCTGTATCAGGACTAGAAAGATGTACAACACAAAGGTCAAGAGAATCATGGGAATAAAAGATGCAGCAGAGGGAATACCGGCAATGGTACTGCATGGTGACAGCTACACTTGTGAGCATAACATGTGGACTTGTCGGGTCAGTGTTGTATACCTGAAACCAATGTAACACTGTGTGTCAACTACAATTAAATCAGGATGTGGAAGGCAGCCTCAAAATAAAAAAGGAAAGCCACAAAGAGCCTCATGGAAGACCTGCCTTTAGGGAGGGTGGGTCAGGAAGGAGCAAAGAGAATGCCTCCCAAAGGAAGCAGCTGAGCAGCAGGTACACAGGAAGTCAGGGTAACCAATAAGAAGTGGGGAAAAAATAGGCTAGTGCTGACAGCCAGCCCTTCTTTCAGGAGACAGCTATTGAGTATCTTTAAGAGAAGTTCTACTAAGAAGAGCAGCAGGGTCACCGGCCCTTCTTTTAAATAAGTAAGATGAGCAAACAAAATCCAGGAATGGGGGCACCTCAGTGGCTCAGTGGGTTAAGACTCTATCTTCGGCTCAGGTCATGATCTTGGGGTCCTGGGATCGAGCCCCGCATCAGGCTCTCTGCTCTGCTTAGCAGGGAGACTGCTTCCTCCTCTCTCTGCCTGCCTCTCTGCCTACTTGTGATCTGTCAAATAAATAAAATCTTAAAAAAAAAAATGCAGGAATGAAGATAACTTACAGGAGTAAACTCTTCAATAATTCTATTCTCTTCACCAACAGCTGATTCAAGCATAGGCTTGTGCCCAATTTAGGACATAAGACACAAGGACAAACTGGGCAGTTTCTGGCAAATAGCTTCCCACAACAGTAAGAATCAGTCCTAATTATTATCCTCTGGATGCTGGATGTAAAGCCTGGGGCTGCAGCAGACATTCTGATTGTGAGGGGACCCAGCTGCTCAGCAAAGCCAACGAACTGCAGTGGACAGAGTTGACTGATGAAAAAATTTGGATCTTCAATGGCATCACAGCTACTGTGAGCCCATCTGAGCACTGTTACAACTTAGATGAGAGATCAAGTTTCCTTCCACATTAACTTGTTAGTGTCTGCTGTTAAACACAGTTAAAGGCATTCTAACTAATGGCACAGAACAGTGAGTCTATTGTGCTAAAAAAAAATCAGGAAAGGGGCACATGGTTGGCTCAATAGGTAGAACATGTAGCTCTCGATCTCAGGGTCATGAGGTTGAGGCCCACACTGGGTGCAGAGATTGCTTAAATAAACGAACTTTTTTTTAAAAAATCACAAAAGAAATGGAATGTGTAACCATACAGGAAATTCGAGCCATGCTGTGACAGCCAAACCTTGTAATCTTGGGAGTCCATGAAGAGAAAGCCTTTACTAAAGGAATGCCTCTCCTTAGCAGCACTACCCCTGCCAGGATTCCTCTCCAAGAACTCTCAAGTCTAAGCCCAAAAGGTAAAGAAAGGAAAATGGTAAGGTAATGCTCTCCTTAAGCATCAAGGGGTCACTGACAGGCAGAGAGGAGGATGCTGAATGATGGAAGCAAGGCCTGTTCAAAGCACATCCTGAGGTCTTTGATGAACTAGATTTCAGCAACCTCTTCTACCCAAATCCTGGCAGTGCTAAATCCTTGCTCAATGACGTGAATTTGAACATGAGGATTTCTCTGAAACCCAGTATTTTCTCTGGTTGGAAAGCAAACCTTGCTGGAAAGTCCATAGCTCAGAAAGCCGATGTTTCTCTAAACAGCTGGGGGTAGGTCCAGATTTAGGTCTGATACCTATCATGAATGCAACAGTGATATCAAAGTTTTATATCCTCCAAAGTGACTGGGATACCAGGCCTATCTCCTGGGTAGGGAGACAATCCTAACCCCAAGCTCCAGAGAGATGATCAGAGAAACAACTGTTACTAAGGTAGCATGAATAACAAGTACTGGAAAAGGCTGAGTCTGATGTGGATAATCCCACATCCCCATCCCTCACAACCTGCTAGCAGCTCTAGCTCACTTCATCTAAAAATCAAACTGTCTTCCTACAAATCTGTTTCCATTCATGATTTTCTCAGGGACTACCCTTCTCTATCATCCCTGTAATCCATACTGAAATAATCTTTGACTTCTTTTTCACCAAAGAGAAAGTCAGTCGATTACCAAGATTAGACTTCTGTGTAACTACCTACATAACCACACCCTCCCTCTGCCATAATTACCACCAACCCAGTCTACCAAAGATTTCTGCCTATGAATTTCCTAGTACCAGGATGATCCCTTTATATCCCTGTATTCCCAGCCCAAAAGCTCTCATTATGTTCCTCAGTGCCCTCTCAAGTAGTCTCGACCCCACCTTCCCTTATAACATCCCACCTCCATACATACATATATACACAAACCTGCTCCGTTCAGGTAAAGGAAAGTGACCAGTGGTAACAGCCAACATTCACTAAGTACTTCTGGGCCAGATACTACACTAAATATTTTACAACTACCATCTCTCCCTTAATACTAACAGTCTCCACTCTAAAAGGTAAGTGCTATCACCATCTCCGTGTTACATAAGGAAATAGGACAATTATAAAGGTTGTGTAATTTATGCAGGGTTTCACAGCTAATTATTAGTGGCCATGCAATTCAAACTCTTGATGCATCTGGTTAGAGTACTTTACTCAACTGTCACATGACATTATATCCCAAATTGACCAGCCTTGCAGGGAATTATCAGTTAACTTACATCATGTCCTTCCTCTTGCCAGTATCACCTGCAAAAGACCACTTGAAAAGAGTGAAGGCCACATCCAGTTGGAAGAGTTTCCCATGACTAAACATCAAGTAAGATGTTGTAGTCACATTTTTGATCCATTCCACACTTAAGACCAAGCTCCCAAGCACCCCTTCTGCAGATGCCTCACAGTACATACCCGTCCTCATTCAGTACAACCCAAAACAAATGCTGACGACACATGAACTGCACATAGCTGGCTTGGCCTACCAGGTCGTTTATGCAGTTAATTTACAAGGTGACACCAAGTTAAGACAAGTAAAGTTCCAGCTTGGATGCCTTCATCTCCCTCCCCTAAATCCTGATTCACTGGGCTGCCAAAGCTCAAAAGGGTTTGGGGTAGGGAATAGCTTGGTTATGGGAATAGCTGCTATGGTTGGCCCAGCAGATGGGCAAGGGGAAGGTTTCACTTCTTCACAATCTGAATGACATCCTCGTCCTCCAACGTATGATCTTTACCCACTTTTTGAGGATTGTGTTTCACAGAGAGACCCCAGACCAGAGCGCTGTATGGAAGGGGGAAAAAAAAAAAGTCAGTGTAAATAATCACCTAGCTTCTACCCTAGCTACCAGGATGTCACCTTTCTGCTTAGATTTAGCATTCCACCTCTTAAGAACCCTAGGCTTGCAACATCCCCTCACCCCAGTCAATGACTACATTCAAAGCCCATAGGCATTAGCTTCCCCAGCAGTATGGCACAATGGAGCCTTCACATACAAAGTAGCAAAGACTTCTGGAAGTTGTGTGGTTTCTCTTGTTCCAGAGTCAATTTAGGAAAGTCAAAGAGAAAAAACACAAATGAGAAATATAACAAGACTAGCTTAAAATTAAAAGAAGAAAGCATGGATTATAGAAAAATACTCTAAAATAATTCAGATTAGAAAGTCTTATGGTGTCAGTTATAGATTGCCTCAGAACACCAATTTTTATTGGATCTATTTAAGCCATCAGTGGGTACTCAGAAATATAGGACCTCCCTCCTTAGCCTTGCTAGGAAGATTCTCTCTCCCTTCCAAGACACCATAACTGGTATGTTCTCCAGACTTTTTTTTTTTTTTGGAATTTATGAAAGTAATTTTTTTTAAGATTTTATTTATTTGAGAGGGAGAAAGAAAGTAAATGAGAACACAGCAGCAGGGGGAGGGAGAAGCAGACTGAGCCAGCAATTTTTTTTTTTTATCTATAGGCCTCCCATACTATGTTATGTTAGTGATGGACACTGAGACCTGCCTCACAAAGGCTAAGAACTATGTACCAAGGGATAGAAAATGGTGGCCACACCATTTGTTGCCTTTGCAACAAAACATCTTTAAAAACCTATGCTCTGGGGCATCTGGGTGGCACAGTTGGTTAAGTGTTCGACTCTTGATTTTGGCTCAGGTCATGATCTCAGGGATGTGGGATAGAGCCCAACATAGGGCTCCATGCCCCTCAACCCCCAAGCATGTGCTCTCTTCCCCAATCTCTAAAATAAACAAATCTAAAAAAATAATAATAATAATAACCTATGTTCCAAAAAGAAATCATTGAACAAGATTTCACTTTGCAAAAAACAAAAACAAAAAACAAAAAATAGGTAACAGGAACAAATACAAAAGCATTTATAAGACATAAAATTTTCAATGCACTAATAAGGTAAATGCAAGGTAACTATTTTATAATCTTAAACCAGAAAACTAGCTGGTTTTTTTTAAAAGATTTTATTTATTTATTTGACACAGAGAGCACAAGTAGGGGTAGCAGTAAAAGGAGAATGAGAAGCAGGTTCCCAGGGAGTCCGATGTAGGGCTTGATCCCAGGACCCTGGATCTTGACCTGAGCCAAAGGCAGACGCTTAACCATTTGAGCCACCGAGGTGCCCCTAGTTTTGTCTTTTTTTTATTATAAAGATTATTATTTTTTAAAAGATTTTATTTGAGAGAGAGAGAGAGACAGCATGAGAGGGGTGAGGGTCAGATGGCGAAGCAGGCTCCCTGCTGAGCCAGGAGACTGATGCAGAACACAATCCCAGGCCTCCAGGATCATAACCTGAACTGAAGGCAATTGCTCAACCAACCAAAATGATGTGAATCTTGTAACACAGAAAACACATAGCCACCCAGGCACTCCAAGATTATTTATTTACTTGAGAAAGAGAGAGCATGCTAGAGAGAACATGAGCACATGAGCAGGGGGAGGGGAGAGGGAGAAGCAGACTTCCTGCTGAGCAGGGAGCCCAATTCGGGACTTAGTCCCAGGACCCTCGGATCATGACTCAAGCTGAAAGCAGACACTACCTACTGAGCCACCCAGGCACCCGAAAAACTAGTTTTTAGCAATCATATTCAGTGCCTGCAGTAACATCAGTGCCTCCCATTTTGTTGATGGCAATGTAAATAGGTCCAGCCCTTTTGGAGCAATGCAGCAAAATATACCAGAGACCATATTATCATGAATCCTGGATTAAAGAAATTAAAAGGGAAAGGTCTGTGTGTGAAGACAAGAAAACTATGTAAAGTAGCAATAAATAGGAAAAATGGGATTATAAAATGATGTGAATCTTGTAACAGAGAAAACACATAGTAAATGATCAAAGGACATGTGCCTGTAATTCAAGGACACAAACAAGGACAGATGTTGTAATTAGCAGGTCTAAAGCTGAAAATTTTTTCTATTAAGATAGTTAAAATGTTATTTGTTCCATAATTTAAAAAAACAAAACAAAAAACAGGAAAATAGTTACCAAATAAAATTCCATTTGCTTTGAAATGTCTTTTCTTCAAAATATTTTTCTCCCTTCTCATTTAATTCCTTCATTAACTTACAGTTCTAGAGGCTTAGAAACGTGTTCTGCCACCATGGAAGGCAAGACTTATATAGAAATCTATGAAGTTTAGCTAACTTCACAAGACTCTCCTTCGCTGATTCAAGTATATGCCAAAATGTAAAGGTCTAAGGTTAGTGGAAATTAGCACGTGGAATACAGTTGTTTTAGATCAAAGGAATGTAAGATAAAGGTCTTCACTCTTTCTTAGGATAAGAAACAAGTATTTCTTAGGATTAGAAACAAGTATTTTTTTAAAGTTTTTATCTTAATTCCAGTTAACAGTGTTACACTAGTTTTGGGTGTACAATATAGTGATTCAACATGTATCACCCAGTGTTCATATCAATTGTGATCCCCATCACCCCTTTCACCCATTCCCCCAACCACCTCCCCTCTGGTAACCATCAGTTTGTTCTCTATAGTTAAAGAGTCTGTTTCTTATTTCCTCTTTTTATGCCCCCGTTTGCTCATTTGTTTCTTAAATTCCACATATGAGTAAAATCATATGCTATTTGTCTTTCTCTGACTGATTTCACTCAGCATTATACTCTCTAGCTCCCTCCATGTCGTTGCAAATAACAAGATTTCATTCTTTTTTATGGCTGAATAATATCCTATTGTGTGTACATATACCACATCTTTCTATCCATTCACCAAGCGATAGAAAAAAATTGTTCTACAGTGGTTACGTGAGCTGATAATGTCAGAAGAGTGGTTAAGGGATATAAGGAAACCCCTTGTACTCTTTTTTCAACTTTTCTGTAAGTCTAAAATTAGCTCAGGGGTGCCTGGGTGGCTCAGCGGGTTGAGCATCAAACTCTTGGTTTAGGCTCAGGTCATGGTCTCAGGGTTGTGGGATCAAGCCCTATGTCAGGCTCCGTATTCAGTAAGGAGTCTATTTGAGATTCCCTCTCTCTTTGCCCTGTCCCCACACATATGTACATGCACACTCTCTCACAGATAAACCTTTAGAAAAATAAATCAAAGTAAATAAAATTAGCTCATTGAGTTCAAAATAAGGTGTCAGAAATTTTTTTTTCAGCCTGTATCAGCAATGAAAGTATATGAAGGAGATTTAGGGGCATTAAAGCATGCTTAAGGTTTAGAAGGGGTCTCAGTACCCACTGGAGGCCAGTAAGATGCTGTCAAGAAGAATTAACATTCGTTCACTCTTGTCAGCCCACCTGACCTGACAAGGCTTCTAGAGCACTTCCTGCTCCAACTTGGCATGGTTTTAGAAAGACACTGCAGAGTTCTACCCAAGCAAGCATTTTTGCAACTCCTCTGAAGCCATTTTCTTTAATGGTACCCCAAGAATTGCTAGTTATTGGAATCAGGAGCTCATAGGGAAAAGAAGGCACTACATGTCCATGATACTTACTATTTAAATTCTTTGATAAGGTTTTTGTGAATCTTCATGCAAAAATCTTCCACTGTAGTCCTAGAGTAAGGCAGCACCACTGGAGATGTATAATCTGGCAACTGGCCTTTGGGTTTGGTGTAACTAGAACAGAGAGGAAGCAGAGGTTGCCTACTTCTTAGAATGTTCCATGTATTAAATGCAAATCAACCCTCCATCACCCCTGAAAAGTTCATAGATAACCTCCAATTAAGGAAGAAAGTGTCCTCAATATGGCCTAGCAGATAACAGAAATTTACTTATTTATATCTCCAAAAAGAGACAAATTAGGTCAATGAGCTCCAGACAGTATCCTTTTAGGATAGTCTGGTTTAATTCCTACAGTAATATGACCCTTTCTACTAAGACTTACATCCTCACTAGTTTCAGATAGTCCCAGATCTTTTCCAATAGGTCATCAAAATTCCAGCGATGATGGGCAGAAATGGGTACACAGTGAGGCACCTTATAGATGATATCCAATTCCTCAATGGAAATCTGATCTATCTTATTCAACACGTAGATACAAGGTATATAAACTCTACAGAAGTAAAAGAAAAACAGGACATTAGTCTGGAGCTGTGGACAAGAATCTCTGTGAATATCAGCATCCCCTGACCCAGGACCCCAAATCATAGACTTGAAAAACGTCAACCCCTCAACCCCACCCCCAAAAAGGCTTCCTATCAAAGTAAGGCAGAATATCCAAAAAGTGAACTATGAGTTGAAAAGTAACAAAACTCAGGCCCAAGTCTGAGCCATGCAGCTAACTGAGAGGTATCATAAGGAACACAAGCTTTGGAATCACAGAATCAATCTACTCCCAGCTCTGTCACTTCCTAGATCTAAATCCCTTGGGCAAGTCTGAGAGTCAATTTCCCACAAAGCTGTTTTATATCCCGTAAGTGTAAATATATTTGAACAATATATTTCATGAAAATTTTTTTAAAATAAAAAACATAACAACTAACAATGTCACAATCCTAATGTCCATATCAATACAGCAGCTAAGGATACTAGTAATTTATAGCAAGCCACAACTTTTCAGGCTTCAATTGCCTCCACTTATACAATGCCTAACACAAAGAATTGCCTTTGTTTGTTTTCAAATGAGAATCAAATAAATCTATCAAATAAAAAAGAACAAATGAATAGGAAAACAACTGAAGAATATTATGCTCAAATGCCAAAAAATTTTAACAGTGGCTTACATTATTATTTGATTTAAAATACTAATAATTTTTCATGAAATAGGACTTCAGCTACACACTTTTAGGTTACCCTTAGAAAGAACAGATACAGCCCAGCAAACTCTGAGTTCTTTACAACAGCAAATAGGATTTCTCAGATGGATTAATTCTGAGAGTAGACTGAAAACTGCTCTCTTCCACCATCACGTGACACAGCTTAGGGAAAGGCCTACTTCACAGCAAGTAACAGAAGTGGAGAATTTGACCACTTCTGGTCAAATTTCAGACCAAAGAAGAATGTTAGAAATCAAAACCAACCCTTCGATTTACAGCTAACAAAACCAAGGCCCACTATTATTTGAGATAGTAGCACAGCCAGTTAGAATCAATGTCTTCCAGCTTAATAATCCAATACTGTTTCCACTACAAGACTTCAAATTCAAACCTGGGCACCAGACTGTACACTTAATCACACCTGTTTCCTTCCACCACATCGATGAGGTCATCTGCTGTGGCATCACTCCGCAGCGTCACATCAGCATTGTGAATTTTGTATTCGGCCAGAATGCTCTTCACAGTTTCAGCATCCAGCTCACTCTGAGGGCACTGCATGTGCACAGAAGACAGTAAGTGGTCACAGAGCAAAAAAAATCTCCCAAAAGTATCAGCATGCCTGGATAATCCTAAAGTACAAATTCATTTCTAAAGTCTGTTATTCTCGATGAGAGTAACTGACTTTCATCAAGTAATACCTGAAAACTAATAATCTTTCCAAACTCAAGTGAAGGTGCTGTGGGCTGAATCACTCCCACCCAAATTCGTATGTTGAACCCCTAACCCCAGTTATCTCAGAATGTGACCGTTAGGATTAAAGACAGCATCTTGAAAGAAGCAACTAAGTTAAAGTGAGGTCATATGGATGAACCCTAATTCAGGGGACTGACATCCTTAGAAGAAAGGGAGATTAGGATACAGACACATAGAGGAAGACCATGTGAAGACACCAGGAGAAGATAGCCATCTACAAACCAAGTCGAGGCCTCAGAAGAAACCAACTCTGCTCATACCTTGATCTCAGATACCTAGTGCCTCCAGAATTAAGACATATTAAATTTCTGTTGTTTAAGCCACCCGATCTATGATACTTTATTACGGTAGCCTTAGCAAACAAATAAAGAATACTAAATGTTCACACACACACACACACACGAAAGAATACTAAATGGTCAAATTCAACCATAATAACAGGATAATGAGAAAGATCTTCTGGGCAGGACAGCTTAACTCTGTGCTAGTCATATCACCTGGACCTCTGAATGTTAAATGTTCTATAATGAGAAGCAAGCAGAAGCGGATAGAGTTGATCACTCCTCCAATCTAAAACAGTTTTTTACTTGACTTCCAAGATTCCAAACTCTCCTGGTTTTCCTCCTTCTTCGTCTAAAAAAACCTTATCTGCTGATTCTTCCCAACTCTCAACCTATAATCACTGGAGGGGGACCATAAGACTCAATCTCTGAACTTCTTTTTCTATTTATACTCATTTACTAGTTATCTCAGATGAGTTCATGGCTCTAGAGTTGCTATTCACCAAATTTATACCTCCAGCCTAGATAATTCCTCATATGCCTGTCTGATCATACTTGGGTGTCTAGCATCTCAAACTCAATACCCTTATCTTCCCCGCCCCTCCAATCTTATCCTATTCAAAGTCTTACCATTTTAGTAATTGTAAGTCCTACCAGCTACTTTCAAAATCTTTTGATAATCAACCACTTTTCATCTCTCCCACTATTACAACTCTGGTCCGAGAAACATCACTTCTTGATTGGCTTATTGCAATAAACTCTTAAATGGCTTCTTTGCTTCTGTTCTTCTGTTCTTAACCCAATCCAATCTATTCTCAACAAACAGCTAGAATGATTCCACCAAAACCTAAATCAAATCATGTTCACTCCATTGACAGGAACCCAACCAAGAATTAACCATCTCCTAAAAAGTAAAAGCACATATGTTCTGACTTTATCTCCTACCACTGTCCTACTTGCTCACTCTGCTGTTCCTCAAACATCCAAAGGCATGCTCTACCTCAGGGCTTTGCACTTGGATATTCCCTCTATATGGAATGCTCTTTCCCAAGATAGACCTTCTGTTCACCCCTTCACATCACCTTAGTGAAGACTTCTCTAGTCAATTCTCCCACCAACACTCTCCATCCCTTTTCCTAGTTTATTTTTGGCCTTAGATTTAACATCATCTAATATATCATATTAACTCATTAATTTTGTTCACTACTTTTCCACATAGAATATAAGGAAAGATTTTTGCCTATTTTGCTCTCCATTCCAACCTATCCCTCTGTCCAAGAAGAGCCTAAAACAATGCTTGGCTCATGGTGGGCACCCTATAAACCTGCACTGAATGAATGAAAACACATTAGCAGCCATCTACTTCATGTAAGCATTAAAACTGGTCTATAAAGAAAAAAATAATAATAAAAATAAAACTGGTCTATATTTCCATATCACACCAAATAAATATCCCAAAAGAAGAAATGAAGTTAAGTCTGAGACTGATTCTTGTCCTACTCTGAAAAGTTAGAAGGTCATTGTGTTACCTCTGTTAGGGCTGGCAGAAGCCAGGTAATTTCCAAAGGTCAAAATCCCTGTGCCTCAATTCACTCTTGACCCCAGTCCCTTCAGCAGCCTGCCCCATATCATCTCCACTTACAGTGGCCGTGAGATTAATGCCTCCTTTATCCTTCTTCTTAAAGCCAATGTTGGGGGGTTTGCTGTTCAAACGAATGCCAAAACCTTCCAGCTCATTTTCAATTATCTTTTTATGTCCCAAGGGTTTCAAGACATCCAGAACAATCAGGATCAAGTTACATGTTCGGGCCACTGAAGAAT
Organism: Mustela putorius furo; assembly: GCF_011764305.1. Taxonomy (NCBI): domain Eukaryota; kingdom Metazoa; phylum Chordata; class Mammalia; order Carnivora; family Mustelidae; genus Mustela; species Mustela putorius. The sequence goes on along the minus strand of NW_025421272.1, from coordinate 1,224,812 downwards.
GGAAAAAATAATTCATATCCAAGCAAAGTTCACTGAAAACTTATCTAAGCCAAATACTCAAAAGCTGACTAGGGTGGGGGGCAGTGGAGTTCCATTAAGACAAAGGATTTTTTTTTATAAATACACAAACATACATGAAGTTCTTAAAGTTACAAAGTCTATGCCAGAAATCAATTTGCAATGTGTGCCTCATTTTTCCACTGGTATATCTAGATGTGTTAACTTCCAGATACACTAGCTGAAAAACAAATCAGAATGAAGGTAAGAACCGAGCACTAACCTAAATCCCTGAAAAAGTTTAGAAAGATTTAAAACAGATTCTAAAAACATAAGACTTTATGCTTGGCAAATTCATAGTCAACTTATTATCAGCGTAATTATATATATATACACAAACATATATATCATATACATATTACATATATATTATCAGTGTAATTTACAAAAAAACAAATTGTGCCATGTTAAGCATATGGTTTAAAGACAAATGTATACACCTATATAACCACCACAGGGAAGTATGAGAACATTTCCATCACCTCTGAAATCAATCTTCCTCTTGATTCCCAATCACTGATCTGCGTCACTAACCTATCACCACAGGTTAGTTTACATTTTTAAAAATTTCATATAAATGGAATTATACAAAATATAGTCTTGTGTGCCTGGCTCTTTTAATTTAGCATAATGTTTCTGATATTCATCCATGAATTACCCTAATACATAATTCTATAAACAGCTAAATGAATAATTTAATATAAGGATAGAATAAAAATACTTTCAAACATGAAAAGACAAAAATTTACCTATCATTTATCCTTTTCCTGGAAGTTTACTAAAGATTGTACTTCAGGAAAACATGAAAATGACCCCAAAAGACACTGACTCCAGGAAATAGGGGAGCCCACAAAAAGACATAGAAGAGAGCCTCATATTGATTGCCATGCAAAAAATCTGTAGCTGCACTGTGCAATACAGACTCATGGGGCTACTTAAACTAACTAAAATAAAATAAAATTTGAAATTCAGTTTCTCAATCACACTAGTCTCATTTAAAGCACTCCCAATAACCACACATGCCTAGGGGCTACCATTGTGAACACAGAGTTAGACCATTTCCTCTACTGGACAGTGCTGCAACCGATCCAGATTAAAGCAAGAAGACAGGGTATACAAGGGTACTGTCAGGGTTTGGGGAAAGAACGGACTCAGTTAGACTGATTTGGAGCTATATTTAACTATCTAGGAAAATACTGACTAATAGGCATTTGATCTGTTAGGACATTTGAAAAACATTAGCAAACACAGAAAAGTAAATTAAAAAAAGAAACAATCATTAAGTCCATGAAAATTTTAAAAACAGACTTCAAGAGAAAAGAATTAGCATTGAACAAAAGTTACATATTCATTAGATGATAATGTAAACTATGACTGGTAAGTTAACTAAAAACTGTGATATAATTTATTTGAAAGGAGGGGGCAAGCTGGCTCAGTCAGTGGAGCATGTGACTCTTGATCTAGGGGTTGCTAAGTCTGAGCTTCATGTTGGGTGCAGAGATTACTTAAAATTAAAATTGAAAAAAAAAAAATGGGGGGACCTGGGTGTCTCAGTTGGTCAAGCAACTGCCTTTGGCTCAGGTCATGGACCCAGGATCCTGGGATAGAGCCCCGCATTGCACTGGACACCCTGCTTGGCAGGGAGCCTGCTTCTCCTTCTGCCCCTCTCCCTGCTCATGCTCTCTCAATAATTAAATAAATCTTCAAAAAAGAAATGAGAAAAAAGGTATAGAGGAGAGCTAATTCTCCACCATAACATGAAACCAATAAATGACATCTAAAATTAATTAATCATGAAATAACAATATAAGCATAATATATGAAAATATGAAGTGAGTAACAAAAGGAAGAGTTGAAGAGTTGATAACAGTTGCCAATGGGGAATAACTGGAGGTGAGGAAAAGTGGAAAAGCAGATTGTTGCAATTTATGATGACCCTTTTATATTTTACTTGAAGTAAAAGAAGAAAAGAAGGCAAGGCATGAATAGGAGTCAGGAAACCCAAGTTCTAGTTCTGAATTGGCCACAACTAGGGCAACAATGGACTGAAGCACTTCACTTCTCCCATCCTTAGTGTTTCTCCTCAAATGGAGATGTGGACTTACTTTCTGAAATCCCTTCAAGTTCTGACATCCTACTCCAGTAAGAAGTCAGGTAAAACTATGCCCTTCATTGTGGTAAACTCTCGAAAGTCCAAGAATCCCCAACAGTACCCAATAAAGGGATGATATCCCAGGATGGTGGCTCTGGACCACTCACCTGCAATGACCTGACGGCCTCTACCTTTCCCATCCTTGGCACCCTCAATGATACCCGGAAGATCCAGGAGCTGCAAGATTAAGGATAGGATAAAGAAGAGAAGGGAAAAAGAAGTCATAAATCTGAACAAACAGAATGATTTCAAGTATCCAAAGTATAAAAGATCCAAATCCAACCTTCTTTATGAGTGTACTATGCACTTAAATGTCAGTTTTCTTATATACTTTTTAGTAAGTTTTTTATGTATTTTACCTAGTTTAAAATGCCTAACAGGGGCACCTGGGTGGCTCATTGGATTAAAGCCTCTGCCTTCGGCTCAGGTCATGATCCCAGGAGCCCCACATCGGGCTCTCTGCTCTGCAGGGAGCCTGCTTCCTCCTCTCTCTCTCTCTGCCTGCCTCTCTGCCTGCTTGTGATCTCTGTCTGTCAAATAAATAAATAATAATTTTTTAAAAAATAAATAAATAAATAAAAACAAAATGTCCAACAACCCTGAGATAAGGATATTAGCTGAGATTCACAGAGGTTAAGCGATTTGCCCAAAATCGCAATCCTAATAAATCAAGTAAGATTGTAACTCACATTTTGAGGACCAAACCCATTATTCTACAATTATTATCTTCTAGGGGCGCCTGGGTGGCTCAGTTAGTTAAGTGTCTGATTCTTGATTTTGGCTCAGGTCACTCAGGGTTGTGAGATCCAGCCCCATGTTGGGCCCCATGCTGGGCGTGGAGACTACTTAAGACTGTCTCTCTCCCTCTGTTCCCCACTACCTCTCTAAAATAAATAAATAAATAAATTTAATATTGTATATATATAATGTATATTTTTTATTTATATATTTTATATATTAAATATATATATACACTTCTTTTCAGAGCCTCCACACCAATTCCTTACTGTGGATAATAGTTGAATCTTGATATTCACGTGATACATACTGAGAGCTTTGCAAATCCTCCAATTTACAAAAATTTCTGCATTCTTTTTTTGCTGTTGTTCTTCAATTTGTTAATTTTTAAATTTTTTTTGTTAACATATAATGTATTATTAGCTCCAGGGGTCTGCAGTCATTCTTAACCAGGCGAGCACATAATAATCACCTGTAAAACTATTAAAAATGCAGATATCCAAGATATCCAAGCCCCATCCTTACAAATTCCAGTATATGTGCTGCCAAAGCAAGCACCCATCCTTACAAATTCTAATTTGGAAGGGCAATATAGGGTTCAGATATTGATCTGTACTTCAAAAGGTTCCACGGGTGACTCTGATGTGTCCCAGTTGAAAAATGACTGTGTAACTGCCCAGAAAATGCAGAAGTCATAGTGTATGTACCTAACAATAAGAACATAAAAGCCAACTTCATAGCACACAAATCAAATGCACATCTCAGCAAAATTATAAACTATTATTTATAAACCCTTAAAGAGTCCACTGAAAACAGTTAAGAGCATATAAACGATCTGGAAATATCAAGGGTCTTCTATATGGCCAATACTGAATTATCCACATAAATGGACCAGAAACAGAGTGGCAGCTTATCAAAACATTTAAAACCAGCCTTTACTATAAGCCTATCTGACATTCCAAAAACATATTTCATGTTAAATAAACCACATGGGGGTGCCTGGCTAGCTCAGTTTGAGAAGCATTAAGACTCTTGATCTCTGAGTCTTAATAAGCCCCATGATGGGTGTAGAGATTACTTACAATGAATAAATTTTTAAAATAGCTAAATAAACCAAAATGAAAAAGAACTAATTCAGGAGGTGCTTAGTTCAATTTTTCCTTCCTACTCAAAGCTCCTCCCTATTCTTCGCTAAATAATGTTACACCTCTAAGACTAATACAACACACCAAACTGAATTACCCTTTTATAATTTACGTTGACTAGAAAAATAATAATTTTTTAAAAAGATTTTGACAGAGAGAGAGAGAGAGAGAGCAAGCACACACACAGGCAGAGCGGCGACAGAGGGAGAGGAAGAAACAGACTCTCCATTCAGCAGGGAGCAAGATATGGGGCTCGATCCCATGACCCTGGGACCAAAACCCAAGCCGAAGCAGCCTCTTTAACTGACCAAGCCACTCAGGCACCCCAGAAAGATAGTATTTTTTTTAAAAGATTTCATTTATTTATTTGACAGAGATCACAAGTAGGCAGAGACACAAGCAGAGTGAGAGAGGAGGAAGCAGGCTCCCCGCCGAGAAGAGAGTCGGTTGCGGGGCTCAGTCCTAGGACCCTGGGATTATGACCTGAGCCGAAGGCAGAGGCCTCAACCCACTGAGCCACCCAGGTGCCCCGAAAGATAATAACTTTTTTTTTTTTTTTAAAGATTTTTTATTTATTTACTTGTCAGAGATAGAGGGAGAGAGAGCGAGTGAGCACAGGCAGACAGAGAGGCAGGCAGAGGCAGAGGGAGTAGCAGGCTCCCTGCTGAGCAAGGAGCCCGATGTGGGACTCGATCCCAGGGTGCTGGGATCATGACCTGAGCCGAAGGCAGCTGCCCAACCAATGAGCCACCCAGGCGTCCCAGATAATAACTTTTTTAAAAAAGAAAGATAATAGGGATGCCTGGGTGGCTCAGTTGGTTGGACGACTGCCTTCGGCTCAGGTCATGATCCTGGAGTCCCGGGATCGAGTCCCGCATCAGACTCCCAGCTCCATGGGGAGTCTGCTTCTCTCTCTGACCTTCTCCTTGTTCATGCTCTCTCTCACTGTCTCTCTCTCAAGTAAATAAATAAAATCTTTAAAAAAAAAAAAAAAAAAAAAAGAAAGATAATAGATTTACAGTAGAGAAATCCTGCAGATACCACCAACTGATGGATGTCAACATCACCAATTAAGACATATAACATCATGAATCCTGTAAGATGCATTGAGGACACACCATCATTTCATTGTATTCTTGACAAAATACATAATACCTCAATCTAATTGTGAGAAAACATCTGATAAACCCAAACTAAGGGACATTCTACAAAACAACTAATCAATACTCTTTAAGTGTCAAGGTCTTAAAAACAACTAATCAATACTCTTTTAAGTGTCAAGGTCTCAAAGGATAGGACTGAGTAACTATCACACATGGCAGGAGAATAAGGATGAATAAACACAACATAGGATGATCCCAGATAAAATCTTAGAAAAGGACATTGGTGGGAAAATTGGTAAAAATCTGAATAAAGTCTGTAGTTTAGTGACTATTCCAGCAATGTTAATCTATTCCTGCTAATTCTCCTGTGATTAGGTAGGATATTCACATAAGCGGCAGCAACATGAATGATACAATAAACCTCAAAATAATGATGCTGAATGAAAGAAGCCACCTAAAACAGAGTACATTTATATTTACACATGGTCTTATTTATGTAAAACTCAACATGTAAACTAATCTGTAGTGATAAAATGTAGATAAGTAATTGCTTGGAGAGAAAGGGGATCAGGAGGGAAACGGCATACAGAAACTTTTGGGGATGGTGTGTTTATGATCTTGATTGTGATGATGTTTTCACTAGTATATAGCTATGTCAAAACTTAGCAAACTGTATGCTTTATCTGTAGTTTATTGTATGTGAATTATACCTCAATAAAGATGTTTGAACATAATCATCAGTTGTTCTTAGAAATTAAGTCTAGAGTCTACTTCAACTCTCCCAAAGATTCTACCATCTATTTCTAACACTCAGTAAATCCCAGTCTACTAAAAAAATATATATATTACTTCTGCTTAAAAAAATACATATATACACACATATATCAGCAAAAGGCTTTAAAAGTGTATACTGAGCCTAGCTAATGTTCTCAAAAACACAAAAAAGAAAATCCACTGGATAATCTAAAACTCTGAAACCTAGAATATGGCTATAAAAGGCCATCTGAAAGAGAGAATATTAAGCTAAGAGAAAAGAGCACAGGCTTTCTATCATAACTGAAAACCGGGAAATTTATTGAAGCCCCTACAAAAGTAAAAATACAACCTAATTTAACTTTTCTTGACAGAAATAATTTTTAAAGTTACATCAAACTTTTTTTTTTTTAAGATTTTATTTATTTGACAGAGAGAAAGAGAGAGAGGGGGAACACAATCAGGGGGAGTGGGAAAGGGAGCAGCAGGCTTCCCACTGAGCAAGGAGCCTGATGCTGGCCGAGCCAAAGGCAGATACTTAATGACTGAGCAACCCAGGCACCCCACAGCAAACTATTTAAACATGGCAACTAAATTTCAGACAATATCAGGATGCTATGGCCGTAGACATGGAAACTAAATTTCATTCAAAAAATAACCCATGCTTTACACATCTGAATTTTATATTACAACCAAGAGACAGGAGTAGTTTTTTTTTAAATCATGAAACTGTATGATTTTAAGAATTCAATATTAAACTATGACTCAAACTGAAATGCCTTTAGCGGTTAAAGCAGCTAAATGTACAAGTCAATTATTTATACAGGACAAGAGGAGTCCTAGGGACCCTAGGAAGGTGAAATTAAGCCCCATTTTAAAACTGAACATCCATTCTGCAGGCTAATATCTGCCTATGTGATAACATCAGTTTGCTTTATAACCTCCCCAGTAAGTGGTGGTTCAGTCACTACCTAAAAGACCTCCACACAGTAATTTATTACCTCAAGAGGTACCATTCCATTTTTAGGCAACTTCACTGTTAAAACCTTCCTAACAAAAAACCAGAAATTTCCCTCCTTATAATTCTTATTAAATGGTTCTAGCTTTGTATACCTCTTCATCCATGTCACAGATAATGAGTACTCTGCCACAAAACAGCTATTTAAAAAACATTAAAAAAAAAAAATTCAAAGGTGTTCATTTTCATCCTGTCATGCACACCTTAACTTGGTTTCTAAAGTCGGTGGGGGGTGGGGGAGAAGGAAAGTGCACAGGCGGAAAAGAAAGCATCATGCAAAAAAAAGGGGGGGGTGGCTAACAGATCAGGAGACAATGAAAGGAATGCTTTGTGGGAAAGAAAAGGAAAGAGAGGGTTAAATAGTTTTTTTTTTTTAAAGATTTTATTTATTTATTTGACAGAGAGAGATCACAAGTAGGCAGAGAGGCAGGCAGAGAGAGAGAGAGAGAGAGAGAGAGGAGAGAGCAGAGAGTCTGATGCGGGACTCGATCCCAGGACCCTGAGATCATGACCTGAGCCGAAGGCAGCGGCTTAACCCACTGAGCCACCCAGGCGCCCGTTAAATAGTTTTTTATTCTGATATACTCAAAAGCTCTGAAAGAGGTGTCAAGAACATCTCATCAAGGAGCTGCTAAAACTGTGATTATCACCAAGACTCTAAAACCAGATGGCATCAAGTAGTCCAGATATGCTCAAGCATCCTCATTCTTGTTATATACATTTGGGCATGGAGTCCCTGAAAGGTCCATGTCCCACCACGGTCTTTGCATGGCCAGGAAAAAAAGCCATTGAAAATAACACTAAGGGGGCGCCTAGGTGGCTCAGTGGGTTAAGCCTCTGCCTTCGGCTCAGGTCATGATCTAAGGGTCCTGGGATCAAGCCCCACATCGGGCTCTCTGCTCAGCGGGGAGCCTGCTTCCCCCTCTCTCTCTGCCTGCCTCTCTGCCTACTTGTGATTTCTCTCTGTCAAATAAAAAACTTAAAAAAAAAAAAAATCTTAAAAAAAAAAAAGAAAAGAAAAGAACACCAGGACATTGCTCCCTTCCTACTTCAGATCAATAAAGAAGCACAAATGTACCTCACAACTCACTGTGTAGCTTAGCAGGGGGGAAAACGAATGCTTACAACAACAGTTCCCAAATAATGAGCCAAGGGACTCTGGAGCACCATATGGAACTTAAGGGTGGCATGGGATATTCTAAATTTCCAAGAGAAACAGTATTCTTGATATATGTCACACAATGAAGAACTACTAGCTCCACATAGCTCACAATTTCAACATTACATCCAACTACACTGCTTTCAGTTGTCATATCCAAATCTTTGAGAAGTTAGATTTTTCATTAGCTGCTATGGTAAAAAAGCACCACACAAAAATCAATGTGGAAAAGGTTAACAAACGTGATTGTATCCAGTCTGATTCCAAAAGTTTGAGAAATTATGTGGTACCCAACAATGCACACACCCCACTGGTAAATAAATAACTGTGGCTGTAAGGACATAAATACTTAAGCTGTTTGGACCTAACAAAGAGACCCATTGGGTATTTCTTTTGGCCTGGAGCATAATAAAAATATTACTGGGACAAGAAAAGGTGTCAGGAAATAACTGCTAAGACACTAAGGGTGCTGTGAGCCAAGAAAGTCTGGGAACCTCCGGCCTAAATTCAAATGTCATGGAATTCAGAATCTTGCCTTCTCAGCTAAGCAGCCAGTAAGAATATGACCCATTAAAGCTTACATTTACACATACCTTCTTTTACACCCAAAGGGACTCTTTATTTGCTACCCCTAAATCCATCACCTAAGAAATACTTCTCAGGACATAACTTCATTAGGCCTCAGAGACAAGAGTTATCTTCTAAAAAGGATCTCATCAAAAAATACAAAAACAAAAAATAAAAAGGATCTTACATTATTTTATTAAGAAGTTTCTAATGGTTCCTAGCTACAGGTAAGAGAAAATTCAACTGTCTTAGCAGGCACACAAGGCCCTTCATAATTCAGCTCCAACCTACTTCTCCAGATTCAGTTTCTACCATTCCTGTCCCAGGCCTCAGCTTGTACCACAGCAAGCTATTTACCATTATGGCTGCCTGAAATTGCCCTTTACCTTCTCTGGCTGATGAAATTCTGCCTGAATTTCAAGACCCACCTGCACTGTTATTTTCTACATGAAGCTTATTTTAACTCTTACCAGACCTTGCCCCAATATCCTCAGGTGAAAAAATAGTTCCTTCTTTCCCTGTGTTTTCACAAACACTATCCCACTGCATTACTGTCTTTACGTACTCTTCTATCTTCCTTGCTAGACAGGAAGGGCCTCAGTAGATCAAAGATCAGGTCTGCCATACAGAGAGCTTCCAATAAGTGCTTTTTACATGAATGAAAGAATGGATTTCTTTCCGTCTGTGGCCTGAGGCCTGACTCACCTGGATCTTGGCACCTTTGTATCTGATGACACCAGGCACAGTGGTCAGAGTAGTGAACTCATAGGCTGCCACCTCAGAATATACCCCTGCCAGGTTACTAAGCAGTGTTGACTTCCCCACTGATGGAAAACCCACAAACCCAATTCGAGCATCACCTGTCTTGGCCACATCAAAACCTAAAACATCAATAAATATCAAAAAGAAGAAAGTTATCTCTTGAAGTGTTGAGATTCATGAAATTCCTTTCACATTCTGGCAGTCTATCCATCTAGAACATATATCTCCAACTTTCTACAGTTTACCTCTCCAGAGCTTAAGCACACAAAATAGCAATAACATTGCTTATTTATTTTTAGATTTTATCTATTTATTTGAGACAGAGAGAGGGAGTGCAGAAGTGTTGGGGGTTGGGGGGTAGAGGGAGAAGCAGGGAGCCAGACAGGGCTGGATCTCAGGACCCTGAGATCATGACCTGGCCAAAGGCAGATGCTTAACGGACTAAACCACCCAGGTGCCCCTAACACTGTTTAATGGAGTATTTATTTAGAAACTTTATTCCTCTACCACAGTTATACACCTTTCTGGTACCCACAGTATTTAACAAACATTTTATAATAATGCATGTAAAAATGGGTGGGGCGCCCTGCCAACTCTTAATTCTGGCTCAGGTCATGATCTCAGGGCTAAGAGATCAAACCCAACACAGAGCTCTGCCCTCAGCGCAGTCTGCTTATCCTTACTTCCTCCACCCCCGTTTGTGCGTGTATGCACATGTGTTCTCTCTCTCAAATAAATAAATATCTTTAAAAAATGAGTTTCTTCATATGTGGACTATAACAAACAAAACAAATGCAAAAAGAGAAACAAAAAATTAGACTCTTAAACATAAAGAACAGATGGTCACTAGAAGGGAGGTGGGGGGGATGGGTGAAATAGGTGAAGGGGATTAAGAGCCCATGTATTGTGATGCTCACTGAGTAAGTATAGAATTGCTGAATCACTATATTGTATACCTGAAACTAATATAACACTGTTTGTTAATATTACTAGAATTAAAAAACTAACTTTAAGTAAAAAAAGAAGTTAAAGTTTTTTAAAAATAAAATTAAATAAATAAATAAAATAAAAATGGGTTTCTTTTTTTATCTTACAAACTCTAGGAACTGTATGACTGACTGGATTTTCCTTCTTTTTCTTTTTAAATGTCTGCAAATGAAGCCAAATTCATGGCCCTCCTCTGGGAAGTATATAGATTTTATGACATTATTTTTGGTCCTAACCTTATCTCTCTTGGCTTCAAATTATTCTTCCTACTTTCACTTCTCTTTGTATCAATTTCTTTCCTTATTTCTTACCTCGATGATGTATTTATGTATTCATGTAAGCCAATGAAAACCTATTTTGGATCAATACAGGATATTCTTAAGGATGCCCGGCTGGCTCAGTTGGAAGACCATGGAACTCTTGATCTCAAGATCTTGAGTTCAGGACACCTCTTGGGTGCAGAGATTATTTAAAAAAAAAAATTTTTTTTTTAAATATAGTATATACATAAAACTCTAGTTTATCACTTAGACAATATTCATTTGCCTTTGAAATCAGCAGAATTAAATAAACATAACTCATGAATTAAGGATTATAAAATACAAATCTACTATCATAGAAATTTTTAAATTACCTTAAATGATACACCTATATTATTTTGCCAGAAATTACACCAAAAAAAATTTTTTTTGAAGAAAAACACAAACCTTCTCCTGGTCCACCACCACCACCACCTTTTGGGGTAATGAGCTCTCTACGAAGCTTAGCAAGGCGAGCCTTAAGCAGCCCTAGGTGGTGTGCTGTGGCCTTGTTCTTTTGAGTCCGAGCCATCTGTAAGGAAGGATATCACAGCCATAAATCAGAAGCAGTTCCTACAGGGTAGAATACCCAGAATGAACTCCCACCCCCGAGCTGGGAATGATTTTTTTCAAGATCCTACCTGATGCCAATATACCCATTTTAGTCAGACATAAAAAAAGAGTGAAAAGTCATCCTCTTCATTTCCCACTCCATTTCCCTCATTACAAAGCAAACAACTGAGGCCCAAACAGAAGAAACATGACCAAGATCACTGCAATCAGCGCCCAAAGATCAGACTAAAACTAAGATGCGAAGTCCTCCTCTACTGCTGGTACCTGGCATGCACGATCTGATGTAAGGTCACCACTTTTCGGGATTTTAAAAGGCTCTGAGCACTTCAAACAACAGAATCACATAGTAATTCAGGTTGAATCAACATCTACTGCAGATAGTTATCCCAGATCCATTCCTGGGACCAATACTCTGGGAAACGCTGTCTTCAAAGATTGGGGAAAGGGGGATGGGTTTTGGGAGATGATCAAAGATACTGAGTGCGTGAGCGGGTCAGGGCTGGAGCAGGGGGGCGGAGAAGACTGTGTTGCTCTCAAAAAAGAAGACTGAGAGGATCGATGTTCGGACAGGAGCCGAACACGGAACGGGGTACCAACCAAGGAGCAGGGGTGTGGAACGCGGCTGAGAGAGTCGGGGGGATCTAGCGAAGGCTGAGGGGAGTCGGGGAACGCAGGATTGGGAAAAGCGGAGTCGAAGAACGCTGGGCCGGTCCTGACGCCGCTGAAGGGAGTATAGGCAAGAGCAACACTACCTAAAGAGGAACACTCTGAAGGAGAGTGAAACGCCACCTGTGCCCATTACCTCGGCTTCAATCTCCGCGATCTTGGCTAAGGTGCTGCTCATGGTTGCGAGTCACGGGGACTTGTGGAGAGAACGCAGTAGCCTCCGAACAGATTGCCTCTCCTCACGTAACCGTCCGAAGACCTGCCAAGGCCACCAGGCGCTACTGCAACGCGCAAGCGCGGTACTTTCTACGTCTCGCGAGATAGTTCCGCTCGAGGCTCACCGCGAGATGTACAGCTTGAAGTGGTCTCCTCCCCCTCAACCAACCCCGCCCCGTCCCGCGAGCCAGCGCGGTGTCATAGAGCCCGCGGGAGTGGGGGCCAGAGAGGCCGCCAGGGTCTGTAACTCCCTGAGCGCGCGGAGGGTCGCGCGCCGCTCGGCCCCGCCCCGCCCCGCCGGACCTGCGCCCACGCACTGTTCCGCGCCCAGCGCCTGGTGTGTGAGCGGTGGTTTCTCCCTACTGTCAGCTAGACCCGCAGCTCTAGGACCGAGGGCGTGAGCAATAAACACTCTCAAGCCATCTACTCCTCTTCCTCGCCAGCAGCGGCGGGTCCTGATGAGGCGGAAAAGCCCAATATGGCCGCCTCACTGAGATAAGGAACCCCCCCAGAATGACTTGGCACTTCTCCACTCAGTCACTTCCGCATAGCTTTACGAACTGCTGTGTGACCCCAAGCCAATCAGCTATGCGATACCGCGAAAAATCCCTAGTTTGCCTATAAATATCCGCCCCAATTATAGCTGGGTGCTCAGACATTGGGAACCATCCCGCTGAGCCTGCGGGTGTTAATAAAGCTGTGTTGTGTCCCACCTCTCTGCGTGCCGCTTGAGTTTCTTGGTTGCCTCAGAACTTCCGCAACATTTGGTTCCCTGATCGGGAAACTGAACCCCGCTAGCCTATTGTGCCACCGGTGTGGGACCGGAGATGGGCCATGAAGGGCAGCGGAGTGCCTAGCATAGGGTTTGCGTGCGCCCCACTGATTTCGAGGGACCCGAGGCTGGGTTCTCCCGGACAGCTGCGGCTCGTCTCCGCCCTGCTGGACCAGCGATAGGAGACCGGGGACAGCTGGCTAGATCCATCCGTTGGACCAGGTAAGTCCCAGGGCCACTGTCTGAGTCAGACCCGTCCATCAGGACTGGAGGGGAGACTGATAACCCATTAGCCAGGCACACCCAGAGCGGGGTTATCCAGCCTGTTTGAATCTGAGGAACGTTTGAGTGTATGAGTGTGTCCGTATGGCTCCACCGCTTCAGCTAGGGAGTCTGAGTGGGCTGCACCCTGAGTCTCATGGGGCCTCATAGGGCATAATGGTCATCTACTCCACCGGGTAGCCTGGTCTGGGCCTTATACCGATAGACCTTAGCTAAGACGCTCCTAAGTTCCTGCCAGGGATGTGAGCAGGACAGCACCCAAAAATACCCACCCTTCGTTTGCAATGCACACTGTTCACAATGGGTGGGAAACCCAGTAAACCACACTGCCTTAGATTGTATGCTTAAAAACTTAAGGAAAGGCTTTAGTGCCGAATACAGGGTACATATAACCCGGGGACAACTGAGGACTATGTGAGCTAGAGTGACCAGCTTTTGATGTTGGCTGGCCCTCAGAAGAAACCTTAGACCTACCCACTGTCTGGCAAGAAACCCAGGACATCCAGACCAGTTCCTATAAATTGATTCCTGGTTAGAAATAGCCAAGACTCTTGTTTTCTGCCAATGGCAAGGGACAGTGCAGGATTCTCATTGCACAACCGACCAAGGGCATCTGAAGTAAGGCCACACAGCAAGGGGACCCAGACGATGAACTCCCACCGCCCTATGGACCTCCAATCCTCCCAACTGCATCGGCCCTCCTGACTGCACGTGAGGTGGGACGTGGCACACCACCACCTTCTGTTTCCAGACATATCCACCACCAGACATATCCTCCCCACCCCCTCTCACTCCAACACCATCAATAGCTCTTCCGGTGTCCCCAGCCCTGCCAATGACAGCTGTTTCCCCACCGCCTCCAACTCCCCAGACGCTGTTGACCCCGCAGCCAGTACCAGTTTCCTTGCCAACTGTTCCTGAGAGGGACCCCGCCCCAGAAAGCGAGCCACAGAACATCACACACCACCTCCGAATGTGAGAAATCCCTGCTTACCCGGTGCCCCTCTGAGAAACTCGAGATCCTGACAAAATTGGAGTAGATGGCAGCCCCCAACCAGGCAGACCCATTATCTACTACCAGCCCTTCAACACCACAGACCACCTAAATTGAAAAAATCATACTCCCACCTATTTGGAAAAACCATAGGCAATAATCAACCTCATGGAATTCATCTTCCAAATCCACTAAGCAACCTGGGAAGACTGCCAACAGCTCCTTCCCACCTTGTTCAACACTGAGGAAAGAAGAATTCTCCAGGAGGCACGTAAATGGCTCGAAGAGGTGGCACCAGTCGGGACCTTAAACCCTGAGGGATGGTCCCAAGAGTCTGCCCTGGACAACTGGCCTGGCTGGGACTTCAACGCAGAGGAAGGCTGGAATGCCATCAACCGCTACCAAGATGCTATCCTGTGGGGCCTCCACCAAGGTGCCAAAAGGCCTACTAACATGTTAAAAATGTCTGATGTGACTCAGGATGGAGAAGAGATGCCTGGTAATTATGAGCAGCTCTGCAAGGCTTTCCACATATACACTCCATTTGATCCAGAGGCACCAGAGAATCAATGGATGGTGAATGCAGCCTTCATGGCTCAGTCAGCTGCTGATATCCGCTGCAAATTCCAAAAACTTGAGGGTTTCACCTGGATGAACATCACCCAACTACTAGAAATAGCAAACAAGGTCTACTGCAACCAAGACAACATATCCAAACCAGAGGCTGAAAAGAAAATGAAACAGAAAGTCAATCTGCTAGCTGTGGCCCTCCAACAAGACTCCCAACTACGTGGAAAAACAGGATGGTCAGAGGCATGACCTCAGCAGTGCAGAACCCTCAAAAAGGATCAATGTGCATATTGCAAGGAAATGGGACATTGGAAAAATGAATGCCGGAATCAGAAGCCCAGATCAAACAAGCCCTCCACCCAACCCAAGGCTCAGGCAAACCAAGATCCTGACTTCATTGGGCTAGCCAATATAGATCCAGACTGACAGGGACTGGGCTGTGATGTTAGGCCCCCGGGAGCCCACAGTTGATATGAACTTTGGGGGCCAAAAGATCACTTTCATGGTCAACACCTGAACAGAACACTCAGTAGTGACCACACCAGTGGTACCCCTAACAGAATGCACCATAATCATCATGGGGACCACAGGGAATTGGGCCACAAGTCAACCCTTCTGTCAATCTCAGACCTATAAACTGGGAGGACAGGTAGTCTCCCATGAATTCCTATATGCCCCAGACTGCCCACTACTGCTATTGGGAAGAGACTTACTTTCAAAATTAGGGTCACAGATTTCTTTTGAGCAGTCGGGACGGGCCACCATGAATCTAAGCCCCACCAAGCCTGGGTTTATCATGTCCTTAAACACATCCTGAGATGAGGATGGACAAGACCATCCTGAAGCCAACCCTGAAGCCTTCCAGACCGCAGTTCCCGATGTATGGGCAGAAGATAACCCACCCAGGCTCACGTCCAGCGAGCCCCAGTTATTATAGAACTAAAAATTGGAACTCAACCTCAGCGGCAGAGACAATATCTGATCTCACAGGAAGCTCAGTTGGGCATACAGGCTCATCTGGGGCAGCTGAAAGAGGCAGGCATCCGAATTGAGTGCCAGTTTGCCTCAAACACCCTGCTGCTCCCAGTCAGAAAACCCAGTGGTGACTACCGACCCATCCAGGGCTTGCATGCTGTGAATCAATCAGGAGGCAAAGGGCCTTTTAAAGTCCTTGTTCCCGATGGAAACCCTAAACCCAGTGGTGCCCAACCCCTATTTAAGCCAGATCCCACCAGACGCTGCCTGGTTTACCCGCCTCTACTTGAAGGACACCTTTTTCTGCATCTGCTTGGCCCCAGTAGGCCAGTCCCTTTTTGCTTTTG
The DNA here is from genome assembly GCF_011764305.1 of Mustela putorius furo. NCBI lineage: Eukaryota > Metazoa > Chordata > Mammalia > Carnivora > Mustelidae > Mustela > Mustela putorius. Next base: position 1,208,677 of record NW_025421272.1, on the reverse strand, counting down.
AATGGACAGACACCAACTCAGGGCGCCAAATGCAACTCACTTGGACCTGGCTCCCACAAGGATTTAAAAACTTATCACAATATTCAGTGAAGCCCTAGCCTCTGACCTGGCCAACTTTCCCAGGGCCAGACTGAATGCATGGTCCTCCAGTACATCGATGACCTCCTCATCGCCAGCTCAACTGCAGAGACCTGCCACCAAGCAACACTTGATCTCCTACAACACTTTTCAAAAAGAGGATATCAAATCTCTTGGAAGAAAGCTCAGCTATGCAGACAAGAAGTCAAGTACTTGGGGTTCATAATAACTTAAAACGAGCCCTCAGCATAGAACAGAAGGCTATAATAAATAGCCTTCCATGGCCAACTACTAGAAGGGCCCTACATGAGCTCCTGGGAGCTGCAGGATTCTGCCAGGTCTGGATATCAGGGTTTTCAGTCATAGCCAGGCCCCTACACGATCTACTAGTGGAACAGGAGACACAATCTTTACACTAGAAAGACACACAAGAAAAAGCCTTTAACCAACTTAAGGACCTACTTGGAAAGGCTCCAGCCCTGGGCCTACCTGACACCAGAAAACCTTTCTGTCTGTATGTCCACGAAGAGGATAAAACAGCTTTAGGGCTTCTAACTCAACCTTTAGGCCCCTGGGGAAAGCCCATGGCATACCTGTCCAAGAAATTAGATCCTGTCTCTTCCGAATGGCCCCCTTGCCTGCGAGCCCTGGCAGCCACCATACTCCTTATCAAAGAAGCTGAAAAGCTCACCCTTGGACAGCAGCTAACCGTAAAGATTCCCCACTCAGTAGTATCTCTGATGAATGGCCAAGGTCAAAAATGGGTATCAAATACCAACCTCACTCAATATCAAGGACTACTCCTGGAGAAGCCCCACATTACCTTGCAGACTGTACAGGTTCTCAACCCAGCCACGTACCTTCTGACGGAAGAAGGAGAACCAGAACATAACTGCCTGGAAATCATTACTGAAGTGTATACACCAGGTCCAGACCTCAAGGATGGACCTCAAATGCCAACCTCACCCTATACACTGATGGCAGCAGCTTCCTGAGTAATGGTTCAAGAAAAGCGGGCTATGTGGTCACCATAGCCATGAAGGTCCTGGAAGCTAAAGCCCTCCCTGCTCAAAGAGCTGAGCTCTGAACCTTAGTACGGGCGCTTATGTTATCAAGAAACAAAAAGGTCAACATATACACAGACTCAAGTATGCCTTCACCACCTAACATGTACACGGGGCAATTACAAAGAAAGGGGGCTCCTAACGTCCTAACATGGAAAGACCATCAAAAATAAAAGGGAAATTCTCCAATTGCTAGAGGCGGTATGGGCGCCCGGAGCCTAGCTGTCATTCACCGTCAGGGACACCAGAAAGGGGATAACGAGCCTGCTACTGGAAATGGCCTGGCTGATCAGGCAGCCAGAGAAGCTGCACAGAATGGGCAACTAGCCATCACAGCACCTGTCACTTCCTCCCTACAAAATCCCACGTACACAGCTGCCGAGAATAGCTGGGCCAAGACTGAAGGAGCAATCCAGCACCCGCAGGGTGGTGGATCCTACCTGACGAGTGATTGTTCCTTCTGGCGGCCCTCGCCCCTCATGTGGTCATGGAACAACACTCAGTCTCACACCTAGGAAAAACGGGACTTGAAAAACTTCTGGCAAAACACTTCTACATTGCCAGACTCACAAATCTATGTAAGTCCATCAGGGAACGTTGTGTCACTTGTGCAAAACATAACCCGAAAACGACCCGGTCCACCCCCAGGGATACAAAGCATAGGGGCAATTCCCTTTGAAGACAAAGAAATGGACTTTACCAAGATGACCTTTACCGAGGTATCAAGTATCTTTTGATCTTAATCTGCACCTTCTCGGAATGGGTCAAAGTGTTTCCCACACAAACTGAGAGAGCCAAAGAGGTCACCAGGGTACTGCTCCAGGAAATTGTTCCCTGATATGGGATCCCGCTCACCTTTCACAGTGACAGTGGCCCTGCTTTCATCTCAGAAGTTCTACGAGGACTAACTTAGCCCCTTAACATCTTCTGGAAACTCCATACGGCCTATCAACCTCAGTTCAGGGAAAGTAGAGCACATGAACCATACCCTAAAGGAAACCCTCTCCAAATTACACACCAAAACGACTCTGGGGTAGACAGAGTTATTCCCCTTAGCCCTCTTCTGCTCCCGCTGTACTCCACAAAAACATGGGTTCTCTCCATTTGAAGTGCTTTATGGCAGACCACCACCCGCCCCCCGCCGTGAATGCCCATCCCGGGCAATCTCAATGTCCTAGGAGATGTACACCTCCAGAGTCAACTAAAATCCCTAGGACAAGTCCTCACAAAGCTACAGGCCCACCTGTTAGAGCCCCCATATCTCTAGGAACTCCCGTCCATTCCTTCCACCCTGGGGATGAAGTCTGAGTAAAAGATTGGAAACACGAACCCCTGCACCCGACCTGGACCAGTTCACATACAGTAATCCTTATGACCCTTACCACCCTCAAGGTATCCGACATCACACCATGGATCCACCACTCGAAAGTGAAAAAGACAAATCCAGACCAAGCTACCTGGACCCCACATCCGTCACTATCCAACCCTCTGAAGGTCACTTTAAAGAAGGGCCCCTAAACTTTAAAATACATCTTCTCCCTCCTTGACCCAGCTGGGGCCTCATACTAGGGTTATTAAGTTTCTCCTGCCTTTTCCTGCCAGGGGCCTACACCAAATATAACTGCATGAGAGGTTCTGGAAGGTCTTGATACTTTCAAACCTTCACGCTATGCCTCAGGCCTGTTACTGGGGGAGAACTCCGACTACCTGCACCTCCTCCCATGCTCCCGGCCAGACTTTTGGATGGCAACCTTGACACAGACCTCTTGGTCCCTCTGTACAATATATCCAATCGAGTCCAGTATGTTGGACCTATCTAGCCCAGGCTGGTTCTTCAGATGGGGGCGGTATCCAAGATCTTGCCCTCTGAGAGCAGGGTATGACTCAACTAAAGGAACTAGCCAGCTGAACCCCAGCACCCCAGCCTCATTACCGAGGAATCAACCTGACCTCACTCAACAGCTCACTCAACTTCCAGACACCTAGAGACTCACAAAACAACTCATCAACGCCAGCTATCAACTATGGTTAAATTTTTCTCAGAATCCCATCAACAAAGCCTGTTGGGTCTGTCTCCCCCTCACCCAGTCAGCTGTGTCCATGATTCCCATTCTTCCCAGCAGGCCACTACAAATGTCACCAACTCTTCTGTAACCATCGGACCTCTGAGCAATCCTACTCCCCTGGCCCCAGCACCCAGTCTTACTTGCTTCCTACCCCCAGGGCCTTTCTCAACCCCCAGATACCGCTGCCTTAACTTTACAGCTCCACTTCCTTACTGCATTCCCCCCAGCATCTTTCTCTCCTGCAAGGACAACCTTTTCTTTAGGTGCTGTGACAAAGATGACACCAGCTCTGGATGCATACTTGTATTTTTGTCCCACATCGGGCTGTCTGCTCGGCGGGAGGCCTGCTTCCCCCCCACCCCCATCTCTCTCTGCCTGCCTCTCTGCCTACTCATAATCTCTGTCTGTCAAATAAATAAAATCTTTAATAAAAAAAAAAAAAGAGGGGGGACATGAGGCAGAAAAACCCAAAATGGCCGCCTCACTGAGATAAGGAACCCCCGCGGATGACTTGGCACTTCTCCACTCAGTCAGTTCTGCATAGCTTTAAGAACTGCCAGGTGACCCTGAGCCAATCAGCTATGAGACCCAGCGAAAAATCCCTAGTTTGCCTATAAATATCTGCCCCAATCATAGCCAGGTGCTCAGACTTTGGGAACGATCCTGCTGAGCCTGCTGGCATTAATAAACCTGTGTTCTTGGGGCTCCTGGGTGGCTCAGTGGGTTAAAGCCTCTGCCTTCCACTCAGGGCATGATCCTAGGGTCCTGGGATCGAGCCCCGCATCGGGCTCCCTGCTAGGCGGAGAGCCCACTTCCCTTCCTCTCTCTCTCTCTGCCTGCCTCTCTGCCTACTTGTGATCTCTGTCAAATAAATAAGTAAAATCTTTTAAACAATAAATAAATAAATAAAGCTGTATTCTCCCAGCTCTCCACTGCTGCTTGAATTTCTCGGTCACCTCAGAACTTCTGCAACACTGAGGCCCCCTTTTCACAGCCAGGGACACACCCTGGCAGATTCCTCAGCCTTCTGGATTGAATAGAGACTAATCTTCAACCTCACTGGCTCACTTGAAAAAAGAAAATGCCCCCTTTCAATCACTCAAAACTATATTAAGGTGTATGTTTTGTTTATCCCCAACCCCAGAACAGCGTGGCACGTGGTGAGCCTGTAGTAAATGGGTGATTAATTGGATAATTTCCAGAGAACCAGGGCTCTCAACATAGCTTGTAATACTGAAAAATCTGAAGCATGTTAAGGCCCATCAGTAGGGAATGGATAAATAAGGGTACCTCTGTGTTGTAAAATGCTGTTGCAGCCATTAAAACATTGATCTGTGTGGTCTGACTGTAAGAATGTCCAGGACATATTGTTTAAAAGAGAATAACTGGGGGCGCCTGGGTGGCTCAGTGAGTTAGGCCTCTGCCTTTGGCTCAGGTCATGATCTCAGGGTCCTGGGATCGGGCCCCACATGGGGCTTTCTGCTTGGCGGGACTTCCCCCTCTCTCTGCCTGACTCTCTGCCTACTTGTGATCTCTCTCTCTCTCTTCAAATAAATAAACAAAATCTTTAAAAAAAAAAAAAAGAGAGAGAGAGAGAGAGAGAGAGTAACTGCACCTATGTTGTGATCCCATTTATTTTATTTTTTAAATGAGTTGTTTACATACGTGTACTTGTATGAAAGTGCATTGTTTAAAAGTCTGAATAGAAGCCTTTGCCCTCAATCTCTTAACAGGGGGATGCAAGGAAAGAAGGAGAAAGACTTTTCACTTGTTATTCTAGGTATCTGTGTCTTGAATTTTTTAAAAGATGAATGTTGTCCCTGTATTACTTGTGTAATAATAAAATTGAAAATTTCAAAAGACTCCTCTTCCCCAAGTGTCTTGTGAGGAGGAAGCCAGGACATCAGGAGCTACATGCTGGTTTTGAAAGCTGCTTCCTGTGGGATCAATGAATTCTTGTTGATAGATTGATTGATCCACCGGGAGTCTGCAGGCTAGGCTTAACCTGGCCTCCTAACCTAGGCTGGCCTCCACTCAGCCCTGGGATGGAAGTTTATTTATTTAAATTTGTAAGTAAGAACAATTCCAACTTGCCAGTAACAGAAAAGGTGGTTTTATCAGGCATAAGGGAAGGAATGGGGAAAGGAAGGCTTTTACAGAAGGTCCCCATAGGACCCAGGAGTTTCATTCTTGTCTTTAACCTCAGCCTTTTCATAAATAAATTAAGGGGTGGTGAGGTAATGAGATCCTGTATCATCAGTAATGGAGGAGGAAGAAGAGGAGAGGAAGTCCAGCTGGAATGGGATATGATGATAGATCAATCTTAAGGACAGATAAAATCAAATCAGCAGGCCTTTCCTAATTTAAAGTACTTAAGGAATTAATTGGCTGACAGTATCAGGGGCATCACTGCCCCACGAGTAGGTTCTCCTTAGCAAATCTGTCATAGGACGCCTGTAGTTAAAAACTTCATTGCTCAAGGACACCCCAGAAGCCACCTCAGGGGCCCCAAGCTGTATCAAAGGGTAATATCCCCCCCCAGGGTTCTCTGGGTGACCATCTTTTGTTTGTTTGTTTTGTTTTGTTTTCTGGGTAACCATCTTATTCATCCCAGTCAGAATATTTACTGAGCTCTGACTGCTGGCTGGCACCGTACCAGGGCTGGGGACAGAGCCGAGTGAATCAGACACTGTCTCTGCACTTAGGAAGTATCTAGGTTAGGAGGCCAAGGCCAGACCTTGAAGCTCAGCTCCTAAGAGCCATAGTTAGCCCAGGTCTGCTTTGTACTAACTGCAAATGTTTTGCCATATGGCTAAACCACCAGTGCCTTGGCACTGTATTTCTTTAAAAAAAAAAAAATAATAATAATAATAATGAAACAAGACAGACAAAAAAGCTTCATCTCTTGCCAGGATACTCTAACTATTCCGAAGTAATTGCACTTCTTCCAATGTGCAGGTGTTCTCTGGCACTTGTTTTTCCTGCTCAGTATCCTACTTGCCCACCCTTTTCTTCTACCACCCATGTCTGGCTAACTCATCCTCAACCTTACAGCCTTCTGAGACTTGTAGTCCTTGAGAAACATCCTTGGTCCATCTCTAGGTTCTCCAGTCACAGGTGCTCAGTCCATCAGAGCACAATCACTCTGCTTGTTTGATTTTGTCTGATTCTGCACTAACCCATGTCCTCATGAGGGAGAAGTGATATATATCTCCAGCACCAGCATGTAGACAGCTCTCCCTAGTTCTTGAAACATATGTATTAAACAAATGGGAATAAAAACAAAGAGACAGGGAAAAAAATGTTAAGAAGCAGAAGAGGTATTTAAATGATTTTTCCCCCTAAATAAGCACTTATACCTTATTACAAACACCATAGTAATTAAGAGCTAAACACCTGGTTCTCATTCATAGAGTGAGAAGTAACAGTATGACACATGAAAAATCCATGCTACCATGTTTTTAAGCCAAGCTTCTAAATAGATCAAAATTGCCAGGATACTGTAGCAGTAGAGAGTAGGAAGCCCTACTCAGCTACTGAGCCTCAGCCCTACTCTCTACTGCTAGTGAAGGATGGCTATTCATATCATTAGTAAGTGATAAATGTTTTGCTTTTAGAAAGAGGTTTCTGGAGAATGTGGTCATTTAGGGCATGATGAAGATAATTCTTCTCTACAAACACTTTGTTTCTTAGATGCAAACAACAAAAAGTACAAAAAAGTCTTCACTAAATCAAAGTCTGTTTGTTTTTCATTTTTTTTCCCCCAAGTGGGTGGGTGATTCCTTGACCCATATAATATGTTCTGGTCATTTCAGTTCAGTATGTATTATGTGCCAGGGACTGTGGTAGGCAGTGGGGATACAAAGACAGGATACTTTGTTTTTCCTCTTTGGAACAGTGGAGGGGAAAGCTGAAGGTATGTAGATAACCAAACCTCAGTAATACAAGGCCCAGTGAGGGAGGTGTCAGAAGAGATATAAACAAGAAGATGTTTGGGTGGTTCAATCCGTTAAGTGTCTGCCTTCGGTTTGGGTCAAGATCCCAGGGTTCTGGGATGAGTTCCACATTAGGCTCCCTGCTCAGCAGAGTCTGCTTCTCCCTCTACCCCTCCCCCCTGCTTTTGATCTCTCTTGCTCTCTCTTGGATAAATAAATAACAAAAGAAAAGAAAAGAAAGGAAGGAAGGAAGGGGGAAAGAAAGAAGGAAAGGAAGGAAAGAAGAAGGAGGGAGAGAGGAAAGAAGGTAAATCGTGAGTTCAGAGGAAGAAACGCCCACATCTGGTTTGGGTCAGAAAAGGGCTAGCCTTGGAAGATAGAAATGGAAGTGGTAGAAAGGAAACATTTCAGGTAGACAAATTAGGGTGGGGCCAAAGGAGACATGGCACACATCTGCATTCTCTGTAAATGTCACTAGGCTGGGTCAGAGTGTATATGCTGACTTTCTGAAACAGAAGATTATTTTCATTATTATTATTTTTTAGACAGTGGCGTGTGGGGAGGGATCCAGAGGGAGAGAAAGTTGTAAAAACATAAAAAAATGGTTTGCTCTTAAATATTCTCAAAAAAGAAGAAATGAACTAAAGATAAAAACCCTGGACTTGGGGTGCCTGGGAGGCTCAGTCGTTAAGTGTCTACCTTTGGCTCTCATGTTGTGATCCCAAGGGTCCTAGGATCAAGCCCCGCATCAAGCCTAATGCTTGGCAGGAATGCTGCTTCTCCCTCTCCCACTCCCCCTGCTTGTGTTCCCTCTCTCACTGTCTCTCTGTCAAATAAATAAATAAAATCCTAAAAAAAAAAAAAAAAAAGGGGGCAAAAAACCCTGGACTATGAAAAGTAAACAAAAAACCTTGACTAGAAATGTTAATCTAGTATAGCAAAATGGAGACATTGAGAGTGGGGAAAAATTGAGAAATAAATGTCCCCTAAAGTCTTAGTGATTATTTAATTGTGATATATTATTAAAGAAATACACATTGATTAGCAACGGGAAGGTAGCCATGTTAGAATTGAAAAGCATAATAGAGCTTCTAAAATAATAGGGAGGGTATGTGCTATGGTGAGTGCTGTGAAATGTGTAAGTCTGATGATTCACAGACCTGTACCCCTGGGCCAAATAATACATTGTATGTTAATTTAAAAAATAATAAAAATGGGGCACCTGGGTGGCTCAGTGGATTAAGCCGCTGCCTTTGGCTCGGGTCATGATCTCGGGGTCCTGGGATCGAGCCCCGCATCGGGCTCTCTGCTCGGCGGGGAGCCTGCTTCCCCCTCTCTCTCTGCCTGCCTCTCTGCCTACTTGTGATCTCTCTCTCTCTGTCAAATAAATAAAAAATAAAAAATAAATAAAAATAAAATAACGGAGAATGGGGGCTTCTGGCTGGCTCAGTTGGAAGAGCATAAGATTCTTGATCTCAAAGTCGTGAGTTTGAGCCCCATTTTGGGTGTAGAGATTCCTAAAATAACAGGGACA